>NW_026526810.1:90624660-93024660 GCF_024362965.1 Panthera pardus
ACCTGTGCTGGTTAGATACTTAACTGGGACACCCAGGCACCACCCCCGCAACAGTTGTGACTACTCTTTAGTTGGCATTTCACTGTTTCAGTTTTATGGTTTGCCTTTGTGGAGTTTTTTTTTTTTTGTTTTTTTTTTAAAGATGTTCACTTGTTTAAATTATTTTCCCTGATTTATAAATGAGGCAAAAACCAAACACTAAATAAAAACCACTTTTGTGACTTATGTCATATTTTATCTAATTTAAATTTAACTTTTTAATCAACAGATAATTTATATAATTTAGGTTAAAACTCTGATCCTTTGACTAAAATCTAACCATTTGATTGGACACCAAGTAAATATCAGAAAACATGACTTTTTGAATGCAAGATGAATGAGACTGCAAACAGGTTACACTAATCTCAATGAAGCACATACACAATTACATTTAATAGACTAGGTGAAGAACCTTCCCCAGTCTACATTAAAATACCTGAAGATGTTGGGGCGCCTGGGTGGCTCAGTCCGTTAAGCGTCTGACTTCGGCTCAGGTCATGTTCTTATAGCCTGTGAGTTTGAGCCCCACGTCAGGCTCTGTGCTGACCGTTCAGAGCCTGGAGCCTGCTTCAGATGCTGTGTCCCCCCGTCTCTCTGCCCCTGCTTGGCTCGTGCTTTCTCTCAAAAATAAACATTAAAAAAAATTAAATACCTGAAGATGTTAACCTTCCTTATCCTAGTGCCCATAGTATTGAATCTAGCAACAAAGTGTAACCATCTTCTACATGGATACATTTTTCCTAACTTTTTTTGTGTATAAATACTCTACCCCCATCAGATCATACAGTAAACCAGGAATGATTTAGATTTTTCTTTATAGTATGCATTTGATGGAAGTAGAAATTGATACAAGTGTTGCTGCAACATATTAATATAGACAAATATTTCTATATTGTCTATATAGAAAAATATAGACAAATCTGGGCCTTAAGTCCTGAGCCCTATTTAGCTGGCTGTGTGACCTTGAGTAAGTCACAAGTTTCAATTTACTCATAGCTCTTGCCTCATAAAGGCAGTATGTGGCTGATATGAAAGCTTTGAGGGGCACCTGGGTGACTCAGCTGGTTAAGCATCCAGCTTTTGATTTCAGCTCAGGTTGTGATCTCACCATTGTGAGATCAAGCCCCACATGGGGCTCTGCACTGGGCATGGAGCGTGCTTGTGATTCTCCCTCCCTTTCTCTGTCTTCTCCCCTACATGCTCTTGCTCTGTCAAAATAAATAAGTAAAAGCTTGAAAAGTAAATAAAACAAGGCTTGTGAGATGGGTCTGGTTTGGCCACCATTTTGCTTCTACGTTTCAGTATTCAGCTAGTGCCTCAATGTTCGTTCAGGTTAACTTTTATGACTATACTTGCATATATCTAGCCAGTCACAAGCAGCTCAACTAAGTTTGAGTCACCCATTAAAGATGGAAAAGTGAAACCAAGCCACTTTGGAAGTACCCACAATCTCAAGTAGGGCCTCACCTGAGGTTAAGTCAGGATTCTAGAAGTAAATTATGAACCATACTACAGGGTATAGAGACCCCAACCTGGCTGGTCCAGAAGTCCTTAATTCTATGACAGAAATGGAGTCCCAACGCTCAGATCTTCTTAAAATGCAGAATATGAGGATATCGTGTTAGGTCTGGAGTGGGTACTGAGACTCTGCATTTGTAGAATGTGTTTAGTGCAGTATTTTGATGCTTTTACTCTAAGGACCAATGGTAAACACATGGACACTGTTTAAAAGTTCAGGATGTATACAAAACAGCCATGTTTGCAAAATTATTTATTTACATCTTAAGCTCACATTAAAACCTTCCTAAGATAGAATGGCTAAGATGAAATGTACAAAGTTGATATCAACACATACACAATTTTATTTCAAAAAGTTATCCTGTGGATGGCTTTTGATGAACTCGTTTTTTTTTTTTCCTCCACAAAACCAGTGTTCCCTTAAATCATGGTGTGAAAGTGTCTTCTCATAATGTTAAATCATTCAAAAAAGCTGAGAAATAAAGAGCTAACTTTTATTATTAAACAGCTATCCATATGCCATGCAGTGTTTTCTGTTTTAGTCTATGAGATGTTCAAATAGGCCCTAACATGATATAGTAAGTTTTAAATATGGAATACTTTGGTTATTAGGTTTTGACTTGGCTTTTGGCCGAACTTGTCTCTCATTCCACTGAGTCATTATAGGTAATCCGTTCAAAACAAGACTTGCTCAATACTCTTACAAACCACTTAGTCGTGCCTGGATTGGGAATACCTTTTAAGATGCTGACAAAAACAACACATTTTTTTTTTTTCTTCACTCAAGAAAAAAACCCACAAAAAATCATTCCTACATGTCAAAGTTGACCATAAAGTAGACTTTTTATTCATTCTTCCAGAAAAAAAAAAAAGTTCATCATAACAATACCTGACCTGGGTATTTGTACATTTTTGAAACACTAGACCTGTAAGACCTCCTTTGATACCCTAAAAACTCATGATTTTGTGATCTATTTATGTAAAATATGCTTGAGATTAAATACATAAGCAATGCATTTGAAGCTCCTGGGAAGGATTCACATTTAAAATAGTTTTTAAAATCTGGGTTTTAAAAGAGTTTTAGAAAAATAAAATACTGTGATCAGTTCTACCCCTCCCTCTCTACTTTTCTCTCCTCACAACTTGAGCTTAAGAGTTCAGGCTCTAAAAAGCATAAGAAAGCAAAAATAGAACAATGTAGGCTTTGTTACACACATTTTCGTCTCAGTTAACATATCACAAAGGCAAACCTGATTTTCTTTCCTTGAAATGAAGATCCCATCTTCTAAAACTAACATAAATAACTGTTCAGAAATACAAAGAAAGTTTAACCACTGCTTTTAATAAACAAGTGGCTAAATGCCTATAAAATAACGTGCTATTATAAATTGCCAGCTAAATTCCCACTCTAGTCTACAAAAATAAACTGCACAAATATGTAAATTTAAGGTAACTATTTCTCATGTTGGTCTTGCAATTTTATAAGTGCAGTAAAGCAAGAAATGAATAAGCACCTAGATATTGACTGAGTCAACTTTCATTTGAGCAGCATTCTGATTTTTGGATAAAGGGGATTCTGAATGTTTTCTAAAACTTTCCAGAAAGTCCTATTTACATTCATTGTACAGCATTTTATATACATGTAAATACACATTAATGAGAAATTAACCTATGCTTTTCATAATGTAAAAAATACAACACGTGATCATATGCTAAAGCCAGTAATTTGAGTAATCTGCTTGTTCAGTTTTGATAGCAATAACCTTGAGTAACTTGAATCATATTACATAAATATACCACAGATGCATAGTTTATTTATGACCTTAGTAGCCTAGGTCTAAACACAGTTTTAAGTGAAAAAGATTCTCTGTTAAAGCCTATGCCATACAAGTAGTTGGGCTTACTAGTAATGTTTGTACTGGGGAAGAAAGATTAAGGAAGGCGTGACAGCAGACATCAAATGTTTTGAAGGATAACTAAAGGGAAGAATTAAAATTAGTTATTTTTCCAGGGGGGTATTCATGACTTTCTGATAAGAGCTGTCCAAACATGAAAAGGTCTGTCTCATGAATGTGAATTCCAGTCCCACAAACGGCCATGCCTTGTCAGAGCTCTGGTAGTGAGGACTCCGGTGCTGGCAGTAGGTTGTCAGGTGGGACTAATAGATGGTTAGGCCACAAAGAGCTCTAAAGTTGCTTGATGCAAATTTTGTTAAAAAATTTTTTTTGTTTATTAGAGCGCGAGTGCTTGCGCGCACAAGTCGGGGAGGGGCAGAGAGAGAGAGGAAGAATCCCAAGCAGGCCCATGCTGTCAGGGCAGAGCCCCACGAGGGGCTCCATCCCATGAACCGTGAGATCATGACCTGAGCCAAAATCAAGAGTTGGATGCTTAACCCACTAGCCACCCAGGTGCCCAAAGATTTTTTTTGTTAACTCTGTATGACCTCTTAGGCGGTTTGCTTCATCTTTTGTTGCTGCCCATAAAGCAGTATGTGATTTTGCTGTTATTTGTCTTGTAAATTGATGGGCTTGGCCTTCCAGGAATGTATCAGAGTGAATTTTTCTCATCTAATTGCTGTCCCACAAAAACAAATAGCTAGTTAAGATGAGCTTTGTTAGTGTCTTACACATAGTAAGTCCTCCACCAATGCCTGACTAGCTGAAGTGGGCTAGAAGCAAAGATTTTACTTGGGGAAAATAAAAGTTACCTATTCTAAAATGTTGGCTGTTCTAGAAAGTTCTGGTCTTGCGACTGAATGGAAAATCCTATTTGGCACTCCTTTACCTCAGAATGCATGCCAGTGCTTATCAGAGTTAAGAAATTCTTATGATCAGATTTGAGGTGTTAGGTTAAAATTTCCATACTTCCTATTCCTCTGTTAAACAAATAATAACTTCAAGTTAGGTTTTTAACGCTAAAATCAATGCTTTTTTTTCCAAAAGAGTAAATTCAGTAAAAATGTAAAACTAAAAATCCTATGGCTCTAAATCTAAGACAAATAAGGTCACATGGCTTATGCATTTCAGATTCTTAAAGAGGCCCTACTGTTTCAGGAAGACCATTTAAAATATTGTTCCCTGAGTTCTTGAAGCAACCCTAAAAGTAAGTTGATGAACTCCAAGACTTTAGAGAGAGAGAAACCCACATGGTTTGCTTAACTCTCTTCTAAGAGTAACTGTTGAAAGTGGTTTGTGTTCAGTGCTTTCCTCATAGCTCAAATGCTATTGTGGCTTTATCCATTTCTTAGAAGATAAGCTCCCCAAATGAAACTTGTCAGAAGGAAAAAAAATGCTTAAAGAAAGTTGGGTTTTTTAAAGCAAGTACAGTTTTAACCTTAGTTAACAGTGTAGTTGAGTAAATCAGTTTTTAGTATCCATAATCCATCAGGAGTGGTAATACTGCCATAGGTGTTAGAAGGTCAAGTACATGGGCTTTGGCTCTTCTGTCCTCCGTGGTTATTGAGCTCAGGGTCTCGCACTAAAGAGCCAAAATTATTGGAAACAGAATGACTTCTCCATATTTAAATGTGTAAGAAGACAGACATTTGGTTTTCAAATAAAGATCAAAACAAACTCATCAGATCTAAAACTTAAAATACCTGGAATTTACACAAACATTTGTACATAATATTGTTTTGTTTTTAAACTTATTCACAACTGGGGGTTTTAAGATTCTTGCATTGTGTTCACATACCCACCTTTTTGGTGGCTATCAGGGTATGTTTTTAAAATTCAAAACTGGGGAATAATTTAAACAGTGAAATATGTGACTATTTGCAGCTCCCATTAGAGTCTCTTTAGAAAAACTAATTACAGTGAATGGAGAGTACAGTTCTGTTGCTGGCAGTTTTAGGTTGAGCTGAACTTTAAACCAGTAAAGGTTTAAAAAAAAAAAAAAAAGGGTTGAGAGAACCTACTGAAATGTTCCATCCATTTCAGTAAAGTGCACAAATGAGTGTATCCTTTGGCTTGGCTATGACCTCAAGGGAGGTGTAGAAGTCAGTGGTGCTGGTGCCAGATTCCTGACTATATTACTGAGGCTGGCAATCTTCTCTTCTAGGAGGTAATTTTTCTTTTCTGCTGTTTTTTGTCGCTGTTCAGTCATTTCCAGAGCTTTCAACAACTGGGCATTTTCAACATACAAATCCTTCACCATCGCATCTGCTTTAGTATTCTTGCACAGCTAGAAACAGAAACCAGAAACATTTTGACTCCATTTCTGTAACTGTCTTAAGTTTAAGGTCTGACATTAGAACAGTTGTTCATAAAGGCAAATGACTTATATTCTTTTATTTAACAATACAGGTTTAACATCAGATGTGGCATCAGGGATACAGGCAGAGCACATCCACTTTTTCCAAGCTGTTTCTTTGCATAAAGTTTGTAGAAGCCACTAATAAAAGAACAGATTGATATTTGAAAGCTCAAAAAATGAAAGCTTTTTTTTTCCCATCTAAGTAAATTAGGTGTTACTGCTTTTTCTTTCTCTAAAAATAGCAAAATACTTTCATAACTTCTGAGGTTTAGGGTGTGAACTTTAACTCTGTTCTTAACAGATGCTTGAGTTTCCTTCCCATTCATAGCTATAACCTACTGATTATTTTAAAATTTGGTTCATGTATTATAATACAGAGGTAAGATCTGGGCAGCTCCTTTTCCTTAACTCTTCCTCTTTTACATAGAACTTGTCAGAAGATAGACTTTAATTTTTATAGTTAAAATATATAGTCAAGGGATGGGAAAACTTGTCAGTGGCCTTGCGATAATTTTATTTTGGTTCCTATTATATATATTCCAACCCTCCCTTCCCTCATTACACCTCATTTTACAGGCAGTTTTAACCAGAGCATCTAAAAGTATAGAGGTTTCAGGGGAAAAAAGAACAACTGAGAGTGGCTAATTTATTAGCATTGCAAAGGGCAATGATAAAGACGATAACACCTGAAGCCTGGAATCTAGATGACGGGCAAGTGTAACATACTAACCTACCCTATTGAGCTGTTCTAAGGAAACATTTCATCCCTTCTTCTCTCCCTTCCTTCCTGCCGTTTACAAAACACTCCTGGCTCTTCATCCTAAGACCCTCTACTGCCCACTCCTCCCTATTTCTCCCGTTTCTTCTCCTGCTCCTCTCAGGACACTATGATCTGTTAATGCCAAAATATTTGTAGATGTCCACACACCATATGTTGTCGTAACTGCATGATGTTCCCGTAGCCTAGAATGCCCTTCTCACACTTCTTCACCTGTTCAAATCTTACTCAGCTGTCAATACTTGAAGAGGCCTTCAGGAAACTTTCTTTAAAGCATGGAGTTAGATCAAGTATTCTTCCCTGTGTTCCCCTCTGCTGAAAATAGAGTGGATCGGATTTTCTTTGTTTAAAATTACCACCTTGCCAAATGCTTAATACCTTGTATGTGAACTACGCTCCCCATTGGCAGGATTTTGTTCACTGTCATATCTCTAGCACTTAGAAAAGGACTTGGCATGTAGTAACTATGTTTTGAATAAGTGAATGATCACAGGGTTGAATAAATGCTTATTGTGGAAGACTTTCTTTTCTTTCCATTTTGTGATTAAGATATTGGGCAAAGAAAAGTTCCTAATTCTCCATTAAGACCTTCTCTTGGTATTATTATTCTTAAGTTTTATGTGTCTAGAAAACCAGGTGGGACAATTTCTGCCCCCACCTCCCCAGGTCTTAATTTCAGTTTCCAAAGTAGCTATAAATCTTTACTATAGAGTGGTCCTTTTTTGCATGTCTCTTCAGTGGTTACACAAATACTTTCTAAACCCAGGCCACACCTGCCACCAGCAGGTCAGGGTCCCTATTCTAATTCAGAGCACAGCCTTTTGGGGTCTGGATATAGCCAGAAGACTTTTTGAAGTCGTCATAGCCATCGCAAACAGCAAAGCTAAAATTCCATTTATTATCTCCCCATTTTTTACCAACATAAATTTTCTAGTTATTTAAATAGAATGTTTACTGTCTTGGGCAAATAAAAAAAAACTACAAAAATTAAATTTGAGCCATGGAACTTCATTAGGAATGCATTATGTCCAGATGAGTCTCTTAGCAAATGTACATTTTCAAAATTGTGGACAAACAGGCCTTAGGAGAGCTCTGGAAAAATAATGTAGAATACAGAATTCATATTTTTGGAGTGGTATGGGGGACAGTGAATCCTAAGTCCTGCTATACGTTTGTAGTAGAATTTGCCTTTATTTGACAACAAAAATTAACACGTTAATGGCAATAAAGGAATGTAAAACTGGAGTTAAAAGTGGAATGTGGGGTGGGTAGGTGGAGAGGACCCGGGAGGCTCACTTGTTCTTTGAGCTGATTCACTTTATCCTGAAGAAGCCTTTTCACCAGTTTCAATTTCTGTTCAACTTCCATCATCCGTTCTTCCATGACAGTTACCAGTTGTTCCTGGTTTCCCTGAAGGGAAGAAAAAAATGTGTTGTCATTTGAAAAATATGCCATACCGAAAAGAAAGCCCTAGTAATTTATTTTTCCCACAAGATGCCTAGAGAAAGGACAGTAAATATGTGCCTTTGTAACGGGAGGGGTGGATTTCTGATGAAATGGGGGCTCTGAACACTGCATGGGTTGCACATGAGAAAAGTAATCCTATCAGAGAATCAAAGATTAAAAAAAAAAATCTTACCTGTGTTACTATCTTCCCCTGAGATAAAGCAAAATTCTTAAAACCCGCATTTTAGTACCTGTGTGCACTTCTTCTAGTAAAATAGTTTTCAATGGTAAATTAAAAATAAGGTTATCAACCTTCCATCTGTGACTTGGGCCTTGGCAACACTGTGGGTCTCTCAAGACCAAAACAAAACTGAGTTTATTCAGGATCACTTAGCATTTCCAGTCAGCTTGCAATTTGTGTGTCCATTTTTCCTGTGTAAAATGGCTGATTACTGTGAGGGTGTTACTGTTCCTTTCTTTATAATAACCGGCTTCTTCCTGCCAGTTATTGTCATCTGTTTCCCAATTTGACTTGCCATTGTGAAGCAAACATCTGGATTGGAGGCTGGGTTTATCATAAAAAAACTTAAGAATCTCCCCACAAACAACTCATAGATAAAACGAGAGGGCAGAAACAGAGCCAGGGCTTCTCCTCTTCTCACACAACAGTGATAGGTTAAGGAGTTATGCGGGTTTTGAAGAGAGTGTGAGTGCAGCCAGCTGCCCTCCCCGCAGGTCACGAAAATGTCCATGTAAGGAATTTCAGGTTTTTAAAGGTTCTTCAAGCATTAAGCAAAACTCAGGTGTTAATGGCTGATGGTATAACCCCTTTTAAAAGCATGGAGAATGACCAAACGTGGACTGGAAGCCAATGTTTGGATAAAGCAACAGCATTTATTCAGATATAAACAACTGAACCATGTGATTAGTTTGAAGACAACTGTAGTAGGTCAAAGTCCAATGCAGGAAGTAAATTTCAAGAAAGAAGCTTTGAGAACATTTAGCTTTAAAAAAAAAAGATAGAATGGCTTTTTAAAGGTCAAACGTAAATGGAAGATGCCTGATTTCTACTTGCTTTAAAAAACAAAACAAAACAAAACATATAACTCAAAGAACATGGAGCATGGCCAAAGAGGAAAGAGGAAAAACAAAGGCAGTCATATATTTAAAATTTATTTTATTGTTTTCATCAAAATTTTTCTTTTTCCTGTCAAAAAAGCATGATACATCTTATACAAAACAGTATAAATAACCCAAATTTTCTTCCAATTCCATATATAAAAGTAGTACCTCTTATTAAAAATAGTTACAGCATATGGAATGAGAAAATATATAGAATACATCCTTTCAAGAATCTCAAGTCCACATTCTTTAAATGGTATAAATAAAATGATTTGTAACAAGCTGAAATTTGTGAATTTGATTCACAAACTGTCATTTCTACGTTAATAAATAAGAGACCTAATACTGCAAAGGCTTAATAATAATAATATAATTTAAAAGAGCACTTGATTCCAAAATGTTTTCCAGCTTATGTCTCTGTGTGTGTGTGTGTGTGTGTGTGTGTGGGAGGGGGGGGAGCGTGTGCATCTGAGTAGCTGCCATGGTAAGAAATGTCATCAATAGCAGCCCAGTTTTCACAGGTGCCCAATCCTTCTGTAGGAATCTGCATGCACTGCTCGCTGCTCCGGTAGCAAGGCCTAGAGAAAGAAGGCAAGTGGTATACTTCACCCCATGTCAAGATCATGTTTGGGGAGGAGTCTAAATTCACACATCTATAATGCAAACAATCTTTAAAAGCACACACATTAACACTACAATGCAAGCAAAGCAACACAGAGGCAGAAGAAATCACATCACTCCACACACAGAGGCGACGTGCAGATTCTAATAATGTTCTGTAATCTTAAAATTAGTGTCAGCTCAGGGGCCAGAAACAGAAGAGCCTGCAGTGGTATTCTAGAGACAACAATAAGCAGTCCACTCTGCCATCTGGCTGGAGAAAAAAGTTTTTTTGTTTTTTTTTTTTTAGTACAAAAACCTCAACAGTCTTTGCAGTGCCTAGGTGGCTCAATTGGTTGGGCGTCTGACTTTGGCTCAGATCATGATCTTGCAATCTGTGAGTTCAAGCCCCACGTCAGGCTCTGTGCTGACAGCTCAGAGCCTGGAGCTTGCTTCAGAGTCTATGTCTCCCTCTGTCTCTGTACCTCCCCTGCTCATACTCTGTCTCTCTCTCTCAAAAATAAACATTAGAAAAAAATTAGGCAAAAACTGTACTAAGGTTTTTTTAATCTTATCCTGAAGTAATTGGAGTAAAAGGATATTTTTTTATTTTTAAACATTGGCAGGTGGGTTGGAAGAACATGTTTTGAAAATAGCGTGAATGAGAAAGCAATGGATACAATGTCTGTTAAAAACTGAGGTCAAGGTTTTATAACTCAATTCTGTAATGAATTACTGAAGTATCTTCGACAGCCCATCTACACAATTTTAATATTTGGAAACTGAAGTGGAATAGAGGAAGCTTCCAAAAACGTGCATTTTTAAAGCACAAAAGACAAAACTAATTGTAACCTTTTGTTTGAAAGGGCAGATGACAGGATATAATGACAAACCATAGATATATACTACGAGAAGAGGAAGACAGAACTGCTCCACTGTGTAATTGTAGTGCTAATTTGACTTTGCAAAGCCACTTTGAGACAATTAGGGAAAAGGAGTTGGGGAAATTCCTTATTAAATGTCCACTGAGAGACAGAAGATGAGCATCCAAACCAGAAAGGATTCATTTAAAATTATACAAACAAAGGAGTAATTTTAATTTTATTGGTTCTGAATAAACAAAATCGACAAGCAAAGCTGGACTATGAATGAAGCACTTAAGAGAACTATTTGAAAATCCAGCTTGTATCAGATTATGTCTGTAAGAAGCTAGGATGATTCTAACTCAAAGGGAAGGGGAAAAAGATGTTGATTTTCTGAAAGAGTTTTTGAAACTAGATGATTTTAAACATAGTTGACATTTTTCCCTTATGTCACTGACTCCACAAAGTCCCCACTTGTGAATTCTATGGAATTCAGCAGGTTGTACCCCTCTGGTACAGGAAAACCTAGGGGCCTGTGTTAGTACTGCGTATCTTAGAGGTGAACTTGAATTCTGTAATATTTCTGGCATCGCACAAATGTCAAGTCAAAAACTGTTAGGTCAGCTGTACACTGTGCTTAAGTGATCCTGATCCTTCGTCATGGATTACGAATGTGCAAAGGAGACCCAGAACACTTCATCACCCAGCTTAGAAGCTGAGAGCTCAAAAGCATCACTGCAAAAAACCAAACCCAAACAACACTGCAGTTCTGTGGGTGTGTAAACACAGGTAAGGTGAGACTCTTCAACAGACACGTTAAGTTCTTAATCTCCACCTCTGAACGGGTAGAACTTCCCAATAAACAGGTCAAATTAGGTGATCTGAGTTTACTATGAGGGAAAACAGAGCCTCGTACCTGCGGCGTGTTGGTTTCGGAGGTCCTGTTTTCAAGTTCCTCCTGCAGGCACTGGTTTATCCTTTCTGCCTGCAGCAGCTGCTGTTGTAGCTGCAGAAACTGCTCCCTGGGCACCGTCGGACAGGCTTGCTGCTGGCGCAGCTGGAGATCCCACGTGGGAGGGGATGGGCTAAGCATCACAGTGGACCTCAGGTGCTGCATCTGGAGGACAGAGGGAGGCGGAGCCCGGTCAGCTGCAGTGCCTTCAAGCACAGAGCTGCCCTTGCAAATGTCAAGCAGAGGGAATGAAGCTGATGAATTCATTAACGGCCTCTCAGACCCACTGATCACTTGAACACAGGACAGTACGTGACTTGAGTAAGAAGTGAGTAACGGGAAGGGTCATTTTCCTTAGGAGATAATATAGTTAAGAAGTAGGATTTCTTAAAAGTTTTTAGACTTAAAAGATGTACTTCCTCACTCATGATGGACCTACATGATATAAGTCATGTGTCTGAATTCTACTTCATTGTTTCTGGCACTAGAACTTTTAATTATGCCTGTTTAAAAAATAGCGGGGCACCTGGGTGGCTCAGTCGGTTAAGCAACTGACTTCAGCTCAGGTCATGATCTCACGGTCCATGAGTTCGAGCCCCACGTCAGGCTCTGTGCTGACAGCTCAGAGCCTGGAGCCTGCTTTGGATTCTGTGTCTCCCTCTCTCTCTGCCCTGCTCATGTTCTCTGTCTCAAAAATAAAAGCATTAAAAAATAAAAATAAAGACACAAGTTGGGGTAAGCAAAGGGGAGAAAGTGGTTCAGCTTTAGGGTTTTGCCACTTTACTTACCATTCATAAAGACTCTTAAAAGCAAATGTTCAATGACTATGTATTTTCCAGGTTAGCAACTGAGTCAAAGAATCTCCTATCCAAAATTATTTTAACCTATTTTATTTTGTCAATGTTCAACTCTTAAATGGCACTGTAAGATAAGCAATTCGGGGACAGAGGGTGATATAGAAATACTTGTTCAAGACCATAAGACAATGATGTGTGTATCACATGCTGAAGTTGGGGAGAGGAAAAGGAAGGAGAATGCACACTGCATGTGGCCAGTGAAGCATGGCACTCTACATCTGTCGATACATTCAGCAGACTGAGGACTCAACAGAAGGCATGCAATGAAGACGACCAAGTACCAAACTCAAGAAGAAGCACCTCAAGGCTTCTGAGAGGAGAAATAGGCCCTCTAAGAGACGACTATAACTAAACATTTACCATGAAACTTCAGAGCCACTATCCATTTCCTTCAAGCTAAAGTTCTGAGGTGGGAGATTACCCGTTTTGAAATATTTCTAGTTACAGATTTAGAAAACCCACCATTTTATTTTCAGGAATAAAGAATAGGGAGAGTTATGATCCCATGATTTTCTATCAGCAGGATGAGTTTCTTCACATATATCTTTACATACTGAGGAAAATCCTGGCCTAAATGTAAACAGACATATGCCACAGTTAAAGCAAACTGAAAATGAATACTGGCTCTTACCTTAAGTATGTATTAACTGTTACAGTCAGTAGAAATGATTACATGAACAGGGAGTCTAATGAGAGGTCTCCATGCTATGAAATTGATTGAAAGAGAATGTTCTACCTTCACACACTATCTCAGGCAGAGAACTGCACCCTTCTCTGCTAGTTCCAACCACAGAGTTCTAGGTACAGGTTAGCCACAGACAAAACAAAAACAAAAGAAAATTACAGGAGTCATAAAGAGAGGAAGAAAAGTATGAGTTACAAAAAGAGAACAGTTAAAACTGGGTATATTATATACCTGAATAGGTGTGCTCAAGTCAGAAAGAACTTACAAAAACACCAACATTTACATTTCTCTGTGTATAAACTTTAAAATATCTTATTTCTCTGATCCTGCAACTGCAATGTGAGTTTGGGAACTTACCACCTTTTCCTCCACCTACCCCACTACAATTATTTAGAAGATTCCAGGTCCAGCATGGGTGGATCTGATGTTAAATACTTGGTTTTACAGTTTATATTCTGCATCTCCAAATGGCAATTTTCTCGTTTGAGTGTTTGAAAACTGTTGGCTACCGGAGGTACCCAGTGGACTTGAGAAGTGCTAATATGGACTGGAACCCCTTTGTTGAATGTTCAAAATGAACTGTTTATAGAACACCGCCTCATGTAGTTCAAAGAGCCCCAGAGTGTGACTCAAATTCTTCTATTTCCTAGTCTAGTGATGTGGGAGCATGCCCTGGAGCATGGATATGTATTGTATTACATCAGCGACTTTTAAACTGGCATAGAAAGATGAGGAGAGATGCCTTCCGTCAAGGGAGTGCCTACATCAGATGAGAAAGCTTTCCTGAAATTCCTTGATCCTAAAAATTCTGAAAAATAATGAAGGGAAATTGCTTATGATGGCTAATCATGTCAAGGGGGGTTAGGAAGAGATGGAGGTTTCTGAGGACGGCTCGAGCAGGTGGGAGAAGAATTGGCCTGTTAGCAGAACATTCGGAGAGGATCTGCCACTGCCTAAGTATATACCCTGTTACTTATCAATTTGGTACTAGAGAGGTGGGGCTTAGCTTCAGATATCTTACTCCTCACAATATATAATTATTTCATCAGAAAGCATGTCTGTATCTAAACATAGCCTGCAGCTTGGGCTTTTGAACACACTTATTATATGCTATTTATAGTTTAATCTCCCTATTAGTGGATAAATCAGAGAACATAAGATTGGCAGAAACCTCAGTGGTCATTTAAATGTCAGTGTGACAAATTTGCCAGTATTTCGCCAGATTTCGTAAAAATCATCCATTTAAAATTACCTTGGCATGTCCAATTTCTTAAAATATTTAAATCTCTCTCATCCTATAATTCTGTTTTTAAGATATTTGTATTCGTAGTAGTTTTTAAGAGCACAAAGACATTTTCTACCCATGCCTCTCTACCTGCGATAAATTTTATAGTACACTACGTGATATTTTCATCTACCCAAAGCAAAATATCTCTGTGAAGTTTTTACTTATTATAGGAGGATTTGTACGGATGTTGTTTTACATCCTGTAATTGTACTTAGTAATCAGAAAGCAATCTGGTAGACTGGATACTCAATGTCCGAGCTGACAAGTTTTACAACTCCATTTTTATATTTAACAGATGTACCTCTCCCGAGGCAGTGCTGAATTACAAATCTGTAATAAACCATGACAGCACCTGAACATTAAACTTCTACATGCTGATATTCGCAAATTCCTAACCCAAGAGGCTGTTAGCAATCCATCTATAAAACACTACGTATGATATGGGAGGTATCGGGAAACCGTTACAATCACAGCAGTGGTGGGGAGCTCTGGGCCAATATCAGAGTCCCCGCCCCCTGAATTTGTTGAGGTATGGGTCCTTGCATTTTAGGATTACCCACATTATTCCTTCCTCTGTGAAGCAGTGTAAATTCCCGTGACTATGTAATGAGCAAAAATGTCTATCAAACTTGGTAAGACAGACCAAAGAATTCAGCTTGGCAGCATACTTTTCCAGTTTTTCTCATAATAGGAATTCATGCTATGCTGCTCTCTCTCAACAAACGGCACATTCGTGGATTAAAATATTCTTCAGACTGAGGCCCTTTGCTTAAAAACTCACCTCCATTAGCTGCTCATCCAGTTTTACTTGTTTCTTTTTCAGGCCTTCATTTTCCAAATGAATTGTTTCTAACTCTCTTTCAAGGGAATTCATCTGACTGACCTGCTAAAAAAAAAGAAAACAAAACAAAAAAACCCAAAAATTTCCTTTACAAACAAACACTTGAGTTGCTCTTTTTTATTTTGACAAATCCATGCTAGTCAGAAATCTCACCCCTTGGAAGAAAGCAAAGATCATTCAGCAAAGGAAAACAGCACTATGATTCAGTGCATCAATTATATTTAGTTTTTGATCATCACTGCTTACATAGAACAGATTCCGTAAGGCACCTGGCTTGCAAACTTTAGTGTCACTCACTGTAAGAAACACACGCAGGACATAAACTCATACCCATAAGTACATATATACGCATCATCAGTTATAAGTGCATATCACTGAAAGAAAATTTCATGAAATATTTATCCTTACCATGAACCATGTACTCTGATATTTTCCAGTATGTTTTATTAATAAAAAAGGTAGAAGTTTTCACTACATCACTTTCATGATCCTCTACGATGGATCGGTGGGGAAAACAGTCTTAAGGCAAAGTTTAAGTCGGGTTTAAAACAGAGTACAAAAAACCTGCTTTATTTAACTCCTTTCTCAATTTTAAAGACTAAATTTGAAGATTTTATGAGTATCCATTTTTGGAATTCTCTATTGCAGGAAGAATCTAATGAGCTACCTGACCCAGGAATTCGGAATATTGCTAAGTAGAAATACAGGACACTTCTATAGAAGGCTGATTTTGGTTTCTATCAAAAAGAGCTGAGGAGAGTAGCAAGAATTTTTAAACAGAAGAGTAATCTTTTCAAGTTAAAACCTATCATTAGACTTTTCTCTCAGTGAGCAGCTGGATGAAACCCTTTATCTTTCTGAAAAATGTACTTGAATGTACCTAAAATTAAATGGCATTTTGGCTTTAGAGCACAAACCAGTCTTCTTACCGCCTATGGTCATAACTTTCACAAACTTAAAATTTTCATAAAATTTTTGTGACAGAAACAAATGATTGTTCATCATTCTTCCCAGATTTTTACACAAACCATAATTTTCAGAAGAGGAAGGTAACAGTGACCACTCTGAGTTTTGGTTGAGAAGAAGGAAGAAAGAAAAACAAGGGACAAGAACTCCCAGGGTAGCACTGGGCTTAGATCTCTTACTTCAGGGAACCAAGTACAGAAAGCAAAAGTTGCTCTAGAGACTTAACCACATGGTAGCCCCCCTCCAACACGGTCCCTACTGATGTCCACCCATGGTGTTCACACCCTTGGTCTGTGTGACCAACCGAAGACAGCAGAAATGATGGTGTGTCCCTTCCAAGGATTAGCTTATAAAAGGCACTACAGCTTTCTATAGTGATCTTTTGGAATTTCTCTCTCTCTCTCTCTCTCTCTCCTCTCACTCACTGCCATGTCCTGAGAAAAGGCCCCGGTGGTGAGGACCTGAGGCCTCTGGTAATCAGCCAGCCAGAAACAGAGCCTCTTCCTGTAATATTACTGAACTTGGACGTGGATCTTCTAGTACCAGTGAAGCCTTCAGATAAATGTAGTCCCAGCTGATAGCTGGACCACAACCTCATGAGAGACCCTGAGCCAGAACCACTCAGCTAAGCTGCTTCTGAATTCCTGGCCCACAGAAAAGGAGACAACAAATGTTTGTTCTTTTAATTTGTTGCACAGCAATAGATAACTAACACAGACCATATGAAGATGTTCCTGATATTCAGGATATATATATTTTACAGTATATCTATTTTGCTAACTTAAAAGGGCTGTGAGGCACTCAGTTGGTTGAGCATCTGACTATGGTTCAGGTTATGATCTCGCGGTTCATGGGTTCTGTGCTGACACACATCGGGCTCTGTGCTGACAGCTCAGAGCCTGGAGCCTGCTTCGGATTCTATGTCTCTCCCTCTGCCCCTTCCCCATGTGTGCTTGGTCTCTGTCTCTCAAAGGTAAATAAATACTAGAAAAAAATTAAAAGGGCTGTAATACTGCTAAAGATGATTAACCATCTTCATTATGAATGCTTAAAGTTAACTGCTCCTTTGCAACCACCATTCAATCATAAAGAACTATAATACTATTTGACCAGATTACAAAAACATACATGTAAGGAAGAACCAAAATATACCATTGTGATCACTTCCTTGGAAGCATGCAGGGAAAGAAACATACACTTAGGGACACATCACAGTAAGGACGTTGACACATATAAACTCTCAAAACTCACCTTCCTATTAGTAGGTGATCGTTCCTTTTGAAACTGTTCACACTCTCTCTTTAAGCTCAACTTCTCTTGCTCTGTAGGCCTCACCGTACCTGATGAGTTTAGATGTTTTTGGTGCTTAGGGGGAAGAAGGTTTGATTCCAGTTGACGGACCTAATAACAACATATGTAAGAGGAAGAAATGTGAAGATAATCATCCAGTGAGGAAGAAAAACAAAAAAAGAACATAAGGAAAGTTTTTATTCAGTACTTGGGTTCTGTTGTATTAAAAACACTTTTTTTCCCAGTCAAGTCTGCCAATTTTTTTTAAATTTTGTTAATGTTTCTTTATATTTGAGAGAGTGAGGGGCGGGGGGCAGAGAGAGGGAGACACAGAATCTCAAGCAGGCTCCAGACTCCGAGCTGTCAGCACAGAGCCCGACATGGGGCTCAAACTCACAAACTGCGAGATCATGACCTGAGCCAAAGTTGGACACTTAACCGACTGAGCCACTCAGGCGCCCCAAGTCTGCCAATTCTTGAAGTCTGCTTTTTTTGGATTGCAAACGATCCTTCTAGGTAAATCTGTTTTTAGTCTGGTTGGGTCTAAAAACCCAACACTGTAAGCACCAGAGAATAGAGGACGTCTGGATCTACCAAATCGCTGGGCGTCCACAGGGTGACATGGCTGTCAGGAAAACATAGTCCTAGGCACTTGCTCTCTGACATAAGCATGGCTTTTAGGAGTCAGTGATGTGACAGTCCCATCAATTTTATATTGGACTGTCCACACCTGAAACCATGTATCCACACCAACAAGTTCCATGAGGACAGCGACCATGTCTGTCTTGTTCAACGCTATAACTTCAGCAATAGCAGAGTTTCTGGCACAGAGTAGGTGTTCTAAATCGCTATCTGTGGCTCTTCAGAGAGTTCTTTCTTAAGAGAAATGTTTAAGCATAGGTTAAGCATAGTTGGTCAACTACTTAGCAAAAGTAAAGACTATATATAAACATCAGTTTAGTGGTTGGAAAAGATCATCTTCAGAGACCATTCTAACCTTAAAAGGCTGAATCTTTAAAAAGGGGTACTTTTTCTCTTACAAGGAGTTAGCCCAATAAGATGGAGTCCAATTTTGCCACTTTTGTACTATCAGTCTTGACAGCTAGTCTCTTTAAATGAAGAATACATAGTTACCATAATTCTCATGAGTCTGTATTGAAAGTCAGGATTAAAATCATTGATTTTAGTATAGAACTGATTACACAAAATGAAACAAAATATTTTATAAACATATCAGGATAAAATTATTTGCAAGTAAATGATAAATTATGCATTCTTAAAGTAAGTCTGCCATAGCAGAATACTCAAATCCATACCCTAGACCCATTTCAGTCCTATTAAACATTCATTTTTATACCACACTATTTTCAAACGTATGTCACCATGTGCCGCTTTTCGTTACCTTGTCCCGTGAGTGCGTGAGTTCCGCTTTGGTGTTCCGCACCACAGTTTGGAGTCTCTCGTTCTCTTGCCAAAGCAGCTGTTGTTCCTCCTTCATCAGATGATCCATCTGGTCCCAAGAAGGCCTTTGCTGCTGGTTATGGAAGGTGGCTATTTCTGGGGCCCAGTTCTTAAGAGCAAATTGAAGAGTTAAGCCTTAAAAACAAGCTGATTTCTGTTTTGAGTATATTTACTCAATGACAATAATTCTTAGGAAGCACCTTTCATTCTTCGTATCTTCTAATGGGGGTGAGTGTATGTTGTGTGTGTGTGTGTATGTGTCTATATACACACATACATACCGTATTTGGGGGGTGTGACTTAAAAAAGGTTTGGAAACTTCTTTGTTTAAAATGATCTTCGGCAAAATAGTCCCATGAAGTCTAACAGCAAAGATGACTGTAGGGCAAGTCAATTCTATATAGAACCCAAGTGTGTAGAGATTGGTGGCCTTAAAAATTGCTTCATACTTATCAAGTTAATGCTTTGAACCCAGATCACTATTCTTTTGGTTAACAGAACACAGAGGGAACTTCAAGATGCACTGCTAACTTGAAAGCTTTCACAAGCTAAACTCTTTCGTTTTTCCCATATGCAGTCATACCCTTTTTTAGAATCCAAAGCACATACTGTCCATGTAATTGAGCCCTGAACTCAGGAATATGCTTTAAGCTACCAAAGTGATTTTTTGGATTCTGGAAAATGCTTTAAAAAAGGTAACAAGTAGGTAAGCCTTTTGTGTTTTAAGCTAAACCATGAAAAAGAAAAAGTTACAATCTCATTTTGAGAAAAATGTCAGCCCAGAAATAATTTTTTAAAATGGAAAGAACTATTGTTCTTTTTAAAAAAAATAAAGAGGAGGATCCTGGCTGGCTCAGTAGGTAGAGTGTGAGACTCTTGGTCTTAGGGTCATGAGTTGAGCCCCATGTTGGGTGTGGAGCCTGCTTAAAAATATATATACGTGTGTGTGTGTGTGTGTGTGTGTGTGTGTGTGTAAAATGTATCACCAAGATATAACTGGATTAAAATAACTGTCCTACTTTTATGGTAGGACAAAATGTTAATATCTCCACAAGGCTGACATCTATAATACCATTTCTAATTTATATAAGCACACAAAATAGCATTTTGATATATTAAAATGAGATACACTTTATATAACATCAAGAGTGTTTTTGTTACCGCAAAATAACTCAGCGTGGTCTCCTGACCTGCGCAACACAAAACGTAACCTTGTCACTATGCTTCCATTTATATGAAGTTCAGAAAAAGGCATCCCTAACCTATGGTGGCAGTGGGTCAAAAAGTGGTTCCCTTGTGGTTATCGACTGGAGGGGAGACATGAGAGCCTGCTGGGTGCTGGCAATGTTCTATATTTTGAAATAGGAGTTGTTTACACAAATATATGCACATACATAGTTATGGAAAATATACACGTGAACAACATAGGTTTGAACTGCACGAATCCACTTACGTGGAGATTTTTTTTTTTGAGACAGTATTGTATTTTCTCTAGCTTTATTATAAGGATACAGTACATAATATGTATAATACCTAAAATATGTGTTAATTGTTTATATTATTGGTAAGGCCTCCAGTAAACAGTAGGCCTAACTATTAGTAATTAAGTTTTGGAGGAGTCAGAAGTTTTAGGTGGATGTCTGACTATACAGGGGGCCGGGGCTCCTAACCCGTTGTCGTTCAGGGATCAACCATATATTTATGTAAATACACACATCCATAAAAATATTCAAGTTACAGACTTAAAATCTGTGCACTTAACTGTATAAAGTTATACCTCAATAAAAAAGAAATTACCTTGTCACCAGCATTCTGAAGTTGTTTATATAAAGACATCACTTCTTGTTTCAAAGCCTCCTTTTCCTGCTGAGTCATTCGTAGGTCAGATTTAATCAGGGACATTTGCAGGTTCACATTCTGTAGGGTGTCTTCTAAACTCTGAACCTGCATCATGAGAAAAATCTTACATTGTGATGCAGATCCTCACGGTCTCACCTACAGCATGTCCAGGAATGAATGAGCTAAGATAAGAGAATTCCAAGGTCCCTTATATTTACTATATCCAGCTCTTTTTAGTAGCCTCGTGGAGACCCCAGTTATTATGTATTATTTACAGGATGTTATATTTAGAGCAATGATGAGCTATGTCCTGGAGCAAGGTGTCGCTAACACAGTCATCTGGTATATGACCAAGTGATATCTTACAGAACCAGTGAGTACCAGCTGGCATGACAAAAGCTAGCTCAATCCCATGAACCATGAGGTCACAACTTGAGCTAAAATCAAGAGTTGGATGCTTAACCGAATGAGCCATCCAGGTGCCCCAGTATCTATTTAGTTAAAAATAATCTAAATTTGTAAAAGCAATGTTGATAGATATCAAAACAGGGCATGAACCTGCCTTAGAAATCCTTTTTCTAAATCAGAAACAAGCAGTCATTTCCACACAGTATTCTTAAGCTTTTATAAGTAATCTCATAATGATGAGGTAATCTCATAATAATGAACTCTGAGGGAACTGTTGTTCAAGTTTCATCACACTATAAGCATATGACAAATATTAATCAAATTGAATCATTATGAACCCTCTTAGGCCCATTCTATCTGGAATATTCTTTCTACTAGGAATTCTGTTGGAATACATAGGAAAATAATTAACTGTACAGGTGAAACAACAGTTGGCCACATACCTTTTCCTGTGAAGCCTCTAGTTGGGACTTTAAGGTTTCACTCTGGTGTTCCCAAGATTTCTGTTCTTGCTTCATAGTAGCAATTCTATGCTCTAAAAGACTTGATTTTGCCAGCTGTTTCAGGAAAAGAAAAGAGATAGCAGGCATGTTTGCAAACATATCTAGCCTCGATTTGTGCATCTCCACAGAGGCTGAAAAGATAAGTGCCATGTGGGAGCAGGGCAAGGTAAAACACAGACATTTTCCTGACTCCCTTTTCTACCTTTAATTTTGAAGAGTCTCTTTTCTTTGGTGGTTTCCATTTTTCTCTCTCATTGCCTCATTGTGGGTGAGAAGTGGTAGGCCGGGAGGCAATTAAAACTCTCAAGAGCGTACCATAATAGGAAAACATGGAATGCCTACTAAGGCAGGTGGGGCGAAAGCAGTGTTGTGGGATTTGCTAGGGAAAATATGATAGAAAAAAAAGCGTGTGTCTATGTAATAGATCTCAGAGTATTATATGCGACAATACTTATTTATATATTAAGTAGCATGGCTATATATTAAAATGAGGCAAACTGTATATTACTATATTTAATAATATCATCACTAAACAAATTTAGCCTCCTGTTAAAATCCTGACCTCAGAAATTCAGAGGGCGCGTAAGGCCTGCTGAAATGCTGGAACGATCAGGCTAAAACGGGACTGCTGAGTGCCACTGGACATAGAGAAATGCTCACTATGGTATACACTGTATGGTGATGGTAAAAAGTCTTCTGTTTCCTACCTTATCCACACAGCTCTTTAGTTCTTCACTGAGAGCCTCCTTTTCTTCCAGCAGTTTTTCATTGTAGCTGAGAACACTAGCAAGTTTTTGCTGGAAGTCACCAAGATCAGGACATCTGTGCAGCTGTAAGAGATCAACAATCCCATCATGTCTCATGGCTGTATTTATAAAGAGGTATTTATAAACAGGGCATTTTCATGGCTGCTGCTACTTCCCTATCTACATAGATATTTCAGAGGACATATAAACTCTAAGGAACTATAATTAAATTTAACAAAATGTTCCCTACTCGATTCTCTCCATTCTCCAACTGACTGCCAAAATGTCTGCTCAGATAGATTCAAGCAGACAGACACTGTTACGTAACGGTCCTAGCTTCCGTTGTACCTCAAGGGAAAATAAGTGACATACTGCCATTCTGTCATCAATTTAACATGTGTACATACATAGCACCATACATTTTCCTCATGCTTTTTTAACTAGAAAAAAATCTTTTTCAGCAATCTCAGTCAAGAGTATAGAATTGGCATGAACCAAGGACTGTGTATCAATACAAAGACAAGTTTAAAGCTAAAACAATCAGCGTTTTTCAGTTTGTTTCATGGGTCCTTCCCTTTGGAAGAGGCCAAAATTGCCTGGCTCAGTAAAATGTTAATGCGGACACATTGGCTTCCTCCTCTCCACTGGAATCAAGGCAAACCAAAGGCTGTTTCCGTTCCATTTCAGTATCAGCCTTACTAGGACTGACATTTTGGGGGGCCTTTCTGTGTACTAGAGGATGGTTAGCAGCATCTCTGGCTTTTAGATGCCCATAGCACCCCTCTCTCCACACACCAGTTGTGAAAAACAAAAATGGCCCTAGATACTGCTAAATGTCCCAGGGTATGGGAGTGATTCCTACCTCCCCAGAGACCGATTGTTTCTTACACGTCTTTACCCTTTCCCATAGTCCATATATTTTTAATTTCCCTCTGTTTCATTTGACTTCCATATGTTCAGTTCTTCATTAAGATTTTATGGCCATCTTTCTACTTTATACCTTAAGTTCTTTGACACATTTAGCTTTAGAATAATATGACAAAATAGACTTTAAGGGTTGAATCTTGTCTTCAACTGAGAACAAATACAGCACACCTTACAAATCTAAAGTCAGAAGGACATAGGACAATGTATTTTAAAGTACCGAAACACTGGTTTACTAAAGGATCTTTCTCCTTGGCTCTCTGCCTTGCTTCCTCATCCCCAGAACCTCACAAAGCCTGGTACCATTTTGGGTGTGCAGGTTGGCATGTGGCTTCTGCTGATGCTACTTGTGTTTCTTTGCTGTGCAACAGATAATTTCTCACTCACAAAGTAATTTTACTTGTATTATGTCCTACAGAGCAGCACATACTTCCTAGGTCCATGCCGTATGGCAGCAACAATGGGCTGATACTATCCTACTGTCGTGATCCAAAAGAGCCCAGATGCCGTGAAACAACTTTCTACCCAAGGCAGACAAAGCTCACCATTTTTCCACTTCACTGTTTATCCCACCACCTCTGTAAAACCTTCACAATAAAAACATGCCAAATGATGTCTTCACCATGCTATCTTACTCCCAGATCCACTCCTTTTCTTCTGATCTCTAGCTTAGCGAAGTCACAAAACATGCATTTCCCATGCTATGGATTTGGAGCCCATCATTATCATCTTAAAGACCGAACAACAGATTTTCAAAAGGTAAAGGAGAAAAGTATGCCCACGGTAATTAGGATGAACTTGGTAATAACAGCATTGGAAAACTTAGGCTCTGTGAGCTTCAACTTTTGAAATGTTTATAAAGGCAGACAGCTTCTGTTATGGCAGAACAGATCTGCTCTGCAGAACAGCATCTGACTTACAGAACTCCTCTCAGGTACCAGTACTAGGCATTAGGAGAGGCACAAACTCCCCGGAAGGCTTATAATCCTGTTAGGAAGTCAAGACTTCTAGGAGTCAACTAGAGATCAACACAAACATAAACTCAGTGCTAGAGACTCAGTATTTCAGCATTCAGAGGACACCTTTGTGCTCACAGGCTGAACAGATACAAAAGAGAGAATCTGATAATCTAAGGATGTCCTAATATCGAAGTAAACCTTAAGTGAAGCAATTTTAAAAAACAGAACTAAATTCTCCTATTTATAAATTAGGATTGCTCAAATCCTGTACTCACTGAAAAGTACAGAATTAAGAATAAAATAGGACAATGCTCAGGATATACCTTTAAGGTGAACCCTCTTTTATACTTAAAATTAAGTCTTTGTTTGAAACTTTGACATAGGCTTCTTAAAACCAAATTCATAAGTGAGACTGCATCCCTGCTAATGTTCTAGAATTTGCTCCTTAGCCCAAGATAGATGCCACATACTTGCCATAAGAAAAAAGAGAAAGAGGTACCTTTTTGTGTGTGTCACACCAGTCTGGATGAGTAGTTATTAAAGTTATGAGCAAGAAAGTCACTTTCATTTTAGACAAACTTATTATTACTTTGTCACCCGGCTAGAGGAAAGCAGAGGGACAAATTTCTTAAACTGAAGCGGCTGTGACTGATTTATAGAATTTTAGTCTACAACATGTCAGTTACACACCTCAAACAGCATGTAGAGGTTTAGGAATAGGAGCCCTTATACGTGGACTTGTACTGCAAACCCTCAGCTTTTACGAAGCAATGAGCTAGTTGACAGGACAGTGTATTAAGGACGTCCGGTGGCTGGCAACGCCAGACCATCAGGTTCACCATGTACTGTGAGCCTCTCCACTGCACCCACTCCCAGCAGCATACAGTCTTACTTGTTTCATTTTCTCCAGTTCATCTTTGAGAAGGAGGTTCTCCTGTTCCACAATATGAGTCTGTATTTTCACTTCAGACAGTTCTGCCTCCAGAGAAGACACTAAAGTGGAGGACTAAGAAGAAAAATTAAAAAATCAAAGAGCGGACATACTCATTTAGCCTAGGGAAACTTACTGGGTTCACAGAAGGCAGCATTAAAAAAACTCTAGCCCCCGATTCAATGACATACTCTTTTATGACCATTATATTCAGTGGAATGAACCAAAACTATTTTTTTTTAAGTTTATTTTTACTTACTTTGAGAGAGAGAGAGAAAGAGAGACAGAGAGACAGAGAGACAGAGAGACAGCATGAGTGGGGTAGGGGCAGAGAGAGAGGGAGAGAGAGAGAATCCCAGGCTGGCTCTGCAGTGTCAGTGCAGAGCCCGACCCAGGGCTCAAACCCATGAACCTTGAGATCACGACCTGAGCTGAAACCAAGAGTTGGGCGCTACCCAGGTGCCCCCCGAAATTATCTCTTGAAAGACTGTCCACCTCAACGTCATGAACATGATTTCTCAGGTAGTTTTTTCAAGTCTCTCCACTGCAAAGTTATTTCTCTTGGGGGAGACAGGTTGAGACGATGATAACTGTGTTTCTCCTTAACCTTGTTTATTAATTTTAGTTTCTATCGGATTTTGTCTACAACAGTTACTACTCTCATGTTTGCCTAATGATAACTTTCTATTTTCTTCTTTCTTTATCAGAATTTATTTATCAGAATTCTGCTTTAAGGGAGAGGTGTTAATTCTCCCCCATTTAGTCAATTTTTAATATCGGTTTGTATCCATACCTATTTATTTTATTCTGTATTTATTTTATCCTTTACTATGATTATTTTGTTGGTCAAACTCTTCCAGCTTTGGCCATGAGGAGCTCTTCAAGTGGGGTTCTGTGTCCTCTCGATATGCGCCCCATCTATTTTATTTTATTTATTTTTAGCACTTTTTTCTTTCATCTTGTATTTTCCCTGCCCTAGCCCTAGAATCAATCATTTTTCCAAGGAGCCCTGGCTTCTTTTAAAAGAAAATGGTATTTAGAAACAAGATCTGGGCACTCCATCCATATACACACATCTATATCTCTGTATCAATCTATCTATCTATCTATCTATCTATCTATCTATCTATCTATATATTAAGAAACCTGAGTTTATACTAATGCCTCAAATTCCAGTCCAACACCAGAGGGTTCAGTTTAGCCTTCCCCCATTTCCTCCTTGCAGCTTCCTTCTCCAACAATGAGAACCTCAGTTCTGTTGCCTATAATCTATTTACTTATTTGCTCAATTCTAATATACACAAAGTGGTTTCAGAATTACTGACTTATCCCCCATGAGAAACACATTCACTGGCTGGAGTATTTTAGTGTTTGTGTACCCTTCTTTTTTTCTTTAGCCCTACAGTATGGAGTCAAAATAATCATTTCCAGTTTACTTAATTCTTTTCTTCCCCATCGTAATTATGTTATCCATTTACAATATAGTTAGGTTCATTTCTTAGTGTTTGTGTTCCAGGTTGGTATTCCTCACCATCTGATTGGTTTCGATTGGATGTTTATCTGGGGGTATGTGAAGAGTATGTAAAACACTGCTATGCTTCTAAGAGTCAGAGCCATGGGAAAAGATCTACTCAGGGAAGTGGCACTCCCTTCCCTCATCTCTTCTACAACCTTCCCATTCTTCTCTTCCATCCCTTTCCCACCCACCTTCTATGGCAATCATCTCTTTAGTTTCTGGTTTATCACTTTTGTATATTTTTCACACAAATGAGTGAGGATATGAGCATGTGTATTTTAGAACATCCCTTTATTTCTTACATGGACAGAGTCATCCTATACTCTTTTGTGCTTCTCTTTTTCACGTAACAGTGTGTCCTGGAAATAATTGCACATTGGTAGACAACTTTCCTTCCTCCCCTTTCTTTTTTCCCTCTCTCTTTCTCTTTTTTTATGGTTACACAGTACTACCCCAAGGTGTGACTGTGCCCACCACGTTTATCCAGGCATTCTCCTATATATGAACGTCTAGATGGTCTCTAATATTTTGCAATTACAAACAATGCTACATTGAGTATATGTGCATATGAGTATTCATGTTGCTGGAGGTGTACCTTTAGGGTAAATCCCTAGAAATGGGCTTGGTGGGACAAATGGTAAGCTCATATGTAATTTTGTTAAGTATTAGCATATTTCCTTCCAGAAGGCTAATATCAGTTTACACTCCTTGCAACATATAAAAGTGCCTGCTTTCCCCAAAGTCTTGCCAACAAAAAGTCATGGGTGAGAAAAGATGCTGTCGGTATTGTTTTTACTTCCATTTTTCTGATTATGATTTTGAGTTTTTTCACGGACTTGAGGGACATTTTTATCTCTTTTTTTATGATTTATTCATTAGCCCTACTTTCTGTGGTATAGGATATATAAATATTTTTCCCCAGTTTGTGAAATGTCTTTTGACTTTGTCTGTAGCATTTTTTTTTTCTTTTTTGGCCACAAATTTTTTGATTTAATCATTTCTTTTTTGGTTTAATCATTTCTTTTTTGGTCTCTGGTTTATGGGTCATAGATAGCTTTTCTCTACACTAACGTTAAAGACAAATTGGCCCATGTTTTCTTCTGGTACAGACGTAGTTTTGTTTGTTATATTTAGGCTCCTAATCCAATTAGAGTTTTTATCTTTATGCACTATATAAGATATAGATATCTAATTTTTTTTTTTTTTTTTTTTTTAGAGAGCACATGGGAGAGGGGCAGAGAGAGAGAGAGAGAGAGAGAGAGAGAGAGAGAGAGAGAATGAATGAATCTTAAGCAGGCTCCACACCCAGCACAGAGCCCAAGGCAGGGCTCGATCTCATGATCCTGAGATCATGATCTGAGCCAAAATCAAGAGTCAGATACTCAACCGACTGAGTCACCCAGGCACCCATAGGGATCTAATTTTATCTGTTCCCAACCATCTACTGAGTTGTCCAGGCACCACTTATTTATGAAATCCATCTTTACCCCAGTGATTTGTTATATAGTAAGTTTCCACTTGTATTTGAGTCTAATTCTAGACTTTCTGTTCCACTTCTCTATTCATTTGCTGATACTCTACTGTTTTAAGACTTTACATCTAAGAAATTGAATGTAAGCATTGCTTTATGCTTTGAGATTTTCTCCCAGAAGTTTGGAGGGTGGCCACATTCCATACCTGCACTTTACATTGTTCCAGTTCTTCCTTCAGATTAGACTTTTCTTGTTTCCATTCCTCCAATGTACTGCGCCCTGGCTCTTGATCCTTCTGGCGTAGCATTTCTGCCAGACGTTGATTAAGTTCTTGCAGTTCTTTCTCATTTTGAGAGTTCTTTTGGCTAAGTTCGGTATTTTCCAAATCCAATTGTTGGTTTTGGGTTTTTAATTCGGAAATCTAAATAAAATGGAAGTAAGTTTTAAAGACTAGTTGCCCTAATTCTACTAAAAAACAGATTTAGAGACTATCTACCCAGGGGAAAAAAACCAAAGTTTTATACATACGTACGTACACAAACACATCCTTAATAATAGAATTTAATATGTTATTCATTATTACAAATTCCACCACTTGGGAAGTGTATGAAGAAGTGATAGACCCTCCATTTGGTCTAGCTCCACAGGGGTTGCCATTGTTCACAGCTGGGTACCTATCCCTCCAGATTGTTTTCTATGTACATACAAAACTCGCATGTATGTGGAGGTTTTCTCCTTTTTATAACAAAAGGAAATTTGAATCATTTCAGATATTTGGGCAGCCTGCTTTTTCCACTTGTAATAGTTCACAGACTTTTATCTTTCCAAGTCAGTGCATTCAGAAACCACCACAAGCTATATTTTTTAGTGGCTCTAGCATATTGTGTCGAGACATTCCATAATGTATTTATCCATTCCCACACTGACATACAAGTTTGTTATCATTCTTTTAATTATGAAGAAACAAACCAATCTTTTGAAAAACTCATTTACACAGGGTACCATTTTGAATTTTGGGTCATTTTCTTAAAAGTGGGGCTACTGGGTTAGGTAGGAGGTATGCACCTACATTACTGGTCTGAATATCCCCAAAATGTCTTCCTCATGGTGCTACCAACTTATAGTCCTATCGAAAATGTATAAGTACCTTCATATCCTTACCCCTTTTTAAAGACTAGATGGTATCTTTCATTTTTGCTAACCTGAAAGATGAAAAAAGAATTTATTTGCACTTCCCTAATAAGGTTAACTATCTTTTTATATGTTGTATTTTCCCCCTTTACTTGACCACTCCTACCAATTATCTGTTTTTTCAACAGGGTTTTGCCCTTTATTTGTGAGAGCACAGAATATATTTTGGATGTTAAGACCCTGTCTGTTTCTAGTACTGAAAATTCTCTTTTCCCAGGATGTCCTTGTCTTTTGGCTGTTTCAGGCAGATTCTTAAATGGCCTTGTCCTGCACAACCCCATGTCATGAGACCACAAATTGGGCACTTGAATGGCACAAGCTATCTGAATCAATTCTAATCCTACGAAAAGATACACTGATACTCTATATCTGTGAAATTCTGTCCTTCCCTTTTTGGTTTCAGTCATGGTGATGAAGGAAGGAGCTAACATCAATTGAAAAGAATGTGAGGGACAGAGTTAGTATTTCATAGATTTGGATTTAGAGCTAGTATTGTCTCCCCATTGCCACTGATTATAAAATTTATATTAAACACTCAGAATCTAGAAATAATATATAATTATATTCACAAAAAAATATAAACCTAGCTTAGAGTCCGCATGGGGTGAGTTTCCATTCTGAAACCCGGGATTCACAACTTTATCATCACTAGCTACATGTGATTCCAGTAGTATGTCCTATAATTTTATAAATTGCAAATTAAAAAAGAAAATTTCAGAATCAAGAACACTGGGAAATACCAAGTATCTCCTCACCTGTTTCTTTAAATTTTCAACCATCTTCTGAACTGCAGCTTTTTCCTGTTTTACAGTTTCTATTTTTTGCCTAAAGGGACAGTGAAAATATAAGAGTTAGGCTTTAAAAGTTGAAGTCAAAACAGTCTTAGTCCTTGCAAAAATGCCCTAAGAAAATTTAAGTATATGTCTTACCACATTTCTTCCTGAGATCCATTTAATTTCCCTAATTTCAGGTTAGAAATGCTATCTTCTTCATTTAAAGTAGTAATTTCACTTCTCAAAATAGAATTTTCTTCTTGAAGCTTCTCAGATTCACATCTGAATCACAGAGATTTAAAAATATCATTATAACAAGGCAGTCATGTGGCATCTTTGGAAAATGCTTTCTAGGAACTTCCAATAAAACAAGTATTCCATGCCAGTTAAAATGAGAAGTCTAAATTAGTAGACTTTTAGTACTGGAAATCAAGCTCTGACATATTGACCCCTTTCTTTTGGGGAGATAAGAATTTCACTAAAAGACATTAGGGAAGTGTGGCTGAAACACTGGAGTGCAGACAGAGACAGGAACCGAGACTACGCCCGCTATGTTTGCTGGTCTTCTCAGTGGCAACCATACTGCTTTGGGCAAAAAACTTCCATTTATCTCGGGCTCAGGTCCTACCTGCTCTATATAGGCATGGGCCATATTGCTAAGCTGTATTAGCTTTAGTTACAGACCTCAGGGCACCTAGGAAAAGGAAATTCACTACATAAATAAAAGAAATATGTACACTCATGTTCACTTTGTGATGTTTTTCAACTCATTATGTTCTGATTTTTAGAACCAAAAATGGTCTGAAGAAGGGGAAAAACTACATCTGGAATTCAATTATTTTGTTTCAGATCATTCAGATAACGTGATGTGATATTTTCCAAGTCTTTGAAAACCAAACTTGCTGGAAGACTATTGCAATCATGTTATATAAAGTCAAGTGAGCAGTGTTTCGCATGAGTTTCGTTTCTGTCTTAAGTACAAGCACATTTATTAGAATCTGATAGCTCTTCAACCAAATGATATGTTCTAAGATAAATTTCCATTGTTTACACAATATCAGCATGTACTTCAAGTGATAGGAGTGAAGAACTGTAAGTCATAAAGCACAGAATTTTTCCTATATTAGTATAAGAGTTCTCATCTACCAAGTGAGTTAATCATAAACAAAAGGCATTCTCACAGAACGTGTTCCATCAAATGCGGGAAACAATTAACATTTAGCAAAACCAAAACTACCAATCCAAATGAAATGCTAGAAAACAGTTAAAGACTTGACACACACTGAGGATGCACATGGTTAAACAGCAAACACACTCCATTAGGACACCCTGAACGAATGACATTTATTTCCTGTAGAGGGGGAGGGGATGCCTCCTAGGCAGGGTTATTCTATCTGTTAATACGACACAGAAGCAGAAGGAAGCCTACGGTACTGCTCTCTTCCTGAGGACTAACAGGTTAGTTTCTCTAGGCACAGCAAGCGGCGGAAGTTAGATTTGGTGAGATGCTCTTGGGATTCCATGAAGTTCAGAAGGTATATACGTTACCTCAGAAGTTCAACTTTCTGTTGCATCTCACTGCACGTGATTTGCAAGTCATGCATCATCGCCTTTAGTTCTTCCTCGTTTTCTCCTTGAGAAGGTCCATCTTTCTGCTTAACTAAAGTAGTGACTCTCTCCCTCAGCTTTCTAGTCAGCTCCTGCAGCTTCTTCTTCTCCAGTTCCAACTCCGCTATGGTGGCCTGACGCTGAAGATGTCCGTCTTGAAGGCCCAGCAGAGTGGTGTCTTCCTCCAGCAGAACTTGGTTCTGTACTCTGGGCTTCTCTCGACGTGTCCGGATTGTTCTGTGAAGCCAGGCAATTTCACTTGCTTTTACTTCTCCCACGAGCTGTGCATTCTGCTGCTCGAGGTACTGGTTTTCTTGATAATGTTCTTCTAGAATATGGTGGACACTTGTCACCGTGGGCACACGCTCTTCCCATGTCTGATGTCGTCCGAGCACCTTCTCATCAGGTTGGACTTCCCGGTTATCTAAATGGGCTTCCCATAAGGAGAAGCAGTCACAGCGCAGCACCGCTCTTTCCTGGAGCCTCTCGATCTTGCCTTGAAGCCTCAAAACCAGAACATGCAGTTCCTCATTTTCTCTCTTGACCTCATCGTAACTCTTCTCCAGGCTAAGGAAGGTTTCAGTCACCTCTTCAACTTTCTTTAGCTCATCCTGCAATTTGAAAACTTCCGAAGTGAGGTCTTTGTTATTTTCTAGGGCTTCGTCATAGCGCATCTCCATCACTCTCAGCTCTTCCTGAAGACAGTCATTTTCTCTGCTGGCATCTTCATATAACAATTTATACTTGGGGGAAGCCTCGGGGATTCTCTCAAGCATCTTCAGTTTCTTTTTTAGCACAGAAACGTCAAAAAGTAGGTCCTGTTTCTTTTCAGAAGCTCGACTGCAGTCTGCACGCAAGATCATTAGCTGTTCCTGAAGCTGACAAATCTGATTCTTCAGGTCCCAGGTCTCGGTCCTGGTCTCTTCACTATTCTCGAGCTCGGAAAAACTCTCTATTGATGCTTCAGACTCCTCTGTCTTGACCTCCTGTCTCTGAGCTGAGCTTGTCCCTGTACTTCCCAGATCCCGGGTCTCATCGTCTTGTAGGTCACTTAGGGCACACCGTGTGGCTACACCTTCTACTTGCTTCGTTTGATTTTGCAGTAAAAATGGCTCTGTCCGTTCCACAGAATTTCCAAAGAATCCAGTAGTTGGCTCGTCTAAACAAGAAGACATCACCGACCCTGGCTCTAATTTCTGTAGCTTCTGTTGCAATCTCGAAATTTCAGTGGCCATTTTCACATTTTCCTTCACTGCTCGCTCATGAGCTCTCTGCAGGCTCAAGAGGACATCTCCATTCTCTTCCAACAACTGCTTTCCTTGCTGGAGCAGGGACATGGCTCCACTTCCTTCTGTGTCCTCCCCTCCTGTTGCCCGGCAGCCACTCTCTCTCCTGGAGAAAGGAGATGCCACCTGCTGCATTTGCTTGATTTTATTCTGCAGCCTGGAGATTTCTGTGCTCATCTGGGCCCTCTCCTGATCTGCCTTCTCACAGGTCACCCTGTGGACACTCTCCATGGCCTGAAGCTTGGCCATCATTTCCTGCCTCTCCCGGTCACGTTCCATTTCCAGCTTCTCAAGCTGCTGGCTGGCCTGCTGCTCTGAGGCGCCCGCCTGGCACGGGACCTGCTCCCTGTCCTTCGGACCTCTGTCACGACCGCTCTTCAGCTCAAGTATCTGGTCGGACAGCAGGCTCTGTTGACTTTCAGACACGTTTCTTAGATCTTCCAGGTCTCTGAGCAGCTGCTCTCTTTCAACGACCATACTACTCAAATGTTCCTTGTACGTTTTCTCCAGCATCTCTCTCTCCTGGGTCAGGACCAGAGACGTTGCTTTCTCTCTTTGCAGAGTCTCTTTGAGCTGCTCCTGGGCTTCGGCGCACTCCTGGGCGAGCTCGTCCTTCTCAAACTCCCACTGGGATCTCTCCTCCAGCTGCTGTTCCACGAGCTCCTGCAGCTCTTGGCGGTAGCGCCCCTCCAGGCTCCGCAGAGCGCTTTCACACCTCTCGGTGACCTTCTGACAATCAGCCTGGGACTGGGCTTCTATCTGAGAGGTTCTTCTATTACACTCAGTTTCCATTTTTTCCCTAAATGTAGTCAACATACAGCATTACTGAAACTGCCACCGCCTCCAGAAGCAAACAAAAAACATTTTCCCGCGCACGGGAGAAGCCGCCAAGCAGACAATTTATATCCTTTCTATAAAAACGGTCTTCACGTATTCCTGTGTAATCGATTTATACAGAGACGGGGTCTCATTTCTGAGGGCTGAGACTGGCAGCCACAATTAAAAGACTTACCTCACTGTGTTTAGAGAAAATCTAGAAACTGCCTTCTTTGGCATCCTCCTGAATGTGTATGTTTATGGATTTTTAACCAAAAACGTACACTGATATTTCACATTCACGACCAAATGCACATTAACCTAACCCCTAACTCGGGAAATGTAAATAATTCCTTCATTTTAATTAGGTATACATTGGAGGGTAGTAGTCACATAAACCACACATATTAATATATTCATTGCTTTTCCTTATTTAATAAAGCAGCAGTAAGGTAATCGGAGCATAAGGCATCAAAGCCCTCAAATATACCTGAGATTTCATGTGGGGAAAGTTACGCACAAAGCTGCACTTCATAATTTGGAGAACACTACCCAGAATTTAGCTCATAAATAGCCTTTCTCAGAACACAGTAATTACTCTCATCTGGAACCTGAAAGGATAATTGAAACAAGAAATACTGTCTGTGGGGGCACCTGGGTGGCTCAGTGGGTTAAGCGTCTGACGGCTCAGGTCTTCATCTCGCAGTTTGTGAGTTTGAGCCCTCTGTCAGGCTCTGTGCTGACCACTCGGAGCCTGGAGCCTGCTTCGGATTCTGTGTTTCTCTCTCTCTCTCTGCCCCTCCCTGCTCACACTCTATCTCTCAAAAATAAATAAACATTAAGAAATACTGTCTTTAAAAAAAAACAAAAAACAAAACCACCGTTTGAATAATCTCAGGGTAGGCTCATGTCTAAACACTGGCAAAACAGGTTGAGAAACTAAAGCATCTAGTCAAAGTCTCCTTAACTGCCTGGACCTTCTGGTGCCCCCAAGGGACAGTATTCTGTTTTCTCCACTTCCCCTATTTTCTTACCTTCCCTCTTGAAGTTCCTTTTGGTGCTTTTCCAAGAGCTCTTTTTGCAACTCCTCCTTCTCAAGAGTGTGCTTCTCCATCAGGCTTTTCAGCTCCTCCTGGTGAAGCTGCTCGAGTTCCTGAGTCAAGCCTCTCACCTTCTCTTCTGTCCAGGCGCCATTCCGAAGGAGTCCTTCCCTCTCCCGGGTAAAGCTGTCCTCTGCCTGCTCCAGGCGAGCCTTGAGTTCCATCTCGTGTTCCAGCCTCAGCTTCTCCCGCAGGTGAGCCTTTTCCTCATCCCACCTCATTTGCAGTTCTTTTTTCTCCTCCTCGTGTCTGCAGAGAGTTGTATGTTGTGCTTCCTTGAGCACCACTGCCTGGCCCCGAAGTTCTGCAGTTTCGTTTTTAAGGTCACTTAGTTGTTTTTCCAAGACGCGGACCTCATTCTCGTACTTTTGCTTCATGCTGTCTTGCTCCTTTTCACAGGCGACCTTGGTTTCATCTAGCTGCTTTTCATAATGGTGCACCTGAAGTCACAAAGCGAAACCACCACAATGTTATCCAACTCAAGGCGGTGGGAAGGTGATGGGGGCGGTAACTACTTTTTTCCCAAGTGACATTCCTCAGCTTTCTCATTTTGACAGCTCGAAAACATGTTAAATAAGCTATGTTTGAGGCAGGCATAGTTTGTTTTCCTTTTTAACTCGGTTGAATTTTATTAGTTTCTGAACAACTCTGATAAAAATGACTAGACTTTCACATAGATAGTGTTGGTCTTCCCAGGCATCCTGTCCAACTGTAAAGGTAGGGGTTTAACATACTTAAATTCAAATATTGATTGAACACCTATCATAGGCACTCGGTGGGCTTTGTGGGGACACAAAGTTGCATACGATATAGTCCTGCCATCAAGGAAAAACAGCTCTAGACATGGTTTTGACAAACACAAACAAGTACGCTACAAGGCAGAATGAAAAATATAAGAGCTATAGAAAATAGACAAATATATTGGTCAAGGGTATTCAGGAATGGGTTCATGCAGGAGGTAGCATTTGATCTAAACTCTGAAGGGTAAGTAGACTTTCAAGAGGTAGAAAGGAATAACACAGCATGTGATGGCATGAACGAAAGAGGACAGTTTGATGAAGAATGGTGAACTACTGGCTTGGCTGGAGGAGAAGGTAACAAAGACCAGAAATCTAAGCTGAAGCACTGTGGTGAAGGGTTTTGGAGTCCAAGATTCAGAAGTTGTACCTAATGCTGTATCAAAGGGCTTTCTTCGGTCTTATTAACATGTTTCTCAACAAGTTAGAAATAATGCATTGGCCTTCAAGTTCCATGCTTGCTAGGGCTGAAGATAATACATTTTGGAGAAACTCTCTCCTAGGAGGAAAAGGCCTCATGCTCAGCCTACAAAACCATCCTGAGCAAAGGGGGGTTTGGTAGCCACCAGACACAAGAGGAAATGTATTAAAAGTGATGCTCTATGGGGCACTTGGGTGGCTCAGTCAGTTAAGCGTCCTTCAGCTCAGGTCATGATCTCATGGTTCGTGAGTTTGACTCTCGCATCGAGCTCTGTGCTGACAGCTCAGAGCTTGGAGCCTGATTCAGATTCACATTCCTGTGTGTGTGTGTCTCTCTCTGCCCCTGCCCCGCTTGTGCTCTCTCTCTCAAAAATAAACATTAAAAAAAATTGTTTTTAAAAGGGATGCTCCATGAAGTAAAAAGAATTAAGTATGTCCTACAAGCCAAAGCTTGCCAGAGCTCAAAAAATGAGAGAACAGAATAAGAAGGACTTACTTTATCTTCAAGCTCCAGTCTTAAGCGACATAAGTCCCTGTGATGTTGTTCTTTCATCTGCTCAATGACCAGCTCTGCCTCGATGCTCATAGTCAATGGATTGCATTCTTCAGAACCAAGCCCTGAAAACACACGGGATCTGGTGACCATCCAGCAGGTTCTTTCAATAACACAACTGGCTTCTGAGGAAGGAACGTCCAGTTAAAGGAATAAATCTCAGCCTCAATTACCACTGATGAGATCTACTAGGAAACCATCGATGCCAAGAGGTTTCTTGCTTTCAAGCATTATGGAAAACAAGAAAAAAATGAAGGTGAACAAGCAATACGGTAAGATTCTTTCATGTACAGACTGTACCAAACCACAGAATTCATCTTTTTGAAGAGTAGGTGGGGTTAGGTATGGAAACTGTGGTTTAAATGTGACCTTCTAAAATGAAAATGCTGGGAAGTGAGGTAGTTTGATTAAACCAATCAGCTTTCTATCCATCCAACAAATACTATGGTGACAAACGAGCAGAGGGGCAAAGTGGCAGAAGATGTCTGGAGGCGTTAACTTCATGGGTCAAGACAGCGAACCCACCCCTCAATGACAGAAACTTGAGTATTACGATATTAATTTCCTATAGTGCAAGTGGAGCCCCATTTTAAATTATCAGCTAAAATTTTAAAAATAGGGCATAGGTTAGGAACCTGGATATAGGCAGTTTGGGAGAAAAATTCTCAAGTCATTCATATGAGTTCACTTCTGCAGCCATCCCTGATGATGACGGGGAAGGACGCTCAAATGTGAAGCATAAATTGGAGACTGAGCTTGTACACAGACAAAACGATCATGTCTAATACTATGTGGGAATCTCTTAAGGCAGGGGATTCAAAAAAATGTCTAGCATCCGAGATGAAGTCTTGCCTTGGGCTTTCTTTCCGTATATTCTTTCTTTTCCAGTTGGCATATCCCCAACTGAGAAGTGATAGTTGGGATATGGACCACCCCAGCACAGCACAGCTTCGCATGCCCATGAGGAGAACCCCCAAAACTATGGAAAAAGTCCAGAGAAGCTTCTGAGATGCATCATACACCATCAGTTGGGTTCCATCCTCACACTACAGTAAGGCTACTGACCACATACTTAGAATCACAGGAAAGGTCTTAAGCCCTCTCCCCATCCCCTCCTAAATCCCTTATTTATTCTAGAATAAACAGGTAAGGAGAGGAATAAACAATCCTTGTAAGAACCTGTACTTGCATAGCAGTGGGGAAAACCGTAACAGAAAAATTTATTATGAGCCCTTTGTGAAATTCAAACTCCACACACTGAGGAAAGAGGCAGAATGCCAGGAGGGAGGAAAAAAGCTGATGAAAAAGTAGCAGCGTTCCCAAACAACTCTGCCTTCCAACTTTCCCACTCAAAGTCTTCCTCAAAGGCACAGGCAACCAACACTTATTTACCTTCTTAGTTGTTTTACAGAGGCAATGCCGATGTTTAACACAGCCAGCGTAAGAAAACCAAATTCTGGTTTCTGGTTGGCCTGTTCTCCGAAATGATCATCATACCAGTGAGGCACTCCTTAAGAAAGGGAGCACTCAGCAATAGCTCAGTGTCTGAATTGTAACACTCCCAAGCCCTGGATTCTCAGACCTGTGGCCAATTTCTTTTGTTTGTTTTTTTAAACAAAGCAAATATCCTTGGGGTTTGATTTTTCCATTCCTTTGTTGATACATATAAAAATCAGAAAGAAATATTCTCATAAATACTTTAAGGATAAATGAAGAAAACAGACCACAAGCAAAATAGCTCAAGAAAATAGTACTGCCCAGGTTATTTTTTAAATTTATGTTGGTTGCCAAAGTTGTGCAATTTTATATTCAACCATGGCCATAAAAGCAAAAACCAAAGGCAGAGCCTCTGAAAAGATGATGTCTGAATGGCTTACCCTGGTCAGGCTCAATGCAACCACTGTTAACCTCAAGTTCTTCTGACACTGAGTTCTTCAAGGGAAGTCTCAACACTTTGCCTTGTGTGCGAAATTCCTCCAGCTCAGACTGGAGTTCATCCACTTGGTCTTGTAATACCTGGAGTTTAGAAACAAACACAAGTCTTTTTTTCCTTTTTTAGTTCGTTTACTTTAAATGTTTATTTTTCAGAGAGAGGGAGTGGAAGAGGGGCAGAGAGGGGGACAGATGATCCGAAGCAGGCTCTGTGCTAACAGCAGAGAGCCTGATGTGGGGCTCAATCCCATAAACCATGAGATCATCACCTGAGCCGAAATCAAGAGTTGGACACTTAACCAACTGAGCCACCCAGGCACTCCATAAAAACCAAAAACCACTACAAGTCTTATACATGACAGCAAAAGCACAATCAACAAAAGAAAAAAGATAAGCTGGACATCACTAAACCAAAACCTTTTTATTTTGAAGGGTATCATGAAAGTAAGAAGACAACCCACAGAATAGGATGATAGCTTTTGCAAATTACATGGTCTGATAAGGGACTTCTAACTAGAGTATACAAGGAACTATTACAACTCAATAATAAAAAGACAATCCATTTAAAAATTAGGCAAAGGATCTGAATAGACCTTCCTGGAAAAGGAGATATGCAGGGGCACCTGGGTGGCTCAGTCAGCTGGTTAAGCATCCAACTCTTGACTTCGGTTCAGGTCATGATCTTGTGGTTCGTGAGTTCAGGCCCTGCATCAGGCTCTGTGCTGACAACACAGAGCCTGCTTGGGATTCTCTCTCTCCCTCTCTCTCTGCCCCTACCCCATTCATGCTCTCTCTCTCAAAATAAATAAGCTTAAAAAAAAAAAAAGGAGATATATTCTGAGAAGCCCTTGAAGAGATACTCAAAATCATTAGTCATCAGGGAAATGCAAATAAAAAACACAGTGAGGTACCACTTCATAACCCCTAGGGATGGGTCGACTCCAGAAGACAGCAAAAACAACTGTTGTCAATGATGTACAGAAATTGGAACTCTCGTACTGGTAGGAAGTAAAAATGGAGCAAACCCCTTGGGACAAGTTTGGCAGTTCCTCCAAAAGTTAAACATGCGGTGATCTTATGACCCAGCAGTTCCACCCCCAGACATATACCAAAGAGAAATGAAAACATTTCCACATAAAAACTTGTGCACAGATGTTCACAGCAGCATTATTCATAACAGTCAGACTAACCCCAATGTTCATCAACTAATGAATGGATAAATAAAATGTGGTATGGCCATAAAATGGAATATAATGTAGCAGTGAAAAGAAAGGAAGTCAGCGGTGCCCGGGTAGCTCAGTTGCTGAAGCATCAGATTTGTGATTTTGGCTCAGGTCATGATCTTGCAATTCATGAGTTCAAGCTCCGCATCGGGCTCTGCACAGACAGTGCAGAGCCTGCTTGGGATCCTGTCTCCCTCTCTCTGCCCCTCCCCTGCTTGCTTTCTATCTCTCTGTCAAAATAAATAAAACTAAAAAACTGAAAAAAGAAACAAACAAACAAACAAACAAACAAACCACTGATACTCGCTACAACATGGATGAACCTTGAAAACACTATGGGAAGTGAAGGAGGTCAGCCACAAAGGACCACATAGTGTAGGATTCCACTTATATGAAGTGTAAAGGATAGGCAAGTCTCCAGAGACAAAAAAGGTGGATTATTAGTTGCCTAGGGGGAGATTACAGCTAAGTGGAGTGGGAGTTTCTTTCTGGGGTGATGAAAACGTTTTAAGATCAACTATGGTAGTGATTGTACAATTTTGTGAATATACTAAAAGACACTGAATTGTACACTCTAAATGGTGAACTACGTGGGTGAATGGTGTATAATCTGTTTAAGAATATAATGGAATGGATTTGGGGAGGTAGAGATGACAGATTTTACTAATGAAATCCTAACTTTTAAGAACTATAAGGAAAACACCTCTACTTGATTAGAGCCAAGAGCCAAAACTTAATTGTAAACGTGGCATTAATGTTTCATCTCTTTTCTCAAAATGCGCACATATATTTACTTCCTGGGAAGGCAGGCTGTGGGCAACCTCATAAGGAAGTGATTGTTTTCCTCATTTTTGCACAAATACAATTTACATCTAAAGTAGTCAGAACTCAGTTATACCTACCTTGTTAAAATCAACAAGTTTTTGTGATTCAAGAAGGGAAAAAAATCCCAAATTCCTAAGTTTAGGAGAGTTAAAAAAAAAAATCAAAGATGCCCATTGTTTATAAAAATGTTTTTTGTCTCTTCTGGTATGAATTTGTAATTATTAGTAGCTAAAGCCCTGAGTGGTTTCTGCCTCATCTGCATTTTGTAAATAAAATAATGTATCCAGGGAAAACACACACACACACACACACACACACACACACACACACACACACACACACGACAAAAGCAATTTACATCAGATTAGGTCTGCAGTGTTTGATTAAGAAAGGCTCACTTCAGGGGTGTGTGGTGTCGGGTGAGCATCCGACTTTAGCTCAGGTCATGATCTCGCGATTCATGAGTTTGAGCCCCACGTCCGACTCTGTGCTGACAGCTCGGAGCCTGGAGCCTGCTTTGGATTCTCTGTCTTCCTCCCTCTCTCTGTGCCCGTCTCTCAAAAATGAATAAATGTTAAAAAAAAAATTTAAGAGGGGCGCCTGGGTGGCTCAGTCGGTTAAGCGGCCGACTTCGGCTCAGGTCATGATCTTGCGGTCCGTGAGTTCGAGCCCCGCGCCGGGCTCTGTGCGGACAGCTCAGAGCCTGGAGCCTATTTCAGATTCTGTGTCTCCCTCTCTCTGACCCTCCCCTGTTCATGCTCTGTCTCTCCCTGTCTCAAAAATAAATAAAACGTTAAAAAAAGAGTTTTTCTAAAAAGAAAAAAAAAATTTAAGAAAGGCTCATTTTAGGGGCACCTGGGTGGCTCAGGTGGTTTAAGTGTCTGACTCTGGCTCAGGTCATGATCTCATGGTTCTTGGATTCAAGTCCCATGTCCAACTCAGAGCCTGGAGCCTGCTTCAGATTCTGTGTCTTCCTCTCTCTCTCAAAAATAAACATTTAAAAAAATGCTCATTTTGGAATAAGCACATGAACATGACCATGTATTTCTCTACCTGGAATAAAACTACTATATTCTCCCCTAAGCACTAGCAATTTCTGACCTAGCTAAAACAGACTTAAATGCAGTTTGCATGATTCCCTAATATACTGGGTACTAAATAATAACCGCTAACGTTTGGGCTAAGTGCTTTCTATGTTCCAGGCTCTGTTCTAAGCACTTTACATATATTCACTCATTAATTCTTCACAACCTACTGAGCAGGTACTCTTATTTTTACCATGTTATAGATGAGGAATTGAGGAACCCACAGATTAAGTAACATGCTTATGGTCACTAGTAAATGGTGAAGTGGGATTTGAACCCAGGCCCTCCTGGACTTAATTTCTCTTTAGTCACTTACCCTGCACTGCTGCTCATATTCGTTTCTCATCTGTGTCAGCCTCTCCTCTTGCAGAAAGAATTCAGCACTGCTAGGATCAAGGTCACCAAACTAGAAAAGGACAAGGACACAGCTTTCATTTGCCCCAAGTGTCCGTCTTGGACCTTTAACCCAACAAAGGCTTCAGTTTCTGGTGTTCACCCAGAGTATGGTCTCTTGAGTATGAAAGGAATGTGACATTTATGCAGAACATTACCAACTGGATGATGGGAGAACATTCTAGAGTGATGTGTTCAACTAAGGCAGGGGTCATTTCTCAGTATATGCAATGTTTCCCTTGTACCCAATCTCTGAAATTAGATCCCTGTAAAACTGACGGCTAACTTTGGCCATCTAAATACTTCCCTAACAGAAATTTACTTGGTGGCATTGCTTCTGCTCTTTTGAGTAAACTACACTTTGGGCTGCATATCAGGAGATCAAATTCAAACAGATTTACCTTTTCTGCTAACACATTTTCCAAATTTCGCTGAAGTCTATTTGTCAGATTCTCATACTCTGCCAACTTCTCTGCATTTTCCAGAAGCTCATTTTCTAGACGACTGTTTTCCTGAAGCAATTTGGGGAAAGTAAATGGGCACAGATTAAAAATTAGCAAACTGTTGTACCATTTTATATGAAGCATAAATTCATGCTCTAGACTGAGAAAATTTGCTCAGCTTGAAAGTTTCAGTAGAATACAGAAGACAAAAGTAAAGATTAAAAAATTGGTATTTATCTTATAACCCAAAAGTTTGCCCCCTTTCTTTGATCCTACAGAACTATGCTAATACGGTAGCTGCTAGCAGACACATGCAGATATTAAGCACTTGAAACATGTATAGTACAAATAGAGATGTACTCTAAGTATGTAAAATACTCAGTAGATTTTGAAAAGTTAGTGCAAAACTATAAAATGGCTCAATAATAATTTTTGTATATGGATTAGGAGTCTAAATAATGTTTTGGAGATACTGGATTAAATAAAATGATCCCAATTAAATTCACCTGTTTCTTTTTATGCAGCCATTTGAAAATTTGAAGTTACATATATGGTTTGCACCGTATTTCTCTCTAATAGCATTGGAATGTAGTATTTAATGACATGGAAAAACATTCTCAACACATTGTTACAATTGGTTGCAGGCTACCTATCAGCAAAAGAGAACTCAGGAAAAAACATAAAAAGGTAGAATAACTAGGGGAGCCTGGGTGGCTCAGTTGGTTGATCGCCCGCCACTCTCGACTTCAGCTCAGGTCATGATCTCATGGTTCATGAGTTGGAGCTCCACGTCGAGCTCTTCACTGACAGTGTGGGGCCTGCTTGGGATTCTCTATCTCCCTCTCTCTGTCTGCCTCTTCCCCATTTATGTCCGCTCTCTCTCTTGAAATAAACTTAAAAAAAAAAACTAAAATTAATATCATTTATTAATGATATAGTTTGTTGATGTTTACTTTACAATCTTATTTTGGCTTAATGATGTAAAAGCTGCACATACAAGTTTTTCATAACTTGTATACTGAAATTATTATAATAACACATGAACAGAAGTCCACAAATGGTGGGTTTTTTTCTGTATATATAAAACTTGTTGGAGAGATTTCCACCCACATTTGTTTAAAAAAATAAAACTACACAGACATGCATTTTGACATATGTTCCATTCCAGTGTGAAAGGCTGATTGGAAGAACATTATTTTCAAAGCGTATTTTGCCAGAAGAATATAAAGCCAGTGTATTTTTAATACATTCTAGTTCACACTCTCATATAGCAATATGGAATGAAAAAGAGTATGCTTGAAGAATTTTTTCCTAAAAAAAAAAAACAAAAAAAAACCCCACACTTTCTCCCAAAATGCCGGTGCTAGAACTCTAAGCTTTCAAAGCATGTCTAAATTTAGATGTCAAAACAGGAGCAATCTCTGTGGTGTATTGGGCCTGTTCTGGTGCTCTGGAAACTAACAAATCAGATTCTGTTACTGACCATAGGGAAAACACAATCTGGACAGTGGGGAGGGAGACAGATGTAGGCACAATTATCTGTGATGCACTATCTTCCGTCAAGAAAAAAGGAAGCATAATGGGAATGAAAGAGTCATGTGGTCTGCAGTGTTGGCAAAAGCAGTGAAGGAGCATAAAAACCCACTGAGAAACTGTGAGATCTGATGGCAGGTGCGGTCGGATTAAGGGCATGGCTCAGGGGGTTGCTGGCAGGACCTGAGGGTGGAAAAGTATAAGGACAAGTGCCCTTCCAAGGGCCTTCAGTGCTACCACGCTGTACTTTTACACAGGGGAACAGCACGTTCTTCACTAAGTTCTTTAGTGTTCTTTAGTAATGTAACTCTAGTGGCCATATAGAGGCTGGATGGATGGAAGAAAAGATGCACATAAGTCAGCTGAAATTCTGAACCTGTTCAGAGCCTGCAGAAATGGAGGAAAGGGATAAATCTGAGAGACGTTTCAGAGCACCAACAGGACTTAGAGACTAATGAGCGGGGATGACTGAGGGTTTTAGCTCCTGTGACACCTCATGGTAATGACACAGATTAAGGAGAAAATTCAGAAAAAGAGGCGATTTGATGGTTAGGGTGGGAGAGTTAGCTCAGTTTTTGATGTGTGGAGTTTCAGGAACAACAGTTAATATACTACGCGTACTTATTTCCTTTTACATGCTGCATGTGCAGCATCTCATTTAGTCCCCATATTAAATAGGCCATGAGGCAGATATTACAATGGTGCCCATTTTGTACATTAGGAAACAGGTCTGGATAACGTGATCGAGGTTTTCCAGTAAGTAGTGGTATCCAGAATGGAAGTAGGCTGCACCGTATCAGAGTCCAGTGAAGAGAAGGATCGTTTCCTCTACTGAGACACGAGAAAAGAGGAGAGGATGTATAAGGCAAAAGACATATTTGGAAGCAAAGAAACAAAGCTGACGACCTGTGTGTGGCAGGAGACCATGCCATCTGCTCAGAATCGGGTGGGGGACAGGGAAGAGAGAAGTCATCAACCAGGTGCCAAAGAGCCCTAATGACTCAGTGCAACTACAAGGGGTGAGAAGAACAAGATCTACTGATTGACACCGAGGGCACACCAGAAGCCTGGACACTCCTGCAATCTAGATCCCAGCAGGGGCTCTGTCACATCTGGGTCATGACCCAGCAGGACAAATATACGGGAATCCTGGGACTGCGCCCTGGGCAGACCTGCCCTCTTTCCAGAGCTGTGGTTTTCCATGTGGCGTTCCCAGCAGGGACACAGACCAGAGAACTAAGAGGATGACTACCTTTAAAGAGAGGGCAAGGCGGTCCCGGATGTAGTTCTCTTCTGTTTTTGCCTTTTCAATTTCCTGCTCAAGTTCCAAGCGCTGCTTGCCCACCTGTTGCAGGATCTGTTCTCTCTCCTTTCGGAGTTCATTCTTTAAGGCTGCTATTCGCTCCTTGTACTCTTCATCCAGTTTCCTGTGAGGAGGAAAGACCAATAAGCTGCCAGTAAGACCCTCAGAGGTCCTTATGCAGACCCACCAAAAATGGAAACACAGAGTCCTAGAGATGGAAAGATCTACTGGGTCCTGCTTTCCTTAAGGCTCGACCACACCTGCGTCCCTCCAGCCAGGTGTGGCTGAGCAGGCAGGCAGGCTGAGCCCCACCACCCTGGCCAGTGTGGTGGGAAAGAGGGCCCTGGCCCCGCCAGTCCCACCTGAGGTTGTACTCATTGCGCCGCTCGATGGCCGCATGGTGATCATCCACCTCTGAAGCCATTAGAGACTTGAGCTTCTCAGCTTTGTCCAGATCTGACCGTAGCTTCTCTTTCTCTCTGACCACTTGATCAACTCGCTCCCTTGAAAGAGAAATAGTCCAAGTTAAAGGGAAACCATCTCTAAGCAACAGGTGGACCCAAAAAAGTTCTCCTCTGGCTTGCTTCAGTACAAAAACAAAACCAAGGCAACCAAAACCCTTCCATAATAAACACTTCCACAGCTTCCTTCAGAAGCCTACATGCAAATCTAAGCGTTAATTTTCACAATAGTGAGATGATAGGAGATTAGCTGCATTTGCATACAGAATGTGTCACAGGCCTCTAAAGGACTTGCTGGGCAAGCAGGAAAGGGAATAGGGCACATGGACCTTCCAAGCAACTCACAGCAAATGCCGGATCTCAGCCTTAAAGCTGGCCAGAGCTGCCTGGTGAATGCCATTCTTGGTGACCAAAAGTTCATTTTCAAGAGCCAGTGTCAATTCTGTCAGGTTGACATTCCCATCAAGGCTGAAATCCAAGGCCTAGAAATCAGAACAAGTTCAAGATAATTACAAGTTCTGTCCTCTAAAGCGGAAGCTGTGAAGGGTATACAAACCCAGAGAAGTGAATGTACAGTCAAGAAGTTGGATGATCACATTTCTTTAGTGACTGCTTGGGAACAACCTTCAATTGAAGTTCTAAGGAAACCATACATGCTTACGTGCACGTTTAACAAAATATTCTCTAGCACTGTAAATAAATACAATAGTATAACTCTGATCTTTACCAGCCAGAGATCAGTTAAGAGCATTGCACTTGTCAATAGTTCTGGTGTTAAAAACATGAGAAGTAGTTAGCAACAGACTCCTGGTAAAAGGGGGTAAGAAAAGTTACTTATTTCTGAGAGCTTGTGAACAGAAAAATCATTAAGGAGAAATCAAATTAAATCAGATCAAATCAGTTTCAAAAGCTCTGGAATTTTTCAACCCTTCCCCAGTCTGTCATTTCTCTCTCATTTTAGCTGCCGCACCTTCAGGATCTCCTGGCTGTTCTCAATGCCCTCTTCCTGCCAGGAGTCGAGTATTTTCTCCACTGATGCATAGCCCATCCCATCATCCAGGCAGGAGAAGACCCGAAAGCCAATGGTACTTGTCATTGCTGATGGGGTTGTGGTACGTCGTCCACTCTCATCAAAGGACTGGAAGAAGAAAGAGACTTGAGCAAGGTCAGGCCTTTCAACCAGACATTGACCCAAACTGGTCCGTCTTGACCACACTGAGCAGAAGCCATGTCTTTCTAACACTATTAAAAAAAAAAAAAGTCACGCAGCCCCTTTGATCTTTCTTTCCCAAGGGAGTCAAGAATGCAAAACTTATCAAAAACAGTTGCTCTGGTAGGGAGATCCTTGACATAGATGAGATGTGTCTTAACACCAGGTTTCTTTGGACCCACAGCTAACATTAAGGGGCATAATTAGTGGCTTCCCACTCTGTAATTTATGGTCATTTTTTAAACCCAACTTTTCCTTCCCAATGGTTTAGTCTTTCTTCTTCTTTTGCTTCTCTCTTTCTCCTTATTCTTCTTCAAACAACAGATTAATTCATTAGAAACTATTCAAGTGGGTTTTAACTTCTGCTCACAAAGAAACCACTTCCTATTTCTCTCTCACCTGCATGGAGAGGTGCCTTTTCAATTGTCTATATGGAGTAGATGCTGATGGTGTGAGGGATTTTCCATTTTTGAATAAGCCATAGAAAAAATCTTCTACGCTCATTGTGCCATCAGGATCAAGATTATGGAAGACTTCCTCAAGCATCTGGAAAAGAGTAACCATTTACTTTAAATATTTCCCTCAAAATAACACAAGGCCCAAAGTACGTTCGTGGCCAATAGAAACTGGCACCACTGTTGACCCCAAGGCTCCAGAAATATAGCATGTCCCTTTATTCTCATTTCACTGAATTTATTTTCCTTTTCAGTAATATGTCTTTCCTCCTCCACAAGCTAAGTATAAACATCCATTTTCATAATCCTAGGCAATTTAGCAATTAACTGTTTTCTTTTTTACTCACACTTGTAAAATGGGTAATCTTTTTTTTTTTAATTAAAAAAATTTTTTTAAACATTTACTTATTTTTGAGAGACACAGAGAGATAGAGGGTAAGCGGGGGAGGGTGCAGAGAGAGAGAGGGAGTCACAGAATCTGAAACAGGTTCCAGGCTCTGAGCTGTGAGCACAGAGCCTGATGCGGGGCTCAAACCCACGAACCGTGAGATCATGACCTGAGCTGAAGTGGGATGCTTAACGGACTGAGCCACCCAGGCGCCCCAAATGGGCAATATTTAATGTTGCTACATATTATTCTTATGGATTAAAAAATATAAAGATATAGCTTTCCAGTACTGTAACAATAGAAATAAGTTTGGACAGTCATTAAACTATTATATTGTGGTGACTCAACACGATATTTTGTTTATATTGAATTTTTGCAATTGGTATGTTGGCACAGCAGAATTTGGTCTGGGACAGACTGCAATGATCTAAGAGTTTGGGTCTGAAACTCATGACTCGGGATTTAGAGCACTACTTGGAACAGGACTGCACGTATTGGGGTTTGTTTTAATGCTTTAGCACAGGAGAAATGAAGGTCGGAAAGGAAAGATTTTGTGTGTGTCCAACAGAAGGGCCCCAAGAGATGTAAAGAGAAGGAATTTTGCCTGGCTGTTTTGTGCCCTTTAACGGTAATCCAGTAGTCCTCATTATGTAATTGGGGAAGGAGAGACTGGACTATAGTCCCTTCGGAGCCTTGCCTACAAGATGGCTTGTTCCCTAGCGCAGTAGAGGAATAGAAAGGATGGATAAAGCGGCAAGAGTCACTGACACCACAAAATAGGGAGGAAAGGCAATGAGCTCTTTTTTCCTGGCAGTTGGATTCCTCTTTCCTTTGGGGGCTCAAGTTTTTCTATACAGACGCCCCTCCATTGTACAGAACAGAAATCGCCTGAGGATCTTGTTAAAATGCAGACTCTGACACAGTTAAATCTGGGGGTGGGGTCTGAGATTCTGAATCTCTAACAAGTTCTCAGGTGATGCCCACAGAGTAAGCAACACATTTAATCTGAAGGCATTAGAGTCTGCAACTGGGTCCATTCTAACAAAGGCCTCTTTGTAACGCATCTTCAAAGTTTCAATATCCATTTTGTAAGTCTGGACTATTGCTAGGATTCATCATCTCATAATTGTTGATTTTATTCTTCATGGAAGTGCCTGAGGCATTTCTTTTATCTCAAATGCTTCTTTCCAATTCACATCCAATAGGAAACATCTGTCTCTATTCTTTTTTTAATACCACTTCCTCTGGCGAGGACTCTGAAACAAGAAACCATTCTAAAGAGTGGAAATCTTTGGAAGAGGAACAGTTTCTAATAGAGAATTATACGGTAAAACCAATGGAAAGGTATCTGGGTGAGATTTTGAGGTCACTAAGATCCCTCAGCAGTTCTGTCTTGTTCTTACCAAACCAAAGAACACTTTCTTAGAGGACTAGGCTCTCGGGATCATCAAACCATAAGTCATAGTAAAATCCAGGTGTGCTGACTGAAGTGAACAATCGTATTTTGGCTCTAACCTTAGCTCCACACTGCTTGGCCTTGTGACCCTGGCCAAACTGATGCACAGCTTCCAGACTGCCTAAAAACCCATCACCTCATTCATTCAAAGTGGAGGAGCAGGTGAGTCCCACCAGTTATTGTACATGGGGGGAGTAGGCGAGTGGTGAATAGAAGGTTGTGGATTCAGAAAAAGGCAGGGTTGGGCTAAATAGAACACAAGTCAAGTGGGCAAGTGGGGCACCTCCGCAGTCTGTGCAGGAGCCAGATCCAGAACCCTGAGGACATTCTTACTCCTCATGACACACCAGCCAGGCAGGTCTCTGGATGGTTGATTTCCCAAGGTATACATTGGGACATAATGCACTAGAATAGGGTAACAAACCCAAATACCTAGAGAGGCCAGGAAGGTGATATTAATGAATGAGGCAGGATGGTTTTGAGACACTACAAAGGAGTGCCGTTTAAAGCAGGGAACTGAACACACGAGTGCGTGTCCTGTCCAGAGGAGCTAGCCAGCCACTTCTCCCGGCTAGCAAAATGGGAGTCAAATCTTTGTTTTTAGAAAAATCTGATTTAAAAAAAGTGTAGCAAGAGTTCAATTTTTAAACATTGGGCATACCAAAAGAACAAACAACAAAAGCAACTCAAAACTTTGGGCCATATTTGGCATGTGCCCTCCCTGCCGTACAGCGGTCCTTGCTTCTGGAAAGCATAGTACGTGAGACAGTGAGTCTAGTTCCCCTTCCTGGTAACGGCAACAAGCAGCAGCGACATCACTTTCTTTATCTAGAAAACGAGGAGATGACTAAATCTAAAATTGCTTTCAGTCATAAAATCCTATGATCCCAAGTTGCTTGTGGATGAGATCATCTTGAACTTTCAGCTCCTCTGTGGTTGAGAGCTAATAGTACAAAGTACTATAGTATTTCATGACTTTTTTTTTTTTTTTTTGGTGGGGGGAAACATTAAGTAAAAGCTATACTCAATGAGCAATCTTTTACTCATCCTTGGATAAGAGGAAAATAACTAAATAAGCTACTTCTTTCCCTGGGTTTTAGAAATTCCACCACAGAAGAAAATGCAATTCCCCGCAAATGGCTACAGTTTATTCCAAGAATTGTTCTTAGATAAATAATCCAAGTTTGTGCAGTATTGTGCAGTATTTCTTGGCAAAACATCCCAAAGTTCTGCATACTGCACTGGGTTTATAATTTAGGAGGATGAATTTAATGTTACGACTCAACAACACTGGAAAATAAATGACCACTGAGCCATTAAAAAGGTAGTCAATGGGGCGCCTGGGTGGCTCAGTCGGTTGAGTGTCCGACTTCAGCTCAGGTCACGATCTCACGGTCTGTGAGTTCGAGCCCCGCGTCGGGCTCTGGGCTGATGGCCCAGAGCATGGAGCCTGCTTCCGATTCTGTGTCTCCCTCTCTCTCTGCTCCTCCCCCGTTCATGCTCTGTCTCTCTCTGTCTCAAAAATAAATAAACGTTAAAAAAAAAAAAATTAAAAAAAAAAAAAAGAAAAAGGTAGTCAATGGGTATATAACAGTCACATATACTACAGAGGAGGAGGAAAAAAATCTCTTCTGCAAATGAGGCTACTTGGTAGCTTTTGATGATAAATCTGTTTTTGGTTTAGGAAAATAATATCATTTATCCCCTGAACAAGCAGGCAGTATGGTTTCAAATAGCATTCTAATCAAAGATTCCCGGGGCGCCTGGGTGGCGCAGTCGGTTAAGCGTCCGACTTCAGCCAGGTCACGATCTCGCGGTCCGTGAGTTCGAGCCCCGCGTCAGGCTCTGGGCTGATGGCTCGGAGCCTGGAGCCTGTTTCCGACTCTGTGTCTCCCTCTCTCTCTGCCCCTCCCCCGTTCATGCTCTGTCTCTCTCTGTCCCAAAAATAAATAAAAAACGTTGAAAAAAAAAAAAATTAAAAAAAAAAAAAAAAAAAAGATTCCCCAAACTACAACTGTAGCCCTAACCTCTGAGCCCCTCCAGTCCTTATTTTCAGCTCTCTGAAAAACATATCTTAGAATTATTTATGTTCTTATATTTCATGGCTTTTCAAGCACCCAGTCCTGCCAGTTCCCATCTTAATTTTTCAGAAAACAAAGCTCAGAACTTTACCAAGCAAGAGTCTTTTGGCGGGGGTGGGGGGTGGGAGGGGGTGGGGTCCTTCAAGATTCTTCTGTATCTTCAAAACCACCAGCCCACCATTTTCCATTTCCTCATGACCAGAATATTGTGATAGCTCCTGGCTGGCTGGTCTCCTAGCCAAAGGCTGTCCGCACACCAATATACCCCATAAAAGCAGCTCAGAGCATCCTCAGGATCTAAGTTTTTCTTGTATGTTACTCAATCTGCTGAAGAATGCAGGGTTGATACTGAGATCTTCTCTCCAAAAACCTAAACTCATCAGTCTGGCCTTTGAAATATTCTCCCAATTCAAATCTTCTGAACTCCCTGCATAATCCTTCCTCCAGGTCCTTCTCACATTGTGTTTTGTGAATGCCACTTCTACAGATATATCTGACATGGTGGCCGCACCAAGCTGGTTAGTGTCTAGTAATAATGTGGGGTAACATGCTTAGCACAGTGAGGGTCACGTACTGTGGGTTCAGTGAGGGTCAGCTATTGTCAGGTTTGGGTTTTTTTCCCACAACCTAACACAAGCTTCTTACGAAAGAATCTTCAAGGCTTATCTCCTATGAAAAGAAGAGAATGGAATCTCTGTAACATGCTGCAGGAAGGCAAGATATGGCTGTTCCTAGCCTGTGACCAGTTCAGATTTCATCATGATTATTATTCCTGAATAAAAATATGATGCAAGGCTTACCTCTCCATCGATATTCTGCAGGCCATACTGCTCACAGATGGAGACCAGCTTCTTTCGGTTCAGGTGACCATCACGGGTGATCCCCAGATCTTCACAAACCTCCTGCAGTTTCTCTTCTATCCAGTCTTGGGGAGCAGAAGACCCACTTTGTGAGGCATTCAAGTCATCTGGGTTCCAAAATCTTAACTGGCCTGAAATAAAAACATATATTGTGCTGTTCCCAAAGGAATTGCAAAGAGAGAGAGCCTGTTCTCAAAGAAAACTGTGCTTTTTGAAAGTAAATATTACAGAAAGAGACTATAAATGCTGATTCCATCTTCATTTGAATCTGTAGTCCAAATGAAATGGAACCACTGGTTCTTAGGCTGCAACAAGAGCAAACAGCCACATTTTTCTATACCACATGAGAAATATCTCCTGTGCAAGCATACCAAGGTTCTAGTCTGTTTTATTCCAACTGAAAACATGCACAGGCTTAAGGCTTGGATGTAACTGGAAGAGAAGGCTAGTTGAGAACCATTCCAAAGAGATTTATCAGCCCTGCCTCAACTATAGCTACCAGACTTTATCTAATCACCACTTTCTTTCTGGTCTAAGCACTAGAACTGCTTTTACTAAGAAGGAAATGATTTCATAATAAATATCATAAAATAATAAAAGTCTCAGGATTAGCCTGTTTACACATTTAAATATTCTGACCTACAAACAAACCAACTTGAAAGAATAAATGGTTGTAAATTACAAGTTGCTAGTTACCTATACATTAAGGATAAATTTTATTTGAAAACGTAAGGATCAAACTCATTTAAAAATCAAAATTTACTTATCCTCTGTTATAAATTCTAATTAAACTTTCCACTTACATACGAGAGTTTTAGAGTCATTACTTAATCATGAGATAATTACTAGGACAGTTTTGTGTGCCTGGAAGAACCTTAGAGGGTTGAGAAGAGCATTTAGTGCTACCGTTACTATTTATTGAACAAATTAAGTTCATTACTGCTGTGTCTTTCCAGGTTAGAGACATAGAGAACACACAGTAATTACACTTAAGTAGAGTACAGCCAGGGTAGGCTGTGAGGTGGGCTCAAATTCTGTCAGCTGAACCACAGTGCCATCTGCTGGCCCCAGCAGTTCAACACTAAATAGGTTAATTTGAACGTTTGCCTAAGAGAGTAATTAACCCATAAGTGAAATTCTACATCTTAGTTGCCATACCTTGTGTGAGGTTAAAATGCTGGGATTTTAAAACTATGAACTTTCTATTGGGAATGGATTTTTTTGTTGTTGCTGTTGTTCTTAACGTTACTTCTTAGCGGGCCTCCAGCATGCAAGGCTGTTTGTTGGGAAGAAGGCTAAGAGATGCAGGAAATGGGGACGTGGAAAGTGCCCTGGGAATGGCAGCCCTTCCTTTCCAGGCAGGCTCCAACACACACACAGTTCCTACCTTCCGCTTCATACTCTTCACTGCGCTGTGTCTTCCAGTGCTAGAGAAGGCAAGAAGAAAAGATTAGTGTGCTTTAGTAAATATTCAGTTTTTCCAGGGAAAACTCTGGGATCATCACCCGAGTAAGTCACATGATTCAGAACCTTTCGGTGGGCCATCCTTAGTCAACCAGCAAATCGAGAAGAGACACCTAAGAAACACCACTTAGCCACCCGCACTATCTCACTAGGGATTTGCCTTTCACATTTGCAAATTCACTTATTCAACAGCTAAACCTGTGACAGCCGATAAAACCAAGCCAAAGCAAATATTCAGAATCCATCAACCAACAAAAATTCATACCATGCATTTATGAATCTGTTCTTCAATGTTTATTGGGTGCTAAGTGTTATGATACAACTTCAGGATACAACTATGAACAGAACAGACACATTTCTTGCCTCAAGAAGTTTAAATACTAATGAAGACATGCAGACAAGAAAACAAAGTATAATATTGTAGTATATTAAGTGTGATGGAGGGGCGCCTGGGTGGCTCAGTCGGTTCAGCATCTGACTTCAGCTCAGGTCACGATCTCATGTCTCCTGGGTTCAAGCCCTGTGTCAGGCTCTGTGCTGACAGCTTGGAGCCTGAAGCCTGCTTCGGATTCTGTGTCTCTTTCTCTCTCTCTGCCCTTCCCCCACTTGGCATTCTGTCTGTCTCTCTCTCAAAAAATAAATAAGCATTTAAAAATTAATAAAAAAAATTAAAATAGGATCCTTCAGACTTAGGAGATCTGGGTAGACTTCCTGAAAGAAGCAACATCTAAACTGAGACCTGAAGGGTGAGCAGGAGACAGCCATGTGAAAAGAAAGGAGCAGCTGCTATTTGCTGAAGCACAGAGGTAAGAATGAGCCTAGCATGTCTGTGACACAGTGAGGGAGGAGACAGAGATGCAACCCCAAACAGGTGGGCTAGAAAGCTCAAGTTAAAGAAAATACATGTTACCAGTAAATTGCATTAGAAGCAGTGAAATTTACCTGAACTGGACCATTTTGCCCCTATTGTGCTATGTTACTACTGGTCTTTTTCAAGTCACATCATACATTTTATAGTGTGTGTACTGCATGAAAGCACCCAGCCAGGACACAATCAGAACCAAACTCTGGACATTTGTCCACCAGCCAAGCGCAGCACAGGTCTGCTTCTGGTCAGTGGCAACAAGTAGGTCGCGGTGGCCCTTGGCCAGCCCGCGAGGTGCCTAATCACTCCTGTTGGGAGGTTTTACAACCATGGCAGGAAACCCTGTTGAGAAAAGGTGTATCCCCCTTTCGAAACCTGGCTGCTGTCTCAGCAGAGATCCAACTTGATGAATGAAACTGCTTTCGATAACAAATACCCAGCCCTTTCTCTGTGATGGTTGAACTGTACAAGATGATCTGATTTCCTGGAATCCTCAATAAACTCAACAGGAAAATAAGCCTGATTAACTCCAGTCTCCAAGAGCTGGCATCCCTACGGCAAAGAGTGTACCACCCTAAATTCTTAGATTGAACGTTGACTTTCAGTATCCCATTCAAGTTGATATGAGTGGAGGTCCTCTTTCAGGCAACCCAAGCATGTCATTTTCCACCCCATACTCACTCATGCTGGTCCTCTCCAATTAATTAAAGGACCATTGTTGTATACCAGAATTTCACAGTTCCATATTTTACTTGGAAAGACACTGAAGAGAGCATCAGAGAGTTTCCCCAGTTTTGTCACACTAAACTAAAACTCCAGACTGACAATGCTGAGGTTGATCGTTCGTGCCATGCAGAAGACCTCAAAAAGCCATAACTCACAATGTACAAGTTCACTACAACTCATTCAGATTACAACTGAAAGTCACTAATATACATGGTAGTTATGGAAACAGAATTAGGGGACAGTGTGATTTTTGCTTGTTCATTTGTGATTACAATTTTAGCAGCCCACAGTTCCTCCTAAAGATGTATTTCAAACCTAGTGGATATATGAGGCATGGTGGGGGTAAGGAAGGAGCGGTGGGGTAAACAGCCCTCTGTAAATTTTCTTACATTATTTCTGGGTGGAGCTCTACTGTTTTCATATAAAATGATTTAAATCAATAAAGCTCCACTAATAAAAGTGTCCTGTCTGTCCCAGCATATTTATTTTCTTACCCACAGAGCAAAGACTTAAATTCTTATACTAATACTACTTTTGCATCTCCAAATTGTGAAAATTCATTCATTATTCTGCATATAATTTGGAAGCACCCTAAAATGGAATCCCTTAAATCTGCTTAAAACAAACAAAATAGGTTTCTATGATCTAAGAACCACTGGCCAAAATAAAACTAAATCACAAGGAGGAAAGGATTTTTAATAGCACAGATGGCCAGAACAAAAACAGGAAGAGTATCAATGGGCCCCACCAATAAAGGAAGCCCCAACTGGGACACACAGATGGAAAAATGCAAAAATTCACTAGAGAATTTGAATGGCAGATTTGAACTGGCAGGAAGAAAGAATCAGCAAATTTGAAGACTAGTCAGTTCACATTATCTAGTCTGAGGATCTAAAAGAGAAACACACCTTCAAAACCCCCTTGGTAACAATTCCTAAAGTCATGAGGTATGTATAGTTACTTAAAAGATTATTGCTTACATTTTCTCACTTCTCCATTCATTTTATTTATTTATTTATTTTTAATGTTTGTTTATTTCTGAGAGAGACAGAGCATGAGCAGGGGAGGGGCAGAGAGAGAGGAAGACAGAATGTGAAGCAGGCTCCAAGCTCTGAGCTGTCAGCACAGAGCCCAACATGGGGTTCAAACTCACAGACCGTGAGATCATGACCTGAGCTGAAGTCAGACACTCAACCAACTGAGCCACCCAGGCACCCCTCCATTCATTTAAAAATAGTGAGCAATTAGTTCAGAGAAGCAAGAGGATTTAACATACTGTTTCAAATATTTCGTGAGTCTATGGGACTGGATGATTATATCGGATTCACTTCTTATTTATTTTGAGAGAGCGAGTGAGAGAGCGAGGGACAGGGAGAGAGGGAAAGAGAAAATACCAAGCAGGTTTCACATTCAGCACAGAGCCCAATGCAGGGCTCCATCTCAAGACCATGAGATCATGACCTGAGCAGAAATCAAGTCAGACACTTAACTGAGTGAGTCACTCAGGTGCCCCCATACCTGATTCAGTTCTCAGGACAGTACTTCCCCAACTGTTCTCCTTCCCTGGTTCTTTCCCCAAACTAATAAGAGTAAGGGGGTTACATCACAGACAAAGAAGCCATACTGCCCCTTAACTACTGAATTTGGCCTGGACAAATTTATTAATTGCTTTTTGCCTCAGTTTCTCCATCTATAAAATGGGAATAAAGTAGTACATATTTCACAGAGTTGGGTAAAATGCTTAAAATTGTGCTTGGCAAACAATAAGCACTGTAAAATCTTATTTTTATTGGACATGTGTTTATGTAGTACATGTTAAATTTATTTTTGAAGATTTTATTTTCATTACCATGTTTAAACTTAAGGCATTAATTTAGGTGGCCTGGGGGGAATTATCAGTTATTCATATAAATTTGTAAGAAAATGCCAAGTCCAGTAGATAGATATGCAAAGAATACAAAGAGACAATTCACATAAAAGGCAACACAAATAAATATGGGGAAAGACTCATTTCAACAGCAAAGAAGTATAAATTAAAACCAGGGAATCCCTTTGTTCCCATTAAATTAGCAGTACTTAAGTCCTATTACCATCAAGGTTATGAATTAAAATAGGCCTGTTTATATGTTCCTGGTAGTAGTGGGAATGGATATTACCCTTTTGGTAAAGAAAATTGCTTCATGTTCCAAAAGCCATGAAAATGTTCGTATTCTTTGACCCAATAATTTCATATGATTTCCACTGACAATAAAATCAAAGGAAAAAAGTTTATGCACGGATAGGTACATTTAGAACTTTTTACAAAAAGTCCTGAAAGTGTAATTCTAGGGGTGTCTGGGTGGCTCAGTCAGTTAAGCATCTGACTTTGGCTCAGGTTATGATCTCACGGTTCGTGGGTTCAAGCTCCACATCAGGCTCTGTGCTGACAGTTCAGAGCCTGGAGCCTGCTTCCGATTCTGTGTCTCCCTCTCTTTCTGTCCCTCCCCTGCTTGTGCTCTGCCTCTCTCTCTCACAAGAATAAATAAAACCATTAAAAAAAATTTAAGTACAATTCTAAAACCATGTAAGACATGGAAAAACACGTGAAATGTTAAATGAAAGACCATGACAAAAATGCCATCTACGCTATGACTACCACGGGCAAAAATATTTATACAATTAGACAAAGAATGGAAGGAAATAGAGATAAGAAAAATAGACGCATTTAGTTGAGGGACTATGGGAAACAGTTATATTTCCTTTGCTATTATAAATGTTTGTGCAATATAAACAGGTGCAACTTCACTATTTCTTTTTAACCCCCTGCCCTCTAATTCTCACTAAATGAATTTCCTGTGACCTGGGGGTGGGGAGAAAGGGAAAGTTCTTTCACAGAACCCACCTGCTCTGTGACCTGAGACAGAAGAGGCCTGGAGTGGTGGGAGTGGGGGGGTAGCAGGTGCTGTTCAGGAGGGTGAAAGCTGCTGATGCCAGTGCCTCCTGAGCTTCTCAGAGTGTGGACAGATCAGGGACACCAGTCTGAGACCCGAATTGGGGACTGAGACCATGACCATCCTTCAGGCAGCTTAACCCAATGGCACCAGGCACAGCACAGCCTTCTAAAACCCCAGGCAGCACTGGCAGCTTAAATGATTTCACACAAACTCTGTGGGCAAGTGGTGGCAGGTAAGGGACAACTTGTTAAAAAATCTCTAGGGGAGGTGTGCCTGGGTGGCTCAGTCAGTTGGGCGTCCAACATCGGCTCAGGTCATAATCTCACAGCTTGCGAGTTTGAGCCCTGTATCAGGCTCTGTGCTGACAGCTCAGAGCCTGGAGCCTGCTTCAGATTCTGTGTCTCCCTCTCTCTCTGCTCCTCCCCTGCTCACTCTCTGTGTGTCTCTCTCTCTTAAAAATAAATAAACATTAAAAACAAAAAACATTTTTTTTTTTTTTAACTCTCTAGGGGTAACAATTTCCCAAGCATTTCTCCCATGGCCCTGTATAAGAAACAGAGATCCAGCTAGGAACAGCCCTGCCTAGAACCAAATGTATATTAAATGGCTACATTTCCATTCCAAGACCACTTCAGTTGGAGATGGAGTTAGCCACCCAGAAACATGTGCTGTGCTTCTCCCCAGTCTCCGCCAAGGGTCTGTTCCTTTAACAAGGGGGAGGTAAGCACACGGAAGCCGAATGTTTGTTGTTAAATTGCAATTTCGTGGGGCGCCTGGGTGGCTCATTTGGTTAGGCAGCCGACTTCGGCTCAGGTCATGATCTCGCGGTCCGTGAGTTCGAGCCCCGCGTCGGGCTCTGTGCTGACAGCTCAGCGCCTGGAGCCTGTTTCGGATTCTGTGTCTCCCTCTCTCTGACCCTCCCCCGTTCATGCTCTGTCTCTGTCCCAAAAATAAATAAACGTTAAAAAAAATCATTAAAAAAAAATTGCAATTTCGAGGGGAGGGGGGGAGATTCAGTTCATTCATAGCTCATGTTCATTCTCACGCCTGGAGCCAGTAGTTCCAATTAAAAAGCAGGGGGAGCAGGAAGGGATGGCAGGTTAGAAGGTTGGAGGGATTAGGTCATTTGCCTACTGGAACACCATCAATAAAGGGAGGCATCATTCTGGAACAAGGTCTTTTAATTGCTGCCAGTTTACCCAGCACAGTGAAAGCCCAGCAGGTGGTCTTTAGACACAGATCAGCCATGAGCACTGGAAGGGAGATAATCTTAAAATCTTTGAAAAAGTGGGCGAAGAAGGGAGGGACAATTGCTGGCATGTGTTCTCAATACTAATTCATGAAAAAGGACTTTGAATTTCTTCCCCTGAAATCTTAGGTCATCTATCACTGGCGCAATGGATGTTAATAAGCGTTTTACGGTCATTCTGTTTGATTCTGGAGGCAAAACGGTAGAGGGCATGAGCACAAGGGTTGAACAGAGAGACTGGGTTTGATCTGGCTCTGTCGCTCAGTGTGACCCCTCGGTTCCTTACTTCATGCCCAAAGTGGGGATGAGCTGCCCAGTGCAGACGTGAAAGCGTATGCCTGGCACTTAGGAAGTGGTAGCTGTCATTATGATTTCAGCCAGAACAAATATGTGGTTAAGGATTTGGGCTCCAGGCGTGCCTGGGTTGAGTGTCTGACTTCGGCTCAGGTCATGAGCCGGTTCTCTGGGTTCGAGCCCCGCATTGGGCTCTGTGGTGACAGCTCAGAGCCTGGAGCCTGCTTCAGATTCTGTGTCTCCCTCTCTCTGCCCCTCCCCTGCCCGCTCTCTCTCTTCCTCAAAAATAAACATTAAAAAAAAAAAAAAGATTTGGGCTCCAGAGCTGGACCCCCAGGGTTCAGTTTCACCTCCACCACCTACCTGCTGTCCAACCTTGGGCACATTACTTAATAGCCAGTGTGCCTCAGTTACCTCTTGGGTAAGTGAATAACAGTACCTGCCTACAAAGGTGTGCTAATATTTGGAATGCATTTCAAACGGTGCCTGCTATAACTCGAGAGCTAAGTATCTGTGAAGTAAATAGATATTACCATTACTATTCCTACTATTTGGGTGTCCAAAACTAGGACAAGGGCAGAGAAAAGAAACAACAGATAGACCAGTGTCAGCTTGAAGAACAAACCCAGAAGAGGCTCTGTAGAAACTACAGCTTTGAACACGTAATTGTGACGAAGCAATCAACTTTTGATTCAGCTTAGGAGCAGGGCCTCCCTAGTCGCCCTCCCCCTGGTCGAGAGTGTCCCCTGGTTGGTCACAGCTGGCAGGGGCTGCCTGTGCTTCCATATGACCATGCCAAGTGTGCTGGCCAACGACCCCATTGAGAGCAGCCGGAGGGGAGAGGGTCAGAGGTTGCCTGGCCCCAAAATGGCTGCTACAGAAGGCAGCCCCCCAGCCCCCTCAGGCGGACAAAGGAAGCCCGCTCTGTAGGCTGTGCATCTCAACGTCACTCTGGCCATTGTGGTCAACTCTCTGGTTGTCCGGTAGCCGGACGAGGGTGCCCCACATGCGTGGGCTACACCAGTGATGCCGCTTTCAGGACTGCTTTCTCTGGAGGGCCACCTGCTTTGCTGGACCGCAGAGCAGATGGCCCGAGCCTCTTGGATCCTGGGCTCCCAGCCCCAAGGCCGGGCCGGCATCTGCAGCCTGCAGGCCTGGCGAGGCCCCTGCCCACAATAGCCCCGTCCCAGCCCCCACCAGCCATCTGCTCCAGCGCAGACCTTGTGCCCTGCAGAATGTATGGCTAATTAAAACGATTATGGGGGCACATACGGGGCTATTCTTTCCCAGCAGAGGTTGCTGAACCAATCTCAGCAGCCTTAAGCAGATGTTTTTTTTTTTCTTTTCCTTTTTTTTTTTTTTTTTTGAAAGGGGAAAGCCTTGCAAGCCCATAAAGAAGAGGAAGGAAATTTGCTGGAATAACAAAGCTCCCCAAACAAATAGAGCTATAGTGTCCATTTCACAAGAGTGGCACAATTAGCTAAGCACAGGAAGTCTCTGGAAAAACACAAACAGAACTCAGTTTAGAAGGGTGTTTATGACCAAAACGTGAGGACTTTGAAAAACACACCATCTATGGCATATTTAACTAACAGTTCTAAATATGTATAAAGCCCTTGCTTGCTCTGGGCTGGGTACTAGAAGCCAAGCAAGCCGAGGAGGGCCCCTGTTTCTGTAGGGACTTGGGTTCGTTTCTGTCATCCTGCCTTTCCAGGCAAAATGGGCAATGGAGACCGCCTGCCAGCCCAACTCTCAGTCTCTCTGCTCTGAACCCATGGACCTTCCTTTATCTTTAAAAGCAACTAAAAGCTGGGGTGCCTGGGTGGCTCAGTCGGTTGAGTGTCTGACTTCAGCTCAGGTCATGATAGCACAGCTCGTGAGTTTGAGCCCCACATCAGGCTTTGTGCAGACAGCCCAGAGCCCAGAGCCTGCTTCAGATTCTGTGTCTCCCTCTCTGTCCCTCCCCTGCTCATGCTGTTCCTCTCTCTCAAAAATAAACATTAAAAAAATTTTTAAAGCAATTAAAACCTACAGGTCAATACCGGGGACAACACGAATTAATGTAGGATTTTTCACTGCACACATGTTTTTATGGGTCCTGCCACGCTGCAAATTTAAGAGTTTGAGCCTTAAGCCTCTTCTCCTACTGAGATGGGGGGTGTTCTTGGCTCATTGGATTTGAAAGTCCCTAAAGGGATTTATTTTTATTTTTTTTTAATCCCTCATTTTTTTTAATGTTTGTTTATTTTTGAAACAGAGAGAGAGAGTGTGAGTAGGGGAGGGGCAGAGAGAGAGACACAGAATCTGAAACAGGCTCCAGGCTCCAAGCTGTCAGCACAGAACCCGATGTGGGGCTCGAACCCACGAACCGCGAGATCATGACCTGAGCTGAAGTCAGACGCTTCACCGACTGAGCCACCCAGGTGCCCCTAAAGGGATTTTTTTAATACATCTGCTCATGGTATCTCCTTCATCAGAGTTGCTCTTGGTGGATAATGAACAGTGTTTTCCATTCGGAAGATACACTTAATGGTACAGATGGAAAATGTTATCATTAAAATTAACTTTGTTCATTTTTAATTTGTTGTCTGTTTTTCTTTCTTGTTAGTAAATAAATACTAGAAATTGTTGACCTGGAAAGTGATGGGGGCGGGGGCTGGATGCCAAGGCAATTCCTTCTGGGATCAAGTCAGGAAGACGTACCAGAACAGCAAAGCCTGCAAGCCTGAGAGCTACAGTCTGTGTTAAAAGAGAGAGATCTTACCAGCTTTGAAGGGACTTCTTTCCATCACTTTCAAGCGATCTACAATTGCATCTTGAATGAGTGTTTCACCTCTGGGAATAGCGAAAGGATCTAACAGACTTAAGAAAACTCAAGGGAAACACTGGAAATTCCATTAATACAAAAAACTATCCTGATGATGTCCTATCGTTTGATGGAAATAAATGGCTTCAGCAATGAAAGTGCTTACTTTGTCAAAGATTAGAACAAAACATCTAACAGGAGGAATGGGAACACAGGTACATTTCGACGACAAAAGCTCTTAGCAGAACTTCTCAGTCATTAAGAAGTTTGCTCCAGAATTCAATATTTGCGCCACACAATATAAATGAATCATTCATGAAGGTTGACTGTGAAGATATGCATAGATGAAAATGAACATAAGGGGACTAGAAGTCAGTTTCCCACTTCTTGAAGAAGTCTGATTTTATGTGGGGTAGTAAAAATCAGTTTGGGGGGTTGTTCTTAGTTCTTAAACTACTGCCACCACTCCTGTCCCACCCACCCCCCACCACCCCCCGCCCCCTGCAGTCCAAACACAAAGACGCGATTTGCTGAGCAAGCCCCATTGTTGAGCAAATGAAGCAAGTGGCTTCAACTTTTCTCTCAGGTCCTCACTCAAACCTCACGGTTTTGGCTTACACTACTATTGTCTGTAGTTGAAAAAATAATGGTTTAAAGCCTCCTACTCTTGATAATAATCTTCCTAGACCCGATTTATTCCCTGTGGAGGAAAACAGTTAACAAGGTGTCCCCTGTTTTCAACGAGGGCAGAAAGCAAAGTAGTCCTGCCCTAATTACATTCATGGAACAACCTTTCCTACAGTAATACAGAATAGAACTGGGCATTAGTTTTGCTCCCCCCCCCACCCCTGCCTTCCACCTATCCTTAGAAGAAACCACAAAATTCAAGGTCAGTTCAGTAGCCATTGTGGGTATGCATATAAGAGAAGGGGAAAAAAATGTACTCTCTGGAAACTAAAACCTCACTTCTGTTTCTTAACCAAAAATAACCACCCAAACGTTCTCATTAATCACACCTTACGCTGGAATCGAGAATGTGCCCTTTCTTAGTCTGGATTAATTCAGAATAGAACGTCCAATTGAATTGCCTTGAGTGAAAATGATCCCATAAAAAAGAAAAAAAATCACCACTTTCCTTTCAATACCACCTGAGATGAGAGGTCAGACTCCCAAGGGAATCCATTTGCCAGATAAACACCCTAAATTGGAAGGTGAAGGCACATTTCAGCCTCGTGGTGGAACCTACCTGGCACCTGTGAAATTAGCACATTCTACGTCAGGGTTTCCAAATGAAATTCTGAAATACACGTTGTAGCAATGAGAACGTGGGGAGATTACAGTGGTCTTTCCCTACGCGATGGCTTTATGGCCTTATGAACTAGACACGGGAGGGGAAGCAAGCTTCATAGCTAGGTTAGATATTTTCTGTTTCAGCAGGAAAGAATCCAATTGCCAGAATTAAAGCTCGGGGCAAGATCAAGAGGATTAATATGTACACAATTTTTATTAGGGCTTTAACATATATGGACTGAAACAAAAGTCGAACACAATCAAAAGCACCTCATAGCAAGGCTTATTCTCCTACATTCTATTCAGAGGATGAGGCCCAGTTAGTAGATCATTCGTTACTCCACTGCCACCAAGCAGGCTCTCACCCAAGGCACCATGTCACAATGGGGTGCCACGAATGGTTATGAGAGGGGTTCCAGGTTCTTGTAACTAATGAAGACTGAAGCTTCACATGGGACTTACATTAAAAATAAATGTAATAGGGGCGCCTGGGTGGCTCAGTTGGTTAAGCGGCTGACTTCGGCTCAGGTCATGATCTCGCAGTTCATGAGTTCGAGCCCCGCGTCGGGCTCTGTGCTGACAGCTCAGAGCCTGGAGCCTGTTTCAGATTCTGTGTCTCCCTCTCTCTGACCCTCCCCCATTCATGCTCTCTCTCTGTCTCAAAAATAAATAAACGTTAAAAAAAAAAAAATTAAAAATAAATAAATAAATAAATGTAATAGCTTGAAAGCAAACTCTGTAACAGTGTCACTCTTACCTGTCTGTATTTCTAGGTTTTGTTGGGTGGGACAGAAGGTTGGAGTTACAGGTAGAGAGTTACCTGAGAATTACCTATCATTTTGGTTGTACATATGGGAGAAGGCCTCCCAAAATAAGAATGCAGAAAAAAATGTAAGTCACGAACCCAGGAGTAGAGGACCAAACTGTCAATCCTTGGCAACTCCCTTATTACAGAATAATCCTAGAGGGAAGTGGGGGGAAGGAGATATTTTTTTTTAATGTTTATTTGAGAGAGTGCACAAGCAGGAAAGGGGAAGAGAGAGAGGGAGAGAGAGAATTTCAAGCAGGCCATGCGCTGTCAGCACAGAGCCCGATGTGGGGCTCGAACCCACAAACCGTGAAATCATGGCTGGAGCCGAAATCAAGAGCCAGACGCTCAACTGACTGAGCCACCCAGGCTCCCTGAGGAGGAATTATTGTTTCATCCCTTCAGATGGCTGTTTGCTCACTTATCCCTACAAGATGAGTTCCTAGAAGGAAGCAAGACTTTTGCAGGTATCTGTGACCCCATTCCATTCCACTGCCCACCCCTCTCCAAGAGCTCAGGTAAATAAAACTGATTGATCCTGGAGCAAAGATTAGTCTCCTTGTTGGGTAGCAACAGCCAGGCTTCTTCTCCATGTAACCTTTGACAACGGGTTAAGGTCCTTTAGTCTTCATCAAAAAATTCTAAACTCACTTTAGGAAAAATCTGGCATGTCTGAGAGGAGAAACCGCATTCAAAGGCCGGCTAGGAATCTCACCTTGCCCTGAGCCAGGATCCAGGAGTCAAAGGAAATTCACAATCAAAACCAAGAAGGCCCATCTGCGGTTCAGCAGCTGACTACTCCTGATGAATTATTCCCATCAGGAGACACCCATCCCTGCTCCCTCCTTCAATGCTGCCCAATGGCACTGAGATGGAGTATGAACCACTGGTAACAAATATACCCAAGAAATAAATTCTTAACACCCAAGGGCAGGAGACAAAAGGGCCTCAGGCAGCCAAAAGAGAAAAAAAGAAGCCAACAGTAAAGAACTTCTGACAGGTTCTGAAATGCTTATAAGTTAATGAATAAACCCCACAGGTCATTAAGAATTTTCTCCTCCCCATCATTCCCATTTGGGAGCCACTCTAGAATAAGGAAGATTACCAGGCATTGGGAAGAGACCAGGGGATTTCTGGTGCGAGCACGTGCTGTCCAGAGTGTGAAGTTCTGTTGGCCAACGGAGTGGCCGTAAATTGCTAAGGCTTCTATGGAACCTGGCCAGGAAACAGGAATACTATCTTGACACAACAGTATATGCCATGAAGGCTGACATCCCGTGGAAACTATGCCACCAGACTGAGTATCTGTGAAGGCAGGGTGCAGTCTACTGCTACACAAAGCTTGGACAGGCCCTCCTTGCTGCCCACAGGAACTTCAAAAATGTCACATGTGAGACTATTGACTTTTTAAAGTGATGAATCAATTTGAATACTGACAACTCAATTCAGCTCAGAAACACTAAAGTTTTAGGCAAAAAAGCATCTGGATGAGCATTCAGTTTGAGTCCACTTTCAGCAATTAAAAAAAGACAGGGTAAAAGGGGGTTATCCAGTGCCCTCATAGGCTTTCAGGGGCCAGATCTAACAGATTCGCAAGGTCGGGTCGGTAGGGGGTCTTCAAGGTAGACAGACATGGAGAGAAAGGACCCTTCTAGGCCTCTATTTGCTGTTCTAGTGAAAGGCAGATGAGCACTAAAGCTTCTATATACAGTATCAAAAGGTCCCACCTAAGAGGTTCCGAAAGAGTAAAGAAAGCTGAATATCGGGGGTGAAATGTGTTCTCCCAACACGCCCTCTCACTAAGACACAGCTGCAAGAATTTGCCTGAACTCGGGCCTCAACGCTTATCCTTATTTATACAGGAGCCTAAAGTCTCACTTTTAAACACTAAATCTCACTGGAAGTCCATAGATAAGATAAAACAAGGATATAAGAGCTCTGCCTAAGAACTTTCTAGGTATCCCAAGATCGTAATTAGAAACTGTGTTATCAGGGGTGCCTGGGTGGCTCAGTCGGTTGGGCGTCCGACTTCCCTCAGGTCACGATCTCGCGGTCCGTGAGTTCGAGCCCCGCATCGGGCTCTGGGCTGATGGCTCAGAGCCTGGAGCCTGCTCCCGATTCTGTGTCTCCCTCTCTCTCTGCCCCTCCCCCGTTCATGCTCTGTCTCTGTCTCAAAAATAAATAAAACGTTAAAAAAAAAAAATTAAAAAAAAAAACAAAAAACTGTGTTATCAAAAAAATAAGTAATCATTTAATTTCTGAGCACCAAATCATAATGCCTTGGGTACTGAAAGCAGTTGGAGAAAGGAGAATTAGACTTAAAAGTGTTTTCCAAATAACAAAAGGACCAAATACCCCCAGAAGTGTTGAGACATATTTTAATTTTTTTTTTTTTTTTTTTTTTTTTTTGGTCCATAGGGAAGTGTCTTAGATACATTCCATACCACTCAGGGTTATGAAACAGATTTTATGTAACAAAATGCCATCCTTCCTGACAGCAAGATAAATATTATGAGCACTGCAATAACTATGCAAATTACTTACATCTCTGAAACTGCATATGCAAAATTTTTGTGCACATGAGTATATGTGTTTTATTGGGGAAAGGGCCCTATCTAAATTCTCACAGGGACATGAGAAAGGGTCAGAAACTGACCGAACTCAAGAAGAGAGGTAGCCTCTGCCCCTGGCTGGCCCCAGGCGCCTCTTCCTTGCTTCTCACTGCCTTTTCTGTCTTCAGCTGTCACCTCTCACCCATGCCACCCTTACACCATTTGGCAAGTTTCTCTCTCTCTCTCTCTTCTCTAGCTTTTCTCCCTCTTTTCTTCTCTCACATGTCTGCCACTGCTCCTTCACCTCTGGTGTGAGGACAGGTATTCCTTTAAAACTATGGTGCAAACTTCTCGGGATCAGTAGACCACCAGTCCTGTGTCTTCTAAATGTACTCTGGCTGGTTTCATTTTTGCTCAGTACCTAGGATCTGTTACCTTTGGGTTTGTGGGCATTCTGGAAGACTGAAAATGCTAGATGTCTGACTGCTGGGGTCATTACTGGAGCAAGCTTCCTGTGGATTTTAATGAGCTGAACACGGGTGTTAGCAATGAATGCCCACGTGCGCGCGCACACACGTGCACACACACCTCCAGGAAACCACCATCTACGGGCTATTTAAGAAGGTTGAGACACTTTGTCTCTTTCCCAGCTTATGTTAATATCTGAAATATTTGCATCCCCAGTCTGAGCTGGGATTTGCAAGAAATATTTAGAGCTTGCTCAGCATGGCGTTTTCAATCATGTTCTATAAATGGCATGCTGGTAAATGAGCCGTAAGGAATGAATAAAGAAAATGTTACTGCTTCTCCTTCATTGGTAGAGTACGGCGATGAGTACAAGGGGAAGAAGGGAGATGAGGGAAGTGGGCACATCTGACTGCTGGAAGGCCAGGCGGGCCTGGGTGCCAGGAAGGAGAACCACGACAGCTGCTGAGACCACAAGAACCGAGTTTGAAAGCTGCTTTATCCCGCCATGATAGATAAGGCGCGGTTTTCAAAATGTCTAAGCGCACTGCTTTTGTTTCCTACCTGCCACAGATGCTGTTTTATAGCTTGCCGGGGGTGGGGGTGGGGGGCAGCTTTTTACATAACTAAAAATGACAGTGCCACGAGGAGAGACATATTCCTAAGAAGTGCTCAAAGTGGCAGACCCCAGAAAATAGGAAAATAACTGAATTTTAAAATATATAAACACAAAGCTTGCACAGAAATGTCAGCTCTCCAGAAGTTGAAACAGAGGTGAAAACATTCAAACAAAAGAAAAATTAGCCGTCTATATCCAAAAGGCCAAGTAGTAAGATTAGCAAGTAGCTGGTAACTGAGAAGAGCCATAAATCCCTCAGTTCTCCTGTTTCCACACCACCGTGGCAGGGGTATCCGTCCGTCACCGCACCTCTGGTCCGGATAGATGTGCCCGTCCAATTCCTTACCTCGTGGCGGTCACTGGCTGGGGTGTGTGAAGGCCGTGCTTCTTCATCTAGTGGCTCAATCTCTGCAAACTCTTCCACGGATTCTTGAAACTCAGGCAAGGACCTTCGTCCGTAACGCTTCCCACCTTTAACATATTTGGGCTGAGCTTCTAGTGAACAGTCTAGGCAGGGAGACAAGAGTTGAGGCCACATTACATGACAGTCTCAGCCCTTAGCTGACACTCACAGCTGTCAGACACAGCCTCTTATACTAGCCCCCAAAATAAACCACCACTGTTTGCCAGTTGTGCGGGGATGTGGGCGTATATGAGGCGCCAGGTCAGACGCAGAGCACAGCTTCTAATTCTGAATGACTGACAGCAGCCGGAGCACATCTCTGCATACAACGGGAGAGATGCAATGCCAGCAGAAGCGTCTGACTTTAGAAGTACAGAATTAAGATCAGGATAAAGCAAGGAGTCATATTTGTTCTTCTGTTTATTAAGCTGGTGTCGTGCAGGGAGGGGGAAAGGGAGAGGGGGAGATCGTACTGACAAAGAGACACGCTAGAGGAAGTCTTGGAAAATAATGATAAAGCGAACACCATATCAGCACTGTTAGTATTCACGCACCCCTCCTGTACCTCAGTGACTCCTTTGTTAACCATCCCACCTTCTGATCCATCAGACAAGCGGGATGACAGAACAAAGAAACTGACACAGTGGATCCTAATAAATGAATGACAGCTCATCGCTTACATGAAACCTGGCATCAAGATCGCATTATAAAATTAAAAGCTGTAGAATAAAATAGTAAAGGCAAAACTGTATACAGAAAAATGGTACATTTTGTTTTTATTCTCTTCATGAGTTTGGTGTTGTACAAAACAAAATGGAATGCGCCTCACAGGAGGGTTATTTCTTGACCTTAAAGAAGGACCTCAGCATTTTGATGTAACATGTCTCAGGTTCAATGTTTCACCATGTTCACGACCACCAATGCTGCCACCGCCATCACCACCACCGCCATCGCCGCCACCGCCATCACCGCCACCCCACACTAACCTTTCTCTACAACGGATGGCTTTAAAGCAATAAAATAAATACTTCACTCAATGCACGTGTCATCTTAGATACAGAGATTTTTTAGCACCTTGCACAGAATTAGGAGCATAAAATATTCTATTAAAATACAAAAGATCAGCAAGGTGTTGATTTCAGTTCTTATCATCCGCAAAAGCACGGTGTCTCTCTGAGAACATAACGTGTATTCTATTTGAACACGACAGTCTTAACAAGATGTGTCTCAACTCACACATGGAGATTTTCGGATGAGGTTATGTACACACATCATCAAAACCAGGGTGGTCAATTAGATAAGAACTGAAAGAACAAAACCCTTCCTTTACCACCACTGAAACCACATGAGGGGTTAAGCCATTACTTCGTAGCCTCCCTGGGAAGGCCGGCGATCCTGTGTGACTAACTCTGCCCTTCCCCGCACCCCCATGCTCTTCCTCTGATATACGCTCAGATTTCACAGATGTGGTCCGAAGCATTCTGAAAATGCTCAGCACAGCTCAGAGTGAAGTATTTATGCTTGCTCTATAATTTCTAGTGATATTTATATCCAGCTTTTAAAAAGTCCCAGCCAAGTCATTGTATTTGGTGGAGCGATTCTCTTACAGGAAGAGTTTAAGCATACACAATTTAGGTTGAAAATCACATGCACATTTGAAGGTACCTTTCATCAGGAGAGAGTGTGTCAGCCTGTGAGTATTCAGGAGCGGCCCAGACACCCGAGCTACTTGTTGGCAGCTGACACCCACAGATGCTAGTCAGATAAAGAGGCAATGTAGAACCATCCTTAATTTATTACACATTCTTAAGTTTTACTGGCAGACAACAAGGTACACCGTTAGTGACGATGGGGGTGGGGGTGGGGGTGGGGGTGGGGGTGGAAAAGATTAAAAGAAAAACTGACAACGTCAGAAAACGGAACATGACATGTTCCCAGTGTGAGAACAGTCGTGGTCTGGGGATGGAAATGGCAAAGGAGCTCTCACTGCGCGCTGCACTTTTACGGAGGAAAAGAGTAGAGGGACGAAGCAGCCATCTTAAAAAACCTACTGTAATTGACTCCAAAACCCGCCTGTGGATGAGATGGTCTCCCAGTTATGTACCACTAAATATCCCATGCCCTGCAGGGATATGAATAAGGAAGAGAACTAGTGGATTGTGGGCCATTAGGGACCCTGGGAGATTTGGGTTTATTTTACTTATTTTTGCATTGCCAAGAGTTTTTAAAGTTTTCTATTTATATTTTATTATAATTGTGAACAAGCTTTTAGTATCTTTAGCAGAATGTAAATATATCACAAAGTCAATTTCTAGTGAAATCTAGTCAAGTATACACTCTTCTTTGGAATAAAGAGATTAGCACAAAGGAAAAATGGAGTGTTAATGTTACCTCACACTGCATTTCCCAAACCTTCTATGTGACCAATAAAGAATTAGACTAACTGAACCAATTACAGTGACTCCTTTGACTTACACACTCACATATTCCTCTCCTTAGAGCATGAGCATCATTGTACTTACATGATAAGAAGTGAAGAAAGACAGCAAAAGTAAGGAGGTCCAGAGAGAACATTCATGGTCAACAGTCATTATTGTGTTAAACATTTGAAAACTATGATTTTCCTTATCAACTCAACCAGGCCTTTAAAAGGCCACAGCAACAGTCCACCAAATGGATTTTAAGACACTCTTACACCCCATAATTAAAGAATGTCCAACCCCATCCTTACGCCGAACAGAGACTTAGAAAACTGCAGCCCTGGGGCAAAGTTGATGCATTTTACGAACACATCCAGATGTAACTTAACACATGTCAGGGTTTCACTGTAGAACAATTTTAGTTATGCCAGATAATATGGGGCATCTGGGTGTCTCAGTCAGTTAAGCTCCCGACTCTTGGTTTCGGCTCAGGTCATGATCTCAGGGTTCCTGAGATGGAGCCCCCCCCCCCCCATCATGCTCTGCCCAGGCAGGACAGTGCCTGCTTGGGGTTCCCTCCACCCCCCTCTCTCTCTGCCCTCCCCCTCTTGCATATTCTCTCTCTCAAAATAAATAAATAAACTTAAAAACAGAAATGCAATTGCTTACATCATATAGCTTTCTTTAACATAAGTGTAAGTGACTGCTCCAATCACGTGCTCCAAGGAGGGCTAGGAAATGCCAGTGATACAAACAATATATAAAGGACTGCCAAACTTGCAGTGTTTTCTTTCTTTGAACATTTATGATTTTACCCAGATGCCAAGCTTCGGAGTCATTTTTGCTTCTTTCAGTTTTCTATTTCTCCTATTTGACAAAAATAAAAATAGGCTTTCAAGGAAAGAGGACAAGCTGAGCCTGCCTAGAGGTGCCTTGGACCCCATCCTCAGAGAATTTATTATGAAACTCACCAGTCATAGTAAAGTGGCTTTGAAGCAGTCCTACCTTAGTTTAGATGATTCAGGTTTTATTCCATAAACCAAACACATAGTTATGAGTAGGGGACAACAGAGAAATCTTGATTCAATCCCCTAAACACTGCTAGAGGAATATGGAAGCAACTGATAGTCTCTACAGAGCAGATGGGGTGGGAAGGGGAATCTCAATGGGAGTTCAAAAGACAAAAGAAATACCGTTCCTTCCAGTCTTAGAAATCAAACAACAACTGGATGGTCAGATATCACATTCTTTACTCCAGATCTCATCTGTCCCAAGAAGAGACACTCCAGACCTGTGATAATGTCCACCTTCCAGAATCAGGGTGAATCACTGTACACATACATGTACGACTTGTGACCAGAAGGGCTTGCACTTATAATAAAATGAAAATTGAAATACAGTGTCAGTGGGAAGGACCACCCAGGGGATAAGCCAGCTGGAGGCAGGGTAAACCTCTGACACTCACCCATTCTCCCCTCTCTCCACTCCCTCCCTGCCTCAACTCCAGCTGAGGAGTACAGAGCACCCTTTCCTGTGGTCTTCAGACTGACTGCAGCCTTCCTGATGTAGGTCTCCACTTGGAAGGCTCAGCTCTCCCCAGGAGCCAAAGGGCAAAACAATGAGGGCCCAAGAGGAAGCGGAAGGGGTGACAGGAAAGCCTAAACACCATGTATTCCATCAATGCTTTCTTTACAAAAACACAAGCTTGGGACCTGGGATGGAGCGCCTTCCTCGGCACTTACACCGAGAAGTTACAGGAGAGTTGCAAAGACACACTCCAATATCAGGTAGATTCTTATAGCTTCTAATTATTGACCACCTGCCGTGGGCAAAGTATCATGTTGTACCTGTTGAGGGATAAGATGGATATTTGATCGCTTTTTGATTTAAACTTCCCTGTTCCCAAAACTGACCGAGGATACTTACAGGATGAAGAAGAGAGCTCTGCCTTTTTGGTGCTGATATTCTTATTTTAAAATTGCTTGAAAACACCCTTGCTTTCTACTTCCCCTCCTGCCCCATTCTGTTAGGCTGGACAATCGTTCCCACAGACACCGGCACCTTCCAAAGTCAAAGGCCCTCAGCACAGAGTAACGCCAGTCTGAGGCCCTCCGTATTACAGTTCTGCTGAGCTCACGGATTCCTGAAACTCATTTAAAAATAAGGAGTCAAAAATGAAGCATGTGCAAATCTCAGGACAAGCACTCCCAAGAAGCTTCCCTGGGAAAGGGCAGTCAGGCAGCTCCCCACTTCCTTGCCTCCTGTGAACACCATTACATGCAGACTGCACAGAGTATGACCCCATACTTGATACTAAGTAAGAGAAAAGGGCAGAGAGAGAATTAAAGGGGAGACCAAGGCCAAGAGAAGGAGAGGGGGAGAGAAAAAGGGAGAGGTAGAGGGAGGGACAGAAGTATGTGCAGATGGGGAAAGAGAGAGGGGGTGGGACAAGATGGGCAGGGATCTAGGGGCCTATGGAGAGACAGAGAGGGGCAGCAGTAGGAACAGATGGGGGAGGGAACTGAGACGTAGAAGCAAAGTATAGTGGGGGTCCAAGGAGGAGGACAGAGGTGAGCTGGAGTGGTGGAAAGAAGACAGGGGTGAAACGGGGGATGTCCCAAGGAGGGAAGGGGAGAAGAGAATCCAAGAGAGAATGAACAACATAAAGACATCAGGAAAGCCCTTAAACATTATCTGCCATTCCTCCTGCCTCCCAAGGTGCTCCCTGCCTCTGTGGGAGGTCATCAGCAAGCAGGGTCACCACCCCACACTTCTGTGCATACACAGCCCTTTCTGGGGCAGCTGCTCACTGGCCACTCGCACAATGCTCCCAGCTACCCCTCCCTCTGCAGTCCCCACACAAGATGCATACATTCATCTAGGCGTTCAGTGAATGCAGTGACCGAATTTTAGGAGCAGTCTCCAGTCAATTCTTACCAATCTGAGTGGAAGTTTCTTGCTGGAACACAGGCACTTCAGGACACAAAGCTAATGGAATGGCTCTGATTAACCTTGCCTGGGAGGAAAGCTCTGAGGCTAAGGTCTGCACCCCACAAGGGTGCCCAGGAATGGTGGATGGGTGTGGCTGGCAACCCCCGGGACTGAGTGGTCTGACTAGATGGTCTGTTCAGCCCTAAAGCAGTTCAAGATCAACAGGAAAAACTCTTTGAGTTGATAATGATGACAGGATTGTTTCCTTAGGCTTCTCCTAGAGATGTCAGCCTGCTGATCCCCATTGGAAGGTCATGCATGCATCTGGAGCCATTTTGGGGAAGAAGGCAGAGATTCACCTTTCACTTAAGTGAATCCTCCCCTTTGTTCCAGGTTCAACTCAAAACTTATCTCTATCAAGTAACTGCTTGGCACAACCTTCACGGAACCTTTGCTTCTACGAATTTAGCACAACCTGTACTGTCGATAGCTCCTGACTTAATAATGGTCATGGTCAAATTTTTCTAAAAGCATTTTACGTGTTAGAATCACCTACCCAGCTGGACTGTAATGCTTCCCAGGGCACAAGAGCTTCATGGAAAGAGCCTGGGCTTTGATTCAAACAGACTTGGACTCAAACCCTCAGTTGTTAAAAAGATGAGGAGTACTTAATGTCATGAAGGCTTAGTCTACTTATCTGGAGGAAGAGAAAACAGGGGCTAGGTGGGACAAGGTCACTCTTTTGTCAGGTGGCTCCTGCCCTGGATGAAGACACACCCCAGTGGGTCCCCCCACCCAGACATCTGTGAGCCAGCAGTGGCTGGGGGGCCGGTGGGCAGGACCAGTGCAGCCCCCAAACCCGCAGCAAACTTTTCCGACCTCATTTTTTTTGTATTGGGTAAGATTAGTGGCACAAGCATAATGATGTTATCGAATCCGTCATCTCAGAAAGTGGAACCACCTCCATTTCATTCTTGCTCTAACTTTCTCTTCCTTGTCACCTCCTTCCCCTTTATCAATGGGCTGATTGAGATGAGAGGGACACACCAATTTGCTATACTTCGTATCATTTTCATGTCCCTGCTTTGGAAATCTTCTCGGACTCTGGTGTGGAAATAAACTTAAAACATTGGTATAACTCCTTAGTAAACTGTTTTGTTCACGTGAGTATTTTGGTTTTTGCACAACACATGCTTTTTTTAATTAAAGAAAATTTTTTTAATTTTTATTTCTTTTTGAGAGAGAGAGAAAGAGCGTGCACAAGTGGGGAAGGGGCAGAGAGAGAGGAAGACAGAATCTGAAGCAGGCTCTAGGTTCTGAGCTGTCAGCACAGAGCCCAACACAGGGCTCAAACCCACAAACCGTGAGATTATGACCTGAGCTGAAGTTGGACGCTTAACCGACTGAGCCACCCAGGTGCCCCAACACATGTATTTTTTTAAAGAATGCCTTCTTACCCTTAGTAAAAACAAAGCACATGCAAAATCATCATAAATACTCTTCGTAAAATCATCACAAGTGTTCTATAGTACACATGAATTGCTATTTGTTCTGTGATTACAGATACAACACGATTTGTCTAACTATACATTATCAAATATTTATGCTTGATATATATTTTTCCACTACTTTATTTTTTCCCACTACTCTAAATGACTATCCTTATAGACACATCTTTGTGCACATACAGAAATATTTCCACAGCATAAAAATCTGAGAGCTGCATTCATTAGCCAAAGGCATTTTTACAGCTTTTGGTGCCCATTGTTTGATATGATTCCAATAAGATCTTATCATTTTGCATGACCACCAGTGGGCCTGAGTGTTTCCAATTCTCTCTTAACTTATGAAATGACTCCACTCCTTTCTTGATGGTGGTGATGGTAGTGGTTTTATTTTAACTTTTGGAAAAATTTTCTGGTCCTCAGCGTTAGCATCTCACAGACACCAGGGAAACAGGGAACTAAATCCTTAGTTATTTGAGTATTTTGTAACAACCAGAGAAAGGACAACCAAGCACAATGGGTGGGCCACTGGTGCCTATATCTCCTAAAAGCAGGGCCCTCAGCCAGACATCAGTGCAGGGCCCAAGGTCTCTAAAGACAGTTGCAAACACATATCTTTAATCGCTGCAAATTAAAGGTCTAGCCCGGGGCCTGGCCAGAAGGCCTGCTTCAGTGCACACTTGCTCAGTGAATGAAAAGTTATCTGTTTATTATATCCATAGCTTCTTCAAAGTGTAAGAAAAATAATGACATTAGGGCAGCTCCTGGAATTAAGAATTTTATTTTTAAAAAAATCACCTGCCCCATAACCATGCATAGTCTTATTTTCTTAACGATTTGGTTTTTCTAGATTCGAGTTTTCCCTTGCCAGTAAACAAAGGGAAGATTTTTACTCTAACCCTATCAGGGAAAGAAAGGGCTTCCTGTATGATGCTAACATCTTCCACTGAACAGAAATCTAATGCACGATGCATCGAACAAGGACAAAATCTCCGGAGAGCAGATCCAGACAGTATGCCGATGCCGTATAGCTTAGAGCCTGTGCCAGCATTTCCATCACAAAAATCCTATAATCCAAAGCCACAGCAAATTGAATAAGTAACTAATAATTAGGTTTTTGCCCCTCTCTTATTCCAGGAAAATAATTTAAAAATTAAATTGTACATGTAGATAGGAAGGGATTATGTCACAGGTGATGTTAATCAGTTAGGAATTTACAAACAATTCCCTATATCCCCAATCCATTTTTCTGTCCTTATCTGAATAGCAGCAGTTTTCACTGTGGTGGTGGTGGTGGTGGTGTACTTAGGGGAAAAAAAAAAGCTTTTTCCTAAGAGTCTTAGAATCATAAATTATCAGAGGAAAAAGATGCTACAAATCATCTAATTTGAAAAATCACGCTAATTTTTAAAAAAAAGAAACTGTACCTCAGAGACGTTATAAATGGCAGATCTCAAGTCTATGGAAATAATGACTTAATTCCATCTCCCCTCAAATTCTAAGATAGCTTCGTTTTTATTTATATATAACTGCCTTTTATTAGAGGAATATGAAGGTATGAAATCCACTGGGCATTTGCCCTTAGCAAGCAGAACCTTGTAATGTCGATTTATGTTAGGTAAAATCTGACAGAAAAGCAAAGCTAGCCTTTTCCATAAATTTAGATGTCATTTAGATATTCAGAGACAACACGACTCCATCTTGGAGCTGAACGGAGTTTAAGTATTTTCCAGTACAACTTCTTTCCCACATGAGGTGACCAAAGACCCCAAAGGTTGTGACATATAAAGCCAACCAATTAGAAAAGCAGAGCCAGTATTTTATCATTGCTGGCTCAGGGGCCTTTCCGCCATATCAAGCTGGATTTTCTATGGGATAGTCTGGTACAGCATCTGGTATAACTTATAAAATCTTAGGTATTATAAAATTTCCACTCATGACCCATTCTGTTTCAAAGGCTGTGCACTGTGGCCCTATTCTTTCGGTCACCTTCCACAGTTTAAGAGTAATCTTTTCTCTCAAAGTCTAGTTGGTCCATCGATTTCAAAAGACAAAACAAAAATAGCACAGGTCTGGCCCTTATCGTAACAAATGTACAAGTACTGAAAAGCCAAATAATGCTGCAGACACAGGCATTTCTGTCACTAATGATCAGGTGAAACTTGTTTTTTTTTTCCTCCCCTTCTTGCTGACTCTGGCCACTTGTCAGAATCTTTTTGGCCATACTGCACTGACTGAGGACTGGGTTTACCCCCAGCTCATCCAACTGGGGGTTAACATGCTTCCTAGATTGGGGGAGTCCCTTGGTGAGCCCCTCAGCATCCTCCTGGGCCACCATCTGTGAGACTTCAGTTAAGCAATGTGCCTCTTTGGGCCTCCAGGTGCTCACGATAAGCTGTCAGTGTTTTCTCCAGCCCTACAATCATACGGTCTATGATTTAGGTGATAGTTATTTTCATAAAGGGGAAGGTGGGGGTGAACTGAGACGGCCTCTTGATACTGCATTTGAGTCCGGAACCTTCTTTCTCTCTCACCAGCTAAGCCAGTCTGCCTGTGGGGGTTGAATCACATTTTAGAGTGGGTGGGAACACGTTTCAGTGCAAAGAACTGTATGATCCCCAAGAACAACTGGAAAGGCCGGAGAGAGAGAGACGGGCAAAAGACAGAAAAAGCAGAGATGTCAGGAACAAAGCAGGGAATGTGGGAGGAAGCGCTGACTCACTGCCTCCTCTGAGATAAAATGCCCTTTAAGGCGCTGGCTCAATCCTAGATTTTATCCCACCAGGCCAAACATTAGGGAGGTCCCGTAAATGCTGGATACGTTGCTATCGATAAGTACTCTGCCACTCCATCACACCGATCTGGGACAGCTTTGTAACGAGGGTTTGCTACAGCCTACCCGAAGCATGTGGCACACAGCAAAACCATCGAGATCCCTTCTGGGCGCTGTCCTGCAAGACCCGTCCAAATTATGGTCTTGACCTGCACGGCAGCGGGGCACACACATAACTCTGAAACCAGCATCTGGAGCTAGCTTCATCAACGTTACTTCCCACCTACTGGCAAACTAGGCCAGCCTTTGTCCGCCTCCTCATCCTATTATCTAGATCCCAGCACCGAACAACTCTAGGCGGTACCCTTCACATCTGGGGTCACCGTAAGTCTGTGCATTTATTATGACAATCTTCTGGCAGGTGACCATGCAGGTTTTGAAGAAAGGGCAGCCAAGAGGTCATGTGGACTAGTGTCAGAGTTGCCCATTCCAAACCGACATAAAAGCACATGACCAGCACCCAGAAGAACCACAAACTTAATGTTTATGTTACCGAGTTTATGTTACGGAGGCTCTTACTAACTAAAATGTGGAGATGTCACCAAAGCTCTATTCTGGGTCCCAAGATCTTGCGCTATTGTTATCAAGATGACAGACAACCTCATGGGGCGCCTGGGTGGCTCAGTCGGTTGGGCATCCGACTTCGGTGCAGGTCATGATCTCACGGTTTGTGAGTTCAAGCCCCGCATCGGGCTCTGTGCTGACAGCTCGGAGCCTGGAGCCTGCTTTGGATTCTGTGTCTCCTTCTCTCTCTGCCCCTCCCCAACTTGTGCTCTGTGTCTCTATGTCTCTCAAAAAATAAATAAATGTTAAAAAAAAAAAAAATGACCAACAACCTCAAATAAATAAAAATACCAATAAAATGTGAGACCTCGTAAGAACAAAAGCCCATGTTCCAGCAGTGGTCATCTACTGAAATTCTATTAGTAGTCTGGAAAATCTCCAGAAGGCAATAACCTCCCCCACAGGCTCACTGTAGGCTTCTAGAGAGCTCTGGCAAGCCTCAGAGTTGATGATAACCTTCCTTGGTGTGGTACTATACGCAGAAAGGGGATGTTCGATCCAGAACCCAAAACACTGCTAAACATAATGGTCACAGATATGACACAAATCTTGAGCATTCCAGAAGGTATGATGGAGAACTAGATCACCAGTGAAGATAAGAAATGAGTTCCCATCTGTGCTTTATCTAAATAGGTCACATTGAATGACTCCTTGTAGTGACAAAATGTTAATGATTTTTCCTCAGTCTCAAAAACTGGACTATATTTCTATGTTATCTTTTTTAAAATCAGGTTTTTAAAAATCTAGGTGTAATTCACATAGAGTAAATTTCCTTTTAGTGCACAATTCTGTGGGTTGGAAAAACTCATAAAATCTGTAACCACCACCATAATCAAGATGTGAGACAATTTCATCACCCCAAAAATCCCCTCATGCTTATTTACAGCAACCCCTACTTCTAGCCTGACAACCAATATTTGATAAAACTGGACTGTACCATAATACAAATATCAGCACTGCTTAGACTTTCCTTTAAATATTTACCATATTTCACCGACCCAAAACAGACAGACTGACAGGCAGGCAGGCAGGCACGCACACACACACACCCTAGATTTGAACACTATGACAGTAGGATATGTCTTACAATCAATGGCATTTTGCTATTTTAACTGGTAAAAACTTTTTCTTTTCAGATATACATAAAATGATGTCTTATAATCTACAGTGCTTTTTAAAAAACTAAGTGAAGTGTAATAGTAAGTTCTTTATTTTTCAACATTCATTCAATACTTACTATGTGTGAAGCCTTCTACTAGACACTGAAAACAGAAAAATGAAAACGTGGTCCTCAAAACTATCACTTGAGATATATATTATCAATTATAATATACGATAATGTCTGTAGCAAAAGGTTATCCACCTACTAAGTAAAATTATCTCTAAATTAGACACTCTTCTTCTTTCAGGCAAAATTCTCCCCCAATTCAGATCCTTCCACGGACACAGGAAATAAGGATGAAGGTAGAACCATTTGGCTTCACTCTGCCCATTCTAGGAATGAGTTATTGCCACGCCATGTGACATATTGCCTAGGAACAATCCAATTATTTCTTCCATAATACACTGTTGTGGTAGGGAAGCCTCATTTCAGTGTTCAACAGCTGCAAGGCTTTTAGGATAATATCAGAAGACAAGTCACTCAAAATAACTCAATCTGCAAGAGGCAGATGCCCCAAATCTTTCATAGACATGCTTCAAAGTCCCCAAATTCTTCCCTGGGCAATTTTTAAAGGGGAGTGTAGAGAAGAAAAGTTAGTGAGTGCCCTTACCTGATTCTTGAAAGTGTTCTTCATTTGACAGAGTTCTAGACAAGATAAGTATTAATGCTTCTTTAAATTGGTCAAAATGCACCTAAAAATAAACAATTAAAAATGAGTTCAAAAGAGTTTCCACAGCCTTAAGGACGCAAATCCATCTTCAAGGTACGAGAACCGTTTGTTAGCATCCTGACAGCCTTGAAGTGAGTCACAAACAGCTTTTGTTCTCTTTTCTTCATTTCTCTGAAGCACTGAAGGGAAAAGTGGGCTGATCATTTCTGACACCCCCCGTGTCGTAAACCCTAACATCAACATCAATATTTATTCAACCCCGAGGGAGAAAGCTAGATAGCAAAACCCTCTTTATACACTCAGAAAAAGATACGTTTTGAACTCAACTCCTTTTATTTTTCTGAACAAGACCACAACAGAAAGATGTTAGGTTAGACATTAGGAAAAACTTCCCAAGTAAATGATCCATTGTAACAATGCCCCAAAGGTGCTTTCATCCCTGAAGACATTCTAGAAGAGGGTGAGCTATCATCTGAGGGTGACTTGAATACAGTCTTGCCTGAGGCAGGTATATAATATTTATCTCCCAAGGCCCCTGTGACTCCATAAACAAATAGAAATCAATAGCAAACACAAAGAATAAAAGAACCTTGGGAAGCTTTGTCTTGAATTCTTAAAAATACAATTACCTTGATAGAAGGATGAAAGAACATGAGTTTTATTTAAGTAAATATTCAGTTAGAATTGGGGAAATACTTTGGTTAAAGGGGTAAAACAGTTTTCTTGATGGCCAAGTGTATTCTTCCATAATTTAAATTTATGTGACCTCACCGTGGGGTAGAAGGGAAAGATGGTATTCCTTCTCACGGTAATTCTAGTTCGATGATGTGGCATCTATTAACACAGAAGCCTATAAATAAATTCAAAGTTGGTAAATTTGTAATTTGTGCCGCTAAGGGTCTCTTTGGACACCGTTACAAAACGTTGTCTAGAAGTTTAAATATGAGTGACAGATAAAAACCACTTGGCGAATTATACTGGGAAAAGTAGCAAACCTCATTAGTTATCTAAACAATGGAGGAAAAAAATCCTATGTCTTATCTATGCAATTTACCATACTGTCCCACAGTAGGTGTGATTTTTCTACCACAACCATTTTGATCACTCCAAATTACTTTCCAAAATCATCTCCCTTTAGATGGTATAGACTAAAAATCAGTATACCCTATGGAGCCAGAGCAGAAATCCGCCAAGGGAGGCAGGACATCTGCTAGAGAGCCAGGGCCGTGCAATCAATGAAAAGGTGAAGACACTGCAGAAATGTAAGCGATACTAATTAGGGTTCACAGCAGACAAATCACTGCAGAGCCTGCAGGAGGAGAAAGGGCCAGGTCCTGCTGCTGTCCCAAAGTCAGAGTACGGGCTTCAGGCACTGTGGCATCCTGGGTCCCGTTCCCAGGGGCAAGGCCATCTTCCCAAGCAGCCAGTTCAAAACCACACAGACCCAAGGGCTCTCCTGCCCATGGACATTGGCCAGGCATTTACTACTTCCTACTGGAACCATTCCTTCCTCACAGGGGGGCGGGGGGCAGGAGGAGGGTTAGGGGTACAGGCTCTGTGCTGGAGCCAGCTGGGTCCAGGTTCTGACCCTGCCTCAGCCACTTACTGCCTGCTGTGAGCTGGCTAAATTACTATACCTCTCTGAGCTTTAGTTTGTTCATGTAGAAAAATGGGGATCTCTAACAACTAAAGTTTAGGACTCATTCAGCAAATATTTATTGAGCAGCTGCTATGGGCCAGGCAATGTCCTAAGCCCTGCTGACAGAGCAGTGAACAAGAGTGACAGAGATCTTGCCGCCTGGAGTGCATGTTCTCAGGAAATGTCACAGGGGGTCCAGGCAGCCATTGTGTGAAAAGCATTGCATGCCTTTTATGTTATTTATAGTAACACCTCCCTCACAGAGGCATTAGGAAATCAAAATGAGAGTTACATAAGGGGTCTAACTTATGTAACTTCCAGGGTAACTTATCAACTGCTAGGTAAGTGGTAGTTAATACTCTAATAGCTATATGGGGTGACTGTTTCCCCTGCTTTACAGAGAAATGGCTACATTTTCAAGCAAAGCAACTGGCCCTGAAAGTGACCGTGACAGCCAAGTGGCAGTGGCGGAGGTGACAGCAGGGATCTTGCCTCCCCGCCAGGATCTGGGCAGTTGCCCAACATCAGAGAAGCCGATCCAATTTGCTGTGCTTAGGGACCTCAGCTTGGGGTTTCTCCTCTCTTAGGACAGTGATGGGAATGACTTGAATGAAACCTTGGCCTCTCCTTGACACAGTTATGAGTTGAACAGAAAAGGGAAGTGCTTGCCTTGAGAACTTCAAGTCCTATCTACTTCACCTCTGGGTCTCTGCTGGGTCTGGGCTTTGAGAGAGGTTATTGGATCTTGTCCCTACATAGTTCAATTCAGGGAGTATTGGCCATGAAGGTCACCATGAGTCTATGTACCTCAATTTCTCACCCTGAGAAGTGACCAAGATACCTACAATCTGGACGTTGATTCTCATCAACTTCCAAGACTTTGTTACACCATATTTAAGGGATAGTTAGCCTCATACAAACAAACCGACCTTTGAGACAGTAAAACCTCATTTATACGGAGATGGCTGATCAGACAATCAAGCGGCAGACAACTGGAAAACAAAGAAGCGATGTCCAAAGCTGAGGAAGGCATGGAAAAGCCCACACACTCTGCTCACAGAAAATGCTACAGAACCAGCTCCGGAGCTATTTATTCTCACTCAACCTGATTTATTATAAGCTTATTTACCTGCTTCCCAGACCACTATAGATTAGAAGCAGCAAATAAGACACAGGAGCGCTCTGAGGTAAAGTACTAAGAGAAGTAACTACTGACACCTTGGGATTGAGTAAAGACGTTAACTATCTTTCCTCAGACAAAAATACAGTTTTTAAACTTAAAAAACCTTGTCTTAAAAACTCTACCAACTGTTAGAGAAGACATGCACTAAAAAACCTAATAGGCTGGGGTTATTTATTTAGTGTTGAGACAAATATCTATGTGCCACAAAACAAAGGCTGAGAGTATTGCTCTTATAATGTAGACAAATAACTGATAGACCAAGAAGATTTTAAATGATCAAGAATAATCTTATGCTGGGGCACCTGGGTGGCTCAGTCGGCTGGGCATCTGACTTCGGCTCAGGTCATGATCTCGCAGTTTGTGGTTTCAAGCCCCACGCTGGGCTCTGTGCTGACAGCTCGGAGCCTGGAGCCTGCTTTGGATTCTGTGCCTCCCTCTCTCTCTGCCCTTCCCCTGCTCATGCTCTGTCTCTCTCTCTCTCTCAAAAATAAACTTAAAAAAAAAAAAAAGAATAATCTTATGCTGTTTAATATCCTCTTTGACAGGGCAAAACTTTAACAAAATGTTTGCAATCCCCAAAGGTTATGTAAGACTGCTACTAAATGGGGTAAGAGATGCTGTTATCAGAAAATTGCATTAATGTGGATCCTGGATAACACTAGATGAGTGGGTGTATTATTGCAGGTTCCTTCTTTCCTGGGCATTTGGTCATTTGGATCTCACAACATCCACATGAGCCAGGTAAGGCAGGCATCTCCCCTTGGAATTGAGGAGGCAGAGCACAAAAAAGGCATGGGCCTTGCTGGTGGCCTCACGTCTTGAAGTTTTGGGGTTGCCTGGTGAACTCAGGACTTCTGACTGGACTCATCAAAGCCTGGCAGCCCTCCTGCCCTAGACCTGCTTCACTCTCTGACCTCTCAGGGAAATCCCTAAACTGCCCCACATCAAATCCCCAACTTTACACAAAGCCAGTGTAAAACAGTACACTGGGGCTCCAGGGGGTGAAAGGTCAGGAGGAGAATCTTGAGTGTGGGAGGGGAGAAGAGGAAAGAAGAGAGGAAAGTTGGTTAGCACTTACAAGATAGAAGCTGGTGAGTGCTGTGAGAGACACAAAGACAAGCTGGAGAGACCATTTTTATGACATTTGGCTTCTCTGAGATATTCACAGGCAGAGCTTAACAGTTTCCAAAACAGACCTACTGAATCAGCCATTTTTTTTTTTTTAAAGAAAAAGGGGCTATAAAAGACTAAACTTGATTAACTCAGAGGTTCTTCATAATCTAACAGTGTCTATCTGATGGACCTCTTCCACACACACACACACCCAGAAATCCAAAAACAAAAACGTGGCAAGCTGATCAAAACAACTGGAGCAGCCTTAAGTCTTAAACCGATCTTATTTTCCCTCCTGCCAGAGCATAGAGACACTGGACCCTCCACTTTAAATAACAGTAAATTCCACATCTTCCAAGAAGACAGTTCTCTAATAGAGGCAGGTGACTGCTATTTTCTGACAATGCTCATGAATACTGATGTGGTGGAAAAGCCCCTTAGGGCACATCCCAGAACCAAAACGTTAATAAATGCCCTCTATTGTAAAGAAATGTGCATCAGCGGGCTCACTAAGTTCAGTAACTGGAATTTGTAAGTACCATTTTTCTCCTCCAAGGGAGCTTTACTATTGCATTACGTTAAAAGTTAGAAATCGTCACAAATATACAATGCAATTAAACCTCACACAGTAACAAGCCTCCAAGCCATGCTTCCCCTGGTTGGCACCCCCTCATTTGAATAATAATTGCTGCCATTCATTTTACAAGCATTCCTATATCTTGTATGCCTCAAAGGACAGTTTGCAGCAATGGGAAAATTACATGACAGACTAAAAACACACATGACATTTACACTAAACTAATGGGAAGACTAGTCAAATCTGATTTTTTTTGTCATGTGCCACCGGCACATAATAGAAATTCACTTCATCATTTTTCCTCTCCAAATTTCATACGAATGCTTTTTTAGAAACATAATTTGCCTTTCCGACAAAAATAAAGTAAGTATCACATAAGAAAAAAATGTTACTTCAAACCGCACACACAAAAAAACGGCAACAGGAAGTAGAATAAGGAACCTAACGTTGCATAAAATCATCTTACACAATCATGGAGATCAAATACATACAGTTTCCACATGTATGCAGTACAAACAGATCCAGGATGAGAAACTCAAGCCAAGTGTTGAACCAAGTGATCTTATTAAACGAGACAAAGGCCCGTGTAACTATCATCACACAGAGGAGGTTCGTATCTAGCAATACACAGGGAAACTGATGAAAGAACACTCAAAACATTAAATGCTAGCTGAATCGGGTAGAGAAATATGGACTCTTCAGAAGGACACAGTGCAGGAAAATGATGTTTACAGCACTATGCAAAAGAGAAATGATACAAAGAGATGTTGTTTCATTAAGAAAGAAATAGTTGTGAAATGTTTTATTCTAGTAAAGCATTCAGATGATTTTGGTCATTTACTATAGATAATGTGGACAGGGGCAATGTGGAGAAGGGCAAGCCCATTGCCCATCGTAAAAGGCAAGTCCACGGGACATCTGGGTGGCTTAGTTGGGTAAGCGTCCAACTCTTGATATTGGCTCAGGTCATCATCTTGCAGTTTGTGGGTTTGAGCCCCACATCTGGGGCTTGGGATTCTGTCTTTCTCTCTGCACCTTCCCCACTCACTCTCTCTCTCTCTCTCAAATAAACTTAAATTTTTTTTTAATAAAAAAAAAAAAGACAAGTCCAAACCTAAAGCAACTGTATGAAGTCATACTCCAAGACTGACCCAAGGGGCCCCACCTACAGATGGAGATGGATGCAACCACTGCCACACAAAAGAAGTTTCTAGCAAATCCATTCTCCACTCCTAGCCATATAGGGCTAGAAAGGGGCAAGAATCAGTACTTGAATCCAGGTCTGACTTCAAAGACTGTGCTCTAATATTATACTGTCTTGATGTGGTAGTAGTGGTGATGAGAGGGGCGTGGAGAATGAGATTCATTCTTGCATATCTGGAATCCAAGGAGGCTGTGAAAACGTGTGTTCAAATTCAGGGATGGGGAAATCTGGGTTCCTATCCTGCTGCTGCTTCCACTGAGTTGCCTGACCTTGGATGGGTCAATGTACTTTTCCAAGTTCTCTAAGGTTTCTTTGTCATACAGGTCAACACCGAAGTCTAAAATCTGTGATGGACACAAAAGAACGGTAAGTCCCCTCTGTCCAGAAAAGACGTTACTCATAAGAGTATCAGTGGAATACTGCAGAAATCGGATCAGCCTTCTGGACCATACTTTCTCCAGAGAAAGAGACAGTCATTACTGAAATAAAGCAGGTAGAAGAGAACAGTCTTTCAGCACTTTTTCCCCACCTCTCGTTGGGAGCCAAAGATCTTCCCATCAGACTAAATACCTCTGAGAGGCTCAAGGTTCACAGCATGTAAAACCAAAGTTAATTTTGCAATAAGTCTGACAACCAAGTATTAATACAGAAGGAAATCTTGCAGCCTCTTAATCAGATTCTCTTCTTGTCCAAAAATGGGAACCACAGACCCCTAGGAGTTCAAGTCAACCTTAACAGAGATGGTTGTAAAAGAAGGGAGTGATGGTCTACACAGGGTCATAAGACAAAATGGGAATCAGAAAATATCCCTCACCATTTCAGGTTAAACTATGGTGGCTAAACAGTAAGATACAGCAAAAGTCCAGACATTTAATAAGAGACGCAATGAGAAATGTTTCCACCATTTCCTCCAATGCATTCAAAAAGCCTCAGATCAATATGAAACAGGAGGATGAACACCAGGTAGTTATAAATAGACACTATTTGATGATCAAGTGTAATTTTGCACACAGAGAACAAGTCCAAATAATCACTGCCAGAAAGTACTTCTGTATTTCTGATTTACTTTTCAAATGGTTAAAATATGTATAAGAGAAGGAAATTTTAAAAAGCTTTTAATGAACTGGAAACAAACAAGTCTACCATATGAAATTAATCATGATATTTATAAAAGACTCCCCCAAGCACTTTAAAATGAAAGATGGGAAATCTGAGTTTAATTATATATTTGTAAAGCTATTAGATCTTAAAACTAAAAATTTCAAAGCACCTTTGATGAACAAAGTCCACACACCTATGGGACTCTTTGGAAGCCACTGGTAAGTTCTGCTACCAGGTGGCCTGTTTTGATTCTAAAGAGTGCCAAAGACATAGAACACTTCAGCATCCAGGTTAATATTAGCAAGTATAGAAGGAAACGCCTCAGAACCTCAGGGGGCTATTTTGTCTCAAAGTTGTTATATTCCATAAGTAAAGGAAAATGCATTTTTAAAACTATATAAATAACACCTTCAATAAAACCAAGGTAAAGTATACTTCTGTCCTGATTACTAATAAAGGAGAAAGGCATATGAGAACATTTCATTTCTAAGAAACAAAAAGACCAGGAAGCACCTGTGACCAATATCAATTGCTAGGATGAAAACTTGGTTCAATTTAAGAGCTAATGCTGCTCTGTTTTCTTCTATGTTTGTAGTATGTATTTGCTCCCAGGACTGTTCACCTGCCAGGCACATTACCCGACCAGACTGTAAGTTCTTCAGTGTCTTCAGGAGTCCCTTGTCTTGGGCTCCTACCCACCTGACAGGTGCTTCACTGATGACAAAGCTATGGATGGAGTTCTTCTGATTATGTAGCAGGAAACACCTTACCAGCAGTGTCCTGCCTTCTTTCAAATCAGTGATCCACAATCCTCAGGCATTGCAAACACTTACATAGTAAGCACTATGCTCAGGGGAATATGGCTTCAAGTTATAAAGCAAGATCAGATAGATGAATTGAAAGGGTTGAATGGCCTAGTAGCAAAATGGCGTGAAAATGGCAAGTCAATTTCAGTTACTTTCCTTAACCACTGTCAAAAGAAACATTAGGCTTAAAAAAGAAAAGCCAAGAATTCATTACAGATGGATTTTAAAATAAAAATAAACAGAAAATATTCATATTGAGGAAAACAATGCATTTTAGCTTATTCCTTTTTCAAGAAAAAAAATGACCAATTCAGCCCAATTCCAATAAAGGTAAACTTGGAAGTTTTGTTTCATTTAAAAATTACACTCATTAACATTTAAAGATACATTTGAACCCTAGGCATGCAGGAAACTGTTGGATACTACTGTATCCAAAAACCAATTTAATGGAAAACCTTAGTCTATGATAAATAAGTTGCACAGACTAGCAGAATGCCTAACATATAGGACACACACAATATATATTTGTTGAATTAATGACTATATTTAGATTTGTCATGCTACTATTTCTTTCTCCTTGTTAAACCAAATTCCTAAGCCTTATACATTTTTCTACAATTACCATCTAAAGAGAAGAAAGATGATTGGCATTGAAAACAACTTACAATTTTACAACTTACAATCCGTACTCAACGTCTCAAGAAGGTGTTAGCCCTTAGAATTCTTCAGCAAATTCTAAGGAATTTTTTCCTTATAACTATAGACTATATAGAATATCTCAACAGCATATGGCCAAGTTTATGTGATCATCTGAGGAGAATAATTCAGTTTCATAAAAAATGCAAATCGAACGGTAGTGCATTAATTCATGCCAACCCTGCTCTCAAGACAGTCACCAGAGACCTCCCACGTGAAATCAATATGCATACATCTATTTAACTTTTATCACTGGCTCACTAAGTAAATATCAGGCTACAGACCACTTAGGTATTCATTATTCACAGGCAAATAGCAAACGTAAAAAGCAGGCTGATAGTGTCAAGTTGTTAACAAATCAATCGATAACTGCTCCCCTGTTCTAGTTTGCTGAACGAGGGCAAAGATGTACAACATCTGGAGCAAACTGTGTAAGTGCTAAGGTACAATCTGTGCACAGCAGAGGGATCTGTATTTATGCTGATGCGGAGACAACCTCTCCAGGAACCCTTAGGTTGTATCTGTTCTTCTCAGGCTTTAATAAGCACTGAAACAGATCCACTCTCGGTGCTATTCCTTATACAACAAAAGGGCTGAGATCCCCAAGGACCACAGTAGTGGGAAACGCTACTCCCTTAGCTCTCCAAGGTGTCCGAGATGGAGACAGAATGAAAACACATTTGAGCGCGTTACATGAATGAGGAACAAATGATTTCATCCTCAAACTTCCCAATTCTATGACTTTTGCAGCAAGATTTTTAGCATTTTTTAGGGACCACATGTTTTCACAGGCAGCTAATCCCTCCCCCAAGAGTGGCCAAGAATGGGTTTCACTTTCGTAAAACAAACAACAACCTCACATTTTTTTTCTTTAAGTGTGAACCCTGATAAACATCATGTTCATAGTGCCAAGCCCCTGGGAATAGCATCCTTTGTACATTAATTTCAGGGTGATCACTACTCCCATCTGTCTCCTGTCACAGACAGTCAATACATCCTACTGTATCTGAGGTCACTTATCCAACTTGTCATCTAAGAGACAGCGAAAATGAAATGAAGAAAAAGAAATTCAGTCACCGGAATAAAGTTGAGCTTCATGACTCCTTCCTCAATTTACACATGATAAAAACCACTGTCTACAAAGCATCATCAATGACAACAGAGCTCAAAAAGCAATGCCCATTTCTTCCTCTCATCCATTCCAAAAATCAGCAGCAAGACTCAACTCAAAGCCATACAAATGATGCTCTTAATTATAATTACAAAAATTGAAGGCAATATGAGGTCAAGACAGATCAAACACCCTTTCCACTAACAGCAGGAGGTATATAAAAAAAAAAAAAAAAAGGCCCCTTCTCACTTCCTACTCATTTCTGTCACTTGATCTGTGGGGACAACATGACTATTTGTTGTCAAATGCAGAAGTTAACATCGGCACACATGCATATCCCTGCTGGAAGCAAGTCCTGCTGGGTTTTAAATGAACCTGCACTGTATTTACTTATCCTCCTGTCTTATTTCCTAGGTGAAAGGTTTAATTAATACTTCACCCCAGAAACACAAGAAATAGCTTTATTGGGAGTAAAAGTCATAACAGCAATCTATTCATCCTGTGAGCGGCAATTTTCTTGCTACGTTTTCTTTCTCTTCGAGGGAAATCTCAGTCCCCTCCCTCTGCCCTAACGATGAATATAGAGTCCCCAAAATGATCCACAACGAACAAGAGTTGGAAAACATGCTCTTATTGCTTCTTTTTCCTCTCTCTCCATCTGGGAAGCTCAGGGCACACCTTTATTCCAGAGCACAAATTCAAGCGGGCCCTTGCCACCCGAGCAAACCACACTGCTGGGTCCCACCCATTACATTTTTTCTGTTTATCAGGTTAACAGCTAGGGGCACACACAGCCAGGATGTTAGAAGCAAGTTGCAACATGCGTGCTCTGCACCCCACCCCCACCCCGGACAGAAGCTGCACCCACTTCCCGCTGTCTGCCTTCTCCCCCAGACCTTACCCTGCCCAAGAGGTTGTCCTGAAGCAGCGTCTCCTGGAGCACTGGGGCCACCTCCTCCAAGCTCAACATGTGGCAAAGGTCGGTGAGTTCCTCCTGTCCCAGGGACCCGGTGCCTGTCGTGTCAAAACTGTCAAACAGCTCCTTGAGTCGGGCCTCATGCTGGTCCTGCTCCACCTCATCCATCCCATAGCCCACGGCGCTCACCTGTGTGCGACAGAGACAAGGGCGGGTGGTGGCAGCCCGGGAGTCCTACCCCTGCCCTCGCCAGCCCCTTGGGAAGGTTCTGTACGTCCTTGGTCCCTGATGCTGGTCCATGAGGACCTCGGTGGAGGCAGGCAGGAGAGGCGATGCTGCACCCTCACCCCTCACCCCACCCCCAGCAAGACCTCAGGTCTCTCCAGGAGCCAGCCCTGGCCGGCCAGGCGCCCACACAGGCACTCACACCAGGGCCACAGCTACACAGGTCACTCAGGGTAACGTTACCAGAATGAGGGAGTCTCCTCTCCTGCCTGGTCCTTGGGCAGGCGGCCAGTCTCAAACTCAAGACTGAAAGCGCTTCTCTATCAGCTCACGAGCCCCTGGACGTACAGAAGGTGAAAGGCCACTTCTGACACTCCGTCCTTTCAAACTAACTGTTAGCACCAATATAGGCTGCAGGGCCCGAGCTGTGAGGCAAGTCTGCGAGCTCCAGACCACCTGCCCAGATGTCGCAAGCCACCGCTGTGGCCACGCTATCTAGTTCCACTTGGCTCAGCCTAGATGCCCCCCCATCACAGTTAGCATGGAGGCTTGCAGCAAGAGGCACTGGATGAATATGTCCGATACAACACAAAACCACCTCCCTGTTTACATGAGACACAATGCCTTTTACACAAGTTCCCCCAAAAGCAGTGCAATTAACTTCACTGGTGCAATTACGTGAGGTGTGACAGGAAGGGTATTCCCTGAAGCTGGCTTTAGTCCCTGGGGGTTTTAGGCAATGCCTAATTGCCTAGAGAAAGGGGAAAACACTATTCCAACCTTTCAGACTATGAGCTTCAGAGGAGCCACAGACCATATGAATCATACAGAGTCTCAGGGAACCTCCATTATCCAGACCACCTCATGTCTGTCTGTCTTCCTTCTTTTCAACCCCCAACCCCAGGCTTCCCATTTCCCCATCTTCCATGGGATCAATAAAAACACAGGCTCATGATTAACTCAGAATCACTTCTGCTAAAAACAGACATCATAAAGTTCTAGGTACCTCATATTTTAAGAGTGAAATATGGGGGTTTCTTTGGTTGTGCAAGAATTCATTTTTAATGTGTTGGGTCTTCCCACGAGAGCCTGAAATGCACATGTCTGAAGCTACCTTCACCATGACGCAACGGAAGCCAAACACAACCTAGACCCCTGAGACAATGACCTCAGCCATCTAAACCAGGCTCTCAGCACCAGCCCCTTGACTATAAAAAGCAGCACTTTCAAAAAATATATTTATCTTGCCCATATATTTTTTTTACTGTGATAAAAAATACATAACGTGAAATCTAACCTAACAAAAATTTATTAACAAAATTTTAAGCGCGCACAACCGTTTTCTTCGCTAAACGTGCACTGTTGTACAGCGGATCTCTAGAATGTTTTCATCCTGCGTGACTTTGTACCCACTGTAGAACAACTTCCCATTGCCCCCTGCCCCAGCCCCCGGCAAGCATCATCCCAGTTTTCAAAGCAGCACCTTTAACTAACAAAAGCCCTGAGTAAGAAAACTCTCTAACTCAAGGGCGATGTGCATATAGCAGATGGACAACACGGGCGACACACAAGTTCAGGTGTTGAACGTGGCCAGAACTGTAAATGAGAGAGGCTTCCATAACACATCAGTGCTGCTCTAGGCTGTGCTGTTTTCTTCCCACAGGCAGCCGTCCAAAACATTACAAGCTAAAATGCAACCATGACCACCTGGAGTTTCAGCACAATGAGGTAGACTCAAGGTGTTTTCAAACAGCTCGGCCATTACTCAAGGCCACTACTCAATTCGTACTGGGGCCGCTCATTAAGGCAAAGCAGCACCATTTAGGTCCAGGCTCCTGGTCTCGGGGTCTTCTTTCTCAGCTTTTCTATTACTAAGGTGCTGTCGGTTCTGGCTGCCTTCCCAGGATTGGTCTGTTGGGTTAACTAATCACCATGCAAATGTTTTCAAAATAAGTTGAGAGTGCGATATAAACATCAGAGCATCAGAAAAGAAACACCAAGGTGTTAAGCGAAGCCACAAAAGTTAGGGATTTAGACAAGACCAATGCCTGGCTAATGAGACTCCGTTAGAGTCTGTCAGTTTGTTGTCGCCTAGGATCTGAGAATCCCCAGGGGCCCTGGGATTTTCAAGGTTGCAGTGACTCTCAGACTCACTCTGAATTTTACAGTCCCCTGGGCTATACATAATCTGACCAACTTCATAAAAGGCAGACAATTCCACTTTTACTTGATTTTGCATATTTAAAAAAACCCTCAAAAGTGAAAGAATTCAAAAATTTCCCCTTTTTATTTTTAAGGCATGGGGATTGGTTCACTGAGACCAATGAAAGGGGACCATAAAACTCATAATGTACTGAGAAGTCCTGATCTCATCCATGGCTTTGGATTCAATAAGCTATCATGCCCTGCTCTTTGGGAAGTCATTGGATTTTTCACTAAATCAAATCTCTTTCATTTCACAGCAGCTTTCCTTATTTATCTCTTTTTTTTCATCTCCTTCCTTCCCAAGACGCTATGCTTTGGAGAACATTCTTTTGACTGGAGGGGGAAAACAGCCTCAACCCTGTGGAACAAATGAGCATACGGAAACATCCAGAAGATGTTACATATGGTGACAAGTTGTCAGTCCTCGTTTGGCACAGAACGCATTTTTTTTTTCTGGTTGATATTATTCCTCAAATGTTCGTGAGTAATTTCATGTGCAAGAATTTTTTTTTTCTCCCTGCTTGGCAGAAATTTCCGTAAGGACAAGGTCCACAACTTATTTCTTTTATATCCTCCCCCAAATGCATAGCACAGTCTGTTCCTCACACCAGACACTGACTCAGTGTAGGGAGATTCCATGAGTGGAACCTTACCCTGAATGAGTGATGAAATGAGCCTATGAAGATTCTGAAATGCCCATTTCTTCCACAAGCACACCTCTCCTTCCCCCATCTGACCCCTTTTGTCAAAGGCATTTTCCGTCTTGGATATCACTAAGCAGAAGCAGAAAGCCAGAACCCACTGCCAACCTGTAGCATCTAGAACTGTCCGGAGTTTGATTAAGGAGTTAGTAATTAAACATGGATTCATAAACTTCGGCTGTAATTTTTTTTTTTTTTTTTTTTTTTTTGAGAGGGGCGGTTATAGGATGTGACTTCGGAAGAGAATCTGTACTAAACCACTGTCCCAAGTCCCCTTGTTTATAGAATGGGAATAATAATACCCATCTGGAAGGGCTGTCCTGAGGGTTGAAGATGGCAAGCAAGTGAGAGGATGACCCCAGAGAAAGTTGATACAAGAGGGGAATTGAGAAAACCACCAAGAAGATACTTGTGACTGACAAAGGCGGGGTGAACTGAAGTCAACCAGCCCTAGATCTGCTTTCAGAGAAGCAAAGCGGGAGCTACGGAATGCCATTGGGAGAGCAAGAAAGCACAGGCCAGGTATTATGTATACAAACACTGTTATATCACTAAATGGTCAATGGTGGCAGGTAAGGCTCAGGGCTTCTTCCATTTTTAAAGGCAGATTATTGATAAATTTAACATCAATCAAAAGCGGAAAGTCTGAAATATTGTTGGGAGTTAAGAAGAAACTTTTATTTTTTTTTAACTCCTGAACATCTACCATAAGTCTGGCCTATGTTGAGTACTTTACATAAATGATCTCATTTAATCCTTCTAATTCTTTAAAGTAGACACCATATTCCCATTTAAGATGCAGAAATTGGGGCTTGGCAAAATTAAGCAACTTCTCCAAGGATACGGTGCTAATATGGGGATGAAGTGGAGATCAGAACTCTGGTCTGACTCTAAATTGTACTCTCTCTCAGTCCTGTGGATGCACACAGAACACATGAATAGGACATCACTGGCAAATCACTTATCTCCACCTTTCTGTGTTAATCAGCTAACCACTAAAGTCCCAGAAACCACCGCAAAAACCTGATGGCCACAAACCCCTCCAAATTGGAGTGGGGAAGGATGGGGTTTCTTCCTCCCTACCTCTCTTAATCCACTTATTGAATAATTACAAGGCACTAGAGAGGTATGGAATGAGCATTCTCTTTTTTCCAAAGCAGTTTTGGGATTTGGGGCAAAGAAGAAATAAAATTTTTTTTTTTTTTTAATTTTTTTTTCAACGTTTTTTTATTTATTTTTGGGACAGAGAGAGACAGAGCATGAACGGGGGAGGGGCAGAGAGAGAAGGAGACACAGAATCGGAAAGAGGCTCCAGGCTCCGAGCTGTCAGCCCAGAGCCTGACGCGGGGCTCGAACTCACGGACCGCGAGATCGTGACCTGGCTGAAGTCGGACGCTTAACCGACTGCGCCACCCAGGCGCCCCTTTTTTCTTTTTTTTTTTAATTTTTTTTTTTTTTTTGAAGAAATAAAATTTTGTATAAAAATGACCATGGAGAGTTCCATATCTTCAACAGTGGGCACAGTACAGAAATTGATAATTGTTAAATTACTTCCTCAAAATGCTTAAGTATGTCTGGTCTGTGCAATCAATGCTTTCCATAGTTAAAGTCTACCTGATACCCACCAGTGACAGAAATCTTACTCAGAGATGAGGAAAGCTGGGCTTTGAGTAATAAACCCTCTTTCAAATTGCCAAGAATAACTCCAGTTTCATAAAGCCTCCCACAGGTCGTGGCCTCTCTTCGCCATCTACTTTCCCAATCAAATTGACAGAAGCCTTTACAATTCCTTTGGAAAAGAACGGTCGGTGCAAGCAATATTTTGGAGTTTTAACTAAGGATGGTTAAATAAGAGGCAAATGCACCGAGCCATTAATCACAACATTTACCACCCAATAACCACCCATAATGAGAACTATTTGGAATAGTTTCCTTCCAAATAACTCCAAACAAGGCTGCCAAAATGTGCAGACCCTGACGGGTATGGCCATTACCGATCTGTGTCCTTGCGCTCCACTTGGCAACCCCGGCTGATGAAATCAGGGCCAACTGGGCCTGGAAAAGACATAGGTGGAGGTCCAGCTGGAATAATGAAGTCCCCAACATAAGGCCAACATGAAGTGGATACATGAACTTATGAACTTTCCAGCATCCAAGGTACACAGAAAGGAGCTTGTAAGAATGGCACCCCAGCCAAAGGGGACGTCTGTTCTGGGCCAGAGGGAGTGAAAAAGGGACAAAGTCTGGCAAGGGAAAACCAAATAATAAATGAGCACAATGCCAGAGCCCCTCGCCCAGGCCTTTTATTTCCCTCCAGATGGTCCAGCAGCTGAACAGCTATGTGGAATGTCTGGAGGCCCCTCCTGGCTCGGCCGCTTTCCTTAGGTATCATAATAGATGCTTTCAGATTTGTGTTCAGACATAGCTGTTGGGGGTCCGCAGACCAGGCAGTGGCCACCAAGTGACTTATTTAGTTACTTTATAACCAAAATGGTGAACATGGACAAATCCTGCTTAGAGAAAGCTTTTCATTCATGCCTTTAAGCTTTCACCATTTGGCAAGTCAGAGTCTCATAATGCCAATGATCAAATTAAAATGTTTCTTCTTCCCTCTTTTCTGCAAACACTTTAATTGCAAAGATCTCCAGCCTTAACATTTTGGACTCATTTCAGTATAAAATGAAATAGTGACAAGAATAAATTGAAGTGCAGGAAAAGCTTAATAGAAAAAGCAACAGTCTTTTTTCATCTACATATCTCTGTATCTGTATTTACATTACATTTGTATAAAATATTTCTGCCAAAAACTATGGCTACTCATCAAAATGACTCCTGTCAGGTAGCCTCCTCTCAGTTCAGAGAGTATCTCACTTCTAGCTGGATACTGCAAGCACAAGAATATCACCCAGAACAAAATCACGGCATAAAGAGAGAACACCAAAGTTTAAATGCCACTGCACAGAAAAAAAAAAAAAAAAAAGTCACATTAAATAAATATGAAAGAAAACAACAACCTCTGTTAATCTACACTATAAAACTGAATTTAACTAAGGACGTCCTACTAGCATTTATTCTACATTAAACATTAAAAAAGGTTTTAGGATTTTAATATTTAGTATATTGATGTGTACCAAACCCAAGCTTTTGTTAAACCTAATGGCTATGTGGATTACCAATCAGGTGGTTAACTCAGGGCAGCTGGAGGAATCAAATCATTAGGCTAGCACCTTGCAGCTTCGGTAACCTGTAATCCGCTAGTAAGTAAAATTACAGAAGCAGAAAACAGAGCTACAGGTTTGTTTATTTATTTATTTTGAGAGAGAGAGAGCAGGATCAGGGGAAAGGCAGAGAGAGAGGGGAAGAGGCTGAGAGAGAATCCCAAGCAGGCTCTCCACTGTCATCTCACAAACCATGAGATCATGACCTGAGCCGAGACCAAGAGTCCAACGCTTCACCGACTGAGCCACCCAGGCACCCCTGGTACTTTCTGAAAAGAGACTGCCTATAACAACGTTCACTTCTCAAGCCGCATGTACCTGAATTAATTCAGAATGCCTGCGGCTATGACTCCAGTTCCCGGAGGAAGAGCTTCCCTTCCCTCATCTATAAACCAGGTTTTCCCACCTTTGTTTTTTATGTGGACATTAGAACACAAACACTTCGTAATTTTTCCACCCAAAAGTTTGAATAAATTATTAACTGCTGATATACATTGCAACAAAGAAGTGTCCTAATTTCAAAAAAAAAAAAGTTGCTTGCTTCTACATTCCCATAATCTTTTTCAAGTTCTATTTTATTCGTAAATAAGATGAGAACATCTTTTTGTAAGCCTCAGTCTCTCCACAAGCCTCTGCCCAACAGATGCAAGCTCAATAGCCAGAATTCAAACCACATAATTTATTGGCTTACAGATGAACTGGCATCTATAAAAACAACCCCCCGCCCCGAGAAAAGGCTTTAGGCAGCTTGAATCCCACTTGAATACTCTGGTTAAACTTGCCAACCCTTTTTCAAGGTAAGACTGATAAAATGCATTTTCGTTACCAACACAAAATGGAAGCATCAAGATTGGTGAAATGTTAGTTTAGAAAGTCATTTGCAGTGACATTTAAAACAATTTATTTTAACAACATTTGACTTGCGATAAGAATATTGCCTATTAAATTAAAGTTGGCTGTTCAGAATTCACTGGTGCCCTGTTCTCCCCCTCTGTGACAGTTAACATCTTTTGATACTAAGGGTCATCACATATCTAAAATGGAAAAAGGACAAGAAGAAAGACACCGGGCTATTCTGAGCAAGTGCCTATTAAAATGACTGATCCGTGACATTTTAATGCGAAGACTGTACCCCTGATGGCTTCCATTCCATTGCCCTCTAAAGCTTTCTCCTGCCGTGGCAATATCTCTGTTGATGTCCAACACATTTGGAACATCTGTAAGTCCTACCCTTTACCTATATGGCGGTTCAGAAGGCTTTCCCCTAAGGAATCACCAGAGAACAGGTGGAAATAAACAAACCTGCAAATAAACTCCCCCCGGGAGGTCATTCTTCCTCCCTAAGAAACAATGACAACAGCTGAAGAGACTACAACAAACTGGTTTTTCAGCCAGCCTGTAATGTTACTTTTACACAGTCTGGAAATTATCACAAACACACGCCCCCGCCCCCAACTCCAGGGCAAGACCTGCCAATATTTCAGGTCATCCACCCCTACGCTAGCCACTAGAGAAGACTCAAGATAAAATTAAGCTGACACAGAAAAAATACATTTCCTTGTAGACTGTCAAGCCTCTGCAAAGCAGCAGGATGAATTTATGTTAACATATTTAAGGCAGCCCAACCGAGAAATCGTCCATGGCCTCAGGAACTTAGCCCACACACCATGATGGACTTTATCAGGATTCTAATCCAAAAAAGCTACCATGTCAGTCACAAAAGACAACTACGCAATCTGTTTTGATTTCAAAAACTCAGAAGTTATATGGCAAGTCCATCTCAGGAATTCCCCTGCCCCTGCTAAGAAGGCATAAGATCCCATTATAGCTAAGTTGTCAAAACAAGGTACGTGGTAGGGTAGCTTTCCAGCTCCTGTTTCACGTGCACCTTAACCTGGGTTTGTCAGGGCAGAGGCTAGGAAAACGTCTCTTCCTATCTCGCTTTCAACTTCACAGAAAGAGCTTTCGGCAGGAAAGTGTTTCCATCAGCCTTGTCCTTTTGTCAGGGACCGGTCTGGTAGTCGAAGAAGCCCAGCCCTTGGAACCCTGGAACGCTGCACTCCACACTTCCATTCCGCTGGTCTGGCGATCAAGGCTTTCAGGCAATAACCCAGTGTCATTTTGTTCTCTCCCCTTCGTTTTTAGCAACTGCACCGGGAAAGTCTTTCTATGTGCCTTTCTCCCGCGCACCTTCTAAAATTCCCCCATTCGGGGCCCCCAACGGCACTCCGCAGCTCCGAGCACCCAAGCTCATCACCTCGGGTTTCCCCCAGACAGGTTCACTTCAGCTTCTCAATCACAAGGCTGCCCGGGTGGTTCAGGCAACCGAACCGCCACCCTTTCGGCGCGCTCCGGGACTCCAGTCCGCTCCTGGGTCCACACACAGTAGCCGCTTTCAGCTCGCGGCTGCGGGCTGAGACCACGGGGGTGGCGGGGGATCCCAGCCTCGAATGAGCGGCCCGAGGGCGGGCGCGCCGCCGCGGTCCCTGCCAAAGCGGTGCTGCAGATGCGTCTCGGAGCCGCCCGCCCGGCGCGCCCCCGGAACCGGCGGACACCCCCATTGTGTCACCAGGCAGCGCGCTCTCTCGGCCCCCGCCGCCCTCGCCTACCTTCTGGCGGCCTCTCCGTCGCGCCCGCACCGCCGGCCGCCCGCCTCCAGCGCTCTGCAAAGCGAAGGGGGACGCTTTGTTAGGGCTCAAGAAGCGGGACAATACTTCGCAGCCGGCGCCGCGGTTCCGGGCGGGCGTCCTTCAAAAGGACGCGGCCGGGGAGCCGCGCGAGCGTCATTTCCATATGTAAGGAGCCGGCTCGTACAAAAGCGCGGCTCTCCGGGGCCGCGGCACGCATCCTCCCCGCCCGCCGGCCCGCCCCCCGGCAGCGCAGCCCGCGCCGCCCGGGCCCGCCCCTCCTCCCGCCCGCGAAGGCGCCCCCTCTCCGCCGCGTTTCCCCCCACCCCGGGAGTGCCCCGCGCGCCCCGACCTCGCACTCCCGAGGGGAAGCCCCAGCCGGTCCCCGTGCGGTGTCCGCCCTGGGCGCTCAGGGCCTCGCCGACGGCGCGGGGGGCAATGCGAGGCCTCCGCGCACCGCCCCCCCCGCCAGGCCGCGGAGCGGGGGTGCCCCGGCAACCGGCTCCTCGCTCACCGCGTCCCGGGGCTCAGGCGCCCGGCGCCGCCGCGGCGACCATGGCCGCGGGCGCACTCGGGGCTCGGAGGCGGCGGCGGCGGCGGCGGCGGCGGCGGCGGGACGGCCGCGCCCAGCGCGCTCGGCTCCCGGCTCGGCCGCGGCCACCCGGAGCTTCGGACGCGGGGGAGGAAGGGCCGGGCCCGCGCGGGGAGGAGGAGCCAGGGCTACGCCGGCCGGGGCGCGGCTCCTCCTCCGCGGCCCGCTGCGCCCGGGCGGCCGAGGGAGGAGCGCCACGCGGTGTCCCGGCCCCCGCGGGGTCCGCCCCCGGCCCCCACCCGGACGGGTACGGGGCCACGGGTTCCGGGGATTGCTCAGGTAGCGGAAACACGGGGGGAGCCCGGTCCAGGGTTGGCTGCTGTGTGACGCTGGGAGGTCGCTTCGGAGATTTGAACTTGGAAAACGCAGGGTTCTAGGGGCGCAGGTGGATCGGCGTTCTCAGGTCGCCGTCAAGCAGGGGCTAGTGCGTCCACCCCTCCATCCCCTGCCCTCTAGCCTCTCCTTGCGAGCGCGCCGCTCACACCCCGCTCCGCCTGAGACACCCAGCCAGCCACCTCTGCGCGTGGAGGAAAGGCCTCCGCCTCCAGACAGCGGCGGGACCTTAAGGTGGAGATTCAGGTGCCTCTCTTGCCCCCAGGCGGTCCTGGATTTCTCTGCCTTTGTGGAAGAGGGCTCCAGGGAGAGCGAAGAGCTCTAAGACTTCACTCCGAACTCTGGAACAAGTGTGATCGTCGTACCAGGTCTAGTCGGGCTTCCGCACCTGCCCACCATGTTCTCAGAGGCTCCCACCCGCATCAGGCCTTCCGCGGGTACATCCAGCCCTCAGTCACTAGCCACACAGGACGGAGATTCCTTGGAGTTGGTTGTTCTCCAGACAGCGATTGTTCACTGTTTACCACCTCCTACCCCTACTCCACAGCTCCCCCAAATGCTCTCCTTTTTCACTCCTCCCGCCCCCATCTCTACACTTCTGATCTGGATGCAAACAGGATCTTAAACCCAAGCCAAGAAGCAGCAGCTGAGGGCAGGTGACATCCACTGTGCTCTCTCTTCCAACAGCAGAGTTCAATGTGTTGGCCTGGAAGAAGAAGCCGCCTGATTTATTATAACCCACAAGTCTGGTTATTTCAGCAAGAAACTGGAGACTGTTCCCTTGCTACTGAAAGAACGAGGGGTAGACAGGAAGGAACCTATCATTCAATGAGAACCCAGTGTGCTGGAAACTTAGCAGAAGTGATCTTACCTAATCCTCGCACCACCTTTAGGAGACAGACCTTATGATGCCCATTTTGCAGATGGGGAAACTGGGCCTCAGAAAAATTAGGGAGCTTGCTCAGGATCTTGCAGCTAGTACTTAACACAGCTGAGCTTCAAAAGCAGATTACACATGTGACAAAATTGCACCAAACTAAATACACAAATGAATATATGTAAAATTTGTGACGTTTGAATAAGGCCCTAGGATCGTATTAATGTCAGTTTCCTGGTTGTGCCATTGTGCTACAGTTATTCAAAATATTACCATTAGGTAGAAGGTCTATAAGGGATTACTCTGTACTATTTCTTAAAACTTAATGTGAATCTATAGTTGTGCCCTAACTAAAAGTTTGTTATTTAAAACATCTGTCTTGGGGCGCCTGGGTGGCTCAGTCACTTCACCTCAGGTCATGATCTCACGGTTCGGTTCGTGGGTTTGAGCCCCACATCAAGCTCTGTGACAGCTCAGAGTCTGGAGCCTGCTTCCGATTCTGCGTCTCCCTCTCTCTCTGCCCTTCCCCTGCTCGTGCTCTGTCTCTCTCAAAGATAAACATAAAAAAAATTAAAACAGTTCTGCCTTATTTTAGAACCAAACTCTCTTCTTTCAATACATACTCCTCCCCCCACCCTTTTTTAATACTCCTGTGCGTGCGCGCGCGCGCACACACACACACACACACACACACTCATGTACTTTGTGCACAGTTGTTCTATCCAGTAATAATTATACAACACACACTGTTAAGTGAATAACTAACTTGTTGCCAGAATACTTACATAGATGTCATCTCATAAATAAGAGAAGAATGTTCATCGGGGAGGAAAACAGCCAACAGTCTTAGAAGGTAAGAATGAAGAGATGTATCTTTGTTTCACCTAATCTCTGCCATGGGAGCCTCATCCTACTGGTTCTCTCTCCAAGCATCCCTTTTACCTGCAAGAATCCTTAAGGTGTGGATTGTTCTTGGGAGCCACGGGTTGTGGGAGGTGGCATTCATTCCCTACAGAGAAAGGTCAGAATTGGTGGGGGTTGTGTGATTTGAGAAACACAAGATACTCTTTCTTAAGAGGAGTGAATGGGGCGGAGTTAATGCTGGGTCTAGAAACTTGAAATCACATTCAACCCCCAGCCTTGCTACAAAGGAGGGGAGAGTGTGAGGCATGAGGACTTGGTGGTGTAGCTTTGCAAGGACAATCCTACCAAGGCAGATAATCTAATACCATGTGCCTGAAATTTAGGCTACACAGGGTGGAAGGTTAATCTTGGTATGTCTAGAGTCACTGCAAAAAAGCAAGGACTTACCTTAGAACCTATCACTTAAGCTTTTCTCTGTTAAAAAAAAATGAAGATAACAGCAGAAATGGTAGCTACATTATATACAATAGGAGGAAAAATGAAAAGAAGCATAAACATTTACCCAGCCTTTACAGACCACATTTCACTTTTATCTGTTGTAATTTATTTGCCTCTGATATTAACTCCCACAAAGAGCCTTGTTCAGGGACTCAGGATCCTTAAAGTATTTGTAGATGATGTTTTCGAGTGGCTTTTCTGCAATGTTTTTCAGTATTGGACTGGCTTTCTCAAGCGGCTGAAAGCTCTAAAAAGTTAACCAAGGAATAATCTAGGGAAGAGAAATTTATTCTGGTTTCTTCTTGAAGTAACTTTGTAATGAATAGTTTAGAGTGAGAACAACAAAAATGAATTTTTTTTTAAAGGAGAGGGGCGCCTGGGTGGTGCAGTCGGTTAAGCGTCCGACTTCAGCCAGGTCACGATCTCGCGGTCTGTGAGTTCGAGCCCCGCGTCAGGCTCTGGGCTGATGGCTCGGAGCCTGGAGCCTGTTTCCGATTCTGTGTCTCCCTCTCTCTCTGCCCCTCCCCCGTTCATGCTCTGTCTCTCTCTGTCCCAAAAATAAATAAAAAACGTTGAAAAAAAAAATTAAAAAAAAAAAAAAAAAAAGGAGAAAGAAAATTCAGGCTTTGTAAATTTCCCAGGATCTACAGAGTTATCTTTTTTTTTTTTTTCCTGGGCAAGGAAAGCAGATAGTTGTAACCAAACTCATTCTACCCTAACCCAAAGTCACAGTTGGATGTAAGTTATTTCTTACAGCACAGTAAATAAACAACAACAACAAAAACAAAACACCTCTTCTGTCATGCTGTAGAACTCCCAGCTGCTTCTACACTTGTTTAATAAATGTTTTTCTTATTTCTCTGACCATGTGAACTAATCAGAACAAACTTCAGGTAAGTTGCAAAGCTGCCTCAGGTGGGGCTCAATGGTTAAAGCAGATTATCAGTTATAGTCCAAGCCAGGGACTGTCTGGATGAAAGGGACATCATATTGTCCCCCAAGAACCCAAGGAAATGGGTGGTGAAAGGAGGAAAGGGGCAATTTGGGTTCCATCCAGATATGTAAGTCAAAGGCTAGGAGAAAGTGTCAGTGGCAAAATGGTGGTGGTTAAGAACCCAGGAAGATGCCAAGGAAGTAGACAGAAGGCAAACTGATTTACACTCTTGCCCCTGAAGAACCCTCACTTGAAATTATGATTCTCCATTTTCCTTCATGAAATATATGAAAGAAGAGGATACATGGATTCAGCACAATTTATTATTATTATTATTAGAATTATTATTATTATTTTAAAGTAAGCACTAAGTACATAGTCTGTGCCTACTACTGTCCTGGAAATCATGAGATATTCAAAAGAACCATCAACTTTGGCTCTTGCCCTTGAATGTATTATTCTCCTTCGGGGAAGTAAAAACATGCACAGGAGAGAGTAAGGGAATAATGTGAGGTAGCACAGGATTCTAATCTAATCCAATTGGGAGGATATGCATATATAGCATGACAGGGAAGAGAGGGATGAGTCCCCTAAAACATGGCTTCTGTCAGGTCATTCAGCCCATGGGCTTCCGTGTCGGGTCCTAGATATCCTTCCTGGTAGGCAAGCATCCACTTGATCCCTGCAGATGAATGGATGCTCAGTGTCTCCAGACAACCTACCCTCCTTCTACTCAACTCTTAGGTGCTCCCCTGTGAATCTCCTCTGTGCTGCTCTTTCTGCCCAGCTCATCAGTCCTAAGGAATATTTGATACCCTGTCTCTGTCTACTGTCTTCTAGTTGACCCAATGGGTAATGCACAGCAGGAAGTGATTATTGGACATGTGCTTTCTGGAGCTCATGAATTGAGCATTTAGGTGCTTTCCAAACACTTGGTTGGTGCTCACATGGAGAAGAGATGTTGCCTGTGTGCGTGGCAGGGGAGGAGGTCTGCTCTTCACTTTGGCAAGGATCGATTTTCATTATCTGGAATCTGGAAATGTTCTACTGTTCTAAAAACTATAAGTGCCCGAAGATTGACACTCCAGCTTCACTCAAAGTAAAAGAAAATGAAATTCTAGTTTAAGAAATATTGGTGTTCTTTCCCCTCACAATCTCGTGAACACTTAGCCAACATGACACGACATTTTTACCTTTTTAAAAAAAAGACTTTTGAGTGGAAAATGATGTAATATTTTTTCCCAAGCAAGACTCCTTTAAGTTTTCTAGACTTTGATGTGCATCCAGAAGACATTGGAATCCAGAAACCTATATTTTATTTTTTTTAATTTTTTTTTAATGTTTATTTATTTTTGAGACAGAGAGAGACAGAGCATGAATGGGGGAGGGGCAGAGAGAGAGGGAGACACAGAATCGGAAGCAGGCTCCAGGCTCCGAGCCATCAGTCCAGAGCCCGACGCAGGGCTCGAACTCACGGACCGCGAGATCGTGACCTGAGCCGAAGTCGGACGCTTAACCGACCAAGCCACCCAGGCGCCCCTCAAGATATTTTTAAAAATCACCACCCTCCAAAACCTTGGGACACCCCCCCCCAATAGTATCTTAAAAATAAAATTTCAGAAGACAATAGTCTAAAATATACGATTTTAATACATAGCAACGACAGCCCTGCAGGCCATTTGTTAATGCGTGCTCCCACAGCCTACCTGTTTTGTGCTCGGCTGTATCTGGGTCTGCAGGACACCCAGCAGAGAGAGGGCTAGGGGCCCAGAAGGCCTGTCCTCTGGGGATTGTGCAAGTGGTTCTTCTCCATCATCTATCCTTCATCTCACCCGCATCAGCTCCTGCCAGCATCCCAAAGACCAGGATGTTGCTTTCCATGATTAATCTCAAAGACCTTGAAGTAACTGAGTGACCGTTTGTCTTCAATCTGCACATTTTGCAGTGCTTTCTATTCTGAACCAGGCCAAAGCTGCTTGGGAGGAAAATGACCATTTCAGAAACAGAAAATGAGACCAATAGTAAGAGAGCATGGCTTCCAATAATGAGGACATTTGGGAGTAAACTGAATAATGAGGGCATTTTTGGATTGATGAGAAAGAAATTAAATATGCTATTACCAAAAAAAAAAAAACCCACATAAATCTTTGATTTGTATTTTGTTTTCAATTGGGAGAAAATGGGTATGGGATGTAAATTAGAGCTCTTTCCACCAAAGTATGGAGGTGTAAGTGATGATAGATTTTATGGTAGTGAGCTCTGTGAGTCATATTTCAATCTACAAAAAAAAAAAATGCCATCTTAGAGGCTGGGGTTTTGGGGGCTACTGTGGAGATGCCCAGATACCACACCCAGACTTTAATAAAAAATAAAAATATATTTTTTCTGATTCTTGATTATTGGTAGGCTGTGTGATGAGCAACATCATCGGCCTATCTCTGGGTCCCTAAACTATAAATAAGATAAAAGAAAACAAGATCAGCAGAGAGAAAAATTAGGGCCTATTTTATGTGTGTCTGTTCAGAGGTCAAAGTCAAGAACAGGCAAATTCTGTGTGTGTGTGTGTGTGTGTGTGTGTGTGTGAGAGAGAGAGAGAGAGAGAGAGAGAGAGAGAGAGAGAGGCGGGGGGGGAATAGGTAGGTGGGTGTGCTGGAGAGCTTCTGTTTGTCCCTCTGGATGCCCTCTCTGCCCTTCTCCACCTGCCCCATGACCTAAGAGGTCAGCTTAGATGTACTGCATGAAGGGGCCCTTTTGCACCTGGCTTCCCATTAGGTTCAGCTCATGGGGTCACTGGCAAAAGATTGGAGGAATGAAGGGGCATGAGATTGGGGTATTTATTTGGCCAGCTTGCCCCCTATAGGGTCTCTATAGGCTGGTTGCATCCCTTAAGACCACAGCTTCTGACACAGCCCTCTCCACACAACTCTTGTCACCAGTTCTCCAGATATCAGTGGGGCTTGGTAACAGCACCCCCTGTTACCAGTTTCCAGGCAGGCCCTATCCTTGTTTCTCTGCACCCAGCCCACCCCTTTGTAATTAGTCTCCTTATTAACTATTCTCCAAATACCTAATTTGAGTTCATCCACTATTTCCTTCTGAGCTTTTGATTGATAAAATAGATATGCATACATTCCTTGCTCCAGAAACAGTGACTCTTCTATCTATCAGCACGAAATAACTTTTTTTTTTTTTTATATCAGCATGAAATGAAATTTTCCACTGCACAGAATTTTAAGTCATTTCCCCAGAAGCAGACCCTGGGATGAGGATTTGTGTGCAAGAATGTTGTTAAAGAGATACTCCTTCATTCTGTAAGGGAGCGTGGTGGAGAAGAGAAGAAGGAGGGGAGGGAGGAGCAAGACAGGGAAAGCAGAAGAGAAGGACCCAGCCGAGGGTTCACTTTCAGGCAAAGCCCCAACCTCATCCGGATCTGGAGAGGAGCTCTGGAGCATAAACCACATTCCAGAATGTGCCCTGACTTGACTCAGGGGAGCTAGGCTTTCGATCTCCTGCACCAGTAAGTCAGGGACCCAAGAGCATCCAGGCAGAGCACCATCAATTTATAGTTCATATATATTCCCTGTAATTTGAAAATAGGGAGGGGAGACATGCTGATTATTAATTGGTTTAATAATGGAGTTATTAGTAGAGAGGAATGAGAACCACCTCCAGATACCAAAAAAGCTCACCGCAGATGCTAAGGGGACACATCCTTTGAAAAACACCACGTGGAATCATTTGCTTTCAATGGACTCAGTTAATATACTTTAATATTAGTAAAAATCAAGACACGGCTTAATCTTCTTAAAAATCAGAGGCATCTTTGTGGGAATCTTAACTACCAGATGCAGGTAGTAAGTAGTTCTATGGTATGTGTGCGTGTGGCTGGAGGGATGGGGGGGGGGTGTATCAACACTTGCCATTTCCCTCTGAAGTTCCTAACACTTGGAAATTTGTCATAGCATCTTTTCTCATCTGCAGTTCAAACAGTTTTTTCCAGCAGGAATTCAGCTGAAGTTGAAATCACCATCTGGCATCTCATATTGAACCCGGTTCTTTGCGTGCCAAGAACTTCTTCTTTTGGCAATGACGTTGACTGTGATCTTTCGAAAATGTTTCCTGGGTTGGCAGTCTTGACTGAACAGAGCAAGAAGCCTGTCTTGGAATTTAGGAAGAGATATGCTGAGCAAATCGTGGCCCTGGGAAGAAAAGCGCAAGGTGAAAAGTTGAGCCTTAGGTTGTGAAACCCCAGAAGCCCTCTCTATCTTTTATTATTGAGCTAAAACCAGCTCAGGTGGAAAAAAAAATCTCAGCAATATGATCAGTAGCAGCACAAATGTTGCACAAGACCTACAAAAGGAGTATTCAATTTGAAGCAATAAATGCTATTTAAGACTTTCCAGGTGGGAGGTAACATCCTCTCTGCTGTAGGGAAATAGGACAACTAAGAAGGAGTCTCTTCTCCCAAGGAATTCACTATCTTGGGGCTGGAGATGCATGGGTAGAAACAAGATAGACGATAGTGAGAAGGATAGCTGACGTGGTCTGCCTCTTCTCAAATGCCTGGGGACCCCTTTTTACCATTCCTGTTCTCCTCCATCAGCTCTGACATACTTTTGCTTCCAATGGCTTGCACCTATGGCTCTCCTGGAGTGGCTGCCCTTGAGTACTGTGTACATAGTCAGAGAGTGGGATGTGCTTGGGAGCTGAGTTGCTTACCAGTGACTGTTCGGTGTAGGGATAAAAAGGCTCAGGCGCCTGGCCTTACAGCAGGACACAAACTAATGTCCAGGCTTTCCCTACCGAATGAGGTGGAGAACTCCCTCTGGGACTCTGTCTAAAGCCACTCTTGCTCAGTCCCTTTCTCTTGTCCGTCTCCTTCTCTCCTTCATTTGCCAATCTTTTCAGGGAACATTTCCTTAATAAAACACTTCACTGCAAATCCTCCTCTCAGGATCTGCTTCCGGGAGCCTGACCTAAGTAAGACAGGCACTCCATAAGAACAGAAACAAAATGCTAAGACAGCAAAGAAGGACTGACTAATTCTGCCTGGAGATCAAGGACCTTTCCATAAAAGGAGGGTATTTGAGCCAGGACTTGAAGGGTAATTTGGATTTTGCCAGGCAGACAGAACTGAGAAGTGTCACAATAAACCTGAGGAAAGTACATATATGTGCAGCACTAAGGAAGGGAATGGTGGAGACTGATAGGACATGGGACTGCTAAGGAGTTAAGTGAAGATGGGTCTTGAATGTTATTAAGGAGTTTGGACTTTAAAAAAATTGGCCATAGTGAGTGATTGTAGGTTTATGAGCAGAGAAGAAACATGATACATCCTTTCAGAAAATAATTGAATGGAGGGGCGTGTGGGTGGCTCAGTCGGTTAAGCATCTGATTCTTGATTTCAGCTCAGGTCATGATTTCACAGGCATGGGATGGAGCCCCATGTTGGGCTCCACCCTGAGTGTGGGTCTTTCTTGGAATTTTCTCTCTCCCTTTTTCTCTGATCCTACCCCCCTCCCAGACAAAGATGGATAAATAAACCTTTAAAAATTAAAAAATTTTAAAGAAAAAAATTGGATGGAAATATAAAGAATGGGTTGGTGGGGTAAGAGATAAACAATGGAAGCCAGTTGGGAGGGGTGATTGTCACAGCAATATTCTGGGTGAGGATGATGAGGGACTGACTTAGGGCATGAGAATGAAAAGGGAAGGATGGATCTAGAGGTTGAATGAATGGACTTATCAACTATCTGGATGTAAGTGGGAAAACAGTCATCAAAAGTGACTAAATATCGGGGCGCCTGGGTGGCGCAGTCGGTTAAGCGTCCGACTTCAGCCAGGTCACGATCTCGCGGTCCGTGAGTTCGAGCCCCGCGTCAGGCTCTGGGCTGATGGCTCGGAGCCTGGAGCCTGTTTCCGATTCTGTGTCTCCCTCTCTCTGCCCCTCCCCCGTTCATGCTCTGTCTCTCTCTGTCCCAAAAATAAATAAAAAACGTTGAAAAAAAAAATTAAAAAAAAAAAAAAAAAAAAAAAAAAAAAAAAGTGACTAAATATTGGTTTCGATCAAAGAGTGAATGATGGCGCCATCAACCAAGAGACAGAACCTAGGAGGAGAGAAAGACAGATGGGGGAGAGAAATCAGTGAGTTCATTTTTAGATATGTTGAAATTGGATGAGACATCTGAAAAAATAATCCCTAATAACTCAAAGAAATTTGAATGAAATATGAAAATTCATCTGGGAATAAAGAACAAAGAAAAAAAGGGATATTAGGAACAACTGGAATATTCAGAGACTCATGAAGTTCCAGTTCAAGGTTAGACCAAAGAAACACTTTTTAATATTAGCTCTCTAGATAGGAATCAAAACAACAAAATCAACCATAGAAACCTGGACACCTTTTAAGAATAAGAACACTTAACATTCACTGGTCACAACAGTGTAATGACTCAGTTTCGCCAGGATTTTATTTTGCTGATTAAAACTAGAGTGGGGTGGATATGGCTTAAAGATTAGATCTGATGTATTACATCTGTGTGACTGTTCGGAGCAATCTATGAAAGCAGAGCCCTATGATGCTGGCACTGAAATACAAGCAGAAAAATAGCGCTTTCAGTGTTTGTGACCTATTATCTGTCTACCACAACATGTTGCTGGAGGAGGGACTCCTTAAGAAACAGTTCCATCAACTGACAGTGGCTATTTCCTTAATTATTGCTGTTCGTTTGTTTATGGGCTTGAGCTGATTTAAAAAGAAATAAATCAATATGTCCGTGAATTGTACTGACATTGCAAGCAGCACAATTAGAAGAAAAAGCACAAGTCCAAATTCTTAAAAAGTGTTTCAGTTTGAGGAACAATCTATATGAGTATAAAGTTGTTTCAAAAGCCAAATGAATTATAGGGCAACATAGAGGCTTCCTGACTCTGTAACAATGTTACATTTAGAGTCTTCTCTTTGAGAACCCTTGATACTTAGAGAAACTAACACATCCTTCTATCTTAGGTAAGATGTTAAAGATTTTAGAAACCAAGTTACCCATAGAAATGATACAGAAAGAGAAGGTAGAAAATCCAAAGAACAAGAGAAAGAGGACATTAATTGTATTTATTCATTCATTCTCTCTTCCTCCCTCCTTCCCTCTTTTCCTTCCTCCCTTGGTTCCTCCAGTCCTCCCTCCCCCACTTCCAGAAACACGTGAGGACCTACTATGTGTCAGGAAGTGTACTAGGAGTTAGAGACACCATACTGAGCAAGGGAGACATACATGATCTCTACCTTTGGGGATTTTAAGTCTATCCTACTTGATTTCAGATTCTGCATGTAAATAAAAGATGGTATCTCCTGTCCTTCACTCCTGTTCTCTCTCACCTTCATATTGTATATTAAAGCATATTAGGTTCACCCATTTTGGGGTTAGATGTGCTACCCATAACCCAACTAGGCTACCTTCATTTGGAATTCAACTCTCTCATTTAACAGTTGCGTACATTTGGTCAAATGACTTAACCTTTTGACCCTTCAACTCTTCATGTATTAAGCGTAGATAACAGCACAATAGCACATGCCTCTTGGGACAGTTGTATTACAAGGAGATCAATTCATTTAGAACTTAGAATGGGCAGTGGACAATCAATTGATGTTATCCATTATTATTTTTAGCCTGCACAGGAATAAATAGATGAAACAGGTCACATCTTTTAAAGAGCTTATAGTCTTGCCGTTGGAGACAGGTACACAGATAAAGGCAATAAAGTGTGGTGGGTGAACAATGAAGGAAGAGTGTTTAGGCTGCAGTTGGTCACAAAGAAAGAGAGTGGTGAATTCTTTTGGTCAACTCTTTTCAGATGGATGTAATATCAATCCAAAGTAGTTTCTTATTTCCCTGACCCTTAGGTAAATGATCCTTCCCTATTAGATGCCTGTTTTGCTTGCTTTATTTGCCCATAGTTATTCAACTGTGAATAATTATGTGAGCACAAATGCAGGCTTTCCATGAAGGGAATTGTGGTCCCTCTTTATTTACACTCTGAATAAAGGAGCTTCCCAGAATTGGTAAAACTGGGTTACACTCTCCTGATTTCTTGTGTTCAGTGGCATATTTCTTAGAGAAATCAGAGTTGTTTTTGCAAAGGGAAAATTGGTCTTGTCTTATCCCAGGAAGCAGTCTTATCCCTCTTGCCCATGACTGGCTAAGTCATTTTCATGTGATTCAATTCTGGCCAATAGGACCCGAGGTAAGTTGGAGGTTCTGGGAAAGATACTCTCAATTCTATGAGACTAATGAAAGCAGACACTACTATTCTTCCCTGGATGTTGTTTGTCTGCATGTGATGGCTGATGCTGCTGTAGCCATCTTGTGACCATGAAGACAGATACTGCTGGTACCCTAAGGATGGAAAAGTAAAAAGATGGTGATGAAGTGGGTCCCTGAAGACATCCTTGAGCTGCTGGATTTACCAACGTGAGCCTTGATCCATCTCCAAATGTCTTGTTGTGTGAGAAAATAACCCCTTAATTATTTAAGCTGCTTTTACATGGGTTTTCTGTTAACTTTCAGTTAACTCCTTGTGGTAACTTGCCCCCAAGTATTTGGGGGCACTTCCCTGTGGGAAAATTATACACATCCTCCCTTTTAAGCCCAGGCATGGCCATATGACTTGCCTTGACAAAAGGAATATGAGATAATAGTTAGATGAGTTAAAGAAGAAATGATGGATCATTTCCAGGTAGAAGCTTCAAGAGCCAACATATATTTTGTCACGCCCCTTCACTCTTGCTCCTATGATCGGGGAGGCATGTTAAGATGTAGCCCCTGCCAATCTGGTTCCTCAATCACTGCAACAAGTTAGACCTTACCCCTTCTATGGGGGACTGTAGCATGAACAAGAAGTAACCTTCATATGAAGCTGCTGAAATTTGTTGTTACCACAGGCGACTCTAGTTTATTTCACCTGGGAAGCATCCTACAAACTGTAGGGAAATGCCAAAGTAAAGGCAGAACCTCAACGTGAGGAGTTCCTGCAAAACACAGGCTCCCCTCTGTCGACCGTACACCCTTCCTGTTCAGAGAGATGAGCCTCAGAACAGTAAGTAATTTAATCCAGAGAATGCTTGAAAAATGTCTTCACTTCAAATGCATTATTCAGAGTAAATGAATCACAACTTATTAAGTGTCTCTTCTGTAGCTCTGAGTTCACCTCATCACTTTGCCCCCCCACCAAGCTTTCCTGGAATGACCTCACCATGCACTCTCCTGACCACATCCACCTTCACGCCTTCCCAGGGGGCTTGGTAGTGGCTCAACAATCACATAGCTGAATTTTCGATGCACAAATACGGAACGAGGGTGACGCCTCTGTGGGCGGGACCGGAGGATGATGAGGGTGACAGCTAACACTTAACTAGCACCGGTTCTACACCAGGTACCATTCTAAGCTCAATTTAGTAACTCCCTTAATCCTCACCTTACGAGGCAGTATTCTTACCATCTCTTCTTTACAGATGAAGAACCAGAGGCCCAGAGGGAGAGAGAGAGAGGTTAAGCGTCCTGTCCAAAGTCACACAACTAAAACGTGGTGACACTCAGATTCAATTTCAGGCAATCTGGCTCGAGTTGTATTCTGTGATGCTTAACCAAGCCCTCGGCACGGCCGTTCTTGGAGAAACAAGAGGTTAAGAAGTCCAGGTGGGCTTCGCCTGACTGAAAACCCAGCTGGGTGATGTCTCACAATTTGCAAAGCACATCCAGGTCCTGGTTTTCCCAACTGTAACACGGCAATGCTTAGGGTTGCACCCTGTGTGAAGGAAGCGAGGCCCGGTGAAGACCCCAACATTGAGCCGGGCCTTGGTAATGTTATAGCGGCTGCTGTGGCTTGTAGGACAGGCCCCACAGGGGCAGAAGTCTGGGGCACAGGAAAAGTCCTGCACAAATATGAAATGACCTTTCGGGGATTTCTCTAGACGTCTGGGGTGGAAGGGCCTAGGAAAGGCTGTCTGGAGAGTCATTTTCTGGGAATCTACAGACAGAAAAGCAGCTGAAGTGAACTTGGCTCATTGGAAGGAAGGCTAGATAAGCCTTTCGGACTGGCTGATTTAAGAGGGTTGAGATGTATTTTCGCGAGGCCTGCAAGGTATGCATGAATATGCATATGGGTGAGGAGCTGGGGGCCAGGAGCTTGGCCCTAAAATTGTTTCAGAAAAGCTTTGGAGATGTAGCTCAAGAGGGAGAACTTAGTTTGGGAAAATGCAGTTAACTAACAGCAAGTCCTTTAGGTTGGTATCTCTAAAATCTGTTTCGAATTTGAACACGTGTCACCATCCCCATTATGGCCACTGCCAGCGCCCTACTTGGGGCCACCGCTGTGACTCTCCTAGACTTCTGCATCAGTCCGGCTGGTCTCCCTGCCTCCATTCTTGCCCCTGTCCCATCAGCCTGCCTCGCAGGAGACAGAGTGATCTTTAAAAGATCTTTAAAAGAAGGCAGGCAGTGCCTATGGCTGCTTCTCACTCTTAGAATAAACTCCAAACCTTTACTATGAAAGCTGTCTCTGCCTAACACCTGGCTCTCATCTCTCACCACTCTCCGCTGCCACCCTCCCCCCCATCCTCCCCCCAGTCCAGCCCCCCTGGCCACACTTCTGTTATATGAACACACCCAACTCCTTCCTGCATTTTCCGCCCCCAACTGTCCGCATAGCTGACTCCTTCCCCTCCAGTGATCCAAACATCACTGTCTCCAAATTCTCAACCACCCTGTTCCCTGCCCCTCACCCTCTCTGGGCACCCTCTACACCATTAGCAGACTTCCTTCCTTCACAGCACTCACTGCTATGTGAAATGGCCTTGTTCATCCATTTGCTTATTTACAGGGCTCTTGCTAGAATCCCCTTTTAGCCTGACTGGGCCTTCTTCACCTCGGTTGTGGCTATATCCCCAGTGCCCAGATAAGTTCCCAGTGCACAGAGGCTATGCAAACTAAGAAATAAGTAATTTACATTTAATTTCCATCAGTAATACATTTCAAACAATTTACTTATATGCCCCAGTGGAAAAAAGAAGGAGAAAAAATTAATTTTATTTACATTTAATTGAATATTGATGTATTCTTTGGATGATGGCAATGAAATAGTGATATTTGAACACAATTTTGTGAGGTTAATCTACTCCTAGAAAATCTGAAATTACATACAGTTCAGGATAAATTAGTTTTACGTAGGAAATTAAAAACCCAGGAGCCAGGACTGATAGGTTCCTACATTTAAATATCATGAAAATATAAAATTTAAATACTATGAAACTATAAAATACAAGCTACAATGTTTCCATAATAAAGAGCTTATAGTTAGTAAGGGCAAGCGATACAATGTCAAAATCCAGCTAGCCATATGTTCTTTACTAATTTCTCTGAATAATATAATGGCACTGTATGTTTATTTGGAGTCCGTTGAAATATTAACATTATCCCTGTCTGGGTATTAATTACATTTGCCTCTTTGCCTTATTTCGGGATTAGATTCAGCATTTTTATATTTAAGGATTCTGAAAGGAAAGCTCTCTGGGCTATAATCACCTTCAATCCCCATATGACTAAATTTGGTCATATTTGCTGATTGTATAGACAGCCCTTTCTGAGAAGTAAATATTAATGCTGACTGGTTTTGAAAAAAGAACCCTTGGGGCACCTCTTCTTCTTTCCATTTTTAGACACCTCTGTTAGCTGCTTTAACACTCGAGTAGAAGTGTTTTTAAAGGAGCCTGTGAAGATTTGGAAAAGATTTTATTTTTAATACCCCAGATTGCATTCTCTGCATTTGGTTGGTTTTGTTACATGTGTTCCATCTGTCTTGGAGATATGGGAAACTCAGTCGGGAAAAAATGGAAAGGGCAAAATTGTTTCCCTAGCTCCATAAAATATCTAAAAATTACTTCACATGTAAGATCTGGTGCCTGGATTCCTTCACTTCTAACTTCTACACTGCCCAGGGGTAGTCTTCCCTCCAAAGCAGGAAGAGGAGAAATTGTTTAGTTACTCCCTTGTTGGAAAGTGTGCAAGGTAGACAGCCTTTGAGAAAGGCTTCACCTTGAAAGATTTCTGCAAGACTTTATCATTTCAGGTGAATTTAATTAACACACAGATTGGTTCTTTTATTATGAATATCCTTAAAGTAAAATCCGCTTCCTTGCTGGCTACAGTTGATCTGGGATTTCTGGTATCTTTTTTTTAATGGTTCAGGCTAAGTACTGGATGGAAAAACAAATCTGAAAAACCAAACAAAACATTTCTTTGCCTATCCCCAGCTGCACCTGACAGTGAAAGAAGTTGAAATCTTACTCCTCGCTGGACATTACATCCAATTTCAAGCTTCTATTATCTTTTTTGAAAGCCACTGCAGAATACCTCGTAACGTTTTTTGTTTTCTCTGAAAATCAGCTGGTTATGTTTGTAATTGGAGCACTTCATGGACAGGGTGTCTGGGAGATATAAGTGCTTTCATTCCACCCTACCATTGTTTAGCATTATTTTTATGCATTTACTGAGGGTCTTGGAGCCTCAGAGAGTGAATTTCTGGAGACTACAGCTCTTTTATGATGTGTGTAGCACTGAATAAAATATGGATTCTTCAGGATCATCTTAAAAGGGACTTTAATCTGGAGCTATGAAGTAACATTTCCTTGGTGTGTGTTTATCTGCAAATGAACAGAATCAAACATTCAACAAACAAAACAGCCCCAACTTTATGAGCCTACTGAATTGAGATGGTGTCAGTGTCCTAGTTTGTTAATTTGGGGAGGATCATGGTTTTAGCATTATTATAAATAAAGTCTATTAAATCAAACATGGACTCTTGGAGATGGTGATATTTAAATATCGTGTGATATTTCAATATTTTGCAGTTAGAACTCTGAGAACATAATAAATGACATTACATATCTAGCACAAAAATACCATGTGATATTTAAAGCTGGCTTTACAGTTTATAAATCATGGCTCACGCTGATAAATGTATACATTAGTGCCTAATGCACATAATATCAAATTTTCTCATATCCTATGACTCATCTGAGAGCTCTGTTCACTTGTCATCAAGATCCCCTCTCTTGTTACAAGACCTTGTCATCACCTAGAACTTCTTCACTTCTGACATCTTGAACTTTGAAATTCCACTGACCTCAACCCTATATCCTTCCTCTCTTACACCCCCATCCCACCCATCTTCAGTCTTACCAAGGTGTCTGGCCTTCACTCTCCCCAGAAAATGGCCCCCAGCCCTCTTGGTCTTAAGGACATTCTCCTCATCTGACACAATCTCCTTACTCCTTTGACTTAATGGCACAGCCAGTCAACAAATCCTCAACTTTGGATCCATTCATCTGTTTTCTTCGGCCCATGAGTATTGCCGGAGAAAATCACATACCACGCTAATACACATTCTGAATTTCAAACCTCAACTAGGCATTCAAGACCATCTAAAATTCAAGACCAATTATATGGTTCCCCGTAAAATCAAACTGACCTGGATAACACAAACCACAGATACTTAGAACAGAGCTGTATTGAATAATACATATAATAATACATATAATAATATGTATGTATTATACATATATATAATAGATATATGTGTATACATACATATGTGTATACATATACATATATATAATACATATAATAATATATACTCAAAATATATAATAAAGTTCATTTTCTCCCCTGGATTTCATATGGGCCAAACTTTCCCCATTTTGGGGGTGTGTATTTCCTCTTATTTTCACTTTCTTTTGCAGTTTTCCAATAGATTATTTATTAAAGAGTTTAGAAGAATATTAAAGAATTTAAGATAAACAGAAGATATTTACTACATAGCTATTGCATGCTGAGCTCTGCTCCAGGTACAGGGATACAGCGGTGAGCCAAATAAACAGCTTTGCTCTCAGAGAGTCTGTATTTTAGTAGCAAGGGACAGAAAATAGACAAATAAGTAAAATATATACTGTCAGAAAGTTACAGGTGGGACGGCAGCGTCCTGGGGAGGCAGTGGAAACTGTGGGCTACGCTGTGGAGAGACTACTTCCTGTACTAGGTGCGAGGGTGAGCCAGACTGCCTGGGTTCCAATCCCCCGTCCCGCGCTAACTACCTGCGTGACCCCGGGCAAGTGGCCTAGCCTCTCTATGACTCAGTTTCCCTATCTGTAAAAATGAAGATTTTCTTAGTACCAACATCTTAGGGTCGTTAAGAGGATTAAATGACTGAAGACACAAGTAACATTTCCCCTGGTAGGCACTACACGATCGTCAACTTTGTAGCTGTCTCAACCATTGCTACAACCCCTCACCTTCATGGCCTGTGCCCTCTAGGCAGGGACAGAATCACCCTGAAGGGAAAGCTCCTTGCTTGCAGAAGTCACTCGCTTCTGGGGCCCTGGGAGAGGCCTCAGCAATGTGCTTGCAAAAGTAAGATACATATATTTTGAAAGTAAGACATCTTAATTGCACTGTTTAAGATGCCGCTGTGTTAGGTAGCATCGAGGGGGCTGTGGGCACTTGGGGATTCAGCTAAGAGGAAGTTAGGTGGGAGACACATTTGGTCTGAGTTTAGTGGGGAAACATCTATGTGTTTTGGTCACTTCTACATCAGTTTCAGTGAGAGCTTATCGTCCTGGTGTGGAGGCAGCTCCCAGGCTTCCTTCCACCCACTGTGCCATAGGTGCGAGGCAGGACATGGTAGAGGGAATGTGTCCCGTGCAGGCTGACAAAGGAGGTGGGGGGGGGGGGGGGAGAGGGGGAAACAGGGTGCAAAATGTATAGAGCCAGAAGTTGGTCTGTGGAAGTTGGTGTAATCCTCTGATATATAAAACCGTAAGTAGAGAATCCACTTCTCAGGACACAGTCAAAACAGAAGTCCTTTCCTGTCAGGCACACACTAGATAAGGCAACATTAATAATTACCAGCGCATTTTGATGGACTGAATGTTGGTGCCCCCACCACTTATACACTGAAGCCCTAACACTCACTGTGATAGTAACTGGAGATGGGACTTGGGGGAGGTAATCCAGGTTAGATGAGGTCGTGAGGATGGGGTCCTTACGATGGAGTTAGTGGCCTTAAAAGAAGAGACCAGAGGGGCGCCTGCGTGGCTCAGTCGGTTGAGCGTCCGACTTCGGCTCAGGTCATGATCTCGCGATTTGTGAGTTCGAGCCCCACGTCGGACTCTGTGCTGACAGCTCAGAGCCTGGAGCCTGCTTCGGATTCTGTCTGCTTCTCTCTCTGCCCCTTCCCCCCTCATGCTCTGTCTCTCTGTCTCTCAAAAATGAATAAATGTTAAAAAAAAAAAAAAAGAAGAAGAGACCAGAGAACTTGCTCTTTTTCTCTTTGCCATGTGAGCACAGAGAGAGAAGGTGGCCATCTGAAAGACAGGACGAGGGCTCTCACTAGAGCCCGACCATACCGGCACCTGACTTCAGGTTTCCCGGCTCTAAAACTGTGAGACATAAAATGTAAAATGTCTGTTGTTTAAGGCACCCAGTCTATGGTATTTTGTTCTAGCAGCCCAAGCTAAGACATACATTACACTTTCTTTTCTTTTTTTAATTGGAATCACATCAGAGAGAAGTGTAATTCCTGCATTTGCAGAACAGAAGCCCTCGGCAGAACTACAAACAGCAAGTGGTCTGTGTGTAAAGTCGCAAGCTTTACGCATCCCATCCATCAACGTTAAAAAAACAAATAGCCACGAACCACATCAGAAGAAATGCTGAGTTCTTCCTCTACTCTCCCTTTAGAAAATATTACAAAATTATTTTCATTTTAGAGATCGATCAGAGTTTATAGCCAAATATTATATATATATAGCCAAATATTATATATATAGCAAAATACAATATTATAATATATATATATAGCCAAATATAATATTATAGAGGCATGCCGGTCAATGAATATAGATCATACTATTTTCTGAATTTTATAGTATTTGTGGCATGTATCTGGGTTTAAAAATTTATAATGTGTGTGACTTCTTTTCTCATTCTAAATAATATCCACTTTGTCCCTAATTTTGGTTTTATAAATTTTGTGTTCTTTTTATTAAATAGGCCCTCCTCCCAAACTACATGTATTTCAGGCCCATAAGCCCTGATCCACTTCTACCAGGAGGAAAGAGGAAGGAGGGAATGCCTTGGCTTTTTTTCCCACCTCATCCAGACTGAGCTGTACATTCTGTTATACTTCATGTCTTCTGTCCTACAAGAGGAACACATGGCCCTACTCATTCCCTCTGCTTACAGCCTGATGGCCCCTGGCCTCCTACCCTACTCACCCACCTCTTCCGGTAGCTCTTTACCTCCACTGATGTCCCCACCCTTGGATGGCCATGTCCTTGCTCTCCACTGGCTCTTCCCTGTCACACCACAAGCGTGCTCACAAGTGTCGTTGATTCTGGCCACCCACTTCCTGCCCACCTCTGTTTTAGAAGTTTCCTGACTCCTTCCCTCTCTCTTCACTCTCTTTCAGTGTTTTGAAAGAGAAGCTGATATATATGGCCTTGGCTTCCTCATTCCTCACTACATTGAGATCTGGTTTCTTGCAGGTTTAGGGAACTGTCCCCTGGAGTCACCACTGCCAGACTCTGGCCTCTGATTGGTTTGCCTCCTATGGGGCCTCTCCAGTGCCTCTGCAAATGTCGACACCACTCTGCCCTGCATCCTCTCTGTCGTGCCCCCCGCCCCTCCCCAGGGCCAGTCCTTCTGGTTCACCTCCTTCCCCTCTGACCACTCCACTTGATCTTGGTCTCTTTGGCGGCCCCCTCTCCTCCCCGGGTTCCCTTAAGTACCTACCAGTGTCCCCCAGGCTCCGGCTCAGACCACTTGTGTCCCCATCTCCATGCTATTCCTGGATATGCCTGTTCATTCGGTAACAAGTCTCTGCTCTTGACTCTGCAGCGAGATTTCTATTCCCATGGTTGCTCCTGAACTTTGTAGCCACATTTCCAACTTTCTGCTGGAAAGATCCATCTGCTTCTCACATGCAACATCTTCATAAATGAAGACCCTCCTCCTCCTCTTCCTCCTCCTCCTCCTCTCCAAACCTCTCCTCCCTTCGTGTTGTCCATGGTGAAAGGTGTCACCATCAATCACCCAGGTGTTCTTAGAGCCTCCTTCTTTTCCTCCTCCCCCCCCCACTCCCCATCTCCAATCATTAACAAGCATTATTTATTTTATCTTTAAGCCAGATGTTCTTTTTTTTATTGAATCACTAGACCTCTCAGCAGTATGGTGAAGACTTTGGATTGCTTCTAGAATAATGCTTTTTAGAGAATAAAACAAAATCAAAGGATCAAAAAGGAAATAACTTTTTGAAATACGGCTTCTGAAATTATAAAAAGTTTTGATATGGTAATACATGTAATAATACACTAACAGTATTAAATACTTGGATCCAATGTCAGGTGTAATTACCATCATTTTATTTTTTTAATGTTTATTTACTTTTTTGAGAGAGAGACAGAAGCATGGGTGGCATGGGGGGGGGGGGTGAGGGGGCAGGGAGAGAGGGAGACACAGAATCCGAAGCAGGCTCCAGGCTCTGAGCTGTCAGCACAGAGCCTGATGCAGGGCTCAAACTCATGGGCCATGAGATCATGACCTGAGCTGAAGTTGGACACTAAACCAACTGAGCCACCCAGGCACCCCTAATTACCATCATTTTAAAGTAATGAGGACCACAAATGATACTCGGGGATTCTTGGAGAAATGCGATGTGAAAAATCTGTGATTTCTTTTGATGACAAAGCCATACATACTGCTAATGTAATTTTCTTATATTAATCATCAAAGAATATGATAAATTTTAGTAAGAGAAAAGTAAAAATAAAGATATAGTGTTTCTCCCATACAGGTTTACAAACCCCTTGAGTTCTATCCAGACTAAGAAGACCTGCTTTAAAATGATCTCAGAGGGGCACCTGAGTGGCTCAGTTGGTTAAGCATCTGACTTTGGCTCAGGTCATGATCTCATGGTTTGTGAGTTTCAGCCCTGTATCCAGCTCTGTGCTGATAGTCTGGAGCCTGCTTCAGATTCTGTGTCTCCCTCTCTCTCTGCACCCCCCCCCCCCGCCCCCACTCATGCTCTGTCTCTCTCTCTCAATAATAAAATAAATAATAAAAAATTTAAAAAAATGATCTGAGGAACTTTCCTACTTCCATTGCTCCTGCCACTGACCTAATTAGGGTCCTTCCTTCCACATGGAATCTCCACAGGTGCTTGATTGGCTCCTCCCCTTTCTTCAAAGCCCAATCTTGTTATTGCAGTGTTCCCAGCATGCCTGAGAAGAGCCCCCCTCCATCCTGTCACCTAAACTGGGTGCCGAGTATCAGGCTTTGTCTCCTCAGTAGAGCTCAGACACGTCTATCTTCTCCACCCAGCTTGACCATCTCATTGGTCCATTTGATTGCTCACGGCCACCTCCCTGCTACCCTGGCTTTGCCTCACCAATCCTTCTGGAAGCACAAATCTCTCTAAAACCCAAATCAGATAATGACACCCTGTTGTTTCCAATCCTCTCCCGTCTTCACTATACAATTTGGGCTCCTTAGCCTCCCATGGCTTCTGCCCACCTTTCCACCCCGCTCCTGCAACTCTGTTCCAGCCAGCTCTCACTTCTAGAGTTAGCCAAACTGGAAGATAATTGAGGGTCAGAGCAAGGGCTCTGGAGCCAGAATACCTCAGTTCAAATGCTGGCTGCACCGCTCACGAAGGACGTGACCTTGAAGAATCACTCCATCCTTTGGGCCTCAGGGACCTCAGCTTTAATATGGAGCCGTAAGAGTGCTTGCCTCACAGAGTTCTGAGAACGAAGTGAGATGACACATTTGAAGTGTTCAGAATGGGGCCATAGCATATAGAGAAGCAGAGAAAGAGAGGGACCCTGGTATTATTTCACGTTTCCCTTGTGGGGAATGACCTCTCTCATGTTTTCTGCTTGGCCAACTGGTCCTTTAGGACTCAGCTCAGGCACCTCCTCCTCCTGAGAACCTTCTGGAACATGGGCTGGGGGCCTGGGGGGGGGGCAGGCAGGGTTCTGGGCTCCATGGCCCCTACCCAGCCATCACTTAGCTGCATCCCACAGGAGAATGTGTGGCTCTCTAGGTGTGGGAGGTGGCTCCCTCCGTTTGTAACCCAGGAACTGCGAGAGCCAGGCACAGGGCGGGTGGGTGTTCAGCAAGTGTGTAGAGGCTGAATGGATCAAAGAGAGAATTCAAATCAAAGGACAAAGTGTTAAATAAAGAGAAGCCAGTTCTCTCCTACTCTCCTGACAATTTGCTTTTCAAAGTATTATATACAACATGGACTTATTGTACTGTTTTTCTGCATGGTCCTGTCTGCAGTGAATCCCTCCCTGGCCAGTTCTGGGGCTCGATAGCATGAAGCTTCTGAAAAAGAGAAAATGTAACATAGGGTCTGGGAGGTGTGTGGGGGGGGGGGGGCGGGGAGTGGGCAGGACTCTCCACCACCAGCCACTGACAAGGAAACCCTCAGGAAACAGGCATCCAAGGATAGGATATGCACTTAATACTCTTTTAGCAAAGGAGACTACAACAGTAGGAGCAAGAATTTAAGCATATTTTTAAGAATGGAAGAGAAAAACCTGCTGTGTGGGGCCCTGGCTGAGGGCACGTCCAACATGGCGATGGCCCTGACTTTAGTTAGAGCTGTCCCCATTCTTTCCTTTTCAAACAGTACAAAATAATTCATGTCTTGGGAAAAGATGAAACAGTGCAGAAGGGGAGAAAGTAAAAAACAAAAAAACAAAAAAAATCCCCAAAGCCCCCAAAACCAAAACAAACAAAAAAACAAAAAACCCCCAAACCCCAAACTTCCTATTCCCCAGAGGCACCCTCTGCCTCTGTGCAGATTCGCACCCCCAGGGAGGCTGACACTTGCAAGCATGCTCAAAACATCAGAAAGTGAAATCACGCCTGGATTTGTCCAGAGAGACAAACCGGATGGACATGTTACCACACTTTTTTTTTTTTTTTTTTAACAGCGGACAAAGAAACGATTTAAAATATAACATGTAAAGGAACCCTTTCTATCAGAGATGGCCTGGGGTATAGAGGCGCAGAATGGAGAGCAGGCTTTGGGGTTGGCCTCGAACCTGTGCTCTTCCTCGCGGCTCCCGCAGGAGAAATGGCCCCCACTCAGCAGGAGGAGGGCCTAGCATTTCTGGCGGGCGGCCGGGGACGGTCCCATTTAGAAATGCCCCCCGGGGGCCGGGGGTCCGAGGTGGGTTGAGAGAGGGCCCGCAGCTTCGGGGCAGGGCTGGGCGCTGGGGCCTGGGAGCAGAGGCGGGGCCTCAGCCCCGGTGCGACCTTCCCCAGCCCCCTCTATGCGGCTACCAGCGCTCTAGCGACTTGACATTGTGGGAAGAAGGGAAGCTCAGCACCCGGAGGGCCGCGCTCCGGCGAGCGGAAGCAACAGTTGTGCGAAGGGAAGGGGAGACGGGGTGGGGAGGGCAGCGCTGGCGAGTCTAAACCTGCCGGCCTAACAAAGGCCTGGGGTGAGGCTCACCGAGGGGACCGTGCTGGGTGCTCCATGCGGGCAGTTCTGGGGCCACATGGAGAGGGAGCCCAGACCCTCCCTTCCGGGGTGTCATTCCCCAACTCCCCAAGGGACCAACCTGCCTTTTATTGTGGACCAGCCTGCCCTCAGTAAACACCCTCCCCCCCCCCCCCTTGCTTCCAGGCCTCTCTCACTTGCACCCTGGCTTGGGGGGTAAAGGTGGGTGGCTGTGGTACCTTTGTTTACGAAATCCCCAGTCTGCAGCATCCAGGTTTCAGACAGGCAGGGATGAGATGAATCCTCTTTGGGGAGGCAGAGGTAGTGCGGCTGCGTTCCCTCATTTAAAAAGGAGCCCTTGGAAACCAATTTGCTCTAACGATGTTGTCAGCTCCAGTCCACCGTGGGTTCTCCACTAAGGCGGTCCTTGTTACCTTGTGCACCGCTCCGGGCTTGCCTTCTGTGCCCTCCTGGGGTAGGAATATCTTGATCCACTCCTGGGGCTTCAACTTGGACCAGTCAGGAAGATGCTTGTCAGCTTTAAAATGCTCATACTCCTAAATGGATTAAAAAATAATATTTCTGCGTGATTTCCTACAGTGTTGGTTCTTCCCTCCAGGTTGGGAGGCAATAACCACCATCCCAGGAATTCTCAATAAATTTTTATTAGTTAAGCTTAAAAAAAATAATAATAATAATATTGTCGGGGTGCCTGGCTGTCTCTGTACAGAATGCAACTTTTGATCTCGGGGTTGTAAGTTCGAGCCCCACGTTGGGTGCAGGGATTACTGAAAAATAAAAAATCTTAAAAAAAAAAAAGAAAATTGTGAGTAAGCAAAGCAAAACATTTGGGAAGTGAATGAAATTAAGCGCTAACAGGGAGCAGAAAACATATGCTAGAACGGTAAATTCTGCTAATGTTTGATTTTAAAGTTTTTAGAATAATGTGTTTCTGTTTGGTTTCAATGATTTTAAACAGCTAGCTGGCTTCTCCTGGTCTAGAGTCAAACTTTCTGGCTCAAAGCTGTTCCCATTGTTTCTGCTCCTCATTGGCTCACTGCTGCCTCCCTGTGTCTGATCTAAAAATCACAACACCGTGGTCGGCTTCACAAATACAGGGTAGAACCCCCCTCCCCACCAGTCTATTAGCTTCCATGACAATAAATTACACAGGATTAAAGCGATACTTAAGTTTGTTAGCGTGAGCTGTACATACCACCTACCTTCCTTCCTCCTTCCTTCCTCCTTCCTTCCTTCCTTCTTTCCTTCTTCCTTCCTTCCTTCCTTCCTCCTTCCTTTCTCCTTCCTTCCTTCCTTCTTCTTTCCTTCCTTCCTTCCTTCCTTCCTTCTTTCCTTCCTTCCTCCTTCCCTTCCTTCCTTCCTCCTTCCTTTTTTCCTTCCTTCCTTCCTCCTTCCTTTCTTCCTTCCTCCTTCCTTCTTCCTTCCTTCCTTCCTTCCTTCCTTCCTCCCTTCCTTCCTCCTTCCTTCCTTCCTTCCTTCCTTCCTTCCTTCCTTCCTTCCTCCTTCCTTCCTTCCTTCCTTCCTTTCCAATTCATTGGGCCTTTGCTGGAAGGACAAATTTAATCCTTAGAGAGATTGGTTATGATTATATTATCAATGTAAGTCTTACTAATGATACCCCCTTCCAGAGACATCACATAACTTATCCATATCCAGTGATGTACATTATATGTTATTTGATACCGTTCAATAAAAATCCTACATCCAGGATGATTACAAGTTTGCACAAAGAGTCTCTGATGTGAGATAAATTCTGAAAAATGGCTCAAACAAATACACATCAAAATGCAACCTCCTTGTGCTCACCTGGTACCTTTGTCTTTAGTGAACAGATCAGATCCCCACCTTGATGTGAACTAGCTCCCTCTGTGGGTTTGTATTAAGCACCAGTTCTTCCCGTTTCTTGCTCATCCATGTAGTTTGAGATGCTTCTTGCTTCATAGAAACTGGGAGCCACACCGAATATCATGTTGTCCCAGATGGATTTTGGAAAATGCCTTCCATCCTGAGTAGATCAAGGAAGGGGCTGCTCCCTTTTGCAGAAGCATCACCTGCATGGAGGAAATTACCACTTGCTCCTAACGGTCACCCCAGATTCTTTCTATGCTGCAGCGGCGGCCTTACTATCGTCTCTCAAAGACACCTGCTGAAGCAACTTCGGTGGCTCCTGAGTGCTTGTCTTTCGATCTTACCGGTCTTTCACTGCTCAATACGAAAATAGCTCTGCAGGAGAAGACATGGGCTTTACCTCCTCCAAAGTAATTAAACAAATCTAGTGAAATTCAGTGCCCACATAGGATGCTGTAGCTCCCCTAAGGCAGATTGTCTTACACCCAACCCCATATCTGCTCCCAAAGGGAAGATGTGAAGGGCACGGTGTGAACGGGCAGCCAGTATTACTGAACACTTCAAGTTTGTGTTCCCACCTGGGTGACTTTGAACTTGCTCTTCCCTCTGGTTAGAACTCTGTTCTCAAGTCTTGCCATTAAGATCTCAAAAAGGGGTGCCTGGGTGGCTCAGTTGGTTAAGCGGCCAACTTCAGCTCAGGTCATGATCTCGAAGTATGTGAGTTTGAGCCTGGCGTCGGGCTCTGTGCTGACAGCTCAGAGCCTGGAACCGGCTTCCAATTCTGTTTCCCTCTCTCTCTGCCACTTCCCTGCTTGCTTTTTGTCTCTGTCTCTCTTAAAAATAATAAACATTAAAAATTTTTTTAAAAGATCTCAAATAAAATAGTTTTTCTATGACCTGATTTCATTTTAATAGCATTTATCTGAATTTGTATCGTGTATTTGTTTGTATGATTATTTTTTTGTCTTCCTCCTCTAGAACGTCAGCATCATAAGAGCAGTGAAGTTATTTGCTTTGGTTAACATTGAATCCACAGCACTTAGAACAGTACTTAGCACATATGCTAAATAAATGCTTGTAGAATAAATAAAGAACAATGCAGAATTTCCCTAACTATAATCTTAGTTCTTGAGATCAGGGGCCATATCTTATAATTTCTGCTCTTCTCCTTAGAGCCTGGCATGGTATAACTTGTACAGATGGTGTTTAATAAGTGCTTGTTGAGTGGGATTGCACAGGAGAGGGAATATGTGTGGAATCCTTAGGTGGGTCAAAGGCAGAGTGGGGCAGGACGCCACCTTTGCAGAGGGCACGATGGGCATACTAAGCTGGGAATGTGGCTCTTGGGTGTGGGGAAAAGGAGAATACGGCGGTGGACCCGCAAGAGACCTCTAAACTTTCTCTTGTCTTGAGTTCTACTTTTCCATGATCATGCAGTTCAAAATTGTATAGATGTGAATCAGAGAGTGCCAGAGGGGCCAAAGAGAATGTATGTGATGGGGAGATTGGGATCTTGTGGCACTGGTCAGGTTGCTGAATGATTCCAGTTCTTCAATTTTTCATTCATCTTACAAAATACTTACTGATGGGAATGCAAGCTGGTGCAGCCACTCTGGAAAACAGTATGGAGGTTCCTCAAAAAACTAAAACTAGAACTACCCCAGGACCCAGCAATTGCACTACTAGGCATTTATCCATGGGATACAGGTGTGCTGCTTCGAAGGGACACATGCCCCCCCCCCCATGTTTATGGCAGCACTATCAACAATAGCCAAAGTATGGAAAGAGCCGAAATGTCCATCGATGGATGAATGGATAAAGAAGATGCGTGTGTGTGTGTGTATATATATGTATATATATACACACACACACACTGGAGTATTACTCGGCAATCAAAAAGAATGAAATCTTGCCATTTGCAACTACATGGATGGAATGGAACTGGAGGGTATTATGCCAAGTGAAATTAGTCAGTCAGAGAAAGACAAAAATCATATGACTTCACTCATCTGAGGACTTTAGGAGACAAAACAGATGAACATAAGGGAAGAGAAACACAAATAATATAAAAACAGGGAGGAGACAAAGCATGAGACTCATAAATATGGAAAACAAACAGAGGGTTACTGGAGGGGGTGGGGGAGGGGGGTGGGCTAAATGGGTAAGGGGCACTAAGGAATCTACTCCTGAAATCATTGTTGCACTATATGCTAACTAATTTGGATGTAAATGAAAAAAAAAAAAGACTAAGAAAAAAATACTTATTGAACACCTGCTTTGTTCCAGGTGTTATGCTAGGTACTGGGGATACCCGTGCTGTTCCAAACTTGACAAGTAATGTCAAACATAACAAGGATTCCCAATTCATACAGTCCAAGGTGATAGGGTTGTGTGTTAAACCCTATAGCCTTTCTGCTTAAAAACTGCTTAGCAGGTCATGTCACGATGCAATTCAACACTCGCCTCTCCATCATGTGCTGGTGGAGTTGCTAAGCAGTTTGTGACTGCCTGGTTGGGAGGTCTCCTTTGGGAGTTCCTATCCCTTTTGACACTTAGCAGTCAGGAGAGGGAAGAGTGTCCCTTACCCCCACCCTCAAGCATTCCTTTGTCTCACACCGTAGGGAAGGAAGAGAGTCTCCTGCGATATCAATTTTTAATTCCTTTTGGTGGGTGATGAAATTGATGAGATCGGCCGCATGGCCTCCTCTGTACATCTGTGTACCTATTCGTATTTATTACTAATTAAACTTCTATGTCAGTCTATGAGCCACAATGCTGATGACTGTATTTCTAAATGAATGCATGCAAATGTGCCTAGGAGCCGGACAAAGACAGTATCAAATATACTCATTAATAAATAATATCAATACTGTGCATCTGCAGGCTGAGATGTTTTTAACTTCAAAGAAGAGCTTTCATATCTATGATCTCATCTCACACTACATATTATTATTTAAAAACTCCTCTCTAGGGACAGGTTGTTCCACGCATGTAAAGCCGGGCAGGGTGAGGATAATGAAGACCCGCCTCAGGCTACCCGACATCACTCCGCAGGGCAGCCCAGCACTCGGTGCCCTCCAGTCTCGTGGGGTCTCTCTTGGCTTGTTTGAAAACTAAAGGCAAACATGAAAAAGTACACTCGTTTCAAGTGGTGCTGGGAGCACACACACACTCGGGGCAGGAACAGGGAACTAAGGAAGTGAGGCTACTTTCAGGACTGACTTTGGAGCTTCTGCAAACAATGAGAAACAGACAACTTCAAACTCACGTCAGGCATCCAGAAAGCCCAGAATTGGAAACCTCTAGTCTCCTGGGACTGAAAAGCCAGTTCCTGTTTACTCTATCTACAGCTGTGACTTTTTCCCTGTCTTCCCCAATTTCTCCAAGAGCGTGCCTTCATTTTCAGGAAGGTTTTTTTTTTTTTTTTTTTTTTTAACATATTTTCACCTAACCTTTTAAGGTTTTTCTGTTAGACTTCCTTTGGAGTAAAAACACCATGTCATTGTTTTCCTAAGGCTGGGCTGTGGTTATGGAAATGCCCTTCTCTGAAATTGCTCGGACATTTAAAAAATAACTCAAGGGCGCCTGGGTGACTCGGTCGGTTGAGTGTCCAACTTGGGCTCAGGCCATGACCTCACTGTTCGTGGGTTCAAGCCCCTCATCGGTCTTGCTGCTGTCAGCGCAGAAGCCTGCTTTGGATCCTCTGTCCCCTCTCTCTCTCTTCTTGTCCCCCACTTGTTCTCTCTCTCTCAAAAAATAAGTAAACATTAAAAAAAAATTTTTTTTAAATAACTCAAATAAAAGTAAAAAACAAAAAAAAAAACCACAAAAAACAAAACCACCCTGAGAGTGAGGCTCTCCCCCATCCCTATCTGTACGGTCCTAATACCAACCTGCAGTGTTTACACTTCACAAAAATTCAGGCTGTATCACCTTCCCTGGAGTGGACACTGTAAAGGTTGCTTCAGAATTTCCTACCTGGGTATCTGACCAGGTACTGTGGGTGGTGAATTCTTCCACCCTGATTACTCATGAAGAAAGAACTAACTTGTGATTGGCTATTTTAATTCTTGCATTTTCAAGGGTAAGTGGAAGGACTAGTAACCCAGGTTACAACTACCAGTTGGTCCCACCCACTTTGCCGTCACTGCCCTGCCCCTTGGGCTGCTTTGACACAGGTTGGTTTCTTACCAGATACCAGGTGCCCTTTGAGAATTAGTCTCACTTTGCCTGCTGCTGTTTTTTTTTAGTGTTCTTAAAAATTTTTTTCTTAAATGTTTTTATTTATTTTGAGAGAGAGGGAGAGCGGGGGGGGGGGGGGGGCAGAGAGGCAGAGAGGGAATCCCAAGCAGGTTTCGCGTGTCAGCACAGACTCTGATGCGGGACTCGAACCCACGAACCACGAGACCATGACCTGAGCAGAAACCAAGAGTCAGATGCCCCTCACCTGCTGTTTTGAATGAGTGTAGCCTTTGTGCGCAGTGGGCACTCAATCCATCCTGAGTGAATGCAGCTTAACATCATCATTTGGTCTCTGGGGGTCTGAGTGTCCTCTATGTAAAATGAGAGTACTGGCAAATGACTGCTTATATTTCTTCCAGTTTTAACATTCCATGAGGCCTTTTGGACAGCCATTTAAAATTACCTCCCATCACGAAAGCTGTTTCCAAGCAACAGAACAGTACTTCCTGACTCCTTGCCTGACCTCTCAGCCCACAAACATGTTTCTCACCGAGCCTACAGCATGATAGTGTCTGTAATGCGTATTTATTTATTACCTAGTGATACATCTCAGGTTGTTATTTAGCTTTCCGGCTGTGTGGGTCCTGTCCTTGAGATTAGAGTGTAAGCTTCCCAAGCCAGATACTATCCAGAATGTGCTCAGTAAGTATTTGTTAAATAAATAAATATTACAACAAGGAATAATCTTCCTTCTGTCTACAGGGAATTCTGGGCTTAAGGGAGGCAGAAGAAATCAAGGGTGAAGCCCCGATTTGCGGTTTGGGAAACATGGTGTGTGATGAGGCTGCTCTTCAAGACAGGGAGTCCTGCAAACATGCAGGTTTGGGGCAGGGAGGAGAGGAGATGAATTTAGAGAAGAGCTGCATTCTATACATCCTTCTTGAGATTCTCAGAGAGCATTGGCCAGGCCAGGTAATTATTTTGAGACATGAGGTCCTGGCCAAAGGAACATACTTTGTGTTCAGCCCAAAGCTTCCCAAATAACTGAATGTGTGTGTGTGTGTGTGTTTTCGTGTTTGTTTACTTTTGGGAGGTGGGGAGGGGCAGAGAGAGAGGGAGACACAGAATCCGAAGCAGGCTCCAGGCTCTGAGCTGTCAGCACTGACCCCAACTCGGGGCTTGAACCCATGAATTTTGAGATCATGACCTGAGCTGAAGTCAGATGCTTAACCGACTGGGCCACCCAGGCGCCCCTAACTGAAAACACTGGTATAACCTGCGAAGAGAAGCAGGGCTAGGAAGGAAGCCTGCAGACCAAGTCACCTTTAAGGAATGGCCAGGGGCATTTGAAGAAGAGCATCCAGAGAGGGACGAGGAGTTTTAACTGCTGGGCCTTCATCTGGGCCCAGTGCTTCCATAGGTACAGGGAAAAGGCAGAGACCCACCTCTTGCCAACGGAGCGACAAGGAAGCCCTTGGGCCATGTCCTGGACCGTGCGTGGTTCTTGGGAAGATAGAAGGCACTTGAGCACTTCGCTCCCAGGTTCAACTCTCCCATCACTCTCTCTTCTCAAAGAAATCACCCCTTCCACTAAAAGGAAGCTCAGAGGAACACTCTGGAGTTCAAACCAAGAGTAACCATCCACTCTTGTAACTGTAATAAATCAGGCTTTAAATTAGACCTGATGTAGGCAAAGACAATACAAAACTTTAAAAGCATAGAAAAATGAATGTTCTGAGTGAGTCACCTCACTCACTCACTATCATCTGGGACTGTCCTCAGACTTCCCTTTAATGTTTCATTTCAGCATCAACAGCATCAGTTTGTTTCTTTTGGTAATTGCCTATTGGCATATGGGAAACTGAGGCAAGGTGAAGACGTCGAGCAAGGGGGTGCACGGGGTGCTCATGCTGGTGGGATTGAACAGTGGGGTAGCCACTTTGGAAGAGAGTTTAGAAGTCCCTCAAAAAATTAAACACAACATTACCATATGACCCAGCAAAGGGCATGGGGTTTCCTTTTGGAGTGATGAAATATTCTAAAATTAAATAATGGGGAGGCACTTGAGTGGCTCACTCGGTTGAGCATCCGATTTGAGCTCAGGTCCTGATCTCACAGCTCGTGAGTTCGAGCCCCGCATCAGGCTCTGTGTTGACAGCTCAGAGCCTGGAGCCTGCTTCAGATTCTGTGTCTCCCCCTCTCTCTGCCCCTCCCCTGCTCATGCTCTGTCTCTCTCAGTCTCAAAAATAAATAAAAACATTAAAAAAAATAAAATAAAAAGAAGAAAATGCAAGGGGGATGAATACTTTACTTTCAAGATGAAATTTCTCTAAATAATATAAAATTAGCGAGTTGTTGTTTGCTACTTCTTTGTTCCTCAAGTGTTTTGTCACCAGCAGTTTGTTTTCACAGCTGCGTGGCAACTGAGAGACAGTGTTATCTCCGATTCCTTTTTGCCAGAATACCTCTTTCTTTTTTCGTTTTTATTTATTTAGGTAATCTCTGCACCCCATGTGGGGCTTGAACTCATGAACCCCGAGATCAAGAGTTGTACCTTCTTCTGACTGAGCCAGCCAGGCGCTCCTCCAGAACAATTCTTGGTGGTAAAATTAATCTATCTCTAACTGAGATTTCTTTTTCTACTAGAAGCGTAAATAACATCCACCCATTGGTTTCTGAAATATGTGTACCAGGGGTGTCTTGTCATTTCTACAAAATCACATAAGACATGTTTACTTATATAATTTGTCCATACATTTCTTAGATTTCTTTCCACAAGTCAGGTTTGTTGAGGTACAATTTATATTCGGTCAAATTCACCCTTGAAAGGTTTCCAATTCTATGAATTTTGGTGAAAGCTTACAGTCATAAAACCACCACCACACTGGAGATGTATACTTTTTCCATCACCCTAGAACGTTCCCTCATATCCCTTTGGACTCAACCTCCTCTCCCCACATCCAGGCCCTGTGCCCCCCTGACCTGAGTGCCCTTAGTGCACTCTTCAATTCCTATCCTGTGTTCTCGTGATTTCCTCCGAGATAAATCTCTCTACCGAGCAGGGTGCTGCTTTGTATCCCAACGTGGTACCTGGCACTTAAAAGTTGCCTAGCGAATAATGCTGAATAAATGAATGAATCACTTGTGTTTTAGATTCTGCCAAATCCAATCAGAGACTCTGCTCTCTGATTTCCAGGACATGCCATTTGAAAAGGGGCTATTAATGTCAGGGAAAGCTTTCACCTAGAGTTTTAATTTTTACAGTCTTTTTTAAGCACATTTTTTTTTTTAAGTTTATTCATTTTTGAGAGACAGAGAGTGAATGGGGGAAGGGCAGAGAGAGAGGGAGACACAGAATCTGAAGCAGGCTCCAGGCTCTGAGCTTGTCAGCACAGAGCCTGACGTGGGGCTCGAACTCATGAACTGTGAGATTGTAACCTGAGCCGGAGTTGGGCGCTTAACCGACTGAGCCACCCAGGCACCCCTCATCTTTACAGTCTTTTTAAAAAAGGGGCCATAGTGATTTCCAACTTCAGGGATTTGGCAGAGCATTTCAAACATTTTGCTAGACTTGGGGCCTACAACTTTTTGGCTGAACCAGCTTGTGGACCTCTATCCTCTCAACTTGAATAAACAGATGGAAATGCAATCTGGGACCAAATGCAGCTGCTGCATAGTCCTCCCCCAGTGCTCCCTGTCTCTGATCGCTCCACCTCCACATGGCAAGGCCTAGGGTCTCCTCCAGAGCTTCCCTAAACAGGTTCTATGGGATTCCAGACCCATTTTGTGAAGGACATCTGCTTGAGTGGGAACGTAACCTCCCTTACCATGCAGGGTGTGGGTGGCCCTAAGAAAACTCACCTGCAGGTGGCTCATCAGTCAGGCCCAGATCCCTTCCATCCTTCCTGATCTGATTCCTCTTCTGTCTTGATAGGACCCAGAAAATTGACATCCCCAGAGCAATTACAAGAGGCAGTGAACAAAATTCCTCCTTGGCTGGCTAGTTATAGGAAATGGCCTAGTCCTTGAAGAGAACGGCCCTTTCTTGAAAGGTATGGGTGCTTTTCTCCAGACTGTCCTACTGGACCCAAGCAGGGGGGGGGTCCCTGTGCCCTTTCTGGGGTTTGGCAGTCCTCCCTTATGCCCTTTGCCCCATAGCACAGGTACCACAACAAACAAACAAACAAAAACACATAAACACATGCTCCCTCCTGGGGAGGTTGCTCCTTGCCTCCAAGATGAAATCTTCATACTGGCATCAAATTGCATCTGATAGAGACCGCATTCCCTTCCTTCCTCCTTTGCCCCCACACTTTGCCCAGCGACTTCCCTGCGTGGCAATGCATTATGTAGGCCAAACCTGTCAAGGCGTGAACCCCTGGATACAGGGCAAGGTTCTGAGAGATGTTGCTAAATAAACCAAATGGCAAAAAGGTGTTAATTTTAGTGTTAATTGTGTAGTTCATAACCCTGTGGACCGATAAACCATTACTCAAGGGAAGGGGGCTGGAGGTGCGGGGGAGGGGAGCAGGGATGCTGGAGATGGGTAAGCTTCAGAAAAAGGTAAAAACAATAAAGACAAAGAAAAAAAAAAAGAAGAGGGGTCAAAGTAGAGGAAAGCTTATACTCTTCATGCAGATCTAAAACTGTGACCATCAGATTTTTGCGCTATTACCACCATGATAAGAAATCTATTTTATTTCGTCGCGCGGGGCGCGCACACACATCCACAGATGTATGGAATACACTGGAAAGTAAAATCGTGCACAGCTAGCCCCAGGCGTGGGTGACTGGCTTCTCCAGCACAGCCGGGGGGCCGGGGTCACGCCGCCAGCAGCCGGAACCCCGAGGCCCGCCCCAGGCCGGCAGCCGACAGGGCCCCCGCGCGGGGGAGGAGGGCGGGCCGGGCGCCCGCGGGGTGGCTCGGGCTCCCGGCCGGGGCTCCGCGGTGGCGGCTGGGCACACGGCGCGGCGCCGAGATGGACGCGCGGGACTGCGCGGCCGCCTGGTGGGAAATGGTGGCGCGGAACCTGCGGTGAGTGCTGGCCGCGCGCAGGGCCCGGCGCCCCGTCGTCCCCCCGCCCTGAGCCCCGGGGATGGGCAGGGCGCATCGGGCCCCAGGCGGCGGGCGGACCTGGCCCTGGGCCTCCCCGCAGGGTTCGAGGGCCCCCAGAGACCTGCGAGCCCCCCGGCGCCCTTTGGGCCGCGTGATCCTTCGCCTCGGCGCCTGTTCCCACCCGCGAGCCTCTAGGGTTTGCTTTTTCAGGAGCTTACATCCCCTTGGGGGTTCTGAAATAGAGATTTCCAGAAAGATGGCTCAGGTTCCTCTACCGGTCTCTTACCTGCTTTGACCATTGTGCTAAAATTCTGGGCGGATTTTTAAAAAGACCAGTAATAGTGACAATACGAATCTACCATGACTCTTAGATGGCATCCACTTAGGTCAAAGGCCTGTCTGTGTGGGCGGAAGGCCAGCTCCCCCAGGGGGAACTCTCTTGGATGTATTTAAAGAACATCCCTCCATAATGCTAAAAATGTATAGTGCATTGAAACCATACCTGTGCCAAGTTCTTACATCCTTTTAACTCTGAAATGTCTGTATCAAGTGGGTTTAAACTTCTTCTTTCTCCTATTTTAAATCCGTGGCTTTAACAGTAATGTTAAACTACCCTGAATCGACCAGCAATATATTGCCAGTCTCATTTGCATTGAATCCAGGTGTTGGTTAGAGACCCTGGACTCAGGAGACTCAGTATCTTGATTTGTTTTGTTGGGGTGGGAAGGTATTGGCATTTCTGTTCACCTTCCTTTATATTCCTATGTTTTGTTTATTGCTGATTACAAAATATCCAAGAGTCACATCCAGACACCAGGGACTTCACTTTGAAATGTGTGAGTGATGAAGACTAAAACCGATCTTGTCTCTTCTATTCCTTCTGGAGCAGAGAGCAGCTCTCCCCTGGGCCAGCAGTGTAGACCCACACTGACCATTAGTCAGAATATCCTGACTGATTACACTTTTCAACTTCACATTCCTGGGCCTTACCTCCTTGACATGGTTGTTCTGAAAAAGCTGGCATTTTCTGCTTTATCTTTCATGCTCTCTCTAGAGTTGACGGCTGATTATTTAACATTTATTTGGCAGAGAATCAAAGCTGCAGTTCATGCTTTTAGAGAACAATCCACTTTGTTGATAATGGAATGGGACATGGGGAATTGGGGACCCTCTCTTACTTGCTTTACTAATTACTAAAAAAGAAGTCTCAGGAGATGCTTCCTGAAAGAATAAGATACAAGCACATTTCGTCATCTCTACTGCTCTAATTTAAGACCTGCTGAGGCTGAAGCACAGACCGATATCCAGCATCCTGGATCCTTTTGTTTCTTGGAGCCAAGTTAGTTTAGATCCGCAAGCATTCACGGAGGGCTGGCCCTGTGTCTGGAACCGCTAGTCGCACAGGATGTATTGTGATGTGTTGTGTGACTCAAGGAAAACATTTAATGAAAAGGTGTTTTCAGTGATTATTTTTTAATGCCTTGGGGATCTGTTTATTTTGCAAATATTTCATAAGGTGTAGTTGCTACTTAAGATAGACGGGTCCAGGAGAGTAAATCTTCACTTGCAATTGGTTTTCTTCAAACTAGAAAAATGGGAAATGTGCTCAGGAAAGAAGCTGAGGGAAGCCAGTGGGCTATTTCCCTCTTCGTTGCTCCCCATTCACCCTGAGTCTTTGCATTTCTGGATAATTTAAGAATACCCCCCGCCCCCCATGAGCAGGCTGGTAGACGGATTCATTCTTTCCACAGCACTGGCTGTCGCCTCCCCGTTGGGCACTAGTTTAGGCTTGAGCACAAAGAAGTAAATAAAACTGGCACAAATCCCTGCTCTTGTGAAGCTCACATTGATTAATTTTCTTTTCTTTTTTTCTTTAAAAAATTTTAAATGTTTTATTATTTATTTTTGAGAGTGAGAGAGAGAGAGAGGGAGAGACAGAGCATGAGCGGGGCAGGGGCAGAGAGAGAGGGAGACACAGAATCCGAAGCAGGCTCCAGGCTCCGAGCTGTCAGCACAGAGCCCGATGCGGGGCCCAAACTCACGAACTGTGAGATCATGATCTGAGCCGAAGTTGGACGCTCAACCGACTAAGCCACCCAGGTGTCTCTCCCATTGATTTTCAATTGTAATTCAGAAAAGAGAATGAAGCCCTTCTTCTCTACCCTGAAGCTACTAATACGCATTGCTTCCTTCTCCCGTAGGAGAGAGATCCACTTGCAGGACAGTTCTCGGACCCGAGCTAGACAGGGAGCACCGTAAAAACAGCACTACATGCCATGTGGTTCTCGTCAGTGGGAACGCAGGACTGATAGTGGGAAAACAACTGGAGAACAATTACAGGTCAAACTGAGGCCCAATTATAATTAGTGGGAGGGGTGAAAAGAGAGGGAAGGTCACCGTGGAAGGTCTATCTCAGAGAGAGGCTTCAACAAAGAAGAAACCCTTGAGTGGATTGACGGAAGGGGAGGATTTGGTCGGGAGGAAAGAAGGGAGGAGAACACAGATATAACTTAGGTGCTCGGTGATCAATTCATGTTGGCTGAATGAATGGGTACATGGGACGCCTGTGTGGCATTGTCTTACTATTTGGAATAGCTGTCTTGCCAAATGGGGTTAGAGTTGGGCTTCCTAAAGCTGGTGCCTCTGAGCGTGAACATGAATGATTCGCCCCGCAGCAACTCAGGTTCCAAGGTAAGAATGATCCAGTTAGGTTCTGTGGCCCCTGTGGGTTGCTGTGCAGTTACAGCCACAGCTGATCAAAGGGCAGGCGAAAGAACACCAAAGCATCAAGGTGGCTGTTTGATGTGGCTGGCCGTTAGCGGGGATTGGGCTGAAATTGCATCCTCCACTCAAATAAGGTCTGTTAGCCACTGGTGACTTTTGATCCCCTGCTGATCTAGGGGAAGTCAAATTGACAACCCCTAGTTAAAAGAAGTTGCTGTGCATTATTGATGCTCCAAGGGATCTGGTCACTCTGTTCTCTTCCCACAGTGCTTCTCACAGAAGTGCCTTGAGCTATTTGAGAGAAGGGTCCTGTATGAATTATTCTTTAAAAACAGAAACATATTTCCCTCTACTGCCTCTGCTTCCCAAGCACCCTGCTACCTTCAAAAGATAACTTAGCGGGAGACTAACAGGCAGGGTAGCGTGAGTTCAGAATCAGGAGAAAGAAAGCCTGAGCCAGCCAACTGGAAGGAAGCATAAGAATTCAACCTGTGTTCCGTTCTGCCCATCTGGACTTGATCTGGGGCTCAAAGTGGCTTCTCTGGGTTGTTGGTTTCTTATCTCTAAAATCAGAACAACAATGTCCTCTCCTTCCCACCTCCTTCATGGAGGCTATTTTAAAGTATTATGAAACAATCATTTTCATTTTCTCCTTGCTGATTTTAGGCGTAGGCAGTTGCCTATGCCTGCTACTTGGAGGGCTACCCATTACACTTAGCCCACGTCTCTTTTCCACAGCCTGCAGAATTGCTGGAAATTCATTGGCGATGCATGATCTTCTCCCTTCATGCCTCTTCCAGACATATAAGCACTCTGAATTTTTAGTATTAACACGAGGGAGAATTTCTTTTTAGAGGTCTTTCTTTAATGACTTTGGAGTCAGAAGGCTCCTTGAGAACACAGGAACAGGAAAGGAGAAGAGTGTGGGAGGAAGAATGGACCCTAAGAAAGGCCAAGGGTGCAGAAGGGGAGAAGGCAAGAGTGGGGGTGGTCCTGAAACAACTTCCTCTAAGGACTGAATTTTGTTGCCAGAAGCCAGTCTTGTTCTTGAGGTTCATTTGTGCCTGTGTGGATGGCAAGCAGCATTCACCGGGACTGTGACAGCTCAATGGACATCTTCATAGAACTCTGGGGTCACACCGACCTGTGTACACGTGACTCGGCCATTCATTGGCTCTGTGGCATTGGGGAACTTACTTAAACTTTTCAGTCTCCTCATTTGCAAGTTGCAGGTAACAACAGCTATATTTTAAAATGCTCTGGTCTAGCAGAGAAATCAGGGTTGGGGGGGGGGGCGGGGGGAACAGTGCATCCAAAATGCTTTCCAGTCCCACAACCTCATGATTTGATACACTGAGCAGTCTTTTACATTGACAGAGTGAAAGAGGGAAAGGGATTTCTTTAATGGATGATGTGGATAAAAACTGGAAGCAGGAAGTGGTGACACTGACTTCCTGTGTCCCTCGTTTCTCAAAGGTAGGAGGCATTCAACTCTGATAAGAGATGTGGCTTGAGACGGAGGTGGCATTAGTGACCCCTCATGGACAAGTCCTAACTAACTTGTCTGCTGATGGCTCCTGGTTTGGGTGGTTTGTGTCATGGGAACAAACAGTAGAATAAACAAAATGTGTATGGCCTGCTGTGTCCCATTTCCTGACCAGGCCCCCGCCCTGATGCAGCAACAACCTCCAGGTACTCCCCTGCTCCCCACCCTGCTCCTCACAGCCACTCTTACCTGGGATGTCACGTCAGAAGTGGGGATTTTTCTTTCATTGGCTCATTTCTTCTTAAGACCCAGCCAGAAGACTGGGGAATCTGATGATTTTTCATGCACTGCTTTAGACTAATAATAGTTAACATATACAGCACTAAATCATGATGTGATCAAAGACTGTGGCACCTGTTAGTAGTCTGCATCCTATTTCCTGATGACTTTGGGGTCCAGCCTTGGTCTTCTTTGGGGATGCACTGGGGGAACGGGCCTGACCCTGGTGCATTCATGCCCCCTCCCACTTCTGTTCTGTGAAACCTGGGCTTTTTCAGCAGCTGGTTGGGGCCTTGATTTATTGCCTTCCTTTCCTATTCTCCTTAGTGCCCAGTCCTGATCTGTCCTAATTACCTACAATTCTGTAAAACATTTTGCTTTAATGCCAAGTCACCTGTAATTCCCAGTGTTAGTCTCTGAAATTCTATTTGGTTGTTAAGAGAAAAACCACACCAAGACAAAACTTGGACTAATTTTGAACACCTTGTTTTTGTTTCACAATATCTTTCAGATCCATTCCACGTTCCTGTTCAACACTAGGAAGAAAAATTGCGGCTCTGTACAACAGCTTTACTAGTAAACCGTTAAAAGAACACATTTTTCCTCCTTTGATGAACATGCTAATATTTTTTAATTTTTGTAAGTATATATCTTTCATTAATTTGCCTATATATTTTTTCCCAAATAAAGACCTCACTGCCTTTTAAGTTGTGACAATGAAAAAGGCATGTCAGCTATAAAATTGTAGCTAGAGGAGCGTCTGGGTGGCTCAGTCAGTTTAGCATCTGATTTCAGCTCAGGTTGTGATCTCACAGTTCATGGGTTTGAGCCCTGTGTCAGGCTCCACACTGACAGTGTGGAGTCTGCTTGGGATTCTCTCTTTCCCACTCTCTCTGCTTCTCCCTCACTCGCACTTTCTCTCTCTCTCAAAAATTAAAAAAAATAAAATAAAATTGTGGCTAGATTTCAATGATCTGAAACCTGTTTAACACTGGCTTTGGGGTCTAGCATGAATCCTTGCAAACTGTTGGGGGGAGATGGATAGAAAAACATGGCCTTGTGGGTGGGGTTTAACTTCAGGAGCTCAGTCTTCATATTAGCTGGTAATATGGATACCTTACTGCTTGGTGTATTCTCTACTTTCTTGCTTCTTCATTTTACCTGTACCCCTTGAAAGAGAGAGAAAGCAGAGAGCTGGGGTGGGGAGACACTGATGTGAGTAATCTGTTTTCCCATGTTTTTTCTACTGAGTGCTGTTAATTAATGTAACTGTGTACATTGTAACAACACAGTCCTTCCAGCGCACAGCCAATGCTCTCACTGCCTGGTCCCACAGGTATGTTGATTCTGGCCATCTCATGGTTTGTGGCTAATGATTAGATTTTATTTAGTGGAAACAGTAACGCTTGACATAGGAAGAATCCTCATTCCTTTCTTCTAGACCCTCTTAACTTTTTAGGGGGATAGTCTCCTTTGTTTTTAGCTTAAGACTAGGCTAAGGATTGAATAAACTCTATTATGGTCTATCACACTGGTGCTATTTTAAAATCTTGCTTTAGGGTTTTTTGTTTTCTTGTTTTCTTGTTTTGTTTTGGCACCTCTCCTGTGGGCTACTCCTAGTTTATAAAGTAAAATACTTTGCTAAGAATTTCGTGTGGTAGCTTGCAACTTAGAAACCATGTTAACCATGAGACTAACTACTTTTTTCGATAGTGATTAAAAGACACGGAATTTGATTTGGGGTGTTGATAATGACTTCTGCTTTCTAGTCAAAGCACCCTTTCTTGTGGATTTAAAGAGACCGGAGTTAAAGATTGCTCACACAGTGAACTTCTATATCAGAGTCGAACCTGGGGTGATTCTGGGAATCTGGTGAGTGCACTGAGGGACACTGGGCCGCTTCACGGATGTGGTTTTCATGTTACAAGGGCACGGGTGAGCAGCACGGTGTGAGTCACCTGTGGAGAGGTTGGTGTTTCTTGCTGTTCCATATACCTTCCCTTTGTACGGATATCTGACCTACCTGAATTTGCTTCACACTAATTTTACCTTGGAGTGCAAAGTCTTTTGGGTGTTGCTCTGTGCATTGGCTCTTTCACCGGGTCTGAAGGACCTGCCCTGCCTCACTCTTCTGCCTTATTCCACACCAGCCTTCCTACACTATTGCAGACCTGCTGGCCTCCTTGCACACCAAGCCACACTCTCGCAGGATATGCTCTGAGTGCAACACTTTGCTCCCTCCTTTCAGCCAGCTAACTGCCTACTCATCTTCAGGGTCTCCATTTCAATGGTAATTTGGTAATTTTCAATGAAGCCCTGCCTCATCTCCCATTTTAGGCCACCTGTGCTTGTCCTGTACGGCATTTATTCCCACGGTAATTCAATCAGTGCTTGTGCGATTATTTGGTTAATGCCAGTCTTCTTTACAAGACTGTAACTTTTGTAGGTGACTTTGTTGGTGGGTTTTCACTGCTTAGCACAGTGCTTGGCACAGAGAAGACACTCAACTGTCAAAATCATGAGCGTTCTGTTGTTTGTTTTGCTATGCTAATGTCAGTATTTTTTTCTGTTTGGTTCTACTGCTTGTTCTTGGCTGCCATTTTTCCAGTGTCCTGTTTTATGGTTCCTCTTCCTGAGTTCAAACGTGTGTTCCTAGAATGTGTGGAAACCAACATGGGTTCACATAACTTCTTCCTAATGTGCACCGTGTGGTTCAGCTAATTGTGCTGGCATTTGAAAATCTTTTTATTCTTTGCTCCTGCCCTGGCTTATCCAGCTGGCAGTGATGCCTGTCCTCTCGGTGCTGATGGGTTTGATGTCAGACTTTGTGCCCCTAAACGGTTGAGAGGACTGAAGATTTATCATTACGTAGCCAATTCTCCAAGTCCCTTTGTGACATGTCATATGGCAGGATTTGCGTCCTCAGGATTCGTTCACTGATTTAACAGGGTGGAGGAACTGGCGTTTAGGCAGGTGTTTAAAATCACAAGGTCACAGCTTTCTGGAGAACAGCTTCATTTCACACTAAAGTTCTTTTCTCCTACCTAAACTGGTTTCCCTTTAAATTCTTTCAACTTGTTTTTTTCAGCGAAACAAATAGCAGGTGACAAATACCTATTGTCTTTTACTTGTTTCCACCCAATGGACTTCATTTCAATGGACAGCACCTAAGATTCGCAGTCTGGGAAGATTAATAGGTTTAGGCATCAGAAGAACTAAAACAGCAAATGGTTAAAAGGGATTGTTTCTGTGCATGAGGGAGGTGGGGTAGAGTAGTGCTTTCTGCTGTAAGATGTTTGTGGTATTATATTTTAATTTTTACCAGGTGCATATAATACTCAGAAATTTCTATACATAAATATGTAGTATATATTTATACATATATAAACATATAAATCTATATGATTGACGTAAGGAGGGCTTCAGACTTTGGCTAGGAAAGCCAATTCCCTCTGTTTGTTAAAACCTTTCCTTGCTCTTCAGGCACACGGTTCCCAGCTGCCGGGGTGAGGATGCGAAGGGAAAGGACCGTTGCTGGTACGAAGCAGCCCTTCACGATGGCAATCCAATCATTGTTTATCTTCATGGCAGTGCGGAACATAGGTCAGTGCCTTTGCTTGGAGTTTTTTGTTTTTTAAAGAGAGAAGTAGCATTTCAGCCCCATAGGGGAATAAAAGGCAGAGCTCAGTTTTCAATTCTGTAAGCATGCCTCCATATAGTCTTTTCTCCTTTGTGGAAATTTGAGGGCGTTCTGGCAATAGGCTTCTCTTAAAAAAAAAAACCCTACATATTCCATATGTAGAATAAAGTAGATCTTTAACTGAAAGACTAACTTCTAAAATTTGGATCCCAATTTCAAGGAAGGCAGTGGTTCCTTTACTCCAAAGAGTGTCTGAAATGATGAACTGAGCCCACGGATAACTGGAAAGGGAACAGGCATGAGATATGGGGAAAAGGAGAGCAATTTCCATATCAATGGTCTTCTCACAGAAGTACATGGAGATTCCTTAATTACCATGCATCCTATTAATCAAATGCATGGACTCCCTATGAGACATCATCTGGAATTCTGACCACTGGTACTGGGGACCATCTGACTGGTTCTAGTCTAGCATACTGATGCCTCAGCCCACTCTCTGTTGTTCCATCCTTGCTTTGTAACAAAGAACGCCTCCCTGAAGTCCTGCTCCCTTTTGATGTGCTGCCAGAGCCTCCAGTGGGCCTGTCATCGGTGATGATTATCAGCTGTGACTGCATCGCTTTGGGTTGGGGGAGGGGTGACGTGCCTCAGAGACCTACAGACCCAGCTCTGTCTCTGAAGGGACATTGCACACTAAGTGACAAGCTCTGGAATCTGCCCCTAGGCTCTGTTGCCTGTGTCTTTTTTTCACTCTCTTTTTCTGTCTTGATGGCTTTCTCAAGACTTGACTTTGCACCAAGGGCTTTCAGGAGATGTCCATTTTAGAGAGATATTTACAGAGGCTTTCCATGAAATTCAACATCTTTCAACACTGTTTAACATTGTTCTGATTGGGCAAACTTGGGCACGGTGCTACAGTGTATGTATTTGGCCCACACGTTCATTTCTGCCCCTCTGTGTGAATCTGCTGTTATCCCAGATTTACTGGCTCTGGGGTGAGCCCCAGCTTCTTCCTGTTTCCTGCCAGAAGTCTCAGCTTGCTACCAGCAGTACTGAGCCAAAAGGAGGCCAAATGGGAGGTCACCAGGACCTTGGTGAAAATAGTGGTTCTAGACTTGGGACCCAGAGAAAAACCCCGGAGGGTCCCTGAACCTCTTCCACAAAATTGTACAGAAAATGTCAAATGTTAAGCTTTTTCTGGGAAATGGGCCCATAGCTTTAATTACATGTTTTAAGGGCTCCATGATCCACGGAAGTTGAAGACATTTGGCTCTAAAACAAAAATTCAAATGGTTTTTAAAAGAATCCTCTGCCTTTTGAATCATCTTTGTCTCCCTTTTATTAATAGAGAGTAGATGATATGGTTATTTGGGGGAAAAAGGGTTTCTTGTACCTTCGGGACTGTGAGTCTGTCTCCTTCACTTCATCTTGCACTTAATGGCAGGGTGAACGGGGTACAGGCACATCTTAGTTTAGTGAACATGGCTGTGTCATCCTTTGTTCTGAAGAGCCACTTTCCGGAACTGATTTTCCTTTAGCTTCTAAAAGTATTCTTAGAAATAAGTTTTGCTGTGTAGCAGTGAAAGGAAGTGGATTACCAGTAGTTAATCACATGCCTCTTTTGAGAAGCACTGGCCACCTGGGCATCCGGCACCCATACAGACTCACACAGCAGCAGTGGGGAGCCATCCATCATTCACCCTGACACATCCAAGCGGGCTATGACACCAAAAACCATTTCCCTTCCTCCTAGTTATTTACTTTCCTAACCTGAAAAAGAAAGGCATGAGGTCAGATGCCAGAACCATGATAGTGATTTTTATTGGATTTGTCATGGTAATTCCTAATTCTTGCTTTTTTTTTTAATTGTTTTTTTTTACCTCCTTTACAGGGCAGCTCCTCACAGACTTAAGCTCGTAAAGGTATGTCTGAAGGGGCCTCAAGGTACCAATTCTATGTCTTTATTTATTCTCTTTTGGGCTACAGCCACAGATCTTTCTCAGCCCTCAGCACGGATATCTACTGAGAGCTCCTGAGAGTGGGTTTGGTGTCTAGTGCTCAAAGTCCCTCACATGGGTTTCTCTTCCTGCAGTCACCACGGGGGATGAAAACAGAAGTGAACATCTCTGAGAACCAAAACACTTTCATAAATATATTACCTTCATCACCAGATGGAGTTGAAGACCTATTTGATTTTTCTGAGGGCTGGGAGGAGGGTTGAGAGAGTATATTAAATGTGAAAGTTACTCCTATGGGAAACAGCCCCCCCCCCCTTTTTTTCTTTTAGTGGAAGAGGATAAAGACATAGAATGTCTGCTTTTAAAAGTCATTCAGGGGGCACCTGGGTGACTTGGTTAAGTGTCCAACTTCAGCTCAGGTCATGATCTCATGGTTTGAGGGTTCCAGCCCTGTGTCAGGCTCTGTGCTGACAGCTCAGAGCCTGGAGCCTACTTCAGATCCTGTGTCTCCCTCTCTCTTTCACTCTGTCTTTCGTGCTCTGTCTCTCTCTCAAATATAAATAAACATTAAAAAAAAAAAAAGTCATTCAGGCTCTGGCTTCCGTCCCATGAAGGGTTTTGCAAGTGAAATGGTGGCCACACTGCTCTTCTCGCTAGCCTGCTACCTGACTACAGTTTGTGGGGCGCGGCCCCTGCATTTCCAAGTGTGAGGGAGCAGGCTTTCCACTCAGCCATCTCTGACTCATGGCTGGTAGGGCAGCTACCTGTTCATCTTCTCCCACACCCTGATTGGGTCACCTCTCCCTCAGGTGACCAGGCTGCTTGTCCAGTTATTGACCGCAGGACCTGATCTCTCCTCCCACATGCCCTCCCACCTCAGAGCCCTTTCCTGGCGTGACAGCGTTAATGGGAATCCTGCCAGGCCCAGCATGGCCAAGTGCCCCCTTCATCCTCCCTCCCTTATTCAGACAAGAAACTCCTCTCTTGTCTACTCCTCCCTGTCTTCACTGCCTTCTCAGACTGACTCTTGCGGAGGAGTGGTGGTCTGGATGCAGTTCTGCCTGGGATGATCATGTCTATTAATTTTTAGGTTTGCTTTCTACCCTGCACCTCACTCTCCACACTTCCTAGGCCAGATGGTGGTGAAGCTGATGTCCATGAGAACATGTGTTTTTCCCTCTCCCACTCTTGGCAAAGCTGAATTGTATATCCCCTGTGTGCACAGAAAGGAAAAGAGTCGTAGGTGTAGGTGTGAAAAGTAGCCAGGTCATGCTTGTGATAGTTGGGGTGGGAGGGGAAGGTATGATAAGACTTCTTCCCCCAGGCCGACCCTGGATACCTTGTGCCATGGTCATCATTTCCCAGCCTGACCAAACATCTTAGCCCTTCATTCTCTTCTTTGAATGGATGATTTCCTTTAAAAATTAAATCTTGGGGTACCTGGATGGCTCAGTCGGTTAAGTGTCCGACTCTTGATTTGTGCCCAGTCATGATCTCACAGTTCGTGAGTTCGAGCCCTGTGTCAGGCTTTGCGTTGACAGTGTGGAGCCTGCTTGGGATTCTCTCTCTCTCTCCTCTCTGCCCTTCCCCATTCACATATGTGCCCTCTCTCGCTCTCTCAAAATACATAAACTTAAAAAAATTAGATCTTTACTATTGTTGTCGTTCCTCTCTTTCTTCTTGCCTTCCTTCCTTCCCTCCTTCTCATTGTCTCATTCATTCATCCATTCATTCATAGCTTCAGTCATTCAACATGGCTGTTTTCATTAATTTGTAATCCACCTTACCGTCTTTATCTCTTTATATAAAGTTTTTATATAACTGTGATTGCATCTGCATGTAATTTTATGTTGTGCTCTTACTTAATACTACCTTATAAACATTGTTCCATGTTTTCCCATAGTTACCACAGTCACTAATTTAAAAGGTGATCATTCTCCATTATATTTATTGACAATTGTTTATTTACTTAACTATTCCACTGTTCTTAGATACAACATTATCTAATTATAAAGTCAATAGTCCCCCTGCTAAAATCATTTAAACAATATTGATAGAGAAAACTTTAAGCCTTTAGTTTATTCTTCTTTTGGAATTTTCTCCTAGAGATCAATTCTTAGGAGTAAGATCTGTTACTGTTCTTGAGTTGTTTCATCAAGTGGTCTTTCATTGTATAGTGATCACGTGAATACTCCAATTTCCCCGGATGCCTAACTGCTCTGTGTCTTGGATAACTATTTTGGAGATATTACAAAGTTTCACTTCGTTTCTCATTATCAGTTGGATTTATATTTAAAGATTCCTAGTGAGATTCGGCTACCTACCTCTATGCAATGGCAGGGGAAGTGCAGTGTTTGGACATAAGCAGTCCCAGGTGTGAATCCTGGTTCTGCCTCTAGCCATTTGGGTGACCAAGAACTAGTTACCTAAACCCTCAGACTCAATTTCTTTATCTATAAAATGGGGATAACACCTACCTTTTAGGGACTATTGTGAGGATTAAAGAACATTTTCCATTTTTGTCCCCCTTTTCTCTTTGCCTATCATTGCAATTCATTTCATTTGAAATTATATTTTCGTATTCCTTCCTCATACATCCACTTGGGGCTTGGCAATGGTTTCACAGAATCAGGCAATCTGTTTATTTTTGATTGGTATTAACTCTTTGTTCATATTTAATATAAATATCTTCCCATTATTTGACTCCTCTGCTACAACTCTGTGTAGACCTTCTGTTCTCAAGGGAATTCTTGAAACAGACATTTACTATGTACCAAGATACTTTAATATGTCATTTCACGTATTCTTCCAACGATCCTGAAGATAGCCACTAGTGTTTTTCACTTTTCAGAATAATATTTACATATTCGGATGTTTAGTGGCTTGCTCAAGGTCACACAGCCAGTAAGGGGCACAGCCGGGGTGTGAGCAGGCTGTCTGACCCTGCTCTGCCCCCGCCTCGCTCCTTTCCTTTTGAGGCTGACCTTCTCACATTTGAAGCCAGGCAGCAGATTTCATCTATTCCCTGCCTATGAAACCATCACAACTAGTTTTATGGAAGTGTTGAGGAGGTTATACCACCTTTTCTGTTTACACCCCCTAATTAAAATGGTAACAGCTCCTTTGTCATCTAGGTGCTGAGTGACGGTGGCTTTCATGTCCTGTCTGTGGACTACAGAGGTATGTGTTAAGAACAGTATATAAAGACTTTTCAATAAGCAGGAGGGCTTTTGATGGCCCCGGTTTTGGAGGTAGTGATTCTGTGCTTGTCTTTCCTTACTTCCAGGGTTCGGGGACTCCACAGGGAAGCCCACAGAGGAGGGGCTGACTGCAGATGCTATTTGTGTCTATGAGTGGACCAAGGCAAGAAGTGGTACCACCCCTGTGTGTCTCTGGGGCCACTCTCTGGGTACAGGGTAAGTGGGGTCTGAAGATGGCTTTAGGTGGGTCCTTAGGACTTTGGTGTCATATCAAAGGCAGCAGTGAACAGAAGAAGGAGCACTGAGCCAGGAGAGGGGGCTCTGGTTTCTCTCACATCCCACATGTGGCTAGAGACAATTGCCATCGCAGATGCTAGTTTGTAATGCACGGGAGGGTGTAGCTCTATGGTCATCTGTGACACTGAAACCCATTCCAGAACTCTCCTTGAGAGTTTTAAAGAAAAGGATTCTTAATTTAGGGCCACTGGAACTCCTTGAAATCCTATGCGAAATTTTGTGTCTGTGTTCTAGCGGAGGGTCCAGAGCTTTCATCAGATGCTCATATTGGATGTCTGTACTGTTTACTTGACTGTTAAGTTACTGCTTCACAAATGTACTAATTTTCATTGCTTTACAGAGTTGCAACCAATGCCGCAAAAGTACTGGAAGAGAAAGGTACCATAAAATGCTCACACGTTATTTCTTAGCTGGGGGTGGGAAAGTAAACACTGTGCACGCTCAGAACACAGAGATACCTCAAGCACCCCAACCTGAGACAGTTTCTGATAGTGTAATAAGCTTTTTTTTTCTATTTAATACAAAATAACAGTTGCTCTTCAAGATCATGAAATTAAAAGTAAATGCTGAGGAACAGTTAAAATTACCTTTGAAAAAGCCCTCACTGTGAAGTAAATGTTACTATGGAGTAATTTGGATTATAGGGGAGGAAAAAATACATTTATGAAATAACAAGCAGGACTTGCTTGCTGCAGCCCTTCTTCCATCACGTTAATGTCAGTGTTTCCCAAAGTGTTCTGACAGCTGCCTGTATCAGAATCCCCAGAGGTGCTTGTTATAAGCACACAGTTCCTGTATCCTAGCTGTTTTCATGAATTAGAATCTCTGTGAATAGGACAAGGGGATTTTGATGTACGTTAAAAGCACGTAATCTCTTGCGTTATATCTTAAACCTAACTTGTCAATACAGGTCAGGTTGAGTTACATAACATTTGAAAGCAAGTCACCTGCTATACGCAGTCTTAGTTATGGAAATAAAGCAGATATTATTTCCTGCTCCTCTAAGTTCTCATAGCTCCCTGCACACACTTCCTGCACAGTGTTGATGATGCTGTATTTATCTGACCTAAATTCTCACACAAATGAGTACTTCACTTCTTAGATAAGCAATGACCTTAGAACACTTTAATTCCATCTACATTCCTGACTTATGAACTCTTGCTATCATGTATTTTAATTTCCTCTTTATTACTCGCTCCATAAAACATTACTATTCTTATAGTATGAAGTCAGTATTTAGATTTACCCTTTTCTTTGCTTTTTACTACTTATAGCATTTCTGTGCTTTCATTTGGGATTTTTGTTCTGCCTGTCTGTGGTGAAGAATTCTCTCAGTTTGGGCCTGAAAATATCTTTATTTTATCTTCATTTTTGAAGGATATTTCCATTGGGCATACTTGGTTGGTAGTTATTTTATTTCAATACTTTGAAGACATCATCCATTTTGTTCTGGCTTTCACTATTCCATTGGGAAGTCAGCTTCCAGTCTTACTGCTGCTCCTTAATTTGAAGATAATGTTTACTTTTTCTTCTGGTTATTCTGAGATTCTTTTTGTCTTTGGTTTTCAGCATTTTTACTGTGATTTTCCTAGGTGTGGGTTTCCTAGTACTTATCCTGCTTGGGGTTCATAATACCTCTGAACTCTGGCTTGATGTTCATCCATTTTGGAAAATTGGTCATTATATCTTCAAATATTGTGCCTACCTCATTTTTCATCTTCTCTCCCCCCGGGACTATAATTATATGTATTTTTTTAGATCTGTTCCCATGTCCTGTATGTTTCCAATATTCTTTTCTGGGTTTTCCAGACATTTTTCTATTTGTGCTCTAGTTTATTTTTATTTTTTTAATTTTTTAAAAATGTTTATTCATTTTTGAGAGACACAGAGAGACAGAGTATGAGTGGGGGAAGAGCAGAGAGAGAGAGGGAGACACAGAATCTGAAGCAGGCTTTAGGCTGTGAGCTTTCAGCACAGACCCTGATGCGGGCCTCAAACTCACAAACCTCAAGATCATGACGTGAGCCAAAGTCAGACACAACTGACTGAGACACCTAGGTGCTCCTGTGCTCCAGTTTAAATATTTTCTTTTGACATAGTACACTGTTTACTATGTAATACCAAATTTTATTAAATATTAAAATTTTAATAAATATTTTACTATATTACAGTTTATTTACAAGTTATTTTAAAGTCCATATATCATAATGCCAATATCTAGTTCCTTTGTTGATCTGTTTCTGTTATCTGTTGTTGTTGTTTTGTATTTTTGGTCTCTTTATGTTTTTGTTTTTATTTGTTGTATGCCTAATTATTTTTGATTAAATGTAGACATTGTTTATGGAAATTGTAAAGGTGATTTGAGGGACTAGGGATAATATTCCAGACAAAGTTACTTTTCTTCTGAAAGGCAGTTAAAATAGAGGGGAGATCACCTTAATTCAATCAGAAATTGAGCTGATTTGAAGCTGGGCTTCAGTCTTTATGACAGCTGGTCTGTTTCTAGTTCACCATTACTCCCAGGGTGTAGTCCTTTGAAGTCCCAACAAAAGTCTGAGAAATTTCTTGAGCCCTCCTTCTTGTCAGATTCTGAACTCTAATTTTTGTCCTTTTGATCCTGTGGGAATGCTGAAAGTTCTCTCTAGATCTAAGCCTCTATGAGCAGCCACCACTGTTGCTTTCAAAGTTTCAACTGCTTTGAGGGGAAAAGCAGCTCAAAATCTTGTGGCTGTTTTTCTTTTGTTATTGGCTCTCAAAATCTCATTGATTTAGTAGCTCTGAGATGCCTTCAAACATACACATATACATATAGTAGCCCTCCCTTATCCATGGGGAGTATGTTCCAAGACCTACAATGGATGCCTGAAACCACAGATAATACCAAACCCTATATATACTATGTTTTTCGTATATGTATATACTTATGATAAGCTTTTTTGAAAAAATTTTTTTAATGTTTATTTTTGAGAGACACACAGAGTATGTGGGACATGGGGGAGGGGCAGAGAGATGGAGACACAGAATCCGAAGCAGGCTCCAGGGTCTGAGCTGTCAGCACAGAGCCCGAGGCAGGGCTCTAACCCACGATCCGTGAGAGCATGACCTGAGCCAAAGTTGGATGCTTAACCGACTGAGCCACCCAGGTGCCCCTGATAAAGTTTAATTTATAAATTAGGCACAGGACACCTGGGTGCCCCAGTTGGTTGAACTTCTGAGTCTTGATTTTGGCTCAGGTTACGATCTCCTCGTTCATGGGATTAAGCCCCACATGGGATTCTCTGCCCCTATCCTACTTGCACTCTCTCTCTCTCAAAATATAAATTAGGCACAGTAAGAGATTAATAATAACACACTAACATATATAACAGTATACTATAATAAAAGTTATATGACTATGGTCTTTCTTAAAACATTGTACTGTATTCAGTTCCTGTGATGATGTGAGGTGATAAAATGCCTACACGATGAAGTGAGGCAAATGATGTAGGCATTGTGTAGTGTTAGGCTACTACTGACCTTCTGATAATATGACTGAAGCAGGATTATCTCCTTCTGGACCATACTTGACTGCAGGTAACTGAAACTGCAGAAAGTGAAATTGTGGATAAAGGGGGACTACTGTGTACCTATACAAATTCATATCCCCGTCTAACACACATTTTCTCATTGTTCTTAGAGGGAGTGTTGGCTAAAACAACCTAGTAAGCATCTAGTACTTTCTAAACAATGAGCTGCAGAACAATCTCCCTTCCTATAGTACTTTGCTTTCTTAAATTATCTAAGTCATGAAAATGTGGTTTTATGTTTTAGAAGAAGGTAATGGTTTTCAATTATCATGTGCATAGAAATCTCTTGGGGTGGGGGTGCTTGTTAACAATGAGCATTCTTGGGGGTGCCTGGGTGGCTCAGTTGGTTGGGCACCTGACTTCTGCTCAGGTCATGATCTCATGGTTTGTGAGTTTGAGCCCTGCATCGGGCTCTGTTCTGACAGCTCAAAGCCTGGAGCCTGCTTCAGATTCTGTGTCTTCCTCTCTCTCTGACCCTTTCCGGCTCACATTCTGCCTCTCTCTCAAAAAAAAAAAAAAAAAATTAATTAATAAATAAAAATAAGAATAAACAATAAAAAATAAATGAGCACTCTTGGGGCACCTGGGTGACTCAGTCAGTTAAGCATCCAACTCTTGATCTCAGCTCAGGTCTTGATCTCAGGGTTGTGAGTTCAAACCCTGCCCTGGGCTCCATGCTGGGTATGAAGCCTACTTAAAAAAGTGTGCATTCTCCACCCCTCTCCTTCGAGATTTTGACTGACTCAAGTCTAGTGTGGAGTCCAGGAATCTGCATTATTAATAAGCTTCACAAATAATTTTGGCATAGGCAATTCATGTACAAGACCTCAGAACTCCTTATTTAAGAAAGGTAGTATTTATATATGATAGAGGAGTTACTTCTTTTTTATTATTTTCAAGGATTCCCAGTTGATGCTATTATCCTGGAGGCTCCATTTACCAACATATGGGTTGCAACTATCAATTATCCCTTGTTAAAGGTGAGTCTCTGATTCATCTTCACAAGATGTTAAAGTGTTTCCAAAGCTATTTCCACACACTTATGCTTATTAACCATTTTCTGGTATTATATGTTTCTAAGTTATTCTAACCTAAGACAAGTTATTAGCCAGTTGCTATTGAAGGAGGGCACAATGCTTTTGGATTTTCTAGTTCTTTTCTTTTCTTCTAATAAATTGAGATAGTGGCTTATTAAGGGCCAAAGTTTTTTTCCTCCTCTTCCACTAACTGTATCTTGTATCATGTAGTTTTTTAAATAGACTTGACTTAGGTTAGTTTATTACACTTTCTTTTTAAGGTGATAACATGCCTCTCATACATCATTTTTAGCCCTATTATTGTCAGCCATATATTTTTCATTATTTTATGATTAAAAAAAAAAAGTCTTTAGAGAATTCAAGGAAACTACCAAATGGTTTTATCCCAAGTAGAGAAGACAAACTTCCCAAGAAGATAAAGTTTAAAGAATTGGGCAACAAAGTGTCATTTTTAAACCTGTCATGTAGATTATCCTAATTTAATATTTTCATTATTAATTTCATAATTCCATGCCTAATGTTCAGTTGCTTAGAGTCATGCCTCCATATAAATGTTAGTAAATGAGACAGAGAAAGAGAGTGGTAGGATTCTCAGAGGGGATACATGACAACATGATCCAAATTTTTAGATTGTTGGTTAATGTCAGAAGGCATTTTAAGGGTACTTTAATTCAACTGCCTTTTGGAATTTTTTTTTTTTTTTTTTACAATAAATCACCATAGAACTTTCTGAATTTGCTTAACTATTTCTGGAGAAGGTAGCTCATTACTTCCTGGGACAGCTAGTTCACAGAACCACATAATCTTGAGAATAACTGTATTATAAACTCCATCTCAATATAGGAATCTTCCCATTAATAGATGATACTGAATGCTGAATAATTTAAGATACAATAAAACACTTCCAATTGGTTTTAGACAATTAAATATTCATCTTAAGGTAACCACTAATGAGCATTTATTATATTACTCTAATTACTAATAAATTCACTAACTTTTAAGTATAATTCAGGTACAATCTTTCCATGTACTTTTGTTTCTTTATTGAAATTCTAATTTTGAAATCTAATAGGGAAACACACAATTTAACAAATAATTATGAACAGAACATCCATGTAACTAACACTTAAGTCTAGAAATTAGTATCACTAGTACCCCAGAAGTCTCCTGTATGACATTTCCCAATCCAATAAGGCTCACCTTAGATATACAGTCCTTACACTGAGTTTTATGGTCATCATATCCAAGCTTCTCTTTATAGTGTTATTGCCTATGTGTGCCTCTCTGAGCCATATAATTTTATATAATTTAATTTATAACATATATTATATAAATATATAATTTGTATAACATTGAACATAATACCAAATAGTATATCATCGTATAAATATACTATACTTCATTGACCTGTTGTTTATGGACATTTGAGTTGCTTTCTCTTTGGGCTAACTAATAAAGTTGTTATGAATGTTCTTGAACATGTATTCTGCAAACGTGTATATGCTTCACTGAAGTATATACCCTAGGAGTAGAATTGTTGGATAGTAAGATATGCATATGTTCAGCTTTAGTAATTACAGTGCTAAACAGTTTTCCAAGGTGACTTTACTACTTTACTCTCCCACCTGTTGTGTGTGAGCATTCCAGTTGCTTCATATCCTTGCCCTTGTATGTATATCTCATTGTATTTCCCTTATGACTAATGAAGGTGGGCATTTTTTGAAGTTTATTAGTCATTTAGGTATCATCTCTTGTAAGATACTTGTTTATGTCTTTGCTCCTTTTTAAATTGTCTTTTTTTATTTGTAAGATAAGTTTTTTTTATAGGATAACTCATTAGAAAATTATTTGTACTGCAAGTATATTTGCTTATTTTGCCTTTTTTACTCCCTGAATGATATCTTATGATGAAGAGATGTTCCTAAATTTAATGTAGACCAGTTTATCAACTATTTTTTATGGTTAATATTTTTAAGAAAAGTGTCCTGCCTAATAAAACTCTGGTTACCAAAGATTATGAAGATATTCTTCTATGCTATCTTACAGAAATTCTGTTTTACCTTTTACATTTACAGCTATAATTTACAGGTGGGTTTTGTATATGTACGAGGCAGTCCATGTGGATATCCAGTTTTGGTTTCATATCATTTACTAAACAAACCTTCCCTACCAACTCTACAGAGCCAATGTTTGCATATATCAGGGCTTAATATATGTGGATCTGTTGGTAGATTCTCATTTTTCTCCCTTGTCTATCTGTCCATTCTTATATGAATACTGCAATCTCTTATGTACTATACCTGTATAATATAGGTTTTTGTAACTGCTTCAGCTTTTTCCTTCTTATTGAATATTTGTCTTGACTATTCTTGATCCTTTGTATTTTGACATACATTTTGGTATATGCTTACCAATTTCTATAAAAAACATCCCAGGATTTTGACTGGAATTGCATTAGGTCTATAACATGGGTGAATTGATACTTTTCTAATATTGAATCTTCCAATTTATGAACATGGTATTTATAAATTTATGTTGACTGATTGAGGTTTTCTTAATTTTAGTTTTAGGTCAGGTTCTCCTAGAAGCAGAACCTATGGCAGAGATTTGATGTCACAATTTATTGAGAGAGTACCATAAAGGAGAAGCCTGCAAGGTCATTTGAATGAGGGTTGTAGGATAGGGAAGGGGAAAGAGCAGAACAAGATGTAACTTCAGGTAAAGTGTAGCTTTGGTCTAATCCACATGGGACTCTAAGCTGCGAATTAACAGGGGTGGTTGTTTCTGTTATCCCCAGGGTCAGAGGATAGGTTGGAGGAAGGTGACATAACCTTCTAGGGGTGATGGCTTTGGTTATCCAAGGCTAAGGAGAAGGGAGACAGCCAGTGTTTATAGCAAGAATTATTTTTTAGTCTTTTCAAAGAACCAACTCAGACTTTGTTGATTACCTATGCTGAATGTTTTCTATTTTATTAATTTCTGGTTTTACCTGAATTATTCCCTTTCTTCTGTTTTCTTTAGATTCAATTTATTATTTTAAAAGTTTCTAGGGATGCCTGGGTGGCTCAGTCGGTTTTAAGCACACTTTTGATTTTTGCTCATTCATGATCTCATGGTCATGGGATCAAGCCCTGTGTTAGGCCCACCCAGTGCAGAGACTCAAAACAAATAAACTTTAAACAAAATTTAAAAAGTTTCTAAGATGGTACTTGAATAATTTATTTCAGTATTTCCTCTTTTCTAATTTATTCATGAAGGCATACTCCACTGAAGCCACCCTTCAGCTGCATCCCACATTTTCAAATGTATTTTAATTATTATTCAGTTCAAAATATTTTATAATATTGTGACTTTCGGGGCGCCTGGGTGGCTCAGTCGGTTACGCGTCCGACTTCAGCTCAGGTCACGATCTCACGGTCGGTGAGTTCGAGCCCCGCGTCGGGCTCTGGGCTGATGGCTCAGAGCCTGGGGCCTGCTTCCGATTCTGTCTCCCTCTTTCTCTGCCCCTCCCCTGCTCATGCTCTGTCTCTCTGTCTCAAAAAAAAAAAAAAAAAAAAAAAAAAAATTGTGACTTTCTTGACCTATGGGTTATTCACAAGTATATTTTGTAATTTTGATACATTTGGGGATTTGGTTATGTTTGGCATTGATTTCTAGCTTAATTCTATCATGATCTGAGATTTCTCTCTGTACGATTTCAGTTTTTGAAATTTATTCAGACTTGCTTTATGTCCCAACATATGGCCAATTTTGGTATATGTTCCATATGCTTGTAAAGAATATGTTCCGTTTTTGGCATAGTGTTCTATTTATGTCAATTAGGTCAAGATTACTCATGCTATTCAGTTCTTCTATATTCTCACCGATTTTTCTCACTGGTTGTTTTATTGGTTACCCAGGGAAGAGTATTACAATGTCTCATCATCATCATTGTGGAGTTATTTCTATTCTAGTTCTGTCAATCTTTGCTTTAGCTTTTTTAAGGGTATGTTATTAGGAACATACATCTAGTAATAATTTAATTTTATATCTTCCATGTGAAATCGATCCTTTTTTTTATCATGAAATATCCCTTTTGTTGATTAATAATGCTTCTTGACTTAAAGTCAACTTTGTCCATGTCCGATATTAATACACCTTTGTTTTGAATAGTGTTTGCATGATGTATCATTTTCTATTCCTTGACCTTCAACGTTTCTGAATTCTTGTATTTAACATATATCTCATTAGCAGCATGTAGTGGGGTTTTGATTTCTTTTCCAGTACCACAACCCTTGTCTGTTAATCGTAGTAGTCTAGTTAACTTAATGTGGTTATGATATATTTAGGTTTAAATCTACTTTCTTACTATGTTCTTTTCTATTTGTGTCATCTGTTTCTATTTGTGTTCTTTTGTCTCTACTGTTTTGCTTTCCCTGACTTGCCTGCTGTGTCTCCAGGGGAAAAGTGGTGTTGAATGTCAGTTTCACCTCTCTGAGATTCCCTCCTCTCTGGGATCTAGACCACTCAAGACCTCACTGCCTTGGTAGGTCTCTGACATCTTCACAGAAAGGTTTTTAAGATATTTTTTTTCCAGCTTTTCTAGCTGTCTTGGGCAAAAGGCTTGGTTTGTAACAATTCTATTATTAGAAATGGGGAATCTCCTAATATTTTTAAGTTTGGAATTTAATTAAAAATGTCATATAACCTTAGTTTAATAGGTACATTTATGGTTTAGAAATGTAGGAGTTCTGTACTATCACGTTGTCTTTAAGAACCACAGCTCTGGCGTCAGACTTGCTGGCTTGATTTCCAGGGCTGTCGTGTAACAGCTGTATAATCTTGGACTAATTGCTTTTAAGGACTAAACACTTTATCTATAAAATGGGGGTAATAATAACCTATTCCAGATTACTGTGATAACTAGATAAATTAACATATGAAAAGCATCTATAATATAATAGTTCCCAGGACAAAGTAAGCACTGAGTGACCATTAACTATTTTTGTATCAGTGGAGTGCCTTTACTCTGAATATGACTGTTAAATAAGAACATGTAGGTGGCGTGAGACATACAAATAGAGTGAAAGGCATGGGTCCTCACTCCCAAGAACTTCCTGTCTAGTTGGGGAGACAGGAAATTAATAGTGGGTATAAAACAATGACAGGGATTTCCATATGTCACTTTGGAATCAATTTCATTACTCAAAATAGGAAGGCAGCGTGACACGGTGGAAAAAACAGCATGGGCTATGGAGCCAGACAGATTTGGGTTGAAATTTGGCTTCTGCCACTAACCAATTATGACCTTGGTAAGTTATTTCCCTGCTCTGAGTTTTCCCATTTTTATATAATGGGGTTGATACTGCCTATACTTGTTTAGAAGATTAAATTAAGTAAGATAATCATTGCAAAGTACCCAGCTGCTGGTGGGCACTCAACCAATGTGTGTTCCCCCCTTCCCATGTTTTCTATTGCAAAGTAGATTAAGGTAAGTGCTAGTGTGGGATCCAGAACAATAATTTCAGGGAAGGAAGAATTCAGGGAAGAGAAGGGTTTCGTGTGCAGGTATGGTCAGTGAAGGCCATAAGATAGGATCTAAGTTCCTTTCTTGAAGGTAAGGGAGAACAGTTAGCAAACACAGAGGAGAGGGGAGAATGTGAACCAAAGCACGTTGTGGAATGGGGCAACTGTGTGTTATAAAATACCTGAGAGTCATATAAGGCTTCCATGAAATATCTTGCATACTTGTCATCCTTTTAAATCCTCATAGCAACTCTCTGAGTTTGGCATCACTGCCTCTACTTAGGAGCTGAGTGAAATGGCGGCTCAGAGGCTTCCCCAGCTGTCACACACCCTATAAGAAGAGGAAATGGGACTCAATCCTACATCTTCTAACTCTAGGCAGACAGACTGGAATTGTGCAGCCTTTGGAATGAAAGATTGTGGCCAGATGTGGATGGGCTTGCAGTCAAGATAGAAGTTCCTTGTTTTAAGTAGCTTGTGTGGTAATGCCAAAGCTTTGTGACAGTACGTTTTGCATAACTGGTCTTTTAAGGATATTTATTTGGTGGCATTCCAGAAGACAGGAGGCAGGAAGACCAATTAGGAGCCCATCACTGTAGTCTGGGCTAGCGGGGATGGTGTGACCGCTGAGTCTCAAGAGTCTAAGTCTCCTTACCTCTGGCTGGTAAGGAATAGTGGGAGTAGATTGACTTGGGCCTGCTTTCTTTTTATGCCTTTGGACTTTGAGATGAACTGCTGAAGGGCTTCTCTTACTGAATTTCCCTCAGAGGAGTCCTGATCCCAGGGGTGGCAGAATCAGACGACAAACACAAAAGAAAAGAAAACAAAACAAGAAATCTTGCCCTTAGTTATGGGTAAGAGGAGGGAAAAGGAAGAAGGGACATGAGAGGGTGTATTAGGATCTCCAGGTTGCACCTGAATGCAAATCACTTGCCATGAGACCATGCAAGAAATGCAAGCCAAACAAATCCCATGAAAACATGGAAGTTTCCTGAAAACAGCAGGCCTACACCAAAATTGTGAAGCAGACGTTTGTCTGTACTGGACCCAGCGTACCTTTTCTGTACCACTTTCTCTATAGTGACGGGAATTATTTTTTAAAATCAGGAAACCACATTTTTTTAAAGTTCATTATATTTAGAAAGATGCTGTTCTCTATCACTACAGTTCATAGCAAGAGACTACAGTAAATGATTTATGCTAGCTGGCAACTCTAATTTCTCCATACCATAAAGGGGCAGTGATATGCATAACCTAAAAATTGCTTCTACAGTGAATATCCTTCTTTTCTTTTTTAAACTGTGAAGCAGTTGTTTGTCTTTCCTGGCCCCAGCCTCCCTATGCTGTACTCATCTCCTTCCTTTGGCAATGCCCCATTTATTACATTGCTCTTTCCTCCCCACTCCCCTCGTAGGCACAATGGAGGAATACATGTGATACTTTTCTGGCCTTTTCTCTTAGCAAATCTATTCCAAGGAATAAAATCTGAACGAAATTCAAGTCACACTAAGATGAAAATGACAGATAATAGCTTACCGTTTACGCCAGGGATATTTGCACAGTAGATTCATTCCATCTTTAGCAAGTAGGTACCGAGCGTCTGCTAGGTACCGGGAACTTTTCTAGGTTCTGGGAATAGCACCGGTTGGAAGAAAATGGTGGCCTGACCTCCTAGGAAGTATATATACTTGCTGGAGAGACAGAGAGAAGGCAAGTACACAATAAGCTGATTCTCAGGAGTGAGTACTGCTGTGACAGGGAGTGACTGGGTGGTGGGGAAGCGGCGGGTAGGGAAAACCTCTCTTAACTGTCATCTGACGTGAGACTTGCATGATAAGGGGCTGTCATGGGAAAATCTGGAGGTCTTGAGTTGAGGGAAAAGATAGGCAGGGGTCCTGAGATGGGCTCAAGCCTGATATATTCCAGGAACGGAAGGCAGCAGGGCCTGAGGGTGGACAGGAGTGGGCTTAGTGAGAGGGCAGAGACACAGCAGCCACATTCTGTAAAGCCTCGAAGGCCAAGGTAGTGCCTTTCGAAAATGTGAAACAAAAGAGTGATATGACACAAACTGCACATCAAAACTACCACCTTGGCTTCCCCATGGGAAGTGGATTATAGCAGCCTGAGGCTAGAAGCAGGGAGCCACAACAGACTGCTGGCACAATCCAAACAAGAGGAGAAGGGTAGATTATGCTGGGTGACAGTGGGAATGGAGAGAAATGAATGCATTGGGGATACAGTTTGGGGGTAGGGTTAGAATTTTGTGACAAAGGTACAATATTGCTCAGGGTTCCTGTCTTTTCCTCATGTTCAGTTGAGATGGATGTTTTTTAGGACATGTAAACGAATTTACTTATTGATTTAATAACAATGTGGTAAAAGCTAATTAGGCTAGCCTTCTATTTACTATAATTTGCCACTGAAGAGGAAATTCAGTATGTTTAGAATGATAATTTTTATATTTGGAGTCCTGTGGTCATTGTTAAAACCTAAATTGCCCTTTTAAAGCACTGCAACATTAAATTTTATTCAACAGTTTCTAATGTTTAAATCCTTTAAAAAATTATCTATGTATTGCATACTTTCATCAGAATTTTTGACTAATCAGAATATTCTGTTTCACACCTAAACCAGTAAATTATGTTCACCATAGAAGCAATTTTTAGATTATGCATATCACTGCTTCTTTACAAGTGTGAAGAAAAAGAGTTAGGGGTGCTATTTGTATTTTAAAGAAAGATAGGAAGCAAAAACAACAAAACGTTAACAGTGATTATCTGTGGATTGTGGGGATTATGTGTGATTTGTTTCTCCTTTCTTCCTTTTGGTATATTCCAATTTTCCTACAATGACACGAGTTACTTTTAAATTCATGAGGTTTTTTTTTTTTTTAAGTTTATTATATGTAGTAAGTTGCTATTGTCTACATTACTAAAATTCATGTAGGAAACTAACAAATGACACAGATATAGGCCATGTTTTAATTTTTTTTCCTTTAAAAAAATAGATTTACCGGAAACTTCCAGGATTTTTACGCATGCTTATGGATGCCCTGAGAAAAGACAAAATAGTCTTCCCTAATGATGAAAAGTAAGCTAATGATGAAAATATGTCATTACTATATCTGTGGGATTCTGGGAGGGGGTTAACTATCATGTGACTTACTGAATGGGTAGATGAGAATTTTTAGATGGGCTAACGTGTCCACAAATATTTAGTATTTGATATTTTTCCTCATGTCTGATTTTATAACTTCACCAATTCAGTACTTTCTCTGAAGTCGTAAAGGGAGTTGTAGATTTAGGGTCTATCAGAAATCAGAACCTTTTAGGGGCGCCTGGGTGGCGCAGTCGGTTAAGCGTCCGACTTCAGCCAGGTCACGATCCCGCGGTCCGTGAGTTTGAGCCCCGCGTCAGGCTCTGGGCTGATGGCTCGGAGCCTGGAGCCTGTTTCCGATTCTGTGTCTCCCTCTCTCTCTGCCCCTCCCCCGTTCATGCTCTGTCTCTCTCTGTCCCAAAAATTAAAAAAAAAAAAAAAAAAAACAACGTTGAAAAAAAAAAAGAAATCAGGACCTTTTAAAAGGAGCTCTGGGGTCTAGCCTAACATTACTTGGTCTAATGACCAAAATTTGGCAGGTTAGCTCTTGCAGCTGGAGAAGGTAAGAGTGCCTCCAAATGGGCCGTTGTTATCAGTCCTTTCTCTATGTCAGCACAACTGAGGGATCTAACCTTCCCAGGAGTAACAGTGAGTCACTGGGATGGGGTAGATGAGTATCAGAATTTGGGGAGTACTGTTTGAGAAAGTTGCTAGAGTGAGGAACAAGTCTTCTTCCTGCTGTAGCCTTTCTGAATTACTAAATCAGGAGGTTGACCAGGAAGCTGATTAAACTTGTTGATCACGTGTCCATCTGTACATTTATGGGGGAAAGTAAAACATTGCTACAAAGAGTTCTCTTTAGTCCTGTGGTGGTTCTTGTTATTTTTGGGTTTTGAGTTGTTTTATTTTCTTTTATATGGTCTTTTAATTAAAATATTCCAGAAATTATGAAATAAGGTAGAATAAAGAAAAAGATTAGGTCCTTTTAAGTATAAAAATTCAGTGTTTTTAGTATTTTTCTTCTTCATTATTTTAAAAAATCACATAGAAATAAGTTAAATTAATTAAATACTTAATTAAATTGTCTGAGTAAACAGAAGAGAGATAATCTTGCCTGGAAAGAAACAGTTACTATATGAAGTTTATTATGTACAAAGTTGTGGTTCCTGGGAGAGAAGGAAAGAGAGATCCTGTATTTTAAGGCAAACCTCAAGACTGTTCTTCTTCTACTTGTCCCTAGTGTTAAATCCCTGTCTTCTCCCCTTCTCATCATACATGGTGAGGATGACAACACGGTGCCTTTGGAGTTTGGAAAAAAGGTAAACTAAGCCCAGTGCTGACTAAAACATGCCATGCTTATTTCACTATTCTCTCATCTAGCCACAGTCTGATTAGAGCCCACAGGAGGGTCTCTGACATTATGAGGGACTCTCTCCACCCCTAAATAGCCATGCTGCCTGGCGTATACAAGAAGCATTAGTGTGCTGTGCTACTTAGCTGAAGGTGTGTTTGTGGTGGACCCTGGTTCCTCATCCATGCATCTGCAGGTATAGAAAGATCCCAGGCCGCTATGGGAACCTCCATGTAGTCTCTCCCACAGCAGCTCTAAAAATGGGATGTCAATAAACAGAGATGGTCTGTTGCAGTTCCTGTCCCCATGCAGGGAGGGTGTTGGCGGAGAAGGATGACGACCTGTCAGTGTTTCGCGTGACCTGTGCAGCTTTCAGTTCCTCAGTTGTAGAGGCAACCAGCTGGGGGGAGGGAGTGGAGACTCCCTCGTCTCTGACTTAATGGGACTACCTCCCCAAGATGGCTGCTTCTGTACCCTCTTAGGAAAATTAAACTAGAAAAACACCACCTTTGATTGTCAGCCTTTGAGTCTCGGTCTTTCTGTCCCGTGCAGCTCTATGAAATTGCACATAATGCATACAGGAACAAAGAGAGGGTCAAGATGGTGATCTTTCCTCCTGGTTTCCAACACAACTTGCTCTGTAAAAGCCCCATGCTGTTAAAAACTGTGAGGTAAGAGTTGCTTTACTAAATGTGATTATTTTTCCCTTCAAGGCAATTAGGGCTGCTCTGGCTTACTTAGACAAGGAAGTAGAGAAGGCATGTGAGCTGACCTAGGTCCTTTTTTTTTTTGCAGAGATTTCCTGAGCAAGCAGTGGGCATGAGGGCTGAGAGGGATGGAAATCTACAGTGAAGACTTGGTCTGAACACCACCGATGATATATATTTTTTATGGGAAACTGCACCGGGCTGCTTGGATGAGCTGAAGTCACTGACATTTCTACAAGTCACCTGCCATTTTAGTAAGGAGGGAAAGCATGGATGCTAGGTGTTATTGAAAGTTCTCATTTACCTTATCTCAGTTTACTTTGTGGAACAAACTGAAACCTCACTGTAGAGAATCAGAATTTGGTAAAATTTGGATCCCATCTAAAAATGTGCAGTTATTAAACATCCTGGGGATATTTATGAATAAGGTGGTCTGTGGTTGGGACTTAAAAGTGTAGGAAAGGTGCTCCGATGTAGTTAAATACCTTGTTTTAGTTTAGTAAATTTAAATGGAATTAAAACATTTCAAGTATTTCCTAGCTTTTTGAATAGCACTGGGAAAAGTTCTAGCATGCTACTCAGTCTGCCATCAAATAACAAGTTTTGGCACTCATGCAGCTCTTGTAAATTGACACTTTATTTTTAGCCCTAATACAGTCTTATACTTTCTTCCCAATGCCCAGAAATTCTTAGATTATTTGCTAACAAAACAAAACAAAATCAAAGAATGTTGTAAAAGTGTTTAAATCCAGTAAGAAGCTGTTTTTTTTCTAGAGACATTTTACAACTTACTTTCCATTGGCTTTGTTCACCCCATTGCTAGATTCACTGGATAGGGAAATCTTGAGATCTGAAGGCTCCATGTTCCAAATGTCCCTGGCATATTCCTTAATTGTTCGGTCACTAGAGAATTTCCCTGCAGCAGCTATGTTTTTGAGTACCATTGTGTTCCAGGCCTTTGGATTCTGTAAACAACACATACATATATATGGCCCACAGCCTGAGTGCCCATCAAACTTTATGACAAACGCTAGGCCAAGTATACCCAAGCACATTTCATGGAGAAAATGACAAGAGTAAGTTGTAGTGAATCATAAATATATTTCTTTCATGGCTGAGAGCTAGATAGGGCAGATTGTGCTTTTCTCCTATTTAGAATATATTTAAGAGTGAAAAAAAAGTATTTTTCATTTTAAGAGAAATCATGGATATAAATTCCCTAATTGGTAATTGTTGCTATGGTTACAGTGTTCTGGCATGCAAGCCATATTTCCCATGCTTTTATTTTTTATTTTACCTCCCTTTAGACAGAACATTCATTGTTTGCTAGATGCCATGTCAAGAGATTTAACCTGTGGCTGACATCATAGTTTGAAAAACTCTAGAATGACAGCTATCATGCAGCAAATAATCTAATGGGAGAATGTATTGACCTACTTCTCTTCTTTTGTTCTTTCTGAAGGAAGATGCTCCAGTAGATTTATACTGAATCCCAAATGTTCCATTGGGATTTCAAAACAGGATCAATTAAGGCCTTACCCTTAATAAAATATATAATATCCAAATTTTATAATTTTTATACAAAAGAATACAAGAAGCTATTTATTTTACACTCTCATGATATTGTAAAGAACTCTGAAAGTTCATTAAAAATGACCAGAGCATGATTCAAAGCCATTAGCAATGTATCATAAGCATTTAGAAGAAAAACTAAAACTTCCATTATTCCACAAGTACTGCAAAACAGAGTCTAAAATCAGTTTATTCAGGCTTTGAAAACTTACTAAAATAAGAGGAAAATAAAAACCTTTTTTCACTTTTTTAAACTATTTAAATTTATAATGAATAGACTTCCCAACATGTTTCTAAGCCTAACAATATGATTATTGTTAAGAGTAAAAACTGCAATTTGTACAAATGAACAAGAAAGACTGAACCAAATGCAGGGCCTTGAGATAGGCATCTTTGGATATGGGCCAGAACATTAGCAAAGAGGTCCATTGTGCAAAACTGACATTCACATGTCCTTGCCCTTGTTCATATTTTCCTGTCTTGCTCTATTTATATTTCTTTTCCTCTGTAGCCATTCTACACATAGCATGAGTTGAGATCAAGAGGAAAGAGCTTGAGTTGGCCACTTTCTTTCGCCTGTTTTGAGTTCTTGGAGGCAGGTAGTGAGCCACTCAGCTTAAGGACTGCCCTTCCTTGCTTAGAGCCATTAGCTGGAATTTACTGTGCCTCTGTACATTTTTGGGGGACTGGATATGATTCTACCAGAAGATAAGGTCTGTAAAGCAGCATGGGCTTTAATCTTATTTTAAAACCCCAATGGGACCCATGGGATAACTGTAGGAACTACCTGTCACCTGTTTTGGGAAAGGAATATAAAGAAATGTTAGTGAAGCATGTTTTTGTTGGAAGTAGTCAGTCATGTGTCCAAAGGGCAGGAGAAAATTCTATGGAAACTTGCTGTTCTGCTGTATAAAGGCTTTTGAATTAAAGGGCAAAAATGGAGACTATATGAGCAAGGGAAACCATGCCCAGAAAGCTCAAGGGCATCAACCTCAAGAAAACCATCCTGGAGTCCTGGCACAGAGCCAGTCTCCTGTATCTACTCTTCTGTAGTTCCAGCAATTACTGAAAGTCTTTCTTATCAGAGATGATCAACCTCTCTATATTTACTAAATTTCCATTTTTACTAGCATTTACTAAATGCTCCTAGAGGGCTAGGCTATTTGAAGATGTATAACCTTGCATGTGAAGGGTTACTCACATGGCTCTAGCTTTTTTTTTTTTTCTTTTTAATAAAGCCCAGTCTTTCTTGTTCCTTTCTTTTCCTTTTTAAAATTCAAACATGAAACCTCCCCTCTTTCTATATATTTGTATCATACAGATAGCCCCACTCCATGGGTAGTCCAGGAGAGGTACTTATTGTGCAATTTTCCTGGACTACGGGTCAGTCCTTGACCTAATTAACTGAGGCTCAGCCTGAGAATCATCTTAACAAGTTTTCAGACACTGATGGTGATCCCACCCATTACTGGGTCACCATCTCTCAGAGTGGGGCTGGCAGCCGTGTTTTGGAGAAGTTGCTCCCGGTGACTGTGATGCACACTTTTGGTGGTGAGCTCTAGTCCAGTGCCTGCCACCAAGGAGTCCCCAAAGCCTCTCTGTCAAATCAACGAGTTGGTAAAATGCATATTTAACTTGGCTTTATAATCTTAGCTTCCAGGCCATGCCTGCTATATGGTGGGTGTTCAATAAATACTGAATTGTGATATTTTTACTTGAATATTAAAAAATTCACAATTACTACTTACATGTCAAATCTCAGCCTCTGCCTGAATGTGACAAAAGCCAAGTTTTGATTTGAATAACCTAGATAGTTGTCTCACTTCTCTTTTTGGATTGATAATGGGGCCCTATTATTTAGATTTAATAAAAAGAAACAAAAATTTTAACCATAGTAAACTGGGTCCTTTTATAGGTCTCATCAATGTACTTACCATGTACAGCTGGCTGACTTTTTCTTGACACTTGACATAGGCCTCATAGTCTGCAAAGACTTTAAACCTGTTTTTTGTGATTGGAAGGAAAACACAAACCAACAAAAAGCTTCATTAAAATATGTGTGCTAAGATTCCACTTAAAATTCTGTTTTACTTAATGTCAGGTATGGCTGGTTCACCAAACTTACATTTCAATTCACAAGAATTTTAACCAGCTTCAACCTTTATATGGTTCTTTCCACAGATAAGAATGTCAACATATGGATGTTTGTGAAAGCTGGGTATACCAGCAGAAAGAGAAAAAGAATACCAGATTTGTGGGTCTTGTTCTTAAACCTTCCTAGCTTGGTTAGTAGAGAATATCTAATATTTCTTTCTAAGAGTAGGTTAGCTTCTCAGATCACAGAGCATTCTAATTACATGGGTGTGTTACAGCTGGTTTAAGATATTCTTGTCCACTTTTCATGGCTGAAATACCATCTTCTTGTGGGAACTCACCTGTCATGATAAAATAGCATGTTGATTAAGTCTTTGAAGAGGTCCGGCTGTTTGGGAGAAAAGAAGCCATTGTCAATTTGATCAATCACAAGCTTCAGCTCTGGAAGTGCCTCATAATATTCTTTTGCATCATACCTGTGAGATGGGAGTGGGGATGATAAGAAAAAGGTTAAGTTAGTATATGTGATTAACAATACCCTAGACAGGTGACTTCCAGGGAAGATGATGCAACAGGAGGACCCTAAGCTCACCTTGTCCCACAAATACAGCTAGGTAACACCCACATTAGTGTAAATAACCCAGAAAATGACCCAAAAACTGACAGAACAGACTCTCCACAACTAAATGTATAGAAGAGGCCACGCCAAAGAGGGTGGGAAGAACAGAGACATGGTTGGGAACTAAAGTGACCCATGGGACTGTCTTTAGGAGGGAGGGATGCTGTGGGCATGGAGAGGGTAGAGAGACAGACTCTCACACAGAAGAACCCACATGAGGAAGACAAATCCCCATAACATTTGGCTTTGAAAACCAGAAGTGTTGAATTTTGTGAGTTCTTATAATCAGCGGGGATTACCACCTGGGATTTTAAAAATCAGCAGGCTGGCTCTGGGAGAGCAATAGGAAACCAAGTCCCTGACTTTAAAGAGATAGTACAGTAAACAGCTCTATGGAGATACAGCATGGAAGCAGAAGTTTGAAAAACACCTGAGGTAAACTGGAGGAATGTCAGTTTACTAATTTGAGAGCATGTACTAGAGGGGCAGGGGTCTTTGGGAGGCTTCTCTAGGAACAAAGGAGCTGGTAGGTGCTATTTCCCTTTCCTGTCCCCCAGCCTAGCCACATGGACACCTACAAGAACAACTGCTGTGCCAACACTTGCTCCTTAACTTGCTAACAGTGTGCCCAGCCTCCAGGTTCCCCTGCAGATACATCTCACCAGCCAGTCTTCTGCTCCAGGTCCCCTCCCACAGCAGAGCTGTGCAAACCTTGCTGGCACTGCCCACCTTGCCCCCGTGTTCTCCTGTGGTCCTGCTCCCTACAGTATGCTCTTGGCTGGAGCCCATCCAAAGTGGTGCCACAGGCAGGGCAGTGTGCAAGCAGCCCCCAAGGGGGTCAACACTACTCCAAAGTGACTTTTGCCCCAGGGAGAGGGAAAGAGAACCATATACAACAATCCAACTGCAGGCCCAGCAGAGGGCTGGGGGCAGACAGCTGGTCTGACTACAGTCCCCACCCATCAATAAAAGCTTCTCAGGGGACAACAGAGGGAGAATACATTGCAGCTGCGACTACAGCTCTGGAAAATACCTGGTCTGACTCTACTCAAGCTCAAGGCAGCCCCAGACTGGCCCACTAATGACACAGGGACCAAACCCTGCCCACAACAGGCAAAGAGCCTTGCAGACACCTGAACTGGAGGAAAATGTGGCTCAGCCACAACATAAGGGTGTATGCAATACACACAGGAGATACCCCTGAAGTACCAGGTTCTGGTGAACAGGGGACACTGCACTATAGGGCACTAATGGACCTCTTTTTCACAAGGCCACTACTATCAAGAGTGGGAGATGTAAGTGACTTTCCTAATACATAGAAACAGACACAGAAGGTTAGACAAAACGAAGGACAGAGGAATATGTCCCTAATGAAAGAACAGAACAAAATCACAGCAAGAGACATAGGCAAAATGGAGATAAGTAATATGCCTGACAGAGATTCTAAAGTAATGGTCTTAAGATACTCATGGGAGTTGAGAAGAGTGCAGGACCTCAGTGATACCATTAACAGAGAGAAAACATAAAAAAACAGCCAGAGATGAAGAACTTAATAACTGAAATTAAAAGCATACTAGATAGAATAAATAGTAGACTAGAGGAAGCAGAAGAAGGGATTAACTTCTTGGAGGACAGAGTAATGAGAAGCATCTTGTAGAACAGATGAGAGAAAAAAAAAATGAAAATAGATTTAGGGAACTTAGTGACTCTATCAAGTGTAATAACATTCACATTATAGGGATCCCAGGAGGAGAAGAGAAAGAAAATGGGACAGAGAATTTATTTGAAGACGAAATAGCTGAAAACTTCCTGAATCTGGCCAAGGAAACAGAAATCCAGATCCAGGATTCACAGAGAGCACCCAACAAAATCAATCCAATGAGGTCCACACCAAGAAACATAGTAATTAAAATGGCAAAAAAATAGTAGTAAAGAGAGAATTTTAAAGGCAGCAAGAGAAAAGAAAACAGTTACATACAAAGGAAACCCCATAGGGCTATCTGCTGACTCTTCAGCAGCAACTTTGCAGGATAGAAGGGAGTGGCATGATATACTCAAGTGCTTAAACACACACACACACACACACACACACACACACACACAGTCAAGAATACTTTATCACTCATTATAGAAGGAGAGATAAAGTTTCCCAAACAAAAGGGGGTTAAAGGAATTTATGACCATTAAACCAGCCCTACAAGTAATGTTAAAAAGGATTCTTTGAGCGGAAAGGAAAGACCATAAGTAGGAGTAAGAAAAGCAGGAAGCACAAAAGCAGTAAAAAAAAGTATATCTAAGAAAATCAGTCAAAAGATCCACAAAATGAAAGGATGTAAAGTATGACACCATATACGTAAAATGGAGGGGGGGGGAGTGGAAAGAGTAAAGAATGGGTTCAAACTTAAGTGACTGAACTTAATAGAGATGGCTACACGTGTAAGATGTTATATACAAACCTAATGGTAACCACAAATCAAAAACCAGTAATAGATATGCAAAAAATAAAAAGGAACCCAAGTATATCATTAAAGAAAGCCAACAAACCACAAGAGAAGAGGACAAGAGAAGAAAGTAACAGAGAAGAACTATAAAAACAACCATGGGGCGCCTGGGTGGTTCAGTTGGTAAGCATCTGACCCTTGGTTTCAGCTCATGTTGTGATCTCATAGTTCATGGGTTCAAGCCCCATGTTGGGCTCCCTGCTGACAGTGCAGAGTCTGCTTGGGATTCTCTCTCTCTCCCCCTTTCTGCCCTATCCCTGCTCATGCTTTCTCTCTCAAAATAAATAAACCTGAAAAAAACAATAACAACCATAAAGCAAGAAACAAAATGGCAATAAGTACATACCTATCAATAATTACTTTGAATGTAAATAGACTGTTCCAATCAAAAGACACAAGATGATGGAATGGACAAAAAAGTAAGATCTATCTAAATGCTCACTACAAGAGACATACTTTACACGTAAAGACACATGTAGATTGAAAGTGAAGACATGGAAGAACATTTATCATGCAAGTGGAAATGAAAAGAAAGGCAGGGTGCAATACTGACAGCGGACAAAATGGACTTTAAAACAAAGTCTGTAAAAAGAGAGAAATACTACATAAGCATAAAGGGAACAATCCAAAGAAGATATAACAATTGTAAAGATTTACGCACCCAACATGGGAATACCCAAATACATAACGTCGCTATTAAGAAACACAGGAAGTAAACAACAGTAATCCAATAATAGTAGGAGACTCTCAAACCACACTTAAATCACTGGATAGAGCATCCAAACAGAAAATCAACAAGGAAACCATGGCTTTGAATGACACATTGGACTAGATGGATCTAACAGATATATTCAGAACATTGCCTCCTAAAACAGCAGAATACACATTTTTTCAAGTGCACATGGAACATTCTCTAGACTAGATCACATGTTAGGCCACAAAATAAGTCTCAATAAATTTAAAAACATTAAAGTCATACCATGCATCTTTTCTGACCATAATGCTTTGAAACTAGAAATGAGCCACAAGAAAATATCTGGAAAAGCACAAATACAAGGAGATTAAATAACATGCTACTGAACAATGAAGGGGTCAACCAAGAAATCAAAGAGAATACAAAATACATGGAGGCAAATGAAAATGAAAATACAGTAATCCAAAATCTTTGGGATGCAGCAAAACTATTCTAAAAGGGAAGTTTAGAGCAATACAGGCCTATATCAAAAAATAAGAAAAATTTCAAAGAATCAACCTAACCTTACATCTAAAGGAGCTAGAAAAAGAAGAGCAAGCAAAGCTCAAAACTATTAGAAGGAAGGACATAATAAAGATCAGAGCAGAAATAAACAATGTAGAAACTAAAATAACCCAACAGAACAGATCAATGAAACCAGGGAATCGTTCTTTGAAAGTATCAACAAAATTGATAACCTTTATCCAGACTCATCAAAAAGAGAGAGAGAGAGAGAGAGAGAGAGAGAGAGAGAGACAGATGACTCAAATAAAATCAGAAATGAAATGAAAGAGGAGAAATACCAACCAATACCACAGAAATACAAAAGATTATAAGAGAATATTATGAAAAATTATATGGCAACAAGTTGGACAACCTAGAAGAAATGGATAAATTCCTAGAAACGTACAAATTCCCAAAAGTGAATCAGACAGAAATAGAAAATTTGAACAGACTGATTACCCACAATGAAACTGATTCAGTAATCAAAAGACTCCGAACAAACAAAAGTCCAGGACCAGATGGCTTTACAGGTGAATTGTACCAAACATTTAATGAAGAGTTAATACCTATTCTTCTCAAACTATTCCAAAAAAATAGAAGATGAAGGAAAGCCTCCAAATTCATTCTATGAGGTCAACATTACCCAAATATGAAAACCAGATGAAGACATTACAAAAAAGGAGAACTACAGGAGAACTAGTATATCTAGTGAACATAATAGATGCAAAAATCCTCAATAAAGTTATTAGCAAAACAAATCCAACATTATGTTAACAAAAATCAGTCACCACGATCAAGTGGGATTTATTCCTGGGATGCAAAGATGGTTCAATATTCACAAATCAACCAACAGGATACATCACATCAACAAGAGAAAGGATAAGAACTCCATAGAGTCATTTCAATAGATTCAGAGAAAGCATTTGACAAAGTGTACCATCCATTCGTGATAAAAACCCTCAACAAAGTAGATTTAGAGGGAACATACCTCAACATAATAAAGACCTTATACAAAAAACCAACAGCTAACATCATACTTAGTGGTGAAAAACTGAGAGCTTTTCCCCTAAGATCAGAAACAAGACACTCACCACTTTTCTTCAACACAGTACTGGAAGTCCTAGCCACAGCAGACAACAAAAAAGAAATAAAAGCCATCCAAATTGGTAAGGAAGAAGCAAAACTTTTACTATATTCAGATGACATGATATTACATATAGAAATCCCTAAAAACTCTACTAAAAAACTACTAGAACTGATAAATTAATCCAGTAAGATCACAGGATACAAAAATCAATATACGTAAATCTTGCATTTTTTTAAAGTTTATTTATTTTGAGAGAGAGTGTGTGTGTGCGTGTGAGCAGGGGAAGGGCAGAGGGAGAAGGAGAAGGCTCTGTCAGCACAGAGCCCAATGTGGGGCTCGATCCCACAAATCATGAGATCATGACCTGAGTTGAAATCAAGAGTCGGATACTTAACCAACTGAGCCACCCAGGCACCCTTAATCTTGCATTTTTTATACTAATAATGAAGCAGCAGAACAAGAAATTAAGGAAAACAATCCCATTTACAATTGCACCAAAAATAATAAAATACCTAGGAATAAACTTAACCAAGGAGGTGAAAGACCTGTACTCTGAAAACTATAAGACACTGATGAAAGAAACCGAAGATGATATAAGCCATTGAAAAGATATTCCATGGGCATGGATTGGTAGAACAAATATTATTAAACTGTCCATACTACCCAAAGCCATTTACACATTTAATCAATCTTTATCAAAATATCAACAGCATTTTTCATATAACTAGAATAATCCTAAAATTTGTACAAAACCAGAAAAGACTCTGAATAGCCAAAGCATTCTTGAAAAAGAAGAACGAAACTGAGGTATCACAATCCTAAATTTCAAGCTGTACTACATAGCTGTAGTATTCAAAACAGTACAGTACTGGCACAGAAACAGACACATAGACCAATGGAACAGAATAGAGAGCCCAGAAATAAACCCACGATTATATGGCCAATTAATCCTTGACAAAGGATGCAAGAATATGCAATGGGAAAAAGTCTCTTCAATACATGGTGGTGGGAAAACTGGACAGCTACGTATGAAAGAATGAAACTGAACCACTTTCTTATACAAAACACAATAATAAACTCAAAACAGATTAAGGACCTAAATGTGAGACCTGAAACTGATAAAATCCTAGAAGAGAGCACAGGTAGTACTTTCTCTGACACTGGCCATAGCAACATTCTTCTGAGGCAGGGGGGAAAAAAGCAAAAATAAACTTTTGGGACTACATCAAAATACAAAGCTTCTGCACAGCAAAGGAAATAATCAACAAAACTAAAAGACAACCTAGTGGATGTGAGAAGATACTTACAAATGACGTACCTGAGAAAGGGTTAGTATCCAAAATATATAAAGACTTATACAACTGAACACCAAAAAGACAAATAATCCAATTAAATATGGACAATTAAAGGTGGCCAACAGACCCATGAAAAGTTGCTCAACATCACTCATCACCACGGAAATGCAAATCAAAACCACAATGAGATATCACTTCACACCTGTCAGAATGGCTAAAAATCAAAAATGTAAGAAACAGCAAGTGTTGACAAGGATGTAAAGAAAAAGGAACCCTTATGGACTGTTGGTGGGAACACAAACTGGTATAGCCACTGTGGAAAATAGTATGGTGTTTCCTCAAAAAATTAAAAATAGGGGCGCCTAGGTGGCTCAGTTGGTTGAGTGTGCAACTTCGGCTCAGGTCATGATCTCACAGTTCGTGAGTTTGAGCCCCACGTTGGGCTCTGTGCTGACAGCTCAGAGCCTGGATCCTGCTTCAGATTCTATCTCTCTCTCTCTGCCCTCCCCTGCTCACATTCTGTCTCTGTCTCTCTCTCTGAAAAATAAATGTTAAAAAAATTTAAAAAAAAAATTAAAAATAGAACTACCATATGATCCAGTAATTCTACTACTGGGTATTTACCCGAAGAATACAAAAACCCGAATTCAAAGGGATATATGCACCCCTCTGTTTATTGCAGAATGATTTACAAATAGCCAAATTATGGAAGCAGCCATGAAAAGAATGAAATCTTGCCATTTACACCATGGATGGATCTAGAGAATAATGATAAGTGAAATAAGTCACTCAGGGAAAGACAAATTCCATGATTCCACTCATACGTAAAACTTAAGAAAAAACAAATGAACAAAGAAAAAGAGACAAACCAGAAAGCAGACTCTTAACTAGAGAGAATAAACTGGCTGTTACCAAAGGGGAGGTAGGTGGGGGGATGGGTGACATAGGTGAAGAGGATTAAGAGTACACTTCTCGTAATGATCACCAGGTGATGTATGTAATTGTTGAATAACTATACTGTACACCTGAAACTAATATAACACTGTAAAAAATGCACTCAGAAATATTAGCACTTATAGAAGCCATTATGGAGTTGAACACGGGTATAAATAATATTTGACTAGATCTTGAAAATTTCCCCCCTAAATTTGATTAGTTTCTTATAACTGGAGACCCAAAAAATAGTAAATAATAAATATAATCTAATCTGGTAAAATACAGTAAGATTCATTTCAAAAGGACTTTACAGCTCTAAGCAAGTATTGTATTAAGAGGACCAGTTGCTTTTTGGACCCACAGATCCCCCAAATTTGTTGTTCTTTAGCGGAAACTCACTTTTAAGGGCCAGGAAGTATATCCAACACCCTCCAAATTTTTGGATCCCTATTCATTTCTTTGGGCAGAGCTCCTTATTTGTTTTAATTCAGATTAAAAAACGTATCTAGATATTACGTGAAACTAGTATGATTGATTCGTGGGTGCTTCTGTATATCCATACCTATCCTCTACCACATTTTAGTCCATTTCCCTGAAATCTTAAAAGAGCACTCAGTGGTTTAAATTATAGGCAAAAATTTTAGGAACTGGCTCATCTTTTGATCAAAGTCAAATCATAGATGCAGAAATGAAAGCTCACTAAGCCCAGATCTTCAGTGGCTGATAACTAATAGCAAGGACCTCGTGTACCTGTGCCTTAGCTCCTTTCATGTTCACTTGCTACGTTTAATAAAACTAACCTGTGGCCAGGAGGCTCCTCTGATGCATGGGAGATTTTCTGTGGCCACATTTCATGTGACCCAACATCAACAGGATACCTGGGTGGGCAGGCACTCTCCTGGGGGTGGAGGGCACCCACCCAGTAAGGAGGAGCTGCTCTCTTACCCTTTCTTGTCCAAAGCAGCCACATCATCTACTCTCATGCCAAAGATGAACAGGTTCTCTTCCCCAGCTTCTTCTGCCATTTCCACATTGGCCCCATCCATAGTCCCGATGGTCAGGGCCCCATTCAGCATGAATTTCATATTGCCTGTCCCTGAGGCTTCAGTGCCTGCGGTGGAAATCTGCTCCGACAGATCTGTAGCTGGAATGACTGCAAGCAAGGCGTATTAAAATCAGTGGATTCTGTCTCTCTAGACCTGCTTGTATTGTATCTGAGCATTTATCTACCTGGCCTGTTTTGATCATTAAAGTACTACACGTACATCAAAATAAACATTCCTATGGTATACAGAAGGATGGATCTCACTCTTCCCCTGGACTCAGGCAACTGCCTTTATCCATTTTTGATGTGCTATCTGGGTGGTTATTGCCACAGTGCTAAATAACTATATGCTTATACTACTCTTTCTTGGACTGGAAACTCTGAAGAGTATCTACTGCTCTCTGCTATAAAAGTTGACATTACATTTCTCTCTTCTCTTCCTCCCAGTTTTTGTTATGGTTTTATTTTTATTTCTTCTGCTTTATAACTTTATAAAATATATTAAAACTTTTCTTTATTGAACTTGAAATTTCAGCCTCTGCTGACTCTCCCTTTATAATCTGAGGAAATTGGATTGTCTGCATTCCTTCCTCTTCTCACCTCCTCCTTCCCTCTTTCAGCCCTGAGCACCTGTGGTGTGCCTGGGGCTAGACACCAAGCCTCTGACCTTTCAGCCTAATTTACACACAAATTAGTATTGCCAGAAGGTCCCTTTTGACCATTTTGACTTCAAAGGTCAGGATGAATTCTCTGTTTTACTTTGAAGGCTTCTTTGTGGATTAGCTATATCTTCATTTGCATCTCTAGGAACCTGGCTCTTTTCTCTTTATGCATACAATGTTAAACAGCAACTTCAGAGGACCCAGAAATACCTCAAAAAGAGAAAGGTCTGTTTTCAGTTTGGGACTTGGGTGAATGCACAGTTGGCATTTGCAGGTGGATGGTGCTTTGTGAGCACATGATGCAAATAAGCAAAGGTCCCAGTGGTAGAGAAAGGGATGTTGGCTTTCTGCCAGCCTGACTTTCCCCACGTGGGAACTCCATGCGTGATCAGTGCCCATCTAAGCACAGGTAAGCCTCATGCTTTGCAGCCTGATGTCTGTCCTTACTCCTTGTTGTCATGTACACAAATGACAGCCCTTCTTCATTCCACGAAGTGACCAGAGGACTATCAGGGGCTGGGGAACTGGTGTTCTATTGCAAAACTGGAGCTGGGAATGGAAGACCTTTCCTTTACTTTGGAGAGCACAGTCTACACTTTGCCAAAACCTCAGGGTCACTTCCTCCAGCACCCAGCTCTGACTAGCTGGCAGGAAAATGCACTTGCAAATGTAATCAGTGATACTGACTTTAGGGACAGCAATCTTGTTGTGAGTTGGATCACCTTAAAGGCTCTTAGCCTAGGCCCTTATTCTTCTATCCTAAGTTACTGGCTTCCTGTGCCCAGCTACTTCATTTTTCCATATCATGTCATCTTTCTCTAGAATTTGTCCTGGCCCCGCATGATTTGTGATGAAGAAACTACCTTTTTCAGCAAGAGATACTCTGTAGTTCTCCAAGAAGATGACTTTCAACTTGCTTCCAACCATAGGGTCATTGTTCACCACATCTGCCACTGAAGTGATCAGCTTTATGATCATTTTGGCCATGTGATATCCTGGGGCAGCCTTGGAGAAGAATGTCAAACACACTGACAGAATGCAGCCATGATCAAGTGGAGAAATGGTGAGAGATCAGGGCCCCCAAATCCCCAGTGAATAGAATCAACTTACTTTGCCACCAATTATGACTGTTCTGGGCACGAATAACTTCTTAGGGTCTTTCTTAATACCTGAAAGAGAATGAGAAGCGGATGGAACGGAGGGCAGTTGATGGCTAGGGAGGCGAGACCTGCGCCAGCCAAGAGTGTCACTTCCACTTCCAGGGGGCGTGGTGGCCACAGGGCTGACTCACGGTTGTACATGGTGACCACGTGCAGGCAGTTCAAGAGTTGCCGCTTGTACTCGTGGATCCTCTTCACATGCACATCAAACATGGAGGATGGGTTGATTTTCACTTTGTACTCCTTCTCCAAGAACTGGGAAAACTTCAGCTTGTTCTCCTGTGGAGACAGTGCATGATGCCAGAGCCCTTTTGACTTAGAAGCATCAGGTTGTCTGTTTTTAAAAACTGGAGCAATAATAAACCATAATAAAAACTGGAGCAGAACAAATGCCGTGGAAAGAATCCACACTGGGAAGCCTCACCTGCTTCACGTTGGAGAGTTCTCGGAGAAAGACGTCATCACCCACGAAGCTATGTAGCTTTGTCAGCTGGCTCAAGTCTTTCACGTAGTCTTCCCCGATTTTCTTTCAGTTTAAAGATGTGATTTAATTAATCAGGATGGCAGTCAAGCCCAAATGAGCAGTTTCTGTCAGTCCGGTGAGTGCTTGTGCTCGCCTACAGCAGGATGGCTGACCTACCACATAGTACGCAGAATGGCCACACTCACAGAAGAGGCTGGCAAGGCCATGTGGGAAGAACACTTTGCTAGTATCTTAAATGTAGTTTCAGTGGCGTTAAGTGTTAAAAACAGGAAACCTACCTAAACGGGGTAACACGGAACCCAGGTTCTACTAGTTATTTATATGGCCTTTGTTATTCTCTTTTACTAAATAGCATTACCATCTTTCATCTTTGTGTCATAGGAGTACGGTCAGCCAGGTATGTAATTTGCAGGCCCTTCCTTTACAAATCAAGAATTTCAAGATGGTTACAGTGGAAAATTAAGTCAAGCACAGAGCCTGTGGGACAGCACAAGTCACATGCTGGTGGCTGATGTAGCCGCCTGCTGCAGACTGGGTTCACAAAGTGCAAGGGCACCCCTTCCCGGTTACCTCTGCTATTAACTCTGCAAGCCCCGGGTTGCAGAGTAAGAGCCAGCGCCTTGGAGTGATCCCATTGGTTTTATTCTGAAACTTGTCTGGTTCTAGCTCGCTGAAGTCCTTGAATCTGGAGACAGAAGAGACACATCACTGAATCTGGCTGCAAGAGTGTGTTTCTGCTACATTCAAGAAGCCAAGTGTAGGCTTCGCAAGATTAAAAGATGGAAGGAGGAGCTGGCAGCAGCTAAGGCTGTTATTTGAAATAGAAATCCATTTGCAATTCCAAATAATTACAAGAAAAACTCCACATCGAATCAGCTCCGTATGATTTCCTGGCTGGCACTGACATATAGACCAGACTTTTCAGCAGAATAATTTTGTGTGGGTTTTTTTTTTTTTTTCTCCTAAATCTAGAACTAGGATGGTTGAGAGAAGAAGGCATTTTTTCTTTTTTAAGTGAATGTTACTTCATGTAGAAGAAAATACTTCTGCACATCTTGATAGGGCCTTTTGTTATCCCCAAATGCAAGCCAGCATCGACTAGCACCAGTGCACTGACGGAGCAACTTCAGACCCAGCACCACAGGAATGGACACTCACACTTGGGTCTTCACGATGTCTGAGTGAATTTTGGCCACGCCATTCACAGCATGGGAGCCCACAATGCAGAGGTGGGCCATGTTGATCCGTTTGCCTCCTTCCTCTTCAATCAGAGACATCCTTCTCAGACGGTCGACATCTTTAGGAAACAAGGCCGCAATTCTCTGGCCAAAGGAAGAGAAAGGCCTTGCTGGCCACTCAGGTTTAAAGCAACAGTGAGATAATGTCGTTCACTTCCCAAACAAAATCTTTGATGGAGCAAATACAAAACTTCACTCCCACAGACAGGGGTCGGGTTATCCCTAGGGAGTTGCCATCCTCCATTTTAGTCTTTTCAAAAAGATGCTTTTAACAAAGCCCCACCAGACTTGAATACTTTTTATGTATCAATGACGGAAAGATGTTTGGGCCTCCAGTTCAGTAAGAGGGGACACTGTAGCTACCCTTAACATCTCAAGACCTCGTTGTCAAAAGGGCTATGAATCTCTAAAAATGACTTACATCTAAATGCTTCTGATTTATCTCATAAATGATTTGCAAATGTCGAGGAAGCAACTTTTCCACCAGGTCTACAGGCCAGCGCTCCAGGGCCTCTGGAAGCACCGTGTGGTTGGTGTATGCGAAGGTCTTCTGGGTGATCTCCCATGCCTGCAGGAAAAGGAGGGGCTTAGCAGCTTTCCTCTGCAAGAAAGGTGGCCCATCACACAAAACCAGACATTCCCTAAGCTCCCGCCAGTCTGCAACGGGACAGTTCATCTACACAGTAAGACACGCTCAATTCTACCAGGTTCCTGAATGGTCCAGAGACTGGGAATATGTAAGGGGGGGTAGGTGGGAAGCAGTTATTTGCAAAACTGTCTGATAAAACTGAAGACAATATACTGATAAGGTTTCTCTACTATCCTAACATGCCTTTTATTTATAAAATAAGCAAAATCTGAGGAACACAAACAAGTAATGTTTTCAATTAGCTGTGTTCTGAGGTTGCAGAGTTTAATTTAGAATCATTTTAGATGCAGAAATAAGGGTAAACACAACAAAAGTCTGAACTACCGAGCTGTGCCCCATTAGGAATGTATTTATTTCTTAATCTTACTCCATGTAAAGCAGTAAGGAGAGAGAGATGTTAGCACCAGGGCAAACTTATTTTTAACCACTGGGAGTTAGCAACAGTAACTTATTTTGAAAAACCGTAAAAGGACCTTTTGGCAAAATCTCAGAACCACAGATATTCTCGTTAATTGAGGGAAAAGGAAGCCAAACTATCCAGACCTTGCACCAGGGCAATTTTTCAATATCCACAAAAATCCTCATCAGCTCAGGGATGGCCAGTGCGGGGTGTGTGTCATTCAGCTGGATGGCAACCTGTGTGGGGAAAAAAGGCATCGGTGTGAAGGTGACAGATGGCCTAGTGTCTGCTTCTTTATCCTCATGCATGTCTGTGCAAAGCACCAAGCAAAATGCCCACCTTTTGTGGGGTGCTTTAAGCCTACCATACTTACTCAAATGTTTTAGCAGAGAAAGGGTTGTAAATCTAATAGGAAGTCCTGAGCCCTCAGTTGTCCCTCTCTGTGTTCACAGACCAAATACTTGCCTGGTCTGGAAAGGCATCAAATGTAGTCTTGGCATTGTCAGTGGAGCCAAACTTGGAGGCTTTGAAACGTCGGATGACATCTTGCAAGGTAGCAGCCACCACAAAGTACTCCTGCTTCAATCGTAGCTCCTTCCCTTCAAAAAACTTCAAGCCAGAGAGACTGAGTGAGAGTAGCTCACCCGGTGGGCGTGGCCAAAATATGACGGGGATCTCCCGCCCAGAAAACTTTAAGACTAAAGCTCATAGGACATACAGTGGAAGATGGCAGGTTGAATGTCAAGCATTAGACTTTGTTCTTTCCTGAAGCATTATTAAAATGACAGTAAAGGGGCTTAAAGAAGGCATACAAATAAAGGATGAAAGGAATGGGAGACAACAGTAACAAACTTTTTGAAGCTGAAAAATAGATGGATGAGTGTTAATTGGGCCAGAAGACCCAGGAAAGCTGAATTTTGACCTGGTAGAGGAGAAGAGCCAAAAAGCAGCTAAATTTATGTGCCAAATCCTCTAAAGGCTCCGGACTTGGCAGCAGTGGGTGCATTTGGAAGTGGGGGTGAAGATGCGGTAAAAGGTTAGTTGCGAGGGGGTGCCTGGGTGGCTCAGCTGGTTAAGTGTCCAACTCTTGATCTAGGCTCAGATCATGGTCTCACAGGTTTGTGAGATCCAATCCCACGTCAGGTTCCACAACGACAGCATGAAGCCTGCTTGGGATTCTCTCTCCCTCTATCTCTGCCCCTCCCTCCACTCTTTCTCCTTCTCTCAAAAATAAATAAATAAACATTTAAAAATAAATGGTTAGTTGCAAGCCTAGGAAGCAGCTGGCCTCAGACTTCATCCCCAGTTCCCTCAGCTGAGCAATCTCCTTCCCCAACTCAGACAGAAGCTGACATTCTCTGGAGATGGAAACACAGGGTTCTCTGTGCTGGAGGGAAGCAGGTACAGTCGAAAGCAGGGTTACCACTCTGTACTGAAAATGGGGGGAAAGGGAGTTAAGTGAAAATTTATGGGCTGAATTGTTGAGACTCTAAGTTTTCTTCTCCCAATCAAATTTCAGAACACAGGCAGCCAACATTAATTCTGCGAGGAAAGAAGCTGTAAGAGCCTTCTCTTGGAGGTGAGAAAGATCAGAGCAAACAGTCCTGCATGGTCAGACCTCAGACCAGGGCAAGACCATGGAGGATGCGTCAGAACTCAAGATCGTGTCATTTTTTTTTAAAGGTTATTTCTTTATTTTGAGAGAGAGAGAGAGGCGCAGAGAGAGAACATGAGGAAGAATCCCAAGAAGTCTCTGCACTGTCAGCTCAGAGCCTGATGTGGGACTAAATCTCCTGAACCAGGAGATCATGACCTGAGCTGAGATCAAGAGTCAGACACGTAACCGACTGAGCCACCCAGGAGCCCCTCATGACTGTATTATTGAGGAACTTAGGGAGCATATCTAAGATTCTGTACTTTTCTTATAGGTGATTAGAAGACTTTAAAGAGCTTTAAGCAAGGGAAAAAAATCTAGCTAGCAGAGGGAGGACAGTTGGAAGATTCCTGGAAGAGAGACTAATGTCTGGATGAGGGCTATGGCCAAGTTGGGAAGACAGAATGAGTTTGCTCTTGTAATTACAGTACAAAAATGATTTATTAACTTGTACTTAAAAATAGGCACGACCCCAAGAGCTACCTTTTACTCAATGAATTTAGTTAACTTTGCATCCCATGCTAACTTAGTATACTCTGTGAACTGCTAGAGATAATTACTTCCGAGTAAAGTTAGGTTTGGCCCCTACTGAAGCCGGAGGATGCATTTTAAGCCCCTTCCAGTTAAATAATTTGGGAGGCTGGGTTTAGCTAGGTAGTACTTGGAAGGATTCTTATATTAACTGACCACAAAACAAGACCACTTTTTGCTTTTGGGTCAGAGATTTTTCTGACATGCACTGAAGTCACAATGTTTCTCTCAAAGGAAAAACTATACTATAAAGTTTCTGAAAATACTACGGCAAACTTAATCCTCTGTAGAGACTATAGTTCAACACCAAGTGGACACCTGGTCTTAAGGACCATTTATATCCCAGTCTTCCAAACCTTCTTTTGTGCCACTTTTCAGAGCACAGTAGTAATTTGGTTGTTCCTGAGACTTATTATAAAAGAGTAATCATTACAGCTTCAAGAAAACAATTTCACCCGTATATAAGGTAGAGCTAAGTATATTTAAATCAACTGAGAATCCATAGTGGTCTTCTGTGATCCAGTTCCAAGTTTTTTAAAAAAAGATTTTTTTTTTAAATTTTAGCTATTTTTAGTGTAAGATTAGGAATAATCACCTATTAAAAAAAGTTTCAAGGGATGAATAAGTGGCATAAGAAACAAATGTTTGCTTCTGGGTCTGCTCCCAGGTCCAGACCCCACCTTGCCTGAGGGCAGAAGGCTGGGACGAGCCTGTCAGCAAGGGGAAGAGGCCAGGCAGGAAACTTCCAGGGTCTCCTGACCCTGTGGAAGAAACTTCTGTTTGGAACTGAAGCAGTATTTCACCAGTGCTCCCTTCATCTTTTATATCCAGGCTTGGTTTTGAAATGCACATACATAACCTCCCAACTGGTCATGAGGTTACTAGTCAAGGGCAAAATACCCATTCTGATTTCATGAAATGTACAAATTTGTTTTCCTTACTTGGCGGGGAGCGGAAGGGAAATCTAGTAATTCAGGAGGTGACAGAGATTACTGTGCACTGAAGAAAAAAAATCAGTATTGAAGATGTGCTTTATGGGCTATAAAGGGGTACTTCTGAAATAAGCTGCTTCTGTTTCTACTGGGAAAGCAAGCTTGACCACTCACATTATCATTGGGATAGAGGACTCGGGAGATGTTCTCGGCCAGATTTCGGTCCAGCACAGCCTGAATGTAGTCTCCAACGTTAACTGGGGGGAAGGTTAGAAAAATGAACAAACAGATAAGCCAGCCACTGTTATCGAAGCCCCTTGACCTCACCTGATGCTTGCTGCATGCCATGTGGATGTAGGGATTCTACAATTCCTGAAAGTTCAAAAGGAATTCCATAGATCTCCCTGCTGTGATTTGCATGAGAGTCTAAGAGGGCCAGACAGAAGGACTGCTTTAAAAATGTCCTTGCATGTGCTCCATAAAATGGCTGCTCAGCCACTTAAGAGTTCTATCAGAAACTCAAGACTGTTCTCTCAAGCTCAATTTGATACTATTAATCAGAAAGACTACACAGGCATACACACACATATACAGAAACCATTTATGCCCCACTCCCCAATATCTTTGTTTTGTGCCATCTTTTAGAGTTCGTGCTGATTTGGTTGCTTCTGTGATCAAAATATTAAACATACACACACAGACACGAGAGCCCAGTCTGTACTCACAGTCTCTGAGGTTAAAGTCATTTGGCGCCCGAGCAGACCAGAGGCGCATGGTGTTGACGGTGTTGTTCATATAGCCGGGCACCGGGGTGTCATATGGCAGGGCCAGGACCACCTGTGGGATTAAACCAAAGCAGCTGCTCAGTTTCCCATGTGTAGGGACGTTGGCTGAACAATGGGATGTAAGTTAGCAACTGGGTTTCTGTTCCTGGCTCCATCACCAACTCAGACTGTGAGGGGCCTAAACCAAGATGAGGGTCCTAGGACTGGAGGGTAAGTTATTAGGGACCATGTGGAGCTTCCTCCTACTGGAGCAATCTGGGTGGCTGGAACCATCTAGACTGATGGTCCCCGGAATCATGCCAATGGTGCCTTCCCTTTGTGTCCCTTGCCTTGATGTGGATGCAGATCTTTCATGTTTCAGAATAAGCCATTGCTCTAAAAATAATAAAATATGATGTGCAAAGTGACAAAGTGAATCTGTATTCACTAAAAACAGGAATAGGGCAATTTTAGTGTAGGTAATTCAATAGTCTTATTTCAAATATGGTGAAAATTAACAGAACAGAAACATATGCAGCTAGATTATAGATGACGTTTAAAATACTATGCTAGATTTTTCAAAGTTGCATGGAGAAGAGTTATTTTGGTGATGAGACCAATCAGCTGATGATCAGCTGAGATGGGTGTTAAGAGGTGAGCTTTGGAAAATTGGTAGCTCAGTCTTTGTGGCAGTCATTGAGACTGAGAAGTACAAGAAGGTAACTGTGTTTCACATGAATTAAAATTTATGTGGGAAAAGACTCATTTCTATTCTGACTCATCAGTCAAGCTCTAAGGAAAGGCAATGACAGAGAGGGAGGGGGGCAAACCATAAGAGACTCTTAAAAACAGAATAAACTGAGGGTTGATGGGGGGTGGGAGGGAGGGAAAAGTGGGTGATGGCCATTGAGGAGGGCACCTGTTGGGATGAGCACTGGGTGTTGTATGGAAACCAATTTGACAATTAATTTCTTATTAAAAAAAAAAAAAGAAAGGCAATGACAGACTGACTGGACTGAAGGGTGCTAGAGATCACTTAGTGCAACCCACTCTTTTTGGACATGACAGGAATGAGGCTGAGAGAGAAGTGACTTGCCCACAGTCACAGTCAATGGTAGGGGTGAAACCGAAACACAAAGCTCTTTAATGCGAGTTATGAGTGAATGAAGCCATATAGTCTGTATCAATCACATATATTTAATCATGCTTCCATGAATACCAGGATCTCGAAGTAATAAATCACCCTCCTTTAAATACCTTTTACCAGGAAAGACAGATCTCTGGAGATTTTTAAAGTACATTGTGATCCATCAGGAAAAGGTGGTTACAGAATGGGAGTGAATCTGGGTTGAAACAGGATTTGTCCTCTGATCCTTGAAGTGTAATTGAGGCAGCTGTGGAAATACACTCAGATATCCCTTCAGAGAACTTTAGGCAGAATTTGCCACCAGGGAGCTTGAGCCGCTGAGGCCATGCTTTCCTAGGGATGCTTCCATCATGACGGAGCTTGAGAGCTAGGACTTGGCTCAAGAGCAATCTTTAATCTCAGGCCCCACCAACCTGGCTGCTTGCTCTGAAATACACAGCCACCTGAGCTCTTCCCGAGGATCCTCCTTCTTTTCCCTTTTCTCTTCACAGGTGCCACACCTCCTCCAACTGCCCCCTCCTCTCTGTCACTATTAGCAATTGCCCCAATATGTCACTTGTACTTCTAATTCTCTCTGGTGTCTGCTTCCCAGAGGACCAGTGCTGACACACATGTGAAATGGATTGCTCAGTTTCCTGGAAACTGCCCACAGCATGTGTATACCACGCCTGTCCTCATGCTCTCTGACCTCACCAGCTACAGACCTGCGGCTGATTTGGGTGATGGCTTCCATAAATCCATAAAGTGCTGCACAGTTTGGGCCAACTCACCTTATGTGACACCTGCCCCATAACCTTGCCTTTGTGGGCACAGAAAAATATATTCTTTCTAATTGAATGTCTGGATATATTATAAAAATGCTTAGAGGTGCTCTGTAAATACAAGGTAGCTCAACAGTGGGACCTGGTGTAAACAGAATGCTTCAGGACTGATTGTGTTAACTACATACATTTGAACAGGTCAGAAGTCACTGGAAGTTTTTAGACACCAAAACGTATACCAAATACTTGCTAGTTGAATACGAAATACTTGCTAGTTTAATACCAAATACGTGTGTGAATTCTTTGGGCATATTAATGATTGATTTGTTTACAGCTCTCCTGATCACATGTGTAACCAACTGCAATTTAGATTGTATTCTATTGTTCAACTAAATTTAGAAAAAGAGAAACTTATCTTGAAATTATAGTATTAGTTTATCCCTTATACCATTATACTATAATGACCTATTTTAGTTTCTAATCTATTTCATATGTTGAAGAAATTCATCCTCAGATAGAAAAATCATTTTTAAATAGTCTTATTTTTCTGAACTGCAAATAGCTCTACATGGATTAGCAGAATAAATTATCAGTTTAAAAAGTCAACTATAAAATGGGTGTTGGTTCTTCTAAAATAAAATGAAGCTTTTATTCATGGAGAATAATCCACAAACCATCTGAATTTAGCATTACAATACTGAACTTCATTCACAGTTTTGCTAAATAAAAATATCTACTTGGTCTTTACCATTTCCTTTAAGCTTTTAAAGAATGGCTAGTGACACATCGTTCCCAGCCTGAGACCATATTTATTAAGCAAATATCTCAAATGGAGCCTCCAAAGATTAGACAATGCAGTCTCGTAATAGGGGTTATTTTCAGGAAGTAAGAAGACAGCAAAGCACGAACCATCACTGGGGGTGCTGAGAAGTGAACTGGTCAGCAACATGGTAATGCTCCATATCCATCCATGAATTAAGTACGCTTGGATCGACACCAGCATTATTTTTCTAGAAGTGATTTTGCACAAAATAACAATTTGTAAAATTTTGTATTATTTTTCTTAACATATAAATGTTGGCATTCCTCTAAATACTTTAGTTTAAAAAAATTATTTTTAAATGTTTTATTTAATTTTGAGAGAGAGAGAAAGAGACAGAGTGTGAGCAGGGGAGGGGCAGAGAGAGAGAGAGAGACAGAGAATTCAAAGCAGGCTCCAGGCTCTGAGCTGTCAGCATAGAGCTTGACATGGGGCTTGAACCCACAAACCATGAGATCATGACCAGAGCTGAAGTCGGATGCTTTAACCGACTGAGACACCCGGGCACCCCTAATAAATACTTTAGTTTTAAAATATTTACCCCTGTGAAGTAGCAAGTAAATATATGGCAGTGAGGTGAGGAATGACATTTACATTTATTTAGTCTTGGCATCAAAAACTTTTTATAAAACTGGAGAGTTAGGCATGCTAGGATTACAGAATCAATTAATCTGATGAAGCTGATTGTAAAATGACCCTGATAAGTTACTTGATCTTGAGGAAATCACTTCTCTCTTGGTCTCAGCTCCCTTGTTTCCAAAATGAGTGGGTTCAATAAGATAAGTAATGGATTTATTTGTAAAAATATACTCTTCAATTATTCAAAACACAATGTACTATATCAGTATCACATACATTATATTTTATGCTATGTATCCACTGTGCTATACAGTACAAAATATTCAGCATGAGGACACTCTGAATACCTGGGTGTCGATCCATTTGGTGCCAGTCTTGGTGTGCTCTACTTTTCCATAGAAGTGCACAGGCAGCATGAATTCAGGACGGGCTTTCTCCCAGGGGTTTCCATGCCTGAGCCAATCATCTGCCTCTTCTACCTGCAAAAAGGACATGGCTTAGAATTTATTTTTCAGGAGGGATGCCTGGGTGGCAATTATTTAATGTTTAATAAGTAAACATTAAAAAAAATTGAAAAATAATTTATTTTTCAGGAGATGTGGACCTTCATTTATATCAAATCAAAAATATCTTTGACTAAATCAATGCAAGAATACTTTTCGTAAGAAAGAACTGTGAAACTCAATTCACCTTTGTTAATGTATTACAATAATTTAGGTAATACATTACAATAATTTAGGTAATACATTACAATAATGTATTACCTAAATTAACAACAATAATACTTGTTAATACATAACATTTAATCCTCATAGCATAACTCTATAGGATGGAACTATGATGTTTCCTTTTTTATTTTTATATTTATTTATTTTTAAGAGAGAGAGACAGAGACAGAGCATGAGCAGGGGAGGGGCAGAGAGAGAGGGAGACACAGAATCTGAAGCACCTGCAGGCTCTGAGCTGTCAGCACAGCCCAAATGCGGGACTCAAACCCACAGAGAGATCATGACCTGAGTCAGACGTCCAACCGAACGAGCCACCCAGGCACCCCTATGTTTCCTTTTTTAAAGAGGAGGAAATTATAACATCTGTCACACAGATGGTAAATGGTACAGCTGAGATTTGACCTTAGGTCTGCAGGTTCCAGAGCCTGTGTCTTAATATCTGTAAATATAATTGTCCAGCTTGAGGGATAGAGGGAGGCCATCCAGGAATGTTTATAACTGGATACCTGGACCTGATGGGTCCTAGATGATGGTTTCTGTCAAGATTCTTTTGCCTAGAATACCCAGAATCAGTTAAGAAATACTACTCATAGAGTAGTATAAGCCTGGGTGGCTCAGTTGGTTAATCATCTGACTCTTGATTTAGGTTCAGGTCATTATCTCACGGTTCGTGAGTTCACGCCTCACACTGGGCTCTGCACTGACATTGAGGAGGCTGCTTGGGATTCCTTCTCGCTCTCTGCCCCCCTCCCCCCCGCCACTTGCTCATGATCTCAAAAATAAATACAATAAAATAAAAAAAAAACACAATACTACTAATAGAAAATTCTCTTAAGAAAGCTTATTTCAATATAAGCATAAGACACTATTACATTCTGTAGTCTTTAATTTAATCCTTCATAATTGTGATCTGATAATGAACTATTAATTATGGTTCATTTTGAAAATAACATCTACTAATACATAAAGAATTTTTTGGCAATTTCAACATTTCCCCATGTGTTTATGTTAATTTATAACAACACATTTTTTATAAAAAATTTTAAAATCATAATTTGTATGATTTTAAATCATGTATGGACATGTATGTATGCACATCAAATTAATTTTGGTTTGCAACACACATGCCCAAACAAGAAAAAACACATTGGAGAGGGGGGGATGTATTTTTAAAGTAAAGATATCATTAGTGAAACCTTTAAAATACTATATATATATCAAAAAATTTAGTTGTGTTTTCACAAGAAAGGAAGGGGTAAGGGATTTTAGTGTAAAGTACTCATCAAAGAGATTACCCCAAATATTGATATTTTACCTATTTGATTCCTCACCTTCCCCTCTTAGAATATATAGCTTTATTTTAAGAAGATTTTGCTTATGAATTATGACAGACTGCTGGATGTTTCATGACTCTCACCTAAATACAAGTTCAATGCCTACCCCAGGCATACTGTAGAGAAAAAGAAATACAGTATCTTTCAGGTATTAGACAAAACACTGATGTCAACAGATAGACAAGAAAATACACATTCATTTATTCAAACATTGACTATGACTTTATATCAAGAAAGCCAGTAAGCTACCCATTAATACTAAGTACGTGCATAATGGTGAATCAAAAGGGGACTCAGAGAAACAACATCTGCAGGTAGTAGATCTGGGCGTGAGACAGACGCTAGAGGCAAGATGCACCACAGGTAGGGTGAAGCCTAGAGAAGGCTGGAGCTGGGTTTGAGCTAATCAGCTGATCAAACCTTGTTAAAATGCAAATTCTCAGTCAGTCTGGGAGGAGGTCTAAAATTCTGCACTTAAGGGGCACCTGGGTGGCTCAGTCGGTTAAGCATCCAACTTCGGCTCGGGTCATGATCTCATAGTTCGTGAGTTCGAGCCCCGCGTCAGGCTCTGTGCTGACAGCTCAGAGCCTGGAGCCTGCTTCACATTCTGTGTCTCCCTCTCTCTCTGACCCTCTCCCGTTCATGCTCTTTCTCTGTCTCAAAAATAAACGTTTAAAAAAATTAAAAAAAGATAAATAAAACTCTGCACTTAAATTTTTTTTAAAACTTTTAACATTTATATTTGAGAGAGAGAGAGAGAAAGAGAGAGAGAGAGAGAGAGAGAGAGAGAGAGAAACAGAGCACAAGCAGGGGAGGGGCAGAGAGAGAGACACAGAATCCGAAGCAGGGTCCAGGCTCTGAGCTGTCAGCACACAGCCCGATGCAGGGCTTGAACCCACGAACTGTGATCATGACCTGAGCCAAAGTCAGATGCTCAACTGGCTGAGCCACCCAGATGCCCCTGAAGTTCTACATTAAAAAAAATGTTTTTAATGTTTATTTATTTTTGACAGAGAGGGAAACAGAGCATGAGTGGGGGAGGGGCAGAGAGAGAGGGAGAACAGAATCTGAAGCAGGCTCCAGGCTCTGAGCTGTCAGCTCCCCCGGGCTCGAACTCACGGACCTCGAGGTCATGACCTGAGCTGATGTCGGACACTCAACCGAATGAGCCACCCAGGCGCCCCTGAAATTCTGCATTTTTAACATGTGTCCTGGGGCTCCATCCATGGTGCAACCAGGAGCTATGTGGTGATACAAAGTCAGTAACTGCAACTCAGAATTTAGACTTCCGCTTATTCTAGTCGGAAGAGAATATCAAAAAATGAAGTAAAAATTTAACAAGGAAACAGCTGAATTTTAGCAGCTGATAAGCTGGTTAAGTTAGAGTCCATTAGCTTGTGTTGACAGCTAGAAACGCTACACAAATAAATGAACATATCCACAAAGGATCAAAACATCCTGACTTACAAAACACTTTATGCTGCATTTAGGCAAGGGCAGGCTGGGGGTTTTCAAACACTGGTCAGTGTGAACACTGCTTCCTGTAACAGGAAGAAACCTCATTTCAGCACTGGAGACGGTTGTAAAACCCACCTGAAGGCATTAAACAAAATGGGACAATGAGGCAGAAACAGCTTTCCTCAAAAATCTGTGTATAGGAGAGCTGACAATGTATCTTCTGCTGAGAAATGCAGCAGGATCATATCGTTTTGCCCTCAAGCAGCGTGAAATGCTCTCAGAACAGATGAACTCTGGGCTCGTCACCACTGGCCCACTGCTGAGAAAGTCAGAGGCTGCATTTGCTCTTTTGAGAGAATATGAGGTGACAAGGCACCAGTCAGCAGATTACTCGTAATGCCATCAAATGTCGGTCTTTTTAATTTTTCCCTGAATAATGGCTGATTTCAACTCCACTGGGTTAACAAGTTATGTAAGAAGACAGAACTCCTAGCTTGCTGTTCTTTGTCTCGAACCTCTTCCTGATTTGGTAAGGAACCGGTTAATTATTCCCTCAATTTCACAAATCTTGTTTTTAGGGTAAATTGGCCAACATTTCATAAGCACAGGCTGGTCTGAACAGATCAGAGGAGAAAAGGGGAACTGCGGCCACCACCCCCACTAAACCCTCAGAAGCTGCAGAATGGTGATAAACCTCTTCTCTACCTTGCTTTCTTCCAATGAATCAACAAACTGGTCTGTAAATTTAGACTTCCATGTAGCCAGTGACCCCTGAATGCACCGACATGCTGAGTCATGTGAAGGGCAGGGGCAAGATAGAAGAGCTTTCATTTACATCCAAGTGGGCTGCTGGATCTGAACACGTGGGATCAAAGAGAGCGGAGACAAAGAAAGTGTGGGTCTGTGGAGGAAGGAGCGGTGCTCCTGTCAGGGGGTGGGGTGGTGAGGAGGGGGCACAGCCTCGACTTGGCATCTTCCTAGAGGAATGGCGCAATGGCTTCTGTGTTCCAGCCAGCATGGGAGCAGAGGTCAGCTCAGGGAGCTCTGTTAGTGACTGAACTGTAAGAAAGGCTTTCCCCGTCGACTGGGACACATGGGACATGAAGAACTAGTGAGCCAACAAACTTTGTTTTCTGATGGTACAACAAATTGAAAACTGTTTATGGGGGCACCACAAATTCAACAGTGGTAACTAGAATCTTGCTGGGCAATGTGAATTGTGCGAGAGAGAGAAGGGTTGATTCTACTCTGAGATACCTACTGTGAGCACCTTTCTACTCTGAGCTTTGGTATGGGACTGTTAAACTTTAATGTGAGGCTGTTCCAATTGTCTTTCCCTCCTTCCTCCCAGGGGCCAATTATTTTCATTCAAGACTATTACTGATAAAGTTTCAATGATCCCCATTAGAGTCTAAGGTAAGTCAAGAATTTTGGCAATAAAATTACTTTCCTGGGGTTTCTGGGTGGCTTGGGTGGTTGAGCGTGTCTGACTCTTGATTTTGGCTCAGGTCATGATCCCAGGGTTGTGGGACAGTCCCTCTAGGGTCTCCACACTGAGCATGGAGCCTGCTGAAGATTTCTTTCTCTGTCTGTCTCTCTCTCTCCCTCAGCTCCTCTCCCCTGCTCTTGTACTTTCTTTCTCTTTCTAAAATAAAAATAAATCAATAAATCAAATTATTTTCTTTAGGGTATTCACAATGAACACTTTAGTACTGCAAATGTTCCTTGAAGAGACTTCAAAAACTAGAAGTTCATTAACCTTTAAAAATCTTCCCAGTGTGTGCCATTTTCTTCAGCCTTCTCCACTGCAGGAGCAATGATGTAGCTGATGTGTGTGGGAGCATGCCCATACCTTCAAAAGATAGGCTTTCCTGGAAGATACTTTTTTTTTTAATAGAAATAGCTTCTTTTTTAATGGTACGATGTATTTTATGTTTGCCCTTTAAAATCCCATCACAGTAAACAATGGATATGGTAAATATGAGTTTTTCTGACTCAGATTCAAGTCATAGTGAGAGTAGTGATGATGGCTAGCAAGGTCAGCTTTGGAGACTTGCAAAAGTCATGTAGTGTCTCTTTCTCATGAACACTAGAAATATAAGCTTCCTGGATCTGACAGGAGAGAAAGGGAACGTGTCCTAGAATAAAGGCCATTTAAAAGTAGCAAAGGTACATTGAAAAGGGCATCTTTTGGGATGAGCACTGGGTGTTGTATGGAAACTAATTTGACAATAAATTTCATATAATAAAAAAAAAAGAACACCTAATAAAAACTTTAAAAAAAAAGTAGCAAAGGTAGTAGGTATGGTTTTAAAACAGTGAACTTACATAAAATCCTGGGGAAAAGGCACTTGAAGAAAAATTGAGACTGATGTGCTGAGTTTCTCTTAAATTGTTCACAGAACAGTAAAGAGGTAAGAAAGGAAATCCTTATTCTGAGGTATAATGCATGCCACACATACTTTCAAAGACTGAGACTGGATACTATGTATTGTTTGGTCGGGTTGTATCAAAATGTTGGTCACGCTAGAAATGCCTGTTAAACTAGGCTTCTCACAGTGTAACTCTAGATTACTTCACTGTGGAAGGGAGCCTATTATTTTGTTTTCTAACTTTTATGATTATAAAATACACACGTCTTGTGAAATATGAGTCATATTGAAGAGCGAATGTAGGATACTAAAAGTGACCTGTAATTGTATCTCCCAGAGATAATCACTGTTGAAGCTTTGATGTATTTTTTCCTAGTATTTTTTCTTTATCTTTTTGGCTTCTTTTGAAAATCCATGATTCCACACCTCCTTTTTTCAACTAACATAAATAATCTCCCATTTTATTAAAATTAATCAAAATATATTAATAACTATATTAATATTATACAATACCACAATTTGTTAAATTATCCTCTTTTTCTTAGGCAAAATTATCACTTTTTTGAGTGCCTATTTGTGTGCCAGACATTGTAGATATCTTCATAATAGTTTCATGAAGCTGGTATCTCCATTTTATAGGTGAGAAAACTGAGGATCAGAGAGGTCAGGGAACCTAATCAAAGCAACACAACTCATAAGTGTAATGAGTAGCAATTAGGCTCAGATTAGAAATTAGATCTCAGTTATGGCCTTAATGGTTTTTTTCTACACAATGCTGCCTCCTAATTCCTTTAGGGATAGCTAAGGGGCGCCTGGGTAGCTCAGTAGGTTGAGTGACCGACTTGGCTCAGGTCGTGATCTCACGGTTTTTGAGTTTGAGCACCTCATTGGGCTCTGTACTGACAGCTCAGAGCCTGGAGCTTGCTTCAGATTCTGTGTATCCTGCTTGTGCTCCGTCTCTCTCTCTCTTGAAAATAAATAAAACATTAGAAAAAATTATTTAGGGACAGCTAAGATATACTGGTCCTTAACAAAATTTGGAAGTGTGTCTTTCAATATGTTCCCAATAGTCTCCTTCTGAGACTTTTTCCTTGGTGCATTCTCTCCTCACATGCAAACCTTTTAGTTCCTTCTTCCTTGGCTCAGAGTGTCAAAATACTGAGGGAGGGAGAGAGAATGGTGCTGACACTAAGCTTATTCTCATCCTTCCTCTCCCCTGGGATTAGCTCCAGCTGAGGTCCCCCCATCCAACTCTGAGCACTCCGTCCTCAGACTGACTCATGGAAGTGTGGGAGGGGCTCCAAGAATGTGGGCTTTTTGAATTTTGTCAATGATGTGCGTGTAGGGGGGAAAGATAGGGAGAGAGAAAGCCTAAATCACACTAGGCATCAGAAAGACCGTCCACACCAGGGCTGATTGTAGGCTCAAAGAATTACCAAAGATAAAAGAAACTAGCACCCAAGAATCCAGTTTAGTTATATAAAAATCAAATGAGAGTCATTTGTATGGACTATTTGTGCAAATATCTGTGGAGCACTATAATTATATGTATTAAATATGTGCCAGATTTATTTGATTTAATAGTTATAAAATTGCCTGCTTGCATCTTATAAAAAATTAGAACAATGAACTCATCTATCTTATACGATAAACATATTAAGGAGGGCAAGACTGAGTGTAGAGAAAATCTGGGGATACAGACCCATGTTTGCCAGCAGTGTGATCTGAGGTAATGCTACTTAAGAGTCTCAGTTTTCTCGGGGCAACTGGGTGGCTGAGTCGGTTAAGCACCTGACTCTTGATTTTGGCTCAGGTCATGATCTCATGGTTTGTGAGTTGGAATCCTGTGTGGGGCTCTGTGCTGACAATGAGGAGCCTGCTTGGGATTCTCTCTCTCTCTCTGCTCCCACCCTGCCCCTCCCCTCTGCTCCCCCCCCACCTCGCTCTCTCTCAAAATCAATAAACATTAAAAAAAAAAAAGTCTGTTTCCTCACCTATAAAATGGGAACATGCTTCCTACCATCAAGAATTATAGGGGAAGATCATAAGTCAAAAAATGTATTCCTCCATCTTGCATGCTGCAGAGAATAGACATTGTACGTTGTAGGTGGTCCACACTCAGGTGTCAATGATAAATATTTTCAGAGTATTCTCATGAGTCAGGTACTATGTGAGGTGCTTATGGATCTGGTGCTGAATGATATTGGTAGGCTCTCTGCTCTTAGGGAACTCACATCCCAAAGGGGGAAGACTGATAGTTTTCAGTGATGTCAATTAAATGCCAGAGAAATTAGTAAAGCTTTATATTAACTGTACATTATAAATCACCCAGAATACTATGAAGGAGAAGTATTTTTAATAACAAAATTTTGAAAGATGGCTCACATACCTGCCATCCATCTCGGATCTTCTGATTAAAGATTCCATATTCGTATCGGATGCCATATCCATAGGCTGCAAGTCCCAAGGTTGCCATGGAATCCAAGAAGCAGGCTAAATTAAAGAGAACACAGGCAAAAAACAGAGTCATCAAGGTTAGTCCAAATTTCATCTTTCTTTAAAAAACACGGCAGCCAAAAGACATTTTCTCTAAAACACATTTGTATTTAAAAGCACAGAGACAGCTGTGGAGTGGGTATTCAATTTTTTAAAAATAACATTTTAAAATTGTTGGCATTTTTTTTTAGAACAGATAAAGAAGATGGCCTGCCTTAGATATATCCATTATTGTGTCTGTCACTCACACTACCCTTTCTAAGGGAAGCTGTCTCTATGGCCCCTACTTGAAAAGACGGCCCTAGGAGAGTATAATTTACATGTTACCATCTAAACAACTAGCTGGACATCTGTGGTAGCCTCTCTTTCTGGCTACTGGAATTCCAATGTTGTTCAGATATCAGGTGGCCATATGCTTCAGGGAGGCTGGGCCAGGAAATGAATCTTGCTTTGGTCTAAGCTTCTAAGCCAATCATGGGCACACAATGACCTACAATCTAAGGAGAGGTGCTAGGAAATCTGCAAGATGCAGTGAAAGATTTCTTTGCCCCTGCCATTTTTTTTTTTTTTATTTTTTTTTCCATGAGAGGAAAGCCAAAAGAACCACAAAGATCTGACAGAATCATGCTGTTGAACTAATCTTGGGACGGCCCAACTCCTGGAGTCCTTGTTTACTGACAACACATGTCCTTGTTGGTTGAACAAATTTTTGCTAGATTTTCTGTTACTTGTGGCTAAGAACATTAATGACAGAACCTCCGATCCAAAGCAGCCAATCAAAAGACTGAGTAGGGATCTATGTTGTGGCCAGGAGCAACCTGGGGGGTTACACTAATCTGATTGTCCCTCTCAGGAATTTGAACTGAGAAATATACAGAGAATGAGGAAATGTACAATAGGCTCTAAAACCTTTTGAAAAGAACATTTGTAGATCAAACAGAAATGGACTGAGTTAGGGTCATGGTGGGGCCCTAAAATGGAGAATCCACAAAAGCCAACAGCCAACGCCTTCAAGTTACTGTAACATCACAGTGGTCTTCTAGTCCCTATGTTCATGTAGCCTGACTCTCCCCCAGTTTCTGCTCTCTCAGAGCTGTGGCCACTTGTCTTTTCCTGGGTCACTCTCAAATTATTCTTAGAGCTTGACCAGAATGGGGTCCCAACCTTTTCAGTCAGGTAAAAATGAGGCTATCTAATGAGAATTACTCAAGCCTCATTCACCACTTCATTCTTTGACCTTACATCCTTATCAGGAGCTAGGTCATTAATGTCAGGCACAGAGTGGGGTTAACTCAGCCAACAAATAGGCCTGGGGCTTTACATGAAAGGCAGGCTGGTTGTCATTCTTAGATGAATATGCCACTGGTTCTGCTGGTCTTCCTATAGCCCCATGGAAAGCCTACTAAATTGTCCAATGGTTGACTTTATAAGGTAGTAAGTATCTCTAATACTAATAGCAGTATTAACGAACACTGCAACTAATGTAGTAAGGATTAAATGCTGCAAAATACACACAAATGGATTTCCCATAATTTGAAAGTGTGTGTAAAATTAAGAGTAAAATCATTTCGAAAAAGAAGAAATGGATTATTTTTCATAGAGCACAATCTGATACATACATGTATGATGGTACATTTCTATTACTCAATTTAAATTTCACATGTACATTGTATGTTAATTATACTAGAATTAAAATAAAAAAATAAGCAGTGACTGGGTGGCTCAGTCAGTTAAGCATCCGACTCTCGTTTTTGGCTCAGGTCATGATCACATGGTTCATGAGATCAAGCCCTGCGTCAGGCTCTGCGCTGACAGCGTAGAGCCTGTTTGGGATTCTCTCTCTCCCTCTCTCTCTGCCCCTCCTCGACTCTCTTTCTCTTGCAAATATAAATAAACATTAAAAAAATAAAAAAATAAATTTCACAATACAACCTCATTGTAAAAAAACATTGAAACATTACAGATGGCATCAGTACCCTCTATTTTGCACTCTTCTCTAGGAAAGATCAGAGGGAATATTTCAAACTCCAGACTTTTTTCCCTATGAATTTATACATATACTTACAGAAAATATTTATTTTTTTAGTGTTTATTTATTTTTGAGAAAGAGAGAGAGAGAGAGAATCCCAAGCAGTCTCTGTACTGTCAACACAGAGCCAGATAAGGGGCTTGAACTCAAGAACCATTAAGATCAGATGACCTGAGCTGAAATCAAGAGTCAGGAGCTTAACCAACTAAGCCACCCAGGTGCCCCAGAAAATATTTAATTTTTAAAAAACATAAATAGTATCACACTGTGTTACTTTTAATGTCACTTGGGGTTTTTTTCCTTCCCCCTGAGAGGTCTACCCAGAGAAGTATATACAGATCAATTTTACTGTTTTTATTTTTTACTGTAATATTTTTACTGTGTGTGTGTGTTTTTTTTTTTTTACTGCAATGTACATGTTCTAATACTTACTCTTATATCAATGGACATTAGGTTATTTCTAATATTTTGCCTTAATAAATAATACCGTAATAATTTTTTCACATGCCTCCTTGTGTACCTGTTTGAGCATATCTTTAGAGTAAATATCAGGAAGTTGAATTGCTTGGTCATAGGGAAGCATATCTTTAATTTAATGGAGTTAGTATTTTTTTAAATGTTTTCTTTTACATTCGTTGAAAAAGCATTTCCTAGATAAAGCACTCAAATTGCGTCCAAACAACAAAAAAAGATATTAATGAACTAAATCATACCAAAAATATAACAAGTGTATCACTGCCTACTAGTCAGTCAAAAAGCAAACTGTCAGGTGCATAAGACAACAACACGATGGTTAAACAACTGAGGTCATACCTCCCAAGTATGGGATTCGAGCAGCTATGGACAAATAACTGTGAAGTAAAGGGTCCGCTTTGGAAACCCTTCAGCGCACAGGAAGGAGCTGGTTAACTTTGGGGTTTTAAGCAATGTCTCCAAGGGGTTTAAGCAATGTCTCTTTTGTTCAAGTTCCCTTCTCTACTATTTGTGTAGAACTGATCAAACCATAGTGCAAACTCAAAAACAAATCCATCTATAACCAGCTCACACCTTGCACTCCTCCTACAGAGCCTTTCTGGTTCCTGTAAGCATGGTCTAAGGTACGCAGCATCTGAGAAGCCACTGACTGTCCAGACAACAGAACACACTCACCACGTCACTTACCAGCAAGCCTCCCAAGACCACCATTGCCAAGCCCGGCATCTTCTTCAATTTCTTCTAGCTCCTCCATATCCAATCCAAGCTAGTGATGAAAGGAAAACACACTGGATGCAGATACAAATGCAGGCCATTTCAGAAAGCATAGTCATTTCCTAAAGCTCTGGGTCAGGCACCTGGGTCATCTGTGTACTCCATTCTGTGGGCACCCTCACAGAGTATTCTGGCATCAGATGCCCGCTGCAGATGGTGGCGACCGCAGATGCATACCACACAAGATGGCACAGCAACAGCTCGGGGAGGAGGGGAGGATCCAAATGTCCATTTCTGGCTCTGTTACTTCTTAGCTACCTGACTCTGGGCAAAGTAACTCTCCTTATACTTCTCTTATTTCAAAAACGAGGACAGGGCCCCCGGGGGGCTCAGCCAGTTAAGCGTCTGACTCTTGATTTTGGCTCAGGTCACCATCTTGTGGTGCGTGAGATCGAGCTCCACGTTGGGCTCTGCACTGAGTGTGGGGCCTGCTTGGGATTCTCTCTCTCCCTCTCTCTCTGCCCCTCGCCCCTCATGCGGATGCATCCTCTCTCTCTCACGCAATAAATAAATAAACATTTTAAAAAATAAAAAATGAGGATAATAGTATCTGCCTCATTTAGGGCTGCCATGAATTAAATGGGAGTATACAAAGCATTTAGAATTACCTTGAACAGATATTTCTCAATAAATATTAGCTACCCCTCATTTTTAAAATTATTTTTTTGTGTGTGCTAAGAGGTAAAACCTCAGGAATGGTCCAGTGCCACTCTGATACTAACTAGGCTGAAGGACTTTGAAAACTATCAAAAAGTATGAGGTCAGACCTTCTGGGATGAACTAAAGTTCATCTTTTCGTGACCACAATATATTTACTCAGTAGGGTCAATGGTTGTTAACCCAAAACCAGTTACTGAGTCACTGCTCAGGAGACCTGGGGTCAGATAGCAGTCAGGGAAACAGCCCTGTGGGCCAACTGGTAAGGGCCAAAATCCTCTACTTCTTTCTGTGGTGCGTAAGAGACTATGGGAGGCCAATGAGCCTCTGTGACGCTGGTGATAGATGGAACTGGTTCCCAACCAGCTCCCTGACCCAGAGCATTTGGTGTGCACAGCCAGAGGCCACTGTCATCAGCATGGACTCGTGTCAGAATTGTGCAGCCCTGGAGATGACTCTGGACCGTTTATCTTGCAACGAGGAAACTGACAGATAAATTAAATGACCTCTTCTATGTTGACTAGATAGTAACCTAGCCCATGCTTGGCTAATACTGGTTTGTTGTGAAAAGGACTGTATTCTTAGCTAAAAGTGATGCAATCCACAAAATCCAGAATTATTTAAAATGGAAACATAATTAAACATATTTACAAACATCCATAAAAATTAAAAGCATGAAGTTGATGCCCAGGTTTTCATGGAGCCACCTACTTGGATCCCCACCTTTATCCCAAAAGTGGCTTTCTCACACCAGTGTCAATAACTAAATCTTCTCAGAATTCAAGAATGGCTTTGTCTGTTTACTGTTGAAGAGGTTTTCAAATTTGCTCCCTGGTGACTAGAGTTTACTGGGGTCCTTGTGCAAGCCAACAACACAATGGTTAAGCAACTCAGGTAATACCACACAAATATGTGACTTGAGTAGCTGTGAACAAATAACAGTGAAATAAAGGAGAGGCCACTTTGGAAAAAACCTTTCTCGGTGCTAACGTCAACATTCAGGATGTTTTCAATTCTCAAAATGTAAATCTAAAGTAGGCTGTAAACCTTGAGTAGCTTGACAGGGGTTACTTTACCCACCTGCTTATGCGAGGGCGGGGAGGTATATTATTTTCGCCTGCTATCAGGGGACGCAAAGAAAGGGAAAACAGGGGAGCTGCAATGATTCTTTCATAGAAAATACCTCTCGCACGTGAAGGAAAACAGTCCTTAGTGACAGCAGCTGGCCACATGAGACAATCCCATGCTAAGGAAAAGGAGTGGTTTGAACAATCTCTCATTTAGAACGTGTCTTTGCAAATACACATTTCTCCTTTCAATCACATGAAAAGGATTAAAAACTGTTTGTTTTTTAGCGTGGAGATCCCTGAGGCTCTGGGGAGAAACAGTTAAATACATTCATGAAAACAAATTAGCATATTGAGTTTCAGACCTCAAGCTCTTCATTTAAGGAGGAAGTGTATTTTACATCTCATTAAGCAATAAAGCAAGTATGTCAATGCAATTTTAAAAACCTATTATTTATACATGTTGCCTTGATGTATGAATAATAGGCAAACTTTGATCATTTTTAAAAGTAGACACGAAGGGCTCAGTTGGTGGAGCGTGTGTGTGACGCTTGATCTCGGGGTTGTGTGTTTGAGCCCCACAGTGGTGTAGAGATTACTCAAAAATAAATTCTTTAAAAAAAAAAAAGTAGATAGGAGCCCAAAGTAAAACCTGTGATTCTGATAGCAGGGGCTCAGGTACTTTTAAAAGGCTTGTTCAGATGCTGATTCTTAACATGTAATTTGTAATGTGTCAACTGATTGCAAAAGAAAATTCTCATGAGGCAAAACCAGTTCTCTTTGTTTCTCTTAAACCAGAGATCTCCACTAGTTTATATTTCTAATTGTAATAGCCACAGATAAAGAAACAACTTTTCACTTTTTTTTTTTTTTTTTTTGGTGCTATGCTCCCAAGTTTCCTGAACTGAACTTGAAATTTAAGGGGAGAGAAGCAAAGATATATGGAGACAATGTACCTGGTAAATGGCCTCATCACAGGCATTTTGCAGGCCAAGGTTGATCATGGTGTTCTGTAATGTTCGGCCCATATAAAATTCCAAAGAGAGGTAATAAACTCTCTGAAAACAAAGAGAGGTCATGTTAATGCTAGAAGGCCAACCTTACTTGTCAACATAAAAGCACAAAAGGTCACCAATAAGAAACAAACAGACAAGACTACTTTAATACAAATTCAAATGAGACTCTTATAGAGGTATGAAGCGCTAAATAAAAGCATAACTGACAACTGGCTTTGAGAAAAACCATTTTATACCCTATTTTTGGCAAAGTAGTTTCTATGCCTAGGGAGAAAAAAAGCAAACTCATCCAACTAATCAGATTCAGTGTTTTGTGTGTGTGTGTGTGTGTGTGTGTGTGTGTGTGTTTCCTTCCTGTTCATAAACCTCATAAATTAAGCTATGTTTTGGACAGAAGTCAGACTGCCACAGCTCATCAATCATTTGTAAAATACTTATAGGATGAGAGTCAGGTGGGGTTGACTGTGATCATCTCGACTCATCCAAGAAACGTAAACTCCTTCAAGATACACCCAAAGGCTAGACTATAGCCACTTTGACCACTGCAAGTAACACTGCGATTAATTATTTTAGGATACAATTATTCTTGAAAGGCTATGATCTGGCAATAACAAAAGATTACCTCAGGTTTATTGGGGTTTGTTCTTGATGAGGTGGGGAATTTCTCTAGCGACTTAGAAACTGTTGGCCTTTGACAGAAAGCCAGGTAAATACTATTTGAGCTGAATGTGAAAGGTGCAAAGGTCAGAGTTGCCTGAAACCTTTCAAAGTACAAGCACAATTTACTAATTAAAAAAAGAGAGGAAGATCAGTGAATAACTTCATCATCCCCTTTTACGATGCCTTACTTTCCATATCAGTTCCCCTTTTCTTTTTGGCCAAATGCAAAACAACAAACATCTATAAATGCATCACTATAAAGCACTGCAAATTTTAGGAATTCTTTCATTTCCAGATAGGAAGAAGCAGAAAGAAAGTATTTGGTCAACCTGAAAACATAAAAAGAATATACTTCAACATAACAGATTTTTATTATAATATTTAACTCATTAGTTACACACATATATTTAGAATAAAATACTATATGAAAATTTCAACTTAGAAATTTCACTTTTTGCCACTTTCATTTAATGAAACAATTGGCTTTTAAGTGTTCCCACGGATAGTCAATATCCATATCTTCGTGGGTAGTATAATGCGATCTTCCAGAGTATATCATCATTATTTTTATCCCAGTGGTCTGAATATCTATAAAGCTGTTATTAGCTTATTAGATGCCTCTGTGTGAGTTGGGAAAAGGTATCTTTCCTGAGGCAGACACACACCAAAGAGGTGCATGGTGTCACTCATGCCCACGGATGTCCATGAGGCTAGTATAGCACAGGAAAGAATGCCTCAAGCCACACGTATCATTTGCATAATGTCAGTGCAGTTTTCCCCATTCTTCCCTGTACATTCATTATTTCAATAAAACCACAATGTATTATTGCTTTTCACATTTTAGTGATGTATAAAAAGCTTGTTTGCAATTGTGAGGTCACACCTGCAGATGACTACATGTGTTCACTTTCTTTGCTTCCCTTTTAATGAATTAGCATGGACTTAAGACATTTCAAGACATTTCAAGGTCTTCCTAAAAAAATGTTGTTGCTTAAAGTAATTGAAAAAGCACCTCATTATATGACAGACTTTACAAGCACATGAATTTAAAGTGATTTCCTGTTTTCTCATAAATAACTTTCGGCAGGGAGGAAACCTCATCTCCTATTTGGGGATATATGAGACCTTGAAAAATTGAACTCTCTCCAACCTGAGTCAGTGGTCTCTGAACACTTAAAACATACTCCTGGTAGTAAAATATTTGAACATCTCCAACACACCTTAAAAACTGGGTACATGCACTACTGTTACTGACATTTTATGTATATATTACATAAAGTGGACATTTTCAAAAGGCTTATAAAAAGACACAAGAACTAATATTTTAAAAATAATATTATTTTTATTTCTAGCATCAATCAGAGGACCCGGGTACTTCTGGGAAGACATATGAACAGGTGGCAACACAACTGACTTGCAGGACAGGTAAGAGTTGAGCGTGGAGACACGTGGAGGGAAGGGCAATCGCACATGACAGGTGCACTGTGGGCAGAGGCCCAGAAGTGGGGAGTACAGGGCAGGGACAGGGACAGAAGATTGGTTTGGTGGGAAAGCAAGGTAGGTCCAGGAGAATAATGGGAGATAGGATAGGAGGGACAGATTCATCTGGACTGAGAAGGACCTTAAATGCATGACTGTGACAGGCAGTGGGGGCCATGATATCTGAACAGAGGGCAACATGTGTTCCTTTAGGAAGCTTAATTGGGCTACAGTGCCCAGAGGGAGATGGGATTGCATACCTAGATGCCTCCAGGAGCCAGGCAGGGAAAATAAATGTGTAATGGAAGTCACATGAAACAATGAGGACTCCTGGGCCAAGAACTGGGGTGTGTGTGTCCTGCTCGAAGGCACTGAAAATTTAACTGCTTACAGTTGTCTCGCTGGCCAAACAAAACACAGTGTCTAGCCACATTCAGCCACACACTGCCAGCTTTACCACTCAGTGGAAAGCAAGGTAACCGCTCAGAAGTCTACTTCATACACCAGGAGCCTGGGCCTCAAGCTCAGAAAAGGGAGAATGCAGGGGAGTGGGTAATTTCAAGAGGACCCACGGGAATCAGCAGAATTTGGCAACTTGCTGAATGAAGAATCTAGGAGAAGATCAAAGGTGAGTCTACAGCGTTGTGTCTGGGTGACTGCCAGGAGGGCAATGCCATTAAATTAGAAACAGAAGATAGGTCAGGATTGGGTGGGGGTGGGGGGGTGATGATTTGAGTTTGAGGAAATAGGAAGAGATTTAAGTATGTATGTTCACTGAGCACTCAGAAATGTAGGAATGGAGTCTGAAAAGGAACTCAGGCTAGAGGTCCAGATTTGGGATTCATCTGCATGGTTCCCAGAGAGCAGGGGAGACGGGAGGGAAGCTTGGACACATTTACTGGCTCCATTCTCTGCTCTAATGAGGCCAGGGATCTCCTGTTTAGGGGAACTATCACAAAGGAGATACTTTATTATTTTTGTTCATTTTATTTTAGAGAGAGAGCGTGAGCATGATTGGGTAGAAGGGCAAAGGAAGGGAGGGAGGGAGAGAGGAACAGGGAGAGAGGATGAATCTTAAGCAGGTTCCACGCTCAGCACGGAGCCTGACAAGGAGCTTGATCCCACAGCTCTGGGATCATGACCTGAGCCAAAATCAAGAGTCAGATGCTCAACCGAGCCACCCGGGAACCCCTGAGGAGACAGTTTATTAACACGTGTGGAATGAATCTTGTTTGCTGTTGTATCCCCAGTGTATCATTCTCAGAATACCCAGTGTATACCTGCACTCAGGGCCAGTGAAGAAACTAGCCAGAGGACAGAAGAACAATAAAGTACCAGATAAGGCCACTGAAGGAGAAACATACAAGGTCAGTGTATTCTATGGTGCTAAAGGCTATGGAGGGGTGTGTGGGGGGTGGGGGTAAGGTTCTAAAATATGGCTCATTGCCTCACTCTCCAGCTTAAAAACTTATAAAAGTATTTTTAATGGGAAGTCCCAAGCTGCAGTCCCTTCTGTGCAAATAAAAAGATACAATAAATAGAATACACAAAGTGCTAAGATTATATTTTAGCAGTTGCCACCTTTGGGTAGAGGCCTAGGCTTCTGGGGCACAGAAGCATTTGAAAGCTTTGTTACAGCTGCAGTTTCTTACTATGAGAATTTCTTTTGCTCATTGGTTCTTTGGAGTATTCTTTCTTTTCATGCTTTTACATATTGAAAATAGTCCTAATAAATGTTTATATGCATTTCCCACTGCCTCCTGGGTATATTCCACTTTCACCCTTTCCAAGATGCCTCCAGCCAGTCTTTCCAGTTTCCTCTCCAATACTTACTCACACCCACCTCGTTATGCACAACACAACACCTCTCCCTGCCAGGTTCCTTCCAACCTTGGCACTCCACCTTCCTAGGTTGGCCAGGTTGGCCTGGGTTGTCCCTCTGTGCGCCCGAAACCTCCCTAAGGACCCCTGCATTCCAGCCCCCGCGCAGTGGACAGGGGTAGTCTGTGAACACCAGCAGCTCCTCGGTAGGTCTCAGAGGCCAGAGCACGTCCTGGCCCTCTGCCTCCAGCCCGCAGGAAAACAAGGAAGTGCAGGAGCTCCACACCCCACTCACTGGTAGGAACTGCTGGGAGCCAGCGGGCAGAGCTCTGACTGCGGGGGCGGCACCCTTGCCCCTCCCTCCCCACCTCAGACGGGATGAGAAGCCCGGGTCATCCACGCATCCCCCAATCTAGCCCCTCCAAAGCCTCTAGGGGCAGCGAGGCACCTTCCTTCATCTCCTCTTTTCTGCCTCCTCTCCACGCCCCCCCACTCTCCCAGTTCACATTCCCCTTTCACGGCCAATTTGTCTCCCCTCTCTAAACATTAAACTTAGCCAAGGCAGCGCTTTTGTTCATTTTGTTCGGGGCCGCCTGGCCCAGAACTGTGCCTGGCGTGCAGGCAGGAGGCGCCCGAGACCTCCTATTAAACGCAGATGAGCAGAGACGTTCCAAAAAAGTTAGTGAAATAAGCGGGCAGCGAGGGTAACCTGGGCGGTCGCCCACTGGGCGGTCGCCGGAGCCCACGGGCGCGGCGGCTCGGGTGGGGCTGGTGCGCGGCGCCGCCGCACCCGGGTGGGGCTCTGGTGGAGTGGCGCAGTGCCATCCCCTGCCTCCCGAACACGTCAAGCCCGGGCTTCTGGGGGCACTTCCCCGCGGGGGACGGGGGCAAGAACGGGGTGAAGAGGGTCACTCCGGGGGCTCCTCCCGCCGGGCCGGTACCTTGGGGCACTTCTCGTAGTAGTACTGCTGCGTGCGGATCCAGCGCCCCACCAGGTGGTCGCGCACCGTGTGCGCCAGCGCGAAGAAGTAGTCGCGGGGGGTGGCCACGTTGCGGTCCTTGACCAGCGTGAAGTGCAGGTGCCGGTTGAAGCCTTTCTTCAGCTCGGCCACGTTCTCCACGCCCACGATGCCGCGGATGCTGATCTGCCGCCGCTTCTCCTGGTCCGTCAGGGGCTTGGCCATGGCGGCGGCGGCGGGGGCTGAGCAGGTAGCGGGACTAGCGGCCTGGCGCCGGAGGCAGGACCGGCGGAGCGGGCTCCGCGCCGCGCGCCGCCGCTTTTGAGTCTGAAGAAAGTTTGGGGTCCGCCCCTGGGCGCGGCGCCGCCCCGGGTCCGGCCCGCCGGCCGCGGGGCGGAGGGAGGACCTGGCCCGCCCTGGACTCCGCGGCCTCCGCGTCGGGGGCGTCGGGGGCGGGGCGCGCGCGGGACCCCTGCCGGCCGGAGTGTGCGCACCAGCCCTACCGGGCTGGGGCGGGGTGGGGCCGGGGCCGGGGCGGGGGGCCGGGGGCGGGGCCGGGACCGGGCCCGGGGCCGCGGCGGGGTGGGGCCGGGGCTGGGCTGAGCCCTCTGGGCGGTCCAGGGCGGGACCTCCGGCTGGTCACGTAGCCACTCGGCGGCTCGTTTCCGAATGCGGGAATCCGGGAGGAAGGCAGGTGTCCTGTCAACCCACTGGAGATGCTCGGCTTTAGGAGGACGTCTGAAAGCACGTTGTCGGCAAACTTTTGTTTTACAGAAGTTTACCTGCTGTGTCGTCATTTCTCACCTGGAAGGGGTGCCACCAATAAGCATCTGAAGGGATCAGCACGCCTTTACTTCAGTCCCGTCCCACTTGTCAGTCCGTGGCATTGCCCCACCTTGGATCCCAGACTTCAGAAGGAAATCCCAGGGTGCCTCTTTTGCTTTCAGCTAAAAGGACTCAAGGATTCGAATTTCTTGACTCCTCAGACCCACGTTTGCCCTGGCAAAAGCCCCCTACTGCTCATCTGTAGAGACAACTTAGTAAGAATCAGAAAGTCCTGCGTTGGACCTTTGGGCTGATGAGGCGGCAGGAGCTTTTACGTTAGGCCTCTTGTTTGAATTACCTTTTAGTTTTTAATTTTTTATTTAATTTTTTATTTTAAGGAGAGAGAGAGAGAGAGAGAGAGAGAGGGAGACACAGAATCCAAAGCAGGCTCCAGGCTCTGAGCTGTCAGCACAGAGCCTGAGGCAGGGCTGAAACTCAGGAACCTGGAGATCGTGACCTGAGCTGAAGTTGGAAGCTTAATCGACTGAGCCACCCAGGCACCCCTGAATTACCTTTTAAAGGAAGGTGGGGTGCAGTAGGGAGAAAAGAAAAGGGTCTATGTGTGGAAAGTGAAGGGATAACTCACTGAGCCAGTTGCCGTGTTAACAAGTTGCCCACAAAGCAGTCTGTGTTAATCTGTAGTACAGGCTGATCTTTGCACACTGTTTGCCTCCAGCTTGGGTGCTATTTGTGTGTGTGTGTGTGTGTGTGTGTGTGTGTGTGTGTAAGCCTTGGAAAAGGCAAACACGTGCTGTTTTAGGATGTCATCAGAGGCTTTTGCTTCTTCAACAAAGGGTGGTGTTAATCTATCAGACTCTATCAGAAACAGTCCATTGCCAGAATTGCCAGCAATGACTTGTGCTATTCCTGCTGCTCAACTACCGGTCCCCCGCGGGTGCTATGATGAAATGGCACTTGTGAATACCTGAACAAACTGTCCGGACCTCACAGGACAAGTATAAGTTGCCCATTGTCAGAAACGAACGTTGGGAAAGTGAGTTAATCCACGTCTTCAGAGAAGCAGATGCTAAGACATGATTAAACGTGCAAAGATTTTATCAGGGCAAATGCCTGTGGGAGAGAAAACGTAGAAGGAGCCAAGTTAGCCTGGGAGAGTATCAGACTGTGAGGCTAGTTTGACCACCTCCCCCCACTCTGTACCACTGAAGGAGAGAGGGAGGGAAGAATGAGAAAGGACATCCCAGGCTGCCCTGAAGTCCTAGGAAGAACCAGCAAGGCCACAGGGCTGTTCTGGGGCCAAAGTCAACTGTCAGAGGTGGCCCTGTGCTCTCTGAGTCATCGGTGGGAGCATGCCCCGGAGGCATGGCCCCTGTACAAGCACAGCGAGGCTGTCCAGGAGGTCTGGGGCCCTTGCTCAGTTATGTTTTCTACAGTGGGAGGTCTCTGAGGCCCATTCTGGGGGCCACCACAGAAAGATTTTAGATAGACATAGATTAACAGTCAGTATGTTTCTAAGTGGAGACGATTGTGTTGACATTCCACTTTCGGATTCATCAAAACTGCAGCCGGCGTTTCCTGAGGGCTCTGGCGAGGTGCTTAATGTGCATTCCCTCATTTAATCCTTTCACCTGCTCTGTGGGCAAGTTGTAGCTTTCTTCCCATTTTACAGATGAGGAAACCGAGGCTTAGGGAAAGTAAGCAGCTTGCTCAAGACCACTTGAATAAGGGGCTGAAGAGGTTTTCAGTTCTTTGCATGTTGTTTTCCCTCTTCTGAAACAGGGTTTGAGATCTATTTTATACACCTGAATTCTGACTGCCCTTCAGCTGACCTACTTACCCCATCCATGTGGTTTGCTTAGTACTGTTCTCTGGCCTTTTCACCTACTTCTAATCAGTTTTGAAATTCAGGGATATGTCAGAAGTCCAAAGTGACCCTGCAACAGGTCACTTGCACTCTGGGGATGGGCAGGATAAAGGTGAGCTGAGGTTCATGTTCACTGAGCTTATTTAAGTACATTCCACTCAGTATATTTAATGTATGAGTCTGTCAACCAAGGCTACTACCTAGGCTCTGCTGTTTTAAATATTTAGTAAGATGACTGAGAGCCCAGACTTATTATACTGTTGAATTCCCTTAGAATCTGTAGACAGCACGGCTGACCGAATTGCCATCTCTGTAATTGTCTGTGACTGTGACCATTCACTTGCTACCTGAATATATTTGGCTTATCCTGAAGCAAGTGAGTGTTTCTGGCACTTTCAGATCCTGTCATATTTGATTTGCTCATTAATACGGTAGTTTGGCTTGTTAGGTGTGGCCCAGTGGGAGTTCCCGAAAAGCCAGAAATATTTAACAATCTGTCTTCTCCCCATCCATCAAATCACTGATGGTCTTAATATGCCTGGTGTGGAATATGCTGAGACTGGAGAATCACTTAGTGCCTCAATTTTGACTTCTGCCAAATAAGACTAAAGCTCTCTGTCCTGTTCACTCCACAAAATGGCTAAGCTCAAAAAAGGTATGCATGGAGAGATACTAGGCTATGTTAAAAGCATTCTTAAGATGTAAACTTTGGACTTGGGATTATGTTTGGAAATATTCATCAATATATTTTTTAATGTTTTTTTAAAATTTATTTTTGAAGGAGAGAGAGACAGAGGATGAGTGGGGGAGGAGCAGAGAGAGAGGGAGACACAGAAATTGAAGTAGGCTCCAGGCTCTATGCTGTCAGCACAGAGCCCGATGTGGGGCTTGAACTCACGAACTGTGAGATCATGACCTGAGCTGAAGTTGGTCGCTCAACTGACTGAGCCACCCAGGCGCCCCTATTCATCAATATTTAAAAAAATTATTTTTAATGTTTACTTTTGAGAGAGAGAGGCACACAGAGTGAGAGTGGGGGAGGGGCAGAGAGAGAGTGAGACACAGAATCCAAAGCAGGCTCCAGGCTCTGAGCTGTCAGCACAGAGCCCGAAGCGGGGCTCGAACCCACGGACTGTGAGATCATGACCTGAACCGAAGTCAGACGCTTAACTGACTGAGCTACCCAGGAGCCCCTACATTCGTCAATATTTCAATTTTCTCCTGGTAGTTTGCCTTTCCCCCATCTCCCTTGAGGAGCTGCTCTAGCACCTGTACTTATAAGCTCTGAGGAAAGACGTGAGCCTTCCTGGTTTGGGGGATGCATGAAGAGGAAGGGCTAAGGGCTGAGGAGACTGGGGCAGGAGTGAAAAGATGACATATCGGGTATGGGGGAGTAGAGACGTAACTGATCTTGCAGCAAGGAGCCTGGAGCCTGCTTTTCTGGGGAGACAGCAGAAAACCCAGGTAGTCTGAGTCTGTGAAAGCAGCCTGGGATGTTGCTCTGCTTTCTTGGAAGATCCAGGGAGGTAGCAGGGCCCCAGGGACGATGTGGCTGCTCGGAGGCTTTCAGTGGTCCAGGCTTAGATGTGTTCACAAAGACTCTCCACCCACCAGGAGCCAGGCTGGAGACCTGTGCGAAGCTGACTCAGAGAATACGGGGCGGGGGGGAGGGGGCAGGGGGAGAGGAGGGGGGCAGGGGGATGTCAAAGCCTGAGGCTTCCATCCCCCACCCCTTCCACTGGTGCCTTGGTCTCCAAATGAATGGACCAATTGACCGCGATCACATTTTCCCCCTTCCAGGAGAAATGAGGGCTCAAATTAGAGATTAAGCTGATAGATGAAAAATAAAGCTGCATTTCTCATTTAACTGAGTTTATATACTGCTGTGTTTGCTTTAGCCTCTGGTATTATTCCTAATGCAACAATGCATGTTTCAGAGAAAGCTTTACCTTGTAATGGGAATGAATGAGAAGATTAATTCTGAGAAAATTTTGCAAAGAGATATGAACAAATCCTGACAAGTGAAGGGAAGTGAGAAATGGGCTAAGCACAGGGTTTCAGCAGATAATCATGATGCAGCATGCCCTGGGGACAGCATCCCAGTAACCTTGGCTCAGGCCCTTTGTCATGTGCACACCTAGGTGAGCTCACATTTTGACTTACCCTTTGTGTGTGATTGATTAATTGTAAGCATTAACCAAATAAAACATAGGCCGTAAGAAACTGTGGTTCCCTGAAAACCTCTTGGTTCTCCTGTACAAATATTATTGGGTTTTAGAATTTTGTTTCTTTAGAGGTTGACCTGAGAATCACCAACACCAGGTTCTCAAATGCCAGATACTTTAACAATTTCTGAGCTGTGTAATTACCAACCTTTAAATCTCAGTAAGGTGTTTAGATACTGAGGGCTTAAAACATGTAACACAGAGAAAAATAGTTTCCTTTTCACTTGATATTTTCAAGGATGAGTTCTGGGAGTTGGGATGCTATATTGAAAGCTGTTCTCATACACAAATGCACGGCTTTTCTTTCTGCATTTCTTGTCTTCTACGGATTGTAGTTCACAAAGCATAGTTTTACATAGCATAATCTATCTCTGTTTTTCAAATTCAATATTTCTAATTTATTGTTTTATTAGAAAAATATTTAAGTGCCTACTGTGTATCCAGCACTGGGCTGGGCACTTGAGATACATCTACTGACTATAGAGTAGCCAGATGCATTGTTTCCCTGGTAGTCTGTTTTCTGGGAACTACCTTCCTCTCTTGATCTCCTTCTCACTCCTTTATATTTAAGAATAAGTCTGTATACTTATTGTGGGAGTGGTCATTGTACAACTGGATCCAGGTTGTACAACCATGACTACAGGACTCCCTTATGGTCATGTACCAGGTGAAGAAGGACCTGCAAGTATTGGCCAACTTGGAAAGTCAACAAAGTAATCATTGAATGAGCACCCACTGTATACAAGGTACGGTGTTCACGGCTAATGGTACAAAAAATCGAGGCCACAGTCTCTGCCTTACCAAGAACTTTAAACTATGTTAAGTTACCACAGTCACATGAAAATACAAGGCGGAACAATGCTAAAGGAAAAAAAAAATAGCCAGGACCTTAAGTGCTATCTAAGTTCACAGGAAGGAAAGAGCAACTTGTCTTTGTCTTGAGGTCAAATGACAGCAGCTCTTTATCTTTCTTCCTGGAAGTTCTATCTCCTCTTCCACCCTCTTGAATGATAGTATCTTAGTCATGGAATCATAATACACTCCCAGTTTAAGATGAAAACATGAAGTTTCACCTCACTCATAATTTTCATGACAAACCATCTTTCACGTTTTTGAGGATAAGATTTAGTGCGAGAACTGCAGAGACAGGCTCACACCAGCAGGTGGAGGAATGTGCCGTTTGAACTTGACCTCTCAGGTTACCCAGTGGTTCTGGAAAGGTTGAGATTGCAATTTTAATTACTGCCTTAGTTCTCTTTCTTTGTTCCAGATATTTCTGCACCAAAGTACCCTGAAAAAAATACCCATATTCTGAAGAAGATAAATCAAAATTGATTATTTTCGTCACTGGGGCCAGAGCATAAAGTTTGTCCCTTTCAAAATCGGAGATGTAAAATATTGAAATCTAAAGAAACAATTTATTCTGAGACAGAATATTGGAAAAGTCTTAAAATTAAAAAAGAAAGCATGGGATCTTAACATTCTTTTTTTTTTTTTTTTTTAATTTTTATGTTTACTTTTGAGAAAGAGAGAGAGACAGAGTGCAAGCAGGGGAGGGGCAGAGAGACAGGGAGACACAGAATCTGAAGCAGGCTCCAGGCTCTGAGCTGTCAGCACAGTGCCCCATGCAGGGCTCGAGCCCACGAACCACGAGATCATGACCTGAGCTGAAGTCAGATGCTTAACTGACTGAGCCACCCAGGTGCCCCAGGATCTGAACATTCTTATGCTAGATTTAAGACAGACCTAAGTTGGGTGTGCTAGTAGGCTTCCCAGTCAACTACGAGTTTACAGGATTAGAATGGCAGAGCAGAGGGGTCTCCACTAGAGAGGTTTTCAAGGCTATCTGGGCATGTCTGAACTGATAAAACAGGCCTGAGTGAAGTCAAGTGCCCAGGGGAGGTTGAAGTCATCTGGGAGGAAGTCAAGTCATGCCCACTGTGGGGTTCAGGTGTATATGAGCATGTCTGGCAAGCTGTTGCTGGTAAGGTCTGAGGAGCTTCCTGGGTGAGAACTCACCCTAAGGGCAAAAGGAATCTGGTGATAAGCTTGAGCCAGGAGGAAACCTTAGTTGTCAGAGGGGAGCAGTGTGTCTGACTGGGACATTGTAGCAATCTCTTGATTGTATTCTGTAGTCTAGCTACTGAGAAGCATGTGCTTCATTGGGACATAGAGGACTATGGTAAAAACGGAATGAATTTTTGCATTAAGCTTTATACAAAATACTCAGATCCCAGAAATACTGTTTTCCCTTCCAACTTGAACAGGTGAGTCATTCTCTTGCATTTCACTCCTGCACAGCTTGGAGGAGGGTCTGGAAAACTGCTTGCTCAAGGGGCAGAGGCGGTTGCCAGCAGAATTGGGAGCACATGGAGACACCTTCTGGAGACTTCCAGAAATACAGGACGTGTTATATAGGGGCTGGAGGTTTGGTAGCAAGAACCAGGGACATTTGTGTTGGAGTTAATGGGATGTCCTCTGACTCAGAGGCTTGTTAAAAACTGGAGAAATAGGCATTACAGATATACTATTAGCCAAGTTCTTAGAATGATAAAACATCTACTAAAAGAATCTTCATAACTGTGTCTCTCTTGATGTATAAGCTTTTTTTGTAAAACCCCATTTCTTGGGCAATATTTTTAAATTTTTTCTTTAATGTTTATTTTTGAGAAGAGAGAGACAGAGCATGAGTGGGGGAGGAGATAGAAAGAGGGAGACACAGAATCTGAAACAGGCTCCGGGCTCTGAGCTGTCAGCACAGAGCCCGGTGCAGGGCTCCAACTCACGGACTGTGAGATCATGACCTGAGCTGAAGTCGGACGCTTAACCGACCGAGCCACCCAGGCGCCCCTTGGGTAATATTTTTATAGCAGTAAAACATATGCTGGTGGATAAATCTTAAGTTTATATCACAACAAATTTTACAAATGAAAAACGTGTGCACACCCACCTAGACTGATTTACAGAACATTATGAACAGCTTAGAAGTGCCCCCTGGGCATACTTCCACTCTCCCTCCCTAAGGGTAATCACCACCCTGATTTCCAATATTGCAAATTACTCTTGCCTCTTTTTTTTTTTTTTTTTAATGTTTATTTATTTTTGGGAGAGAGTGCACAAGTGGGGAGGGGCAGAGAGAGAGGGGGACAGAGGATCCCACGGGGACTCTGTGCTGACAGCAGAGAGCCTGATGGGGGGCTCGAACTCACAGACTGTGAGATCACGACCTGAGCCAAAGTCAGACACTTTACTGACTGAACCACCCAGGCACCCCTCCTCTTGGCCTCTCTTAAACTTTGTATAAACGGAACCATACAGAACATCGATATTGTGTTTGACCTGTTTTACTCAATACTATGCCTGCAAGTTTCATTTATGTTCTTGCCAAACTTCATGTTTTCATTGCTGTACAATATTCCATTATATGAATGTAGCACAATTGTATTTATCCATTTTACTGTTGGTGGACATTTGGGTCGTGTCCAGTTTTTGGATATTATGAACAATGCTGCCATAGAGATATCAGAACCTGTTTTTCCTGCACACATGCCCTCATTTGTCCGGATCTGATATATAATTTTTAATGGCATTTTTTTCCTTCCTGATGTAGAAAACGTAATTTCCTGATGTAGAAAATGTGCAGTTCTCCTGAAGTAAAGGGATTGAAGTAAAGATGAAAGTAATTTGAAGAGAAGGCTAGGAAGAAAGCACTGGCATTACTTAGACTAGCTGGGTACTGATACTTTTGAATACTCATTTGCTATCATAAGTTAAAGTAGCAACAATGTGAACTATGTCATTGCTCATGACAAATTTAAAAATAATTAAGATAGGGGTGCCTGGGTGGCTCAGTCAGTTGAGCATCCAACTCCTGGTTTCAGCTCAGGTCGTGATCCCAGGGTCGTGGGATGGAGCCCTACATCGGACTCTGCACTGGAGTCTGCTTGTGATTCTCTCTCTCTCTCCCTCTGCCCCTCTCCCCCACTCTCTCTCTGTGTCTCTCTAAACAAAAAAATAAACAAAAAGCAATTTGGGTAGCTTTCCACTGCTACCTAAAATGTCTCCTCCTGGAAGCTCATTTTTCATATTAGCCTTAGGAAGATAAGCTTAGAAAACTAATTAAAATTACGAAAAAACATTTCTGTCCATCAGTGGAGATGGCTAGAAGTTGGTGGCAGCACGGATTGTGGCATTTACCCCTGTAGGCTGAGAAGCATCAGTGGGTCTTCTAATTGTTTTATTTTTAGTTAATCTGTTTTGCGTGTTGACCTTTGTGTTTCATGAATTTAAGCTATGAAGACTGGATGGAAGGAAATAGCACTAAGTTTGGGTCCCAGGAGACAAATGTTTTGTGCTGTAAGCCTCACTCAGAATCTCTGTGGCGAAAAATACCCCTGGGGTTAAAATTACCCAGTAGCTCTTGGTCCAACACTGAAAATTCTGCATCTAGTCTCTAAGACTGTCACTTGGATTTGTTGAAAACTAATATTGTTTCTACTCACTTTTTAAATATAAAACTAGCATGTGTTTATTCTAGAAAAATTGGATGGTGTGTAAAAATATAACACATAAAAATCTCATGTAATAGCATCATCTTTTGTTAATATTTTGGAATATTTGCTTTCATTTTTTAAGTTCCCCATTTTTTTCCCATAGTTATTTTATTCAGTGCGTGTTTTTGAAATTTTCCTATGTACTGATGGTACAACTGAATAGAACCGGGTGTCCTGCAATCTCTTATAGGTTCTCCAAGACTTGAGCTTACCCAACAGGATTCAGAACAACTCCAAGACCAGAGATGATGGGGCTGGAAAGAATGACCTCCAGGAAATGGTGCAGGAAAGTGAACATAGCAGCCTGAGACAGCTGTCCTTAGAAAGGCTTGCTGGTGGGGCACCTGGGTGGCTCAGTAAGTTAAGTGTCCAACTCTTGGTTTTGGCTCAGGTCATGATCTCACGGTTCGTTGGATTGAGCCCTGTGTCAGGCTCTGTGCTGACAGCATGGAGCCTGCTTGAGATTCTCTCTCTCCCTCTCTCACTGCCCCTCCCCTGCTTGTACACGCTCTTTCTCTCTCAAAATAAATAAATAAACTTAAAAAAAAAAAAAGAATGACTTACTGGCAAGTTTGGCCCTTGCCCAGCAATGGAAACTTAGATTTCAGGAGTTTTCTTACCATTCTCTAACTGATAAGGATGGTTTACTGTACCCAGCCTAGACTGTTTGTGCAAACATATGTTTCTGGTGAACACCTGTTCTTCTGAGAGTCTGGAATTTTGACACATGGTAGGTCCCTACATGGGAAGCCTCCAATAAAAACTTTGGATACTGGGTCTAGTGAGGTTCCCTGGTAGACAACACTTTGCATAGGTTGCTACATGTGGTTGTTGGAAGAATTAAGTACATCCTATGACTCCACTTGGAGAGTTATCTGGAAGCTGATTCTAGGTTCTTTGGGACTTTGCCCCAGGCATCTTTTTCCTTTGCTGATTTGGCTTTGTATCCTTTTGTTGCCATAAACTGTACCTGTGAGTATAACTACATTCTGTGAGTCCTTGTAGCAAATCACTGAACATAAAGTTGGTCTTGGGGGACCCCTGATACGGTGACCCACTGGGAACTTAAGTTACCAGATGAGTCATTACCTCTCCTTTCATGGTGAACCTTAGGATAAAGCTGAGGATATAAGTCCTTGAGTGGGTCTCCTCAAAAGCCATGCTCCAGGGGTAGAGATTTGGGCAAGATAAATGGCTTAATGTCCCAGGTAACTTATAGCTACAGGAGGGTTGGAGAGACTGAACCTGAGGACTATCTATCTGTTCAATCCACATCCTCCTCTGCCCTGAACAATCCTCTTGCTGGAGAACAGTCTCACTGGTTAAAAAAAAAAAAAAAAATCGCAACTATCAGCATAGTTCAATATACCCTCAGCCCAATATAATGTCCAAACATTTAAGGAAAACCAATAGTATGATAGGCATGGATTCAATAGACAGAACCAACTCACAAAAGAGAAAGAGTTAATACAGGAAGCAGAGGAAATCTTAAAAATAAGTACAAATACATAAGAAAATTGAGAAATTTTTATTTATACAGTTCTCCTTACTGAGAGCCCCGTACATGATAGAAGCAATGTGTTGCTTGGCTGCTGGATTATTCTCAATAAATCCTGGGGATTTTGCTTTACTCTCCAATCCCCAAATCACTTGGTCTCAAGCGCTGAGACGCTTCTCACTTAAAACTGGCACTAGTTTATGGAAGCTAAGAAGTGTCTTTAAAGACTTGGCACAGAGGGTGGTAATAGAAGAGAATTATGTCACAACACAGGAAATATCTCGAAATCAGTTGTCAGACATCATTGTGTCCACAGACCCTCAGAGACGGTCAGAGGGAGTTGCTTTCTGGCTGTTTCTTTCCTTGGGTCCTATTCTGCTTCCATGCTCTTAGACACCATCCTTAGAGATCAGAGTGGCTTTTTCTAGCTCCTCTTTCCCTTGAGACCCCTGACTACAATCTCTGGGATGCCAGCAGGAAAAAAGAAGTCCCTTAACATGCAACAGGCCAAGAAGTAAACCGAAACTTACCTGCACAAAGATGAGGACTCACATTACTGCACAGAACAGCTTAGTTCCATATCCTCTCAGTCATCCTTGCTGGGCTGGGCTGGGCCAGAGCTTTCCTTTTACATAATCAGAGTTTCCTTTAAAGTATTTTATTTATTTATTTTTAAGTTTATTTATTTATTTTGAGAGAGACAGAGGCAGCACAAGTGGGGGAGGGTCAGAGAGCAAGGGAGAGAGAGAAGCCCAAGCAGGCTCTGCACTACCAGCACAGAGCCTTATGTGGGGCTTGAACTCATGAAACCGTGAGATCATGACCTGAGCCGAAACCAAGAGTTGGACGCTTAACTGACTGGGCCACCCAGGTACGCCTCCCTTAAAGCATTTTCACAAAAAAAATGGGGAAAAAAGCAGTTTTCCCCCAAGGCAGTTGTCTCCAGTGTCCTCAATGCAACGGTGGCTGCAGCTTAAAAAATTCTAGTCCTAACTTCCTCCCTTTTGTTCTGCTTCACGAGGAAAGAGAATTTTTGTTGTCGAGAATATTAGTCAAATACCCTCAATGTGGCTGGCCTCTGAAGATTTTCCTGCCTCAGCCCTTACGTGCCAGCATCACCTCCAGGGCAGGGCACGCCCTCTGCCTCCAGCTCTGGGTGTTCTGAGAGGTACAGTCCTGAATGGATGCAAAAAGAGGAGGTGGGGCCCCATCGAGAGCAACAGGGCATAGCTCCTGGGTATTATTTTGTGCAGGACCTGCATTTCTGAGCTGGGTGCTGATAGTGGGATGACTCGTGCTCCTTTTCTGTTCTTCCCAAGCGCCCATGTGGCTCTGTCTTAAGGGCTGGAGCCTGTTTAGTTCACTGCATTCTCTTTGTGTCTTGGCCACAATTATGTTTCACAGGCCAGTATCCTTTGTGCTGGCATATGGGTCTAGATTCCTTTTGGGTCCTGTCAAATGGTTGACAGGGTTTCTTTTTTTTATTTTTTAATTTTTTAAAAAATGTTTTTATTTATTTTTGAGACAGGGAGAGACAGAACATGAGCAGGGGAGGGGCAGAGAGAGAGAGGGAGATGCAGAATCCGAAGCAGGCTCCAGGCTCTGAGCTGTCAGCACAGAGCTGATGCGGGACTCGAACTCACGGACTGTGAGATCATGACCTGGGCTGAAGTTGGACGCTTGACCAACTGAACCACCGGTTGACAGGGTTTCTAATGCTGTTGAAACTTTTGTATTTTAAGAAGCTTATATGGATATCTTAGTGGGAAGTTGTAAGAAACTATTGGAGTATTACCCTGATGCAGCAGTAACCTGGAAATTGTAGGTTGGGAGATTTGATTAACGAGGGAAGTGGAGGAGACATTGAGCTGAGTACGGCCCCTGAGGCAGGGATGGGGTAAGTTGCAGTTGTTGGAAGCTGTCCTACTTTGGGTCCTGTATTCCTGGTGAGGAGGGCCGAACAGGAGAGGAAAGTGAGAGGTTACCAGAGCGATACCTTGTTTGCTTTGGAATTTTGCCTGGTGTTGGCTTTGGTCTCAATCCTTGTGGATACTAGATGGGAAATAAAGTCTAAAGAAGAGAACCTTTTTACACCAGCTTGGTGATCCTCTGAGAGGGCCAAGGCCAAGGGCCAGGGTCTAGGGAGACCAGATTTCTATCAGAATTTCTCCAGGTCCTGGACATAAACCTTTTTAAAATTAAATTTTGTTTTATTGTGGTAAGGACATTTAGTGTGAGATCTATTCTGTTGACAAATTAAGTGTATAACACAGTATTGTTAACTATAAGTACAGTGTTACGTAGCAGATCTCTAGAATTCATTCATGTCGCTTAACTGAGACTTAATGTCCACTGATTTGCAGCTCCCCATTCCCCTATCCCCTGGCCTCTGGCAACCGCCATTCTGCTCCTTGACTCTGTATTTTTGCATCCCCATATTCATTGCAGCATTATTCATAATAGCTAAGATATGGAAACAACCTAAATGTCCATTTGCTGATGAATGGATAAAGAAAATATGGCGTACACACACAATGGAATATTGTTCGACCTTAAAAGAAGCACATTTTGAATTTTTTTATATTTATTTATTTTTGAGAGACAGAACGAGACAAAGTGAGACTGGGGGAGGGAAAGAGAGAGAGGGAGACACAGGATTGGAAACAGGCTCCAGGCACTGAGCTGTCAGCACAGAGCCCGACGCGGGGCTCGAACCCACAGACTGTGAGATCATGACCTGAGCCAAAGTCAGACGCTCAACCGACTGAGCCACCCAGGTGCCCCAAAAGAAGCACATTTTGTAATGTGAGGCAACACGGATGAACTTTGGGTACATTATGCTGAATGAAATATGCCAGTTTCAGAAGAGACAACGCTACATGGTTCACTTACATCAGTATCTAAAATAATGAAATATTTGGACAGAAACCGCTTTAATCTATTCCAGGAAAAGAAGACCTAAGTCCCTCTAATCCTCCACCAGTGTCTGATTCCAATTGCCAACACTTCCTCCACGTCTTGTGTGCCATTCTCATGAATGGAGGGAGCTGAGAAGCTTGACCAAGATCAAGCATTAAAGGAGTGTCCATAGGTTGTTGTGGCTGATTCACGCAGGTAAAGAATAGCATATTCAGTTGTTTCCTACTGGAAGGATGCTAAAGAAGGCACGGTCCCTGTCCTCAAAGAATTCATTCACATAAAGTATTTTTCCAACAAACTAAAAACTTGAAAACTCTTTAAAATCTACTTTTGAGGATCCACAAAACACATGTAATTTTAAAACTGGAGTTGTAATTTGTTAGGCCACACCCTGAGCAGAACAACTGTATGCAAGGGAGGAAGCTGGGCATCCCACTGGGGGTACATATAGATTAGTGCTTCTTTCCTATTCAGAAAATGGAACAGATGGTTAGGAGTGAAGGCCCCAGAACTGACATGTGGGGGTTTCCTTCCAAGCCCAGCTCTATCACTTACCAGCTGCGTGACCTTGGGCAAATTAGACAAACTGTATTTGCTTTAATTTCCTCACTTTTATTTAAAAATTTTTTTAAACATGTATTTATTATTGAGAGACAGAGCATGAGCATGGGAGGGGCAAAGGAAGAGGGAGACACAGAATTCGAAGCAGGCTCCAGGCTCCGAGCTGTCAGCACAGAGCCTGATGGGGGGCTCGAACTCACAAACCGTGAGATCATGACCTGAGCTGAAGTCAGATGCTTAACCAACTGAGCCACCCAGGCACCCCAGGTTTCCTCATTTTTAAAATGGGGATTAACAGTAATGCCAACCTCATAGGTTTGTTCTATAGATTAAGTGAGCTAGTAGCTGTCAAGTGTTTAGAATAGTGCTCAGTACCCTGTGAGCACAGTAACAATGACTATTGTTACTTGCCCTAAGACACATGGGTGTGAACGATACTCAAAGAATGAAAATCTTGTGAAGTTATTCAAGGCCAAAATCCCTTGCAAATTTTTTTCCCCTTCCCTATCCACGTTATAAACCTAAGAGCAATGCATATTTAATTATATACTGACCATTCTGCATTGCCAGGGTGGACAAGAGCTTAACCAAGAGGAATTCCAAGGAAGTGTTACATTAGGCCATATATATTATTTTTTCACTTAATCCTTACAAGCACCCTTTCGTGTAGGTATTATCTCCGGTTTATGACAAACTAAGGCTTATTGAGGTTAATTACCTTGTCTAAGTTCATATGTGATAAAGAGGTTGATGTGTGCTGGGAACCTGATTTTTGTGACTCATGACTCTGTTGAGACAGATTTTCAGATCAGCAAGACCCAAAGAATGATTAAAAAAATTTTTTTTATCAACTATGTGGATCTTTATGTCGTGAGAAAAAATTCCCAGTTCAGTTTTGAGTAACTTAGAGGCAGGGACTTCTTGTGTTCATTGCTCAGAAAAGATGTAGAAGGTAAAATTGGCTCTGGCCCCAGATTCAGCCGAGTTGTGGAAGCTCTGTTGTTTTTTGAGCTAAATCAGTTGAGCATTTAGTATTCTGAGACATAACATCAATACTGAAGAGAATGTCCCCCTTCCCTGTTTATTCTCTGCAGAGATTGAAATTGAGCCACCTTGCTTCCTGTCATTTCTAAAACATTTGTTTTTGTAAACAAACAACAAAAAAACCACTGCAGTATTTAAAGGCACAGACGTAAACAACATTCATTCACTCAAATCACTGCATAGATATAACCTGTCACTTTCATTTGCTCTTTTTGCTGCTAGCACCCATCCCCACTTTTCTAGAAACAGCACTCAGATTGAATGCCGTGGTTTGAGTTCTAAGTCATGATGTCCTGCCATCCCTCAGCCAAGCGTCAGACACAGGACCCAAGCAAAATCACACTATCTTTTTGGAATCAAATCTTGAGCAGAGAGAAAAAGATGGGAAAGAGCAGGAGCGTTTGAGCAGCATTTGTGGGGCCTGGAGAAGGCCAATGGCTCATCAGTTTCTGCTCGATATTTAGAGCTGCTCTGGTTCCCATCTTTCGGAGCTACCATTGTAATATCTTCTGTCCGTGCCTTTAGGTCAGCCCAAGTTCCAGTTTTTGTAACCAGACTCTTACCTGCTGTTTCTGGCCTGCGGGAGCCTCCCTGGTTTGGCCCTGCCCACCTCCTGGCCTCACCTGGCGCTGCTTTCCATCTCACTGCAGGTCAGCTGTACTGCATTGCTTTCTAGCTCCTTAGACCCAAGGCCCTCTGCCATTGCCCATGGCTCTGCAGCCCAAATACCATCTCCTCAGACAAGTACTGACCACTCCAAAACTTTCTATCTCATGAGCCGGTTCAATTTCTGGTCTTAGTATTTAAAATTATCTCGAGCTTGGGCACCTGGCTGGCTCAGTCAGTTAAGCGTCTGACTTCGGCCTAGGTCATGATCTCGTGATTCTTGAGTTCGAGCCCCACCTCGGGCTCTGTGCTGACAGCTCAAGGCCTGGAGCCTGCTTTGGATTCTGTGTCTCCCTCTCTCTCCACCTCTCCCCCGCTCATGATCTGTCTCTCAAAAATAAATAAATGTTAAAAAAAATAAAATTATCTTGAGATTTATTTATTTACTTATTTATTATTTGCATTTCCCAATTAGAATATTGGGTCTAAGAATATGGAGACTTTGTCTATTTTGTTCACTGGTATACCTAGTATTTAACAGTGTTTAGTGCTTAATAGATCCTCATTAAATATTTATTGAATGAATGAGTGTGTTGTATGTGGTGCACCCTAGGCAGAGCAATCACAGTGTCCTATAATCAACCAAGTGGTTAAGAGCACAGGCCCTGGAGTCAGGCTGTTTGAATTGTAATCTTGACTCTGCAAAAATTCTAAATGAAGTACTAGCAAATCGAATCCAACAATACATTAAAATAATTATTTACTACAATCAAGTGGGATTTATTCCTGGGCTGTGGGGATGGTTCAATATCTGCAAATCAATCAATGTGATACATCACATTAATTAAAAAAAAAAGGGTAAGAACCACATGATCCTGTCAATAGATGCAGAAAAAACATTTGACAAAACACAGCATCTTTTCTTGATGAAAACCCTCAATAAAGTATGGATAGAAGGAACATTCCTCAACATCTTAAAAGCCATATATGAAAGACCCACAGCTAATATCCTAAATGTGGAAAAACTGAGAACTTTCCCTCTAAGGTCAGGAACTTGACAGAGATGTCCACTCTCACCAGTCATTCAACATAGTACCAGAAATCCTAGCCTCAGCAATCAGACAACAAAAAGAAATAAAAGGAATCAGAACAGGCAAGGAAGAAGTCAAACTTTCATTCTTCGTAGACAACATGATAACCTACATGGAAAACCTGAAAGATTCTACCAAAAAACAGCTAGAACTGATACATGAATTCAGCAAAGTTGCAGAATATAAAATCAACATAGAGAGATCGGTTGCATTTCTATACACCAATAATGCAGCAGCAGAAAGAGAAATCAAGGAATCGATTCCATTTACAATTGTACCAAAAGATACTTAGGAATACCTAGGAATAAACCTAACCAAAGAGGTAAAAGATCTGTATTCTGAAAACTATAGAAAACATGTGAAAGAAATTGAAGAGGACACAAATAAGTGGAAAAATATTCCATGTTCATGGATTGGAAGAATATTGTCAAAATGTCTATACTACCCAAAGCAATCTACACATTCAATGCAATCCCTACCAAAATAACACCAACATCTTTCACAGAGCTAGATTAAACAATTCTAAAATTTGTATGAAACTAGAAAAGACCTGAATAGCCAGGGTAATGTTGAAAAAGAAAACCAAAGCTGGAGGCATACAATTATGAATTTCAAGCTGTATTTACAAAGCGGTAATCATCAAGACAGTATGGTACTGGTACAAAAACAGACACATAGATCAATGGAACATAATACAGAATCCAGAAATGAACTCACAAACGTATGGCCAACTAGTCTTTGACAAAGCAGGAAAGAGTATCCAATGGAAAAAAGACAGTCTCTTCAGCAAATGGTGTTGGAAAAACTGGAAAGCAAGATGCAGCAGAATGAAACTGGGCCATTTTCTTACACCATACACAAAAACAAACTCAAAATGGATGAGAGACCTAAATGTAAGACAGGAAGCCATCAAAATCTTAGAGGAGAAAGCAGGCAACAACCTCTTTGACCTAGGCTGCAGCAACTTCTTACTGGACATGTCTCTGGAGGCAAGGGAAACAAGAGCAAAAATGAACTATTGGGACCTCATCAAGATAAAAAAGTTTCTGCACAGTGAGGGAAACAATCAACAAAACTAAAAGGCAACCAACAGAATGGGATAAGTTATTTGCAAATGACATATCAGATAAAGGGTTAGTATCCAAAATTTATAAAGAACTTACCAAACCCAACACCCAAAACACAAACAATCCAGTAAAGAAATGGGAAAAAGGCATGAACAGACACTTTTCCAAAGACATCCAGATGGCTAACAGACACATGAAAAGATGCTCAACATCACTCACCTTTAGGAAAATGCAAATCAAAACCACAATGAGATACCACCTCACACCATCAGAATGGCTAAACAATTCAGGAAACAATGGATACTGGCGAAGATGCAGAGAAAGGAGAACACTTTTGCACTGTTGGTGGGAATGCAACCTGGTGTAGCCACTGTGGAAAACAGTATAGAGGTTCCTCAAAATGTTAAAAATAGAGTTACCCTATGACCCAGCAATTGCACTGCTAGGTATTTATCCAAAGGATGCAGAAATGTGGATCCAAAGGGGCACATGCACACCAATATTTATAGCAGCACTATCAACAATAGCCAAGTTATGGAAAGAGCCCAAATGTTCATCAACTGATGAATGGATAAAGATGTGGCATAAAAATACAATGGAATATTACTTGATGATCAAAAAGAATGGAATCTTGCCATTTGCAACAACGTGATGGAACTAGAGTGTATTATGCTAAGCGAAATAAGTCAGTTGGAGAAAGACAAATATATGATTTTACTCATATGTGGAATTTAAGAAACAAAACAGATGAACATAGGGGAAGGGAAGGAAAAACAAGATAAAACCAGAGAGGGAGGCAAACGATAAGAGACTCTTAAATACAGAAAGCAAACTGAGGGGTGATGGTGGGGTATTGGGTGGGGGGGATGGGCTAAATGGGCGATGTGCATTTTAAGGAGGGTGTTGGGATGAGCACTGGGTGTTATATATTTGTGATACATCACTAAATTCTATTCCTGAAGCCCTTATTACACTACATGTTAACTAACTTGGATTTAAATAAAGTAAAAAATAAATTAAAAAATAAAAATACTAAAAGAAATTAACAGATTTTATAGGCTAAAATAAAGATTATACAAGCTGTTGTTAGTGGGAGAGAAAAACAGAATCCTTGACTCTAACATTTGCCTGCTGGGTAACATTAGGCAAGCTACTTAAGCTCTCGGTGCTTCAATTTTTATCATTTCTAAATGTTAATAATAAAAATGTATAAGATGAAAATTAAGTAAGCCTCTTGTACATTGCATGGAAAACAAGGTGATTCAATATATGACCACTAATATTATTAGCGTATTTCTCAATTGTAACAAGCTTTTGTCAGAGATTGTAAGATGTACCACGGACTTCACATTAACTCTTTTGGAGAAAACCACAACCAAATATAATGTTAAATGCACCCAATTTTAAAAAACCTAATTTACAACATCATAGATTTATCTCTACAAATACATGCTGCCTTCCTTTTCAGGATGACAATCACAATTGGGTCTAACATGCCTATCAAGTATGGCCATTGGCTGTTACATGTAATGTAATGGTAACCGCTGCTGGTGATCTGGACCTTGTTAGCATCTTTGTGATATAGCAGAATAATTTAATCACATGTCAAAGAATATTGTGGGTTATGTGGGGTTTCATTAGTTTCTTTGCATTTCCTTTTTGGCTACCTTGTGTTGTTGCGGATAATTACATTACAAGTAAGTTTAAGTAAAGAGCTTTTCTGGGAAGAGCTGGAAGCTTTTGATAGATTTGGGCATCTGAATGATAGTTTTTGACACATCAGTTGGTCTTAACAATTGAAAATCTTATAATCTGTTCTCAGAATTTTGGCAATTTTTACTGCTTTCAATCACAGCATCCAATGTATGATTAATTTTGTGCATACACAAAATTTTGTTCTATGTTGCATTATTAGTGGAATCTTTAAAAAGACCTTTTAAGTGATAATTGTAATGTGGATTTAAATTTACCAGCTATCTGTACACGTGAGACTAATATAAGACTGTATGTTGACTGTAGTGGAATTAAAATTTAAAAATAATAAAAATAGATAAATGAATAAATTCACCAGCTATCAGTGCAAAAAACTCCACAGAAGTAACAGGTGACGAACTGACCCACATCATGTGAATTTCCTAACCACAGAGGGGGTGAAAATTGTGAGTGGATGCCATCCACTCGTTCTCTGCCTTCTTGAACCTGACTGCACATTAGAATCATCTGGGCAACTTAAAAGATTCCCACATCCTCAGGCCAAATCCCAAACCAAGTAGTCTGATATCACTACTTTTAGAGTTCTTCAGATGATTTCAATGTGCAGTGGAGATTGAGGACCACCCCTGTACCAGTGGCTGGTGACCTTCTTTTGACACATGTGAGATGTATCTTCATTGCAGAGATGTTAAAGTGTGAAAATTAATTAAGAAAAACAAGAGATCTAAGAAAACAGGGTATTATTATTGTTATTGTTAGCCCAGCCCCAGGAAGATTCAGACCATGAAAAATAACGTATTGGCTCAGACCCACTTTGTGGAAAAACCGATGTTCCTTTTTGTCCTTTATTGCACATTTGATAGTTCCTACTAGGAATGTGTCTGAGTGATTGCCTTTCCTTTAGTTACTACCAAAGACCTGACAAGAGGCTTAAAGATGAAGTCTGACACTCAAGCCCTCTAAAGAAAAAAAAAAAGGAGGTGTAGAATGCATCCAATGCTCCTTGTCAATGAGCATTAGATGCACCTGTATCCTGTTCTCTCTTGTCCCCTTTGAGTTCGTTTCGGCATCCCAAATGCTCCGGGACTGGACCTCAGTGCTTCCTCTGATCCAGTGGTATCCTCTCTCTACCCATCCCCAAGGCATGGAGAATGGATCTCAGGTTCTTTTTAACATCAGGAAAAAGTGTCCCTCCAAGTTGGATGATGGCCGAGCAGCTTACAGTACGTGTGATTGCAGGTGTTAACTGCACTACGTTTCTAGGATGGACTGATTTCTTTCCAATGGATATTTGCAGTTTTTTCCCACAGGTCTATCAGGTCTGAGCATATCACTATACCTAGGCATTAAAGTTTGCATATTTGCAGAGCCTATTGTATTGCCAGCGACGAAACTAACCTCAGGAGAAGCTGCAATTAACCTTCACCTGCTCATCATTTTAAGCCTGCCAACTGAGAAGACGGGGGACTTATTTCTTCACATCTGACAGCCACACGGCCCACCAGGCAATTAGGAAAATATATTGAGTGGAGCGGTCTTTTCACAGATCACATGTGGAAATCAGCATTACAGAAGGAAGTGTTAGGATCCTCATTTACCGCAGACGTTGTGCTCATTATAAACTCATTAACTACTAGGTTGAAAATACAGTCCAGAAACAGAGTGCAGAGTAGTTCATATTTAATACTTACATATTTCCTTAAAAGTAGTTTGTTAAATGGTGGCATAGCAATAAATCAATACAGTCAATAAGTCTGTAGTCCTAGAAGTAGGTTTAGACAGGAGAAAGATGGGCCCAGTTAATTAAAGAAGGAAACAGATGGGTATGACATATAGGCAGGGGTAACAAAGGAGGGTTCAAAATGAAAAATATAAGTTGTGGAGGAGTTTTAGAAAATGGATAAGCTTACTGCATAAAGTAATTTACAGTGACATAAACCTCCTTAAGAAAGATCAGATGAGTATTTGTAATCTCTTCTGGCTTAGTAAAGTTTTAAATATTTTATGTTTAATATCTTAATATCTGGGTTTTGATATGATTAAGAATATAGCTTTGCTTTCCAAATAGCTGACCAACTTTCAAATATTTTTCATCACTTTTGAGTAATTTTCATTCCCTCTTTTGTGATTCTCTGTTCAACATCTATTGAAATCTCTGTTTCTGAGTTGTAGTTGATTTGAGTAATAGCCGGCCCTTTTGATTATTGTGGTTTTGAAGTCGATTTTAACGTGTCATGTGAATTACCTTACTGCTTTTGCTCAGAATGTCCTTGCCTACAGTCTTCCATTAATTTAACAAAAGAACTATTTTGTCAAGCTCAAGAGATAGGCATTGTCTCCCAAGAAGACGATTACATGAATCATTGTTGATATTCAGTTGGGATCTTAGGAATAAAAAAGGGAGGGGATGGGATAGTGGCATCATGAACAGATTGCACACAAATGAATAATACCTACCACTTCATAGCACTCATCGTGGGCTAAGTGCTGCTTAGAGTGATTTACACATATTGTTTGATTTAACCCCCAAAACTATTCTATTGTTATCTCTAGATTATAGAAACTATGGTTGAGTTTCCATCGTGTGCTCCAGGGCACACGGCTGGCATACCTTGGAGCCAGGGCCCAAATTCAGACAGTCACCGCCAGATGCTGCTCTTGGTCACTATACTTTTTTCCTCTCAGGGTCATCTGATAATGCAGAGTGTAGAGGTTACTTAATAATTAATACTCACATTTAACATGTCTTTCATCTCGATTGCACGAAGCACTTTTACATGCATGATCTCACTTTGTGCCCCTTCCTTTGTGCAGAACGTATAGAAATGCATGGTTGGACAGTGTCCTTACTAGAGAATTTTAGCCAGGGTTGAAAACCACTGGATTGTACTTTCATGAAGTTTCTCTTATCAAGGTGGTTTTTTGAAGCGTTATGCTTTCCTTTATTGTACACATTACAAATTGTGGCTATACATCACAAGATGGTTTGTAAGTTGTTAGCAGGTAATTAAAATTTAATATTCAACCATGCTTATTGATGGCATTATAATTTATTATACTCATCATTAGAGAGTTTCAGGGAAAAATATTGGAGAAAAAAGGGCAAGAATTACCAACCAAAATATTAACTCTTTTAGACTTCATGGTGAACGTTTATTTTTACCTGGTGCGAGAAGGAAGAAAAATGTGAGCAAGATTCGTAACCACTGGGGGTATGTTAGAGCTATTTCTAATTGCTTCCTTAATGGCAGTCAGGGTTTTACTCTCCCCACCATCATGGCCCTCAAGAAAGGGGCAAGTTAAAGTCCATGTTAGAGAGGTTGAGAGTGAAATGGAGAGGCAATCTTCACCAGATGGGGAGAGGAAGCAAATCAAAGCCCTTCCACCAACCAAGGGAATATGGGGGTGGGGGGGGGTGGGGGAGGAAAGGAAAGGAAGGGAAGGAGAAAGTAGGGTCAGGAAGTCTGTTCCTAGGCCCTCAACACCCCTTCTTCGGCCTTGGGCTTTATCTCAGAGGACAGGCTGGGGGAAATAGGAACAGACTTGGGTGTAGCTGGAGGGAGGGGATAAGGAGAGTCCTGGTCATGTCCAACACGGCCCTTCAGCCTTTCAAGTGTACAGCTCAGTGATTTGTGGTACAATCACCAGGTTATGTCACCGCTAATTCTGTGACATTTAATGTGTACCTGAAGTTTTTCTTAGTGCAGTGGTGGCACCGTGGAGCAGACAATACATCCGAAAACTAGGCTGATCTTTCTGTGTGTATTTAATTAGGTGCCTCCACCGTACAGTCTTATTCAATCCCGCAAATTCTGTGTGTGTCCGAAACACTGGCTCTTTGGATAAAGACAAGGTTTAGGAAGCCTCAGTTGCCCGTGATGTCTTATGTCAGACCCAACTTTCCATAAACGCCAGTATCTGTGGAAGTAGCTGGGACATATATTTGAAAAACAGATGTGGGTATCGTTAGCATGTTCGCAGTAGTCATAAGGTAGTGTGATCCGAGAACCTCCTTAACTGCTATAGTTCCCTTGATTCATGATCAAAAATCCTGGTTCAACAGAAAGTCCTCCTTTCTTATCAGTGAGTTGAATAGATGAGCAAAAGATTAATGCACCCATTAAAGGCAGAAAAAAGGGATTTCACTTCCAGAAAATAGAATGAGATCTTTGCAAATCACTTCATCATCCTACGAGGCAATGCCAGGGATCAGAATTTCCATTAACCTTAGTGCCATGAGAAGACTAGAAAGTGGCTAACGGGTTGCATTAGGTAGAGAATAGAAGGAAAGAAAACCATGAGAGCAATGGGACCCATAGAAGAAGAAGGAAGTTTCAGGGTACAGGGCGAGGATGTGGGGAGACCTGGGTGGACACAGAGCAGGAGCTGTTCCAACTGCCTAGTGTGCTGCTCTGAGATGAAAACCAAGGTCAGCCGCTTGCAGGTGATGTTTTCCTTTAAACAAAACAAAACAAAACTAAACAAAACTAAACTAAACTAAACAGGGGCCCTGGGTGGCTCAGTCGGTTGAGCATCCGACTTCAGCTCAGGTCATGGTCTCGTGGTTTGGGGGTTTGAGCTGCGCTGACAGGTCAGAGTCTGGAGCCTGCTTCAGATTCTGTGCCTCTCTCTCTCTCTTTCTCTCTCTCTCTCTCTCTCTCTCAAAAATAAACATTAAAAAACAGTTCCTCTTTAAAAAAATTTTTAATGTTTATTTTTGAGAGAGAGAGAGAGAGCGTGAGCATGACTGGGGGAGGGGTAGAGAGAGAGGGAGACACAGATTCCAAAGCAGGCTCCAAGCTCAGAGCTGTCAGCACAGAGCCCGACGTGGGGCTCGAATTCACACACGGTGAGATCATGACATGAGCCAAAGTCAGACGTTTAACCGACTACGCCACTGGGCACCCCCCACCCCCCACCGACCACCTCAGAAAAAACAGTTCATTTTAAAAGGGTAATGACAATAATACTGTTGTGATTATTTAAAAACAACTGTATGGTTCAGCCAGTCAAAGCAATGTTGGAGGCACCAGGTTTGAAAAGTCAGTGACACTGTATTTTGCAATACACGTTTATGGCCTTTCTCAGGAGCAGGCTTGTTAAAAAGTAAGTCCCCGATATTTGGAGGCAGACCCAAACAGCATCTAAGTTCTAAATGTTTCACACCAAATTAAGATTCAGGAGGTGGGTATCACCAGGAGACAGTGCCAGGGCTCCCAAGGAAATCAGATGAAGAGCAAATATTTTCAAGAGCTCGGGGGACTTTCTAATTACACTCGGCTGGAGAAATATCGTTCCAACAAAGGTGAATTGTCATCCCAACTAGGTAAAAACCACGACATTCTGAAGAGACATATGATCTTCCCTCATAAAAATCTTTTATTGGCACACCAGAAATATCCATTTTTTTCTAGTACAGTAGCTGTATGCATCTACAATGGCCATTCTGTGTAAACTACGTGTTACAAGTCACTAGAAATCTAATTAGCAAGATGAATTTAATAAAGAACAAGAGTAATTATGAGTCTACAGCGGCCCAGCCTTCGAGTCTCATTGGAGAGTAAATCAAATATCAAACTAGTGTTGCCCTGCAACAGAGTTTTTCTGTAGCCAAGAAACCAAGATGGACGTAAACAGGATAGCACCCATTCAATAAATTAGGTACGCTTAACTAGAAAAACACTGTAACTGATAGAAATGACCTAAATAAAGCACGAAAGGAAATAATCAGCTATTTACATATATTATTTTTTGCCAAAACTTTAGTTTGTTAGCCTTCCCACCTTACCTCTTCTATTTGTTATTCTTGTTTTTTCATGGTGAATTTCTTGGCTCACTGGCAAATGCTTAGGCAACTGATCAGGACCTCTTTCCCTGTTCTCCGTTTTCTAAAACTTCACGGCAAACTAAAGAATCTGAAAGGTAACCTGTGCGAGTCTATCTCTCTAGAGAAGTAATGAGAATTATTGTTCTGTTCTCAGTCACAGCCATGACGCACAATCGCATTTTTCTTCCACACATTGAACTACTCCAGAGAGCTGGGTTGTGCATGGCAGCAGAGTGGACGGATTGGTTATTTGTGACAGGCACAGGTACACATGGAGACAAGCGTGTTTATCCTGAGAATGGGGGTGCCGTGGACTGCAACTTCAGATCCCCCATTACTGAAAATGGGGTCTCTCTCTGGTTGCTTTTGTTTCACATTTATTTTTAAGGCTTAGTGTCATTGCAGCATTAACAAATAAGAATGCTGACGTCATTTCTGTCAAAGAAGGGCTCTGTGATGAATGGCAGCAGGTACCATAATTAAAATAGCGTTGTTGAAAAGGCATCGAGTTGGTATGTTTCTGCCGCTATGGCCAGAATGTGTAGATTTTTAGCATCGCTCTTGGAGATCTGAGAGATCTTGCCAATGAGCCTCTTTGTCCCTTGTTTATTCCCTTTCTAGTACTTATAACAATTTTGTAATTGTTTTATTTTCAGTTTGCTTTCCTATGAGAATATAAGCCCCAGAAGGGCAGTAACCACACCTGTGTATTCACCACTGTGTCTCCAGTGTCTAGAACAGTGCCTGGTCCATAGTAGGTTCTCAATTAAAAACTTGTATTAAATAAATGAACCAAATCATAAATCTCCTGGTCTGCCTATGTCTAGAGACTTTCTAGTTTGACTAGATGACCAGGGTTTCTGGCCTATCCTAATCATCCTACGTGCTGTGAACCTCTGTGTAGCCCTATGGCTAATATTTTTGTGCTTCGATGGATAGTATAACTCCTCAATGCTGCATTCGTTCTGCCCATCTCTCAAAGACTAGCTATGCAGGGCTAACTCTGCATGAGAGATAACAGGGCAAGAACCTTGTAGGAGGTAAACTGCAAGCTCCAAATTCAACTCATTCTTCCCCGGCTCTCTTTACAACCTCTTTGTCAGAAAGCTTAAGAAAAAGGTCATCAGGAGAATATTCTCTCGGTGGTACCAGTTCAGTTAGTCACCAATAACATGATCAGAAAAGAAACAAAATAGAACTCACCTACATTAAAAGAAACTTAAGTTAAATGAAAGCAAAATCTGGGAGTGGAAACTAAGTGACACGGTGGGCTGTCTAGGTCCTTTGTTGCTGGACGCGGAAGTGACGGCAGGCATCAGAGCAGGAGGGGGGTTGGAAAAGAAGGGGTGGAGCTGTGGGGTGTGAAGACACGGGGGTCCAGCTTTTCTCTCCTCCTCCCCCTCTGCTTCCGGAGTGCTCCCTCTGCATGCTGGCTGAGCTCTTGCTGTCGCTCTCTCAGGCAGAGGTGAGGACGGCCCGGCCCGTCGTCCTTAGGCTATTGATGCTCTGCTGGAGTAGAAGTCGGGGACTGGGAGCCCGGTGTGAAGCGTGACCTGGGGGACGAGACTGTGAGTCCTGGAGGCACCGCGGGAACCCTCCCGGCATGCCCCTCCCCAGGGCACAGGGCGTGTGTTCCTAATTCAACAGGGGCCCTGTTGGCTTCCTTTAACGTCTATTCTAGTAGACGTTAAAGAGAATTCTAGTAGAATTCTGCCTGTGCGAGGAGCCTGGCCACCATGGTGGGCTCCCAAATCCTGGAGACACTTGATAATATGGTTCTCATCCATCTGCCTCTTTTAAGGATCCTGGGAAGACCGTGTTCCTTATGACCGAAGACACAGGCATTGATCTGCAGGTAGCAAAGCCTGTTGGCGAGGACGCAGTGACACTGCCAAGTCCATGGATAGAGAACAGGTGAGCAGACAACCCTTCCCTTACCACTTGTCCACTAGTCACTCCCAGGAGGGTAAGCCTTTTGTATGGGAAACGAACAGGTGATTGCCAGGTAAGAAGAAACATGGGCACTTATACGGTTTCCCTGGTTCTGTGCAGCCTTGCACTTCAGTGGGAAGCTGCACGGATGAGGCTGGAACTGTTCCATGCGGGGCTGTCATCCCTCCCCTTCTCGTCCCTGTCTCCCCCAGCCCAAGAGTCTTTCTCCAGATACTCAGAACATCCCGGAAACCGCTGAAGAGCATTGAGTGCCATACTCCTGGGAAGGGGAAACAGCTGAAAATGTGGAAAACTTCGAAGGAGGTTTTTCTAAGACTCACTTCTAGGGCAATTTATGGTTTTCTTCCTTCCAAGGTAGAGGCTGACCTCTGAGAGATTAGATTTCAGCCTCCCAGAAAACCCGGTCTAGTCGCAGGAAGAGAGAAGGGCAGAGGTCACTGGGTTGCAATCACTTTTACTGCACACACTGATAAACGACAATTTTTTTTTTTAAATAGTTCCCAAGATTGCAGTTCTGAACAGAGCAAAAATCACCTGCAGTGTTTTGATTCCCAAGGCCTATGTACCTTAAGGCAGCTGTCTGCTGAATGAGGTGCACAGCTGATAATGAGAGCTCCAGGTGAGAAGGGCAGGGGCAGCCCCTCAGGGCACCCCACAGCTCTCTGATCTTTGCCTCAGCCGTGGCCCCTTGGTCCCACCTTGCCCCTGTGAGGCCCCTCATACCTTAGAAACTTTGTCCTGGTTGCTCCCTCTGCCAGGAAACCTCCACACGGCTCGCTCCCCACCCCCCTCCAAGGCTCAGCTCACCTGCCACAGCAATAAGACCTACCCTCAGACTGCAGCTGCCCGCTGGTCCAACCCCAGCACTCTCCACCCCCTCGCCCTGCCCTTGGCCTTGTCTCCCTTGCACTTATTGCCTTCTAACACATTATATAATTAACGTAGTACTTTGCTTATTATTTCTTCTATCTCCTGTAACTCTATGAGGGCACAATTTTGCATGTTTTGTTTTCACTGATAAACAACAATACTTACAGTAATTATAATAATGGTGCCTTACGTATTAAAGGCACCCAGTAGGTGTTTGTTGAGTGAATGCATGAGAAGAACCTGTAGTTTTGCCATTTGCAGTAAATCCTAAGTAAGTGGCCCACAGGCAGGGATTGTTTTCTATCCCTGTGGCATCTAATAGAACCGAGTAAGAGTGCAGAGAAGATGTTCAGGATTTCTGATAATGGTGCTAAAACTTCAGTCTCACACTTTCACTTCTGGGGTGCTTCTGGCGCTCTGCATAAGTCATTCCATCTGTTTTCATTCCAGCTGGTTCAGGGGTTTCGTTCCTACTAGGGATGAATCTAGGCCTCGGGGACGATCAATAGCAAACCATGAACAGAGTTCCAATTCGCTGTTCATTAGACTGCGTCCAGGCTTAACGAAGGGGCTGATGCTGATCTGGAATCATCTCAGTTGTCACCGTTGATCCCTTTCCCCTCTCCTTTCCTCCGTGTCTTGGTCTGGGCCTTACACGGTTGGCTTCCCTGTCTCGGGGATCAATGTACTGCCCGCGGGCAGCCTTTGAAGCAGAGCGAGCAGAAGCTGAGGTGACACCCGTGGGCGCGGTGCTTACCTGCACGTTCCTGTTCAGGCTGACGGCCGGGAAGAACAGGCCTTCCACGTTCTCGAAGGCTATGGGCCCCTGCTGTTCGTCGTTGATAAAAAATGTCAAGGTTTTCCGATTTAAGTCGAGGAGCACCCCGATGGTGGCCCCCTTGGTGATTCCTCCCTCAGTTCTGTGAGAAAAGAAAACATCACATGTCATCATTCTAGAAGCTCTCCTTTTTGTGCCAAATGTACAAACCCTTTTGACTAACCAGTGTTTCTCGACCTGTTTAAGAATATCGTTCCCCACATCCGAGGAGCATCTTCAAATATCTTTTTTCCTTAATCACCCCTCCTCACATAAAATTTTCATATCACAGATATGCTGCGTATGTTTCTGTGTTGTGTATATATCTGTGCTTTGTGAATGAAAAGAGTAACATGTTTTGCTTGCCCCCAACCCCCACACTAATTTTCACTCCCTTGGGGGGAGATAGCGCCCCCGTTGAGAATATAGAGTCAACCACACTGCTCTGCTGTTGCTGATGGTGAACTCTTTCTCAGAAGGTCTCTACCACTGAACCACAGCAGCAGAAAACAAATCAGTAAAGTGCAAGAAAAAACAAAGTAGGCTTTGGGCTATCAGAGCTCTACCTACAGCTGTGCTGTGTACTTTGCACAAATGGTGTGGCTTGAACATCAACTCCAAAATGACTTAATTTGAAAGTCAAAATAAAGAGGCACTTAAGCTAAATCTAAAGTATATGCATGAAAAATTGGATTTGGGACTTTATGCTACTCATTAAATAGAAAAAATCATTCCGGAAAGATGTTAATTTTTGGCCTGTTGAGTTTGAATTGAGAAGGCTGTCCATAAAATGACAACATCGAAGAGGATTCTCCCCTGCAAAGTGAAACAATTACGTTGTAGAAGATGGAGTGGTTTTCAAGAACCTGCACTGAAATGTCGTTTTAAAACAAAGTATGTCTTATGCTTCAGTTGGTGGTTTCTCAAAAGTCATTAACACGGATGACCAGATTTGTCTTACTGGCCACTTCCCAACTCTTTGAGGTCTAGCAACATTGAACTTCACCCTGATCTCAGCAGAGCATACAAATTGGTAAGTGTTGTTCCTCCCCCCCTGGCATGCAGAATACAGACTGTACATAGCGGTTAAAAGACAGGCTTGTACGTTGCATCTTGTTAATCACAGCTTCAACAATGACAGCACAGACAACGTGCAGTCTGCACGCAAGCAGACGTGTTCAGCTTCAAGAACGTGTTTTTTTTTTTTTTTTTTTTTTTTTTTTTGCATAGTGTGACACTTGTATTATTCTTTACTCCTTTACTCCAAAATAAAGAAGCTAGAAGGGAAAAGTAAGTGTGCTACCTCGGGGAATGGCATCAGGAATCTAGTGACTGAGGGCTCCCCCACGTGTAAATCACCAAAGGTGACCGCTCATCTACATCTAGAAGGATTTGATATCAGGTGCAAGGGCATGTATGTTCACTTTCAGCGATAGTGGACAACGCACACCTGAGTGGAGATGTATAGAAAATGTCTAAGGGAGTAGGAAGTGGAGGTCCTAAGAATCCTACTGGCTGGAGAAGGAGCAGAGATGATGTATCCAGAAAAAGGTGAGACCGTGGAGCCCACCAGCCTACCACTGCCAGACTCACTTTCCTTTTGATCTGACTGAATAGAACTCTATATTTTTTTCCTTGAAACACCAGTGAGAGCATATCTCAGGGAAATCTTTGAGAATAAGGTGGATGAGGATCCATGAAAGACACCTCTCTACTTACACAAACCAAATGATAAAGGAAGTGTAGGGGGAAAATGTGTAGCATAGATTAAATTATAATTGCTTATGATTTGCTGTTAGAGGCAAACCTAAGGAGATTTCTATGTTCTCTTTCCCCAGCAAACAAATCAAATTTATACGATAATAAGACAGTCCTACCCAAAGGAGTAGGTGCTAAAGGTTCTCAAGTTACCCAAACTGACATCCATAAGATTTAGTTTAATGAATGGCTTCTATTCTGGGCAGTGGTAGTAATAATAATCATACCAAGAAGAACAATGGCTTCTGTTTTCAGATGCCTCTGATGTGACACATTTCCCCATATCTATCTCTTTAATCTTGAGAACACTCCCACATGAAAAAATATTATTATCCTAATTTGGTGGATTTGGAGATGAAGGTTCAGAAAAACTCAATGACTTTCCTGGGAAGTTGTAGCTCGGGATTTTAGAATCCTGGGATGTTTTCCTGAAATGGATATGCATTGGAATCCTTAGTTTCCAGCCATGGTGGAATAGAACAGTGAAGGGCCTAGGAAAGTGCTCATGTCTCTGGCATTATGCAAAACATCATATATATATATATGCATGTATATATATATATATATATATATATATATATATACACACACACACACACATACATATATATATATACATATATATGTGTATATATATACACACATATATATGTATATATATATGTATGTATATGTATATATACATGTATATGTATATGTGTATATATATATATATATATATACACATAAAATAAACAAACACTGAGATGGAGAGTGGTAGAATTCCCGTGCTACCCACTGAAGACCACCTGCCTGGCTCCCTTAATGTCATCTCTTTAACAGGACTTTGAGCCTGGGCTCTCGTTTTTGACCAGAAGCCAACGTGAAGAAGGCTCGGTTTGGGGGCCGCTGGGTACCTGTTGGTGTGCGAGTTGTTGTGCATGAACCAGCTCCGGTTATTGTCCACATACATTGCCCAAGCTTTGTCGTCCTTTCCTAACATCACATCCTTCATCACGTCGATGCGAGCCACGCCGAAGGCAGGGTCAGGGTGGTTGTCATAGCGGTCTACAGTTAGCTCCCAGTAGTGGACGCCCTTGGAGAAGCCGGTCTTCCCCAGCACCACCCGGTCATCGTAGCTGCTGCAGGTCACAGTCAGGTTGTCATTGGAGAAGATGATGTCAGAGTGTGCCGAGCCGGGGTCGAAAGCAAACCAGGCCACTGGGAACAAGAGAAGGGAGTGCGGTTACTAAGGCAGACCCAGCGAGCTCTACGCCGCAACACGCTCCTGCGCGGGCGAGGAGTGTCGTGTCCCGTTTTCATGCTGCCATGCAGGAAGGAGGCTTCCGGGGCCAGAGGGGGCCCTGAGTGAGCAGACCGGGGGCATGTCCTGGGAGGTGGCACTGTCTGCACCCAGAAGCAGACGGAGGACACAAGACCGATTCAGCAGGGGTTACCTGACTCAGACTGCACTCCCAACCAGGTGATCCGGGAGTGAGGTGGCATCGATTTTGGAAGGTGCAAGTCCCTTCACCCGGTGACTGGGACAACAGTACACCAGAGACATAAAGGGAGAGGGTGCGCTAAGATGCCTGTGTAACCCTGAGGCGGGGAGGCTAGGATCTACAGTCCTAGATGGAGGAGGGATAAAACACACTGAGTGAAACCAGCAAATATCCCTTCGGCAGAAGTGCTGAAGTCTAGTCATTTTGAAAACTTCCTTAAGCGGTATTGGAAGCTTAAAGGCTGCGAAGCTGTCGGCAACACGAGCTGATGTTCATGAGTGACTGTGACTCGGACTTAAGACAGGTTGCTTTCTTTGTACCTTAAAAATAACAGTTTGCATGTTACTCCTGACCCTAACGTGTAAACTATTTTGCTGGAGCAGCAGGTATTTTGGACATCGGGTGAACACAGAATGACATCTTTGAACACATCGTTATGACTCGAGTTCTAAATGCCGCCTACCAATAACACACTCTGGAGAGATGTCATTGCTGATTTACTGAACCTGTGAGCCACCTCACATGCACTTTGGTCTTTGCTATTTGTAACAGAATAAGGTTATTCCATACCTGCCAACAGCTTTTTAATGTCAACTGTTGTCATTCCAAGTGAAAGGCATGGGAGAGAGAAATAGGAAGCAAAATTGACATTGATAAGAAAACAGGTCTCTTTTGATAGGCTAATACCAGAAAAAGACTCAATGCAGGACACTGCAAACATTACAACAGTTGGTCTGACTGGTACCTTTACCCACGTGAGCGCTCATAAAGAGTGCATTGGTGTTTAAGAAAAATGGGGGGAAATGTAACCTTCTTCTAGGTATAAAATTTAGAAGTACATTTTTCCAAGTATTTGAGAAACTTATAATAGGATTTTAATGACAATTAGACAATTTTATTGACATAAAATAAGCTGCCGCCATTTATTTGCTGAAGGAGATTGAGCATGCCAACCACAAAAGTAAAAGATGACAATCACAGTAGGTGTACTTGCCTAATTGAGAGTAAGGTGCAGATTGTGTCTCAAAATTGCATCCTATAAAGAGATACTACACATCAAAGCTATGAAACAGCAACCAGGTTGATAAAAATTATTTGTATACAACGAAAAAGCACCAGCTGAAAAGAATCACCAGAGGCCTGATTCATGAAAAACCAAAGCCCTTTTTATATTTGTTTAGTTTTCTGGATAAAAACTGTTTCTCCTTCTCTTTCAAAACGAAAAGTACATCTTTCTTTTTTCCATTTAACAAATCCTCCTCCAACTGATGCTAAACTATACAGCTTAAATTTTTATCATCTCCCCACGCTCAACCTTTCCCACTAAAATTTCCATTTTAAGAAGGCTTGCTGTTTAAAATGAGAAAAATGTGGGGTGGGAGGGAAGCTAAACAAAATAAAATACAAAATAAAAATGAGAAAAATTCACCCAATTGAAGTGGAGAAACCAACAGATCTTGATAAAACTCTGTTCTATATTACTTGTCCGTGCACTTCTAACTCTGGTGATGCAGGAAGGCCTTTGTCGTGACTTGGGCCCAAGTTAAATGACACATATATGTATAAATGAACATGGAATGTAACATGTATGTTAATAAAAGCATCTGATAATTGTTAATAATGACATGAATTAAATGTAGTAAAACAAATTACTTCATCCCCTTCTCAGATCATTTTGTTATATTAGTTCTTCTTACCGAAGGGAGGGGAGGGGGCCCTGGTGGAGGTACTATGGTCTCAGAGACATATTAGAATCACCTGTGGAACTTTTTCACCCCCTCCAAATCTTAGAAGATTTGGATACCCTCTAGCTACTCCATGAGAAACTGGGTTGGGGGGAGGAAGCAGCCTAGTTTTAAAATGTTCAAAGGTATATAAACTATAGTTTCAAGTCATGTTGGGGACTGAACTGGAAAATGCATTTTTGAGGAGCACTAGGGTATCCCCTAGAAAGGATCATTTAATTTTTTTTAAGTCAGTAAGACCCTTATAAAGTAATTTCTAAAACAATCAAATGATGATACACTGAATTCAAATAATTTTAGAATTAAGATAGCAACTTACCATAAAAAAAAGGACTAATGATTAAGTTAAAACACAAAATTGAAAGGTTATGACCTTACTTTTGGTTACTTTATTTTACTACGGGATGAGTTCACAGACAAAAGAATCAAGAATCATCTTCTCCTGACTCATGGCTGATTTTTATGTTTAATTTCCACCATTTATCACTTAAATTCCTATTCATGGGTTAGAGCATAGTGAGTACTGACCACAGGGGTTTGATTAAAGCTGAATCGCCTATCCCACTTTGGAAATAAATCTGTAGAATCCAAATAGGGCTTTTGAAAATTTTAAATGAATCATGCCTTGTGCAAGTCTTTTTCAAAACAAGTTCTCTGAAATCTTTTTACACTATTTAAAACATACCACCATACATTTAAGATTCAACGATACAATGAGCACAATGCTGTGAAATACAGCCATCACATCTCCCCAAATCCACATTTCATTTTATTCTCGAGACAGTACGTGTTACAAAGACTACAACAATATTTCAGTACATTGGACACAGGTGAAAAGAGTTCCATAACAAAGCATGTCTTGAAAGCCAGTAGTGCACAGAAAAACAATAAGAAACATACAAGCACAAAGAAAAAGGTCGTTTTAAAGGGAGCTTGAAGTCCCTGCATCCTTTTTGCACTGTCATGCTGTGGCCTTCTTCATTCCGGGATGTGGGATGAGCAAAAAGAAGAAAATAAAAAACAAAAGAAACCTTTGGAAATGTGAAATGTGCACCACGTGTATCCACGATTACAATATAGTCCTGAAGAGATCAAATAGGTCTGCATCTTAGATGTTTTCGGGTTCTATTTGCTAGACAGAGTTGATTGCACAGTAACGCATGTCTAGCTTCCCTGAAATCAGCCTGAAGCCCTGTCGCAACCTGCTTGGCTGTAGGAAACTTGGGGGAAGCCAGCCTTTTCCATGACTTGGATCTTTGGGCCTTAGGCCAGTTAAGGGTTTCTAATTTGGCTAGTGATGATCCCTCCCCTTCGCTAGGGAAAAAAAATCAGCCATGAGCCAGACCGTCCTACCAGTGAGCACGGGCTTTTGCAGAAAATACTTTCACTTTCTGCTCTCTGGTTTGCCCGTTTTGTAGGATGCATTCTGTTCTTGGTGTGTTTTTACTTTATTTTTCCAATAAAGATCTCTTGAGTCTATGTTTAATCAGACCACTATGAGCTGGATGCACTGATCCAGTCTCCCAGACACAGCTGGTTTCCTGGATACAGCAGGGTTGCAAATCTCCAAACGAAGGCCACAGCCTCCACTCAGCCAGCCTATGCCGTGCGATGCCACTGCATGTGATGACGGAGCGGGTTATCCGTGGCGGTACCAGCTTGTGCAAAAAGAACCATTTCGCTCGTCACTGTCCAATGCCATTGTACATTGACCACAGCTCGATGGTTGGGCCTTACACCACACAAACAAGAACGCCACAAAGCTCCAGCATCCAAATGCTCCTCAGACCGGAAGCAGGCCACAGACATAGAGACTAGCTCATTGCCCTCTCCATGCACATGAATGGCAAGAACAAAACAGGTATTCGGAAGATGCCATCAAGGCACAGAGAGATCAAGGGGAAAGGTCAGACGAGCTCAGCTCACCCGGTGCATTGAGAGACTGCAAAGAGGAATGCAAGCTCAGCTGGTGGGGTGAGGGTCGGAAATCAAAGTAGGATCTCCCGGGAAAGCTGGGTTGTAGATTAAGGGTGGAGGAGAAAGGACTCATTCTACGGAGCGGCAATCTTTCCGAAGGCACTGGAAAAGGGAGTGTCTGTTCTTCTGAATCTGTGTCTAAATGTAAGATCAATGCAAACTAGAGATCAGAAATCTGGTACCTGCCCGTGCACGGTTCCCCAAGACCTGCCTTACCAGTGCATGTGCACAAAGCCTCATCCATCCCGCAGGTGCCACGAGGCATTTACAAAACCAACGTGGCTTGGGGCTAGGAGGGCACTCTCAGCAGCCAGGACTCAAGAGCACGGGACACCTCAAATATCACAGACAATTGCTTTCACTTCTCCCAATTCTCAGTGGTAGAGACAGTATCTTGGAAGGTTCCCTTTTAATTCAATATTTTAGAGTTGAATTTAGAAACTTTAGAGGTAGATTTTACCCATTGATGACCAAGAGTAACACTTTACCCCTTTTGGCTACCTTGGAAGGAAGTTACTACCTGTATAACAATGGCCTCTTAAAGGGTTTTTGTTTAGGAAATGATGATTTTTTTTACCCACTCTTTGCTTTTCCATATTTTTCCCTTTTCTCTCTTATGTATATATTTCCATTTCTGAATGGACGAGATGATTTTTCTTGTGTACTAGCACACAAGACCTGCTCTTGAATAGGATAGGAAGATAGGGCTGAGCAAGTAATCAGGGAAGGAGCCTTACCTTTGTTTCCGAATTAAGATCAGACCCCAGCAATGCCACTTGGACATCTCTGGTTGTCTAATAATAAACAAACTGGGGCAGTGGTAAGGTGCGTTGGTGGCAAAAATGTCTTTATTTTCAGATACTTGGGTATGGCATGAAGGTCACTATTATATTAAATAAAGACTTACTGATTATCCGACCTGGTTTTAGAAGGGCTTATTAGATAGTTTCTCTAAATTGCTAAAATCACTCCTTTCTCTTTTGTCAAACGAGAGCTGGTTCTATGCAGCAGGGTGGTCTGGTCAGAGACAGATATTTTATCAATTGGGGCCTTCTTAGAACATAGTTTGACAATAATAATTTAAGAAATAGACACGGTACAATGGTAATATTCTCTGTCCAAAAACACCAAGCAACCATCTTTTCATTGAAAAAATAATTTTGTTTTTGCGGCCAGAGGATGTTCCTAGGGATACTTTTCTGGTTTGAGTATGTCAGCATGCTTCTCATGTTGAACATACCCTTAGCCTATCAAAATACTATTGTGGACATGTTCAAGCCAAAATAACTGAAGTGTGTGAGTGTGTGTGTGTGTGTGTGTGCGCGTGCATGTGCATATAACAAGATCCTATTTGCAAAGCTCAGAATAAGGGGATTGGCTAGTTTCAGTTGAAACTGCCAAGAGTCAGTCGCATTTTAGTTTCTGAATTTACAATATTAAAATTAGCTTTTCGGGCTTTACTCTTATCCTTGGGGAATTTTCTTTTTAAGAAGTATAAAAAGATCCCAGAGAAAAGGAATTGCTATCTATGGAGTTAAGGTGTTGTGTTCCCAATCACAATGTATCAAAATTTCTTCAACCTAAACTTCATATAATTTCGGTGATTTGACGTACGTGGTCATTTCTTGGCTCAAAAATGTTAAATAAGAAATGATTCTGATTCTATAATTGTCTCAAGGGGGAACTAGTCTTTAATGGAAAAATTTTGAAATACAGCACCACAAACTGACATGGGCTTCGTTTAGGAAGAGAAGGCCATATTTATGTCAGTAAAAGATTTTTCATTAACAAGAATTTGCTTGGAAATGTATTTTTCACCAGGTGGTAGCAATCAATTCATTATATTGAAAATACTTGTTGCTTTAAAAATTAAGGGAAAGGATATACAGAGTAAAATGAATTCCAGAGTACATTGAAACTCCAGGTCATCATCTGAAAACCAAGGAAGAGATGTATACTGAATCCAGATCGCAGGGACCATACCCAAGCCATCATGAATCGTACTCACCTTTCCTATTCTCAGTACTGAGTTGGTGATGGCACCATTCTGTGGGGTGGGGGCTGTGAGTAGCTGTGGCCATTCATACAATCAACAACTTGACACTAAAATAGTTATTGCTTTTCTATCCTCTTATGTGTGTCCATTATATTGATGACCCAATTTTCCTTGACCTCTCTCACTCTTGAACTATGCCCTCTCTTCAGGCAAGCTTATTTAATATCCAACCATTCCATCTCTGTCTTTTTCCCCCCCACCAATGGCCTCCCATACTCTTCAGCTGGGCTGATGTTCTCTAAGGAGAGTCTAAAAAAATTTCTTACCTCGTTGTGAAAACTTTCCAAATGAATTACAAGAGAGAGAGTGTTTTCCACCTGATCCCAGCAGGCCTAAACAACAGTGCCCCTTTATGCCCTTCCCCATGGGCACATAGTACAAATGTTTGGTCAGTTGCCTCTAGGTCATCTATGTTACCTGATGTTATCTTAGATTACAGGAGTCTTAGAGGAGGACGCTTCTTTCGGTAACGTCTAAGGAGCAATCATCATGCTTCCCCTTGAGATATCCTGGGTGGAAGAACTCATTGCCTCTGGGCAGCCCCTCTCCAGTTTACAGTTACTGCTTATATTGCTCTGGATATTCCTCTTTGGGATCTTTACTCATCAATTGTAGCATTACTATCTGGGGCCAAGATAGTTTTAGTTCTTCAAGTATTTGAGGGGAGTCAGCAAACCCCTTTAAATCTTCCCTTTTCTGGGCTAAATAGAATCTATTTCCAACCCTTGTTCTATGGTATGGATTTCAAATCTTTACTTTCATTGTCTTGCCCCTCTGGACATATTCAAAAACATGAACCAAAGACAATATGACAATATTGGGAACAGTATTGCCACTCCCCGGTTTAGCCAAATCACACAACTCACAATGAATATACACACAGCTATGCAGGAAGGATGTACATCCTCCTCCCTCACCTCCTCTTGAAAGCACAACTATTGAGATCTGGAGAAAGTTTCTTAGTCATCAGTATTCTATTAGCCAAGACAAATAGGAACAAAGTTAATCTTTTTTTTCCCCCAAAATACATGATATGGAAGCCATGTTTCAGATCATAGCTAATATGCAGGATTATTATTATTATTTTTTATTAAAAATGTTTAATGTTTATTTATTTTTGAGAGAGAGAGAGAGAGAGAGGGAGAGACAGAGAGAGAAGCAGAGAGAGAGGGAGACACAGAATCCGAAGTGGCTCCAGGCTCTGAGCTGTCAGCACAGAGCCTGATGTGGGGCTTGAACCCACGAACTGTGAGATCCTGACCTGAGCCAAAGGCAAACGCTTAACTGACTGAGCCACCCAGGCACTCCACAGGATCATTACTATTAATTTTTAATGTATATATCACTAGAGAAAGACACGTAGCGCCTTAAAAGATTTTTAATTTCTTGTCATGTTTCATTCTATGCAGTAATCTGTCTGCTGAAGAGTTTTGCTGAGTAAAAACAGTTTATCAGGAAAGGCCAATGGAAAGAGCAGTAGAATGTCAGCTGAATACTGTTATGGTAACTCTAGGCACAGCTGAATCTCTGTGGTGGAGACTGTGGTCATAATGGGAATGCATCAAGACACAATTTCCATCAATTCTATCAAAGACCACCATTTTCCTCTTGCCCTTGCCTAGACTGTTTTCCCTTCCCACCCAGCATTAGCTGGATTCAGGAGTTGAGGCCTCTGTTTTAAAGAAGCAGTTAAGAATTATCAAAGCAAAGATCAACTGGGGATCACACTTATTATTTAATGACTTTTGGGTTCAAGGTGAAAAAAGAATGTGTAGGTACTGTACTCCTGTTTGGCTTAGTGTTTATACTTTTTGTTGCTGTTGTTCATTAGTTAATATTTACCGAACACCTACCATGTGGCAGACATTGTATTAAAACTGAGCAGCTATGAAACATGAAGTTGGCAAACTGACCACAGGAAAAATAATAATTTAGAGAAAATCTTCTAGAGGTAGAATTTCTTGACTGATTCCAACATGTACAGAGTACGAAAGATTTCTGTAGTGTGGTAGAATATTTTGGAAATATTTCTCATCAGTCTTTGACGTATTATTTTTGGAATTCAAAGAGGAAAAGCAAACTGACAGGTCTTCCTTATGACAGTGTATGCTAATCCAGTTTCTTTGTGACTGGTAGAATTCTTGGTCATCTTTTTGTCTGGTAGCAAACAGCTTCATAACTTGGACAGCCCTTGGGTGCTGGGCTGACAAGACAGTTATATTTCAAAGCACAGTAAGGCAGAATATGTCAGTAAGAACTGCACAAATGGCATTAAGCATGAGTTTCAGTTCAATTATAAACCATCTGTAAAATAATTTGCCTTCTTTAGGAGACAAAGAAATGAATGAAGGAGGCTGAGATTCCTCAAATGATCTAATAAGCATCCAAAGTCACAATTATGTCCAACTGGCACATAACTTACAATGAAAGGTGGTATTTAAGCTCTCTTAAGTGTGGCATTAATTGCAACTGGGAAGTGAGAAGCAAATATGTTTTGAAAAATTCCTTCTAAGGGAAGAAATGAAATAGTCTCTTACCACTCCTGGGACAATTGCGTACTTTGTCATCAAATCTCCACTCCAATTTAGAATTATATCATGGAGCTATTTATAAGTAACTACCACCAGAAGAACCAAAAATTCCTATATTTCAAATAGATACAAAAGATCCCAAAGGACTAAACTGCTCTCCAGAGTGTCAACTGCAAAGCATATTCCCCAAAACCAAAGACAGGGTCTGGATCCAATTCAGTTCTATGGAAAAATTCAGAAAATTCCCTGGGATATCATGCATGTTGTCAACATTGAGAGGAACAAGGTATCTCTCTTTTCTGGGTTCTGAAACCTATCATGCTTCTCACTTTGGATTTTGTAATATCGACCCGAATTTGTTCAAGTATGATTTACCTACCTTGAGGATTTTGTCCTGGAAATGCACATTCTTCTAACTAAATAATGTTTTGGGAGCTCTGATGCTTTGAGTGAGGAGAAATAAAGCAGAGGCATAGGAAAAAATGTCTCCAGTGGACAATATACTTCTCCCTATATGACCCTTTATCAACTATTTTCTATTATTGTTGAATTCTCAGTATCATAGGCAGATCTTTAAGACCTATTAAGACCCTTGGAGGAGGGGGGAGGTGTCTATGCCTGTTCATAGCATTTTCTGAAACAGTTAACAGATTTCACAAGTACTTTTGAAGACAGAAACCATATAAGAAAACCAGGGGTACAGATTGTAAAGAACTTATAGGTTATCTGCTCTAAGTCTCTAGTTTTGGAGACAAAAACAAAAACAAAACCACCCCCCTAAACCAAGAAGCCTCCCCACCCCCCTTCCCAAATACAACAACCACAAAGCAAAAACCCCTAAAGTCCAGAGAAGTTAAGGGACACATCCCAAGTCACACTGCCAGTTGTGGTAGGACATGATAGGGACCTAGGCAGGATCAATTCTTGGGGAATAATACCTTGGGAGTGACAAGGCCATTGTTTCTCTTTTGTGCCTTGGAAATGCACAAAAAGGTAAAGTCTATGCCACAGGCCATGGGCACATGCCAGTGGTCTCAGAGGTGGCCAGGCTTTGTGCAGATGAACCTAATATATCATTCTCCAAATCCTGCACCATACTGTGTGAGGGTGAATCTTTCTTCTCTAAACGGAGCAGTTTTGGGGACTGGGGTGGTTAGGGATTGAAAGGCAAACACATCATCCTCCCCTTCGGGATTTTGGTCATGGGGAGTGGGTGAGCAGAGAGTTTCCTGTTGTTGTTCTTCTGAGATCAGATGAGGGTCCTTTTCCCTCACAAGGTTACAGCTTCTCTGGGGTGGAGGGGGGCCGGCGGTTCAAGACATCAGGATTTAAGAGTGCAGTACTTACATTGGTCCAAAGTCACTATAAAATATCTTCAAAGAGATTCTGGACAGATGCATCTGGGGCTACTCTGGGGTCATATTCTATTTCTACCACTGAATATTCTTTGGATTATTTCCTTTAATGTGCAGGAGAAGGAGCTATCACATTAGAAGGGGGAGTATGATGCTAACAATCCAATGCGGGGGCGGGGGGATAGACATTTTGATGTTATGAATAACATCTTCTATGCCCTCTTTTAGAAAGCATTTTCTAAGATGTAATTTTAAGAATCTTAACCCTTTCATTATCATTACACAAGACAATCCTGAAAAGTGTTGAGGAAATGGCTCCTGTGGACATTCAGCTAAGAAAATGCTGGAGAGCATCCTCTAAAGACTGAATCTCTATCACTATTTACCTTCTCTCTAGTTTTCTCACAATTGAAATCTGGAGGGTTGAGAGCTTTTGTCAAGAAATGGCTCTGTGGTTTCAACCGCACAAGAGCTCCAAGACCCAGACCTCATTTGGTAGGATCTTTCAAGGACCTTGAAAAGGTGACTCTGACATTCCTTTTTTTCCCCCAAGCAGTGACCTGTCACTGCCAGCCAAGAGCATACTCTAGTACCAACAAAGGAGAAGGGCCTCTCTAGGGAAGCACTCACTCCGGGGAGGAAAGAGGGGGGAGCTAGTGGAAATGCAGAGACAGAAGAAAAGGACAGGACTTGAGTAGGAGCTTGGATATGACGTTGGAAAGGACAGCCTCTTCACACCTCCTTCTTAAAGGACGAATGTTATTTTTTTCACCAAAATTCTAACATGACTGTTTGAAAGTGTTAAAGTCCATTTCTGGCTGGGGTTTCTGGATGAATACATGAGACAGCTATGCAGTGCTGTTGCATTTTGACAAGATGTTTCACACACTTAGCAAACAGATTTAGGATAGGGTTCCCTCTTTCCTCCCTTTTGGTTGAGCGCAAATAGCACTGTTCTAATGTCAGCACCAGAGTGCACTACACTGGGCATTGCAGGCCGAAGGCCCGGGTTTGACATATCACTTAACCTCTGGAAGGCTCAGTTTTCCCAAATGCAGTGTGAGATAATAATGCTAATACTTCCTCCTAGAGTGTGGTAGGATTCCAGTCCTTGGAATCTGTGAATACATTACCTTACTGTCAAAAAGAACTTCACAGATATCATTACGTTAGGGATTTTGAGATGGAGAGATTATCCAGATGGGCCCAAGATAATCACAGGGCTCCTTATAAAAGGGAAACAGGAGGTTCAGAGTCAGGAAGAGATTCAAAGATGCTACACTGCTAGCTTTGCAGATGGGGGAAGGGGCCAGGAGCCAAGGAATACAGGTGGCTTCTAGAAGCTGGAAAAGGAGAGAGAACAGATTGTCCTCTAGAACTACCTGAAGGAATGCATCTCTGCTGTGAAATCCACTTAGGATTCTGACCTCAAGAACTGTAAGGTCATAAATATGTGCTGTTTTAAGCTACTAAGAGTGTAGTAATTTGTTAGAGCAGCAACAGGGAATTAATACACAGGGTAAATGTGGAATATTGCAGCAACAGAACAGGAGAAGGGTTTAGACATGACATTAGCAGTGGGCACGAAGGTGCAGTCTGGAATCTAAATAGCTGTCTTAGAGTGAACAGAAAAAAATTCCTAGTTTTTCCTCAGAAGCTTAGAATGAAACATAGAATGGATAGTTTTTATACAATTCCTCCACTGGATTTCAGTCTCCTAAAAATACTTGCTGGCTGTCGTGTTGCTGTCATTTTTCATGGACTCTTTTACTGGACAATGTAGAAATGAGGCAGTTTATTGCAATAGTTTTCTCAGTGTATTTTGTACTGTGATCCCATAAAGCCTTCTGAGAGACACCTAATGCTCATTATGAAGGGTTCCAGATAATGTACTTTTAAATGTTAGATGGAAATATTTTTAAAATTCATGTATGCTTTCTTCCTTAATCAGAACCCAAGCCACAGAATGCTCTCTTTTGACTCCCCCCTCCTCTGGGTCTGTTCTCAGTTTTCTGTTACCTTCCCTGATCACCAACCCTTGTCTCTTCTAATGTGAAGATCCTAGTCTGCTGTGGTCTTCCCAGCTGGGTCAAGGAGCTCTCGGACTTGTGTGTAAAGTAAGAGTAAGCAAGAACTGAGGGAGACCAGGGGCCCTGCTGTAAAGACACAGGAGTGTCTACGCCTGAACTTTGTTGCCCACCCCCCCCCCAACCTTTTTTTTTTTTTTGCCAGTAAGAGGTCATTGTCACTTCTTGATTGTAAGATGACCATCTAGATTTCAGGGTGGATATCTTAGTTCTAGAAAGGTGAGATACCATAGTTTTCAGGCACTCTTGAGTCAGGTGCCATGGAGTTCAGGAGGGAGGAGGGGTGGAGCCTATAAACTCCAGGGCAGGGGCCATGTCTCATGCATCTTTGTGACTCTGGGCCCAGCACAGTGCCTGACAAAATTGAGGTGCTCAATTAATGCTTTTGAATGAGTGAGGTTTCTTTATCATAGCCAGCTCAAGGCAGACTTTGAAGTTTTTGCCTTGCATACAGTTATTCCCTGTGTTTGGATTTCTGTCTCTCTACTCTCTGGGAAGTCTTCTCTCCTTTTTAGATTATATTCATTTTCCCTGCAATATGTTGTAACATATTCCATGTAGCTCTTAGATGTAAAACAATTGAGATATTATTTCCATGAAAATATAAATTTCAAAAGCCCTGTTTGAGAAACACTTACTTTTAGGGGGCTGCTTGTTAGTTGAAATTAAACTCCAAATAGAAGTAAGGTGATTTTAAAAAACGGAATGGCTCATACATTTCTGGTGTAAAATCTATCTGGAAAGCAATTTAGAAACACAGATCAAGGGCCTTAAAAATGTTCCTACTCCTTAGTCCAATAATTCTAATTCTAAGAATTTGTCTAAGGAAGATAATCTTTTTACACAAAGATTTGTGTTGGAGAGTATATACTGAGTACAGAGTGCCACCCTTCATGTTCTAATTTCCCCGAAGGACTCCCACCTATGCTCAGACTGTGTGAAGCAATTCGCTCGCAATTCTCTCCTCTGAGAGGTGGGTCAGAGAGAGACCCTCTCATTTCAGCCAGTTAATAGTTATTTGAGCCCCAGGAATGTTACCTTCGGTCTATTTCATTTTCTCTCCAGATTAAAGAAAAAGAAAAAGGTAAGTCTGTTTAGTTAGGTAAAGGGAAAATAGGGAAACATCAATAGGAGGTTTTCCTATTCTGTTCTCAGCCTTGCCTAGAAAATTTTTTTTGTTTCAGGAGGAGTCTCCCACATAGAATAAGCCCCAGAACTCTAGTAGGAACAAGGCCCTATTACATAATGGCTACTCTTTTGCAGATAGTTTCAAAGACTGTGACACAGCCATGGTGGCTATTAAATGGGTTACTTTAAAAATATATACAACTGGGGTTGTGGTGCTTATTTTAAAATTTCATAAAGATTCTTAATTGCTTACAGTTATATTTCTTCTTCAGTCGGGGGGTAATTTGGTTTAGATCTGCAACTGGCTTTATTTGCATGGCTGTTTTAGGTATATTTCCAAGAACTCTGCTTTCAGGGAACTAACCACATTTGAATTCATCCAATAATGCATTTTCCTTTCCTTGTCTCTTTTAATAACACATTCTTTATCATTTCCATTGAATTACATTATTTTCATTGTTTTCCTGATGAATCCCCCCCCCCCCCGCCGCATACAAATTATGTCTTCCTACTAGTCCTTTTTCCTTCCTTCGCAGGGTTTATAATAACTTGTATGTACATAACTAGCCGTGTGTCTGTGTTTTTCAGGACCATCTCTCTTCCTAGACTGTAAGCTCATGAAAGCAGGGACGACATCTACTCAACCCTCTAAACTCACAGCGTAACAGACAGTGAACATTTACCAAACACTGCCCAATAAATACACAGAATTGCTGTCAGAAAAAATGGTCAGCATTTCTAACAATGTGGACATGTGATCTCCCCTGCATAATGTTACCTGTAAGTCAGCAGATGGTTTTATGACAGTTCGAACAGTATAAGTGATAAGTGATTTAAACCTCGGACTAAATGCATGTAAATACAAGTCAGACTTGCTATCACATATGAAATAATACCCTTCTGTAATACAGATTTTTGTTTTGAAACTTGGAAAGGGGTTAGCTCTTGCTACGAAGACCGCACAAGATTTGTTACAATAGAAAGCTAAAATGAACCACCACATCACCCCCAATAGCAGCAAAGAAAAAAAATGTTTTCCAAAGCAAACCTTTCCAGGAGCTGTAGGAAGTAAGATTAATAGAGGATAATATAAGTTCAGTTAATGTATTGATCTCTGTCAATGGCATTTTTCTCACTGATTTCTAAAAAAAAAACAATATATATATGTGTGTGTGTATATACACACACATATATATATATATCTACATATGACTCTTTAATTCTCTAGGTTTTCTCTATCATTACAAGGTTGATCAAATCTTTTTTTTTCTTTTTAATTGGCCATTCATGATATTTTTTTTTCTTGCTTTCTAAACCTTGTCTCACCATTTGAATGGATTAGAATGAGGGAGAAACAAATAGAACAAACCAAAGTTATGGAGAAAGTATGTGTGTGAACTTTATTTCATCATGAGAAAATCACTTCTGGGCAGTAACAGAGAATACTGATATCTACAAGATGATAAGGTTTTCTTTGTATTTAGATACATACCTTATATTTGTACACAATATATAAAATTCATGGAGGAAATTAATTTCTACAGTACAGTTTCTTTGTTGGAAGAGGACTTGTTCCGTTAGTTTCTTTTAGAAAATGACCCCCAGTTCTGTGACGGGGATCGCAGTTCCAATCCTGGAATTTATTAGACACCATAATCTTATGAACATTAAGAGAAACTGAGAAACTACATCCTCCTGCAGGATGAAAAGAGAAACGTGAATGCTCAAGCTGCTATGCTAATAACTGATTTTAGCAGAAGAATATGATTTCCATGATGGATTATGAGTAGAAATAGGAGGTCTCATGACACATATTAGCAACATTGCTGCAAACTGGCTCCCTGCTCTGATGGCATGCACTTCACTCTTCAATCAAACCGCCTTGTACGCCTGGTACGCACGTGGGAAACGAGGCCATCATCAGGAAGGGCCTTCTGCCCCGCATCAAGGCAACTCTTGAGGGCTTTAGCATTTAGCATGGTGCTTTGGGAAAAGAGGCAACTGCTCTCAAGCGGATAGGTCATCCCAGAGAGAAGTTGCTAACGTGATCATTCGGGAGGCTGCCGCTGCCACATCCCCATAACCCGACGGGAATAGGTCACGCGGCCATTTTCCCTTCAGCGAATCCTTCTCTTCGAATACCGTCCCTCACAGACTTACCCCTGCTCCCCAGGCACGGTTTGTATGGCTAGGGACCTGCCAACCTTGCTGTGGGATTTGAAGTTGTGCTTGTTTTTAACCATGTGAACCATTTTAAGGGTGGCTGGCACATGCCAAGGTCTGTGGGACGTGGGAAAAAAACACCACCACAGTTCTTTTAGCTAACATCTTGAATTTGAACAAAATCAACACAATTATAGTTCTGCAGACGGAGGTCATGGGGGAATGCCGGTGGGGGGGTCACTTCTGTGATTAAAATGACACCCAGGGGGTCTGAAAATGCTTTGGCACCAACCACAAATACCTCTTCATAGGTTTAATTTCATGTGCTGTGATTGCTTTTAAAATGAAAATGTTAAAAGCCTCAGAGGTTATACCTGGTCATCAAATTCAAGCCCTTCTTCTGAGGGGAATGGCTTGCCTTTGATGGCCAAACTATTTACAGTACAGCCAAGAAGCGAGTGTTCGCTAGAGAGTGACCTTGTGTGGTGGCCCTAAGGTGGCCTGACCAAGCCTAGAGGGACGGGCAAAGGTGAAAATGGCGAGGTAATGCGGAGTTGCTGGTCACTTCCTGTTTGGTGCCCACAGGAAGCCTCAGTCCAGGCGCCGCCGGCCTCGGCTTTGGGTGAGATGGAAGCGGTCCGTGCTGGGGAAGCCAGGAGTGGCCAACAGGCCCTCTCTGAACAGCTCTAGCACCCACACCCACTGGAAACATGTTCAGTCACACAAATCCACAGCTGGAAAGAACCTCGGTCCCACCCTCAGAAACAAGCAAGCACTACAAAGCAATTTAGAACCATCTGGGCAAAACTGGCAAGTGATGTGTATCGTGGAGAATGGGAGCCTGCCCTAGAGCCTAGATACATTTGTGTCACACACCGGGGGGGACATTCAGGCCTTCATTTTTCAGCTTCTTCAACTGCAGCTTATTTAGAATGTTATCAAAGGAAGCCGACGCCCCAGGCCATTTGAACTGCTGCTGTGGACTCTTTGGTTTGATCACATCCACATACCATGGGCTCTCTAACGGCAGGAGAGGAACAGCGGCCTTGTGCCAGAATGCAGAGCAAGTCATGGAAACACTTGAGAATGTGGGCAGTGGTGGGGTTACCTCCGGGCTTGTCAGCCATTTTAGATGCCTCGAAGTTCTCGCTCTGAGGGATACTGCTGAAGGGCCTTACCCTCAGACGTTTGGAGGACCAGGGTCTTGCTGTACTGGCTGACTCCTGTTTTGTTGAAGGCCTTGATGCGAGCGTTGTATGTGCTGTTGAAGTGAAGACCGTCCACGGTGCACATCGTCTCCTTTCCAACATACACTTCCTGAGGGTCAACAAATAACAGGCCACCGTTTAACGCCATCTCCCGTGAGGGGTTGGGGAGGCACTGTCGCTCAGAGGTTAGGAGCAGGCATTTTAGTGTCAGCCTGATCTGGTTCAAATCCTGTGAGATCCTAAGCCATTTAATTGACCTCGTTTCGTCTCAGTTTCCTCATCTGTAAAACGGGGACAGTAATGCCCACTTTATGAGGTTGCTATATGAGCATATATGGAGGTCATGTGTGCAAATTGACACAGTGCCTTACATTTAGCATGGGCCTCACACCTTAATGAATGCCACTTACTAGTGGCTAGGGCTTAAAAAATTAAAACTGGGTGCTTTAGTTAGCATTATGCATACTATTATTAACTTGGCGTTTATAAATATGTTATACCTACCGAGCTCTTTATCCTTCCGTGAGATTTTTAAAAACTGGTTTGAAAACATGAGGGTGGTCTCTGCTATGTTTATAACTCCACTGGTAATTTCAGAAACTGTCACAAAGACTACCCTCAAAGTCACAGGAATATCGGTTTTATCGTGGTACAGAGGGAAGGGGGAGGAAACAGGGGCTGGAGGAAGAATGACATTTCAAAGGCTTAAAATAAATCGTAGCATAATGCATCTTTAGCATAGGTTAGGCATGTGCCTCCCTCTTTAGCTGTATGCTTTGCAACATTATGCTGATGTAATGAGTAAAAATAATTTGTATTCCAAGCACAGCCTTAAAATGACAACTGTCTGGTGGGATACTAACACGACTGGGGTTGGGGATCCTGGCATGCTGAGAATTGCATACGGGTTGTCTAATTGACTCTTAACAAAAATGCATAAGGTACATGTTAATATTATCCTCATTTTCCAAATGAGGGGGTCCCGAGGGCTCAACGAGGCGAGAAATGGGCAGTCACACAGCTAAATGGTGGAGTCCGGATATGGGTGCACGCAGTCTGACCCCAGAGCTTACAGCACTGCATCCGCTTTCTCTGAAGAAGCGTAGGGCAGTTTCTACTCAGAGACTCCATCATCCATCTTTAATGGTTCAAGGAGAACACAAGCCTCAGTTGAAGGGCAGGCAGGCCCTGCCAGGATGGTCTGGCTCTAGGAGACATGGGGAAGCTTGGCCTGAGACCCCACGGTGGGCTCTCTGAGGTGGTTAGTGGCCTTGGTTGACAAGTAGCAGGTTCTCTGCTTACCCGAAACTGACCACCGTTGCCGTCATCCAGCTCCAGAATGTAGCCTTCGGCAGGCACCGTGGACAGAGGTGGCTGTTTCCAGGACAGTGTGGCGCTGTTGTTGTGAGTGCAACACTCCTCCAGCTGCAGGATGGGGGTTGCTGGGACTGGAGAGGAAGCTAAACAGAAATTAGTGTGACCCTGGTTTCTGTTGAGCTGCAAACATTTCGGTGTCTCAGAATGTTAACATCCCCCTGATCAACACGTGGCTCCACTAAGTAGCTGGCCCAGGGACGACCTGAACTGGATCCCTTCCGGAGTCTCCAGGAGTGGGGATGGTTCCTGAGCTGCCGTGCTGCCTTCTCCCAAGCTGGTGGTGGGGCTTCCTACCTTAACTGGAGGGGAGACAACTGCTCTGTTCTCGCCCCCTTGAGGACTGAAGACATCATCCCCAAGGGACACGTTTTACATGGGGGATGGGTTTCCGGTCCAGACCGCTAAAGTCTATTTAACTCACAACATGGCTGAAAATTTTATCATAAAATTTATTCTGTGCCTTGACCCCCCAGTTTATAAACTTGGAACTGCCTTCCGAGCAGTAGCTCTGAAACCATCGTCCTTCTAAGGTTCTATCCTTTTTTTTTTTTTGTTTGTTTTTAAACCAGTGATTCTACTCAAGTCTTGTGTGCATTAAGTAGTTATAACACTGGCTTTTGAAAATTTGGTGCCAAGTGACACAAAAACAGTGATTTTTGCCATTTCGAAACTTCTGAGGAACTTGACCTCATTCTTTCAAGGTAGCTACGCTAGCTCAAGTTCACTCTTTCCGCGGGCGTAGAACCGCCAACTGTGAGCCTGGAGAGTAGTATGGGAGCAGAAGGGGCCTGGCAGGGGAGGGTCAAGGTGTCCTCGTGACTTTGTGAGAATCTGCCACAGTATTACTAGTCACAACATGCCCCTGTCCCCATTTTGAGCCGAGAGTCTTTTCTATTACTTAAAACTGCAGAGTGGTTGAGGCTTCAGACACAAAGACGTGGAAATGTTAGGTAACACATAATCCCAGTTCCTAATATATAAACTCAGTATATGTATTTGGAAACAATGTTTTTATGAACTGCTTCAAATATTTTTCAGCAACAAAACATTAATCTTTAAAGCACTTTAACAATAGGAGGGAACAGTTTGGACCACACCCAGGGACATTTAAGCGAACAAATGTTAATTGTACAGCACCTGGTATGCTGTACCAAGATTGGACTCTGTGTCACACATTGAGTTACACGCTCCCTGCCATCACCTCAACCAAAAAGATGGCTTATTTAATAGCAGTTTAAGAAGCAGGTTCTATGGTAGACAACGTAGAAAACACAGGCAGTGACCATAACACAAGAAATGGGAAGGTGAGGCAGGTCAATTATACGTAAGAAAAGACTGTGATACAATAAAACCATGCCTGAGTGACTAGGTCAAACATAATTAAACCAAAATTATGAGCAGTTAATGGAGGTGGTGAGTTTAGGAAGGGAAATCACGTTTCAGGTTTCAATGGCATGGAGTTCGGTTGGTCTTAGGAGAGACCAGTGGCTTCTGCAGCCTTGGAGGTCCCAGAACATCTGGAAATGGAGGAGAGGAAATGAATTCATTGCCTTGTTCAAGAAATAGACTACAGGACTGGATGGGAAGGGGAGGAGAGAAAAGATGTAACTCCTCATGATCATCTACATATAAACAGGCATCACCTAACAGTTGTAATTGGAGGGCTAGCTTTAGGTTATCATGTATTAGGGAGCTACTTTGTCATTAAAAGGTTTTTGTTTATAAAAACAATAAATTTTAACATATTAACAGTGGAGTAGATTATAATAAGTTTGAGCAACCTGTTCTTCAAAGGGCTTCTAGAGACATGGAATGATTCTCCCCAGGGATATTTGCTGTCAGTTATCCTCATTAATCAGTGCCTACCATAAAATAATTCCTTGGACTTTCTTTATTTCATTAGCTGCCCTATCAGTGTTCATTTTCCCTTTGTTCATGTTTCAGGCAGCTTACATTTCATCAATTTTCAAATCAAAGAGTAACATCACAAGATGGTTTCAACTTGAATCATGCAAATGCTTGCAATGTCTCTGATAAGAAACTCAGATTTCCTTGTATAGGCATAGGTATAATTAACAGATTAATTGAAACACATGGTGTCACGTGTAATTAAAACATGGGAACTTCATTTGTAATCCTCAGCGGATACACTTTAAAAGACCAGAAAGATAATAAAAAGTCTAACCAGTCACTAATCTTTAGATTTTAATATTGTCCAGATTTAAACAAATAAGCACACAAAAGATCAAGCTGAGGAAGAGAAGGAGGGAGGGAGGGAGAGGGAGGAGAGAGAGAGAGGAAAATGAAGGACCACAGAAACATTTGCATGTCTACATCTATTTCTCGATGTGCTTCAAATTATTTTTTCTGTTTCCTTATTTACTCCAAAGTGATGTTGCCTATAAAAGGCAAATGTGACAAAATTACAGCCTCATTAGTAAAGACTAAGGCTGACATTTTAGCAAAACAGATTTTATAGTGGGTGTTATATTACCCTATTTCACTTTATTAGGTATAAAACAAATGGTCTATAAGAATCCAAAATATTTTCAAATTAACTTATTATTTGTGTTTTGGAAATGGATAGCATCACGGTTCCTGGGCTGAACTCTAAGAAAAGTTTTATTTTATTAAAACTGCGTCACTGGGCTGCTGTAGCCATCTCAATCTTAACACTTTCATGATCATTCTTGGATGTTTATGTTTTTCCTAGAGAACTAGTTTCCCCTGCCCTGATCAGAAGACTAGTGCTTAGCATTTTTGTTAACCATAAAACGAAGTCTCTGGCTAAAAATTCTCTTCTTAGTTACAAGGAACAGCTATTCTTACTGACCTCCTTGAAGGGGACCTCCTTGAGCCTGGGCTCAAAATGAAATTCTGCAACAGTGTCTTCTTAAAGTTTTCAAATAGCCATTCTGGTTCAGATTATAGCTTAGTTTTTTTTTTTATAATCATTTTTTTTTTTCCAGATCCTTCAGATTGTGAACACTCACAACTAGGCAGAATTCCTCTGTGAAAGGTCATAGGACTATGATGAGGACATGTGAGGACATATGGCCTCCCGCACTGGACATGAAAAATAATGGCAGGGGCTGCTTTTCGAGCACTTACTGAATGCCCGAAAGTGTGGTGAGAGGCTTTCCATGTAGTCACTCGTGTAATTTTCACAGCACCCCAACAGTAATGGGTACCATTATTATGTCTATTGTGTAGAAGAGGAAACTGAAACACAGAAAGTTTTCATGGCTCCTACCTAAGTGGGAAAGACAGGATTTGAAGCCAAGCAGACTGGCTCCAGGGGCTGTATGTTTAAATTGTACTACACTGGTGTGTAGTAATAGTGTACTACAGGGAAGTCCCCAGCCTAATTCCAGGAGGAATGTCTCTTTTTGCTTCCTGTAACATCCATGAGAAAGTTCCCCAAGACTTGCTGGTATAATTAAGGAAATATTTCACCACACATAGCATAATGTAGCAGTTGGTCAAATGTCTATGTTGTTCATCTGAAACTAATGTAACATTGTGTGTCAACTATACTTGAAAAAATTGCAGAAAGAAAGAAACAAAGAAGGAAAGAAAGAAAGGAAGGAAGGAAAAAAGAAAGAAAGAAAGAGAAAGAAAGAAAGGAAGGAAGAAAAGAAAAATATTTCACCATAAGAGCTACAGTGGTTGGGAATGCAAGTCTACTGAATCATCTTGTCTGAATGTCCTTGGTGGACCGTCACTCCTTTTTACGGTAGCTGAACTATACGAGTGGCATCTGAGTAAAATATAGACTTTAGAGGGACAACAAACCATTTCTGCAAAGCTCTCATTCGTACACTGTTAAAGAGAAATGTGAACGTAGGTTTTGAGGACAAGCATTTCAGGCCTCCAAACCATGAACAGATCACATGCATGAACAAATTACATGTGAGTCAGCATTTGTGCTCAACCCTATCCCCACCAAACAAACCTCTAGGTGTTCTTTCTCCATGATTTATAAGAGGGTCTGTTCACATCACACTGACCCTGCCCATGACCTTGGTGCATAATCAAGGCTTTTACATTCAACATGAGTTAATGAAGACAAATGTGTTCTTAGGTGAGAAGAGGCACTTAAGGGATTAGCAGCCATCGCTCTAAGTGCTAAAAAGGCTTGGAAAACATTAGGTCACTGTGTTATCCTGGTTCAGAATGAACATGCTGGCATTTCATTTTAGTACTGACTCATGAACCTTGGGATACCTTGTACACTTAAAACAATTCTGGGCTAATATTTTTCTGGAGATGTTTGAATAAAGAAGGTTCTGGCATTCTCCACTTAGATTTCTTTCTTTCTTTCTTTCTTTCTTTCTTTCTTTCTTTCTTTCTTTTCTTTTTATTTATTTTTGAGACAGAGAGAGACAGAGCATGAACGGGGGAGGGTCAGAGAGAGAGGGAGACACAGACTGTGAAGCAGGCTCCAGGCTCTGAGCTGTCAGCACAGAGCCCGATGCAGGGCTCGAACCCACAGACTGTGAGATCATGACCTGAGCCAAAGTCGGAAGCTCAACCGACTGAGTCACCCAGGAGCCCCTCCACTTAGATTTCAATTGCTTGAGGGAGATGTAGAATAAGAAAGAGCAGATCAGTTAAATCCTTGGCTACGAGAATAATTTTAGGCAGTGCATTCTTGCTGAATAGTTGCTGGCCTAACTAGAAACATTTAAAAACCAGCAACACATCTATCTTGGATATCAAGGGACAAAAAGGCATCTGAGATGAAATCTCAAAACCAGAGAGATGCTAACATTTTTAGTCAAGGAATAAACAGATATTTTTGTTGTCAATTTGAGTCATAAGTTTAAATGCATATTTTAAGTAGCTTTGAAGATCTTTTAACTTTCTACTGTAATCCACTTAGTACTATTAGAAAACATATTAGTAAGTACACGTACTGTATCAATGGTCAGATTACTTTAGCACCATTCTCAATGCTATTTAAATTTTGGCCATTTGTGCATGGATTCTGGGGTACAGTTTCTTGAGATATTTTTACTGACAAGCTGTGAAAGTGCAGTTTATTAAACTGACCAAGAAGAGCCTAAGGGAAAAAAATGTCTAACACTACACTGGGCACAGTTGTGTATGTTGACAGATCTCAAAAAGGCCAGTAGGAGTAGTTTTAACTATAGCTAGCTAAGATCTGTTGCCTCATGACCTTTTGGCTTTTTCTTTCCATCAAAGACATCTGACAGGTAAAAATTATTTAGAGTCTATAGAGGACTTGGCTCTCACTGAATTAATTAAACTTAATGAGCACAAAGCAAAGCATATAAATGAGCTCTGTAGAAGGACACTAATCAGAAGTAAATTAAATTAATAGGAAGTGTTAAAAAGAAAAGGAAAATGGAATAATCCAGTCTCATGCCAAATGGCCTGTTATATGAACTTCAGAAATAACTGTTTGGGATAATTTTGCATTCCAGGTGAATTTTTGCTGTGATTGTGTTCTGCGTTTTGGTCTTTACAGTGCTTGGTATTCTCTGCCGTGTGTACAGACTTTAGTGGAGCGTGCACACAGCCACGTTCACGCATATTTCTGTAGGCAGCTTTACATGGCTGAGTGACGTTGCTTTAGGAATGTGGTCTGTGACACACAGCACACGAATCTGCAGTTTCCATACCAGATGAAGGGCCTGTTCACTCCAACACAATTGTTCCCATCCTGCCAACTGGCCTGGACTCCACTCTGGGCAGATGGGCGTGATTCAGAAGGACAGCAAATGGGGGAGGAGAGGGCTTGGTCAGGCAATGAAAGCATTTGAAAGCCCTGAGGCTTTTACCCTCTGCCTGTTCCATCACCAAGGCTAATTGGGTTGGTTCATTTTTTTTTTTCCGCTTCCACCAAAAGCCCTTCCCTTGCCCTTTGGGACATATTTTCTCCCCTGAGCTGTTTTGTGACATAACCTTTTAATGATTTTACCTTATTGGGAGAACTGGGTACAGAGAGAGGCTGATCGAGGGGGATTTACCCGGGGCTCCCTATATTACTCTGATGGCTGTATTTCACAGGTCACCATGTGGGTGTGAAAGAAAAAAAATTTAAACAGTAAGAAAGACTCGCTGTAACAAAAAATTAAATTTCTGAAATTTAAGAGAGCAATTCAGTTATTCCTTGAAGAAGCCAGTTCATTACACAGTAACATTATAACACAAACTGGAAGTTGTGTTATAATGAGGACAAGTGAGGTTCCGGAACCTCACTCCCTGGTTTTGAATCTCTGCCCTGTCACTCCCAGCTGTGTGAATTCAGGCAAGTTATCCAGTCTTCCTGTGCTTCAGTTTCCTCAGCTACATACTAGGGCTGTGAGAATAAACTGAGTTAATTCACGTGAAGCACTTATTTGGTTTGGTAAGCAGTCGGCAAAGGCTAAACATTTTTATTACTGCACCAAAGTGCTTTTATTTACAATCTTTATAGTACTTCCTCCAAAAATTAATGAAGGCACCATCCCAAAGCCATACATATTAAACAAAAAGCGAGAAAACTGAAAATAAAAGAGCAAAAATCTATTAAAGGGATGAGAGAGGTACTTGTACAAGGTACAGGGGTGAGTTTAGCTGCATGATGGAAGCCACAAGCGTATAGCCTTAAAACTTGCTGGGTTAGACGGTTTTCTGTCTAATAAAAGGAAGTATGTAGATTTTTCTTAAAAAACCAAAAATTTTAAAGTGCTGGATTCTAAGTCCTTTATTATGTGGATGCTTAAATTAGGAAAAGCAGAGAGCAAATACATTTCTTCAGTTTTAAAAAAATATTAGAAAACAACAAAATTACAGAGATGAAGAACAGAAGAATCCAGGGATTGGAGGTGACAGAGGGGAGGGGCATCGGTATGACCGTATGGTGATAATGGGGTAGCATGAGATCTTTGTGGTGATACAGTGGTTCTGTATCTTGACTGCAGCGGTGGTTATATGAGTCTTCACATGTGACAAAATGGCACAGTCATACATATACACTGTACCAATGTTAACTTCCTGGTTTTGATATGCTAGTTATGCAAGATGGAACCATTGATGGAAACTGGGCTAAGGGTATACTGGACCTCTCTTTACTAGTTTTGCATCTTCTTGTGAATGTATAAATAGTGCAAAATGAAAGTTAAAAAGAAGTCAGAATATTGCCCAAATGGATATTACCTACACAGCCATAAAAATATTGTTGCATGGTTGGCTTTTTATTTTTCTTTGTAAGAGTAATTTTAGGTACTTGCATTTCCCATCAGCCACCCCAAAAAAATCTCAGAGAGATCTTGCATATCCCTGTATCACATAAGCCAACAAGTTTAAAAAGTTAAAACTTGTCTCAAATTTTCATTTTCCTTCGGTAACCAGGCTTGCATTTTCCTGATCAGTTTTGGCAAGCCAACTGGGATCCTCTCAAAGTCCCACTGATTTCATGCTCAGCCATTTGCTCACTACCTATCCACGTGGAAGCAGTCACTTCAGTTCTCAACTGCCTTGATTCAGTAACTGGGTTACTTTCTGTAACAAGATTTTATTTATGTACAGTGATGCTGTCTCTATCTCCTTAACTTTTTAACGTCAGCGATCCCCTGATATTAGGCTTGTGAAATTTCTAAGACTCTCAAAGAGGCAAGCATTGAGTTTATCTGAATTTATCTGACTTTCTGAGAGTTAGGTCCCACTGCTACAACCATATATTTCCTTTATGTGATAAGATAGGAGCCACTCTAGATTTCTGTACCATTAACCAGAAGTGTGTGTGTTTACTTCCTCACCCCTTAGGTGATTCATAAACCTGGCAGCTGCCTTTTTTTTTTTTTTTTTTTTTTTTGCAGCAATCTGGCACAAAGCCTTGATCCTGCTTCAAGCACCAGTATCCACCCGGGATGTTGCTCTGTTTAGGGAGATGCAGGCACATACCTTTCATCTGTACGAAGTCGAGTTGGTGAATGGATTGCAGCAGAGGGCTGTTGTCCAGACTCAGGTCAAAGTCCGTGGTCATCCTGGGAGTGAGCGTGCCTTTCCCCCACTGATCCTCAGTCAGGTGCACTCTCCTTATGAGGGCGTCAGAAATCTAATCACATCAAAGACCACAGCCTAAGAAATATAACACCACACTGGACACAGAACGCTGCTCCTCCACTCTCTGGGAGCTTTACCAAACCACTTTGGGACTCATACCCTTCCTGTCTCCGTGTAGGCAGTGAGGAGTCTCTTCTGATAAGAGTGACCCATGCAAATCTGGGTCCTTCTGTGAGTCAGAGGGGGCCACTAGAAATAATTAGCAGCTGTTAATTGCTCTAATAGACAACCCTGGATATATGCTCATGCTATTTATGACTGATCATAATATGTTGGTGATCAATTAATCCTACTAGCACCAACAACCCTAAGTTTCTAAGAGGAGGTGTGGGTTTCCTGTCAAAACTTGGAAATGAGGGTTTTTTTAAAGTTTATTTATTTATTTTGAGAAATAAGAAATAATTATTTTGAGAAAGTGGGGAAGGGGGAGAGAAAGAGAGAGGGAGAGGGAGAGAGAGAGAGAGAGAGAGAGAGAGAGAGAGAGAGAGAGAGAGAATCCCAAGCAGGCCCTGCAACACCAGCACAGAGCCCAATGTGGGGCTCAAACCCACAAACTCAAGCCGAAGTCTCAACCGACTGAACCACCCAGGTGCTCCAGAAATGAGTTTTATAAAATAGTAGAGAGGCTGCATATGGTAATCTGTAAAGTGGAATTTCTTACACTTTAAAGCAGATCATCTGACTGTATCACTTTATTCTTTGATAGAGACCTCTTCCACTTCTTGTATTTAATCTCCCTCTGTCATTCTTGGCCAGTTTGACAGAATGTGAGTTGGAAGGATAATCTATGTATTCCTTAATAAAAGGTCCCTTAATCATTATGATCAAAACTTAAGTAAAATTCAGCTGACATCAGCACATCTCATTAAAACAATACTGAAGAAATCATGAGAAATCCAAGCAATGAAAAACCTTCACTTTATTTAGGAAATCACTGAATAACTGGCCAGTAGGAACTGTCAAGAAGGTAGAAGCCTTGCATATTTAGACATTTCTAGCTGACCAAATTGTCCAAGAAATTAGTGGAAAGGGACTCAATTCTTAGGCAAGTCAGTAGCTCTGCTTTGGGGGGAACTTAAAGGGAATTACATTTTCAAGATTAAACATGAGCAAAAACAAATTTTAAAAAGCCCACGCGCTGCTCAATCTTGTAGCACATGGGGGCCAAGGCTTCCAACAAGTCAATGGAGTTTTGCCGGCATCCATATATGCATGGCAGTCTGAAGGTGGGTTTCATTGTGGAGGGGATCCTTGCTCTCCAAGGGCTGTTAGGAGTCCACCCTGGCATCGGAGACTCAGTCTCATGGGACATTGAGAATCTGAAGTAGAAACTAGCTGGCACTCACCTGTAAAAAGCCACTGGGATCATTTTCCTTAATGACCTCCAAGCAGTACTCCATGAGACCTGTGGTCTGGCGCAATTTCACTGTGCAGTGAGAGATCTGATCTCGAACCACCTAGGGTTGATGAGAGAACAGAGTGGTCCAAAATGGCAGAGGGTAAAAAAGAAGCAAACTGGGACGTTAGAAAGCTTCTTCAAACCATATTCCAAGAGCATCATGGAATGGAATAAATGTATGAGAATATTTTGTGGCAGTGTCTGCTGTGGACAATGGCTCCAGAAGACAGATTGTATAAATGCTTTTATTACAGGGACTGGTAACAACAGGACCCATCAGAAAGGCATGCAGATGGTGGAAGCCCGGGAAGCTGGTTACTCTGGTGCCTGAAGGGACGTCTTCCTAATTCCCCCTTCTTTCCGTCTTCTGGGAAGCTGATACTGTGAGCTGTTCTAAGTGGGAGGTCGCTGGGAGTCTACAAAGGAGCTGCGTAACCCGAGGTGTGGCTGCAGCTTCTGTTCTGGGAACAGTCACCCACCTGCTCCCACCCTGTGCCTGTCTCTTCTAAAGAGCAGATGTCACCATCCGAACCAGTTCCTTCTCATTCTGATTCTTTTTCCTGAGGGGGTGGTGGGGTGAGGTTAAAGGTGAAACTTGCTGAAAGACAATGAGCTAATAACCACAAGTAAGCCAGAGAAAGACGGATGCAGAATTAAGTTTTGAGAATAACCCACTTAGAAGCAATCACTGCCTCATTTGGGAAAGCAGTTTTAAAGGCTCTCTATTTACCATGCTGTGAGTCTGGTTTAACCTAGAAAGGCCTCTCTCTGAACATGCAGTTTCTGCCTCTGGGAAGTTGTCTTTGCCCAGTGTCAAACACATGACAGTCCTTGAAAAGTTTCTTTCTTCAAAGATGTTCATTTTCTGTGTCCTCTGCTCAGTGACCCAAATCCTGAAGTGGTTTCTGAAGCTAGAGTTGAACAAGAGTTTTCTAGGAACCTCAATTGCTTACATCCACGATATTTATACTACTTTGCAAAAGCCTCAGAAATATCCAGCCTTCTGGATTTTTACAAATAATAACTAAAAGGAGTTTTAATATTAATTATTGAAAACCTTTTTCTTTGTTCCTTCTTTTTAGTTTTGATTATATACCTTCCATTAAAGGATGTTTCATTTACTTTCAAAAGCAATTGGAAACTAGACCAAAAAGCAATCATCTCATCACTCTACTGAAGATTTTTAAAGGATTTTGATATTTCCTTTCAGGTTTTATCCTTGAGCTAGATATATGTATAGTTGCAATCGTAATATGTGACAATTTTACCTCCTTCCCACTTAACACTATACTATAGTCATTTTACATGTTGCCACCATCAATAAATGTTACTGGCTACATAAATATCCCACTGAGTGGGTTATCATAATTTATTTAATCATTCCTGTTCCTCTATTTTTGGACATTTAAATTCCTCCTAATTTTTAAAAAGTTCATTTATTTATTTTGAGATTGAGAGAGAGAGCACACGCAGGCATGCACGTGCGAGCAGGGGAAGGGCAGAGAGAGATGAAGAGAGAGAGAGAATCCCAAGCAGGCTCTGGGCTGTTGGTGCAGAGCCCATGCAGGCACAGTCCCACTAACCGTGAGATCTTGACCTGAGCTGAAATCTAGAGTTGGACGTTCAACCAACTGAGCCACCCACGTGTCCCTAAATTCCTAATTTTTTGACAATTCATCCATTTATTATTGCTGGTCTTTGTTTCTAATTTTTTTTGTGTGTGATGAAACATATATAACATAAAATTTACCATTTTATCTATTTTTAATTGGATAATTATATGGCATTCATATTGTACTCAATACATTCATATTGTTGTGCAACTATCATCACCGTCCATCTCCAGAACTTTTTTATTTTTCCAAACTAAAATTTTGTACTCATTAAACAATAACTCTCCATTCTCCCCTCCCCCCTGGCCCCTGGAAACCAACATTCTACTTTCTGTGTCTATGGATTTGACTACTCTAGGGCTCTCAGATAATATAATATCATACAATATTTGTTCTTCTATGGCTGGCTTGTTTCACTTAGCATGATGTCTTCAAGGTTTACCCATGTTGTAGCTGGTGTCAAAATTTCCTTCTTTGTAAGACTGAATAATATTCCATTGCAGGTTTACACCACATTTTGTTTATCCATTCATCTGTTGATGGACATTGGGGTTGCTTCCACCTTTTGGCTATTGTAAATAAAGCTGTTATGAATATGGCTATGTAAGTATCTGTGGAAGTCCCCGTTTCACTGCTTTTGGGTAGATAGCCTGAAGTGAAATTTCTGGGTCACATGATAATTCTATTTTATTTTATTTTTTTTAGAAATCATTATACCATTTTCCACAGCAGCTGCACCATTTTATATTCCCATCAGCAGTGCACAAGAGTTCCAATTTCTCCACACCCTGTGATACTTATCGCTATCTGTTTTTTTTAAAAAATAATAATAGCCATCTTAATGGGTGTGAAGTGTAGCTCATTGTGGTTTTGATTTGCATTTCCCTAATAACTAGTGATGTTGAGCATCTTTTCATGTGCTTATTGGCCACTTTATCTCCTTTGGAGAAATGTCTATTCAAGTCTTTTGCCCATTTTTTAATTGGTTTTGTTGTTGTTATTGTCTTCTGATGCACAAAATTTATACATTTTTGTTTACCTTTTCCTTTGTTGCCTGTGCCTCTGGTGCAATACCCAAGATATCATTGCCAAATCCAGCATTGTGAAGCATTTGCCCCGTGTTTCCACTTAAGAGTTTTATAGTTTTACTTCTTACATTTAAGTCTTTGATCCAATTTGAGTTAATTTTTGTATACGGTGTTAGGTAATGGCCCGACTTCATTCTTTTGCATGTGGATAGCCAATTTTCCAGTGTCATTTGTTGTAAATCTGCCCTTTCCCCATTGAATGGTCTTGGAACCCTTGTCAAAAATCATTTTACCATATATGTGTAGGTTTATTTCTGGGGTCTTTATTCAATTCCAGTGGCCTATATGTTTCTTTCCATGCCATACTACACTGTTTGGAATTTTGTAGCTTTGCTGTAAGTTACGTAAACAGGAAGTGTGAGAACTCCAAGTTTTTCCTTTTACACGACTGTTTTGGCTCTATGGAATCTCCTAATTTTTTGACAGATGATTTGTTATCACTTTTTAAATTTTAGTAAAAGAAAAACAAAAAATAAAATGTAGGATTTAAAAATCTCCTTATCAGAATTGGTGAAAGAAACCAACTTTGATGTGAAGACTGATTTTGACAGGTAGAAGGGAGATCAAATTTAAAATTCACTGTTTGACTTATTTTCTTCTGGCATCTAGTATTCTGCTCAAGGGATGCAAATTATTTTATTTTATTTTTTAAATGGAAAGTTTAACCTTTTTAACAGAAGGTTAAATTTCTACTCCTTAGTGGGGAGAAAACCTCACGCATAAGTGAAACAAAAAAAATGCAGGACAGGTGACCTAAAGCTAATCTGCTACTTCTCTCTGCTATAATAGGCTTAACTAAATTGTTCTCAGAAAATGTTGTTATATTTTGGTAGCCAGTGCATCAATGCCTCTAGCTAGCAGAAACCTCAGCAGTTATCATTCACTAATCAAATGGCATCTGTCCTAGGACTGTGCAGAAGTGACTGGTGCTCCAGTCTGAATAACAAGCACGGATTAGGTCTGGGCATTGTAACCCAAAGCGAGTTAGCTTTTGAAGCAAAATAGACTTGAATTGTTGTATCTACTTTCCAGAGCATTCAGATTAATGATAATTTTATGACTGAAATGCTGAAATAAATACATTAATCAGGGCTCATAAAATTCTGTTTGCTTCTACAAATTTCTTCTCAAGTAAGATTTATTTGATGCCAAAGGAGCTGAGCGTTGGGTCTCTCTGACTACTCTTAGGAAACTTCATTGTTGCAGTGCCAAAGAGTTGGTGAGTTTCAGTGGGGGTTTGCCATTGCCATTTGCTCCTGTGTTCCATGGTTCAAGCTTCTTGGAAGGATTCACTATTCCTGAGCTCCTGGCTCTCAACTCCCACTGTTGCAACAATGGATTTGGGTCCATCATTTTACCTGTTAATCAACCACTTCACAATGGTCACAGTAGCCAGTGATAAAAATCACTGCTTGGGGCACCTGGGTGGCTCAGTCAGTTAAGCATCCAACTTTGGCACAGGTCATGATCTCATCGCTTGTGGCTGCGTTGGGCTCTGCGCTGACAGCTCAGAGCCTGGAGCCTTGTTCGTTCGGATTCTGTGTCTCCCTCTCTCTCTGCCCGTCTCCTGCTTGCATCCTCTCTCTCTCTCTCTTAAAAATAAACATAAAAAAATTTATTTAAAAATTCACTACTCAAAATTAAACTTCAGGTTTCCCAGAGGCGGTATTTTTGGATGTGTTGTAATTGACGTCTAGTTTTTGAATTAATTTGGCAAGATTTTCCATCTTATGGAAATTAGCCAAATAGTTAGATCTTTTAAGAGTATAAATATTTTTTCTTCAATTGCATGTCTTTATCAGCTCTCTCGTTACCTTCTTCACTCTGTGTTATTTCTACTATTTACTATTATTATTTATTTTACATTATATTTTTGTATGGAAAACAATCCCTAGGAAGTGAGGCTGTGTCACTTTTTCTTTGGGTTCCACATTTCTGTGCAGTTGCTTGGATGCTCCGGAGAAACCGTTGGCAACATGTTTGCTGCTGGCCGGAGTTAAGAGTTCCTTTTCTCAGGAAGGAAATGTGCAAGTGACAGGAATGACACAAATAGGGACTGGGAAACAATCTTCCTGCTTTCATCTGCAGTAAAGCCTAAACTAGCTCTGGGACAATGAGTTAATCTTTAGTTCATGGTTTCAGAGAAGGCTTTCACCATTTTATTAGCAGTCCCCATCTGTTCGGGATGGCAAGTCTTATTGCTTGCTTGAACGGCTTTATTTTGCTAAGTGGCAAATTTATGAAGGTCATTCCTTGGGTCAAGATATGTCACTGACACTTTGGAAAGGGGGAATTGAGCATTCCCTCTGAATGCTTGAACTTTTTTGGTAGCATAGAGCAATCCACGAAAGCTTATACAGTATATAAGTGTAAGATTTTGTTCTATCTACAACTACATTTTTCCATCCCATCTCTAGTAGACCAATCTCCTCCCTCCACTCAGCTCAGGTAACACAACCAGCAGCAAGAACTGAAGCCAATTAGGGTGAATTTCCTTATTTTATCCAATTTGACCTCGATACCCTTTCTCTACCTCTGTTCACCTCTCCCATCTTGCATATGGCTCTTTAAAATTCTTTCTTTCTTTCTTTCTTTCTTTCTTTCTTTCTTTCTTTCTTTCTTTCTTTCCTTCCTATTTTTAATAAATACTTTCACTCATAGTATTTTCGTTCATCCTGGAGTCTGGAGAGATACCACTAATGAATTTTTAGTCTAAGTCAACACTAACATCTCTCTCCTATTTTAAGAAATTTGTTCTTAAATATATCCCTTCCCATCACAGTTTAAAACAGTTTCCCCCAAGTATAAAGTAACCTCTTTTTTTTAATGTAAGGTACAAGTACTTTCAAGATGCAAGCTTGAAAAATGTATTCTTCACAGGTCCTTTTGGTCAGTGGAGGGGAATTTCTATATGCATCATCATTCCTGAAGCAAGATGACTAACTAATGCCTGGAATTGACTCATTTGTGAGTTACAGGTGAAGTGCTTTGGCCACGAGGTTCAGCTAATAAAATAATGAATTCTCTTTTTCTCCCCCTAGGGTAGAATTTTATCTTCTATATTATCACTATATTCAGTGACACTTAGAGGCATTTATTTTTTATTTTATTTTTTTTCATTTTTTCATTTTATTTATTTATTTATTTTTTTCAATATATGAAGTTTATTGTCAAATTGGTTTCCATACAACACCCAGTGCTCATCCCAAAAGGTGCCCTCCTCAATACCCATCACCTACCCTCCCCTCCCTCCCACCCCCCATCAACCCTCAGTTTGTTCTCACTTAGAGGCATTTAAATTAAGGAAGAGCTTTTTAAATTTCTCACATGCCACCATTCTCCCACATGGTTAGAGGCAAATATTTCCCCTTTCTCTTGGTACCACTCTTCTGTACGAGTGTTATTAATTACCCACATTGGCAACTAATCATTTCAAAGACAGGTTCTTGAGGCTTTGAGTTTTTCATCAAGAAAAGGATCATTCAGCCCTATCAAATGAATAAGACATGTACCTGTTTTGAGAAAGGCTTGAGATTTTAACAGCAAAACTGTGAACTTTCCATTCCAGAAATGTAAATGTCACCAATAGCCTCATCAATAAACGTTGGGTGGAACATGCAAAGAAAGCATGCTCTTAGTGTGTAGAATACTACATCCTTGTACAGAGAAGTTAGTGAGGAAACACAAGTCATTTGGAGACAGAAGCATGGTGGTGCGGACCCATCCACACAGGAGGACACTAGTGATGCATACAATGTGGTGTTTCCTAGGCTGTGAGGCTCAGGGAGACTCACTAGATTGCCATCTTCAAAGTATGTGTTTAGTGCCCTCTGGAGGTAAGGAATGTCACTCATGTCTGGGTTCAGGCAAAGGGCGTCAAAGGTCTGTGACTGCCCTTCATGGACGTTGCCAAAGCGGGTACGGGGTGTTCAGGAGTATGTCCCGTAGCTTTGGTGAGCTCCAGCTGTGTGTGTGGCGCCCGGTGATTCCATGGGCACCCTGGGCACTCTGTTCTGTATTGTCCCTCTGTGACTTCTGCTCCTACGTGGTAGGAAGCAGAGGATCACAGAATTTGCCAAATGAATTCCCCCTTAATGATAGGCTTATAATCAAAAATGATTGTGATTAAAATTTTAGGGTTGGACCCCTAATGGCAGCCAAAGGTTTCAAGTGTTTTGGTGTGCCCGATCTTTCCAAATGTCTTGACTGTAATGGACTTAACAGAACTTGTTGCCAGTAGTTTTACTGGGATTGTGCTGATTATTGGGTTAAATTCGTTGCTTTTTCTTTCTCTTTTATTTTTATTAAATTTTTTTTTAATGTTTATTTTTGAGAGAGAGAGAAAGAGAAAGAGAGACAGAGTGAACATGAGCAGGAAAGGGGCAGAGAGAGAGAAAGAGAGAGGGAGACACAGAATCTGAAGCAAGCTCCAGGCTCTGAGCTGTCAGCACAGAGACCGATGCGGGGCTCGAACTCACGAACCATGAGACCATGACCTAAGCCAAAGGTGGACACTTAACTAACTAAGCCATCCAGGCACCCTGATTTTTCTTTCTAGTAAAGTCTGTAGCCCGTTAAATCATATCTGATTATTTAAACAAAATTTTGTGGGCTTGGATAGGTCTGTCTTCCACCCTCCCTCCCTCTCTTTCTTCCCCATCCCCCACCCCAATCTAAATCAAGGGTTACTTGTTTGTTTTAAGACAATGGCAAATAGCTTAAGTAAGCAATTCGACAAGCCGGTAATATCCCTAGTGTAAATGTGTACTCTTAATGATATGACTGTATAATTTTTTAATAAACATAATGGGAACATGATACGCAATACATGGTAAATAACAACCAAGATAATTGTCACCATAATGAGAATGATTCTAACAAGATCCAACAGTACACTTGGATTCAAAATCAAACCTGTGTATAGTTACAATTGGGATGTGTTGGCTGCTGTAAAAACAGTACACTTTATCGTTATCCCTCAGCACACTCGCTCCATGATTTTGTTGGTACGTTCATTTACTGGCCACACATGGAAATTAAAGCCTAGATTTTTGGGGGGATATTTTTGAATAACTATAACTTTTTTTCTTCCCAAGAATCTTAGAATTGAAAGGTGACCAAGAAGAAACCTGTCACTTTGTTTCGCACACATATGAATTTACTCTAAAATACTGGAGCAAGTATGTATTTAAGATCATTGTGGAATTACTTCAAATTCTGAACGTTACATAAATAAAAATAATTCTCTGATATTTCTTTGGGCCTACCAAAAGAAAAATGACATTGTCAGTTTCCCGAGAAAAGCACAGATCTCATTAATGGCACACTTCAGTGTTGTCACAAATTCCCTGTGAGGATCGCAGATGGTGAGGATACTCTAAGGTCCTATTCAGGTCAAGAAGGCCCAGAAAGGATGTTAACAAAACATATAGTTCATGTGGCACCTGAGTGGCTCAGTCAGTTGAGTGTCTGACTTTAGCTCAGGTCATGATCTTCTGGTTCATGGTTTCGAGCCCCATGTCGGGCTCTGTGCTGACAGCTCAGAGCCTAGAGCCCGCTTCGGATTCTGTGTCTCCCTCTCTCTGTCCCTCCCCTGCTCACATTTTGTCAACAACAACAACAACAACAACAACAACAAAACATGTAGTTTGAACAAGACACCCAGGGGCTCCGGTTTACCGTGCTTATTGTGGGGATATCACCCAAGTAGTCTCAAAAACATGAGTTAGTAATATCCCTTGGAAGCTCAAAAGCAATTTTCCCCGTCAGTAGCTTTCTGACATTTCATTAGTTCACCACATCCTGAAAATAGATATGTGGCTCCCAGTGTTTTTTTTTGTTTTCAAACCAAAGAATAGTATTAAGAAACAATATTCCTAAAATACGGTCACAGCTGCATACATATGTCTCAAGCCACTCTCCTAGGTCCAGAGACAATCACGCCTGTGTATAGACTAATTCTACACCACATTCTCTAGTATTATGGAAAGCCAGTCCCTTGGAGAACTTCTTCAGTGTACTTACTAAGTGATACCAGGTTTCCAGGCATTCTCTCTCAATGATAACAACAGTAATAGCTAATATTTATTGAGGACTGTGCTAACGTGCTTGGCAATTTCCTATGATGTGATGACTGCTTCTGGCCCGATTGTACACACAGGTGAAAGAAACTGAGCCACAGGCTTGCCCACAGTTAGAGATCTAGTAAGTGAGAAAGTGTGTCCTCACACCCCATTCTCTGTGACACAGAATCTGGGCTCTTTACCTCTCAGCGCCAGCTTGCCTCAGAACCAGAACTATTCAATCTGCTCAAGCAATCAGTGCTTTCAGAGAGGGGCATGAGGAGATTATAAAGACTGTCTTTATACACACTCACTTTCCAGCATCCTTAGCCTTTTGGATTGCTCAAGGAGAGAAAGTTGCCAGAAAAATACACACACAACTCTCCTCTTTGTCAGCAAAAAGCAGGGCCCCTAGAGAACTCTGCCAAAGGGAAGCGGAAGACCATAAGATTATCCTTGCCGGACTATGAGTGATGGGTTAGCCAACAAAGACAGAAAGAAGTACTGTGCTTGGCAAGCGATGTCTATAAAAGGCCAGTCTTTTCTCACAAATCTGAGGAGCAACAGAAATGACAAGAAAGGGGAAAGGCAGGAGGGAGAAAAGCAGAGGGAGGGAAATTGGAGGCTGCATCAGTAGTCACGGCGTCGGCCCTGCTGGCTGTTTTTAGAAGCAGTGACATACAATCCACTGGCAACAGCAGAGAAACAAATCGCTCGAGACAGAAGACAGAACAGCTTTCCTGCGGTGGGGGACAGCCAGCCACCTGTCTCCTGTTTCCGTGGCCCTATGGGATCAGGGGCAGGGAACGCCGCCCAGGGAAGGGTGGAATGCGAGCAGGCAGCTGCTGCTGCTCAGTGTCCCCGGGCACACCGCTGTGCCCTGCTGGGGCAGGTCACCAGGTTCCTCTGCAGTCCCTCCATTAACTGATTTTCGCACAGTCCCCTACAGCAGAGGCAGCACTGAGCAGAGGCACCTGGGGGGGCTTTCACGCCCCTCTGCTACCGTTTGACATGGAGAAGTGATACTTTCTCAATCCTTGATTCCCTTTTCTGTCCAGGTCACTGCCCTTTTGTCTCTCCCACGCATAAAACCTGGAGTTGCGGCTACAGTCACTATGTGGTTTATCACAAATGGTTCACTGCGTTCTGCTTAAAGATACCAAGAAAGTGTCTGAAATGTCTTAAAAAAGAGATTTCCACTGAGAACAAGTTAAAATCTGGTGGCTACCTACTAAAACGGTTGGTCTACTATTTAGAGAGAAAATCCAGCTGTCCAGCTCATTTCCTGAAGATAGCTGTGGTTTTATTTTAGGTGGCTCTAGGTGGTTCAAGTGGTATTCTGAGTTCCACCATAATAATAAAAGTTCTGGGTTTCTGAAGAGTGTTACATGAAGGGCAATAGCAACAATCGTTTAGTAATGTCAGAGCAGGTGACGGAATCAGGTTTGAGTGCATTCTAAGATGAACCTAAGAGGGTTTTCCAGTAAGAGCCACCACCAAGAAACAGCAATGGCATCTCTGGAAGCAGGGTTATAATCGCCAGCCTCGCTTCACTGTCTAAGCCAACAGGCTGAGGCTCTCTGAACATTAGAGCCCTGTGCACTTTTCTTTCCAAACTCCTTCCTGGTTCAGATTTAACTTCAAGGCACACAATTTTCTTTATCAAGGAATCTACAGTACCTCTCCTTGATAAGATTGCACTGCTGCTCCCTCATCAGGAACATGTGGAGAGACATGGCCCTGATACAGCACCCAGGAAGTCAGGCCAGCAGACTTCATCACAGGGCAGAGCCCTCAAGGGCTCTTTCTGGACTTTGTTGCCCCAGCTCTGCCGCCTGCCTGATTGAGTTCCACAGGCCCTCTCAGAGCGACACCTGGGCAAGCCACAAAGGCAGGGGAGAAAGGTTTATATTCCAGCCACATTATTGCTCTGACTTTGGGGCAGGAAGAAGCAGGTGTGTGGCTCTAAATGTTTTGCAGCAGGTGGGCAGCGGAGGAGGGAGCCTCTTAGAGGAGGAAGCTGGAGTTGGGGTTTTCTTACTTTTGGAGAGAACTGTTAAGCTTCCCTGGGGAGAGGTTGTTCTTTATCTTGTTGCCTGTCTCCCTGCCTTCTGGCTGAGCCCCCTGGGGCTCCGGGTCCTGGTGTGTGGCTGGGGCATAAAGTTGGAAGGTTGGTGACTGCTGCTCAGGGCTCAGCATTGCCAGTCTTGCTGCGGGTCTTGCCCAGGTCTCATGCCCTAGTTGGCAACTAGTTTATTGCCTTGTTTCTGGTACCCATGAAATGGGTGCTGGCCCTGTTTGATGAAGCTTCCCTGCCACTAAGCTTGAGCCCCAAATCTTGCAAGCTGTGCTCTCTTATTTCTTCATTTCTCCCTTGGTTTTCCTACTGGAATCCCATTAGTTTAACAATGGGGCCTTCCCCTATTCTTCAGGGACTATAGCCTGTTTCCAACCTGCTGGGGTATCTGAGGCTCACAGGGCCATTCATGAGCTCACGTGAGGTTGTATCCATTGCCTGCTGCCCACATCATGAGCTCCCTGAAGTTGGCTGCCTAACCCCAACAAAGGGCCTGTGGTCAGACCTTACCTCTCCCTCTACCCTAATGTCAGGCCAACATTGTGCACCTCATATCCTCTACCCACTGGTAGTTACCCTGGGGCTCACTGGCCATGCATGTGGACCTCTGCTGACTGCCTACTTCTGGGCTCCCTCCTGCGGGGTTGTTCCCATGTCTCCAGCCTGCTCTCACATCTTGTTGTCCTGCTCCAGTGAGGGAGTGGATGGGGTATCAGATGTCTCCAGGAGGACCAATCCTTTTGCCAATAGGGCCCACACTCATAATCAATCAACTCCACTGTGCGATGACAAAAGTCTGTGTAGCCGTCCCGTCACACAGTTCACTTCAGAAGTTAAGAAAAACCTTGTTTGTCTTCTGGAAAGCATGGTTTCCATTCCCATTTCAAAAATACCTTTTGCCTCTGTATGGCCACTCTGGCCACCTTGTCTAAAACTTCAACCCCCTTTCCTAGGACTTCCATCCCCTAATCCTTATTATTTTCCTTAGCTTTTTTTTTTTTTTTTTTTGTACTAAATACTGCGTATTTTACTTACTTATCTTGCTTACTGTTTATCCCTTCTGGTGGAAAATAAGCCTCATGAGGGCAGTGATTTTTATTTATTTAATTGTGCCTACACTCAGAGCAATTCTTGGCCCAGGGGAGTCATTCAATAAATATCACTGAGGTAAATGAGGGAGTGTGTGGGGAATGAAGGGATGCTTGCTCCTTGCTCTCCAGGCCACTGGCCACCAAGACTGTGGGCATCTGGCCCACCCATCTAGCCTGTCCATCCCGGCCCTGGGAGCCTGGCTCCTTGGCTTTCTCCTCTCCCCATGGAGCAGCACTCACCTTCAGCTTGTGCTCATGCTCCTTGTTGACACGTGCGAGCAGCTGGGCTTTCCTTCTGTTGAGGGCATCGATGAGGGCATCACACTGGGCCACCAGGCAAGCCTCGAACTCCACACTGTTCTCCTGCATGAGAAAGCACATCTCTCAGCCGCAAAGCACCCGGTCTCCTTGGGCTGCAGGGGAAGACAGAGCTCCCCTGACCATTTGTGGGGTGCAAATCCCTGCTGAAGGAGATGAAAAGGAACTCTGTCCACAATGCACATTTCACGTTGTTTCAATACCTGGATACATTTCATTCTACAGTGATAGTGTTCACTTTAAATTGAAAAGGATAAATATTACTTAATAAATTTATCAAAAGGAAATCATACCCACAGTTTACATTATATTGTATAAAATAAAGCTTCAGTTTGTGGAGTTGAACATGAATCTTTCTGAGGGCTGGCGGATGTCTGCTTATGTATGGTGGAAGGTGGCATTCAGAGAGGCTGGCTGCCTGAGCAGGTGGGGTATTGTAGAGGCATGAGAGCTAAAGAATCATTAAATTCAAGAGAAGAGGGAAGAAAGAGGACAGAAGTGGTCTTCAATATTAATCAATAATCCAATGATAATAGAACGTTACAAGAATAATCATGGGCAAAAGTACTTGCTGCTTTCATTAAGGAAAGCAAATAGTTAATGTACATAGACAGTCAAGAACAATTGACTTGACTTCTACCCAGCCCTAAAAGTCAAGCCACGAACCAATAGCTTGTGAGGGAACACTTACCATGTTCTAAATGAATTATAGCTTCTCTGTGATGTTTACATTGAATGTTGGATCTAACTATTTTCTTGATTTAAATCTGTACATGCTATAGCATTTCTTTCAAGCAATTCTCTCCCTAAATCATAAGCATTCATTAATGATAGTCCTTTCAGTAAATCACATATGTAATTTTGATTGTCAAGTGATAATCTGAAAGACAGTTATAATTTATAGCAAATGAAAGATGAATACTCACACATACATGAATAGCATTGAAAAAATAGCACCCAACTGAGTCAACTGTAAGCTCTAGGGGGCTGGCAAGGAAGGAACAGCTTAGCCTATCAAATTTTAATTTATTCTCTAAGTCATAAAGAACTATGTCTCTTAATATAAGGATCTACTGATAGGCATTTGAGAACTTTTTAAATGCAAGATCTTCTTCATGTAATGTGTTATATTAGTAATTGCTTGACTAGTGCCTTCTACATGCTAAGTTTTGGCTTTCCTGGCAATTGTTTTTGAGTACTCAGAGAAGTCCTCTGGAAAACGTCATTTAAGAGGGCTCTATGTCCCACACAGGGTAATATTGGGAGGATGAGGGCAGCCCTCTTGCAGTTTCTGATTTAGAGCAGAAGGAAAGCTTTGCTCTGATGAAGAGGTGGGGTGCAGGGCAAAAGCAAAGAAGGGACTGACCGATCACCTCTGTTGTTCTGGAAAACAGAAGAAAGTGTACAACTGTTAGATTGTCAGGGGATCAAAAGTTTTAACATGAACATGCGTGGAAAAAAGAGTGAGGAAATCAATATAAGATGCTTTGAAAGCCTGGCTTACCTTTAAAAAGACCATTCTACTTTGACATGGGTTAAATATTAACTAGGAAAGCCAATTTACTGGAGGCCAGAGTGAAGGTTATTTCTGTGAGGCAAACCTCAAAACATAAGAACAGTAAACAGTGTAGATGTTCACTAGTTAAGCATCTCATGCAGTTTATGGTTTCTCCCTTTAGCAATAGCGGAGAGCTCACGAGCTCTCAAATGCTGGCTGATCTTTGGGTCATTGTGTCCAAACAAAGCAATCTGAAATTATAGTTACCAGGGGGGTCATGGTTGGAAAACACTTAAGTATCTAAGTAGAGAAGAAGCATTACTATGGGCAGGAAGGAAGGAAAGAGTGAAGGAAGGAAGGAAGGAAGGAAGGAAGGAAGGAAGGAAGGAAGGAAGGAAAGGCAGGAGGGAAGGAAAGGAAGGGAGGGAGGAAGGAAGGAAGGAAAAAAGAGAAAATGTGACCTGTTTGTTATCATCAGATAAGATATAATTATTGCAAGGTGTTTTGGGAACCTGAAGAGTTTTAAAAACTCAACAATAATGACTCTGAATTCACAAAGAGGCCTCTTTCTAAATACGCAGTAGTGGAGAATTAGGACCCTAGTGCCAAAGGTAGCAACTATTTGGAAAACTAGGTTGTGTTGCTGGCTTGTTGGCAAAACACAACCACCTCGAGAAGGGGTGTGTTTGAAGTTGGCCTGTATGTGTGTTTGTATTAGAAGGGACAGAGCAGAAGAGAATAATTGGAATTTCTCCACAACACATTAAGGTAGAAGAAACAAACTCCCTGCTACACAGCTACATCTTAACCCACGGAGTTTGCTTTCTGTCTCAGGTGCTGGCAATACCTGGATCTGTTGGACCATGTTGCGGAGCTGCACCAGAAACTCCTTGGCTTCTTTGGCCCTGTCTGACAGTCCGTTCAGCGCCTGGGAGAGCTGGCTCTGCAAAGATAAAGAAGGAAGCCAGGGAGCTGTAACCACAGGAAGTAGCAACAAGGTCTTACGGTGTTGTTTTGATCCAAGACCCAAGAGTTCTCAAGCCCCTCAGATTCCTCTTCTCAGAGCTTGGGGCAGTTAGCCAACATCTGTATATGAGGATTCTGGTACTAATGGCATCCAGGCACCTTCCACAGGCTCCTGAGAAGTTTCTCCTCTGAAGCAGTGAAAGCTCCTGGTCATTGCAAAGGCCCTCACCAGCTGATACCTGCCTGGAAATTCCACATGTCATGAACTAGTTAATTAATTCAGCAATAATTTATTTAACTTAAAATTAAAAGCTAAAGTGAGTCAGAAGATATGATGATTATCAAAATTATTTAGGCCAAAGTGCTATTGGTCTGGCGTTGGGGCAGGAAGAATACAGTCAAGAACAGGATGAAGGAAGGAAGGGTTAGAGCACTGGTATGATGCTCTGGGGCTACTTCAGTGTAATGGCACATACAAAACCCACAATCACATTTTTTTCATCAAGGTCACCTTCCTTCTCCCAAATACAGCCCTGTTGCCCTAACTCCTGTCCACTCCTCAACCAAGGAAGACTCTCATCCTAATTTTCCACAGTGTCCTGTCCATCTGGAATGAAGTTCTGCTGGGGGCCATGTGTCCAGGTAAACACTGGCTTTCCCAGCCTCCCTGTCTGCTGGGGTGGCCATGGGACATACTACTAATTGATGAGACTCAAGTGGAAGATGGCTGGGGGTGAGGAGGGGTCTGAGAAAGCTCTTGCTTTTCTGCTAACATGAGACCAATGTGGCTGGTACAGCCTCTGCCCTTTTGTTCCTGACTTTATGGCAGATGTCTTATGACTCTCACTGAGAAGGCCAACATGGTAAGGGAGGAGGGGTGGAAGAAGAAAGAGCCCGGCTCCATTGGCATCATTGAGCAGCTGAACAACAGTTGAGTCTCCTACCACTAGGCTTCTTGTTTGTGGGGAAAATTAACTCCTTGTTAAGTTCCTGTTTGGGATTTTCCATTACTTTCAGCATTGTACTTAATGCAAAATTCCTTCTGCTATATCCTTTCATCTCACCTGTAAATTACAGAGACAAACTCCTTTCCCACAACACCTTCTTTAAAGACTAAAGCCCACTCTCCTTACCAACACAAAGCTTCATCCCTCTCTCCTCTCAGTAAAAGGGCAGAATCTTGGTCTAATGAATGTTTCTCTTTCTTTTTTCTCTTCAATCCAGTACAGTTAACATACAGTGTTATATTAGTTTCAGGTGTGCAATATAGTGATTCAACAGTTCTATACATTACTCAGTGCTCATCAAGTGTACTCATAAGTGTACTTTTAATCTCTTTCACCTTACCATATGATCCAATAATTCCACTACTGGGTATTTACCCAATGAATACAAAAATACTAATTTGAAAGATATCTGCACCCCTATGTCTACTGCATTATTGAAAATAACCAAGATATGGAAGCACCCCAAGTGTCCATTGATAGATGAATGGATAAAGAGGATATATAGGAGATATATCTATATCTATATCTAGATATATAGAAGATATATACACAATGGAATATTACTCAGCCATAAAGAAGAATGAAATCTTGCCATTTGCAAGAATGTGGATAGATCTACAGAGTATAATGCTAAGTGAATGTTCTTTTTATATCTGCCTTATTAAATACAAAGTTAGGCACTGGATCTCTTTAAAAATATGCATGTCAAATGCTTGATAGAAATAATGTGGGGAGATAGAAAGAACATAGGCTTTAGAAGGGTTCAAATTCTGGCTCTGTCCCTTACTAAATGTGACCTTGAGAAAGTTACCTCTGCCTGAGTTATTCCAAAGCAAACAATGGGAAGCATAATAATATTTTGTAGTTGGGTTATTGTGAGGGTTTAGTGCACTCACCAATAGGAAAGCTCCTGCTAGTAAGGGTAATGGTTAAGGGAACTAATCCAAATTCATAAATTCTGCCAGTCAGTGGCTTTTCAAACTTTACACATGGTTTTACCTCATCCATAAAATGAGAAGAATATTACTCTTCTCGGGTGTTATGGGCATTGCATGAGATATTAGATTAAAGCTCAGAACCTCTCTGGTGCATGCTGCGTGATTAATCAACATTGGCTGTTATTCATCTTCTTCCTTCCTGCTCACAAACACCTGCAGACTGACTGGGGAGAGTCACAGGGCAGATTCCTGGAATGGGCTCTGCTCATCCCTTGTACTTTGATTTATGTACTCAGACTCTGGGAGGCTAGACCAACACAGCTGAGGAAGAAAAAGCACAAAGTGAGCTTGCAGTGCTGGAAGGGCTGCTCAATTATTTATTACTAGTCCCAACTGCACCTATAATTTGGGGTGAAAGTTTTCTCCTCAAGAACTTTTTCCAAGAGCTGAGGGGATGAGGGAGAGTAGTAGGGTCTCATTTAGAAGAGCAGGCAATAAAATGGGAGAGACATATTCTAAAGGAGACATTTTTCATTGTTACTTTAAACTCACTTCCCTTCTTCTGAATGAGCAAAAGTTTTGCTGGCTACCAGTTTTCTTCCCTCTTTTTAAAAATTTTTTAATGTTTTTATTTATTTTTGAGAGAGAGAGGGAGACAGAGCAGGGGTGTGGGAAGGGCAGAGAGAGAGGGAGACACAGAATCTGAAGCAGGCTCCAGGCTCTGAGCTGTCAGCACAGAGCCTGACATGGGGCTCAAACTCACGAACCACAATGTCATGACCCGAGCCAAAGTAGGATGCTTAACCGACTGAGCTACCCAGGCACCCCGTCTTCCCCCTTTTATGATAACCTATGCCTTAGTAACCACATTTGTATGTTGGAGTACAGAAGCCAAGTTCACTCATTTATACAGAACAGACGCGACCTGATTTGTTGTATCCCAGGCTTGCAATTAATTATACAATGTAAGCTAGATCTGACACCCATAAAAAATTGTTGACCAGGTACTGCTATCTACTTAGAAAAAAATTATTCCGTAGTATACAAAGAGTGCTGGCCTCATCCACTCCCAGGTTTTGATATGGCAAAGCAATAAGTCAACTGGAAAAATCAATTCGTTGCAGATTACCTTTCTTTGTGTCTATATTCAGTCCCAAGAATGCCTTCTACCTGGCTAACGATGGTTCTGGTATTTGATAAACAATTGCATTGTAAGATAAAGATCTAAAAACCTTTCTCTTAAGCTTTGCCAACTTGTAGAAATTTGAGCAGGAAACAATGAAAAACCCTGGAAACTATTTATCATTAGAAAATGCTCTTATTATAAGGATTTATGTGTGCGTCGCTTTTATAGGATAGTTCTTTGATCACATTTATAAGCTAAATCTGATGTAGAAGAACATTATTATTGATTGATTTTGTTTCCCAGATGCATTTAAATTCCTGCTCTGGGCTAACAGAAATGTTCTGTATTCAGGACCACAGAGCAGCCTTGTAAATTTATACCAGAACACCAAAGATGCAAATATTTAGTGTGTGTTTTCGTTACAGCCTCCCTGGCTGTATATGTAGCCGTTAGAAGCGGTTTTTAATGCCTAAGAAATGACATTCTGATTTCCTGGATATTTGTTTTCCAATTTTCTGAAAAGGTGTCACGTTCAGAAAGTGAATGAGAGTGGGGAAATGATGTAGCCGTGGAGGCACTGACAAATTTCCAGGCAAGATCTCAGAGCGTGCTCTGAATAACCAAGATCTCCCAGAAAGAAGGCAAGTTGCTCAGAGCTTGAAGGAGAGGAACAAAGCACTCCGCCTCCTCCTTCCTTCTTCTGCTGCTTTGTCCCTCCAACTTCCACCCAGATTCCCTACACCTTCCAAAGGAGTGGAGGTTATAAGGGGTCAGAAGCTCAACCTGGAAGCCCCAGGGGGAGGACAGTTCACAACCCATTATTACTTAGGCTCAGCAAACCGGTATGGGATTCAGTTCATCGTGACCAACTCCTCACTTGCCCGAGCATCTGCCCAGCTGCCAAGGCACGCCCACGCAGAGGAGGGTGCCCTGCCATGAACATGATTCACGTGTCACTTCCTCCCTCAGTTTACTATGAATATTGGATGGAGACAATGGGGACAAATGAAAGGAAGCTTCCTAGCTGTCTGCAATCTGAAGTTACGGGCATGGGATGGGTCAAAAGGGTCAACCAAAGAATTAGTACAAAATAGATGAGGTGACAAACCAGCAACAGTGGCTTGGCTTGATGGCCCCTGTGACCCTGTCACAGAGCACACCTCCTTCCCAGGTACGAGGGTCAACACAAAATGCAGGAGCAAAGTGATGATTGATGCCATGTGATTCTAAAGTAAGGCCCCTCGGAGAATAACAATTTTTTTCTGGAAGAAATACTGGTTTTTTTAAGTCTTACTACATTATTGACATTATATAATTAAAAAGCAAAGGCAAGAAATTCTAAGAGTTATGATATATTGATTGTTTCTTATTATCAAGGAACTGATGGTTGCTTTTAATGTGTATCCTATTTAATCCCAGTCACCACCCTGCAATTTTGCAGAGTCTCAGAGAGGACACACATGGGTTTAGGTTTTATTTATCTATTTTTTTAGTGTTTATTTATTTTGAGAGAGAGAGAGAGAGTGGGGGGCAAGCAGGGAAGGGGCAGAGAGGAGAGAGAGAATCCCAAGCAGGTTCCTTGCTGTCAGGACGGAGGTGGACATGGGGCTCGATCTCACGAACCGTGAGATCATGACCTGAGCTGAAACCAAGAATCAGATGCTTAACCAACTAAGCCAGCCAGGCTCCCTGAGTTTAGGCTTTACAACTTACATACAAAAGAGTAGGAACACAAAGCCTAGTTGTCTGACTCCAAAGTTGTCCTCTTTGCTTCAGCCGCCCAAAGAAGTCTTCTCTCACTCATGCAGGAAGAATAAAAACAACCTGCAGTGAGAGCATGTGAAACCAAAGAAGGTGATTTGGTGGGGGGATTATGATTGATTATGAGGGAATTTGATTATACTTAGCAATCAGATAAGATGTGAACATGACCTGTAAGCTCTGTGGAGGACAGAGGGGAGGAAGACCTTACACACCTATAATCTAACACACTGTTCCATATTATCCCATTTCTGTTCCTCAGTGCTAGATCTGGACACACAAGTACACAAATATCCACACCAAAAGCTAATGCATAATGCCATTTACCTCCTTTTTGATAACAATTTAAATCCAAACATTCTGTTTTCGTCATTCTTTAAAGCATAAACATGGACCAGAAATGCTGTTATTTCACCAGAGAGCAGCAACTGAATGAGATAGGGCAATGGGAATTAATCTGGCAGTGGGGTTAAGAGGACAGACTTTACAGTCAGATGGACTTGGCTTTAAATCCTAGCCTTTTACTAGCTGTGTGACCATGGACATATCACCTAACTGTAGTGGATATTGTGGTGCTCTGCCCAGATTCCCTTCTAAAGGCTGGTGTGTTCTTCTTCCAGCTGCTGGGAATATCACTGTTGATAGATGGCACTAGGTGTTGTTCTTGCCTATGGAACTGCATTGCTCAGTGCTGTGCCCACATCCAGGGTGTCCCATGAATGACTGACTGGCCTCCTTGCCATGATCTGAGAACAACCCTGAAGGGCCATCCCAGCTCTAGAACTCCCTTCAGACTTGGCTGAGGCCACTGCAGGTCAGGTTCATCCTCTGCTCAACCCTGGCCTTCTCACTTCCTCACAGGTGGACCTACTGAAACCCTGAGCAGTTAACTATCCCTTCACAACTCTCTGAGTCTGTGTCCAGGAGGCCCAATTTAAAACACTAAGCTTGCTAGGTTTCAGTTCCCCCACCTACAACATGGGGATAATAACACTACCTCTGTCGTAGGACTGTAGTGAGGATTACGTGAAATCATGTATTCAAAGTTCCTCTATACAACACCTGTGAGCATTGTGTAAGCATGTAATACTTATAAATAATTACTATTTTTATAATAAGAATTATGTTAAAATATACATGCATAAATCATTGGAACATTTTGTTATGCCACATGCCCCAGTTGGGGGTTTGGTCAACTACGATTAGTCAGACAGTGCCCTAGATTGTAGTATTGTTCACAACTATTTGCCCCCTCCTCATTTTTGCCATAAGACTTGTGGTGTCTCCTGTAGAGGGAGCATGTGTTCCTGCCCCGTTCTTATTCTTGGCCATGTGATTTGCTTTAGGTTAAAGAAACGTTGTGATTTTCTGCCAGCTCCTTTGCTCTTCTTGTCACACAAATTCAATGGCATGTGGACAAACTGGCTCTTAAAAAACACATTCGATTTGTAATGTTTGCTAATTTCAAAGGTGTTAATACATAGTTGGTTTTAGGCTACCAACACGACATTACTGAATGTGGAGTTAGAAGAGGTGTGTGTACTATCAACTCTTTGGAGCAGTGTGCAGGTACAACGAGGTACCTGCATACCTGCTACCACTGGGCGTGTCCCACACAGTGGCTGTGGGCTTCAGAAAGAAGACATATGGAACAGAACTTCAGACTACCTCCTACGATAGAATATGAGCAAGGAATAAACCTTTGCCTCTGAGATTTTAGGGGTTGTTTGTTACTGTAGCAAAACTGACTAATACAGATAGCAATGATAAACTTTTCCTTTGTGATTTGATTCAATCAATTTTCATGGAATTTGCTGTGGACCAGCCACAATGACTCATGCTAGGAAAACAATGATAAAATAAATACAATCCCTTCCCTCATGAAACCATCACTGTTCTGAAACCACCACCATTCTGAGCTTAACAGTGTCCATTTAAAAGTTCTCTCTTATGGGCTCTCTATTGAAGCAGAAGAAGACTAGACTATTCTAACAACTAACAACAGAAATGTACCTTCTCCACCTCTCAGGGCAAATGAGAAGTAGCTGCTTTCCTCGCCAGGCATAGCCAGTTCTGGCTACAGTTTGAATTCCAGACATATACTCTGCACGGCCTTAATCCACCCAACTTAAAATATTTATCTGCCTTAGACAGGAAACTCTCAAGCTGGAGATGCAAATCAACATGGAGGGTTTCTTTCAGCGAACTAGATAGAAGAGCCACTTATCACCTTAAGGCACAGCAAAAAAAAAAAAAAAAAAAAAAAAAAAAGAAAGAAAAGAAAAAGAAAACAACAACAACAACAACAAACAAAAACAAAACAAAACAACAAAAAACCTGTTGCTTTGCCCAAAGTTCATAGCTTCTTGGGGGAAAATCAATTTGCCATGTCTCTATGGCTTTTGCAGAGTGCTGGAAGCAATGAAAGAATTCATGTAGCAACTGTTGCCAGGGAAGGCATGAAACTTTAATAATGCAGCAAGCCTATAGGCTGCATGGTCAACATCACCCTGCCCAAGGCTCTGTCAGAGAGCATGCCTTTCTATGGATATTCAACACACATAATATGTGTGTTGTTAGGCAGTTACTAAGTATTTACAGCCAAGGATCAAAAATATGCCTTCCTTGGGCTAAGCCTTCGTGTAAATATTGGATTTTACATCCCAGAGATTGATGACTGGATAGATCTCCTTTGTACGTATGTTGCCTTTTCTCTGGGGAGAATTCTAGGGCACCCGTCAGCAGGCTCTGAGTCCTTTCCCAGAAAGCTGTTTTCTTTGTGGATCCCTCTGGCTGCCTGAATGTCCACACCGGCCTTCCCGGTGGTATAGCATTCTGCATTGTCTGATACTACTGGGGAACAGTTTGAAGATAAGCAAAACAGATTTGAAAACAATAAAATTTTAGTTCTCTATAGTTTTTAAGTGTCCCAGAGGTAAACTTTCATTCTTCAAATGAAGGTTTTTCTCTAAACAATTAAAAACATGTTCTTAGAAACATATATGATGAAGTAAAAAAAATCACTGAACTATTTTTTTATATAGAAATGCTTTCATTGTGTTCTTTCAGAGACACAAGTGGTAAGTGCCAAAGCTGATGACCATTATTTGTTCCTCATGTTTCTAGTGGTGAGAACTAAGTAACTACTAGTAGGAGCAAGACGTTTTTGTTTCAAGAAATAACTCCCCACCCTGCCCCCCAACCCACCCCATGTTTCAAAACCAAACATGCTCCTCTCAGAAAAATCAGAAAATAAAAGACTTAAAAGAAGAAAAAAATTATGTCACCAGATACATTATTTTTTGAATTTATTTTTTAAATAAAGCTTATTTATTTTGAGAGAGAGAGCATGATCAGGGGAAGGACAGAGAGGAAGGAGAAAGAGAGAATCCCAAGCAGGCTGTGCACTGTCAGCACAGAGCCCAATTGGGGGCTTAAACTCAAACCATGAGATCATGACCTGAGCCGAAACCAAGAGCTGGACATCATAGCACCCCACCAGATACATTATTAATAGCATTAATAATGAATCCTTGATGTTTATCCTTGGAGATCTTGTGTACATTGATAGGCAAATATGTATCCCTCTATGAACAAAATTGGAATAATGTCATATACTCATTCCTGTCTTGAAATCTGCTCTTTGCACTTGACATGATATAAATGTTTTCCCATCTGACTAAAAATATGCTACTTCCCCCTTTGTGATAGCTATCTAACACTTTGATAACATTTACTATGTGCCCAGCACTGCTTATAATGCTTTGTACATATTAACTCACATTTTACACACACACACACACACACACACACACACACACACACAACAGCAAAGGTGGGTACTATTATTGTTCATAATTTTTGTAGGTGATAGAACTAAGCAAGGGAAGTTATGTGGTCCAAAATCATTAAGCAGGAGTGCATGGGTGGCTCAGTCAGTTAAGCATCCAACTTCAGCTCAGGTCATGATTTTACGGTTCACAAGTTTGAATCCCGCGTCCGGCTCTGTACTGACAGCTCAGAGCCTGCAGCTTGTTTCAGATTGTGTCTTCCTCTCTCTCAGCCCCTCCCCCGCTTGCACTCTGTCTCTCTCTCTCTCTCTCTCTCTCAAAAATAAATAAACATTAAAAAAAAACTGTTAAGGAGATGCTGTGACCAGAATCTAATCTGTTACTCACTAAACTATGACCACTAACCCAATGTATAGATGCATCCTAATTGATTTAACTAATTTCCTACTTTAGGACATTTAGTTTGCTTTCATCTTTTGCAAAGAATTTCTGACATGAATTTCATGAAGAAAATCCTTCAATACATTCTTGATTATTCTCATTTCCCGAAATGAAAATTCACATTTACTTATACTAAATGTTATCATGTTATCAAAATGTCCTTGAGTGGTCATTCAATTTACACTCCTGATAAAGCTGATGTGAGTGATACTTGCCTATATAACTCACTGAAAATATCATTTGGGGGCACCTGGGTGGCTTAGTTGGTTAAGTGTCCAACTCATGATTTCAACTCAGGTCTTGATCTCAGAGTTTGTGAGTTCAAACCACGCACCAGGCTCTGTACTGACAGTGTGGAGCCTGCTTGGAACTCTCTCTCTCTCTCTCTCTCTCTCTCTCTCTCTCTGCTTCTTCCCTTGATCACGTACTCTCAATCTCTCTCAAATAAATAAATAAACTTTAAAAAACCCCACAAATATTATCATTTGTATTTGTTTTCATGATCAGATAGGCAATGAATGAAATCTTACTCCTAAAATTTGCATTTTAAAATTACAGGGTAGTGGTTTCAAAAGCTTCTTATTGATCTTTTCCTAGTTAAGGTGAAAGGTCCCACTGGTATTATTTGTAAAGCACTCATGAGAGGTCCTAGCCCATAGAGCCCTACTAGTAATGCATAAGTGTTTGTTCAGGAATTAGTTTCTTCCTACTGTTGATGACTATTGGTGAACAAGGCTGGCCTCAAAACACTTGTTTGCTTACCAAGAATGCCTGAGGGACCAAAAACTGGAAAACAACCTGGAAAGTTTAGGTGGCCTTCCAGAGAAGTGAAAAGTCGTGGCTTAGTAGTTTTAGTAGAATTCGGTCAGAATGTCTGGTTCACAAAATCTCTACTCTTTAGAAGTTATAATCCTTATTTTGTGGACACATACATGTACACAAGAGCTTCTATAAACATTAAATGGGTATAAAAGAAGAATATAGTCTTTGCTTCTAGGAGAGAATATATATAATATAAAGATAATATGCACAATATAAACTTTTGTAACACGTTTGTAAGCATAATTAAACTTGTTAACTGGGTTATTCAGATACTCTATATTCTTGCTTGTTATTTGTCTCTTTGACCTACAATATTTTCAAATAAATATGTGATTAAATTTCCCACAAAGATTGTGCTTTGACTGTATTCTCCTTTATTTCTGGGAGTTTTTATCTTATATAATCTGTGGCTTTGCTGTCCTATATTCTTTGTACATTGATTGTACCTTTTAACATTAGACCACATCCGTCTATGTTTCACTTAGGTCTTTTGGCTTTGAACTTCATTTCATCTGATATTATTATATATACCCTCCTCTCTTTCTCTCTTTTGTATAAACTTCCTCATCTTTTATTTTATTAAAAAATTTTTTTTAATGTTTATTTTTTTGAGAGAGAGAGACAGAGAGCAAGCAGGGGAGGGGCAGAAAGAGAGGGAGACACAGAATCGGAAGCAGGCTCCAGGCTCTGGGCTGTCAGCACGTGAGATCATGACCTGAGTTGAAGTTGGAAGCTTAACTGACTGAGCCACCCAGGTGCCCCCATCATCTTTTATTTTAAAACTACATTTGTTTTTGACTCAATCTGATGCTTTTTCTTTTACCTTATCATAGGGAAATTTGGGCTATTTACATTTATTGTATTAATTGATATAGTTGGCTTTATTCCATTTTTATCATATATGTTTCTAGTATCCATTTTCCTTTAAATTTTTTTTTTTGGCTTTATCACATTTCCTTTAATATCTTAAAGTACTCATCAGCTAATTTGGATATTTTGCTGTTTTTCCATTTTGCAAGCTGTTACCTTCCCATGTTTCATAACATGTAAACCTAGATTTGTCTATAACTAAGTCAAAATTAACTAGTAACTTTAATTCTCCTACCCCACTACATTCCCCCAAATGCTTCACTTAATGTTTAATAATCTCTTAGAAATTAAGAAATATCATTTTAAAGAACTCCTGGATCAAACAGAAAATTAAAACTGCATTTACAGGTTCCTATATATTAATGAGGAGAATCAGTTTATGAAATATATTGCTTTATTTAATATGATGTTTTTGGGCTAGCTAGGCAACTCAAACACTTTACTACTGCTCCCTCTAGAAATACTGTTCTTAATGGAAAATAAAAGAAATGGATCATAAAAGAAAGAGGTGGCTTTTTTGTACTTAAGTGCTTCTATCTAGGATGGCTCTGATTATTCTTAAGTTCTAAGGGTTCAAAATTTCAGAATATTTTTTTTAATGAAATCTCAGCTTACTTGAACTTACCTTAGGAAAGCTATATTTTTCAAAGGCATGGGGTTATTAGTAGGCTGGGAAATGTTAAACGCAATATTTGAATTTTAATTCTGACCTTAAGACCCGAGTACACCACTAATGCAGACATTAGCACAGATTCTTTATTTTTTTAAAAATTTTTTTTTACGTTTATTTATTTTTGAGACAGAGAGAGACAGAGCATGAACGGGGGAGGGGCAGAGAGAGAGGGAGACACAGAATCGGAGGCAGGCTCCAGGCTCCAAGCCATCAGCCCAGAGCCCAACGCGGGGCTCGAACTCACGGACCGCGAGATCGTGACCTGAGCTGAAGTCGGATGCTCAACCGACTGAGCCACCCAGGCGCCCCATAGCACAGATTCTTTAAAAACAAAGGGCACACGAGGAGACACCACTACACACCTACCAGACTGACAACACCGAGTTCTGGTGAGGACTGGGAGCCTCATACATTGAGAGTGGGAGTTAAAATGGCAAAAACCACTTGGGAAAACTGACTCTTTCTAATAAAGTTAAATAGATACCTACCCTACATGACAGCATATGTCCACAAAAGGCTTGGATACAATGTTCCTAGCTATTTTATTTATACTAGCCCCAAAGCTGGAAACAGTGCAAATGTCTATTAGTGGTAATATGCATAAATTGTGTCTATTCATACATTGGAATGAAAAAATTGTGTATATTCATACAATGGGATACTATTTGGCAATAATAAAGTACAAGCCAATTTATGCAAGACATAAATAAAATTTTAAAAATTATATTGAGTAAAAGAAGTCAGACACAAGAAAGTGCATATTATTTTTATGTAAATTTCAAGAATAGGCTATTTCAAGAACTAATCTATAATGATAGAAGTCAGGAAAAATGGGGAGAACTTGAAAGTAATGTAAAGAAATTCTCTGACGTGGAGATATGTTCTATATCTTGATTGGGGTGGTAATTATATACATGCATGCATGTATATGTATGTATGTAAATATAGACATGTACATATATATGTTAAAGTTTATTGAGCTGTCAATTTAAAATTTGTATACTTCATTGTAGACAATTTATGCTTTTTAAAAAATGGATATTTTTGATCCTGAATAGCCAAAGCAATCTTAAGAATGCACAAAGTTAGAGGCATCATGCTCCCTGATTTCAGACTATATTACACTGCTATAGTAATCAAAACAGTATGGTATTGGCATAAAAAGAGACACACAGATTAATGGAACAGAATAGAAAGCCCAGAAATAAATTCACACGTACATGGTCAAGTAATTTACAACAAAGGAGCCAGGAATTTATAATGGAGAAAGGACAGTCTCTTCAAGAAATGGTGTTGAGAAAACTGGACTACTATTTTACACCATACACAAAAATGAACTCAAATGGATTAAAGACTTGAACATGAGACCTAAAACCATAAAACACCTAGAAGAAAACCTAGGTGTTAACCTCCTTGACATCATTTGTGGCAATGTTTTTTGGATTTGAGACCAAAAACAAAGGCAACAAAAAGCAAAAGTAGATGTGTGACTACATCAAACTAAAAAGCTTCTGCAAAGCAAAGAAAATCATCAGCAAAATGAAAAGGCAACCTGTTGAATGGGTTATATGAATATTTGCAGTATGTGATATATGAATATTTGCAAATCATATACCTGATAAGGGGTTAATATCCAAAAAATATAAAGAACACATACAACTCAATAGCAAATTAACAAATTATCACATTAAAAATGGGCAGAGGGGCGCCTGGGTGGCTCGGTCGGTTAAGTGTCCGACTTCGGCTCAGGTCATGATCTCGCGGTCCGTGAGTTCGAGCCCCACGTCGGGCTCTGTGCTGACAGCTCAGAGCCTGGAGCCTGTTTCGGATTCTCTGTCTCCCTCTCTCTCTGCCCCTCCCCTGTTCACGCTCTGTCTCTCTCTGTCTCAAAAATAAATAAACGTTAAAAAAAAAATTAAAAAAAAAATAGGCATTTTTTCCCAGAACATACAGAAGGCCCACAAGTATACAAAGAGAGCACTAATAATCAGGAAAATGCAACTCAAAACCACAATGAGATATCACCTCATACCTGTTAGAATAGCTTTTTCAAAAAGACAACAAATAGCAAGTGTTGGTAAAGATGTGAAGAAAAGGGAATGCTTATGCAATGTTGGTGGGAATATAAATTGGTTCAGCCAATGGAACACTCTAAGGGGGTTCCTCAAAAAATTAACAATAGAACTACAATATGATCCAGCAATTCCACTTCTGGGTATTTATCCAAAGAAAATGAAAACACTAACTTGAAAAAATATATGCACCCTCATGTTCATTGCAGCATTTATTACAACAGCCAAGATATGGAAACAACCTAAGTGCCCGTTAGTAGATGAATGGATAAAGAAGATGTGAGATATATACTCAGCCACAAAAAAGAATGAAATCTTGCCATTTGAGACAATATGGATAGACCTCGAGGGAATTATGCTAAGTGAACTAAGTTGGAAAGAGACAGAGAAATACCATATGACCTTATTTATATGGTAGAGTCTCAAACAAAACAAAGTAAAACAAAACAAAAAGACCCCCAAACTCATAGATACAGAGAACAGATTGGTGGTTGCCAGAGGGAGGGGGTAAGGGGTGGATGGAGGTGGTGGGTGAAATGGGTGAAGGGAGTCAAAACGTATAAACTCCCAGTTATAAAATAAATGAGTCATGGGGATGTAATGTATGCACAGCATGGTGACTATAGTTAATAATATTGCATTGCACATTTGAAAGTTGCTAAGAGTAAATATGAAAATTTCTCATCACAAGAAAAAAAATTTTGTAACTACGTGTGGTGATGGATGTTAACTAGACTGATTGTGGTGATCATTTTGCAATATATTCCTTATCATTAATATATCATTAATGATATATTCCTTATCATTATGTTGTCCTACACCTGAAATAAATATGTCATATATCAATTATACCTCACTAATAAATACATAAATAGGTTAAAATAATGGACATTTTTTCTTCAAAGATGAATACTCCTTATATAATCAATCTCTGCTTACTAAGACCCCATGCTGTGTAGAAAAAAAATGTTTGCAGATGGCCTTGTTTTTTCAATTTAATCTCTGAATTTAAGTAGATATCTACAAAACCCTCAAGCATCTTGTAATGGATCCATAGAAATATTTCACTCAATTTTGTTTCATACTTGATATTGGGAACTGTCCACTTACAGGCTGTTATTGTCTTGGATCATCTCATGCCCTTCCCCTGGTCATCATGGCACTTTTCTCCTGTTGCAGAAGAATTCCACTCCGCCAGTATCTTCGCCCACTCTCAGAAACGTCCTGTCCTTTGGGAAGGCACAAATGCCATCAGGCTCCTTACACACATGTGCCCTTTTTAGTCAACTCATGATGTCATAAGTTTGTAGGAAGAAGAACTCGTGTGTAGATGTTCTTGGTTCCCTTACTTTGATTATGAGCTTGAGAAGTATGTGATCCTTTCATCTTGATAATAAATCTACATATTCCCTCTCTGACAGTCCTAACATTTAATCTATAAAGTCCAAATATAAGAAAATTAAATTACCCTTAACATAACTCTCCTTTTCACTACTATTGCTTTGATTACTCTAGGAACACAGTAAAACACAATGTTTTTCTAATAAATGATTCTCTTTGGCAAAAGAGAAACTCTTTGGGATATCTTAGGTAGCATCTAAAGCATATTTTGGTTTTTCTCTCCCGAGTATTGAAAGATTTGTTAGAATTCAGTATATATAGGTCAATTCCCATCCAACATAAAATTAATAATGATCATAAATATCATTCAGGAAAATGGATTGAAGCCATGTCTGATTTCTTTTCACCCTTTCCCTCTGCATCTCTGTCAATCCACCTCCATGCAAGTCAAGTGCAGCACCAGCCTAGTGAAAAGGGAACGGTTTCCATGACAACGGATTTTCGCTCTGCTAGTTAGAATCTAAGATATGACTCCCACAGAAATAAATCTCACCATGGGAATTGGTTGATTTTGTAAACGACTAAATAACTGTGCAATCATTTCCAAAGAAAAGCCTGTTCAAAGCTTGCACGAGCAAGGGGAGGTTATGCGAGGTGACTGCTGAATCTGCCGCTGACATCACACGGAGCGCGGTGCTGGGAAACGCCTGTTTTGTGCTGCAGCTTGTTCTGTTCTGCACCCACCAGATGTGGGTTGTACAGCCTGGCCCTCTTGTGAATTTCAATGATGTTTTAATTCCAGGTGGAGGGAATAGATTTTAGAGCAACCTCATAGCAAATGACAAGTGTTCACCCCCAAATGTCTTTCCTCTTATATCCAGAAACTATTAGTTCCTTGAAAGGACACGATTCCCAAAGCTATGCTTAAGGCATCCAGCATGGTGTGAATTTAATTGCTTATATCTATTTCTCTGTTAAATTAGTTGCCGCTAGCGTACAAAAATGCTCTTTTCCACTATCATTTTCCCTTTTTAGTAGTCTGTCTTATTTTATTAATTATAAAATATATAGAAACACTTCCAGATTTTTAATTTTCATTTAAAAACCTGACATGATGCCAAGTGTTTCAAAAATGTTTTATGAACATATTTTCCTAATAACATTCATGCAAATTATAATGGTTAATTCTGATGTGCAAGACAAAAATTGCTATCAACCTACTGGCATATAATTCAGGTGAATTCCATTGCTTCCATTCCTGGATCCAGTAAGCCAGGTTTCCTTCTGAACAGCGGGGCTTGCTGCTGAAGCAGGGACTTCTGTCAGAATGAGGTGGTATCTTCAGCAGGGATGTGAAGAGGGAATGAATGTGTGTCTTTGAATAAGAATACTTTGGAAGTATTCAGGGCTGGAATGAGAATGCACTGCAAAGTGCAAATTTAATAGCTAACTCAAATCCTTCCCACCCCAGCATATGGATGCATTCATGCTCAGTGAGCTGGTTTTGAAAAGTCAGTGCAAGTATGCAACCGAAATCCCTTAGTACCCAGCCTGTCACTGTCCTTGCCCAGCAGAAGATAATTATGGCTAAGTCTGGTAAAGTCCACATCTCCATGTTGTGCACATTTCCTGTCACTTCACGCTGTCCCCTGATGCCCACTTGCCTTTTCCTTCCTCCTTTCAAAGCTTAGGAAGGACCTAATGTCAGTCTCTTAAGAATGATGGGCCAAGTAGCCCATTAGCCGCTCAGTGAAATTCATGAATATTAAATTTTTATCTAAACCAAAGATTTCCCTTTTACATTTTTCATCTCTAGTTCTCAAATGAAAGATTTTGTAGTTAAGGAAATTTTCAATAATGTGTAGAAACGTGGGGACAATTTGGCTTAGGAAAGGGGACGTTGAAATCGCATTAATTTTACCTTGCTGGCCACAAAGGCAAACCCGATACTATATTTTTAGGATGAAGTTTCTTTTCTCCTACTTCTCCCATTGGGCATCTCGTCCTTAGGGCAAAAGCATCCCTATGAGGTCACTGGAGGCCTAGTCTTATTAGTAGGTGGGGGTGGAGGAACTGGTCCGTTCATCATGAGCTTTTCCCAGGACCTAAGCCCAAGCTGGTACAGACATGCCAGCATTTCTTCATGCAGACCTGTCTACAACCTTCTCTGGTGAACAAAGGGCTAGCCTCCTTCCCTGCCTCCTCTGATATATAGCCTGGCATAAAACATGATCTAAGATTATAGTTAATAATGGCAATGGCATAACTTACTTACATGAGGTCTTAAAACGGATACATTCTCTCTCCTATTGTGTTTCTACTCCTGAATTTCTGACAAAGAATGTTGTTAGTGGAGTGCATCGATTTTATGGCAATTTTATGGAGTGTATCTTCCTGAATGTCTTATATTTGGAACATCACCTTTTGCGTATTTCTAGTTGTATATTTCAAATGACAGAACTCAGCTATGCTAATGGCTAACTGATGACAGGTATGGAGAGAGGCAAGGTGTTGGGGATGGTAGAAACCAGACTGTATGGAATATGTGGTCCCATGAGGAGAACACAGCTGAGACATCAAACTTTGGAGAGGAACATCCAGAGGGAGGAGACAGGGAATGGTGGGGACAATGGAAAGAGGATGAAGGTAAAGAGATACACACAGGGAAGATGGGGAACAAGTTAGAATCAAATATAAGACCATGTGTGGTGGGAAGGAGATGCTGTGATCTCCAGAGCACTCTTGATCATTTCTATCTATGGCCCCAAAAGCTAGGTGATGTGGCCTCAACTGGGGCTAACCCTGAGGAACCAGAGGGGATCAATGCCGCAGAGGTTATAAAATCTGGACAGGTAAACAAATATTAGTACTTATAGCTTAGAGATTCCTTATCTGTTTCTATATGGCATGCAACCACAGTTAGCAGAACTAAGCAGCTCACTATATGAATGCTTTTCAGTTCATGGTCATACAATGAAACCAGAAGTGGTAGCTTCCAAATGTGTCAAGGTAGGTTGAACTACACCCCCTGGAAGCCCCTCTCCTGTATGCGTAGTTAGGGTGGGCCACAAGAGAGATTCCTGTAGGAGATCTGGAGGGAGGAAGTGAATTATCAGTCCTTTTGTAGCTCACAGACAATGTTACACCTGCTGTCTCAGCCAGTTGGCATGCAGCAGCAGCTAAGACAGCATCTGCTCTCCTCTCCCCAGGTCCTCCCTTTAGCTTCTCTCATTTTGGGGGCCAGGTGTGTGTGTGTGTGTGTGTGTGTGTGTGTGTGTGTGTGTGCGCGCGCATGCGTGTTTAGTTCTATGACAAAAGGCCTGTGTGTTTAGTTCTATGACAAAAGGCTCCAGATTCTACAGGATACCTGCATGACATCATCAAGGTCAGAAGCAAGAACTGACATGGGTTTCAGTCAAACCTCATGGGCTCCAACTTGTGCTTGTGCATTTTAGCCTTTGCTAACTCTGCCCTGTGAACTTCAAGCTCTGGGATCAGATGTGAAGTTGACAGCCTTATAGACACTGCTTAATGTATCAGTTCCCCCACAAATGTATGAAAAATCTTGTACCAAATCCATCTAAGTAAGTAAGTAAGTAAGTAAGTAAGTAAGTAAGTAAGTAACAATACCTCCTAGTGGAACTGCTTCTTTGATTGGATCCTGACTGATACCAGAAGGTAAGAAGGGTTCTGAAGACATTTAATTCTAGCATAAGCAGATTAAGTCTTCTTTAATGACCAAGAACACTGTGCATATAAGAATCAAATCAAAGCGTGAATTGAAAACCACTGATTCACACCCATTAGGATGAGTATAATAAAAATGACAATAACAAATGTTGGAGGATGTGGAGAAGTTAGAATCTCATACATTGTTGGTGAGCATGTCAGTTGGTGCAGCCACTTTGGAAAACAGCTTCCTCAAAAAATTAAACACAGAGTTACCAAAAGATCCAGAAATTCCACAAGAATTGAAAACATGTCTACACAAGAATTTGTACAGAAATATTTATAGCAGCATCATTCATAAAGCCCCAAAGTGGAAACAATCCAAATATCCATCAACTAATGAGTAGATAAATGAGATGTGGCATATCCTTACGATAGAGTATTATTAAGCAATAAAAAGAAATGAAGGACTCATATATGATATAATATGGATGATGTACTAATTTGGATGTTCATTAGAAAGAGGATAGTGGTCCTGATAAGATCCTTCTAGTGATCATGATTATAGCAAATTATCCACTAGTAACGTTCATTGGAAAAGAAGCAAATTGCAATATAATAGATGGGTTAAAAATTAGGCTTTACAATGATAACATTTTAGAAACGGAGGACAGTTTAGTGGTTTCCAGGGATTAGGGAAGGGGTTGGAGCAGGTTGAGGGGGTGACAGAGGAGGTATGGGTTTAAAAGGGCAACATGAGGAATCTTTGAGGGGTTGGACTTATTGCTTATATTGACTGTGGTGGTGCCTATATAAACTTCCACAAGTGCTGAAGTTGTATAAAAGTTAACATACACACACATGAGTGAAAGTAAAATTGGGAAACCTGAATAAAGGTGGTGGATTGTATCAATGTCAATACCCAGTGATATTGTGATATTGTATTACAGTTTTAGAAAATATTACCACTGAGGGAAACTGAGAAAAGCATACACAGGATTTCTCTAAATATTTCCTATAATTGTATACGAATCTACAGTTTTATTAATTTAAAAAGAAAGAAAGAAACATCATTTCAGATATGAAAAAACTGGAAAATATTCTTTGTCTCCTGTTCCATGATAGAAAATTAAAAAACTTTTCACTCTCACAGAAAAACAGGGTGATTCTCACTAATAAAATTACTTTTATTTGTTTATTTTTTAATGTTTACTTATTCTTTTTGGGAGGGGAAGGAGGGAGGCGAGAGAGGGAGAGATTGAATCCCAAGCAGGCTCCATGCCTCACGTGGAGCCCTCCATGGAGCTCAATCTCACAATTGTGAGATCACGACCTGAGCTGATATCAAGAGTTTGATGCTTAAGTGACTGAGTCAACTGGGTGTCCCTAAAATTACTTTTAAACACAAGGTAAAAAAAACCTCAGCCTTTGGAACCAGATTGCCAGGGAGTAAATCCTGGCTTTACCACTTATTATTTGTAAAATTTTGGACAAATTAAATACTCTGAACCTTAATTTCTTTTTTAGTAAAATGGAATAACAATAGTACTGACATCATCAAGTCGTTGTGAAAATTAACTGGATCAATATATTTATAGTGTTCACAACAGTGCTTGGCACATATTAAGTGCTGGTTCTTACTACACGAACACTATGATACCACTGATATAAAATTCAAAAGTAGGTGTTATTAGGATAGGAATCCACACATGTATAGTAAGACTATAAAGAAATGCATAGAGGGGATAAATACAAATTCAGGACAGAAACACCTCTGGTAACAGGGAGGGAAATATCCCTGGGAAGGAATACAAAGGGATTACCATTTATCTGCACAGTGTGCAATTTCTGGGGCACCTGAGTGGCTCAGGTGGTTAAGTGTCTGACTCTTGGTTTCAGCTCAGGTCATGGCCTCACAGTTCATGTGATTGAGTCCCACATTTGACTCTGTGCTGACAGTGTGGAGCCTGCTTGGAATTCTCTCTCTCCCTCTTTCTCTCTCTTTCTGCCCCTTCCCTGCTCTCACTCTCTCAAAATAAATAAGTTAATTAAAAAAAGAGAAAGAAAACCATTCTGTAGGATGATGAAATTATGGGACTGATTTATCATCAGAAGTGTTTCAGTTAGGAGCAAGAGAGGACAATGAACACTCTGCCGCAAGCTATTTGATGGGCAATTAATTAAAATATTCATGACGCACCTAACATGTGCAAGGCACTGGTCTAGGCCCCACCATACAAAGGCAAACAGGATAAGGCACATACTCAAGGGACATATGGTCTCATATAGGAAAGACTTGCACATATGATCTGTCTCTGGTAAGAAAAATGGCCAAAGAAGGGTACTGACAAAATGCTGTGGGGTGAAACTGAGATTCTTTTTTTTTTCCCCAAGTAAGAATAACACACCACATCTTAGAGAATAAGAACAATACTTTCAACAGAAATCTATAGCTTTTAACAATGTTTTATATAAAAATATTTTTAATGGAAATATATAGACTTTAATAAAAAGTTATATTTCATTCTAATTAAAAAAACCCCTAACATAAGAGAACAATCCATTCTGAGTATATATATATATATATATATATATATATATATATATATATATATTCTTATGTAATTTATTATTAAAAAAGATCCCCTTGGCAAATGTTATAACCATGCAGTATATGCCTTCATTCAGACACCGAAAGGTAACATTTTCCTTCCTGATTGATAGCTTGCTCCAAGATGCCATTTCCTAAATTTTACTCACACAACATGCTGTTGTTAATGTTAGAACAATGAATATCTAGTTTTACCAAATTAAATCCCCCAACTGTTGTGCAGCGCAGCAGTTTTCAGAATTAAAATGGTTGTCTAGTCGCTTATGGAAGAATCACTGCATGGCAATCTCTGCCTTGTTAATTAACATTCAATTGTATGTGATGTAGAGGCCATGCTGAACACCTTGAACCCTGTCCCTGAAGGCCAGTCCTGAGAATTCTCATCTTACTGATCTTACAGACAGGAGCTATATTCAGTGCGACAGTCCAGGAAGAGAGTCACCAATCCTTTTCCCCAGTGAGTATGTTATCAACATGAGTAAGCCTTCTCTTAGGCTTTCAAGATCTCTCTTGCTGAGAAAGATCTCACTGTTAAGAAAGTTCCCACATTTGTCTGTCTGCCTATCTATCTATCCATCTATCTATCTATCTATCTATCTATCAAAGTTTCCTGTTGAGTGTGTCCTATGTAAAAATCATTGCCTTCTTGGTGGGGTACAGAGACCAGTAAGACCCAGACTTTGCCTCCAAGCTCCTGGTGATCCAGGAGAGGCCAGGCACACAAACTATTAAACATAAAAAGGGGTGCTACAATTCTGGGAGAGGTGTGTGTACAGGGTACCATGGAGTCAACAGAAGGAAGTACCTGGTTTGACGTGGGTGTGGGTTGGCTTCCGAGAGGAGGCAAGCTAAATAGTTGTAGCATTCCCAAAACAGGGAACACAGTGAGCAAAGGCCTAGAGGTGTAAGATGGCCCAGTTTGGCCAGGAACAGTGAGCAGTTCAGCATGGATGTAGTAGGGCAGTGAGGAGACATGGTCCAGAGATGCCTTGATGCTTTCTCTGCTTCCCATAGCAAGCACAGCCCATCTGATCAAGTCATTGCTAAATTTCTTAAATTAGTGAGCATGGGTGTTATTCTTGGTTTTATTCTGCTGGCTTTCAGAAAAGCTCTGACCTATCATCTCATCAGCAGTACAATTTACCTTGTACCCAGTGACACCCAAGGCAAGCCTGCCTTTAAAATATATCATAGAATTCTATTTACCTTGAAGTTTTAATCCTTTGATATAGCCTCATTACGATAGCACTCCACTATTTCTTTTTTTTTTTTCAATTTTTTTTAACGTTTATTTATTTTTGAGACAGAGAGAGATAGAGCATGAACGGGGGAGGGTCAGAGAGAGAGGGAGACACAGAATCCGAAACAGGCTCCAGGCTCTGAGTAGTCAGCACAGAGCCCGACGCGGGGCTCGAACCCACAGACCGCGAGATCATGACCTGAGCCGAAGTCAGACGCTCAACCGACTGAGCCACCCAGGCGCCCCAGCACTCCACTATTTCAAAAAGCCTCAAAGATTGTTGATTTTGGCATGAATGATGAAGAAACTCAAAAGCAAATGGCTGGTTCAGATTCTGAATCCACAAATTAGAAGTCATCCCATCTCAGTCTTATCATTTACATTAACATGGATTATGTGAGCATGATTATGGACCTTTCTTATTCATTTATCAAGACTGAATAGATGCTACCAGGTTCACTATAAGTTGAAGCGATGTGAATGCTTCTTGGCAGCTAGAATCTGTGCAGGCAGTGGAATCCTGCCAGACACATTCACTGCAGTGCTTCCACCACTGGTCAGAGCAACCTGGGAATGGCCTGCAGAAAGAATCACCATCAGTCTGTTTTTTCAATCATCCATTCAACACACACACACACAGACACACACACTGAGCACCTACTCTGGAGTGGGTATAGTTTCATGAACTGGAGATAGGAGATGGACACTGTTCCATACACTGAACAAAATGAGTTCTTTCCCTATGGATCATCTCTACTTCTGTATTTATTTATTTATTTATTTATTTATTTATTACTAGACCTCAACCACAGCCTTCTTTTTCCCCTTCCACCTCTTTGCCTGTAGGATGTACTGTATGTAGTCATGCACTTTGTATTAATATATTAGAAATCTACAAATCTGTTTTGTACTTTTTATACTGTTGGATACTTATAATCAAAACTTTTACTAGGGTATTGAATAAATTTAGTCTTACTAGAAAATAAAAAAAATGAGTTCTTTCCCTTAGCGATAGGTGTCTTGAAGACAAACAGAGCAATTGATATGATCTGATTTACCAGCTATACAAAAGAGTTATAACCACTTAACCATAGGAAATCCTCCCCTTGGAAGACTATATTTTCCAGAGATAGCCATATCTATGTATCTATCTCTTCCTAGATGTACTTGTAACGATGTTTCCTCTTCCTGAATCTGGAGAGACTCTTGGAGTATGACAGAGGTGATCTTATGTACCTTCTAAGGCTAGGTCATACAAAGGATAAAACTTCTGCTAGCTTCCAATCTCTCTCCCTCTCTCCTTCTCTTCTCTCTTCTCTTCCCCTTTCCCTCCCTCTTTCTTTCTATGGATGTTTACCATTGGAAACCAGCTGCCAGGTTGTAAGGAAGCCCGGTCTACCTGGAGAGACCTATGTAGAGAGGACAGAAGCTTCCTGCAAACAGCCAGCATCAACTGGCTGGCCATATGAATGAGCCTCCTTGGAAACTGATTCTCCAACCCTACTCAAATCTTACAATGCCTTTGATACCAGATAACATCTGATTTCAATCTTAGGACAGACTCTCAGCCAGAATTACCAGCCACTCCTGATTCCTGGTGCAAAGAAACTGTGAGAGATAATGAATTATTTTTAGTTACTAAGTGGTGCCTAAGAGCTAGATCATGTAGGGCCTTGTAGGTCATGGTAAGGATCCTGGATTTAATTCTAATTATGGCGAGTCACTGGAGTATTTTTTGTAAAGAATCAATATGCTCTGATTTACCAGTTACAAAAAAAAAAAATCATAACCAGATAACAAAGGAAATCCTCTTTGCCCCTAAAAATTTTTTATATATTTTCTCTTTCCTCCTATTTCTTTGTGTCATCTTTTCCGTCCTTGTCTCCCTTCAATGTCTCTCTAGCTCCTTCTTCCCACTCACTGCTTATAGCCCCTCTCTGTTATTCTCATCTTCTCCCTCTGTGACTTGTCCAAGGCCACTCAAGGAGTGTGATTCTCTTAGCGAAACTGACTGTGGAGGAAAGATCAAACAGGAATTTGGTTTGGGTGGGGCGGAAGCAGGCAACTCTGACCTGGCAGGCCTCTGTTGCTCATTGAGGTTGGAAGATCAGAGATTTTTACCCAAAGCAACCAGGAAGAGATGCATTCACATAACTTGCCAGTGTGGGTGTACTTGGCAGAGAAGTATAATACAAATAGCTACATCATCCTGAACATGAATTGTGAGGTACAAATGTGGGCTCCCTGAAGACAAAGATGGCAGTTAGATAATCCATACTTAAAATCTTTTAGCTTTTTATTTTGAGAGAGAGAGTACAAGCAGGGGAGGGGGGCAGAGGGAAAGAGAGAGAGAGAGAGAGAGAGAGAGAGAGAGAGAGAGAGAGAGAGAGAGAGAATCCCAAGCAGGCTCCATGCTCAGGGTAGAGCTCAATACAGGGCTCTATCTCATGACCCTGAGATCATGACCTGGGATGAAATCAAGAGTTGGACACTTAACTGACTGAGCCACCCAGGCGCCCCTTAAGTCTTTTATATGACAGTCATAATGATCCAGGTACTGAATTCTAATATCTTCATCTATCTTGGCATTAAATTAATTCTTTCAATGCATATTTTTCCAAAATCATTAATATGGTGAAAAAAAGACCTATAAATGCTGTAAAGCAAACTGCCAACTCCCTAATACTTGAAAAGACCCTTTAAAAATAACAAAAGAGCCAAGGTCTGTAAACAAGATTAGAAATTACTTTTTAGTTAATAATGACTTCTCAAAACATTTTTACCCCCTATTGTGTATCTGCTGAATTCCTTTTCTCCTGGGAATTAAATGTGATCATCACCCCATCCCTCAGCATTTTGGCTACTGTTGCTATTAGCAACACTTAACTTGTGTTTATTCCCTAAGGGCTTGATTCTGAATGGGAAGGAGAGTGATTCTGATTTTGCCTGAAGCAGCACCATTGAATCAACGTGTCATCAGTCTTCAATGACACGAGTCCTTGATTTCAAAGTAGGAGTTTTGATGTAGGCACAGAGGCGGCCAAGATTATGACACTCAGTTAGCTGCTGCCACTATGCACTCAGACTCTATTACATAAGCAGATTTCTTCAGCCCTCATTTTAGACTCCACATACAGACATTATTGCCAATACTCTATGTGTTGAGGGTTAGAATTCGGCAGTTCACGCCACTTTACTGGTGCACTGTGTAAGCCTCATACCTCATTCCTGGCACTGACAGAGGGAACATGTCACTTTAGTACCTCTAATTTTTTTTTTTTTAGTTTATTTTTGAGAGAGAGAGAGAGAGCGAGCATGAGCAGGGGAGGGGCATAGAGAGAGGGAGACAAAGAATCCAAAGTACATTCCAGGCTCTGAGCTGTCAGCACAGAGCCCTACGTGGGGCCTGAGCTGTGAGATCATGACCTGAGCTGTAGTCGGACGCTTAACCGACAGAGCCATCCAGGTGCCCCTAACTTTAGTAACTTTAGAGTAAAACAAGAAAACTCAGAATCAAAAAGAATCTTGAAAAATGCCTTGCCCAAAGCTACTTCATATTTATGAAATGTTTTATTAATGATAATAAGGTAAGCTTGATTTTAGGTACTTTCTTAGTATTTACCAGATATTACCAAATTCTTAAGAGTCCCAAGAGGAGTCAAGTTTATAAATACTCATTTGCTTCCAAGGTCCTCAGGGTAATCCTCTGCTTCTCTAGTATTTTCTTTTAAGGAGTTGAGTCTTTGTGGAGGGATGTGTGTGTGTGTGTGTGTGTGTGTGTCTGATGACAGGGAAGTGATACACATGCTCACGGACAATTGTGGAAGGACGTGTGTGTGTCTGATGATGGGGACATGCATAGTGACAATAGGAGATGCTTCAATTCAAATGTGGAAAGTTCTTTCAACACTCAGTTTGTAGTGCACACTTCATACCCTCTGGGAGTGCCTCAGACACACAAGTTCAAGTGCCAAATTGATCAGAACAGGTATTGTTATGGATGGGAGGGGTTACAAATTGTCATTCAAAGATAAAGACTACAAAATGTAAAGGGAATATTTATGGGCAAGGCCTACAAGGTTCAGCTTCCCTAAAACCTTTAATAAAGGAAATTGTCAATTTAATCAGCTGCCATCTCTAAAGACAGATGAATGACCAACCTGAATTTTAAAAATTCATTATTTTAAAATTTGATATAATTGAAATCCAGAGACTATCACAGAATTTATTAATCTTTCTATAGAAATCATCTTGACATCATTCTGAGGGTATGATTTATGACACACAGAAGAGAAAGAATTGAATCTTATACTCATTTGGTTTATTACGGTGAAGCTACAATAAATCATTTCATTAAGTCTAAATGCCATCAATTTTAAGAGGCACCACTATTTTATGTTCCAACAAGAAAGAAAAGAATTGCCAATGTTTTAAACTAAAAACTAATCTTTTCTTATCACATTGATTGTAAGATGTATCCTGATTGTAGACATGATAATATGTGAAAAATAAAATGTGGTAGGCAGACTAATGGTTCCAAACATGTCCACATCTGGATCCCTAGAATGCATGAATAGGTTGGGTTACATGGCAAAAGGAAATTAAGGTTGCAGGTGGAATTAAGGTTGCTAATCAGCAGATGGGGAAATTATCCTCCATTACAATCACAATGTAATCACAAGGGTCCTTAAAATGGAAGACAGAAAAGTTAGAGGGAGATGTGATTATAGAAGAGTATTCAGAAAGAAGTAAAGTTGCTGGCCTTGAAGATGGAGGAAGGGGCTATGAGTCAAGAAATGTGAATGGCCTCTAGAAGCTAGAAAAGGCAAGGAAACGGATTTTCTCCTATAGCTCTGCTGTCACCTTGATTTTAGCCCAGAGAGACCTGTATCCGACTTCTTACCTAGAGAACTATAAGAGATAATTAATTTGCACTGGTTCAAGCCACTAAGTTTGTATAATTTGTTATAGCAGGGATAGGAAACTAATACATATACATCTTACAATCCATGATGATAATATAACTTGTGCAAATTTGAAATTGTAATATTTAACTTTTACTAGATATATAAATTCATGAGAACTGTTCAACTATTATTCATAAATAAATAGTTTTAGACAATCCTGAAAAGCTTAATTATGGCACTCCTCTGCCTTAGGGGACAACTTTCATTAGCATGTATAAATTATACAGTAGGATGTATGAATTATCAATTGTATGTCCAAAGCCCAACCTCACTACTCAACACTCCTTTCATGCCTCTGATTCTTTTTTTTACTTCTTGGTTTTTGTTTTTGTTTTTTTTACTTTTATTGCAGACATGGAAAAGAAAGCTTTTACAATGGGACAAAAATTATGCTTATGCATTCATAGTGCTTGATCCAGCTAAAAAGTCAGAAGATCCCAGAAGTATTAAAACCTCTCTAATCAGGCCAGAGATTAATTTTATACTTACGGGGGCACCTGGGTGGCTCAGTCAGTTAAGCATCTGACTTGATTTCAACTCAGCTCATGATCTCACAGTTCATGAGTTTGAGTCCCACATCGGGCTCTGCACTGACAGTGTGGATGGAGCCTGTTTGGGATTCTGTCTCCTTCTCTCTCTGCCCCTCCCCTGCTCTCTCTCTCTCTCTCTCTCTCTCTCTCAAAATAAATAAATAAACATAAAAAAATGTATACTTAGTGAATCTTTATGATGCAATGGACTGAAAAACATTAATTGGCATTTATTAGGTTTAAAATTTTTTTGAATATCAAATTCTTTGCTCACCTTTGGTCCAGCACATAATACATTAATTCTGTACAAATGCATAGTTTGCAACCATACTACCTAAATCCAAAGCTGAACCTCTAACAAAACAATAAACAAACTCATCATGAAATAATCCCCAGCACCAAATATGCCACATTCTAGATCCCAGATCTCATAATCTCCACATGTAAAACTTTGACATTAAACAAATGAGTCCAACATTTTTCAGGCAGTATGGAAATGTCACTTCACATGTGCACAACAAGCTATCCGTCAGAGAGCAAAGCCCTCTGAATACAAAACAGATGACTCAGGCAATTTGTTTGGATCAACAGCTCAGCAAACCATCAAAAAAGACTATGACAGTATTTTGCTTTTTTATGCCATTATCCTTCCTTCCAGTTTCACAATTCCAGGATCTTCACTGCAAATGGTCCAACATCTTGATTATTCCAGCAACCAGTTTTTTTCTTTCCATTTCTGTGTTTCTTCTATCATTGCTGTCTTGTCATATGGAATACAATTTGCCCAAGCTTTTCCCTTACCTCTTTCAAATCGAAGGTCAGTATGTCCAGCTTCAGGTATTAAGAAGCAAGTATTTATTAGGGTGAAACAGAGATTGAAGACAATTATCTTGTACCTACTAATATTCATCTGGCTTACCTTAGCTTCTGCCTATCAGATAGGAGAACAAATAAATGAACTCGTCTCCTATTCATTAACACAACCATTCTGGAGCCTTTTACTTTCTGGAGCATTTGGGTAGCCAGCATAGGGCCTCAGATATATTCTATCTGTATCACCACTGATGCCATACTCAAAACTCCCCATCACCCTTTAGTAAAAATCGCTCACACTTTCAATGGGCGGCCATGACAGCAAATTACTTAGCTAATGAATTGTTCTAATACTGCTATTAGCCTGACTATCAGGAGTGCTCCTCTTTTTACAGAATTAAAAGTCTTCTAAAATAACTCAAATAAATTTACAAATATTTATAAATCAAATATTCCTTTAGTTGTCTTCAATGATGATGGTTATAATGCAAGTCATATTATTTCCCCTTTCAGATGAAAGGAAAGGATTTGTTTTCTGAAAGTCATCACAATTAACATTATTAAAAAGAGCTCCTTTTTACAGTAATATTATATCTGCTAAAATAAAACACTAAATGTAAGATACCGCTTTGTTATTTTTGAAATTTTTTCTTAGGTTTTTTTCATCTTTACAATCTGTTTATCAGCTGTCGGACACACTAAAAACATTACATCCACAGGCAGAGTTACATAGTATACTCATCAGCAGTTTTCAGGAAGTATGAAAATCGTGTGTTATTTTTGTTATAAAATCCAAATCATGATCTTCTAATCTGATTTATTCACCTTTCTTCTAGTAATGTACTCTATTGATTTAAAAAAATAGGCCACACTTATAAAATATGTAAGTCGAAAAAATTTTTTTGAGACTAAAACATTTGTGTAAGACTAAACCTCTCTGGAATTCAAGTAAGAAAGAAGAGGTAAGTGGAAATGATGCCCGGCAGAGCCAACTTGATACACAAGTTTATCCATTAAAGATCACTTAAAGATAATTTACTCAAAGGAGAGAATTTGGGCTCTGATTCCATGCTGATTTACTATGATTTTAAGTTAAATTCTAACAACCTTGTTTATTTACTTCTACATCTATAACTCATTGAAGGTAACACTTCTATAAAAAGATTACAGAAGAGGTAAGAGCTGATAGCCTGTCAGTAAAGAGCCTGAAAACCAAGTGAAAATGAAAAAAAAAAAAAAAAGTCTCCTGGAAATCCAGGGGCCTTGGCTAGCACAGCCAACTGAGGATGTTCCTATATTACAGTACAACACGATTAGACACTGGGACTTAGAGCCCAACAAGAGCCTAGTCCAGAATAACCACTTAATGAGTACCCCTGGGTATGCAGGTGCTGCGAGCCTGGCATCTACAGAAAGGAAAAAGTTATTTCTGCCTTGCCTACTCCTTCATTGTCATTGGTTGGGAAGACAAAGTGAGATCATACACTTATTAGTTAGGTTATTGATTCAGCTGCATGCGAATTCTCTCTACCAGAATAAAGACTGCATTTCCTAGCCTCTCTTGCAGCTGAGTGTGCCACTAGAATGACCTCTGGACTCTGGATGTGAGGGGAAGGCATCCTCCAGGAAATGCTCTCCCGTTGCCTTTTCCCACTGTGGTGAGAATGCATGTCAGGTGGTGAGCCATCCTGACCCACAAGGAGGATGGACAAGACCAGAGGCACCTGCATTCTCAGTGACTGCTCCAGCAGCAGACACACTCAACTCAGACTCTTACCTGAAAGAAATAAAGTTCTACCTTGTTGAAGCCCCTTCAATTCAGCTGCCCAATTCAGAATGACAGATGCCCTAAAGATTTTGGGTGGGATTTGCTATAAGGTGTTTGAAGAATAATATATATATATATGTGTGTGTGTGTGTGTGTGTGTGTGTGTGTGTGTGTGTGTATGTATGTGTGTGTGTATATGTGTGTGTGTGTATATATATGTATTGCTGATTTAGAAGCTTTCATGGGTTTCATTCTAGAATTCTCATGTGATCACTTGCGTTTTTCTTCAGGAACCCTTGGGCTGACCACAGAGTTCTCCAAGTTCTCTAGAGCAGGTCAGATTATGTCAGTAAAGGAAGAACCGATGAAATGGAGGCTTAGTCGGCCAGGCCGAGGACCAGACCAGTATCAGCACAAATCCCCACCTTGGGAAATCAACTCATTCCTCCAGGGAGGAAAAACCGTGAAGAATAGAGATGATCAGAGAGCAGAGACAGGGCAGAGATTTTTCATTTCCCCTAAACGCCACTTCTACAACTTTGCCTCGTATTACCATGGTTACCACATGACTTTTGAATTAATTTCTACAGAAACAGCAATTGTGGCCTAGCACACCATACCCAGGTGCTCTCATTATTAATAGAACAGGCTATCCATTAAAAATACACATTATATATTTTCCAACATTTGCTTTTAATTGTTCACCAATATTCAAATTGGAGGCATAGAATCGGGGACACAATGAACAGAATGGGGAAAAAAATATAGCCCTAGTCCTTTACTATGGCTTTGAACATCTAAACCTTCAATGTAGCTTTTTTAGAATATTGGTTACTAGCAAGGCCATTAAAACCACGTTCCAAATAACACATTAAGTGGCAAATATGGAATAAGTTTTTGTAAAAGAAATGTTTTATCACAACTTGGGGATTTTTACAGGTCTTTCATTCAAAAAGAATTCTATCAAACTAGAGTACACAGATGAATCATCTCCTCCTACCTTGAACACATCGGAATTTGTGATGGGTTTTCTAGCTTTCTGTTTCTTCCTTCTATAAATCAAATTGCACTTGGCTGTGAAGACAATATTTCATAACCATTTCTATCATATTATTTATCTGTTAAGAATCTAAATATTATTATTTTGTTTGGTCAATTCTCACTCCCTTAGACTACCCTTTGGAGTCCTTTATCAGTTCATCTTCCTGTTACTATCTAGTTAACCTCTTTACCCCCTCAGTACTCTGAGGTCAACATCATAGCACTCTCTACCTATATCATACATTTCCTATTTTTTTTTAAATTTTTTAAAATGTTTATTTCTGAGACAGAGAGAGACAGAGCATGAGTGGGGAAGGGGCAGAGAGCGAGAGGGAGACACAGAATCCGAAGCAGGCTCCAGGCTCCAAGCTGTCAGCATGAAGCCCGACGCGGGGCTCGAACTCACAAACCATGAGATCATGACATGAGCCAAAGTTGGTCGCTCAACTGACTGAGCCACCCAGACACCCCCATACATTTCCTATTTTTATAGAACCATACAGTACGAGGTTTTTGTGTGTGTGTCAACTGCTTTTACTCAACATAAAGTTTTTGAGATTCATTCATATGTATCACACATTCATTCTCTTGTATTGCTGAGTAGTATTCCATTATGTGGATATTCCACAATGTGTCTATCCATGCTCATATTTATAGACATTTGGGTTGTTTACAGTGTAGGCTATTATGAGTATGACTACCATGAACAACCCTGTACAACTCTTTTGTGGGCATATATTTCTCCTAAGAGTAATATTGTTGATTCATAGCATAGATATTTAACTTTTTAAGAAATTGCCAGTTTTCCAAAAATCATTTTATTCCTCCACCAGAAATTGATGAAAGTTCTAGTTGCTTCATATAGTTGCTAATATTTGGTATTTTCAGTATGTTTAATTAGAGAAACAATTATATAAATATAAAACAATGTATAATATAAAATGGTATCTTATTGTGGTTTTAATTCACTTTTACTTGATGATTAATGATGTTGAACATCTTTTCATGCGCTTAATTGCCATTCCTAATTTTTGGTAAAATGTCTGTTCAAGTCTTGTCATTTTTATTTTATTTTTTTATTTGAGTATAGTTGACATGAAATGTTACACTAGTTTCAGGTGTACAACTTAGCGATTTGACAAGCTTGTACACTATGCTATGTTCACCACAAGTGTACTACCATCTGTCCCATTACATAGTTACTACAATGTCATTGGCTGGATTCCTTTGGCCGTGCCTTTTATTGCCATGACTTATTCCTTCCATAAATGGAAGTCTGTATCTCCCTTGAGTCTTATCATTTTGAAATTGGATTATTTTTTTAATTACAGGAATATATATGCCAGATTCAAGTTCTTTGACACATGTTTTATTTTTTCCTCGTCTGTGTCTTGGTGCTTTTTGATTTGTAAAAAATAAATTCTTTTACATTTATTTAAATTCAAGTTAATTAACATACATGTAGTATTGGTTTCAGAAATAGAACCCAGTGATTCATCACTTACATATAACACCCAGTGCTCATCCCAACACAAATGCCCTCTTTAGTGTCCATCACCCATTTAGCTTATCACCCCACCAAACACCCCTCCAGCAACCCTCAGTTTGTTCTCTGTATTTAAGTCCCTTATAGTTTGCCTCCCTCTCTGTTTTTATCTTATTTTTCCTTCCCTTCCCCTATGTCATCTGTTTTGTTTCCTAAATTCCACATATGAGTAACATCATATGATATTTGTCTTTGACTGACTTACTTCAATTAACTTAGCATAATATGCTCTAGTTCCAGCCACATTGTTGCAAATGGCAATATTTCATTCTTTTTGATCACTGAGTAATATTCCATTGTATATACATACCACATCTTCTTTATCCATTCATCAGTGGATGGGCATTTGGGCTTTTCCATAGTTTACCTATTGTTGATAGTGCTGCTATAAACATTGGGGGAAAATGTGCCCCTTCGAATCAGAATTTTTGTATTTTTTGGATAAATACCTAGTAGTGCAATTGTTGGGTTACAGGGTAGTTCTACTTTTAATTTTTGGGGGGAATCTCCATACTGTTTTCCAGAGTGGCTGCACCAGTTTGCATTCCCAACAACAGTGCAAAAGTGTTCCCCTTTTTCTTCATCCTTGCCAACATCTGTTGTTTCTTGAGTTGTTAATTTTAGCCATTCTGACAGGTGTGAGGTGGTATCTCATAGTGGTTTTGATTTGTATTTCCCCAATGATAAGTGATGTCAAGCATCTTTTCATGTGTCTTATTAGCCATCTGGATGTCTTCTTTGGAAAATTGCCTATTCATGTATTCTGTCCATTTCCTCACTGGATTGTTTGTTTTTGGGGTGTTGAATTTGATAAGTTTTTTGTAGGTTTTTGGATACTAATCCTTTATCCAATAAGTCATTTGCAAATATCTCCTCCCATTCTGTTGGTTGCCTTATAGTTTTGCTGATTGTTTCCTTCACTATGCAGAAGCTTTTCATCTTTTCTTTAAAAAATTTTTTTAATGTTTTTATTTTTGAGAGAGAGAGAGACTGAGTGCAAGCAGGGGAGGGGCAGAGAGAGAGGGAGACACAATCCAAAGCAGGCTCCAGGCACTGAGCTGTCAGCACAGAGCTGGATGCAGGGCTCGAACTTGTGAACCGAAGATCATGACCTGAGCCGAACAGAAGCTTTTTCTCTTGATGAAGCCCCAGTAGTTCATTTTTGCTAAATATTTTGAAATTTTGATAAAATTAATTTATATATTTTTCCCTTTATGGTTAACACTTTTTGTATCCTCTCTAAGAAATTTTTGCTCTTTCCAAACTGAATATACACTCTCCTATGTCTTCTAGCAGCTTTATGATCCTCATATATACTGTTAGGCCTATGATCCAATTCAAGCTATTGTTTATATATAGATTAAGACTTGAGGTTTGTATTGTTTTTATTATCTATCTATCTATCTATCTATCTATCTATCTATTTATATTTGTATACTGGCATAATTTATCCTACTTAGGCTTCTGGCATAATTTATCCTACTTAGGCTTCTGTTAGCCTTTTTGGATCCATGGCTTAAAACAATTCTTCAAATATGGAAAATTCACAGGCATCATGTCTCCAAATATTTCTTCTGTCCCATTCCCTTTCTCCACTCTTCCGGGACTCTAGCAACATGTATGTTAGACCATGTAATATTATCCCACAAATTTCAGACCCTCTATTTTGATTTTTTGTTTGATTACTTCCTTTCCCTTATTGTTCCTCTTGGTGTTTTAGTTCAGATGATTACTTCTTCAAAGTCACTGATTCTTTCTTCTACTATGTCCAGTCTGTTATTAAGCCCAATTAATAAATCTGTTTCATGTTTTGAGGGGGGGAGGGGCAAAGAGAGAGAGAGAGAAAGAGAGATAAAGAATTCAAAGCAGGCTCCAGGCTCGGAGCTGTCAGCACAGAGTCCAGCACAGGGCTCAAACCCACAAACCATGAGATCATGACCTGAGCTGAAGTCAGAGGCTTAACTTGACTGAGCCACCCAGGTGCCCTTGGAATAGCTTTTATTGAAATTACCCTTGTACAAGTATCAGTTATAAACCATAGGAAAAATACGCATTTAAAAAAAGTATTTGAAGACACTGGAGAGCAACCAAAAACAGGCACAGGTAATTCCTTATTCACCACCTCCTTCTAATCACTCCCCAATTCATTTTACTATTTTATTTGAGTCTTAACACCTGTCTTTACCAAGTATCAAATATATTATTTATTTGAGTTTGTGTTATTTCTGTTTCTTCCAACAAAATATACGTCTCATGACAGCAGAGATACCCTTGTTTATTGCTGTATCCCAAATCCCTAAAAGTTACTGACAATGGTAGGTGTTCAATACTTGCTGAATAAATGAATTAAAGTTTGAGTGGTAATCAAAATTTATTACACACCAAAATCACCTAGAGGGCTTGTTAAAACACAGATTTCTGGACCCCATCCCCAGAATTTCTGATGCATAAGTCTGGAGTGACACTCAAGAATTTGTGTTTTTAACAAGTTCACAGCATATGGTCTAAAGACCACACCTTGAGAGCTGGGCTAGTATTTACTGAGTGCCAGCTATCTTTTCCTATGCTAGGACCATGAGGAGTAAGCTCCCAATAAGCACATACTCTAGTTAAAAAAATAAAGAAACCTTATATGTATGTGTGTGTACACATACAAGCAAACACACGTGTACATAGAATAAAGTCAATAGATGTGAGATGTCAAATAGGCAGCATTAAGTGGTAAGATCAATAAGATCTCACAAGAGGGAGGTACAGTAAGAATAAATATCATGTGACATTTATTAGGAGCTTCCTATGTGCCTATAATAGGCCTAGTATTTTACATGGAAAATAATAGTTAAGTGTCACAACAACCTTGTATGTATTATTTTTAACCCCCATTTAAAAAATCACAAAAATAAGGTTCAGAAAGGTTAAGGAACTTCTTGAGAATTGTAACCTGTATCTCAAAACTCAAGCACTTAGCCAGTCATTGTTTTGCCACCGTGGGTGGGTTATAAGTTGAGAAGAATAGGAAGGATGGGACATTGGGTAGAATTAGAAGAGGAGGAATTAGAAGAAGCGAGCCTGTGATGCAGAGCCAAAGCTTAATCCAGGGTTCCTGGCATTCTAGAACACCTGTTTATTCTCCTGCCATGCCTCCATGCTTCTTCTGATAAGATTTTACAAGAGTTGTTGGGTGTTTAGCAACGATTTCTGTTAAATGAAGCATTGTTTAACATTTTTGAGTGAGGACTGGGATGGTATGAGGTTAACAACATGGTAAAAAAAAATTAGTGTCTTGGAATATCAATTCAGAGTGATGGTCTGATGGAAATAGAAAGGATAAACTAGTGTGGGGTGCCCAGGTAGGAGACAATTTCAATAGTCTAGACAGGAGGATATAGGGGACTGAGGTAAGGTTTTTAGTAAGAATAAAGGGAGAGCTGAATATAAGAACTGATAGGTTCAGAAATGGAATACATCTGAGAAAGGGAAATATCCAAGTATTTGGAGGATTCATGCCTGGGTAATCAGGAGAGTGGCAGTCTCAGGAACAGAGAAAGGTTGAGTCATAGGTGCCTTTATATGGGTCATCTGTCTCAGTCTAGACCAGTGGTTCTCAATTGGGGGTGATTTTGCTCCCCAGGGGCCCCTTTGGCAATATCTGGAGGAATTTCTGGTTGTCACAGGTGGTAGGATGGAAAAATAGATATTCTACTGGCACCTAGCCAGTGGAGGCCAGGGATGCTGTCAACATCTTACAATGCATAAGACATCCACCACCCAACAAGAAATTACCCAGCCCCAAATGACTCACTATTGACACAGTGCTGAGATTGAGAAATTCTGCTCTAGACTATAGGGACAAATTGTAAACCTGAGGCCCTCAGGGCAAGTCAGACAAGGTAACAAGATGTGTTTAGTGTGTTCTGTGATGCTGTTGTTTTTAATTTAAACCAACATTTAAAACCAAGAGAGTTCATATTAAAATGATCCAGATGGCAGTCTTCTCTTGGAAGATGTGCCAACTCTGGCTCCAAATTTCTCCTGGGTGAGGCCCGACTGTAACTGACTAACTGCACCTTCCTCGGTTTGCCAGTCTCACAACTCCAATTTTCTCTCCTATCACTGAGACCAAACTCAGCTGCCATTTATCTTTGCTTTGCACTATTATTTTTCTTATGTACAACAGTACAATCAATCCTTATTATTTGCAGATTCTACATCGGTAAATTTGCCTACTTCCTAAAATTTATTTGTGGCCTGAAAATCAACACTCACAGTGCTCTCATGGTCATTCATGGACAAAGCAGTAGAAAATCTGAGTTGTCCAACGCGCACGTCCTAGCTGAGGTACGTGCGCTTCATTCTTGTGTCAACTCTCATACTGTAAACAACTATCCTTCTCAGGTGTATTTAGTGCCATATTTTTTTTACACTTCTGTGCTTCATTGGTGATTTTTCTATTTAAAATGACCACCAAGGATAGTGTTTAAATGCTGCCTGATGTGCAAGAAGTGCAAGAAAGCTGTGATGTACCTTATGGAAAAAATGCATGTGTTAGATAAGCTTTGTTCAGGCATGAGTTATAGTGCTGTTGGCCATGATTTTAATGATAATGAATTAACAATATGTATCAAATAAGGAATCTATAAATAGAAAAACACATAAAACGGGGTTATATATTGATCAATTGTCAAAAATGTGACGAGAACTCACAGGAACCTAACCATAAATTTCCCCTAGGAGCAATGGTTCAATATTTGCTAATTCAGTGCTCTTGGTGACTTCATACAATATAGCTACCTTGGATAATGAGAATAAATGGTATGCCTTTTTCAAAAGTACATAAGCCAAAGTTAGACTAAGGGCCACATGTTACTTGAAAACTGGGACAATGTGTTTCTTTCTGAAGGTGAAAACTATTGCTGTCCTGGACTAAATAGGAAAAACTTGCTTGTATCATCTGGTCCCTGTAGGCATTTGACTCACAACCTTCGGCGTTTGTTGTTTTTGTTTTTGGCTGAGATCGAAGATGTCTTGAACCAGGATAGAAAATGATGAGTCAGAGATTCAGACAACAAGAACCATCATATAAGGTAATGTAAATAATCTTGGGAACTGTAACACACTTACATTTTGGGGCTGCTGCAGAAGATGGAATAGGAGTCATACTGTCTAAGAAAGTGATGGCAAGTAGGTACCATCTCAGATGACAACTCTGATAGATTGGTATTGGTCTCCCAGTGAACTGTGTTAAGAATCTGGGGCTGCATTTGGGTTACACCTGGACTCACTGGGAAAAGTGCTATGGTTGACAATGGTGGTTGCCATGGGCCCAGAATAGAGGAATGGCAAGGTGCTTTATATTTGCCAGTCCTGGTCTCAGCAATGTGAGGAAGCACCATGAAGGGACAGCATAGGGACAAGAGAAGCAGACTGCATGGAAGGGAAATTTCTCCTCTTCCCAGTTTTGCTCTGGGCTGCCCAAGCCATGTGCAGTGAAAAGGCACATGTGGCAGGACAGGCAGGCCTAGCCTTTGGGGGCAAATGCTAGGCCTTCAGGTGATTCTGCAAATATCCCCGATTCTTTCTGGAACATTTTAAGAAATTTCTTTCCTCTTCTTCATGGGGAGACTTAACTCTCCTGAAACAGTAGTATTAATACTTTATCCTATGTTGTTACATGATAAAAAATAATGAAGGAGGTAAAGCATTTAGGCTTCTATGAAAAAACTGTTTGGTGTGTTTGACCCACATTCAATCACCCAGGAAAAGTTCCTTAATCTCTGAAATTGTGAATTATTCTTTAAAATGTTCTATATTCTTGCCATAGAATTAGTTTTGGATGAATAGATTGCACTCCTGTATCTAAATAAGGATTTAAAAAACTAAGAAAGCTCACACAATACATAGGAGGAATTCAATTTTTAGTGAACATGGTTTTTTAAAAAAGGACTTACAGATAAGAAACAAGGTTTTTCTATTGAGATAATAGAAAGGAAAATGAAGCGTTACCTCTGGAAACTTTAAAAAATTCACATTTAATATGAAATCAGAATTACTTTTTTGAAGTAATTGAGGTTAGAATTTATTTTTTTTCTTACAGACTATTTGAATAGCTCTCACTTTCATGTAAGAAAGAATGGCTCACTTTTGAAAATGTATTTGCATTTGCACTGTTTTTTCTTAAAAAAACCCTTCTCTCTAAAATTACCTTACACTATTTTGAAGTGAAGCTATGAAATAAACCCAAAATCTGGTAAAGACCTATAGAGAGCAATGTACAGTGTAGGAGAAACTCTGAGTTGAGAAAAAAATTACACAAGGAAACAGAGTAGGCAAATCTTTTCTGGTTAGCGCCTTTGGCCCACAAGTGGCTTGTTTCATAACTAGGGTTTGTTTTGTTTTTGTTTTTTAGTATTTATAGGTAAAAAAAGAAAGAGCAAAAATAAGGTAGACAACTCAATGGAAAAGTGGGCAAATTTCTTAGACTCCACATGAAAGAGGATATTCAAAGGACCAGAAGACATACGAAAATGTCCTCAATACGTGGTACTCTGTGGTTGCCACAGCACTGTGGTACTGTTATATACCAACCAGGATAGTAAAAATGGAAACAATAGCAAATGTTGGTGACAATGAGGTTTACTACTGGGGGAATGTACTATGGCATCACCATTTGGTAACACTGTTTGGCAGAATGTACCAACGCTGAGCTTATAAGCGTACTCTATGACCCGGCAATTTCTCTCCTAGAGATAAAACCGACAGAATCACTTACATTTGTGCACCAAAAGACATGTACTATAACATGTACAGCTGCACTACTCGTAATAGCCAAAACCTGAAACTGCCCAAATGACCACCAGTGGTAGAACGGATAAATTATAGAACATTCCTAAAATAAAATACTATAAAACAATGAGAATGATCTAAGACTACATGCAGTAATGTGAATGAATCCAACAAACACAAAGATGAGCCAAAGAAGGGGCGTATGGGTGGCTCAGTTGGTTGAGTGACTGACTTCAGCTCAGGTCATGATCTCACAGCTTGTGAGTTCGAGCTCTGCATCAGGCTCTGTGCTGACAGCTCGGAGCCTGGAGCCTGGTTCAGATTCTGTGTCTCCCTCTCTCTGTCTGCACTACCCCCCCACTCTTCACATTCTGTCTCTGTCTCTCTCAAGAATAAATAAATATTAAAAAAAAAAAAAAAAGATGAGCCAAAGAAGCCATGTTGCAGGGCATGCTGAATACTTTCATGTAAAATACAAAACCAGGCAAAACTAACATGCAGTTAGAAAGCAGGGTACTTACTGGTTACCCTTGGCAGGGATGGGTGGACTGTTGGCTGAAAGGGAGCATGGGGAGGGCTTCCAAGGGCTGATAATATTGTTTCTTGAGTTTTGCTAATTACACAGGTGTAATCAGTTTGTGAAAATTCACTGAGCTGTACATTCATGATTTCTACACTAAAAATTTCTGTACCATATCTTTTTTTCTTCTTTTTCCAGCTGCAGGCTTAAATAATTTTAGAAAACTTTCAATTTGGCACTTCCTCTGGTCTGACATAGAGGAAAAGACACTAACAATAAGTGGTGGTGTGCTGGAGCTGGCTTGTTCTGACTCTCTTCTCAACTTCAAGGTCAGTACCTTCATGTCAGGGTAGCTGGAAGTCACCCTTGGCAAATGCTGGAAATCAAGGATTTGCATATTTGACAGCACACCACTGAATCACAGCAATGATAATGAAAACAAAAACCCAAATATCTATTTCTTCTGCATAAATAATAATCACTTGAAATAGAAAGAATTAGGAACATCCCTTATTCCCTTTAGAAGTTTAGCACCCAACTGACTCTTTCCTTAAAATAAGGAACTCGAGGGGTGTCTGGATGGCTCAGTTGCTTAAGGGTCTGACTTGGGCTCAGGTCATGATCTCACAGTTTGTGAGTTTGAGCCCTGCGTTGGGCTCTGTGCTGACAGCTCAGAGCCTGGAGCCTGCTTCGGATTCTGCTTCTCCCTCTCCCTCTACCCTTCCCATGCTCATGCTCTGTCTCTCTCTGTCTCTCAATAATAAATAAGTGTTAAAAAAATTAAAAAAAAAAAAAGGAACTCGAAGTCAGGTTCACATCAACACTTAATCTTCAAAATCCCCGTGATGGGGGTGTGAGAAGGCATAAGCATTATTTACCCATTTTGTTTCCATCTTTTACCTTTCTCAGTAGAATCTTACCTCTCATTTCAGGAATAGTCAAAACAGCTTGTTTATTCCTTCTTGACCACCCCCCTCCACCCCCACACTTTTCTTCCTCTGCAAGGAAGTGACAATGAGTATCATCTGTAGACAAGGGTCATTACAGGTCCACCAGTGGGTTGTTCCACCCAGGATGGAGAAGCAGAGGCCAAAACTGGGCAGCAGGTGCCTCTCTCCCCACTTAGCTGCCTCTGCCTATTACACCTGTCAGTGCAGTGCCCTCCACATGGCTCTGGAGCCCCGGGGCACTGCCAAGTCCTGGGCAAAATGAGGGGGATGGAAGGAGAACGCTATCTGGTCCATCTGCCTTTGATTTCCAAATGGTGAAGCCCCAGCCGAGAAACTTGAAACAAGAGGAAAATTAAAGTGTCTCTTTACAAAGGCACAAGCAGCAGGTAGCAGACAGTTTTATCCAAGAAACTCTTCTCAGGAACTGGGCCAGAGAAACATCAATAAATCTAGATCCCATTAAATTCACCACTGACAGGGATCTTTGCTCTCATCTAATTCTACACCCTTACCCTCTACATGAGAAGCTGGAGGTCCAGGGGAGTCAAGTGGGTTGCCCAAGAGGTAGATACAGGATCAAAACAGAGGTCCCTAGCTCTGTTTTTTCTATTATATGTGGCTGCCAGTATTCTCAATTCCTTGATGGACCCCCACCACCACTGTTACACCATGTTAATGTTGCTGAAATTGGGATATATCTCACAATTCTTTTTAAAATTCTTGTTCTTTTTGGCTCTTTTCTAGAAAACAATTTAAAAGGCTGTTATTAACTTGTTGGTGTCCTGGAATCTAGGCAATGTGGCTTTACAACAGATATTTACATTTGAAAAGTATATACCAAAGGTTTCTTTATACTGAAATGTCTTAGTACATTTAAAATATGGTTTGGTTTACATAAAATGTTTAGGAACACATGCCTACTTGGGGCTGCATTTCAGAAGCAACTTGTTGCCTGCCAATCTTTCTTCTATTTTTTCTGCCCTCCTTGAAGTTGCTGCCCAAATTCTCTGCAAATACCAAGAGGTGAGTGAGAGACAGGAAGCCTTGGAGCAGGCCCTGGGCAAGAACAAAGGACAAATACAGACGGCTGAGCTGCCTTAACTCTCAAAACTTTGGGGGGAGGAATCTGATCTATCTGAATTTCTTATTGCTCTTGGTCAACTTCTGACAAAACCAATGTGATGGTTAATTTTGTGTGTCAACTTGACTGGATCATGGAATGCCCAGATATTTGGCTACACATTATTTCTGAGTGTGTCTGTGAGTATGTTTCTGGATGAGATTAGCATGTGAATTGGTAGACTGAGGAAAGCAGTTTGCCCTTCCCAGTGTGCACAGGCATCATCCAGTTTATTGAGGGCTTGAAAAGAACAAAAAGTGGAAGAAGGGAGAATTTGTTCTCATTAACTGATTGTTGACCTGGGACATTGGTCTTCTCCTGTCCTCGAATTGGGAATTATGCCACCAGCCCCCCTGGTTCTCAGGCCTTCAGACTCAGATTGAACTATGTCACCAGCTTGCCTCTGTCTCCAGCTTGCAGATCATGAGACTTTTCAGCCTTCAACTGCATGAGCCAATTCCTTATAATAAGTCAATATGTAATATAAATAACACAAACATAATATATAATTACAAATTACAATATAATTTATATCTATGTCTATAATTTCAAGCCCCACTTCATAGGTAACAATAGCACACATTAATCATGCACACATTCTGGCCAAGCTGTGTTCCAAGGGCTTTGTGTCAACCATACCTTTCATCCTCACAACACTCTTTGGAGTGATTTTTAAAAAGCAAATTTTTAAAATTCTAGTATAATTAACACATAGTGTTACATTAGTTTCAGGTGTACAACACAGTGATTGCACAACTCTATATATGGTCTGATAATTGTCTCCATTTTACAGATGAGAAAACTGAGGCACAGAGAGGTCAAGTAACTTACCTAAGTTCACACAGCTAAGCAGTGGAAAAGCCAGGTGCTAAATATAGGAAGTCTGCTTTAAGGCCCATGTTCTCAACCCTTCACTGTGTTGTCTGGATTATAGTGGACCCAGGAACAGACCCCAGCTTTTTGGGCCCCATACCAGTGAGCTGCACAATAGCATGCAGGCAGTCCACACTACAGCTTTCAGCCTCTTGAGCCTGGCTCTAGTCCTCTGGTTCTAATCCTTTTAGTACTTGCAATAAAAGGGGTTAACCAGAGACCAATTTTTGCATTTCTGCCATGCTCATTCTATTTCCTGTTACCTGATTCTTGCTGTGAATCTTAGATTCTCCAGCCTTATATATAGAGTCAAAATGCTTGTCATCATTTGCCCTCAGCCAGCAAGGCACTGATGTGGCAACTTCACAGAGGCTTGCATGATCGATTACTTTTAGGAGCAGGGAGGAAGGAGTCTCATGCTTCCTGTAGGAGACATGAGAGCCTTGACAGGGTGTTTTAAGGTCGGAGGTAAGGTGTTCATGAGCGTCAGACTTAAGTTCCGGCCCTCAGTCTCAGCTTCAATATACACAAAGCCCTCCTAACCCAGTTCTAATGATCCTTGCTATTAAATCAAAGAAACAGTTCATGGTGGAAAACACTCTGATATGAAATCACATCTTACAGCAATTGGTGCACACAGCAAATCCTGTTCTAGCAACAGCTGTTCCATGACCTTGGTTTTAACATTATGAGAACAAGTTCTTCTTGGAGTGCTTGGGAATTGAAATGGTCACACGCCATTATCTGTGTAACCATTATCCAGTCCTCTTCCTGGGGCATAAAAGTGCTTTGTTTATGTGTTCAAACTGGAAATCTCCCTTACTGTGTGAATTTCCCCACTTGAGCAGCTGAATAAACCTGGAGCACAGGGTCGGCTAAATAGACAGTGGTCTCATGCTATACCACCAGTATCCTAATCTTGAATCAGCAACAGGAATGGCCTTACTCAGCCCACATTGGTTCTTGCAGTAATTACAGTGAGGATGGAGTTGTGAATACAGATCATTTAAATTCCTTAACATGGCTGGGAAGATTAACAAACAGCAGGACAGGAAGGAATGTAGTGGGCTTAGTATATCACTGATAAATGTAACTTAATCCCGGAAGAAAATCATGAGATATGAACAAATAAATACTAAATGAAATTAATTTTCAAATATAATATTTATGGGAATTTTATACCAATCTCTTCAGATACACATTCTAATTAAGGAATTTCTCTAAAAACACTGGCTTAACTTTTGAGGGCTCTATCTCACAATAATAACCTTTTGTACATATAATTTTAGAAAACTTAATAATTGACCATAACCTAAAAGCCATCAGCATATGCAAATTAAGTAATATAAACGGTAAATTGATGACACTGTTCTCATGTAAGTAAATAGAAGACCTATGGGAGTAAAACTACAATATAATTGAAGTATTTGGCTCCACTTGGAAGACAGTAATTGGCCAGTCTCTGGCTAGCCTCCAAATTGAGTAATAATCTTCTACTAACTAACTCATTCCTTCCCTGTTTTACAGATGAAATTTGTAAATTATTTCTTACTTTCTGCCTTCAACGTAAGAACTTCCAGGTTCCACTAAATATCTTATCATATTACATTTCAGTGGTGGCTATATGTCAACAGATTCTGTGTTTGTATTTGGTTAAATCATTTTATGGCATGTTTCAAACGAAAAGAATTATGTGAGTGCATTTTTATACAACCTAGATGTATATGTTATAATCTTATTTTAACATTACGGGTGATGGGCCAAGTACATTACAGTAATCTATTTTTGGGATCAGTGCCAGCTCTGAAGCTGCTACCCATGAGGTATGATTTGAGGAGCTGTCAGCACTGGGTCCTTCACTGGGAAGGAAGCCAGCCAGGAAAGCCAGTGTCAGGCTGGAGGCAGAGGATGCACAAGCCAGAAGGGCTGGGCAGAGAGACACTCCCAGAAGTTGCTCGTCAAGAGTCTAGCTAGGGTTGGGTGAAGAGAACGGATACACAGAGGTCAGAGCAAGGCATGGCGATGACCAAACAAAGGCACATATGTTGGAACCAAAGCTGGGCTTTCAAACAGGTAGGCAGAAACCAGAAGATTCACAGGAGACCACTGTGGGAGGGGAGGGGAGAAATAGAGAGCACTGGTGGTCAGTAAGGTGCCAACAGAGTTGTCAAGTAGTGTACTGGAGCTGGAGAGAAGAGCAACAGGAGACTCTCTTTTGCTTCATCCTATAAACTTCTTTTGTGCTTTTGGCTAGGGCAGTACCCAATCAGACAACCAATCCGAGGGGACAGCCATGCTGTAATGCTTCAGTTCTCTGTGTGTAAGGGACAAAACAAAGCTTATTTTCTATAAATTCTTCCCTTTCCAGTTTTTATGCTGAAACTCCTCCATTGGATTGATCCTTTGAGCAAAGGCACTGTCTATTGAGGGCCAGTATTAAAAAAAATATATCTTATTTATAAGGAAGGAACATTAATTCAATAGTATAGAGATATACAATTTCCCCTTAAAGAGAGAACAACACAGTTAAGATAAACTTTGATAGTTGTGATCATGCAGTATAGAAAACCGTGATTATAGTTATCTGGGGGCACAGGAGAACCTCTAAAAGAAAATAGGTGTTTTCATTGACCTTCACTGAACACACACACACACACACACACACACACACACACACAGAAGCAACTGAAAACGGGTCCTGGGATGTTCAGAATTCTTAATATAAGTTCTAAGAAATCAACATTTTTTGTTTTTGTTTTGTTTTCTTGTTTTGTTTTTGATAATACATGCTGTGTGATTTTGGTAATTTACTGAAGTGTTCTGGGATTTACTCCTTTGATTTTGGAGGGGGTTAGAAAGTGATCTCAAACATCTAGTGTCCCAATTCTATCAACTCATAACTCTCAAATAGAGGGGAAGAATCCACCATCTTGACACCCTAAGGTGATGGTAATTTTTTTAATACCATGTTGATAACCTATAAGTAACAGAAAACATAGTACCACTGAAACTTAATAATATATGAGTGAATATCACCACCAAAGTTGGCACAAGTGTAACTCAAGTTGAGGAGGAGGTACGGCCACCATATCTAGGTACCTTGATAACCAAATTATTTCCTCCTACTACTTTTCCATGTTTCCTATTCGTCTGGAGCCAATTCTGAGGCAGAGCTCAGATAAGCTCTACCAGAATTGGCTGATAGAGGTTATTGGGCAAGAAATTAGCAGCAGGTCCTGGTGGGCCACAGTCTTGACAAGTTTTTCCTCATACTCAGTGCTGTGTCTGCTTTTTACTTTCTGTGTCTTTGAGAGAAGAGAGGCTCACATCGCTGTCCCTTCCATTTTAAATGAGTGAATAAGTGTCCAGAATATATAAAAGCTCTCTTACAACTCAACAATAAGGGAGAAATAACCCAAATAAAAATGGCAAAGGATTTGAATAGACATTTCTCTACAAAAGATAGAAAAACAGCCAATGAGCACATGAAACGATGTTTAATATCACCAGTCATTAGAGAACTGCAAATCAAGACCACATGAGATATCCTTTTGCAACCACTAGGATGGCTCTAAACAAAAAGTGTTGGTGAAAATATGGAGAAATTGGATCCCTTATATATTGCTGGTAGGAATGTAAGATGGTACAGCCTCTTTGGAAATCAACAATCAAGGATATTGTCAATGCTAGAAGCATGGACTTTCTCTTTGGTTTGATGTATTTTTTAATTAATGTAAAATATTTATGTGTTGATTTGCCAACCAACACCAATATTTACTAGTATGTTTTAGATCTACATAACTGGACTTTACTATCAATTCAAACTTTTCTACAACATTTTTTTATACATAATTTATTGTTAAGTTAGCTAACATACAGTATATACACTGTGCTCTTGGTTTTGTGGGTAGATTCCTGTGATTCATCACTTATATACAACACTCAGTGCTCATCCCAATAAGTGCCCATCACCCATTTCTTCCCTCCCCTGCCCCCCCATCAACCCTTAGCTTGTTCTCTGTATAAGAGTCTCTTATGGTTTGCCTCCCTCTTTGTTTGAAATTATTTTTCCCCTTCCCTTCCCCTATGGTATTCTGTTAAGTTTCTGTGAGATAACCAGAGCAATCAGAAATCTACGTCCTCCTCATGCACATGGATTCTACCTAAGTCTAGGTAGAAAGGTGACAGTTTTGAACTGTAACAGAAGGGTAGTTACCCTAGGTGCCCTTGCTTATTATGCTTATTGAAGCCAGCCTGGAAATTCAGTGCTTGTCCAAGTTTCTGTATTCCATATTTCTTGTCTCTCAAAATAGAAAGTTAGAGAAAATTTTATTTAATGCTGAGCAATATTTTCATTCCACTACTAGAAGATTTGCTTCCTTAATGGCAGAAGGTAGCCAGATAACATGAGTTGAATGTAAACATCAAGCTTCTTCACACTGTATTGAGCTGTGTGTTGGAAGCTATTTATATTTCCTTGCTAAGTCTGGCCAGATGATTGATGGTCAATGAAATCAATAACGTCTGCTTGTTAAAAGCACCACAGATTTATTCGCACCATGTAAGATTTATTAGATTGGATGGGAGTCCAACTTTACATTTGATTTTTTGTGACTAATGCTCTTGGGATACCATTTCATAGATGTAGGGGTGAGGATGGCACAGGCAACACCATTTTATCAAGTTACCCATTTTATCATGAACCTGTGTCCAGGTGATGGCATAAACATCATCAGGAATACCATGTAAATGTACCACATATATCTACAGTAAAATCACTTGTTGGCTTTTTGTAGTGATGAACAGAAATTAAAGTAGAGGCAGTAAAAAAGGATAGAATATAGAGTTATTTTCCTTTGGCTTTGGGTGAGCTGTAATTACAGTTGAGCCTGCATATTTTTGACCTTCCAAGCATTTTCTCCCTACAGAATCAAAAAGCCCATTAAGAAGACCTGCCTTAGGAAGAAACTGTTTAATCCCCCCATATTCACATTTACTTCTCTCTGCAACCTGCTTTTTCAGAGATTAGATAATGTCTTAGACTGGCATACAGCATAGGTCAGAGCAGCATGGCCCTGTCCCGGGCTTTTCCTGGAGCACGGGAGAGAGTAGTATTTGGTGTCAAACAGTTGCTTCTTAAAATGCAAGCTGCAAGCAAAGTGAGAGTAAAGAGAGGGTGAACAAAAATCTCAATAAAGCTGAATTGATGCTATCTGGCTGGAAAGGCAGCTTCACATGAATAAATCAGCAGTCAATGAGAATTAACCATCTATGTGTACTGGCTAATGACAGAAGGTGGCTATTCCCACACCAAAGAACAATGTTAAGCATTCTACTTCTGAAGCTAATTCTTTAAGGAACAGTTTCTTCTTTGACCAGAGCTATTAGTATAAAATGCACAGTTCTGGATCTATGCAAGGCTTATAAAAAACAAATTTTATTTGGCAGTGCTTAAACCCATTCTTAAACAATAGGCTTTTCCAATTCATATATTCCTTTTCATACTTATGGAAAAGGCAGGCCAGGTGTATATTCTCGAAAAGGAATGTATGTATTTCTTTTAACCACCTCAGCAAAAGGTCCAAGAAAACAGAGCAGACACCTGCTTATGGGTTTAAGCATAGTTTTGTGTTTTCCAAGATAGACTTGTAAATGTTTCAGAGCTGCAGAAATAAAGATACTTAAAATGCCAAAAAACCTCAACTTAATCTTTTATGTTATTTCTGTCTATAAAAATTTTAAGATGATTATTTTGTTATAAGAGGACAATGAATCAGTGACTGAGCTGATAGAACCCCATTGCCTGCCTGTTGCTTGATTGGTTTGGACAAGGAGGTGGGACAGAGCCCTCCCAGGGTAATCTGGCCTACCCAGTGCACCTCCGATGGTCTGGTCTATGGAATACTCAACATATTTGTCTTTCCTTTCTCTCTGCCCCATATTTTTCTTTTTAAGTATACTTTATCACCAGGAAACTTAGGAGACAAATGACTTAATTGCTCAGTAATTTTCATACATGAGAACTAAAGGAATTCAGTTATTTGTTTATGCCATTGTAATTTGCAGCATCATAAAACAGTGCTTTATAGGACAAGTGTTTCCTGTGATTATCAGAGGGCAGGACAGATAGCAGTTAAGTACATGAGCTCTGAAGTCAGACAGCTTGGATTCAAACCCTGGCCCTGCCACTTACAGCTGGTACAACTTTATAATCTTTCTGTGCCCCAGTTTTCTCATAGGAAGATGTGTGAATTCTGAAGATTAAGTGAGAAAGTGCTTGGACATGGCTTAGAACAGTTCCTGTCATGTAGTAAGTGCTCAGTAAATTTTAAACAAAAGTATAAAATAGAAGGTTTTCAAATTTAATTATTATTGTCAGACTAATATGAAAAACTTAAAATATTGGAATATTTGCTAATCATTCATCTGTTAATTGACTCTTTTCTTCATTAAACCCTTTCAAATATCTACTAAGTGCATTAATGGAGGAAACAAGGGCACATTAAGAAACTTTGAGACTTTGAGTTAGTAGGGTCCAGTGGAAGATTCTAACATATGCAATTATAATACATTGGGGGATGCTCAGTGTTGGAACACAGAGATGGGAGCTGTGGAGGGGCGTGGAAAGAAGACAGAAGAGAGTTTGGGAACACATTGGGAAAGGGAATGAGACTGATGGCTGGTTCAGACATTCAGGTGCAAGTGAGAGGTGAGACCATGGAGTAGATGAGTCTCTAGAGACAGGCAGGTTGAGGAAGAGAGAAGAGTCGGTGATGCTTATTTATTCATGATTAGAAACTCAAGACAAGTTTTCTTGCTTTTTCAGCTTAAAATGAGTCAGTCAAAATGAAGAAAAAAACTCTACAGTTGAGGAAAAAAAAGTGTAATTAAACCCAGCTGGGGTGGGAGTGGCGCAGGTGCAGGGGTGACTCTGGTGGAATGAGAGCAGCACTGAGCTTCCGGCTGGCTGGTGGGTTGGGGCTGGTGGGAAGGTCAGGGCCAGCTCAGCTGGTCTGAAGGTTGAGTTTTAAAAAATGCTGGAGGGCAGGGCTGCTGGAGTGGGAGACAGCTCTGTGGGGAAACTGGAAGACCATGCGGGTCGAGAAGGAAGAGGTAACTTAGGCAGATGGGAGTATGGCTGGATCCGTGGCCAAAATGCTGCACCATAAGCCGTCACTGTTAACAAGATGACAACGCCAGGGCTGAACAAAAGTGAAGTGAAATTGTGATGATTTCCCTGACGATGTGTCAAGTGCATTCTGTGTATTCTGCTTGGGTTTTTCTGGATAATCTCACTCTGAGTTTCAGACAAGGGTCCAGTTTGGGGTTGGGATAAAACTGCTGTGAGAACACCGCAGGGAAGTGTTTTTGGTTTTGAGATGTCTTTTGGGATTAATTAGACACACTGCTGACAAAGCCTAGATGGTCTCTAATAATATAGGTACACTGCTGGGGGCCATTTTATAGCTAACTCTTCTTCCAAGGTTACAAATTGACTCCAAATGTCATTTTGAAAATATTAGCAAAGCCTAGAATATAACAGTCAAGCACTGCTCTTTTAACTTTCATAAATTGTTGTGATATGCTGTCACAGAAGCAACTTTAGAGTTTAAACTTTTAATTATCATTTTTTGCTTTATCATAAGTACTTTAAAACAATCTATTTATGTCTACCACAATTTAATGACAAACTCAGTCAAATAAGTCACTTGGCATCATATACACAATGCCTAAAAATAGTCAAAGTGGATCAAAGCCATTATTTCTAGTTATATTACATTAGTATTACTGATGCCTAAAATAATTTTTCAGTTATTTACAATACAAAGGAAAGCAACATATACTGAACATATGTATATAAATACTATAAAATTTACATTAATTGCTTTTACCTCTATTTTTAACTTTAATATTTAAAGAATAACATGGGGGTGCCTGGGTGGCTCAGTTGGTTAAGCAGTCGACTTCGGCTCAGGTCATGATCTTACAGTCTGTTGAGTTCAAGCCATGCATCAGGCTCTATGCTGACAGTTCAGAGCCTGGAGCCTGCTTCAGATTCTGTGTCTCCCTCTCTCTCTGCCCCTCCCCTGCTCAATTCTCTCTCTCTCTCTCTCTCTCAAAAATAAATAAACATTAAAAATAATTAAAAAAATAAAAAAATAACATAAATTTAACTTTTTAAATGTTCATTTTTTTATTTTGAGGGAGAGAGAGGGAGAATCTCAAGCAGGCTCTGCACTGTCAGCATAGAGCCAGATGGGGGGCTTGAACTTATGAACTGTGAGATCATGACCTGAGCCAAAATCAAGAGTCGGCTGCTTAATCCACTGAGCCACCCAGGCAGCCCAAATTTAATTTTTAATACATGTTTTAAGAATTAATACAAGGGGCGCCTGGGTGGCTCAGTTGGTTAAGTGTCTGTCTCTTGATTTTGGCTCAGGTCATGATCTCACGGCTATGAGATCAAGTGCTGTGTCAGGCTCTGCACTAGGCATGGAGCCTGCTTAAGATTTTTTCTCCCTCTTCCTCTGCCCCTCCCCTGATTGTGTGCTTGCTCTCTCTCTCTCTCTAAAAAAAAAAAAATCAATATATGGTTTAAGGATAGTCTTATTTGGAACAGTTATCCATAGACTAGAGTTTTAGAGTAGTCTACTCTGCATACACAAGAAACTTATTTTGCTACTGGCTTATCATTGTCTAGAACAGTGTTTCCCAAACTTGTTTGGCACTAAAAAAGAGGTTCTACAACTTAAGTGTCCATCAACAGATGAATGGATAAAGAAAACGTGGTATATGTACACAGAGGACTATTATTCAGCCAAAAAAAAAAGGAAAGTCTGCCTTTGGCAACAACATGGATGGACCTTAGAGGTTATAAGCCAGAGAAAGACAAATACTCTATGTTCTCACTTATATGTGGAATTTAAAAAAGCTGAACCCAAAGAAATAGAGAATAGAATGGTGGTTGTCAAGAGTTGGGGGTTGGGTAAATGGACAGATGTTAGTCAAAGGGTACAAATTTCCAGCTATAACATGAATATGTTCTAGGGATCTAATATAATATGATGACTATAATTTACAATACAGTATTATATACTTGAAAGCTGAGAGTGTAAATCTTTTTTTTTTTTAATGTTTATTTAGAGAGAGTGAGAGAGAGAGAGAGACAGAGAAAGAGAAGGGGAGAGAGAGAGAATCCCAAGCAAGATCCATGCTGTCAGCATAGAACCCAATGTGGGGCTTGAACCCATGAACTGTGAGATCATGACCTGAGTGAAACTAGGAGTTGGATACCTAACTGACTGAGCCGAGGCACCCCCAGAGTGTAATTCTTAAAAGTTATCGCCACACACATACAAAAGGCACTTGTGTGAGCAGATGGGTGTGCTAACAAACCTTGTTGTGGCAATCATTTCACAATATATACATGCATCAAATCATCACTTTGTACACCTTTAACTTCCATAGGCTATATGTCAATAGTATCACAATAAGGCTGGAAAAAAATGAAAAAATAAAGTTTCCAAAGACAAATAAGTTTAGAAATTTCTAGATTAAATCAAGCAGGGTTTTTTTTGCTGCCAAATGGGTCAGTACATTGTTATAATAATGTACAATGTGGACCATCTGGAGCACATGTAGAGTGGAGTGTCTCAAAATTATTTAATCACAGAAACTTTGAGGGAACGCAGTTTGAGAAACTCTGACCTAGAGAACGGGTCAAAGCAACATGTATGTTTTCAGAGGTTTCTTGACTTTGGAAAAAAATAAAATTGATTATTGATTTCAGAATCTCCCTGTCCAGCCTGTTGCCCTTGACAGTATCATCACCACATACACCAAGTAATTTAAAGTTGGTAAAAAGCAAATTTCCTTACGCTTCTTTGTAAGAAACCCCTCAATAAGAATAGAGGAAAACAGCCAATAGACTAGTACAGACTACACAGCAGCGAATGGGTAGACAGTGTTAGATTAAATATCACATGATTCCTGCTTCATTAAATCAAAAGTGCTTTCCATTTGTATATTTGTATTTGTTTGTATTTTTGGCATCAGAATATAATATTCTAGAGACAATATCTAGAATGAATAAGAATTAGTATCTTCAAACACAAATGTTCACATGTGTTAATTTGTTTTTATAAGTTAGGACTTCTCAGTTGAAAGTGGCTGAAAACTGACACAAACTAGCTAACACAAAAAAGGAGGGAGGTCTCTTGGCTCAGTAACTCAAAAGGCAAGAGGGGTTAGCTGGCCTCCTCAGTCATGACAGGTTCCAGAAGCTCAAATACTGTTCTCTGAATTCACTCTCCATTTCTCAGCTCTGTATTTCTGTGGGCTGCCTTATTTTCTTCTACTTATGGGGTAGGTGGAAGAGGCATGGATATAGACAGCTTCTGGCTTTTATTATTCTAGCTGAATAATATTAACAAGCCCAGAGAAGAGCAAGGCTCTCTGTCCCTGACTCAGTAGATACAAACCTCAGAAAGGACGCTGATTGGACTGGCTTGGGACATGTGCTAATCTTTTAAATGAATCACTTGGGCCAAAGGGATAGGGTGTCATGACTGGCCAGGCCTATGTCACATGCCCTCCCATCTGGCCAGGTAAGGCAGGGCGTTGGATTGGCAACCCCACCAGAATCGCAGGCACTGGGCAGCGGTAGGAACTGGTGGTGAGGGAAGCATTTAACTAGGGCAAGAAGAATACTGCCGTTATGAGGCCAAAAGACAAAAAACACAAAACACTGAACTCCATGGTTACTAAAGCTCTTTTTTCCTTCTATGAAGTAGCTGCAATTATTGACATGAAACTATATGAATTTAATTTTCTCCCACTCCCAACCCAACTACATACTTTAAAAGAGGTACCCAAAGTTAGTACAAAATCATGCTTTGGCACCTTCTGTGCTCCTTCCTCCGCTCATACATAAGTCAAGTCAGAAACTGCTTTGCTCTGATGTGGCCCCATTCACCATAACATATAATAGTAATAACAACACACATCACTTTGGTGGTGGAACGCTGCTGGGGAGAGGAAGCAGCGAGCTACAGCTGCGGTGTTCGCTATACTTCTCTGTCTTCTTTTTCATCATCATCAACTCTTGCTTCACCTTCAAAGCAGCTCAAGAGATTAGTGCTGCAGCTAGAATGCGGAAGGTCCAAGGAGAGCAAAGGGGCTTTCTTCTGCACCCAGAAGGGTTTCCTCTCAGACTGCACAAGAGGTACTAGTCAGTGCCTCCCTGCCCCTGCTGCTCTCAAAGGCCTTCTGCCTGGAGCTTTCCTCTGTCCATCAGGGCTGGGACTGGGGGTGGGGAGGGGGGATGGGGAGTTGAGGCACTCGCCTCCAGTGTAGAATTTAAGGGAGTGCCAAAAACCTCAGTCATCAACATTAATACTATTTTAATGCAGTATTTTTTAAAAATAAAATTAATGCAAAGAATCTATGAAGAACAAAAGGTCAAAATATTAAACAAAGAGAGGACCAATACTACTGATATTTCCTTTTGACACAGGCTCCAATATGGCTCAACATGGCACTGTTACTGACCTTGCCTTTATTTTTTTAAAATGTTTTAAAACGTTTATTTGTCTTTGAGAGAGAGACAGAGTGTGAGTGGGGGAGGGGCAGAGAGTGAGGGAGACACAGGATCTGAAGCAGGCTCCAGGCTATGAGCTGTCAGCACAGAGCCTGATGCAGGCCTCAAACCCGCAAACCGTGAGATCATAACTGTGAGATCATAACCTGAGCCGAAGTTGGACGCTCAACCAACTGAGCCACCCAGGTGCTCCCCCGACTTTGTCTTTATTTAAAATGTTGATATGTTGTCCATCATGGATTTTTTTGCATTAATTTTTATTGTTTAAGATATTGCATTATAATATTTTGTATCTTGATTACTGAGTGTTTGAAATTTTTTAAATGTTTATTTGTTTTTGAGATGGAGAGAGAGACAGCATGAGCAGGGGAGGGGCAGAGAGAGAGGGAGACACAGAATCCGAAGCAGGCTCCAGGCTCTGAGCTGTCAGCACAGAGCCCGATGCAGGGCTCGAAATCACGGACCGCGAGATCATGACCTGAGCCGAAGTTGGACGCTTAACTGACTGAGCCACCCAGGCACCCCCGAATTACTGAGGTTTGGTGCCCCCTTAAATTTTGACGTAAGGTGAGTGCCTCACTCTAGTCTTCTGCATCCACCTCACCAAAGGGGTGGGGTCATGACCTGGAGCACCATCAGGAAATACCTCACTCAAGTTGAGCTAATCAGATTCTTTCTCTAAACTTGAAAATGGAAAGAGACAGAGACTCTATCCAGATGACAGTGAACACTTGCACTGAAATGTCATTCTGAGTTGTGGCTGGAGGACTCTTGTCAGGCCTTGTTCAGGCCAAAGAGGACCACTGTAAGAGACAGAATGAGGGAGTTGAGCATGTGGCAGATTTTATTATTTGTCCAAAATATCCTCTGCCCCCCTCTATAGGGTCCTTTTCTGATGCCTCTTTCTGTTGGAAGAGTGTATTGCCCGCAGCAGGGACATCAGGCATGGCCACATGACTTGTTTTAGCCAATGGAATATAAGCAGAGGCGAAACGCCACATCTGAGTAGAAACTTCAGGTGCTATTGAGTAGTTCTGCTTTGCTGTCTTCCCTCTATGGTAAGGTTGGCATGTTCCAAACATGCTGTCTCAGCTGAAGTTCAAGAATAAGAAGATGTGGAGAAGGGCCACAGCTGATTCTCAGTGGGCACTGAGGTAAGAAATTATATACTTCTGTTATAATTCACGGAAATTAGGAAATGGTTACTGTAGCATAACTTAGTCTAACCTGACTGATACAGAGAATAAACTTAGTTTCTAGTTTTTCAGTTTGTCCTCCTTGAAACTTGATTTTGTTTCATACCCATGAAATCCTCTGAGATCACTTAAGTGGGTGTTCTGTTCCTTATAACCAAGAGTCCCTGATAAAATTGATAACAATGATATTATTTAGAACGATTTTGTTCTTTTTACCATGTAATGGGTTCTTTCCTCCCCTGTGCCAAGGTTGAGTTGTATGCATGCACACACTTTGAGAAATGCTTAGATGAGAGAATTTACTGCACTGAAAGTAAGGATAATTTTTGACTGTGTATTATTATTAGTCAATAACAGATAGCTATGATAGTTTTCTCTTACTTTATGCAAACTGCGACTTAACCTGAAATTTCAATTAATAGCATTGTTTCATGGTATATACAGGAAGAACAATTTCTGCTACTTCAGAGTGATAACACTATCTTCACTGGAGAATCTGAAACAACGGAGTCCTATTAATTATCATTTTAGCTTTGTTATTGAAAAATAAAATCCCTTTGTTTACTATATACATAAATCTTTGTGTAGTGTTTTCATTCCTTGAGTTTAATTCAACTGAGTATTCTCTGAACCGCCCCCCCCCCCCCCCCACCACCCATGAGGGTTTGGCTCAGTCTTTCAGGCTACCCTCAAGAGAAGCCTTTTACTGCATCCTGTGCTCTGAAAGGAGCGAGCAAAGTCTCCAAAATCAGGGCATGAGATTTTTATGCAATAATTGTTGACTAGTGAGACAGTAACTTGTGTTTTACACAAAACTTTCTCTTGTGCCAAACTGAAATGAATAAACATTTAAATTAGTTTTTCAAAATATTTCCACAGGTATAGTTTTGTGGGTAGGAAGCATAGAAGTTGTAAGACTTGCTTCAAGCTCTTGGCAAGTAAGTGGCAGCATCAGGTCTGGAATGGGATCTCTTGTCATCTAGCTATTTCTATTATGCCTTGGTACAAAGAACAACTGGCTTCTCTGATACATTCTCCTCAATATCTGTAACACTGTGCACAGAATGTTCTGATTGTCCTAGAAGTAAATTCTAAAACTATAAAAAACATGAATATCTGCTACCTATTATATTTACCATAGGAACATCTAGATTATACTGTGTTTACTGCTTATAGTTAACTGAATATCATTTTAGTTATATTAAATGACACGCTTTGCTACACACATATTTGATGAGATGCCAACATACTAAAAAGCAGATATTTGTTTTCCAGAATAGTTTGAAAATCAAAGCACTGACAGTTTATTTTAAAATGTAGCCTAAATTGCAAATTTTCATTAAAAAAAAGAAGGTAAGAGAAAAATAACATTTGAAACAAGATTCAGAGTAGATAGTATAGAAAGGAAAAGAAAATCCTTGCTCAACTGCACAAATACAAAAGAACAGTTACAAATATATTACTGATTCAGTGATTGATAAAATATACCAAGAATTCAAGGAGGATGTTAGATTTAGAAATGTGAATTGCTAAAAATACAAAGCAGTAACAGTGGTTCCAATTGCCTATTTGAAAGTCTCTACAAAATTATTTTTTTGTGTAGCAATTCTTCATACCAGCCTAACTTGGGTAAAATAACATAGCAAATGCTGGTACTAAATATAAATTGTTACCAGACATTTTTCTTATAAGGCAGTATTATTTTTCATGGATTTTGAAGGCCATACACATGTGAGAAGTATTTTAATTTGGTCAATTGACAACTAATGAGATTCAACCAGTTGTTTTTAAAGCCTCTAAAAATAAACTTCAGCCATTTTGTCTTAATGTGTAAGATGATGATTTAGTCCTTGAGGGAAATACTTATTCATAGAATTTTAATCACTAGAAATGACTAACTAATACAGTAGAACATTAATGAAAACTTTCGGGTCTAGTAATAACCTGTGTTGATAACTACTTGCCTAACTTTGGGAAAACTACTTAATGTAATTCTTTGCTTTCCATTGTTTTGAAGGGCATAGAAATTCTGGCCTATGAGCTTTTGTGGAAACAGAGCATAAAGAGACTATATGGGAAAATTTAGTATTAACACATTAATTACTTTATTAAGAAGATAAGATGGGCGAGTAATGCTTGTTGTTCATCCAAGATGATAAGCAAATGTTAAAATCTGTCATCTTTGTGCCTTATTTATTTATTTATTTTTGGCAGTTTAATGATCCTGATGTTGACTGAACAAAAATTATACATATTCACTATTTTGGAAAAAATGTGCAATAGATCAGAGAAGAAATGTTCTCCCTGCCCCCCTCCCCCCCGCAATGAACTAACCTTCCTTTTCTAGCCTGCTTATGTCTCAAGGTCTTTGACATTATTGGTTTTTTAACAGACATCCAAATTTCAACTCAGTCCACACCAGTGTCTACTCACAAATTCCATTTCTCATAAAACGAATGATTTAACATTTCAAATCTACACAGGGTTTGACAAAGATGAAAGGTTGCTTTTGGTCTTAATGGATAAAGTATATAGGCTCTCCGTCACAGAAAAATAATGCTGTGGTTTGACCATCCTAATTAGCCTGTGACTCTAAGTTCTTTTTTCAGACAGGGCGATTAATTTCTTAGTTCCAAGGGTAGTTTTGAAGGGTAATTTAAAAGAGGCTGTAGTTAGCAGTTTAAGAGTGAAATCATAACATGAAGAAAAGATTGGCGGCAAACTAAAGTTTTGAAAACTTTCAAAATTAAGTATCGTTAACAATTTTAAATTGAAGTGTCTTCAAAATAGTGGCATGTGCCTAGTAGGGCTCAGATTTGTGCTGATTCAGATTTTCATCAGTACACATAAGATGTAATAGGTTACATGTGAGAACACAAATGACTGTAAACACAGGTCACATTCAACTAATACTGAATTGAGAAAACCTCCCTGATGGCTGAAAACAGTGATACCTTATTTCTTTTCTTGTTGTAAATAAAATATCAATGTTCCAGCCTTAACCCCATCGTTTCTCTCAAAGGCTAGTCTTTCTGGTCTCCAAGCAATGCTGGGAAATCCTTAGTGGGGCACAGAGGAGGCCTGAGCACCAACTTTACTGCCCTGCCTGATCCTTGGGCTTGCAACTCAATGATGTGAAGAAAATCTCCTTACAACAATCCTGAACTCCTGTCTTACCCTTTGCATCTCCAACAAAGTGAATTATTTAAAATTAGAATGGGGCACCTGGGTGGCTCAGTGAGTTAAGCTACCAACGCTTGATTTCAGGGCAGATCATGATCTCAAGGTTCCTGGAATTGAGCCCCAAGTCCAACTCTGTACTGACAGCAGGGAGCCTCCTTGAGATTCTCTCTCTCCCTCTCTCTCTGCACCTTCCCTGCTCACACTCTTGCTCTCTCTCAAAATAAACAAACATTTTTTTTAATCTTAAAAAAATTAAAAGTGCAATTTATACACATCTCCTCAAGAGTGGTTCCCTTCCTTCTAAGCAGGGTGGGCATAACATTATCAAGATCTTTCTCCTCATGAAGCTTATTTTCTAGTGTGTGAGGAGGGGAGCAATAAATAAATACAAAAATAACAGGATAATTAAAATATACAGCATGCCAGTTAGTGGTGGCTGAGAGGAGTGGTGGCAACTGTGGCCAGAAGGGTCTGGCAAAGGTGACACGTGAGCGACAATCTTAAGGAGGGAAGAGAGTGAGCCATTCCATTACAGGGTTTTGGGTAAGGCTGTCCCAGGTTGAAGAAACATCAAATGCAAAGGCCCAGGGGCCGGAAAGGTGTCTGGTATTGGTTAGGGGACAGTGTAACTGGAGCAGAGGGGAAGAGTGGGAGGAAATAAGGTCGATGAGACCGAATGTGAACAGGTCAAGCAGGTCGTGGTGGGCCATTCCAGGGACCGTCTAAGAAATGGACGTTTGGAGGATTCTGAGCAGAGGAGTGGCATGACCTAATGTTGTTAAAGGCACTCTTCTTGAAGCTAGTTTTGGTGGAGGCGCCATCAAAAGAGATCAGAAAGATAAATCCGATGGTAACAGGTGCCTCAAAGCTTGCTAGGACAACTACTGAAAGGGGAAAAGGGTTGAATCCTGGACCAACGGATGCGTGGTGGTTGGGAGCACGGAGTACCCTGGGAGACGCACCTGCGCAGCTTTCAGGCCTAGACCACCCAGAAACCTCTGGTCCTGCTACTTCAGCCCCAGGTCCCTAGCCTGGGGAGGGTCAGGGCCCGAAGCCCTCAAGCCTGGTTGCCGTAGCCACCACAGGATTTTTCTTTCCCCTCGCTACACTCCCCACTCCTGGGAGCAAAGCACCAGGTCCCGCATCCGCTCCAGCGCAGACTCCCAAGTTTGGGGCAGCGCAGACTCATCAGTATTCCGCCCGCGGAGTTCTCCCCGCCCCCGCCGCGAATCACCGCGCCCGCCTATCCCGCAGCTCCAGCCTTTCCGCGTTCCGCGCCGCCTCACCGCCCCCACCCGGTCCCTGTGGACCGCAGCCTCATCTGCCCTGAAGCGTTCCTGGCAGCCCCGGGCACTGGCGGGGTTACGCCGCGCTTTCCAGCAAGCTGGCGGCGGCCACAAGCTGCGCCTCCGCAGCGGAGAGGGGGCGCCCTGTGCTAGGCGGCGCCCCCGGGGAGACCCGCTCTAAGGCATCCCCGCAACAACTCTAGGGATATTCAACTCCCCAGCTCTCGGTTTAAGGTCCCCCTGCACTTCTGCAGTGCACCAGACGGGGGAAGCAAATATAGGAGGACCTGCATTGCGCCCCCGCTGGGATGCACTTGCGCAAAAAGGAGACCGTCTGCTGCAAAACCGGAGGATCCGAGGCGCAGGGAGTTAGGGGTGGGTTTTTCTTTTCTTTTTTTTTTTTTAAGGACTCACCTTGTGCAGTTTCCACATGGCCCCCAGGGCTTTGACTTCGTGGCTGGAGTGTTTGCCCTCCTCCAAGCACTGGTAGCACACAGGCATCTTGCACTGCACGCAATACATGCTGTGGTTCTCCAGCTCGTGATCTGTGCAGGTGGATACCTTGCGCGGGCTCAGCCGCCGGCTCACGCGGCCCTGGGCCGGGGGCACCAGGCGGTGCTTGGCTAGGGGCCCTCGGGGCGGGTGGCAGCGCAGGCGGCACGGATCGCAGTAGAAGACATCGCACTGTTCGCACATGACGGTGGCCTCCTTAGGCGCCTTCTCGCAGAGCTGGCACTTGAGGGCTGCGGCTTTGCTCTGTTGGTAGCGGTCAATCACCCCTTCCAGGACGCGGTTCTTGGGGAAGCCGCGGAGCCCCCGGTCATCCAGTATGAGGCTGCGGTGGCACTGGGGACAGGTGATACAGGAGTTGCGGGGCACCGGGGCCAAGGCCGGTGACAGATGGGTGGCCGGTGGCGGCATAGCCGGCGGGAACACGCGGACGCCGTTGGGGGACTTCTGGCACGGCGTAGTGGGGGCACTGGCGAAGCCCCCGTAGGAACCATAGCCGCTGTCTGCTTCGCTGTACAGGCTCATCTTGTCCAGGTCCAGATAGTCATAGTCGGAGACCCCAGAGCCCGAGGCCCGACGGCTCTGGGGGGACTCAGACTCCGGGGTCTGTACCAGGATGTTGCGGGCGCACGCTTGACACAAATTGTGAGAGCAGGGCAGGATGATGGGCTCCCGATAGAAGGAGCCGCACACAGGGCATTTTAACTCTTCTTCCATCTCTTCCATGAGGACCGGGCTGGGAGCGAGGCAGCAGCGGCTGCAACGGTTGCCTGAGCTGGTGAAGCGGCCGACGGCCTCTCGTCTCCAGCACCTTGGCCAGCGGCGGCGGTGGTGGTGGCGCCTTCCCGCGTCGCCTGGGCACCGACTCCCGGGGAGGCGCTTTCTCTCCAAGCCACTCTGTCTGTGAGCCAAAGAACCGCGACGCCGCGCGCCAGCCCCGGACCGCCCCCTCCTAGTCCCGCCCTGCCCTGTAAACAGCGGCCCATTGGACAGCGGCGAGAGAGCGAAGCTCTCATTGGCCACGCGCCCCGTCCTTCTCCTCTCTTCTGCAGGCCAGGGGGGGTTTCGTAGCGGACTCTGAGGATGAGCGAGTCTTCGCTCCCGGCTGCAGGATCTCGGGAGGGGGCCGGCGTGCGGAGGCGAGGGCCCGGGAAGGAGGAATTAGGCGGGATGACTCATCCTTCGCCCCGCTTCCTTCCGACCTCCGGTGCAGTCACCCAGGAGCAGGGGGCGTGAGAAACCCCTCCCCGCAGCGAGTAGGCTGGCGGAGGGGGCTGGCGCTTCTCGCCAACTGTGTTGTGTTTGGCTTCCAGCTCTGGTGTCCGCGCCGACCTACCACCAGCTAGGGCCGCGCGACACCGAGGACCACCCTCCCCGCCTTCTCTTTCCGCTGCTGGCAGCCTGGGCTGGCGCCTCACCCAGGCCTGGATTTCGGTACCGCAGCCGGGCTCTTCTCCCCTCCAGGAACGCGGTGCAGCCCGGCCCCGGCTCTACCCCATCCCAGGCGTCTGGCCTGAGCCCTGGGAAGCGCTTCTTTGCTTCTTTCACCCTCAGTCCCTGGGTTTTAAGACGGGATTAATATTAATTTCTTAGTGCTGCCGTGAGACTGAAAGGCTCAGTATGTTAGTTAAAACCTCTGCCCCCTACCTTTCCCGCTTTAAATTCAGGCTCGGCCCAGAGGCTTCCCAAGCCGTGGTGTGAACCCCAGGGTGCGAACGTGCCTCTCTCCTCTCCTCACTCTCCCTGCCTTCCAAAGCTGTGCTGTCACCCTGCTCTCAGCGCCTGGTTGTGCTTTCGCGAGGCCAGCAGTACCTTTGGCTCAGTTTGAGGCAGGTATGGGTTGCCTATTTCTCAGTGCCCACAGTTTAGTAACTAGCTGCAGATGAATCACTGTGTCACTGCGGAGTCTCCGTGTTTGAATCCAAACAGCATTATTCAGTGTCACGTGGCCTGAGCCTTTACCACAGCTTCAGAATGGTGGGTTCTTTCCGTTTCTTCTTGTTTCCTCCAGTGAAGTGCGTGGGGGTGCTGGTGGAGGGGTGCGGGTAGGGGATGGGGGTTAGTTTTAGTGTTAGTCCTCAAATATTAAGCCCCCTTCTTTTCCCTGTCCCCAAACATTGATGGAGATATCTGGTCCTGTCCCTTGCCCACAGAACTGTTAATTTGATTAATGTAGGAGGAGGAGGAACCCTCCCCAGCAACCCCCCCCCCCAAAAAAAAAGAAAGAAAAATCTTTGAGTCAAGTGACATTCTGAGATAGCCGCTTTTTGAAATAGTACATGGCTGCCTTTTGCTGAGTAAATGGCAAAAACTCATTCCAAGGTTTAAGAAATCTTCCATTTTTCATCTTCCAAAAAAAGATAACTTGATTATATGCAGCTACGTTTATAATTTAAAAGCACTTTATTGCCCAGTGAAAAATGGACCATAATCCTGCCCTTGGAGAAACAGTCCAATAAACTAGGTTATCTTTCCAACACCTTCAGTTGCAATGAAAATAGCATTTGATTATTGTTTGTGGGGGGTGGGGGGGGGGTGGGGGGGGGGGAGTTCTCATTGTTATTTAAAGTTACACTAATCACAAATACCATTTGATTTATTTTTAATCTGGTTTTTAACTAGCTTAGTTCACAGCATCCAAAGGCACATGTACTCCTGTTTACAGACATACAGTTTCTTCATGTGGGCTTGGAACATTATCTGTATCTACAGGATTTATCTAATTTAAGGGTCCCAGAAGAATTTGCTAACACTAGTTAATTATTAAGAAACTGTTAGAAAGGAGTGTCAGTACCACTCATAATTTACAACCCTTTCCATGACTTTTGTATGCATTTGCCTGAAAGTCAAAGTGGCCTTGGGCCAAGGCTATGGACATTTCAAGGCAAGCAGCTGTTACTCCTTTTATGAGTTTGAACTTTGCTTATCATAGTATACCATCTGCTATAGATTAAATGTATCTCCCCAAAATTCATATCTTGAAATCCTAACTTGCAAGGTGATGGTATTAGGAGGTGGGGCTTTTGAGAACTGATTAGGTCATGAGAACAGAACCTTCATGAATGGGATTAGTACACTTATAAAAGTGGCCCAAGAAGTCTCCCTTACCCTCTTCCAGCCTCATGAGGTTACCATGAGAAGACCACCATCTATGATGGCATCTTGCCAGATGCCAAATCTGTGGGCACCTTGATCTTGTAATTCCCAGCCTCCAGAATGTGAGAAATACATTTCTATCATTTATAAGCTATCCAGTCTGTGGTATTTTGTTTTAGCACCCCAAAAAGACAAAGACACCATCTAACAGGTCTGCTTATTAGCAGAAAACGTATCCTAAGTTAAAAATAAAGGATAATTTGGGGTGCCTGGGTGGCATAGTCAGTTAAGCAATAGACTCTTGATCTTGGCTCAGGTCATGATCTCAAGGTTTGTGAGTTGAAACCCCACATTGGGCTGTGCACTGATGGCACGGAACCTGCTTGGGATTCTGTCTCTCCTTCTCTGTCCCTCCCTCTCTTGTGTGTGCTCTCTTTCTCTCTCTTAAAATAAATAAACTTAAACATTTTTTTAAAAATAAAGGATAATTTTAGGAAATGTCTGAAGTGTAATACACTGTTGGTTTCACAGAGACTCAATAAAATACAGATTTATAATATAATCAATACACAAAGAATTGAGCTATTACACAATATATTGAGATGATTTAATTGTTAGATCTATTTGGCCAGGAATTAGCTAAACCAATCCCAGGAGAGCTGTTAAAATGACTGTAATTTGTTAAGCGTTCATTTTGTTCCAGGAAGTGGGTTTATTTATTTACATGGATTACATAGTTCAGTCTCTGTGATAATAAAAAGAGGTGGGCATAATCGTCTTCATTTTAAAGATGAATAATCTGAGGATAAACAAAGTACTCAAGGTCAAATATTGATGAGGCTGGGATTTGAATCCAGGCACATGTAATTTTGCTTCCTTGCTCATTCATTCAAAAAATGCTGAGTTTTCACTCTGTCAAGCTCTGTGTGTAAGAAATACCCAAAATGATATTTTTTTAAAGTTTATTTATTTGAAAGAGAGCACACATGAGAGGGAGGGGCAGATGGGGGCGGGAAGCAGAGAAAGAGGGAGAGGCAGAGAGAGAGAGAGAGAGAGAGAGAATCCCAAGCAGGCTCTGTGCTGTCAGCAAAGGAGCCTGATGTGGGGCTTGATTTCAGGAGCCATGAGATCATGACCTGAGCCACCCAGGCACCCCCAAAATGATCTTTGTTAGCTTCTATACTATTCTGTTTACCTTCTCGGCGAGTTTATTGTTTTTCTTGAAATCATTTCTCTACAAATATTTTCTAAACTTTTGAAGATTTTCCCTTCATGTGGCCATAATGTACTTTAAAGTCCTCCAATGAGCTGTGTTTAAAAAGAAATAAAAATCTGAATATAATTGATGGTATTATAGAAATACTGTAGGGAATATCTTCTCTCTTCCAGCTGGTGATCAGCCCATGCCCTGAAGCATGAGGATTGAAAGCTCTGTAATTTTATCATTCCTGGGGTGACTGCAGATGTTCTCATTTGTGTAAAGTGCCTTATTATACTCTGAAACTTACTAAAGTATTCACCCAAATGATGTTTTTTAGTAATGGGTTGAGCACATTTAAAATGTACTAGCAGCTTTTCCATTTTTTTTCAAAAACAAATGCTTTCCAATGAAAAATTTAGGTGCTTTCCTACTTAATTTTTGACTAAAGTGCTTGATTTTTGACACAATAATCTCTTTGATTCTAAAGAATGAGCACTCAGAGAAGAAAGAAGTCTCTCTCTTCTCCCTGCATTCTCTCCTAAAGCCCTCAGTCCTTAGTTGTAAAGGGAGGAATCAATTAAAGGAGCTCATTATAGGCTTTGGCAATTTAAGATTCTTTGACACATAGATAAAATACTCTGTATTTACTTTGTGATTAAGGACTTGCTGATGGTGGTTTGTAAAAATTGCACTATTTAAATAGTGATGTTTTTATTTCAGAAGAAATTCTGAGGAAAGTCATGGGGTAATTTAGCCCATTAACATTTAATTTTATATTTGTAATGTTTGTGCCATCCTTTAATAACTCCCATATTTATTTCTTATTGATATCCTATTGCCTTTCAAATTACACAAATATTACAGTAAATTAAGAGTGTTTTGCCCATTTAGTACTACTATATTCAAATTCTGTAGTATTCCTAACTATAAATTACTAATAATGTAGAAAGGGTAGACAGGAGAATCTGGGAAGATGGAAGTTTAATGAATCTGGTATCAAGGTAAGAGAGTTGGAGGATAAATCCAGGAGGCCTGATGTGTGAATAATGGGACTCCTAGAAGGAGGAAAAGGCACAGATGGAGGAAGAAAATCATGATTGAAAAAGTAATTGTCCTGAATTAAAGAAAATATGTGAGATTACAGATTGAAAGGGTTTTAGAATTATAGATGACATTGATGAAAAATTACCCAGCTATATATGGACATAATTCTTGAACTCCAAGGGAAAAAGAATATCTTACAGGCTCCTAGAGAGAAAACTTAATTATAAAAAAGAAATAATCAGATTGGCACTGGACTTCTCTGTACAGCCTTGAAGACATCAAGAATGTGAAATAAAAGAACTAGCCTATGACCCAGCAATTGCGTTACTAGGAATTTATCCAAAGGATACATGAGTGTTGATTTGAAGGGGGCACATGCACCCCAATGTTTATAGCAATGTTATCAACAATAGCCAAAGTATGGAAAGAGCCCACATGTTCATTGATGGATGAATGGATAAAGAAGATGTGGTGTATATATATACAGAATGGAATAGTGCTCAGCAATGAAAAAGAATGAAATTTTGCCATTTGCTACAACATGGATGGAACTAGAGTGTATTATGCTAAGTGAAATAAGTCATTCAGAGAAAGACAGATATCATGTGATCTCAATCATATATGGAATTTGAGAAACTCAACAGATGAACATAGGGGAAGGGAAGGAAAAATAAGATAAAAACAGAGAGGGAGGCAAATGATATGAGACTCTTAATACAGAGAACAAACAGGGTTGCTGGAGGAGGGTTTCCAGGGTGGGTTAAATGGGCAATGGGCATTAAGGAGGGCACTTTTTGGGGTGAGCACTGGGTGTCATATGTAACAGATGAATCACTGGAGCCAAGACTACACTGTATGTTAACTAACTTGAACATAAATTTAAATACATACATACATACATACATACATACATACATACAAGTGAAATAAAGCCCACAGCCTACTAAAAGCAAAAAACAAACAAACACAAACAAACAAACAAACAAAAACCATCCTAAGTATTTCATAGCCACCGAGAGATCACTTGATTGTCAGGTTAAAGAATATTTGCAAGAATATACAGAGTGTAGCACTCACATATTCCATCTGAGGAAAATACTTCAGAAAAGATTTTAAACTAAGTAACAAATGACTCCTAAGATGGTAAGGGTAAGGAGCTAGTGGGGAAGGAAAAGTACCCTGAGGCCCTGGTATTACTTGAGAAAGAGAAGAAATGGGAAAGGTAGGAACAGAATATTTTGGTTGGAGGGGTTACTTAGCAACTTTTATTTTTCGCACAACAGTAAATAAAATGGGCATTATGAGGCATGCCAAAGGAAATATAATTATTGATATAATGGAAAGTACGATAGAACTCACAATTAACAAACACTGGGAAAATACTCTGTGAAACTCTATGACAACAAAATTTAAAACCTAAAGGAAATGGGGGCACCTGGGTGGCTCAGTTGGTTAAGCGGCTGACTCTTGATTTTGGCTCAAGTCATGATCTCATGAACTGTGAGACTGAGCCCTGAGTTGGGCAGAGCCGGCTTGGGATTCTCTCTCTCTCCCACCCCCTCCCCCCTCTCCCCCCCCCCCCCCACTCAGGCACAAGCGTGCACTCTCTCTCACTTTCTCTCTCAAAATGAATAAACAAACATTTAAAAAATAAAATAAAACCTAAAAGAAATGAATGCTTTTTCTGTCAAAAATATTTTGACTTAATTAGTCCTTCAAATCCAGCATCAATGTAGCATCAGCTTCCTTTTGTGGTAGCTGAGTAGGTATTCTCAGAATTGGATACCTTTAATATATTTTTTTAATTTTTTTAACGTTTATTTATTATTGAGAGACAGAGAAACAGAGCATGAGCATGGGAGGGGCGGAGAGAGGGAGAGACACAGAATCTGAAGCAGGCTCCAGGCTCTGAGCTGTCAGCACAGAGCCCCATGCGGGCCTCAAACTCACAAACCGGGAGATCATGACCTGAGCTGAAGTCGGAAGCTTAACTGACTGAGTCACCCAGGCGCCCCTGGATAGCTTTAATATTTTTATGCAAATTGAACCTTTGGCTTTTGGTCAATATGTCAAGATAGATTTTTCTTCCTCATATATTCCTCGTACTGAAGAGTCAAAGATATTAAATTGAGCTCTTAAATTAATGGATTCTATGTAAGTTACACAGTCTTAATTTTATACCTGTAAATAGTACTAGATAGGCCTTCTACCATAATATTCCAAGAATGAAGATAGCAGAGGAGTTTAAAAAGAACATTTTTAAACAATCAGTTAATCTACCATGTAAAGTTGCTGTAAAGGATAATGTATACAGATTTTCTGTTCGAATATTCTATTGTAAGCATGCTAACACTATTATGTTTCTATTGGTTTTGAATGGAATGACATTGCAAAAAGCAAAAGAAAAGAACCTTCAAAAAAGATGTTAATATGTTCTCAAAGTGGAAAGCTTGCATAGACCAATTTCCAGAAAAGAGATTTGAAAGGTAATTTCAGATTTATCATTAAAAAGGATAGGACGGTTGCACAGATGAGTTCTAGTTAACTTTTTAAAAACAAGTAATTTCAATGTTATCAAGATAATATAAAGAAAAATACAGAATGTTCCCTGATCTGCTTTATCAAGCCATCATAACTTTAATAATAAAATTTAATAATACAGTTAACAGAAAATGCAATAACTAAAAAAATACTATAGGCTAATATCACCTAAGTAATAGATGTGAAAGTGCTAAACAGTACATTACAAAATAGATTTTAACATTGTTTCAAAAGATTAATAAACTATGACCAAGTAGGGATTTTCCCAGGAATCTAATGTCAGTAAAACTATCAACACCATTTATTACATGAAAAATTAAAGGGGGACAGTTCCCTCTTTGGGCCATATGGGAATAATCCTCCTTCCATCAATACTAAAAGGCAGGATTAATTATAGGAAACGACTATTGTCAGACATTGGATAATAGGCAGTGTAGCACTGTGATTCCTGAGAGAAGGCAAAGAGGTGAGTCCTACCGTCAGCCGAGCTTTCTAACAGATGGTAATTTCTAGACTGTGGAACAGGGAGGAGGAACCCAAACAAATCCCACCAATCTCTCTGAGTTGAGGAGACAGACAGACTAGATTTGGGGAAGGTCAAGGAAGGTACAATCTGCAGAGAGGTATGAGTGAGACAAAGAGTTTCAGCATAGAGATTTGCTTGGGTCTCTGACTGAATACAGTGTGTGCACGTATAGGGTGAACCTCCACCAGTCGGCTGGGTGAAACAACTTCTGAGGAAAGAGCAATTACTGGAATTGTAATACAATTTTCAGAGCACACACAGGACCAGGAATCATTTATATTCCCTTCAGTCAGAATGAAGAGAACTCACTGGATATACAAGATACACAAAAATCAATCATACTAGCAATGCACGACTAGCAATTGATATTAAGAACTGTAGCATTTATAACAGCATCAAAAAACATGAAATTGGATTAACAAAATATGTGGAATATCTATACATTGACAACTACAAAACATTCCGGAGAAAAATTCAAGGCAACTTCAACAAATGGTGAGATTGCTATGTTCACAGATTGGTAGTCACAATATTGTGTAAGAAGCAATTTCTCCCAAATTGATCTATAGATTCAATGCAATCCCAATTAAAATTTTCAGAGGACTTTTGGGAATGAGGGGTAGAAATTGACAAACTGATTTTAAAATCTACTTGAAGATGCAAAGAAGCCAGAATACCCAAAAGTGTTTTGAAAAATATCCTACTTGAAAGACTGATACTAACTTATTTTAAGATTTACTGTAAAGCTATGCTTAATCAACATGTTGTGTCTGTGACTTAAGAACAGACATAGATCTCTGAAACAGAAAGAATCTAGAAATAGAATCACATACCTATGGTCAATTAATTGTAGGTAAACATTCTATGGAAGCTGTATGGAAACGTGTATTAAAGTCAAAATAACCATCTAAAAAAGTTGAGAAGTTCCACTCACCAATTTCATTTCTAGGAAGCTATGTTATAAAAAGGATTGATATGTAAGAATATTATAGAATGCACAGAAAGATTGTAATGGGAAAAACTTAGTATGCCTGACTCCACAGTGGCTTCTGTCTCCTTTGCTGCTGTGACCTATAGGTTAGACACTTCTGTTTAGTCTTGTACATACATATGTTAACCATCAAAGGAATTTTGCTTACAGCTACGATCTGCAAGGCTGTTCTTTACCTGAAATCCATCTCCCCAAGCAGATGCAGAAGCATGTACAAAAATAACAACACTGCATTTAGGGTTTACAGTAAGGACAGGACCAGATTCCTGTATGCAAAGATCAATTGACTAAGGACAAACAAGTTATATGACTTCCCTTGGACCCTTGTAGGCACCTATGGATGTCAACTACTTTTGATGCTAGTCACCTGCCACTTCCTCCTCTTCCTAACCTAAGAGGCTTGAATTTCATGCCGAGTTAAGGTGGTACTTTAGGACAATAGTGCACAATCTCTTTGATTTGCTGGATTTCTAAATAAAGTTGCTTTTTACACCCCAACATCTTGTTTCTCAACCTACTGGCCTGTTGGGCAGTGAATGGAACAAGCTTAGACTCACTTACAAGATGTTCAGATTGTCCCTAAAGTGGGGGGTGGGGAGCAATAACTTTCACTGATAGTGTAATGTTGAATAAATTATATTGCATCCACACCATGGAATATGAAGACATGAATTGGTTAGCACTTGATTTACATGGATTTCCATCAATCTTGTGGCTTCAGAAAAGGAAGGTACACAGAGTGTACACAAGATGATTTTGTTTTTGGGAGGTTGACAAGGACGCCTGCTTAAAATACCTATGTAAATATGTTTGCATATGATTATATAATCACATGGAAGCTTATTAAAGCATGTACATCAATTGTAAACCATGGTTACCTAAGGAGGTCAGGGGATGGTCTGTAGGTAGAGATGGAGGGAGAGTATGGAAGTCATTAAAAACGTATCAATTCTATTTCCCCAGCACATAGGATATCCCACTTATGTAAACAAAGTTTATGAGTGTCTTATGTACTTTATACACACACATACATTTTTATTGTTCCAATTTTAGTATATGTGCTGCCGAAGCCAGCACCACACACATACATTTTTAAAGAAAAATTACCTAGATGTATAGATAGTGACATATATGGTTATCCTAATATCCTGTCAAATGAAAAGCAAATTGCAGGTTAATGTGCACATTATGATTCCCTTTTGTTAAAAACCAACCAGTTCTGGGTGCCTGGGTGGCTCAGTCAGGTAAGCGTCTGACTTCAACTCAGGTCATAATCTCACAGTTTGTGGATTCCAGCCCCACATCGGGCTCTCTGCTCTCAGTACAGAGCCCATGTCGGATCCTTAGTCTCCCTCTCTCTGCCCCTACCCCCCCCCTCAAAAAAAGATAAACATTAAAAAAAAAAACAACCAACCCACACACCACTGGGTATAAATATATTCACTTGAATGTATATGTATGAACAAGAAGAAAGGATCAGAATACCATATTATCAGCACTGCTTCTGAGTTCGGGCTGAGAAAGGAGCAAAAAGAGAAATAATTGGCTTAGTCTTTATACACTTTTGTACTAGGTTATTTCAATGTTTGTAACAAGCGTATGTTACAAATGTGTTATAATTTGGAAAGTATCTAATAAATAATTTTCTGACGAATTCTGAACTAATTTCCAAAGGAGTGTGAGCATTTCTCCTTGGGATCCCCTTTCTCCTAGCTAATCTACATTGTCACATATTAGAATTTGAAAGCACCTCTTATATTCCTGATCTTGTATTTTGGAATTCTACTTTCCATATGCTATTATGGTGTTAATCTGACTTTACACCACTTACTTTGTCTCTATTAGAAATCACAGCTACTTCCTCCTTAGAACTTTCAATACGGTTCCAATGCCGTTGTTTTTTATCATGTTCTCAGGAGTTTTCTTCCTGGTGAATTTCCCTACATTCTGTAAGTTTTCAAATATTTTTCTTTGCCTTTAAGAAGATGATAGTTTGCTAGAAAAATAAATTTGCTGGGAGAATCCTTTTTCTTTAGGTGTTCAGTAAATAGTGCCTCTAATGTGTAAGTCTCAAAGTCAGAAGTCATTCATACCATAATTTATTTTCAATTTAGCCATTACCACTTTTGGTCATGCTAGAAGACACTGAGTATAGGAATTTGAAAATGGAAAGACTGAGTCCATTAGCTGGGGGGGGGGGGGGCTGCCTAAGTATAAAGGGTAAGAAGTGTAGTAGAGGCCAAATTAGCCAATATGATTATACAGAAGCTAAAGTTTCAAAAAACATGATGGTGTGGTAGACATTACCAGTGTCTCACAATATTTAGGGAGCCCATCCTTCCTGGGCATATGGGAAACTATTCATCCCACCCCTTTGTTGTTAGGGAAGAGTTTGTGACCAGTTCTGGCCAAAGAAATGTGTACAGAAGTGGTATGTTTTATTTCCAGACAGGGTCAGTTAAAAAGTTCCTGCACAATGTTATGGAAAATGTGTTGAGATTTTGTTGAACCAGAAGATCAAGGCTGCTCTGATTACTGAATCACCACATGGGAAAACAGCTATCAGAACTGTTGTTTCACTGCTTGGAGAACAACTTAGGAGAAACTAACTTTTGTCATGTTAAGCCAGAGACAGGAGGGCGATGTGTTACTGTAACATAGCATAGCCTATCCTGACTAATATAGTATAGTAAAGGGAGATGAGGAGAAGACACAGGCCGAGACCAGTCACGAGTGTGGTACTCGAAAGAAACAAAGCAGCTATGTTTCTTCTTAATAGCTTATGTCATTACCGTTCCCATTAGGCCTAGCATTACTTTGGTTTCTTTATTACCTTGCATGCTCACAAACCTATTGGTGTCTTTACAATATATTTAACTTTTCTTGGTGAGCTTACGGGTGCCTTTTTTCCTGGCATTCAAAAGACCAAAATCAAATTATTCAGTTAGTCACATTTTAATTACTTATATATTCAGCTCTTGTGGCAGATGCTGTTGGTGCTCTTAGCATGCACCTCTTCGTGCTGAAGGCTGCTTCGTGCAACAATCTGAGTTTTTAAAGGATTTTTCTAGCTGAGGGCGTGTGCTCAGTGAAGACACAGCCAGCAGGGCTAGAGAGTCAATACCTCTGGAAGCAGCCCCAATAAATGATGCTGGGTAGGTGAAGGTTTTGGCGGATAAATACACAGGTCCCTAACATCTCTTGGTCTAGATAATTTTGAGGCATGTTCCACATTGTCTTCCAGAGTCCCCGTAAGCTCAAGATGCCCAACGTGGCCTGATAATATCTTGTCTTTCTTTATGCACTTCCTTAATAGTATTCCTTGGGATCATCCCCCAAAGAAAACTTACACTTAAATTCCTGTCTCTGGGTATGCTTCTCAGAGGAATCCGAACCCAGATAACCATTTTGTGTGCATAAGCAGGCCATGAACGGCAGCTTCATCTCATGAAATTGTCATTTATTCCTCCACTTGTAGTGACGCTCTGCCCATTCTGCCTTTTATACCACCTAATTTCAGCTGCCAAATTTTCACTTGATTCTTTTTAGTTCCTATCTCTTTGTTTATATTCGCATTCTGTTCATGTATCCTTTTTTTGTTTTTTGTTTCACTTAGTTGTCTGTGTTCTAAGCACACTGAACTTCTTTAAGACATCTATTTTGAATTCTTTGTCAGGTAATTCACACGTTTCTTTATGGTCAGTTTGTGGAGCTTTTTGTTATTGTTGTCCCTCTGATTGGGCCATGTTTCCCTGTTTCTTTGCATGCCTGGTGAATTTGTGTTGTTGTTGTTGAAAGTTACATATTTGAAAAAAACAGCCACCTCTTCTAGTCTTTAAGGGAAGTTCTGTACAGAGGAAGACCTTCGCCAGTTAGACTGGGCAGAGATTCTGGGGACTTCTGAAACTTTTTCTGGGGATGTGTCTTTCCTGTTGTGCATGTAATTTTCCAGTCAGAAAGGTTTGCTGGTTTGTTAGGAGCTTGTAATCTCTTGCTCCTTCTGGTGTCTGTTTGTGGCACTGCAGTCTCTACGGTGCTGCAGCAAGCCCCAGAACTCTTTTGTTCTCTGTGTCATTGCCCTGCCTCCCGTCCCCCAACCCCAACGCATGCCCTCAACTCCCAGCATCCAAACAAAGTAAACTGGTTCCATTGTCTTTCCAAACCAGGTGAGACAAAAAACAGTGTCTTGGGCAACTGGAACATCAGAGGCACATTCCACTCTTCTCTCTCTATTCTAAGAGAGAAGCCCTGCGTTGGGCTTTTTCTTCCCTAAACTGTACCAGCTGAGGTGAGGGGCAAACTGCAGATCGAAAGCAGTAGTTTTCTTTACCCATTTTAACCCAGCTGTTCTTGGCTTTGCATTCACCTGAGGTATCAGGTTTCTTAAGTAGTTTCTGGAGTTCTCCTAAAGGCATTTTATTCCATCTATTGTTGTTAAGTCAGTGTCTCTGTATGGCAATGAGGGCTGGAGCTTCCTGTTCTCTTTCTGACATTATTCTTATCTTCTATATTTAAACAGAATTTATTTGTGTTTCCATCCCATAGAATATAATTTTCTCTTTTAATCTTTAAAAATCATTCAGGAGATCACAGAATATATAACAAAAGTGCCTGTGTTCATTCAGGACTATATAACCTATAGGTTATATACATCCACATTTACCATCTTCTTTGTTAAAACTCTGCAAAATAATCCTGGCAGGCATGTTAGTTTTAAAGGTACAGAAACTGGGACTTAAAGAAATCTAGTGACTTCTCCAAGCTTACAAAGTAATGATCAGAGCCAGGATTTTAAGCCAGGACTTCTGATGTCCAGTACAATTCTTTTTTTCCTGCATTGAGCTAGTAGAAAAGAAACAATAAAGTTATCATTCATATATTTTTTAATATTGGTAAGGTAAGAGAATTTGTAAAGATCCTGGACTTGAATATGAAGATTTGAATGGACTGATTCTTTCAACTTGATCGTTCCTTGAAGATGGGAATCATAGGTTCTCGTTCTCAAGTTAGATTTCTAAAGACTGTATGAGCTATATGATCTTGAATAGGTCCTGTGCAGATCCTGTACCCTGTGGGCCCTAAATTTCTAAGTCTTAGGAATGCCTAGATGGTTCCTTGGATCCTTTGAAGCTCTACAAAACTTTGGTTTTAATAGCTACACTATATTTCTGCAAAAGAGGAAGAAAAAGAGAAGGGAATGAAGAAAAAATAGGAGGAGGAGGAGAAGGCAAAGAAGGAGGAGAAGAAGGAGGAGGAGGAAGATGAGGAGAAGGAGAGAAATCTGCTATGTAGTCTCCAAGGAAAAGACTTACAGATCATATTCTCCCAGCCCAATGAGAATCAGGATAGACTCTAGGACCCACTTAGTACTTAAAACATCCTGTACAAATTCATGTGATAAGTGAAAGGTAAAAACCACTTGCTACATGATGACATCTAAATGGGATAAATTAGAGCCCAAACTCATTTCAGAGAGGGTAACTGCTCCAATATGGCTATAGTACTATTAGCCATTTATTATTAATTCCTGTTCTTTGATATGATTTTTAGTCAATTTCTCAAGCAGATAATAACTATTTATATCTTTAAGTAAAAGTTTAATGTAATAAACACATTAGTTTAATATTTAAGCAGATAAGAAACATAATAATATCTTTGGTATGGTTCCTAATTTTTCACTATCACCTTCATATATTTGATGTTCTCATGACCCTGCAGAGTAAGTGACTTTCTCTTTAAAAAGCAGAGTCTCTGGAAGGTTAAATAGGGTGCCCAGGGTCATGCAGATATCCTTGGAGTAGAACTCAGGTCATATGTATGTGTAGCCAAACCAACCTGTAAGGCGACATTTTGTCATAATTTTTGGAAGTAGCATTCTACTATGCAATGTTTTCTCAGCTTCAGTGACATTTATGGAGTAGTTACATAGAAAAATGAGATACCAATTTTTATGAACTGGTTAATATGTATTGCTCCATATTTCTCTTCCTTGATGCTACTAATGGATACTATATTAGACTGTCTTTATGCAGATTTTTGAATAGTTTCATTTATTTCTGGTTTTTGAGCCCTAGGTTTTTCAATTTTACTGAACTATTCCTGGCAAGAGACTGAACGAGCAAGATCATTTTCCTTGCCCTAAATCCATGATTCAAATCTCTTTGAATTGCTTATAATCACCTCGTAATTGATTAACTATTAAATTATTTTATAACACTTCACAAATTTGCATGTACATTTGGTTCTTCAGTGCAACCTCCAATTCTCCTGGAATAATTCCTTGTGCAGTATTAATGACAAATAATTATTTATAGATTGAATGAAAATCCTCTTCCGTATTCTTACAGATTCAAGTTAACTGTACGTGGGGTTTTTATCTGAGTGGCATGTTTCTTTGTGGCTTTGAAAATATCTGCTTCTCTAAAATGGCAGTTAAAAAATCTGAGTAGAGATAATTATGGGCTTAATTATAAAGAAAAATGCAGCCAATTAAAAGCATTTACCGCTCATCTGTTGATTATGAGAGACTTGAGAAGGGCATCCCTGACCTCTCCGAGTTAATGTTTTGTTAGAGAATAAGACAAAAGTCACTCATGATTATAGAAGACCATAGATGCCAGAGAAGGGTTCCAGAATGTCATAAAGGTCAGAGGAGGAGGGTAGCCTGTGTGGGTGAGGTTATGAAGCCTCCACAGGTGGGATTTCAAAAGAAAGAGCTAGGGTAAGGAAGAACATATAGTAGGGTACATAGTAAGCAGAGAAGTTGGAGCTTGGGGTTTTTGAAGATATAATTTATAGTAAAGGAGAATCAATCCTGAGTTATTATTTTACTGTATGGAACACAAGAACATATGGATGGAAGGGTCCATTGGATTTTTTCCAAAAGGGCAAAACATGTCAATGAGTCTTAGCATCCTCTGAAAAACTCAGAATAATTCCTTCTAGTGAAAATCTGATCTTTTTCTGGAGTCTATACAGGAGAAGGGGAATTTAACAATATATTTTTTAGTGAAAAAATAATATATGCTTATTGTTTAAAAAGTAAACAATTTAGAACCAAGAATTGAAGTTTACTTTTTGGGTACACTCTTTTATTATAGAACAAAGGCAGCACCACATAACATTTATTCAGATTACTCAAATAGCACAGTCTTCTCCCTTCGAGTTCCTCCATTCCAGTTGCCATGTGTAGTGAAAAAGCATGAATATCGGGATAAGACAGATCTGGATGTAAATCCACTTACTAAGCTGCAAGGACATGGGCATAAATTCCATGAGGACCTTTTTCTGCTCACTGCTATGTATATCCAGCATCTAGAACAGCACCTGGAATATGAGTGCTTCATAAATACTTGTTGAGTGAATTAACAATCAACCTCAATTTCCTCATTAATAAAGTGGGGAATGTAATACCTAACTTAAAGAGTTGTATTGAGAAATTGCATAAGAAAATGCTAAGGGAAGTGTCTAACAGTACCTTTCACGCACCAGGTTTCTAAAAACATGATATTCTTTACATTCTCCGATCAAGGTGCACCTAACTATATCTTTCATTGATTAATTCCCTTTTTATTTTTATGACTGTACAGGTGGTTTTTAAGACTATGTGGCTTGGGGCACCTGTGTTGCTCAATTGGTTAAGTGGCTGACTTCAGCTCAGGTCATGATCTCATGGTTTGTGAGTTCAAGTGCTGCATCAGGCTCTGTGCTGACAGCTCAGAGCCTGAAGCCTGCTTCAGATTCTGTGTCTCCTCTCTCTCTGCCCTCCCCCGCTTGTGCTTTCTCTCTCTCTTTCTCTCTTTCAAAGATAAACATTAGAAAAAAAAGAATATGTGGGTTAATTTCAGTAGGTCCAAGAACATGATGAAAATGTGTCTTTACATGGATTGGGAAAACAAAACATTTATTGGCTTTGATGCTTTTTGCTGGCCCAGTCAGCACCTACATTGAGAGAAATGGAGACAAGGCTCAGAATGACAGTGGGGTGAATCAGTGATTTTCTCCTCTGTGCCTGTGGGAACACCAGTGGGTTCACTTGTTTTCAATGACAGGATCAACCAATTTAGTTTAACAAAAATGAAAGCAAGCTAGTTGAGCTAGACTTTTGCCGCTCAAGTTAGAAATAAGTCAATCAAGGGCTTGTTCCCTTTAGTCAATACAGATAAAACTCCTATACTGATAATACCATAGAATTTTATGAAACTTCAATCCAATAATACGTTTGCCAAGAGCTGTGCTATATGCTAGGGGTACCGTGAATTAAAAAACTTCATTCTACTTTTAGATTCAGGATGAGATTTGCAAGTGACAAAGATGATATAGTGAAGCTTTGCCTCATGTTTATCAGTTGACTTTTGAGAACAGTTTAGGTAGGCCATCAAAAGTGACTACTCTTAGGCCCACGGTTGGATAGGCCTCTGAGTAGTAGAGGTTGGCTCAACCTTAAAAATTAAGATCTCCACCCACCACCATACATACTCTGGATGGCCAGTCCAACCTCTGGCCGAAGAGTAAGAAAAAGTTCCTTTTCCCATCCTCATTGCAAGACCCACTTGTGTTCCTGTTCGAGAATGACTGTCGGTGGGCTGTCCTTTTCTGCCACCAGAGATTGACAGGGAACCATCCATTCCCTTTAGGAGTAAATCCATATCAGTCAGAGCTTCTGGTCCTAGGTCTGGGAAGTCCAAATAGTTGATAGTACCTTTCCTAAAGTCTGGCTTATTCCATTTTTACAAAGTCCTAGAATGAACAATACTTTTCAAAGACACTACAGTCTAGGGCTAAACTTAGATAAAAATCTTTGATTACAAGGGCAGAAATAGATCCAATACATTATTAAACAGAAGACTAAACATCTCGATTGGAAGTATGTGCATTCCAGTTAATATTGAGAAGGCAGAGTTTTCTGTCAAACAATAGGTATGTGTTTGCTTAGGTTGATGATTTTAAGACAGACAGGAAGGAAGGAAGGAAAGAGGGAAGAAAAGAAGGAAGTTTCACTGATGTTACCACTGCTGAAGACTAAAGAAGCTTTCTCTTTTTTTAAAGATTTTATTTATTTACTTAGGACAGTGAGAGTGGGGGAGGGGCAGAGAGAGAGACACTCCGAAACCGGCTCTGGGCCTTCAGCACAGAGCCCCAGGAGGGGCTCCATCTCATGAACTGAGAGACCATGACCTGAGCTGAAACCAAGAGTCGGACACTTAACCGACTGAGTCACCCAGGCACTCCAAAGCTTTCCCTTTTATTTATTTATTTTTTTAAAAAAATTTTTAACGTTTATTTATTTTTGAGACAGAGAGAGACAGAGCATGAATGGGGAGGGTCAGAGAGAGGGAGACACAGAATCCGACACAGATTCCAGGCTCCGAGCCGTCAGCACAGAGCCCGACGCGGGGCTCGAACTCACGGACCGTGAGATCATGACCTGAGCCGAAGTCAGCCGCTTAACCGACTGAGCCACCCAGGTGCCCCCAAAGCTTTCCCTTTTAAATGACACTTGCCTCATTCAAGTCTTCCCATCACCTGCACAGGGGATGATGAAACCTCGTGTCCTAAGTATCTGCGGTTTGTCAGTGACTGCAGTCTCTGAAGGTGTACAACTGAGCTACATTTTGTGTTTTCTTTGTCTCTTAATTGGTTAATGGGTATCTACTACATGCTTACCAGGAGCATTGCATTATATTTGTTGCTTTTAATTTCATTTTTAACTTCTGCCTTTATTCCTTTAGCTACTATTCCAGGGGATTCTGTGACTGAGCTCATCGTAACTGCAGGCTCTAGTGGGTTCTTTCCCATGTACAATAACAGATCTGCCTGTGAAAGCATGGGAAGATTTTACTGGGTCCTGCAAGAGATGTTGCAGATGTTCACGGAGGCTGTCATATCCAGCAATCTTCATCCAAATTCCTCCATGAGACACTGAAGAAAAAGAAGTCCAGAGCATCACAACATTATTCGTTTCTATATTCTGTCACCAGTATAGCCTAAAAGAATTTTTAAAATAGAACACATTGACTGGCTGATAAAGTTGATGGACAAATTACAATGTGAAGAAAGGAGAGACAGTATAGTCAGGTCGGATTCAAAAGCTGTGGGGAACTGCTGAATCAAAGACTATGGGTGTGCACTTGCAAACCAAGTTTACCCATGAAGAGCTAAGCTCGCCTGGGGAGGGAGTAGGGTCACCTGAACAGGCAGAAAAGCTTCTTGGCGACTGAAGGATGCAGGACAAAGGAAATCAAGCGAGGCCCTGGTTTACCAGGAGATTGTAAACACAGGGAGGCTAAGCTGAATCAATGTATTGATTGATCGTTACTTAAGAAAAGCAGAAAACAATTTAGTGTTCTGCCGGGCCCAGCGATGTAGCGAGCAAAAATATACGTGCAGTGAAGTTTCGGTTATCCTGTGTGACTAAGCACAAGTCAGTCTTTCTTTTCTCCTCTGCTGGACAATGTGGAGGTGACACACTAACGGAAGTGAAGAGAACATGTCCCCGTGATCATTTGTGTGCTGTTGGAGAAGTTGGGAAATGGTTTTCTGCAAGTCTTGTGTACATAACCATTCCCAATGGAGAATTTCATTTCAATTCAAAGAAAGTTATCTTGCTCTTATTCTTCTTGAAGGGGAAATCAACTACAAAACAAGTCTAAAGAAAAAACAAACAACTCAATGTTTTGTCTGTTTTTCTATTGTTAGGCTACTTCTTCAAAGATTTTAATGTGCATTTATTTGGGTCAGTTCTAGATTTGCGGAGGTACTGATTGGCAATCTAATGATGTACCCTTTTTTTAATGTTTATTTATTTTTGAGAGAGAGAGAGAGAGGCGGTGGGGGGGGGGACGAGTGGGGAAGGGGCAGAGAGAGGGAGACACAGAATCTGAAGCAGGCTCCAGGCTGTCAGCACAGAACCCAACCTGGGGCTCGAACTCACGAACTGTGAGAACTAATGATATACTCTTAACAGCTGTGCTCTAGGAACTCCCAGAGGCCAGATATGAGAGTGGGACCCAGATCCCCCCTCTTCTCAGCCTTTCTACCCAGGATTTCTTGAGTCTGTTGCACAGTGTGATCAGCTGTATTGCACAAGGAAATAGATAAGAGATAGATAATTGAGAAGGGGAGGTTGTAGTGGGCTTCGGGCACCAGACGGTGGAGGGGGCCATAGTAGAACATACAGCTGCAGGATGGGGAACATTATGGACTTAGGATAAATGAATAGAGACATTTCCTGTGAAAGTTGGAGTAGAGAGACAAAAAGGGGACACCTCACTGCTACTGGCAAGGAATGGCGGCGATAGAGTGTGCACACTAGGGACAAAACTTAGAAGAAAGGCTACATTGGTTTTGCATTTTGGTGTTATATACCTACCTGGTTCAATCTCAGCTTTACTTCCATTAACTGATTAAGCTTGTGGGAAAGCCTTAAAATGTACAGTTGATGCTAATGTGCTCACTTCTAAAATCCTAGAACCCAGAGGTCCAAAGGGGCTCTATGTCTGCTTCCTGATGCAATGCAAGGAAATGTGACTTTATTTGTATTGACTGCGTAGAACGCCTTGTGGATAAATGGTTTTGAGTGATCTGTTCTATAACCTTTTTGTGAAACTGTAGGGTAGGGGATATGGTATTAGTTTTAGTGAGGTCTTCCCTTCCCTTATCAGAAGTTTTGATTGCTAGAAAAACCATAGATTCTAAAAACAATTTAATTGTCAAAATTCAGAATTTTTTTTTGAAATTTAATGGGTCTGGCCTGAAACAATAATTATTACATAACTGTTCCACAAGTCAAGACATTTGTCTTAAAGCCTACATTTAAGTGTCTTTCTCAGAAAATTAATTAGAAACAAGCTGCTTCAGTATTAGTATGAATCATTTAATAAACTATGTCTAACTATAATCACTGATAGTTCTGTAAGCTTAAAATTTATTTCAAATGAAAAGTTGGTGAAGACTCATCTCACCTCCTTTGTTGCGGGATAGACTCTGCTTATATTTTTCCACAATTCTTATCTACCTTCTTGAAGACCAAGGCCACCTGTAGCTTGCAGTGCCATCTGTATGGGAATTGAGGGTCCCTTAGGAGTGAGAAGCCCCCAGGGAAGCATGATCCAGGAATAAATGTTTTATGAGTATCTGCTATGTAAAGACAAATGATGGTATAAAAGTACTGATCTCATCGATCTGTATCCAGTTAAAATTCCAGTATAAAAGTAGTAATGGTGGTAATAATAATACTTGACAAGGTACCAGGTGCCATGAAAGTACTATGCTAACCAATAATGCATACTGTCTCACTTAACCCTCACAAGCACCCTATGAGTTTGGGATTGTCATCTCTATTAATAGTTGAGAAAGCTAGGGGCGCCTGGGTGGCTTGGTCGGTTAAGCGTCCGACTTCAGCTCGGGTCATGATCTCATGGCCGTGAGTTCGAGCCCCACGTCGGGCTCTGTGCTGACAGCTCAGAGCCTGGAGCCTGTTTCGGATTCTGTGTCTCCTTCTCTCTCTGCTCCTCCCCTGTTCATGCTCTGTCTCTCTCTGTCTCAAAAATAAACGTTAAAAAAAAATTAAAAAAAAAAAGAAAAAAAGAAAAAAAATAGTTGAGAAAGCTAAAGTTCAGGGAGCTGTCTACCTGAGATTTCACAGTTACTAAACGCGAGAGTTGAGATTCTAACATAAATTTCACTGATTCCAAATCTATTTGTACTAGTTTGCTAGGACTGCCATAACAAAATACCACAGAGTGGGTGACTTAAACAACAAGGATCTATTTCCTCAGAGCTCTGGAGGCTAGGAGTTCAAGATGAAAGTGTCAGCAGAGTCAGCTTCTTCTGAGGCCTCCCTCTTTGGCTGGTAGATGGCTGTCTTCTGTCTCCACCTTCAAGAGGTCTTCCCTCTGTGCCTGTCTGTGTCCTAATCTCCTCCTCTTCTTCTTTTTTTAGATTGTATTTATTGAGAGAGAGAAAGAGAGAGAGAGGGAGAGAGAGAGAACACGAGCAGGGGAGGGGGGGGGGGAGAGAGAGAGAGAGAGAGAGAGAGAGAGAGAGAGAGAGAGAGAGAGAATCTCAAGCAGGTTCCACACTGCCAGTGCAGAGCCTGACAAGGGGCTTGAACTCACAAACCATGAAATCATGCCCTGAGCCAAAACTAAGAGTCAAATGCTTAATAAACTCAGCCACCCAGGTGCCCCTAATCTCCTCTTTTTTATAAGGACACAAGTCATACATTGGTTAAAGCCCACTCCAATGACTTCATTTAACTTTAATTACTTCTTTAGAGGCCCTATCTCTCACATACTGAGTTACTGGGGGTTAGGACTCCAACACTGGATTGGTGGAGGGACACAATTCAGCCCTAAGTCTTTAAGTGATGAAGTCTGTATATTGTCTATAAGAGGAAATATTAAGCCACTAGGCATTTCCACTCTGGTATGAATTATCTTTTCCCCAACTAATTTCTTAGGGGAAGATTTCAATGATGAAACTGATGGAGAAAGTTGGGGCACTGGGTCCTTCAAGAAATGAAGAAAACCCACTGAAAGTGGGAATAAGAAAGGAGACCTGGGAGTGTGGGGAAGCTGGTATCTCCTAATTTGCTTTTTAGGGGAGGGCCAGACTTAACAGAAGTAAGTTAAACACAAGCCTCACTTTCTATTTTTATGTCTATAGTTCATCTTTCTAGCTTCTTTACATTTTTGCTCTGAAAGTATTATTGTTATCCATCCAAGCCAGCAGGCTTCTCAGCTGTCGGAAAAGCTCCTTAATAATCTCATTGTCACTTCTAAAATGGTACCAAAAAAAAAAGTAATAAGCTGCTTGATTCTAATTTAAAAATAAGTTATTAAAAACTGTAGTCCTCTGTTGATATTGATTGGAACCCAGAAATTGTTAGGAGGTGTTTGGAATACTTAATGAGAATTCAAAGGGAACCAATCATGAAGGACATTTTTTTTCCAGTTTCCATCAGAGCTCTTACATCTAAAGCGATATATCAGAGAGTAAATCAGAGCAGTGCTCACAACTTGCCTTCTGATAGTCCTGTTTCTGTAACCTCTTGGGAGCCAGACCTAATGGGAGGAGGTGGGGCCTTCCCCTCCACTTCATCTATCAAGAGCAGGCTCTCCCATTACTATTCTTTCTCCCACATTAGTGGGTTTGTTCATGGGTGTATACTTCTGAATATATCACTTGTCCAGAAGCAAAATTAACTACAAATCTCCTTTTTGGACATCAAGCTCAATGTTAATAATCCTGACAGCCTGTTAAGAGCTTCCTAAATCAGGAAGGGCTAATAGGCCTCAGTCTGCACACCAACACTGAATGATTGATTGGTAGTGACCCTCTAGGAGACAGTGGTGTTACATGAAGGTTGTGAAGCCATTCTTTTTGTTTTTTTAACAGAAAGAATGGTATAATCAATTAGTGGGGTCCACCATGGGAGAGGGACTGGCAGCATAAGCATAAATGATCTTCCATCATTAATAAATTCAGAGCTACAATTTATTGACAGCTTGCCTTGTAGTAGGCCCTGGGCACAGCACAGTACATTCATTATCTCAGTGAATCTTCACAACTCTGCAGAATAGGTGCTTTATGTCCCCTTTGTTAGGGGGAAGAAATTCAGGCCTAGTGGGATTAAATAATTCGCCCAAGATCACCCAGCTGCTAAGAGCTGGCACAGGAATTTGTACCCTCGCAGTCATGATATAGACTCCTTGAAATAGTACACCAAGTGTGTGGATCAGGATTTGAGCTGAGGTGGTGCCACAGACAGAGCTACAGTGCCCCAGTCACCATGAGAATACAGGGCACCACCAAGGGCCAGGGCACCCCACTTCCTTGGATGTGCCCTCAGTACAGCCCTTCTGGCATGGAGATGGGGGAGGGGGGTAGGAGTGAGGTTGGCAGGGAGGGCGGCCCGTCTCCCCAGAGTGAAGTCACACTATGCCAAGCATCTAGGGGTGCAGCAGATTTGTCTGCCCTGTAGGAGTTTGAGCCCAAGTTGAGGGGGACAGGTAGGAAGTACAGAAACATGTAAGATACCTTTGGGCCCAGGTAAATGTGGAGATACTTAAACAGGCTTACTGGGTGGGACTGGGAAGTGGACTACTTTAGCGAGGGATGAAGGCCTCTGGGGAAAGAAACTGAAAGGCAGAAAGGAGACAGTGATGGGGGGATCTGGGAATACACACCCAAGACAGAAGGAGTGACAAATGCAAAGACCCTGACCTACAAGGAACTTGTCCTGTTTGAAGGAAAAAGCCTCATTTATTTGCATTACCTTGTTCAAGACTCAAGACATGGTCGTGCTACAGGACTGTCTGGGATTCCCCTGCACAAAACCACTGGGTGAAGAAGACAGAGGCAAGAGATTTGCCCTCTCTTTTCTCTCTTCTCTCCTCCACCCTCTGAGTTATGTCTCAGTGCATGTAAATCAGTGAGGTCACACGTGCCAGAGGCTTCAGCTCTGAGAAGGACTGAATTAATTTGCTTGGAGAAGAATGTGAATTACAGCACGTCTTACAGAAAATGTGTATTGATAATATAATGGTCACACATTGATCAAACTAGTCATGGAGAGAATCCCTCAATTAACACAAGAGAGTTTATCCTTGTAGAGAATAGGTTAGAAAATTCAAGGAAAGGGAGGTCATTGTCACTAGTCCTGCTACATAAATCACATATTTCCCACAAAGCAGACTCCCTTTCTTCTAAACCGAGTGAGCTTTTGAAATAGCTGTGGAGGGATGGATACCTCAGGTTAATGGATTTAGAGTGAAATTATGGGTTTTTTCTTGGAGTCTTTTCCCACATTGATTTGATTCACATTAGTTCGTGTATTGTTTTAAAGTAAAACAATGTACATGTCTTTCATAATTATTATAGATAAGACAATTATTGGCTAAAAGCCTGAAGTTGTCTTTGCAAAGTGGCTTAGCCAAGCTTCCTCTAAGACAAAACTTCTGGCATTGTTGTCCCACATGCTTATGCTTATTTAAGAAACATTCACCAGGCTCTACCTATGCACCTGACCATACATCCAAATTCTATGCCAAATTCTTTTGGAGATAAAATGACAAGCAGAGAAGTCATGGTTTCCACTCTTGAGAAACTTGCATTTAGTTGGGGGCCTGGTTAGATAAGTACTTGAAAGGGCAATTAAAAAAAATGATAGTAGCTAAAAATTGTCTGGTACATTATGGTTTGTAGATTTTCTTCATATACCTTTGTTTCAGCCTCACATTGATCTTTTGAGATAGTTACTAATATTATGCCCATTTCACAGATGAGGAAAATGAGGCCTAGAGAGGTCAAATACTCAAGACAACTAATATGGGACAGAGGCAGGACACTGTAGTAGTTAAGACCTCTGGGGTCAGAGAGATAAAGTTGTCTTGGCCTCAACTCTTACTAGTTTTGTAAACTTGGGCAAGTTCCTTACGTTTCTAAGACTCAGTCTCCCCATTTTTTTTTTAGAAGGACAACCTTCCATTAAAAAAAAATTTTTTTTGTGAGAGACAGAGTGCAAGTGGAGGAGGGGCAGAGAGAGAGGGAGACACAGAATCCAAAGCAGGATCCAGGCCCTGAGCTGTCTGCACAGAGCCTGACACAGGGCTCAAACTCATGAACTGCGAGATCATGACCTGAGCCCAAGTCGGAGGCTTAACCCACTGAGCCAGCTAGGCACCCCTCAATCCTCCCATTTGTAAGGATTACAGTAGTATTCACTTCCTATTGTTGTATTAAGTGAAAAATGTATTGAAGGTGCTTAGCGCAGGGCTAGGACCACAGTACGTGCTCAGCGAAAGTAGACGTCACTATGAGGAAGTGGCAGAGTGAGGGATGAATCCCAGCATCTCCAGCCTCTCAGTGCAAGGTCCTGCACACTGTGTGGACTCCAGCATCTTTCTGCTTAGGTCCAGAACATGGCCCTGCCACTTATTTACAAAGGTGACTGGGGGCAAGATACTTAACTGTCCTGTGTCCCTGTTTCCTCATTTGTGACATGCGGCAAATATAGTGGCTGCCTCACAGGCTGATGTGAAGATAAAGTGATTAGTTACATATACTTCGAACAGTACTTGGCACACCGTGAGCTCCCTAAAGGAATTCACCAGAAAGGTTGAAAGACGGGGGTGGGGCGAGTTTATCCAGGAAGGCTTCTTCCAAGCAGCACTAGCCACATGCATCCTGATGGGACAAATGCCAGCACAGCCTGCTGATCCTCCACGATGCACAACTGGGGGAGGCGTCGAGGCATCCTAGCTAGATTTGCAAACCTACATCCACTGCTTCTCTTGCACCTGTCAAAACTACAGGGGCTGCTGAGCAACACAAGAAAAACCTAACTTGCAATAAAATCATTTTCCCCCCCAAATACATCTGTCCACACTTGAAGGTGGCAAAACACATCAGAGAATTTGCAATCCCGCATGGGGGTATGAACTTGTCAGCTTGTTCTGTCAATAGGCTTGATGTCTGAGCAGTGTTGTCATCACAGAGCTACTTGTTACCTGCCAGGCTTGACTGCTTCCCTCCCAAGTGGCAACCGGAACTGGAAGCTTCCCTAATGGAGAAGAAAGCTTTACCAAGCCCTGAACACAGTTAAAAGCCCCAGACCTTGACTTTGTGAAGCAGGAGGTTTGGTCTCCACACTCTCAGCTGCGTTTGGCTGCGCGGCCTTGAGGCCCTGGCCCTTTGTGTTATTCCCCCACCTTCACTTTTCATTCCCTTCCTCTCCTCCAAGGCTGTCTAATGGGGACAGAAGTCGGGTCAGCTTTGTTTGCCACTCAGTGAAGTATTTGTCAGATCAAGTGACTGTTTATTGTACGTCTATCAGGTGCTTACATACATGACCTTGTTTAATACTCAGCAACCCCCTGAGAATTTGAATATTGGCCTGCTTGATGACAGTGTTCAGTATATGTGCTGCCGCAGCAAGCAGGACGTCAGAGTATTTAAACCATTGTGCGGACAGTTTGCTTCTGTTGTCTGCAAGTCATGGGAGTTTGGGTTTTGTAATAGGGGACTGTTGTTCAGTGCTGTTTTTTACATTCTGGGCAACTAAAAGGGATGAAATGTAAGCAAACTGTAGATTACATAAAAAAGAGGAGAAAGTAATCCTAGATCCAGAAAGTAAATTAGATGAAACTCAGTGGCTTCTCATAAATGTCATTCAAACAGGTCTTATTAAAATCTGACTGGACAATGAGAAGACACAGGTCACTGGCCTTGGGGTCAGACCCACACAGGATCAAATTCTGACTCCATATGTGGCCTTGGGTAAGTTATCTCATTTTTAGAGAGCCTTCATTTCCTCAACTACAAATCAAGAGATGACAATAGTACATTACAAAGTGGTATAAGATTAAATAAGCTAATGTATGTAAAGTACCAAGCTCATGGTTACCACTAAGTATATTTCCCTCTCTTTGAATCATACCTATCTTTTTTTTTTAAGTTTTATTTTTAAGTAACCTCTACATTCAATGTGGGGCTCAAACTCATAACCCTGAGATCAAGAGTCACATGTTCCATCTACTGAGCCTGTCAGGCACCCCTGAATCACACCTTTCATTAGTGGATACAGAAGGGGACCTTCCCAACAATTCAAAGAACCACAACATGAATGTAATTTTATTATTAAAAACAACAACAAAATTCTTTTGCCATGACCTGCCCAGAAAGTTTTAAAAAAGCCACTTAACAAAGGAGACTAGTGAGGCAAATATATATATATATAATATATATATATAATATATATAAATATAATAAATATATTATATATATAAATAAAATAAATAAATTTATAATAAATAACTATAAATAAATATAATAAATATAATAAATAAATAAATAAAAATAAATATAATATACTTATATATAATATATATTATATATATAAAATATAATAAATATAGTATATATAAACATATATATATATATATATATATATATAATATATATGTATATTTAATAGTGGTATTGCACCATTGAGTAAGAGGGATTTGGGGCTGTCATTACAGCCTTTTCAGTTAATTTTCTGGGAAACCATTGCCAAACAGCAAAAAGAGATTAAGGTCAATTAACAGAATTTTCAGTTTCTTAGAGGAAGCTCCATTGGTATATGACATAATTGCCAGAAGTGAGTGTAGGTTTTGAGTATGGCCAATGGCTTCAGGAGATCCAGGTTGGACTTAGGGAACGCAATGTGAACTTAGGTCATTTTGCTCTGGAGGGTTCTGCGTTCCTGTCTCACTGATGATACCCAGTACCAAGGTCGACGATCTTAAAAAACAAATGATGCAGATGTGAGCATCTTCTCGTTGCTTTTTAGATGTAAAAAGGGCATATGCACAAGCCACTCATTGATAACCTAAGTATCATAAAAAGTCACTTGGGAATAGTACCTTTTCCACAGACTGGCTATGAGAATAGTTATTTTGTAAACAGCTCTTTTAAAGTTGTTCAATCGTAGGCAAAAGAGTAAGTGAAAATGTCAATTAATGTCCTGGTAGAAACAGAATCAAACTTTAAAACAAAGATATGATTAATGATGATTCAATAACTGTTTTTCTTTTTTTAGAGTTACTGTTTATCGCTTCCTCTTGGCAACTTCTTCCATGTCAATTTTAGTAATGACATATGGATAAATTATCAGGCTTCATCCATTAGGTAAGTGTGATTTATTCTTCAGTTTTTTTAAAACAAATGGCTTGGTGGTTTCCACAGAGGGAGATGTTTTGCTTGTGTTAAATGACTAATGGTACAATTTGTTTTACATTACAAAAAATGGAGAGTAATTGACTTGAGAGCTTGTTTGCAAAGGATTTTTGAAGAAGCATTTCATCTTCTGAGAATAAGGCATGAACGAAGGTCCTAATCAATTCTCCTCTGTTTTGAAAAATTGAAGACTGTTTAAGGGGGAAAAAAACCCAGAATGCAAGGAAAAGAGATTTTAGGAAAAGCACTGAGCAGAAAAAAAAAAAAAAAAAAACAACAAAAAAACCTGATGGATTTAAAAGTCTATTTTCCATAGGCTTTTAAATGTATAAAAGTGGGTTAAACCAATTTGTGTTACACAGCATTGTAAAAATGCTTCCTTAAAGTTTTTTCAAGATCAGAATAAAGGCATATTCATCATTGTCTGAAAGACTCCTGCTTTACAAAAACGAAACAAAACAAAAACAAAACTCAAAACTTCTCTTACCACGGGTGATTGGTTGTGGGTACATCTCTTCCTCCTGTATTTGAAACAAGTTCTGTGTCAACTGAGACCCTTACTGATGGAACTGGCATAGGATGGGAGAAAAAAAGAAACCCCCAAAGTGATGACTTTAGGAAATCCTCTCCAAAGGTTTTTCTCTCCACTGGGTTCATAATCATTATCCTCTTGGTTACCACACTATTGAAAATAATGTAGGTTGGTCTCAAAAAAACTAATGGAGGGTTATGTGGCTGGTTCAGTCAGTGGAACATGTGACACTTGACCATGGGGATGGGAGTTTTATCCCCACATTAGGCTTAGAGCCTACTTAAAAAAATTAAATAGGGGCGCCTCGGTGGCTCAGTCACTTGAGTGTCTGACTTCAGCTCAGGTCATGTTCTCACAGCTTGTGGGTTTGAGCACTGCATTGGGCTGTGTGCTGACAGCTCAGAGCCTGGAGCCTGCTTCAGATTCTGTGTCTCCCTCTCACTCTGCCCCTCCCCCACTCATGTTCTGTCTCTTTCTCTCAAAATAAATATTAAAAAATTAAATAAATTTTAATAAGGAAATAATTTAAGAAGGCTAATGGAAGTTGACTTAAGAAACAACTAAATTCTAAAAGAAAATATCTAGGTTTGTAGAAGACATAATGATTAAACCACCATAAGGATAGCAGAGTGTCCTGAACTTTATGGTAGACTCTATTTTAAAAATATTTTTTAAGATAGTGAATGCTAATTGATAATCATGAGTAGCTTGGGAAAATCTACATATTTTTGAAAAAGTGACTTGACAGGTATATCAGTTAGCTATTGCTGTATAACAAACAACTCCAAATTGTAGTAGCTTAAAACAACATTCACTTATTATTTCTCATGAATCTACATGTTGATTGGGTGGTTCTGTTGATCTTCACTGGTTTAGCCAGTGCTTTGATTTTAGCTGGGGCTTACTCAGTGGCCTGACAATTAAGTGGCAGTTTGCTGGTCTATGACGGCTTCAGCTGGTATGATTGGACTCCACTCCACATACCTTATCCTGAGAAGTCCTACTAGGCATGTTTTTTGGCAGTTATGGGGGTCCATCAGAAATGTGTAAACAGAGGAAGCAGAAATCTGCAAACTCTTTTTCCAAGCCTGCATGTGTATGTGTCTTCAATTTGTTATTTTCCTATTTACCTAAACAGGTCACATGGCCAAGTCCAGATTTAAATTGGAGCAGAACCACAGAGTTATAAGGCAGAGAGCATGCATATAGAGTGGCCATTGATTGGGACCATTAATGTGATCAACCTACCACTTAAGGGTAGTAAAAGTGAGTGAAAATTGGTATGGTGGGTAATACCCGAGCAGCAACTAAAGAAATCATCACTAAGATATAAAATAACCTGAGAAGATCTCCTGAAGGAGAAGGAAGGGAAACCCATTTCAGGTGGGAAGAAGCTATATTATGTGAATAATATTTAATGGAGATATAATAATTTATGTTACCAATTCCAATTAATAGACATGCAAGCTGCTCTACTCTTTCTCTATTTCAATTAATAGTGATTTATCTAGAATCTATGTATTTGTCTATCTTACATATAAAGGTAAATGGTGTATTCACACACACACACACGCACACACACACACACACACACACACACACCCCATGCAAAAATACTAAAACCTACATTCTTAGAAATGGAGTTATTAATTCAAGTAGCTTTATACATTATTAGAGATATTGTCAAATTGTCATCTAAACAATTGCCATAAAATTTGTATTCCTACCCACAGTGTATGAGACTGTTTTCCTCAAGTTTACATTAGATATTATCAAATTTTTAAATCATGGCTGATCTAATAGGCGAGAAATAGTATCTTGTGATTTTTACGAAATTTTTGGTTGAAGGGAGAAGCAGCTCCCTTCACATATATGGGCCATCTGTGTTGCTTGTAAATTATCAGTTCATCTCTTCACCATCTTTTTAAAAAATAATTAACCCCAACTTTTGTAATACTTTGTTTCAACTTTTAATTTAATTTTCAACGTGGTTTCTTTTGACTTTTGACCTTTATTTACTTTTATACTTTGCACTCTTTTCATGCTAATATTATTCTTCTTTATTCCTAAAAAAAAAAACACGCTTGCTTTTTTCTATGTAAATTTCATTCCTTTCAATTTTTAATTCTCTTATTTTATAACTAACCATTTGGTTTTAATCTCTCCTTAACCTACCACTAAACTTTCATTCTCTGACTCACAGCACAACAGGGCAGACCAGAAGCTGCTTCTGTAGCTCCCCTATTGCACCCCTGAACCCCCTTAATAAATCTCTTACTCTTTCATTTCCACCTTGGGTGCCTCAGAAAATTAAATAGCTAAGCTTGCCCGGTACAACTCCTATTTTCTCTTGGACAGACGATGCTCTTGTTTTACTGAAATGGTGATAGTCTTGATAACTTGCACTATCCAGAAACTACTTCTAAAAATTACTTCTGGCAAGTTGGTGAGTGGTAAAGAGGATCTCTGCTTTGTACTTGTCCTTAGCTGCACCATTTGGAATGACTCCATAACCATGCAATGCTTTCACAAAGTACACAAATGAAAAACTAATAAATCTTGTGTTCCTCTATATTCTTAGGCAATGGGTGTGGGACAGACCATGTTACTAGCATACCAGAGGTGACATGGGAAGTCAATACTCTGCTCTGACATTGGTAAGAAACTTCTTGATAGATACACATGGGAGGTGGCACTACAGAATGTCTGTACAGACAGATCCTAAGTGGTGGACAGACCCTAAAGTGACCCACAATGATACTTGTTTTCTGGTATTCACGCCCTATAAATCCCCTCCCTTTGAGTGTGATTGAGACCTAAGACCCACTAATAATCACACAATATGGCAAAGGTGATGCGATGTCATTCCCATGACTGGTTATGTTACATTAGATAAGACCCCTTGTTGCTAACTCTTCTCTTGCTCTCCTGCTGGCTTAATAGAAGCAAGTAAACTCTGCCTTTTCCGTCCCTATCCATCCTGCATCCCTGTCCCTGAATGAGCATGGCCTACAGTTCCAGGCTGCTGCTCTGGCTTCCTGGGACCTCTTTTTTGGCACAGGAGATGTGCCTGTTTTGTGTATGTGTCAGTTTGGCTTTGCATTTATCAAAATTTTTATTTTACTTTATAAATCTTTTCTAGGAGTTACTATGGGAGGGTATTCAGGTTTCTTAGTTTACTATATTGCTGAAATTAGATCAATCAGAAGTGGATTTTTCTGAAGATCTAATTGGATCATATTTCTTGTCTTTAAGTGCCTTAAAATTTTATTTGGTAACAACCACTTCAATGCCTCAAAGAGTCAGATATCATCCTGCAGTCACCTTCCTACTCAGTATCTTTAGGCTCCTACATGTGACCACAAATCACAAGACTGGACGCCACCTGAGGAAATCCCACTGCTTCCTACCTTCAGGTACAAATTCATCTATGAACACATGCTTGTATATACACATGTCTTTCCCCTTCCTATCCACAGAGTTTCTGAAAGGACACCAACAGGCCAGAAACCAGGGAATAAACTGCAGCCGTAATGAACCGTATTTCATTCCCTGAGAATGCCATGTTCTCTTGGCTCTTCTTTGAACTTACTATAGTTTCTACGGGGGCTATTCTCCTTCCTCCCACCTGGCAAACCCCTGTTCAGCATTCAAAACCCAGCTCAGTGATCTTTTCTGCAAAGTTTCTCCTGCCCTTTTATTGCCTGGCACATCTTTCTATTTTATTATTGGATTCATCACATTACACCTTTGCACAAAAATGTCTACTGTCCTCAATAAGCTATGAGTTCTTTGTTATCTCTAATGCCTGGTACATTGTCTGGCTCATCGTAGGCACTCAGCAAATGCTTACTGACTTTCAATTATCAGGGTTTCGGCATGCCATCGAGGAAATGTATCGACTCTGACTCGCAGGGTTGGTTCTACTAGCAATTGTCCCCTAGCACTTTGCAATTCGGGAGAGTAACACAGAGGTTGTATCTTTCCAAAGGCATTCAGAGGAGAAAGTTGGGGGGAACGTAAAATGGTACAGTCATTGTTGTGCTAATGTGCACTGCACCACTGTGAAAACTGTGTGGAACAGTTTGGTGGTTCCTCAAAAATTTAAGCACAGAATTACCATGTGACCCAGCAATTCCACTTCTGGATATATACCCCAAAGAATTGAAAGCAGGGACTCAAACAGATATTTGACACCAATGTTCATAACAGCATCACTCACAATAGCCAAAAGGTAGAAACAAACCAAATGCCCATTGACAGAGGAACGGATCAACAAAATACACATAGAATGTGTTTATGTTGTATTTACATACCATGGAATATCATTCAGCCTTTCAAAGGATGGAAATTCGGATACATGTAACAACATAGAAGAATCTGGAAAACATTATACTAACTGAAAGTCAGACATAAAAAGGCAAGTACTGTATGACTTCACTTGCATAAGGTATCTAGAATAAGCAAATTCATTGAGACAGAAAGTAGAATAGGGGTTGCTAGGGTCTGAAGAGAGGGATTAATAGGGAGTTATTTTTTAATAAGTACAAAGTTTCTGTTTGGGATGATGAAAAAGTTCTGAAAATGGATAGTGGTCATACAAAATTGTGAGCGTACCTAATGCCACTGAATTGTACACTTAAAAATGGTTAAGGAGATGGGGCGCCTGGGTGGTTCAGTCAGTTAAGCATCTGACTTCAGTTCAGGTCATGATCTCGAGCCCTGCGTCAGTCTCTGTGCTGACAGCTCAGAGCCTGGAGCCTGCTTTGGATTCTGTGTCTACCCCTCCCCTGCTCACTCTCTCTCTCTCTCAAGAATAAATAAACATTAAAAAAAAATTTTTAATTAAAAAAAATGGTTCAGGGTCACCTGAGTGGCTCAGTTGGTTAAGGTCTGACTCTCCATTTGGCTCAGGTCATGATCTCACGTTGTTGAGACTGAGTTCCACATTGGGAACTATCCACATTGGATTATCTCTCTCCCTCTCTCTTTGCCCATCCTCTGCTCATGTGCTTCCTCCTTTTCTGTCTTAAAATAAATAAGTAAACATTAAAAATGTTTAAAATGGTAAATTTTAAGTTATATATATTTTACCACAATAAAAGAAGTAACTTGATCTCCTCTGGGGAGGGGGAAGGGTAAAATTTATCTAGAGAATGGACCCACATGTCCATTGTCCCAGGGACAGAGCGGACATCTGCAATCAGAGCCTATTTTTCCACTGCAAGTTACTTAAAGTAATACAGAGAAAAAGAAATATCCTCTTGTTGCTTTTCTGAAATGAAATCAGATCCAAAGAACATTTCCCTGCACTATCTGGAATAGTTCTTAATATTTCCAAATGATAATATATAGCGACCACATCAGTTTTACTATTAGATCAATCACTCTGCAGGTGGAGACTGGCACATGTCACGGTGTAACTGGAAATTTCAGCCTACCAGGCTAAACCCGCCTCGGCGGCTGATCGGCTTATGTTGTATTTCCTGCTCAAGCTGGGGAAGAAAGGCCTGAGCCTTCTTTATGCAGACTAACTTAAAGACCCAGGTCAGAGAGCTCATCACACCTGCCCCTCCAGAATTTCACCAGATCATCTTAATGCAAACTGACTGAGGGAGTTGGAAAACAGACTGGATCTGTCTTCATTCAGCATGTGGTAAACACAGACAGCATGTGATTGCACACACTCTCGAGACAGACCTGCATCTGGAAACCTTTTCTAGTCCTGTTGCTTGCTGCCATGGCAACCGCTAGAGCTTTTGGTTCTCTGTCTTGGCCCTTCCTCCAGCACTTGACCACTGAAGCGTGACTTCTCTGTAGTGCTCTGGAAAGCCCAATTTCATAGGCTGTGTTGCAGTCTTTATCATAAGCATTCTTTTTGTGCCTTTTTTTTGCCACTCCCAGAAAAGCTGCTATTTGGGGTCTGAAGCCCTCTCTCTCCGGGTGTTGCACAGAGGATCTGAGTTGCTCCCTTCGGGCTGGGTGCATACGTCACCTGGCGGTGTGATGGGATGTGCTCCTCTTTCACTGGGGGACTCCTAGAGTGGAGAGCTAACTACAGTCATGGTGTTAAGTAGGAAAGATGTCAACTACTTGCTGCTGTGGCATCACATGACAGAGAGTCTTGTTTGGGGGCAGGATCTTATGGGGGGTGTCATCATAATGTTTCAGGATAGAAGCAACAGCCAACACTGAGAAATATTGAGCAACAACTTAGAAAATGTTGCTTTCACCTTCCAATATCATTCACACGATTTTCTACGTTAGTGGATTAAATATAAAACACAGTCTAACAAATTGATTAAAAAATCTTTTTTAGGCTTTGGGGGCGCCTGGGTGGCTCAGTCGGTTGAGCGTCTGACTTTGGCTCAGGTCATGATCTCACAGTCTGTGAGTTCGAGCCCCGCGTCGGGCTCTGTGCTGACAGCTCAGAGCCTGGAGGCTGCTTTGGATTCTGTGTCTCCCTCTCTCTCTCTGCCCCTTCCCTGCTCATGTTCTGTCTCTCTCTGTCTCAAAAATAAATAAAAACATTTAAAAATTTTTAAAAAATCTTTTTTAGGCTTTGTTTTAATACAAGACATTGACAGGCCATCGTGATATGTGACTTTCACAATTTTCAATTCTGGAGGACTACTGTTCACTAATATTTTGTATAAAGGGATGATTTTGTGAAAAAGTAAGAACAAATCTTTATATTTAAAATAACTCCTTTCTGGATAGACCTACAGGGTGTTATGCTAAGTAAAATAAGTCAGACAGTGAAAGACAAATGCCATGTGATTTCGCTTATATATGGAATCTAAAAAAACAAATGAACAAAATGGAAACAGACTCATAAACACAGAAAACAAACTGGCGGTTGCCAGATGGGAGAGGGTGGGGATTAGAGAAATGGGTGAAAGGGATGAAAAGGTACAAACTTCCAGTTATAAAATAAATAACTCATGAGAATGTAGAGTACAGCATAGAGAATAGAGTCACTAATATAGCAACTACTTTGTATGGTGATAGGTGGTAACTATACTTACCTTCATGAGCACTTTGTAATGTATATAAATGCTGAACCACTATGTTGTACATGAAAATCATATAATATTGTATGACAACTAGTCAACTATGCTTTGACTAGAAATAAATAAAAATTTAAAAATGACTCATTTCTTCAGGTTTTAATTATTTACATAACTAAAATTCACGGATGTACATAAAAGGCACCGGATCTAGGGATGGTCAGATCTTAATGCAGTAAGAAGAAATTAGTTTTCTACATAAGGGCTTAGGAATTTGTAATTCACAGCCTTTATCAGTTTGCTTTGCTTCATATTTTTGGCATTGCTTGTCACAGTGTATTAATGAATATTCATTAAATCCCGGTGAACAAAATCCAGTGAGTTAAAAAGACTGATACCATCACTGTCTTACCTACTTTGTGAGAGAAGAGAAGTGAAAATGGACTGAATTTACTCTTTCCTTCCTAGAGGAATTTGGCCAGAATAATAATTCACTCACCTACAACTGGCTGGAAAACATGTGCGGCAGTGAAGAAGAGGCTGGAGGGGAAGAAAAACGCATCTATATTTTTAAATTTTACTTATGTTCCACTCACTGGTGATTTGAGGGCAAGGCTCCTGGCTTTGTCTTGATTTTAGATCATGTTGCTTCTGCTGGTGACTGTGCAAATGAATTCATAATGTTTAATGCATCCCAACTCACGTGCCTCCTCTGTTTTCTTCACACCACGTTGCAGATCTGCTTGTTTGTGTTCTCCCAGTCTCCAGGAGGCATTCCCTTCAGATGGCTGAAAACCAGTGAGCCCTTCCATTAGAATGGGGGAGGGTGCAGCCTGGAAGCAGATATAGGGCCTCAGGGAAATTCTCAGCAGGGGGATCCCCAAAGCAACTGTTCCTAGCACAGTGGTCACTTCACCTGCTACACAACGAACCTTCTGGTATATGACCCCTGGGAGAGACAGCTAATGCCCCGCAAAGCAGTTGCCAGCATGACCATCAGTTTATCATGCCCTCTAAGATCACCATCATGCTTCCTTGGTTGGCCCTCCTCTTTGGAGTCAACTCTTTGTTGTTGCTGTTGCCCAATAAGCCTTTACTAACAACTTGGTTACATTCTGTATTTGAGTAGGATAGCTCCGTTTTGAAACTGAAGCTCAGTTTCACACTTTTCTTCCAAGATTCATTTACACACACACACAAATATGTACAGATGCATATGTATGTGTAGTGGGAAATATTTGCTATTTTGAGGCTTGACAGAGAAAGTAAAAGGGCATAGGAAAAAGAAGGAAGAGAGATCGCTTTTGAGAAAGTGGAGAAATGGAAGTCAGGCCTATAATGGTAGGTGACTTAAGAAACAGTGATTTTTACAATATACATTTATATATACACACACACATATATATATACATATATAAATACAATATGTATGTAAATGTGTATCAATACTATATACATTTATACACACATATACACATATATATGTATATATATCATGTATATGTATACATATATACATACATATGTATGTATATATATATATACATATATCAAAACTTCACATGGTTCAAAAATCAAAAATTGATATCACCTTCCTGCCATACCCAATTCATCTAGACCACCTGTCCCATTTTCCTTGCCCTAGTAACAACTGTTAATTTTCTCAGGAAGTTTCTAGAATTTCTCTGCGCATATACAAGCAAATGTGAATAAATCTATGTATTTACTTGTTCATTCAACAAATTATCAGCTGTTTAGGCAAAAAACAAATACAGATTCCTGTCCCCAAAAAGATTACATTCTAGCTGGAAGAGAGAAAATAATCAAGACATAATAAGTTTGAAAACAATATATTCCATTAAATTAATGGGGTTAAGGAAGAAGAAAACATTACAGAAGGAGAATCAATATGGGGAGGTGGGTTGCTGGTTTCAACATGGTAGTCAGGGGGACCCTCGTTGAGGAGGTGATTTAAATTTTTTTTTTTTATTTTAGAGACCGAGCGCACAAGTGGGGGGAGAGGTGCAGAGGGAGAGGGAGAGAGAGAGAATCCTAAGTAGGCTCCATGCTCAGCATGGTGCCTGATGCAGGGCTCCATCCCACCACCCTGGTATCATGACCTGAGCCAAAATCAAGAGCCAATGCTCAACCAACTGAACCACCCCGTGGAAGTGATATTTAAGCAATGACTTGAATTGAGAAATACTCATGGGGGAGAAAAGTTCAATTCCATTCATAATGAGAAAAATGATTTCACCTATTTCCTATGTGCACAGGTGGCATTCATTCTCAACTGCAGTGGAGGGGGCCAGCACTCTGACACACAGAATGATACACACATTTCCCCCCGGGCGATCCTTCTCCAGAAAACCACCTCTCTTTCTTGGCATCTTGCCAGTGTAAACGAAGGGGACTCACACACTTTATGTTGCTGATACAGAACTTTATTCGTCTACAAAGAATCCAGAAGAAACTGCTACATTTCAGCTGTGGTGATCACATCTACGAAGCGGAGGCAAAATGGGAGCAGCTCTGTCCCTTTGCTTCCAATGGTGGCACACAGTGCGTGCAGTGGGTAACACAGAGTCCTCTCATTTATCGAGCACTTACCATCCATCAGGCACACTGCTAAGCACATTATCTCATTGGACCTTTATAACAGCACTTAGTTGCTATGGGATAGCTATTTCTACTCTGTCTTCATAGATTACATTTGTTAATTTTATACATAAAATGTGTGGATTCAGGTTATGGAAACTGGCCAAAGTCACACAGACCCTATGTGGCTAATTCTGAAGCCTGAGATTCCAGAGTGGAATTGATTCACTGCAGTCCTTGCTTTGCAAAATAAATATCAGGCAGGTGAGTCATTTGTCTTCTTTCAAGTTTAGAACAGCTTGGTAGTGGCTTTGGTTAGTACAGGTAAATTTGTATCCTATCTCCCAGAAGGTCATTCTGTGGCTACTTACAGAATGTATGATGCTTGGTATCAGCTTGATATTTTCCCCCTTCTATTATAAAATACCAAATCAAACCCAATCCTTTGAGGCCATCAAATGTCCTCATTGGCTGACAGATCTCTAAGCCTACTTGTAGATTGCCAGGCAGTTTTAAAAATTACAGGGTTCCCACATGGAACTCACAGAGTCATTGCTTTGTTACGATGATAAAACAGTAGTCATTTAAAAGTTAACGGTTTTAAAAACACACAATCTCACATAACTTCCACAACACTTTATGTCAGGTTATTAAATTCTCTGGCTTGTTGCCAACAGAGTTTACAGAAGAAACAAGGTTTTAGTAAAGGAGATCCTATTTACAATAATGTTTACGTTAAAATTAAATCTCTGATATTCCCATCTCTATCTAAATTCTAAGTACTCATTAAGGGTAACATACACAACATCTTTATGGGATAAAACCCATTCCCAGGCCAATGCCAGCTGTCTTATTTGAGTTGTTAGAGAGGGACTTTCAATTCTATAATTGAAACATCACTATTTAGTCCTTCAGAAAGGTGGTCATTAAAAAAATTTTAATGTTTTTATTATCTATTTTGAGAGAGAAAGAGTAGGGGGTGCAGAGAGAGAGAGTGGGAGAGAATCCCAAGCAGGCTCCACACCGTTAGTGCAGAGCCTTGATGTGGGACCCAATCCAACAAACCGTGGGTTCATGACCTGAGCCCAAATCAGGAGTCAGACACTTAACTGACTGAGCCACCCAGGTTCCCCCCAAATGTGGTCATTTTAGTTTTCTTCTGTTAATGTCTTTGATTCTTAGAAAGCAAGATCTAAAATAAACTTGATTTGTAATTCTGGTAAAGAATTGACCCAAACACTTCTTTCTGTCATTGAACATCTATTTTAGTTATTGAAATGTCAACCTTGGAAATATTACATTTGTAGAGATGAAACTGAGAAGCTTCGCAGTTAGGATCCTCTTATGCGTGACTGATTTTGTCAATCAAATGTATGTGTGATTTCAAAAACAACTTTTAGAGATTTATTTGTTATTTCTCAGTATGCACATGTTCATTGTTCACTGTAATGCTTTGACCGTAAGTGATTCTGATACAGGAATGACTTAGAGGGGAGGACAGAGACAGAGATAGAAAATGGGTGTGTGACCTTCTGGTGTGTTTTTAAAATCACTTGGGAGCAATACTGAGAAATATTTTCTAAGTAGTTGCCAGCTTTCAGCCTGCATTTTGTAGGGAACTCTGATTTGATGTCCAAAGACACCTCCCTACAGGAGGACAACACAAATCGTAAGTACAGATCTATGTGATACTTTCTGGACATTCTTACAAGCTGCCAGATAGTCCTATCCTGTAATGCAGAAAACAAAACAACTGAAATCACTTACGTGGCTGCAATAGCAAAAAACGTCCTTGTCTGTTTTATTATTGTCACCATCATTATGATCATTGAGACTCAGTTTAGGAAAACTGCTTGCTTTTCCTTTTTTAAAGTTTATTTATTTTAAGAGAGAGAGAGCATGAGCAGGGGAGGGCCAGAAAAAGAAGGAGAAAGAGGATCCCAAACAGGTTCTGCACTGTCAGCATGGAGCCTGATACAGGGCTCGGACTCATGAACTGTGAAATCATGACCTGAGCTGAGATCAAGAGTCGGACGCTCAACCGACTGAGCCACCCAGGCGCCCCCAGGAAAACTGCTTTCTATTGGCTTAGGGGTGTCTTTGGTCATTTGCACATAGTAGATGCTTAATAACCACTTTTTGAATGAATGAATGAGATGTCTATGTTTATGGCTAACGTGGAAAGAGTTGGAGGATCCTAAACCATTTCAGAGTTTTTACAAGAGGCAGCATTGCAACACTCATGCTAAAGAGAATCTTTCAGAGTTCATCTTCGCTTAAGTTGTTGCCTGCATGAATCATTCTAAAGTTCTCCCAGACACAGTGGGGCTCCCAAATGCCTGTGATGTAAAGCCGTTGCAATGTGTGAACGTGTAGGAAGTGTTTTTAAGATTTTCTTTCCCAGTCATCTTGCATTTTGGCAGATGACACAATTGAGGTACAATATGTAGGTGGACATTTTCTAAATTATAAAATACAGGAGGCTAGTGGGTGACTGCAGAGGCAATGACATTAACAAAGTAGGGAAGATAAGGTTTGGGAGTTAGAAAAAGCAGTAATTCTCTCACCATTAATAAAGAACCATGACACGTGATACTAATAGAAAGGATAGAACAATCAGGAACATACACCCGCATGCTGCAAGAAGTGCTAGGAAGGCAAAGATCATTTTATTTTGAACCCAAACTTTTATTTTGGTTGCTCTCCTACTAACCTAACTTCTATTTTCAGATTTCACACACACACACACACACACACACACACACACACACACACACACACACTCAGAGCTATATACAAAAAGTATAACGTAAGCATGTGTGATATATAAAACAAAATTAGAGCATGAGGTACCTTCTAAGTATAAAATGAAAATTGGAAAATGTCTTCTGGGTGGAGGATTCCACATGCTGACATTGGGTAGTTCAATCCCAAGTCACTGCAACAGGGTACACACCACTGTGAGTTTAGCAGCAATGGGGTCTCAGTCCTCAGCCTTGAAGACTGACACTTGGTGTTGTTACACCAAGAATGGATCCACCTCTTTCAGGCTGACTTACTGGAGACTGATTATGTAAAATCAAAATGCCACACTTCCCATACCATGAAACATAAAACTGTCACATATGCAGGAGTCCTCACCTCAGCACGACCAGCTCATTCCCTCCCTGTCAAAAGACCAGCAGGAGACAGGGCACCTGGATGGCTTAGTCGATCAAGGGTCTGACCTCAGCTTGCGCCATGTTCTCGCGGTTCGTGTGTTTGAGCCCCACATCGGGCTCTGTGCTGACAGCTCAGAGCCTGGAGCCTGCTTCAGATTCTGTCTCCCTCTCTCTCTGGCCCTCCCCTGCTTGCACTGTCTGTCTCTGTCTGTGTCTCTCAAAAAGAAACATTAAAAAAATAAAATTAAAAGAAAAAGACCAACAGGGGAAGTGAGGCTGGAAAACACAAGACTCTATGATGAGCTTGAAGTTAGAAGCGAGGAAGTGAGACCAATGGATTAGCTGGGGGTGGCCAACACAGCTGCCTCCGGAGTCCAGGCAGTTAAGATAGCGGAGTGACGGTGACTGACTGGGAGAGTGAAGGTGACAGCTTTTACTCAGTCCTAGCTGATTTTTGGCAAGTGAGATTGTGGGCTTTTTCAAGAAAAGCAATAAATGGAGAGTCTTGCATAAAATCTTGAAAAAAAAAAAGATGTTCCCAGTTAGTTTGAATATTAAAAAGAAAATCTACAGGATCCAGACAAATCTAACTGTGAGCCAGGTTAGGCGTGTGACCTCTGCCTTGGGTTTCCATAGCCTGATGCCTTTGGCTCACAGGAAGGGGATCTTGCTGTAAGGCCTGAGTAACTCAGAGCCACTGGTTAAGGCTCTCTGTCCTCTAAATAGTGTTTAGATGCACACAGCCAACACCTGCCTTAGTGACACTTGTTTTTCTATATTTCTGTCACAGACCAATATCATCCCCTCCCACACACCTTTGGATGGACACATTCTTTAAGGTATCATGACATATTCTTTCATAGCCCAGTCTTGCTGACCTGACAGCTGCTTAATTTGCACTGTCAGCTCTGATCACTGTATATTGATTGTACAGTTTAATGCTCCAGTCAATCTTTATTTCCTATATATGCAAGTTCCAAGGGGACAGGGCCTTATATCTCCATGAACCGACAACACTGGCTTATAAAATGTATGTCACTTTGTCAAAATCATACATTATTTTTAGTTCTGCCCATTTGACCTGGAATAAGCAATTTTTCCTATCTCTTGATAAACCGGTGATCTCCCTGGTGGCTTGTTTAAAATAGAACCCATCAAATGGACCATCTGTACAATATCTGTATTAGAGTTTGAAAAGAGAGAATAACATTTGAGAAATGTTTAGGATGAAATAAACTGCAGAAATGACTATTAATTTTTTGTCTAATCACAGCTGGCTCATTAGATATGTTATTTTTAAAATCAGCAGCATGGTCATAGAAACATTTTCTTCTCAATTTGCCACACCAGTAGGCATATGGTGCTGATGCCAGCATGATAAAATTGAGGCAGTGAGGCCTTAAAAAACAACCCATATTATTATGTCTTACTTTGGGTGCTAACTTGAGATTGAGCAGCTGTTCAACAAGTGTGGGAGGCATTTCAAAGACAAATTTTAGGTCTGGGCCCGAAACTCATAGAATATGGAGTGGAAGGTTCTGTCCTACAAGGTGTACAAATCTGGGCAGCAGCTCCCAGACAGCACATTGGCTACAATGTTGACTCTGCGTCTTGGTCTCCAGACCTCCAGAGAGAAGTTAAAATGTGTTTTATTTTGCCAGTCTGGTCTGAAAGAAGCATTGGGATATTTGGTATTCAGGGACATTTTATCTGACAAAGGACACCTGGCTCCGAAGTTATGGTTTACTTAAATAATTGTCCCACATAGAGAGAATTTTCAGAACAGTTAAATGAAAAGAGAGGAAGCTGCTCATGCAATTAACATACAGAGCTTCCGGGTCCATCTATCATTTGCTTATGAACCACTCATCCAAATCATGACAATAAGAGAAATAGTTTGTTATGGAAGATTTCAAACAGGCACAAAAGTTGAGGGAATAGTTGAATGAACCCCCATGTACTCTGCAGTCAGTCTCACCAATGAGCAACATTGGCCAACTTGGTTCATTTATACCCCTACTTGTCATTTCTACCTGCCAATGGATTTAAGTAAATCTCAAACATTACCTAAAATATTTCAGTGTGTATCTTTAAATAATAAGGACTCTTTTCCTAAACACACAGTAGCATTATCACATCTATAATTAAACAATAACTCCTAAATGTCAACAATGATCTAATCAGTGTTCCAATAGTTCTGATTATCTCATAAATATTTTATAATTTGTTTGTTCAAATCAGGATCCAAACAAGGTCTACATATTATATTTGGTGGTTGTGACCCCTAAGGATCTTTCTCTCTTTTAAAACATGTTTTTATTGTAATGTAAATCTATAGAAAACTACACAAAACAAATATATGGCAGTGAATTTTTGTAAAAGTGAACACTTTTGTAACTACAACCCAGGCCAAAAAATAAAACTTTGCCTTTCACTTAAAAAGCCCCTTTTTGCACCTTTTGGGATGAGCACTGGGTGTTGTATGGAAACCAATTTGACAGTAAATTTCATATATTAAAAAAAAAAAAAATAAATAAAAAAAAAAATAAAAAGCCCCTTTTTATAAGATACTTCCCAATGATGAACACTTTCTTCCCCAATTATTTTTATAGTAACTGCTGCTTTGCAAATAGTCTTATCACCCAATTGTGGCAAAATGTCTCTGGACATTATATAATTTAGCCTTGCCCATTAAAAAAAGAAGAAGAAGGGCTGGGAATGCAAGCTGGTGCAGCCACTCTGGAAAACAGTATGGAGGTTCCTCAAAAAATTAAAAATAAAACTACCCTATTACCCAGCGATTGCACCACTAGATATTTATCCAAGGGATAGAGTTATGCTGTTTCTAAGGGACACATGCACCCCCATGTTTATAGAAGCACTATCAACAATAGTCAAAGTATGGAAAGAGCCCAAATGTCCATCGATGGATGAATAAAGAAGATGTGGTATATATATACAATGGAGTATTATTCAGCAATCAAAAAGAATGAAATCTTGCCATTTGCAACTATGTGGATGTCAATCAAGTTCACTCCTGAAATGCATCCAGAAGGAAGACTGAGAGCCCAAATTATGGACAAAGTAAGAAAGATACCATGAGAATATGGCCTAGTCCAAACTAGGCCTGAAGTAGGAGAATTGCTCTCAGTCCTGAGTTCCATTCCCTCACCTTCTGCAGTCCACCACCCGCCAATATTTGTGACTTTTTGTGACTGGTTTATTTCCCTTAGCATAATGTCCTCACGGTTCATCCACATTGTAGCATGACAAAAGATTTCCTTCTTTTTTAAGGCTGAATAATACTCCACTGTATGTGTATACATTTGTTCACCCATTCATTAGTCAATGGACATTAGGATTGCTTTCACCTCCTGGTTATTGTGAAGGGTGCTGCTACGAACATGGATGTGCAAACAAGACCCTTCTTTCAGTTCTTTTGGCTATATACCCAGAAGGGGGATTGCTGGACCATTTCCTTCCTTTGTAAAGCTGAATAATATCCCACTGTACGTATACACCACATTTTGTTTATACATTCATCCCTCCATGGACATTTGGGTTATTTCCACTTTCCATGCTGCTATGAACATGAGTGTACAGATACCTATTTATGAATTCCTTCTTGATGAATGCCTGTGGTTCCTTGTTCATGTGTTCATTGTTCATTCCTTATGGCCAGTATGTGTCAGGAATCATTGTAGGCATAAGGATACCTCAGTGATTAAATCAGACAAAGGCACCTGCCCTACTGGAGCTTAAATTTCAATAATGGAAGGCATTCCATAAAAAAGAAATATGATAAATAAATAATGTATTAAGTGAGATTATGATACATGTCTTGGGGAAAAATAGGGCAGAATTAGAGTGATGAGATATATCGGCTGCAGTTTTAAGTGGGATGCTCAGGATAGGCCTCACTGAGAAATGACACTTGGGCAGAAACTTGACAGACTTAGGGAGGAAAGCTCAGAAAATAAGTTCTATTCAACCTTCAGGGAGAAATGATAAGAGCATCAATTTAAGAAATTTCTTACCCAAAATCAGAAATGTGTAAAGAATTGAGTTTTTAGGATTATGTCAGTGATGATCTCCTCTCTGGTGGACATCGTTCAGTGCAATTATATATAGAATACAGCTTGCGATAGAGACATTTCTCTACGTTCACCAGACTCTTTCATTTCCCTCTTGGGCTCACAGGAAGACTACTTTTCCCAGACCCCTGTATCTAGGTGGGACCATGTGACTAGTTCTGGGTAAAAGAATGCAGATAGAAATCATATAGGTCACCAGGTCTCCACCTCCCAGGTGGTCCTTCACCCTCCCTCATCATTCTCTCTCTCTCTCTCTGGGCTGCAGTTGTGCTGGGTGGAGGCAGAGGATCTATGGGAGGACTCCAAGGCTCTAAGGGGCAGAGGAGCCACGTATGAAAGAAGCCTGTGCCCCTGAGCCCCCTGAGCCCCTGCCAACTTGACTGCATTATGAGATGAGCAAGAATGAAACCTTTTGTGTGGGTGTAAGCCATGGAGATTTCGGGTTGCTGGTTACAGCAATTAGTCAATCCTAACATGTATCCTATCCTAACACATAGCTGAAGCCAGCTGGAAGTTTTTTCTTTTCCAGTTATGTGTAAAGCAAACATCCCTACATTGAATCTCAGGTAGACAGCTCCTTGAACAGATGGTGTTGTTGTGTTTCTTGCACAACTTTCTGCTGCCACCACCTGAGGTTTGGTGGGAGTGAGAGAACAAGGCCTTCCCTACCATGAATAAGACTCTAGATTTATAGGCTTTAGATGCTGTAAATGCTCCCATTCACAGTACCACAAAAGGTGCTTCTGCTACAATGGCAGGGCCTTCTGGGTAAAACTATATCCAAAATAATGTTAAATACACATAGAGTCCTAGCTTCCCAACATCATTAGTACACCTCAGAAGGGAAGTGTTGCCCGGTATCTTCTAGTCACTTCCTGGTCTTTTTTCATCCCACTCAGATGGAACAATTGCTGTCCCTTCTTTCTAGTTTATTCTAAAATGTCTGAGCTATGTCTTTCAGGTTTTGTTTGGTTTTAGTTTTTTTTTTTGGTCCTTGGGAAAGTAAAACACTTTTATCCATGGGTCTTAGGTTTAAGTCACTGGCATTCTTCAGGTTTTGACTAAAGAAGTTATTTTAATGAATTTTATATCTATTCTTGATTTGATGGTTTGGGGGAATGGGTTGACTAACCAAGGTTCTAAAATGTCTGTCAGTTTTCCTGAGTTACCTCTAGTTCACAAACCTCTTGTAGCCAACAGTTGGAGCGCCCTGAGCCATACTGCTGGCCCACCTGATTTCAGTAGTCATGATGCATTATCCCACGCATATGGACAACATCCTACCTCAAGTGTATGCATGGTGTCTCTCTGCTTCTCTTAGTCTTTTCTCAGAAGTTGTGGAAATTTGCTCAGTCGGTACGTGGGTTTAGGGGAACCTGAGGTAAGACAGTTGGAAATTGAAGTGCTAGAAAATGAGGACCCTGGGACAAGACACTGCAACTGGTGAGATGAAAACAAGGACCCCACTGCCAGTGGTACATGGCCTGGAAAGAACACCTGGTGAGCTCTATCCTCATAACTGCCAAAAAATCTCACTAGTGCTAGGAGGACTGGCATGAGGTTTAGGTAGAAGGGGAAAGTACTGACTTCCACAGCAGCTCTAGTACTTATGATGGTAAGTATGAGGATTATGGAATTGGCTGACTTTTATGATCTGCTCTAAAAACCTGGAAGAAAAAGAGTGGTCTCACTACCAATTCAGGGCATGCTGTGAAACCCAGAAAGTGTCCATGGCAGTATTACGGAGATGCTTGTTTTCTACTGGGGAGTGGCAGATGTGCTATTAAGGAGACTGATTGCTTGTCATTGGCAGGTTTCCTTTTGGGAAGGTCAGAGCCCTTATAGGGAAGGAGGAAGATGCTGAGACATGGGATGGCATATTTTGTGGATGTACCTGAAAATTTTGAAGCCCTGGATTCTTCTGAGTGGGAACAAACATTCCCATTCATCTTCCTAGAGAAGAGCAGCTCCCCTTTGCCAACAGATGACATAAAGCCTTTACCTGAGGCAGATGTAAGATGATGTTTGTCCTTTCCAAGGTCTACCCACACCTTCCACCATTGCCATCAGATAAATAATTAGGGTCAGCTCTCAGCATAGCCTAAATAATCCCTGCTGGGGGACAGATTTCTTCCTGGAAGAACTTCAGGATCTTACTAATATGTGCTGGCAGGAGCCTAGAAATGTGTGTGTGAATAGATCTTCATGGTGTTGGACAGAGGGAGTGGGATGTAAAGTTCTGTAGGGAAGCATTTATTGACTCAGAAGCATCTTCCCATGATGCAGGATTTAACTTCCTGATGAGAAAACTTAATGGGTTGCTAGCTGGGTTCTTTGATGGTAGACATGACAATAACTTACAATTAATGAGACAGAAATGCCACAACCGCCTGTGCAAAGTATGGACAGAAAAGTCAGAAGGGTATGTTGGAACTGATTTACTAAATGACACCAGAGAACCTAACCAATAACTATGTCCCCAGGAAGAGGGACCCTTCACTAAGACAAGAAGGACCACACTGGTGAGAGTGGCACTGGCAGCATGAAGTCAATGCTGGCCCCACAGGCCTCAGACCATACTCCTCTACACCTCAGACCTCAGGACGGGACATGGCAGCTGGTCAGTGCACAGTGCCTGTAAATGGCCAACGTCTCATCTCAAGCATGTGCTGGGGATCTCTCTGCCATTTGCCTTAGGACTTCTTCCAGAGTCTTTTCGGTCCACATAGATACAATGTGGAAGTGTGGAGGAAATTAAAACCTTAGGGGACAAAATTCAATGAATGAGGAAGATGTTAAGGAGTGAATCTCCCAGCCTTCTGTCCTTCAGTGGGATAATTCTGAGACACAGTCTCCACAGTTCCTTTGAGGGTCTGTAGTGGGACTGAGTCCCCGATGTCCACAGAAGTAAAAAGTCTCCCTGTCTTGGCCTCTCTTTTGCAGAAAGTAACCATGTATTATTTTTTCTCTGTCCCTGTCTCAGTAGCCTCACTCTTGCTCTCTGGGATCACCTCCCAATTCAACTATCACACCCCAGTTCTTGTCTCACACTATGTTTTTAAGGGAGCCCAAATGACGGCTCTTCTGTGCTAGAATTTCAAGTTCCTAAAATTCATGTCTGGGTAGCATAGTACATTGGGCACCAGATAGCCTATTAAAATATCCTCATTTTGGGGCGCCTGGGTGGCTCAGTCGGTTAAGCAGCCGACTTTGGCTCAGGTCATGATCTCGCGGTCCGTGAGTTCGAGCCCCATGTCGGGCTCTGTGCTGACAGCTCAGAGCCTGGAGCCTGCTTCAGATTCTGTGTCTCCCTCTCTCTCTGACCCTCCCCCGTTCATGCTCTGTCTCTCTCTGTCTCAAAAATAAATAAAACATTAAAAAAAATTTAAAATATCCTCATTTGGAAAACATATCCTAGCTTAGCATTAACTGATTCTTGGTAACACAGACATTCTCAAAATTGTACATTTCACTCTCTCTACCTCAAGTCCATTTAGGGGAGTGGCAATATTTTTCCTACAAATATTCCCCAGGCCCAGCAGAAAGGCCTTGGTAGCAACGCTGAGACAGTACAGGAAAAGCAAGAGGGACGTAACTCTTGTAAAGCCACCGGTCTGAGGCAAGGGTTAAAAGTTTTCATAGGGTCAGAGACAAATACCTCCTTATGGGAAAGAGAACAAGTGACAGATAACAGCCATCAGGGAATAATGGTTGTCTGAGCAAAATTAGAAAGTAACAATTTAAAGCCAGCTTGCACAAGTACTTCTATCTTCCAGGAGCCCTAAAGAACATCAGTCATCAAGAAAGGCATCCTGTGACTGTCTTGTGTCTACTAAAAAGTAGCAGCCACCAGATAATGACCGTGGGACTAAAGGAGGCTTCCCTACTCACAGCCCCTCCCCCTTTGGAAAAGTGCCTTTATAAGCCTTGCACACTGCTGCCACTGCTTCTGGGAGCGACATTCCTCTTTCTCATTGGCTCCCTTGAATACAAGCTATCTCTAATAAGCTCCACCTGCTGTCTTACTTTTGCACTCAGTGTTCATTTCTATGGCACTGAGACTCAAAAACCTGCTCTTGCGGGTCCAGTAACAAAGCCAGGTAAAGCTCACAATATGAGCAAGCAAATAGCTGGAACTACTATATTTCATAAAGAGTGGTTGTTATTAGAAGCAATAAGGGGACCTAATTAGGTTTCGTGCAATTGAAAGTAATTGCATTTTCTCATGTAAGCACTTTAGTGCATCTGAGCACTGAGCCTAGTTCTCCATGCTAACTCCCATCACTTATTTGCACTGTCATTTGCTTTACCTAAATTATTATTTCTGTGAGAGTTTGTATCTGACTTATTTTCAATCTGTAAAACATCAGATGGCTCTGTTTCCACCTTTGTCGGTAAAAAATGCATGGGCCGACAAGAGGCCAAGGTCAAGTTCCAGGAGAGGTACAAGACCAGCAAGAACAAATAGTTCTTCCAGAAGCTGGAGTTTTAGATCTGTTTTGTTTCAGTCATTAAAAATACAAAAAAAAAAAAAAAAAAGGAATTATTTTAATTCCAGCAATAAGGTAATGGTTAAGTAAATAATAGGATAATGGAATAATAGAACAATGCTCAATGGACTATTGGGCAGCCATTAAGAGCATTCTACAAAAAAGTTTAATACCACGAGGGAAAAGCAAGATACTAAACTTATATATAGTATTAATTCACCTGGATGGACATAAATATAAAACATAGAAAAGACAGAGACAAAAGCATACTGACATGGTAACTATCATGGATCTTTAGGTGCTGAAACTAGGTGGTGATTTTAATTTTTTAAACAATAATGTTCTAGGGCGCCTGAGTGGTAGTCGGTTAAGTGTGATACTTCATCTCAGCTCAAGTCTTGATCTCAGGGTCATGAGTTCAAGCCCTACGTTGGGCTCCATGTTGGTCATGAATCCTATTAAAAAAAAAAAAAGTTCTCCAGGTACCTGGCTGGCTCAGTCCACAGAGCGAGCAACTCTTAGTCTCAGGGTTGTGAGTTCAAGCCCCATGTTGGGTGTAGGGCTTACTTAAAAATAAGTAAAGTTCTAAACTTTTCATAATGATTTTCTAACAGGAAACACTTTTAAACAGAAACAATAAGATGATCTGTTAATCAAAACCTATAACTTTTTACTTGAAAGATAGTTTTCAATATCTCTGCATCAATCTTTGAATAAGAGAGGGTACATATTGAGAAGCCAGACTTTTCATCAGAGCAAAGTGCTGCTGTGTATATCTCTGACATGCCAAACACAAAGGAAGTAACATAAGAAAATATCAACTGGGTTTACAGCTGATTTGTGACCCTGACAAGAAAACTATTAAACTTTCAGATTCTCTTTTTTTCCTCTAGGCTGGGCATTTTTTCCCCCAGTGTTTAAAATTCACTCCTAAAACACAGGTTACCTTGATTTTGTCTTGTATGATAGTATAAAAATCATGGTCATTGTGAGTTCAGGTCCTCCGAGAAGCAGATTCCAAGATGAGGTTAGATGTGCAGGAGAGGGTAACGACTGCAAAGGATGGGGAGGGGAGAACAGGAATAGGCAGGCAAGAGCCTTCAGCTGGAAACAAAGGTCCAATTCCTGGGGAAGAAGAGAGGGAAGGGAGGCTGGGTAGTAAGAGTCTCAGACTGCAGTGCAGTTCCAAGAGAGGTTCAGCCAGGCCAAAGGGGAGTCCTTGAGCCACACTATCCATTAAAGCAGTCTTGATTTTCACACGAAGAGACATTTGTACCTCATCATGCTCAGTCACTGACTGGGGGCAGTCTGTGGGCATTATGACCTTGATGCAAACGCAGTGGTACATTCAGAGGGGTGGCTATTAGGCCCAAGGTCAATTATGCTCACCACAAATGGGTATCTATGCAACAGAAGTTCAGGGCCACCACAGTCACTAAGATGCACGTTACAGGAAGATGGCAGCCTGGCTGGTTCCCGAAGTCTTTGAAACACAGAATGAGTGCCCTTGATCTTTTCTTGAAGTTCATCACTATTAGCAGGTATGCTGAGAGGCAATGCCTAAAGTAACTTGGAGTGAAGCACATTTGAATTTGTGGGCTGATAATGCATATCACTTTCCAATTGCCTCACATATGCAGAAATAGTTATCATGTACATATTTAACTGCTTTTGATGAACTTTGGCTGGGGAAACACAGCTCATCTATTCTGCTGTATTTGGTTTTGTTTTGCTAATTCTCTATTTCAGGTAAATATAATGAAGATAATAATACATTGCAAGTGAGATACCAATTCAGAACATTTCACAGTATTTCCTTTGGAAGTATTGGCTCAACAGAGATGATAATTACTGGAAAGCAAAAATGTAAAGCTGTCATACAAACTGAAGTGTTTCTACTATTTCTGAGGCATTTAATCAATTCAGCTGAAGCAATCAACAAAACCAGTTGTTTATTGTTATGTGGTCCAAATTGCCAAATGACTAACTGGGTTTTTTCAGATTTAATTGACTGGATGTTGAACTGCTGTGATAACATACACCAACATGCCCAAATGGCTTTTAAGGTAGCAAGACTGCAGAAAAGTCACTACAGCTAATAATAATGAGTAAAATGCCTTTCTTTTTAAAAAAAAATTTTTTTAAACGTTTATTTTATTTTTGAGACAGAGAGAGACAGAGCATGAACGGGGAGGGTCAGAGAGAGGGAGACACAGAATCTGAAACAGGCTCCAGGCTCTGAGCTGTCAGCACAGAGCCCGACGCGGGGCTCGAACTCACGGACCCCGAGATCATGACCTGAGCCGAAGTCGGCCGCTTAACCAACTGAGCCACCCAGGCGCCCCGTAAAATGCCTTTCAATTATTTTACACTTGAAACAAAAACACTACTGAATTATAAAATGGTCAAAATAGCCAATAAGGTTGGATAATATAACTGTTTATTAATTTTTATTTTATTTTTTGTTTTTGAGAGAGAGAGAGAATGAGCGGGGGAGGGGCAGAGAGAGAGGGAGACACAGAATCCAAAGCAGGTTCCAGGCTCTGAGCTGTCAGCACAGAGCCCAAGGCAGGGCTTGGACCCACGAACTGTGAGATCATGACCTGAGCTGAAGTCAGACGCCCAACCGAATGAACCACCTAGGCACCCTGTTTATTAATTTTTAAAATTGCCTTGCTATAACTGAGGAGTGACTTAAATTTTTGTCTCTAGGGTCTTCTTTATCAGTGTGCCCCAGTGTTACTGGGCAGAATAAACCCTGTATGCCCTGCTCATGGTAGGAGTTCAAGGACTACTTTTTTTTTTTTTTTTTAACTGAGTGTAGTTGATACACAATGTTACATTAGTTTCAGGTGTACAGCATTGTGATTCTACAGCTCTATACATTATGCTATGCTCACCAAAAATATAGCTACCATCTGTCACCATATAACACTATAACAGTATCATTGAGTACATTCTCTATGCTGTGCTTTTCATCCTTGTGATTTACACCTTCCATAACCAGAAGCCCTATGTCTCTGGCTCTCCTTCACCCATTTTGCCCATCTCCCACACTCCCCTCTGGCAACCATTAGTTTCTTCTCAGTATTTATGGTTCTCTATCTGCTTGTTTTGTTTGTTCATTTGTTTTCTTTCTTAGATTCAACATATAAGTGAAATCATATGGTATTTGTCTTTCTCTGACTGATTTATTTCACTTAGCCTAATACCCTCTAGATTCATCTATGTTGTTGAAAATGGCAAGATTTCATTCATTTTTAGATCCAAGTAATATTCCATTGTATGTATATACCACATCTTCTTTATCATTCATCTATAGATGGACACTTGGATTGCTTCCATATCTTGGCTATTGTAAATAATGCTGTAATAAACACAGGGGTGCATATACCTCTTCGACTTAGTTTTTGTTTTCTTTGGCAAATATCCAAGAGTGGAATTACTGGGCCATATGGGATTTCTATTTTTAATTTCTGAGGAACCTCCATACTGTTTCTCACAGTGGCTGCACCATTTTACATTCCTACCATCAGTGGGAGAGGTTTCCTTTTTCTCCACATCCTCACCAATACTCGTAGTTTCTTGTGTTTTTGATACTAGCTATTCTATCTGGCATAAGGCGATATCTCATTGGGGTTTTGATTTGCATTTCCTTGATGATGAGTGATGCTGAACATCTTTTCATATGTTTGTTGGCCATCTGTTTGTCTTCTTTGGAAAAATGTCTATTCAGGTCCTCTGCCCATTTTTAATTGTATTATTTGGTGGTTTTTTTGTTGCTTGTTTTTTGTTTTTGAGTTGTATAAGATCTTTGTATAAGATCTTTGTATATTTTGGATATTAACCTTATTGGATATATCATTTGCAAATATCTCCTCCCATTCAGTAGGCTGCCTTTTTGTTTCATTGATAGTTTCCTTTGCCGTGCAAACACGTTTTATTTTGGTGTAATCCTGACAGTTTGTTTTTGCTTTTGTTTCTTTTTCCTGAGGGGACATACCTAGATAAGTGATGTTAATGCCGATGTCAAAGAAATTACTGCCTATGTTTTTTTCTAGGAATTTATGGTTTCAGGTCTCATATTTAGTTCTTTAACCCATTCTGAATTTATATCTGTATATGGTGTAAGAAAGTAGTCTTTTTAAAAAAATATTGTGCTAAAAACAGTTAACATGAGATCTGCTCTCTGAAATTTTTAAGTGTACAATACATTATCAATGACTATAGGTACAGTGTTGTACAGCAGATCTCTAGAGCGTATTCGTCTTGCTTAACTGCAACCTTACGCCTGTCGGTTAGTAATTCCCCATTTCCCCTTCTCCCCAGTCCCTGGCAACCACCTTTCTACTCTTTGATTCTATGAATTTGACTATTTTAGATAACTAATATAAGTGGAGTCATGCAGAATTTGTCTTCACTTAGCATAATGTCCTACAGGTTCATCCATGCTGCATATTGCAGAATTTCCTTCTTTTTAAAGGCTGAATAATATTCTGTTATATGTAGGTACTACATTTCCTTTATCCTTTCATCTGTTGAATGCCATTTAGGTTGTTTCCACATTTTGTGCGGCAATGAACATGGAAGTGCTAGTATCTCTTCAAGATCCTGATTTCAATTCTTTCGGATAAATACCCAGAAGTGGAATTACTGGATTATACGATAGTTGTATTTTTAATTTTTTGAGGACTCTTCATACGGTTTTCCATAGTGGCTGCCCATTTTGCAGTTTTCTCAACACCATTTGTTGACAAAACTGTCCTTTCCTCGTTGTGTATTCTTGGCACTATTGTTGAAGATAAGTTAACCATACATGCATGGATTTATTTCTGGGCTCTCTATTCTGTCCCATTAATCTATATGTCTATCTTTATGCCAGTGCCATACTGTTTTGGTTTTACTAGCTTTGTAATATATTTTTAAATCAAGAAGGGTGATGCCTCTGGTTTTGTTGTTCTTTCTCAAGACTGCTTTACCCGTTTATGGTCTTTTGTGTTGACATATGAATTTTAGAATTATTTTTTATATTTATGTAAAAAATTCCAATGGGGTTTTGATCGGGATTGCATTAAATCTGTAGATTGTTTTGGATAGCTTTGATATTTTAACAATATTAAATATTCTAATCCATGAACACAGAATGGTTTTCCATTTGTGACTTCTTTAATTTCTTTCATCAATGCTTTATAGTTCCAGCATACAAGTCTTTTATTTCCTTGATTAAATTTATCCCTAAGGATTTTATTCTTTTTGGTGCTATTGTAAATGGAATGTTTTTCTTAATTTCCTTTTCAGATTGTTTGTTGTTCATGTATAAAAACACAAGTGAATTTTGTATGTTGATTTTGTATCCTTCAACATTACCAAAAGATTTATTAGTTCTAACAGTCTCCTTGTGGAGTCTATAGGGTTTTCTATGTATAATAAGATCATGTCAGGGGAGCCTGGGTGGTTCAGCTGGTTAAGCATCTGACTCTTGGTATCAGCTCAGGTCATCATCTCATGATTTGTGAGTTCAAGCCCCACATCGGATTCCATGCTGACAGTGCAGAGACTGCTTGGGACTCTCTTTCTCTCCCTCTCTCTCTGTTTTTAAAGAAAAACACCAAATTATGCCAAGTTGCTTGTGCCCAGGTGTAATGAGGACAATTCAGTTTCAAAGGAGAAGGGGCACTGATTTAAGGATTGTTGGCATGGGGAACAATAGATGACATATCATCCCTTTATATCCTATCTCTCTGTCTCTTGTCTCTCTCTCAAAAATAAATAAACTTAAAAACAATTTTTTAATAAAAAAATAAGATCATGTCATCTACAAATAGGGATAATTTTACTTCTTCCTTTCTACTTGTATGTCTTTTTATTAACTTTTCTTGGGTAATTTCTCTGGCTAGGACTTCCAATGCACTATGTTGAAGAAAGTGACAACAGTGGGCATCCTTGCCTTGTTCCTGGCATTAGAGGAAAAGGTTTAAGTTTTTCACCACTGAGTATGCTGTTAGCTGTGGGATTTTAATATTTGGTCTTTATTTCAATGACTATTCTTCTTGGTTGGATTTGTGTTACTCTAGAAAGAGAAAGAATGGATCAAACCCTTTTAGTCTGTGATTCATTTGCGAAGTGTGGTTCCTAGACTTAGCAGTATCAGCATGCACCCAGTAACTTGTTAGAAGTGCAAATCTCAGGCCCACCCCAAACCTATTGAATCTGAAACTTTGAGAGTAGGGCCAGCAATTTGTGTTCTCAGAAGTCATCCAGGTAACTTTAATGCATACTAGGAGGAAGTCTGGCTACCACCATTTCCCATGGAATGGGCTTCAGAAAGTATTCCGTGGCATATTAACAAGTGTTATGCAACAGAGGAGTTCCTTATTTCAATACATTTGGGAAATTCTGAGCTAAAAAAGTTAAGTAGAGCTCATGGGCCATGCTCACAGAGGTCCCCTACAGGTCATTTCTCCTGATCTGTCACTATTTACAAGCATCTGCTTATGTTCCCCAAATAGCACATTCCACGTCCTTTCCCCTAAGAGCCTAGTTTCCCACCCCTCTCAGCCATTCAGAGAGAGTTCTCTTTCCATCATTGCAAAGCCCACTTTTCTTTTATACGCCCCAGTATGACTGACAGGGGGGAAATGCAGTGTGGTCTGATGCCCCACCCATCCTGCAAGGCAATCACAGTAATTAATGAGCAACATATTAACCAAAGAGTAGATTATTCAGTCCTAAATAACTACTCATTTGGGACACAGTCAAATATATATTTAGAAAAAAGACGTTTTTCTGCAAGGACGCAGTCTTGCTAAAGACATAGCCAATTCCTATTTCTAAACTTGAATGAAAACATAGTCTGAGGCATCTATATTTGTGCTATTTCAGCGGTTCAGTGCTCACAAAATTAATGTGAAGTTATTTGCTTTACATCTATCTGCAATGCAAAACCTAGCAAAGGCCTGCCCACAGAATAGATTCCAGTTTCCATTTTAAAATGCAGAAATTGGTTATAGGCCCCCAGATAGCAGCTTTTCCATTTAAGCAACTGAGAATTCAAACGCTACCTGCAGCCACAGGAAGAAGATACAGGCAGCTCAAATACACTGGTTTGTCTACAATATAGGACTTACTTACACGACAGAGTCCAAATCACTTTTTCACTTAAGAAAAAAAAATGAATACACTCCCGTGCTTTCAAATTTTACTGTGTTTCATTGTTAGTTTAACCTTGTAAGCCAAAGAGCAGAAGGAGAACATGCAAGAAGAAAAGGATTATCCCAGACTCTAAAAAGCATACTATTTGCATATCTTGTCTGCCTTCACATGGATCAAGATATATTCCCATACAATAAGTACAAAGGCCTAATGGCTACATAGAAAAGAAGGCTTCCAAAGCCCAGACCCTACCCAAAGTGGATAAAATCTGGGTGAGACAGAACTTGGAAATGAACTCAAGTATAACTTCGGATTTAAAACCTTTTAAAGGAAAACATCAAATTATGCCAAGTTGCTTATGCCCCGTCTTAATGAGAATAGTTCAGTTCCAAGGGAGAAGGGGCACTGATTTAAGGATTGTTGGCATGGGAAACAACAGATGACGTATCATCCCTTTATATCCTATAATAAGTGTGTGTCATCCCAGCCTTTCCTCTAGTTCCTCTGACTCAAATTCATGCATTGTTAAAAACTTATTAAAATGCACTGAATCAGAGCACTGCAGACAACAAAAATAGAGGCAGTTTTTGACACCAAGCCAAATAATTTTGGCTCTTCTTCCCAATGTGCATATAAACAAACTGTCAGACACCCATACATACGGCTGGAAAATTATTCATAAAGGGGGATGATGCCAGAGGTTCTCAGAACGGTTATAACAGCAGGGAATTGATTCACTGACATGTTGTCTGTGGAGGGCTGTTCCTTCCCTTAGTGTCATGTCACATTAACAGGTATTTCATTTCATGTTGTTCACCACTAAACACAAAACTCTTATGTAAATTACAGTAATTAAAACCCAGGTCTTTCTAAGCAGAAACATTAAGCCTTTCCCACGTGCTGCTGTTTCTTTTCCCATGAAAAATAAGAGGAAGATGTAGAATAATTGTCCTGAAAGTCTGGAGGTCAGATCTTAGAAAAAAATCATCAACAAAGCAGTTACATATATTAAAAAGGGGGTGAAGAAGTGGGGCACCTGGGTGGTTCAGTGGGTTGAGCGCTCAACTTTGGCTCAGGTTGTGATCGCTTGGTTCGTGAGTTTGAGTCTCACATCAGGCTCTCTGCAGTCAGCCTGTTGGCGTGGAGCCCACTTTAGATCCCAGAAGTTCCCCTCTCTCTGCCTCTCCCTTGCTTGTGCTCTCTCAAAAAAATGAACATTTTTTTAAAAAGAGGGGGGAGAAAAAAAGGGGGGTGGAGCACCCAAACACACATGGGATCGAGAAGAAACTGAATCTAGGGAGAGGACAACATTAAAAACATAACTGGATTTTAAATGTGCTCAATAAATAGATGCTACAAGTTTTGTTTTGCTTGGATGAAGGTTATAGATTGTAATTTTTACTTGAAGTAAGTAAAAATCCCAAAGTTCAGTTGTAGTAGGGATTGCCAGATGCTCCCCAATATCTATCCTCCCATCTTCTACGGTATAGGCTTTGTAGCTGACTACATGGCCCACCGGTTGGTCTACATTTCCCAGGTTTCCTTCTAAGCCAGCTGTGACCTAAGACAAACTTGATAAAAAGGGATGCAGGCAGAAGTGGTATGTGCATCTCCCAGGCTAAACCCTAAAGAGAAGAAGCATGGCGTCCACTTCCCTTTCCCCCTGTCCATGTACTGAAATGTGGATGAGGATGTAAGTGCAGTTGAGGGCAACACCTTAGTGATGAGGACCAATAAGCAGAATCCTGGGTCCTGAGACTACAGTGTTGTCAAAGCAGCCCCTGACTACTCACACATAATTAGAGAAATAAACTATCTTGTTTAAATCATATTGTTCAGACTGCCTGTAATAGAAGTTGAATGTATATTCTACTGATGCCAGGGATATTTGTTTAAAATGGAGGGTGGGGAACTGCTAATCCGCTACAACAAGGGTTGGTAAATGACAGCCCTCGGCCAAATCTGGCCTGCTGCTTGTTTTTGTAAACAAAGTCTTACTGAAACACAGCCATGTTCGTTCATATCTACATTGTCTCTGGCTGCTTCCACACTATAACGTCAAAACTGACGAGTTGTGACAGACACCGTATGGCCTACAGAACCTAAAATATGTATTATCTGGCCCATAACAGAAAAAAAATGCCCATGCTATAGACAGAAAAAAAAAAACCAAAAAACCCTAGTCATCCAGTACAAGTTGGGAAAAAGGAAGAAACAACAGCAAATAGCAAATTACAAAAAAAAAAAAAAAAAAAAAAAGAGAGAGAATTTAAAATAAAAAGTAAGGAATATGATTAAATGTATTGGTGGCTAAAATAAATGTGAGTGGGCTACCGTCCTCCACTAAACATGTTGACATTCATCAGGTAAGACAATGAGTCAAGCCTGGAGTTGTCAGGAGACCTGGGGCATTTGGATAAAGAAGTTCAGAGGAGGAACAACAGAAAGGATTTGGTGTAGGTAGAATTTTCCCAGGAGAAGAGGAACTGTACTTTCAAGAAATTCCGTGTGACAAATTCCAGATAGCTGTTTGTAAGCTGACTAAGAGAATCAGTAATTATTTCAGCTGGAGAGAAAAAGACTGGGAGGAAGCCAGCCTCACTTCGTCAGTGATCCAACAGCCCTTGGTGAAATAGTCTCAGGGCAGGGTGTCTATAGGAGAGGTAGAAGTGACACAGAAGTCAGTTTTACCAAAAACTACATGCCAATTCAATTGATGGGATTTCGTGCTTAGAAATCATCTACTTAGTATATACTATCTGCCCTATTTATTCCTTTATACTTAATAAAAAATTGTATACATAAGTATCTTAAAGAGCTCTTACCACTGGAGAGATACTGAAAAGGAGCCATGACTCCATGTAGTGGGTAAAGGAGATACTCTCATCCTCTGGGGTTGCCCAAGGACAGAAATGGTGAGGAAGCCTCCTATCTTTGAGCTTCTCTGGGCTTGTTCTGTGTTTGTGCTGCCTGAGGAGCATGCCAGCATTCTTGTCACTGACTGCAGCCTTGGTCATGCCTTCTGTCAGGGGGCACTTGACTAGGCTTCCTCCTAATGCCAGCACCTGCTATGATGTCATCTCCCCAGCCTCAGCCATTTCTACCAGGAAAGATTACACACATTCCCCAATTATCTCCAGAGCCAAATAAGGGGGTGCTGACATGAGTGGAGGAGCTGCTGGGGCAGGCATGGTGAAGGGGGTGGAAATGCAGAGATGGCACCTGGACTCCCCTCTCGTATATCCTTAGAAATAGGAGTCTTCCAAATTTATGATTCAGTAACACTTTAAATCCAGTGTCAGGGTGAATTTTTCTGAGATGTTAGAGGTTATGCTTTGAAGAACTGCTCTTATTATTAGTCAGGTCAGTAAATATATCCCAAATGTCACCTGTATGGAGGGTATTATGTTAGGTACTGAGGATGCCATGATGGATAAAAAGTGTCCCCTGCCTTTGATGAACTTATGGACAGAAAAAAACTCAAGAATAAAACTCCCTCCATTCTTCTCCTACTACTTTCCCCTAATGCACAAATATAGACAAAAATGCACAAGAGTGTGGTGACTGTTGGTCACTCCGTTTAGTTCTATAGGTATTACAACACTTAGATTGGAGTGGACCCTAGAAACGATGGGTCCCTTCCTGCTTCAAGAAACAGTTACCTTTGGAAGCAAGGGGACAGAAAATAAGGGGCTTGTGCTGTTACAAGCTAAATCTGTTGTGCTGACATTTTAGCATTACTGAAAATCAGGGGTAAAGGGAAATTTTTGTCTGCTTTAAAAGAATAAAATCAAATCTGTGTCAGTATTTAATTTGTGCTATGTTTCTTGAAACCAGGGCTAACATTTTCTGGCACCCAACATATACTGCTTGAGTCGTATGCTAAGGAAAAATCACAACATTGCAGTACAGAAAGGACTTGGAACTCATTTGCAAATGTTTTAGAGGGTTTTAGTCTGTTTGGTTCTGGATTACTAATGGCTTTCTGAAAACAAACAAACAAACAAACAAACAAACAAACAAACAAACAAAAGCTATGCCCACCGCCTCCCCCCCCCCCCCCAAAAAAAAAACACAACAACTCTACTTTCAAGCTTTCAGTGAAAAGACATTTTGGGACAAATTTTCCTGTCTTAGAGGTACAATTTTGAGTTTCGTTTACCACTTTCAGAGTGCAATTTTACCCACAACCAATGTGTTTTATGCATAATAGAACCAAATGTAAGTTATTTGAGTTATGATGGATGTCCCTCTGCGCACAACTGTCACATTTTTCGTGTTGCATGTTGTAGGGATGGCCTTGGGCAAAATTACCAAGGAGGTGTAGGTGATCTTTGACCCCTCTCACTTTCTCTTTCTAGTCCTCCCTCCCCTTTTCCTAGTTACCCTTCTCCCTTCTTTAATATGACCAGTTTTCCCATGTCTGACTGCCAGCCCCAACCCCACTATGTCTCACCAACCCCATAGGGCTGGCTTTTGCTGCCACTTGTTCCTAACAAAACCTAGCTTTTTATGTCATATTCCCTTAAAGATCATTCTCCTGCAAACATTCCTGGAGCCAATCTGCTCACATAGATGGAGTTAGTGTATTTATAGCTGTTAAATGTTTTAAAGCATTGCATTGGTGGCTTCACTGAGTTTTATTTTGAGGTGATACCCTCAGATGTGATCAAAGGTCAATATAATAAATGACCATGGGAGAATGCATCTTTTCCTACATTACTGTTGAAAGGAGTTCATTTTTCTGTTTCCTAAACACAGGGTCTATTTAAAAAATTTAGTGTCAGAGAAGTGTCTCTCTGTTGACAAATAGGCATCTTTTTTTCTTTATTTTATTTATTTTTGAGAGAGAAAAAGAGACAAAGAGAAAGCATAAGTTGGGGGAGAAGGCACAGGGAGAGGGAGAAAATCTCAAGTAGGCTCCACACTGAACTTGGAGGTGGACATGGGATTTGATCTCAAGAACCAAGATCATGACCTGAGCTGAAATTAACAGTCAGATGCTTAACCAAATGAGCCAGTGAGCCGCCCCAAATTGGTGTTTTTGAATAGGTGATAATCAAACAAGGAATTGTAATAAAAAAATTCCTTTGACTAGTTTTAGGAAACATTGAGCTGAATCAAATGTGTAAACATAGTCTAGGTTTGGGGTGTATTTATTTATTCTTTTCTGTGTGTGGTCTCTATATTAATGGTCTTAGGAGAAATGTCCTTTTTATTATGTCCCACCTCATGTGTTCCTGGACGTAACATAATGTAGAATATAAATTTAATTATAAAATGTTATTCCTTCCAGAATCATATGGAAGCAAATGACTTAACACAAAGCATCGGTTATTATGTTAATCAGGGACATGACGTGCCCTGGGAGATTATTTTGGACTGGTGGTTTTTCGTGTCCCCTAAATCACAGTCCAAGGACACTGCCTTTACAGGTCCATTCTTAGGCCCGGCCCAGGTAGATTCTGCCTGCTTTGCCTGTGTCAGGTAGACACGTTTGGTGAAAGCCTCCTGGGAGCGGGGATAGTTGGGCTGAAAGATCTATTCAGATGAATGTAAAAGGCATGTCAATTTATAATCTAGTCCAGTCTAGAAGGTTATGCAGGAAAACCCTAAGAGGGGAGCAGAGGGAAGGAGGGCTTATCAACAAACTCCTCTGATATAAATATTCAAACCTAGTTTCCATTGGTCTAAATGTTATTTTTGTGTCTAAAATGATGCTCTGTGGGGAAAAAAAAATCAGGGCAACTAGGGCATGACTGTGGGCACCTGGGACTTTCTAGCAGTTCTAGTTCTAAGTAAAGGTTCTGTTTCTTTTATTCACAACCCCAACCCTCCAACCTAATTCCAAGTTAGGTCCCACTTAACTTAGAAGAAAACCTTCATTGAAGAAGCACCTTCACTGTGGATCTCCTCTACATGATGTAAAACAGCCTCTTTTAGAATTTAATTCTGCACAGCTGGACAAGCAAGGGGGCGATGCAGGTTGCCACAGAAACTGCTGTTGGTGCTAGGAGTCTTTATACTTTGCTCCTAAAAATAAGATGTAAAATGTACCGAGGGTGTGATTAGCGCAGCACAGAAGGGAATTTCTAAAAGGAGAGCCAAGCCTCCCACCCCCACAGGCATGGGGGTGTTCTTCAGAGCTGGAGGACAGGACAGAAATCCGGGAGCAGATGCTCAACATGGCTCCTCCCTCAAAAGGTGTGGGGAAAAACAAATGGGAAAAGTGGCTTTTGAAGAAGAACGCAGTCTTCAGTCAAGCATAATTCACATAAATTTTAGGGTTGGGATGTCCTGAAGTTACCCTGGGAGCAAAGAGAATGTTCTTCTGAACCTACAAAAAAAAGCCACAGTAATGTGGCCAGGAATCCAGATCAGAACATTGTAGCCTGGCGTCTTGCCCAGTACAAGATGCTGTCATGCAGCATCCTTGTTAGGTGGTCCCCCAGTCCATCTGGACATGTTCGGTAACCTTTACTTCCTTAGGAAACATCCTTAAACTGGACTTCTCCCTCTAAATATTGTTGGAGTCTGCCTTTCTGTAATGTCCACTCACTTGCTTTTGTTTACCTTCTGGAGCAACCATGGAAAGTCACTATTTATTTATTTATTTATTTATTTATTTATTTATTTATTGGTCTTAATAGGATAGTTCTTCACTCACTCCCAAAATGGAGTGCACACTCCACTCAAGTGCACACTCATAGCTCAGGGAGGCTCAACAAGCTGAAATATCTGTCCATTTCATAGATCTCTGGATTCAGTACAAAATGAAATACCATTAAAACTGCATCATTTCATGATTACATGCAGAGAGTGTGTATGTGTTTCCAAGCACAATCAGCATCTATCATGTGCCAGGCGCTGTGCCACAGTGCTCCATACATTATTATGTTATTTCATTTTATCCAGTTACATGAGGTAACTTTATTATCCCCATTATATAGAGGAAATTCATTTCAGCATCCTCATGGGTGTGTGCACAGAGTAGAGTGGCAAGGGCACAGACTCTGGAGTCAGAAGGGGTTGAGCTTGAACACCAGTTCCTCCACTTGCTAAATTTGTGATCCTGGATAAGTTATGTAACCTCTTTAAACTTCAGGTTTCTAGTCTCAAAACTGGGTTAAAAAATGTCATGAGTTAGTAGAAGTAAAGAAAATGACATGCTTAAAATGTCAAATGTATAGTGGGTGCTCAATAAATCCTCATTCTCCTTCCCTTCCCTTGTAATCCTAGAGGTCCCCACCATTGTTGGATAGCAGAACTGTCAATCAAAAATGGCCTTAGATCCATGTGCAATCAAGCCTGGAGAAGCTTCCTGTATAGATATTAAATAGTCAGCTTGAGCAAATGAACCATTAAATGACTAAATCCTTTGCAAGCAGAATATAGTGAAATGATATGAGCTGTTAACATAAAATAATTTACTTTTTACTGACCGTTAAAATGGAAGGGAAAAAAAATATGTACATAGCACAGAGGCAGAGGTTGAAATAGTCTTTATGCTATTTCCTGTTGTGACTGCTACTTCTCAACCTTCTATCTTTCCCAGCCTTCACTGTGTCTCACTTGTTCTTTATATCCCTAGAGGGAGATAACTAGTGCCTGGCTAGACAAAAGCCTTTTACCTTTACTTTCTTCCTACCTGGTTGGATCCCATGGATAGTCTTTTCAGTGACACTTAGACTCATGCTCTCACCATCACCTCCCTTTGCCCCAACTCTAGAGGCAATGCCACCTACTTCCCATTCCTCTGATTGCTCATTTCAGTGTTATAAGAGGCTAATGGAAGCCTGGGATAGAAAGTACCCCTCTTGACCTTCAAGGGAATCTAATAATTATAAATTCTCAGGGATGACAATATTGATTAGGGTCTCATTTTTATATAAGTGTGAAACTTGTTTAAATAATAGACACTTGTATTTTGAAACTCATTATAGTTCTACAGCAGACAGTCCTGGGTTTAAATCTTAATTATGACATTTTGAGTGTAGCCGTGGGCCATTTGCTTAATCTATCTGGGCCTCAGTGTCTTCATATGAAAAAAAAAAAAAAAAAAAGGACCTGATACTAGCTAAACATGTATAGTACTTACTTTAAGACAGGTACTGTTCTGACTCAATATAAAATGTGTGTATTTAATCTTTATAATAACTATAGTATGCAGGGTAAAAGCCAGAGTGCTTTGATGAAGAGTCCCATTGATGCAGAGGCTTAATGAATAAAGATATCACGATGGTTAATTTTACTTGACTGGGCTAAGGGACATCCAGATAGCTGGTAAAACATTATTTCTGGGCTCATCTGTGAGGGTATTTCCAAAAGTTATTACAATTTGAATCAGTATTCTGAGTCAAGAAAATCTGCCCTCACCAATGGGAGTGGCATCGTCCAGTCCCAATCTGTTGAGGGGCAAATGGAATGAAAAGATGGAGGAATGGCAAATTCTTTTTCTTTTCTTGAGCTGGAATGTCCATCTTCTGCCCTCAGACATTAGAGCTCCTGACTCAAGCCTTTGGACTCAGACTGAATTGGACTTACATCAAGGTGCTCCCTCACTGCATTCTCAGGCCTTTGGACTTGGACTGAATTACTGAAAACTGGGTCTCCAGTTTCCAGATGGCATATCATGGCATCTCTCAGCCTCCATAATTGCATGAGCCAATTCCCATAATAATCTCCTCTTACATACCTATATATATCCTATTGGCTGTTTCTCTGGAGAACACTGACTAATATAGATATTGATTGCTTACAACAATGCAATGATGGTAGATGGGCGGTTCTCCACAGAGTTATCTATGAACACAGACTAGCAGGATGGCTCTGCTATCCTCAGCATCAGGCTTCACCATCATCATTTATCACTTGTAATTGCCATTTTCAAAAGATGGGAAGAAAGGGAAGGCACACTCTAAGTCCAGGATAAGGAATTTCTTCTTAGCCAGGGCTGTACATATTACTTTTGCTCTCATTCCACTGGTTAAAACTTAGTCACATAGCTGCATTGAATTAGTTCTAAGGAAGGTTGAAAATACAATCTTTAGGTGATCAGCTATATGCCCAGAAAGAGAGAATGGATATGATGAGATAATCAAGACTCTCCATCATGACACCATATTAGATAGTCATATTATTATCCCCATTGTATTGATTAAAAAAAAAAAAAAAGAAAAAACCCTAAGGCATAGAGAGGTTAAATAACCTGTCCAAGTAAACTAAGCAAATAATAGTGGGGCCAAGATTTGAACCCCAGGCAGTACGTCTCCAAAGGGTTTTCTCTTACCTACAACATTCTTCTGCCCTCTCATAGTCTACTTGTATATTGTGGTCATTTACTTCTTTTTTCCTCTCTGCTGTGCTATATAAGCTCCTAGAGGACAAGACCCCATTCATCCTTAAATGTCCTGCATTGTACCTTTGCATATAAAGAGTGTGTCAGTTCTTAGTTGCAAGGGACAGATGTAAACTCCAGTAATTTTTTTTTTTTATTTTTTTTTTATTTTATTTATTTATTTATTTTTTTTTTATTTTTTAATATATGAAATTTACTGTCAAATTGGTTTCCATACAACACCCAGTGCTCATCCCAAAAGGTGCCCTCCTCAATACCCATCACCCACCCTGCCCTCCCTCCCACCCTGCCCTCCCTCCCACCCCCCATCAACCCTCAGTTTGTTCTCAGTTTTTAACAGTCTCTAATGCTTTGGCTCTCTCCCACTCTAACCTCTTTTTTTTTTTTTTTTTTCCTTCCCCTCCCCCATGGGTTTCTGTTATGTTTCTCAGGATCCACATAAGAGTGAAACCATATGGTATCTGTCTTTCTCTGTATGGTTTATTTCACTTAGCATCACACTCTCCAGTTCCATCCATGTTGCTACAAAAGGCCATATTTCATTTTTTCTCATTGCCACGTAGTATTCCATTGTGTATATAAACCACAATTTCTTTATCCATTCATCAGTTGATGGACATTTAGGCTCTTTCCATAATTTGGCTATTGTTGAGAGTGCCGCTATAAACATTGGGGTACAGGTGCCCCTATGCATCAGTACTCCTGTATCCCTTGGATAAATTCCTAGCAGTGCTATTGCTGGGTCATAGGGTAGGTCTATTTTTAATTTTCTGAGGAACCTCCACACTGCTTTCCAGAGCGGCTGCACCAATTTGCATTCCCACCAACAGTGCAAGAGGGTTCCTGTTTCTCCACATCCTCTCCAGCATCTATAGTCTCCTGATTTCTTCATTTTGGCCACTCTGACTGGCGTGAGGTGGTATCTGAGTGTGGTTTTGATTTGTATTTCCCTGATAAGGAGCAACGTTGAACATCTTTTCATGTGCCTGTTGGCCATCCGGATGTCTTCTTTAGAGAAGTGTCTATTCATGTTTTCTGCCCATTTCTTCACTGGGTTATTTGTTAAACTCCAGTAATTTAAGCAGAAAATAAATGTAGCAAATGATTTTAGTAGCACACAGACTCTTCTCCAGAACCAGAGAATCAGGTCACAGGTTATACAGACTGGTACAATGTGCAAATCCTACCACAGGATGGTCCTGTAGGGTTACCAGATGGAGGCAAAAACCACAGCTTACTGCTGCCCGGAGAACAAGCTAACTTGTAGCTGAACCTTGGCCTTGGCTGCCTCTGGATGCCCATGTCTTTGCAGTCATGTTCTCCAGAATGAATTAGTATAGCACTAGATTAGGTAGGTCACCAGTTTCTGAACTGAGGTGTTTCATGTTTCTGATTGGGGTGACCTCTATCACTCTGTCACATGCTGGTGTCTAGCTGCATGAAGGTGGGAAAGAATTTCTGGCTTCTGTCATGAGAAGGATAGGACTCAAAAGATAGAGACTCTCCCAACATAGGAAGGGTGTTCCAAGGAGTAGGGCAGCCAAAACTATACTAACCACCTATTCCATGGGGCTTGAATGAAGTGCTCTTTTCCTTTTGACTTTCCTAAATCTTTTTTTGCCTGAGAAATGGATGGTCTGAAATATTGAGATGACTTTCCAGTAGCTGATTAAGAAGAAATTTTTAGAGTTCAGAGAAACTTCAAAAGTTTCCAATTGTACAGTTTTTTGGCATTGATTTAGTAGGACATGGACAAAGGTAACCTAGCCTATTTAGCTGCTATAAGAAGTAATTAGCAACTTAAATGGTGCCAGAATCTTTAAATGGACTCTAGTTTCTCCTCTGTCCTCCTCACCTCACTTTTTTTTTAAGCAGTTTTGTTTTTCTTCCTGTGTTTCATCTGAAGGGCCTGCTGATAACTGCTTACTGATTGTAAAGTTCCACTATTCTCGTTGGTATTTTACTAATTTACAAATTCACCTAAGAGAGAAAATGTAAGTGAATGAAAGAACATTGTAGAGAATAAAAAAAGTTCTTTGAAAACATTAAGTGTTAAAATAGCAATTATTGCATGCACAACAGCATATTATCAAAGTATAATAGAAAGAGATTTATTAACCAAATGCATTCTAATAATCCATTATATTGATTGGCAATTTGGAGACACAGAATGATTCTAGAGCTTTGCCCTAGTTTGGGTTCCCCAACAGCAGACAACGACTCAAATACAGGTAGCTGTTTGATCAGAGTGAAGGAATGAAACAAAGAAGGGAGGGCAGCTACTTAAGGGTGTGTTAACAAGCCAATGTGGGAGGCCGAACTTAATCCCACTGGAGGAATTTGGGGAGCCAACTTACACCTCACTCACACCTCAGAGTTATCCTCCCTAATGAGGGAGGGCTTGAATGTTGCACTCAGAGAGCATTCATTTTCCCACCTGCTGACCATCACAAACTGAGAGTCCAGTTTCATCCGGCTGGTTCTAGAGGCAAGAGTTCTTGTCCTCAGGTAAAGAAATGGAGGTGCTGGTAGTTGGAAATCATGCTTGAGTAACTTAGTGAGTACAGGGACTGCGGGCAGAATACCAAGGGTGTCTGCTACCATGATTCCTAACTGAACTCTTAAAACTTGACTTACATAAGATGTTGACCTAGTAGTCAATATCTTTTCTGTTAGGAGAAATATGTTTGGGTCAAATGTTTTCTGAAGTTTCTGTGATATCCTTCAGTTTCCTCATCTGCTTAAACTCTGTGGCCAGAGTTAATGCTTGCTTGCTGTTACTATTACAATATAAATGGAATATTTAGTGCTTCTTCTATGAAGGGAAATTTATGTTCTAGGATATTATTTGTAGTATGTGGTATCAAAACATCTGATTTTTTAGTAGGATCTTTTGGGGTGTTACTATGATTCTCTATTCCAGTACATTTTATTGCAATAATTTCCTAAGCCAAGGGCAAGAAAATATGTTTGTTACATATTTATAGAGGCTCATTTTGGAGTAAGTGGATACTGGGTGATGCTACAGAAACAGTTTTCATAATCAGAAATCACCCTGGGTATATGGCTTTACTATAAAGCACAGATGTAAGTGTTTTCCAGTCATTCTTTTTGAGGGCTGGAGCATTAAGTTTACTAGATTCTGCCTCTGATAAGCATCTGATCATGATTTTTGAGATGGGAGGTATCTGTGCTTCGGAGCTAGACATGGAATGGCCATGTGGCTCCCTTCTGGAAGGTGTTGGCTCCATCCTACCCCTGCTGAGCTGGTGAAATGGCTGTGTCCTCACAGAGGTGGCTCCACCTCCCTCCTCCTTTTAGTTTCCATCATTCCTTTCCTATCTTCTTTCTTTCTTGTTCTCTTTTCTCTTCCTTGTATTTCCTTCTATCTTCTGTCTTCTTGGTTTCTCCCTCTTTTACTTCCTTTACTTCTCCTAGGGTTGGGACATTCCCCTAATCTGTTTCTTCCATTTTTACCAATTAATTTCAGTCCTGGTAATACCTGGAAAACTCCCAGCTTAGTGCCAGGTGTTTTTATCTGGGTTACATTTTCCTTCTTGGGTAAGCTGGTTGGGATTGTTCCGTTGCTTTAGAAAAACAAGTAGATGAGAACTTTTTTGGCTTCTCTTCTTATCTAGGGTTGCCAGATTTAGCAGATAAAAATATAGAACACACTGTCAAATTTGAATTTCAGATAAACAGCAAATAATTTTTTAGTGTAAGTATGCCCTGTGTAATATCTGGGACATACTTGTGCTAAAAGTATTCGTTGCTTATCTAAAATTCAAATTTAACTGGACAAAGTGTATTTTATTTGGTGACCCTAATCTTAACCCACTTTAAAATATGCTTTTTCTTTTATTATGTGATTGGCCTACCAGCAATAACTGCAGTTCAATTTCCAGTTTCAGTTCCTAAGGCCAAGGAGATACGGGCATAATCTCATCACTTATGGTGAAAACACAATTATTACAGTAGATGTACTTCATTTTAGAAAGTTTTTCCCTGCCTTTTTCTTTTGAAACTGAAGTACTTCCAGGATTATGTAGAATAATAAAATGAAAAGTTCAATTATTATGGTGTTGAGTTGTGGAATGGAGATTAAAAAGCTGTTACTAAAGGCAATTCTCATCCATCACATATGGCCTTTGTGATTATCTTGTGTGTGATCTGTTATACTCCACACTTGATCTTAGCCAAAAGGCCGAGAAGTGATTGATCTGCTATACTCAAGGAGTTCTGTATACTGCCTGCTATAATAAAGGTAATTTAATAATGTCTTATATATTGGCACACAACAATGATACTTCTATATTTTCCCATTTTTAATGCTTATTTATTTTTGAGAGTTAGAGTGCAAGTAGGAGAGGGGCAGAGAGAAAGAGGGAGACAGAGAATCTGAAACCGGCTCCAGGCTGCAGGCTCCAAGCTGTCAGGGCAGAGCCCAATGCGGCGACTGAACCCATAAACAGAGATCATGCCCTGAGCCGAAGTTGGATGCTTACCTGACTGAGCCACTCAGGTGCCCCTATGTTTTTCTATTTTTATGTTCATATCTTTATCACTTATTGGGCTTAATTTTAGGAACATAATAGTTGATGATATTGGAATTCTCAAATTCTGCTGTGCCCATCATCCATTCTTTTTGTCCTGTCCTCCTCATAAGTGCTAGAGAAAAAGAGAGAATCCCAAGCAGGCTCCAGTGCAGTTGGGCTCAGTGCAGAGCCCAACGTGGGGTTCAGTCTCACAACCGTGAGATCATGACCTGAGCCAAAGTCGAGTCAGACACTTAACTAACTGAGCCACCCAGGCACCCCTCACAGATTTTACTATACATAAATATAGAAAAGTATGCATGAAACTGTGTGTATACATGAACCTTTGCTTAGCTCACTGAGAGGATATGGGAACTATGGAAGAGGCATGTGAATGAGATTATTAGAGTGGACAAAGTGTGAGATCTTCACATTCCACATTAACTCCCTCCAGAGAGCATCCACTGTAGAAGAAGCACTACATACCAAGTAGACAGGATGACTTGACCAGTAGATATCAACCAGCCTCTGTCACTAGCCACCCCAGTGCTTACCCAATGGGCTAAAGAACATCCACAGAGTCAAAGAGAACTATGTCTGTGCCTGATACAAGACGAAGCCATTTCTGTTACTGAATATCTCAACTTTCGGAAACAGAAACCCTAACTGACCGCCTGACATGGTGCCATCCCTTGAGGAGACACACCAGCTACTTGATGGTAGGGTGATTCTATCATAGGCCTTCTATCCTGCAGAGGTCAATGACTCATACTGATCAAGACTGATACATAATTCAGGTATGGGTTTGCCTTTCTTCCTCTCAGTGCTTCAGCTAGTACCACTATCTAAAGGCTCACAGATGATCCAATATCCTGACATAGGATCCTGAGAAAAACACCCTGGACTAAGTGAACCCTTCACGGCAAAGAAGGCGTGGCAAAGGATACATGAACATGAGATCCATTGGTCCTATGATATGCATCATCATATAGAAGCTGCTAGCTTGATAGAGCTATGGTAAAGACATTAGAAGGCATAGCTGATGCCAGGTTGAAAGTAGACACTCCGTAAGGAGGGGGTGCTATCCTTTGAGATGTAAATTGAAAGCCATTTTATAGTATTCTGTCCCAAACAGGGAGACCACATAGGGTGGGCAACCAAGGAATAGTAGTAGGAACAGCACCGCTCTCCATTATTACCAATGACCCACTTGGGGACTTTGCGCTTCCCAGTCTTACAACTTTTGGCCCTGTGGGTCTAGAAGTCCTTCACATAAAGAGGATGTTTCCAACAGGGAGTATATCAAGATCTCCATTAAACTTATTGCTATGGCTGCCGTCTGGTCACTTAAGATTCCGTGTGCCAGTAGACTAGCAGACATAGACAAGAGTTCTCACACTGCCAGAGGTAGTCGACTCTGATCATTATAAGGAGGTAAGCCTGATACAAAATGGGGTTGGGAGGAATATATTTGGTGGTCTACTGAGGCATCTTATGATCCTTCCACACCCAATTTTAACCGAAAATGGCAAGCATAACACAGTAAGGTAGAGCCGGGACACTTCAGGATATGGATCTAGGTCACCCCACCAAGCAAGCCACTTAGAAGTACTAGCCAAGGATGAGGAGAATCTCAAATAGGTGGTAAAGGAGGGTGGTAATGAACATCAGTTATAGCTTGGGATCAAATGCTACAGATGAAATCTGCTTTCTTCCTCTAACCTTCCTCTTAGAAGCTTCCCCAGAAATTGTGACCAACTAGAATCCTAGAGAAGTTTTATCTGGATGGAGTGAACTTAATGTGGGAAGACAGTGGATCTGAGCACTGCATAGGATGAACTATAGTAGATGCTGCAGATACTCACTCAGATACATATCTTCAGTCTTCATCAAGTTCCATGGGTAGGATATGTGAGGGGGGGTTATATACTCCCTTCCTGGAGACAGACAATGACGGACTGTTGCATGCAGGAAAATTCTGTGTGACTTTTACTCCAGACTACCCCCTCCCCACCTCTATCTCCACATACATACACATGCACTAATGAAGCAGGCCAAGGCTAGGCTACCTGAGAATACATCCATGCTCAGCTCCTTCCACTTCCCTATCCTGCCTCCTTCGTCCCTTACAGATTGTTTTCCTGAAGAGCATTCCTTCAATAAAACACATGACCCAAACCCCTATCACAGGCTCTGCTGCTAGGGAAGCTAACCTGATACTATGTCATTTCTGACTCTAGGAGGCAGAAACTATTTTCAAGTTGACTTAGATCAACTGCAAGACTAAATCAACAATGGGTGGATTTTAGAAGGGAAGAGAATCCCATGGTATAGTTACAGGAGATAAAAAAAAAAAACCCAACAGATATTAAATCTACAGAATATAGGTTAAGCCTAAACACTGGAGGAAAAAAGAACTGAGTAACAGTTGATCTCAAAAACCAGTTATTAATTAGCAGTGACAGTGCTATTGCTTAAAATATTGTTAGAGACAGAGATATGGTGAAGAAATTTAATGTCTGAACAGTCAAGAAGAAGTCTTCCATTATTTTCTGAATTGGCCAGACTTTTAGTAAAATAGTACATCCTATTTGGTTAACATGGAGTGTGGAGAAACTACAGACCACGTTTGGTACAGTTGACAAAATTGAAGTGCAAACAGTAGGTTCTGTATGTGTGGAAAAGATTTTTTGGAGGAAAGAAGTATCTTTTTCAGGGAGATTTTACCACTGATATTTAGAATTGTCAATGATCAAATGGTAAATAATGATAACAAAAGTCACACTGATGTTTAGTCAGTTTTATGACTGTTTAAAAATTTTCTACCCATAATACAACTTCCTACTGTATATGCCCAGGTGGTCTGCTCCCACCTCCCTGCTCTTAGCATGACAATGATGCACACACATGACAAAAGACTCTGAGAAAGGAACAAGAATGTTTGAGAATAGTGCTACATAAGACACGGCCGATGCTATGATGCTGGATTCTCAATTTCTGTAGGAGAAGTTGAGAATAAGATTTTAGATGTTTCTTATAGCAATGTGATTTTGCTGTTATCCAGTATTATTTTCTAGTAACTAATTTTCTTTGTATTTTACAAAACTACTGGTCTGTAACAATGAGAGAAATTTTAAAAACGATTCTTTACCTCAGACACTTTGAGAAAATTAGTTTATGCCTCCTGTTGAATTATAAGATACACATGAAAGTATCTTGATTAAACAAGATAGTGAATAAATCTGTGAATCTAAAAACATGCCTGAGCTTGAGAAAAGAATGGTCTAGAAGTCACAAAGCTGATTATATCAGAACATAGCATGTTCTGTTAGCACAATTTTAAATATCAGATTCTATCCTGGAACAAACTTAATATGGTTCTCCCAGTGTAAAGCTTATTAGTATGAAGAAGAACAAGATGTGAATGTTTGGATAGCTGGTTCATTATTTATTTACCTGAAGGCAATAGATTGGAACCAGATAATTCCTTGGGAACAGTGCTCATCTTGTCTTTCATAGGGCAGAATATGGTAATTGGGAGGATGCCAAGAATACAATTAGTAATATATGGATGACAATGTGTAGAAAAGAGTAGGAGGGATTGTTAATTCCAGAGCAGCAGGGTATAATAGAAGACATGTCTGACTGAAATAATTAGATGAATGAAAGTGTCAATCTCTTAGTGACAGGGATTTCTTTCTACCCCAGTTTCAGTCCCAATTCTCCCTTGGTTCTTGTTGTCTGAAATCTTCTTAAAACAGTTTGGCATTTCCTTTTAAAAAAAAATGCCACCAGTCATGATTTAAGCAGCAACATAGCTCCATAATGTTAATTTCCTCTGTGGTAGAACACAGAGGAGAAGGAAGGGATGCTTATCTCACAGTGGATTTTAAATTTGTGACTTTTATAATTTCTGCAATAGATATTATGGGGTATAATTTTTAGTTATCTTCACTTCGTTATTCATCCATTCATTTCATAGCTTACGGTGCATGAGGAAATAATCCTTTGGCAAACAAATTGACTAGATGAATAAAAAACAGATTGGAATAAGTTTAAGTCTGAGGAATGCTAGATATTCTTGCCTATGGGAAAAATGAGATTTTTTTTTCCTTTTTGAATCTATTATGTTTGGAATACAGTCTGAGAAATCCATTGTTTCAATCATTCCAGCAGTCAACTAGGCTAAAAAAAATGGAGATACATCAGGGTCCAGATGCTTTATGATTAGAATGTCTTTCATGAACACAGGCAGGGTTTTACTGGCTTTTTGAAAAAGATCAGAGATATGTTTTACATAATCATAGGCACTGCACAAAACCACTTTTCATCTGATAACCCATTATCCAGTGTTCTGCCTGTAGTCAAGTTGCTACTGTGTCATAAAACATTGTCATATTTTAATAAAAGTTATATTAAAAAATGACTCTTCTATCAGATAGCTATCTCATGACCTTGTTCAACAGCCAGTTTCAGTGCATAATCAGTCTTGCCTCCATGAAATTCCTTGTATGTCTAGCCTGAAGTTTTCCAGTAATCACCGAATCCCTTTCTGTAGCTTCTTTCAAGAACGACTTTGGTAACATGTGATGGTAGGACAATGCATGGGACCCACATTCACGATTTATTTGATAGTTTTCTGACTGAACTTGAAACTTGCTCGACTTTTCTTACCCATCTATATACCACAGGAGGTAAAGCTGGAATCCTCTGATACAAGAAGCAAAGCGGAACTTGTGGGAAGAGACAGAAGGAAGTAAAGATGGTGGAGGTGACTGTGTCTCCTGAGAGTTTAGTCCCCACTGGAGTTTAAGTCTCCAAGATTTCCTAGCTGTAATTCAATACACCCCTGTAGCTAATAATTTCTGATTGTTTCTCATGTATTATTTCCAGAGGGAACATTGCTCTTAACAATAAACACCACGCGATATCAAAAGAAAGACCTGGTAAAAATGGCAAGTGGGTGAACGGAGAACTTACCAGCTCACATGTTAATTATCCCTGGTGAGGTGAAGTGTGGGTGAGCTGAATAAAGCTTTTCAAAACTAAATTTCAAATGTCTGATGGATCTCCACAAACTGTCAATACAAATGCAGTATAATATTTTCATTTATCATTACTTATGGAATTTAAGAAACCTTTTTCTAAAGTATGAAGCTTAATCTGCTAGACAGTTAATTTCTATTTTTATTCTTTTTTTGTTTGCTTTTTTTGTGTTTTTGAAAATTAAACCTTTAAGTGAGACCAGATTTCTCTCCTCATACCTGGATTAAATGAAACATGCAAATATCTTTTATAGTATTTCATTGAAGGATGATTACCATACTTAATATTTCTTTTAATTTAATTGCTTTCACTGTTATTTTGTATTAACTAAGTATAAATGGCTGCATATTATTTTTATTACATTTATTGTATTTATAGAATACAGTACTATTTGTATTAGAAACTTTTATAAACTTTCATAAAATGTTTTTTTAATTAACGTTTACAGGAGAATAGTTTTTTTTTTAAGTTTTTTTTAATGCTTATTTTATTTTTGAGAAAGAGAGAGAGCAGCAGAGGGGCAGAGAGAGAGGGAGACAGAGGATCAAAGTGGGCTCCACGCTGATAGTAGAGGCCGATGCAGGGCTTGAACTCACAAACCATGAGATAATGACCTGAGCCGAAGTCAGATGCTTAACTGACTGAGCCAGGACAAAGTGTCAATGAAAACTAAATTTAATCTGTGTAAATTTCCTTTGTCAGTTAAGAAAAATTAATGATAGGGCCAGTTCATGCATTTATCACATTCAGAGTCTAGCATTCTTCTCCATAATGAGAAAGAAATGCTCATTTTTCTTGGCAACAAGTTTGCATAGAGCATTCTTCTTTAAAATTATTATTAAAACAGAAATGCATGGCTCTCAGGCATGGCAAGCATATTGGTGGTCAGTTTGATGGGGTTTTAGAATGGAGGGGGTCCAGAGCTGATGGCCAAGAAAGAATTCTTGAAGATGTCTCTGGTGATTTTATTAAAGCACTGGGACAGGACCCTGGGCAGAAAGAGCTGCACTGGGGTTGTGAAGAGTGACTGGTTATACACTTTGGAGTTGGGGGAGGTAAAGGCAGAAGGGAGGACTCCAAAAGGACTTTCATATGCTAAAGAGGACTCTGGAGATACTGGAGGCCTTGCTATTGCCAAGCTAAGGTTGTTTGCCCTCTAGGAAGGCATTAACATTAAGACAGAAGGGGTTCCTGGAGAAAAGTTATACTTTGTATTTGTCCCAAGTATTTGTTACTGGGCTGCAGGTTATAAATAAATTTAACTTTATCTACCATTTCTGTCTTGCCTGTGTTCCCCACAGCCTTATGGAGGGAGGGTGATGTTTGGGGCTCTAGGAAACAGAGTCTACAGGTTTCTCGAGATTAGGCTGTTGATAAGATTTCCTTTCTCTTGTGATTTACCAAGACTTAGATGGAAACTCATGTCCTGTATGACTGTGATCTCCATCACTTAGCCATTTGTTTTCCCCTTTCCTTTGTTCTTGGACATCCAGAAGTGCCTGAGGAGGAATGCCACACATATCCCACCTGGGTGGGGGAGTGTTTGTGGGGCGGCAGCTTGCCTCATGCTCCCTCATCAAGCTGATAGCTAGCTGTGTGTGTTCTCTGGTCTCAGCAGGATTTGAGCACAGCTGTCTCCTCTCTATAGAAGTGGGGGAGAGCAGAGATGTCTTAAAGCCATAGTGGAACAATGTGTAACTCTGCACGGAATGATTGCCTCCCAGCATCCAGCACATAATGTGGCAGAGGGCTGGGAAGCCCAGACCCACCTGCTCCTCTGTTCCAGCCGGTCTCCTCCAGGAGGAGCCATGCCAAAGAGCAGCCTGGTCTCTGTTCCCTGATGGAGCTAGCTCCTTCTCACTCTTTGCTGCTTTTAATGTCATATTAACATAGGCTGGACCAGTGGCCACATGGGCTGGTAAAGGCAGAGGAGAAGGCTGTGACATGAGAAGATGAGAGATGTGATGAAGAAATCACATCTACTTTGCCTAGGGCATGTGTCTCTGCGGCCCAGTTCAAAAAATGGAGATGTACTCTGTACTTCCTATACTAAATACCTAATGTGATATCAGACACACCTTTTGTGTTATCCCAGAAGTTAGTGCTAGTAGATGGCACTAGGTTCCAGATTAATAAAAATTACCATCTCCTTAAACATCAACTCAGATGACTCAATGTTTCTAAACTTGAAGATTCTAGGTGGCTAAGAGACCTCCTTTTAGGTGGGTGATTTTTCTTTGAGATTTTTATTTTTTTTTGAACACATACCAAGATGAAATAACTTCAAGTTTAGGTCACTGGCAGCTACAATTTACATACGTTGGGGAAAATGAAAGAGCAGAGACTTACTTACTTATGGCTATTTGACTACAAAGAGTCGGAGATGAGTATCTATCTCACCTATTCATCTTATGCTCATGTTTCAGTTTACAGGGTCCAATCCTGAATTCTAATAGTCACCCTTTACAGCTGTTTCATTGATTGTCTCTCATTTGTTTTCCAGAACGTGTGTTTCCTTCATGAGTACCTCATCAATCACTCTTACCCATTCTCCCATTGGGGCAGGATACGTTCTTTTCTAACCATAGATGTGGCACAATTTGTTCTCAATCCAAATGATATAGAAGTTGGCTGTGAGCCACTGCTCAAGTTTCTATTTTTATATCGCTCCTTGCTTTTGTAAAAAATACCTGCTATGAACACAGCTCAGATTTCTGTTCTTAGGAGGATGCATGCAACATCTTAAACTTATGTTTTTGTGTTTAGAACTATTTTTAGTTTATCTAATTTTAATAATCCTTGCATTTCATCAGGATGAACCAGAATTTCTGTAGAACCACATCATCTCACAAAGAAGCATTTAACAAATCCTTAAAATGTTCTTTTACTGCTTATGAATGACAATTATTTTGACCGCTCATTGTCATCACAGGCTGATGCTGCTAGGGGAAGCCCACTGGTTCGCTGGCAAATTGTAGCACTTTCAGAATAGGAGGAGGTCTTTAGTTTGGGAGTTTGAATTTTAATTTAGGCAGGGAGGTGCTAATGTGCCAATATCTATTCTGCATTCTTTGTGTAAATATAAATAGGGCCTCCTCTCTGGTCTGACTGCAAGAATTCTCCTTCTTCCCAGGCCAGGATCAGGATGGCCTCTTCCCATGGACTGTGGCTGGTGGGCCCATGCTGCCTGTCTCCTACTCTTCTACCCTGCTCTCTCTCCATCCCAACTGCTGCTCCCTGAAGGCCCAGACCAACTGTGTCTTGAGGCTTGGAATGATGAGACAGGAGCCCACAAAGCATTCAAATAGATGGGCAAAACACCCTTCAATTGGCCAGAGCCCCAGGGGTCTGATCCCAGCTCCCATGTTCTTTGCAAGAAGGAGAAGCAAAGCCCCAGATGATGACTTGAGTTTTGAGATGGAACTTGCAATAAATGTGCATAAACCAACAAATACTACTGATGATGCTTCTAGCTTCTAGGACTATTAGCACATTATTACAATTCACTTGTATAATTTCTGTGAGAGCCGGAGAGATCCAACAAAGGAAAACACAGAAAGCACGGCTCTGTTTTTATAGGACTTCCTTCGTGGAGAAGAGCTTTTCTAATTTCACTGAAGGTTACCAAGAGCTATCAGTGTATTACAGATCCCATTGCTCCTGAGCTCAGTTTATGTCTCCTGGCCTATTTCCTATGTCTAAATAGTATTTTCCATTCAGGAAGGGAGATTACACTCCAATTATAACCTTTTCCCCAGTAGTTGTAATGTGTTTCCTTGTTTCTGTCAACCATATTTCAAGATGGAGAGCACTACCAGTATTTTGCCAGCCTGTCTGAAAGATATAAGAGCAGTAGACAGATCACTCAGATAACACAAAGAATTTCAAAAAGCTATATAATGGCTGCAAATGATTCCACATCTACTTTCCTCAAAAATATGAATACCTTCTATGAGACAGAAATGTCATTCAAAGGAAGCCAACACAAAGTAATGCATTTTGGGTATATACTACATTCATGAAATAAAAGCTTGAATTCTGGTGCTACTATAAACAAAATCTGGGTTAAGATGGAAGAATCTTTTACTGAAGAGATAATCTGATCTCTGGGAGACGTGCTTTCAGGTGGAATATTGTTTGATTGCATTATATTTTAAAGGAGGAAAGTATTTTACATTTTAAAAGACTAATGTCATTGGATCTTCATGATATTCAAGAAAAAGTAACAGGTTTTATAGCTTTAGTCAGTAATAAGTGAATGGAAAGGGTATTACTTAGACTCTCAAATATGACACACTATATCTCCTATTAGGCCACACCAAACAGAGCAAACAAGTTACAGATCTGTCTTTAATTTCTGCTTCATACCACATTGGCACCATTTCCTACAACTATGGTGTAACATATTTCATGTGATGTATTAATTAGTGACATTCTGATGTGTCGGGCAGTCAGCTGTACCCAGCAGGTTCCCATAGCCTAGCAGATGGTCCACCATTGAAACGCGTTGTAACACCTGTTCCTTAGGGGACCTCTAACCCAGGCCTTCTCCGTAAACTCAGAGAATTTTTTTTTTTGAAAATTGTCTGGAAGTCATTCTAATAACTTTTATTACACATATACACAAATTAATATTTCATGTATCTTTCGGGAGCTGGGGAGATACTGATGGGAAGGGAATGTTTCTGAGCCCCCAGTAGAATGAGAAAGTGTGTGCTGTGGCTTGTAAGCAGATGAAATTGAAGGCAGGCTCCCTGCAGCTGCCCTCTGCTCACTGCACCATCTGCTTTACAGCTGGGACAATAACAGGGTCTGTGTTAGACAATTAACTTACCCCTGCAGAGGGTCACCTTTAACCTAAAAAGCAACCAAATAGCCCCAGATGGTGGGTTAATGCTAATCCATATTCTTATTAAAGATGATTTGAGCAGCAAAATTGAGAAAGAAGTATTTGATAAAAAAAAAAAAAGACTTTTAAGGGATTGGTCATTTAAAAAAAAGTTCTTATCTTAGAATTTCATTTTTTTAATCTACAATTACTTGAAGATACAGGCTTACATATTTAGATAAACTAGCCCCAGTGGCATAAATAAAAGAGCCGGTTACAGATTCCTGAACTATTTTGATCATAAAAAACGTTGGGGATTGTGGCAAAAGTCATGCATAAAAATCCCTTGGATGTTCTAAGTTTTAGAATCTAGAAGTGACTCTGTTTACTAAGAGTATAATTACAGGTAGATACACCGTGGGAAATCAGTATTTTTATATGCTCAACTGCAATTCAAAATTTAGATTTTACTATTAGTTTGAATTAGGACAAAACGGTAACCTATAATTTAAAGTAGAACGCAGCCAAGACATGGTAAAAGCTAAATCTCAAAGTTCTTCATTAAAAGGCAAATTAATGAAAACTGAATTAGGCCATGGGGCAGAGGGAATTCTAACTGTAAAACGAGCCAAAGAAGGTCATTAGATGGACAAACAGGATGAATTATCTGATTCTCAAAACCAGAGCCAGCTTGACAACAATCACTCCATCAAAAAGCTCTTGACTAGGCCTATACAATAGAGGATAAAGGGCTTCCAGAATTAGGGACAAATGAAAACCTTAGTAAGTCATTATATTTGTTTGCGTTCTCCTTCCCAGAACAGTCCACTGCTGTTTACAGCTGCTTGAGGTCATTTAAACAATCCTACTCTCTAGGACACTTTCTAAAATCTTTCTAGTGAGTCTTGGGAGGAGTCTAGGGAGGGCAGCAGTGTTGAAATGTAGCAGTTCTAACCACAGCTTTGACTTTCTAGAACTATGGGATGGAAGAGAGCCAGTGAACAGAAGGGTCGCTGCAAGTATACGTCCTGCAGGGCTTTTCTGCAACACTCTCCCGGCCAGCCCCCAGGTGGATCTGCAGAGCTGGGATTATCTGAGGGCTGCTGTTGGCGGGCTCATTGCTTGCTGCTGAGGATCCAGTGCTAAATCAGATAGATGTGGTCCCTGATCTGGTGCGGTTGGGGTTAAAGTCAAATCAGCAGAGATTAGGAGTAAGGAGACAGAATCGGAATGGCTGCCAGTCATTGTTCTATCCCCCCATACCCTGTGCTTCAGGTTTGGGGGTGAGGGAAGGGAAAGGGGGAAGGAGAAAAGAAGTAGAACTGAAGGAAGAAGGGAGGAAAGAATACAGAGACAAAAAATAAACACAACTCAGAAGTAATGATGGCTAAAACGTTTTGAAAACGTACAGGGACCACCATGCTATTTTGTTTTTATACATACACACATGCATCTAATATATTTACATTTTACTATATATTACATATTTAATAATATGTTTAACATTTGAATTTTATGGTACCAAATCCTAAAACCACCACGAAGAAGGATGTCCTGGTGTACTGATAAATGTTTAACCACCAGCACTCTTTAAAAAGCCTGATTTGTAGCACTTGCCAATCTCCATGTATAAATATTCCCCACCAATGCCAATGTCAAGGTACAAATCTGATGTCACTGAACATGGGAGCTGGGTAGAAATTCGCAGCAGCCACCATTATATGCTTTTGGACCATACAGATACAATAGATATAAGTAACTTGGAAAACATAGATAATGGTAAAATATAGTAAAATAATTAGGAAGTGATGACTTTGAGTATTGCCTTTGATTTAATATGACTCGCTTATTAAATTGTATAATTTAACTTTTAACAGGGACTATGTTTAACAGTGACATGCAAAATTCCCAAAAATTTAACAACTGGCTTTTGTAAACACACATAGGCCCTCACACCACTGCTTATGAAGTAGGTACTATTATTATCCCCATTTTACATTAAGAGGAAAGTGAGGAAGAGAGAAGTTCAGTAAAGTTTAGTGATTTGCCTATGGTTCCATGATTGGTGAATGGCTGAGCTGGGATAGCAAATTCAGGCTCCAAAGTTTTTCTACTTCTCTGGTGGGGAAGTATAGACTTACAACAGTTCCCAGGGACTCCAAATTCACTTCTATTTCCATTCTAATTACTAGTTGTGACAAAAACTATTTTGTAGCTCTTTAGTGGGGAGGATAATTTTAGGGAGGAGTGGATGAGTGGATGATTCTCCAGCCTAGATGGGTAGAAAACTGGTTAGAAAGATACTCCAAGAAGCTAAAAAAGACTTCCTCTGCATCCCAGCAGGGGGCTGCATCTGAACTCAAGCCAATATGCAGAATCTTGTGGAATATTCTTTGGGAAGAATAGCAACGTGAAGCTACTTTTCTTCTTAAATTTATACAAGTCATTTCTGGTTAAGATGAATGAATTTATAGAATCCTAACAGTCATTTAGGCTAAATCTGTTTTTTTCTCCAGAATCCTTATAGAGATGTGTGAGTGGGTCATAATTCTAAATGAGAGACATAATATTTAGGGGAAGAAACTGTTACCATTTAAGCAAAGAGTTTGTTACTAGAATTAAATATTGCAGGTCATAACCATTACTAACACCACACTGACAACAGACAATTACTTTCTGGCATGTCTTTTCGTGGTTCTCATTTTATGTATATGTTTTGAAAGGATAATAATTATTATTCTGAGATTTATAACAGAATAGTATATGTCCTATAGAATATTAGGTAATTTAGAACCGAATATTAACATCAATCTTGATGTTATGTGTAAGATTTTTCATTATAATTGCACATTTTAATGATCTGCAACTGATAAAAGCATTGATACCATTAAATTGCTTTTTTTGTTATGACATGTTGTGATGAACTAATTCATAACTTTAGGCTCATAAAATGAATATTCAGTGAATTAATTTTGTATTTATAACCTATGATCCTGGGCTGCATATTTATGAAACTCAGGCAAGTAAAAATAAAAAATCCATATTCATTTTTGACAAAAATGTAAATCATTTCAAAAGTTATTTGAAGCGAATAAAGTACAAAAGCATCCATTGCTTGGAGGCTAATTCATCTGGGTTATGAATTTATACATTTATGTACCTCCTGTGGTCTCCATGGCAACAACAATAAAACAAGTTAACAGAAGAGGTTTCTCCTTAATCCCCATAAAAGAGGTTAAGGTCCTTTTATGACATATGCAAATGTAAGCCATCAAATCAAATTTATATTCAGTCAGCTTCAAAGATTAAAAAGGTGATCAGTACACTTGGATATAAGTTTCAATAACCAACAACTCAATTACCAAATTCAGTGCTTAGGCACAAGTGTCCTTCACAGCATAAAGCTAAACACAACATTTGAACCTATCGCTAATATCACTAAACTATGCATTAATACATTTGCTTAATGAACCTATAGCCGTGCTAATTTTCTTGTCCAGTGTTCCAGGTTTCATTCCACCAGTGAATACTGGCCACTTTGATCATCAGTTCTCTGGCAGTCAGAGGTGGAGGCCAGGTCACACTAGAGGCACTGGAAAATGGATTCGAGGAGGGCTGGAAAAATGGCAATAGAGCTTTCATCATGGCATTGGGCACTGCTCTTAGCAGAGGCAGGGAAATGTGAGCCCCTGTTCAGCTCCTGAGTGTCTATTTTCCCTCTTTCATGCCTGTACCCAACTGCTATCTGCTCTAAAGCCTTCTAGAGCCATACAACATTGAGGCCTCTCAACGACAGATTTCACTACATAGTAGTTTACTCTAAAGGTTCAAAGATTAGGCATAGTAGCAGGGCAGGGATGTGGCTTGAAGATCCTGCAGTCCCAAGCTCCAATTGCTTCTGTATAAGGTACACATGAGAGTTGCTGAAAGCAACTTCTTTCATAGGACTCCTACCAAGGACTAGGCAAGGACGGCCATGTGTTCAACAAAACCTTTTCCTTTCCCCTGACACATGGCTAAACAGCATCTCACAGCCTGCCCTGCCCATGACTGATTTATGGCCAATGGAACAAGGGCAAAACCATGTCGACCATTTCCAGACCTGTCATACAACCTTCTGTGTCATTCTCCACAACTTCTTAGTACCTATTTGCCAGCTGGATGCAGACATCTAGGCAGAGAAGTCTGCGATCCCAGCAGGTGCTGGGGCCATACATGGGAAAGAGACAGTGTCTCTGAGTGGCTACACTGAAGGTTGTCCTTCAACCCAGAACATCCTCATTAGATTTTACATGAGAGCAAAAAATAAACTTCAATTGTGGTAAGCCACTGACATTTTGAGATTTGATTGTCAGAGCAGCCAGCTTTCCTTACTCTAGTATATTGGGTAAGGGGAAGCAGTCTTCCACAATATGAAACTTTTTATCCTTGATGCTTATACCATGGCTGCCCCCTATCTGTTAAAACTACACTACTATTTTCAGTGGAGAGATGGCTCCTGAAGCTTATTGGGTAACTAAAAACATAGGTATGTTTAGTAGGAAAACAAAAGGCATCAAAGAGGTCCGGAGAAAGGGAGAAAGTTATGAATATATAAAACATCTGACTTTTACTGATTTATTGCAAAACCATACATACGCAAATCATGCAAAACTTAAAAATGCAGGCAGTAATGTCTTCCTAGACAATTAATGGATAGAGTAGAATACTACCTAACAGCTAGAGAAAAGAACTAGGCTAAAATAATATTACACAGGGTAATGACATTCTAAATGCATGGTATTTTAAATTGTAAAATTAGAAGAGAAATCTCTTTTAATTGCTGTAGGTAAACGAGCTGTAGGTAAATATGGCCTCTTTAAAAAAAAAAAAGAAAAGGAAAAAAGGAGCGGGTAAATTGCTGATGAAAAATCAATTAAGCAACAGTAATCCCTAACATACTTCTGTTTATTTCTTTAGCTTAAGGAAATAATAATATTAAAAAGTTGTCAATAAAATTTATAATCAGTGTGATAGCAACTTTTCCTCCCCCATTCCTAAGATACTGGATTCTTAAAATTTTATTTATCTCTTTTGTTTTGTTTTTTAGAAAAGCTCTTCATTATATATATTCACAACTTATTGGCACATTTAAAATGTACAGTCATAGTAGACACTGAAGTGTGACCAACATAAATCCTGAATATTTCAAAAGAAACCATGGCACAAAAACAGACACACAGACCAATGGAATAGAATAGAAACCCCAGAATTAGACCCACAAAAGTATGGCCAACTAATCTTTGACAAAGCAGGAAAGAATATCCAATGGAAAAAAGACAGTCTCTTTAACAAATGGTGCTGGGAGAACTGGACAGCAACATGCAGAAGAATGAAACTAGACCACTCTCTTACACCATTCACAAAAATAAACTCAAAATGGATAAAGGACCTGAATGTGAGACAGGAAACCATCAAAACCCTAGAGGAGAAAGCAGGAAAAAACCTCTCTGACCTCAGCTGCAGCAATTTCTTACTTGACACATCCCCAAAGGCCAGGGAATTAAAAGCAAAAATGAACTATTGGGACCTCATCAAGATAAAAAGCTTCTGCACACCAAAGGAAACAATCAACAAAACTAAAAGGCAACCGACAGAATGGGAAAAGATATTTGCAAATGACATATCGGACAAAGGGCTAGTATCCAAAATCTATAAAGAGCTCACCAAACTCCACACCTGCAAAACAAATAATCCAGTGAAGAAATGGGCAGAAAACATGAATAGACATTTCTCTAGACACTTCTCTAAAGAAGACATCCAGATGGCCAACAGGCACATGAAAAGATGCTCAACGTCACTCCTCATCAGGGAAATACAAATCAAAACCATACTCAGATATCACCTCACGCCAGTCAGAGTGGCTAAAATGAACAAATCAGGAGACTATAGATGCTGGAGATGATGTGGAGAAATGGGAACCCTCTTGCACTGTTAATGGGAATGCAAACTGGGGCAGCCGCTCTGGAAAACAGTGTGGAGGTTCCTAGGATACAGGAGTGCTGATGCATAGGGGCACTTGCACCCCAATGTTTATGGCAGCACTTTCAACAATAGCCAAATTATGGAAAGAGCCTAAATTTCCATCAACTGATGACTGGATAAAGAAATTGTGTTATATACACAATGGAATATTATGGGGCAATGAGAAAGAATGAAATATGGCCTTTTGTAGCAACGTGGATGGAACTGGAGAGTGTTATGCTAAGTGAAATAAGTCATACAGAGAAAGACAGGTACCATATGTTTTAACTCTTATGTGGATCCTGAGAAACTTAACAGAAGACCATGGGGAGGGGAAGGAAAAAGAAAAGGTTAGAGAGGGAGAGAGCCAAAACATAAGAGACTCTTAAAAACTGAGAACAAACTGAGGGTTGATGGGAGTGGGAGGGAGGGGAGGGTAGGTGATGGGTATTGAGGAGGACACCTGTTGGGATGAGCACTGGGTGTTGTATGGAAACCAATTTGACAATAAACTTCATATTTAAAAATAAATAAATAAATAAATAGATAGATAAATAAAAAAATAAATAATTTCAAAAGAAACCAACAAAGGAGTATTATTTTTGAATTTTCATTTTGCCTACTACAATTTGAAGATCTTCATAGTGAAAAATAAAAAAAACACTAAAATCTAGTTTAAATAATAATATAAATAAGTATCATATTTAACATCCAACAAACCACCAATATCCAATGAACTGCTAATTACCATTCTATTCTGTCTGCTTCTCTCCCTTCTCTATTTCAAAGGATACACTGATGTTTTTGAAAGTATCTTCTAAACTGTAAAGCATTGTATGAATGTAGTGTAGTGTAAAATATCATCACTCAATCTAGATGACTTGAGGATAATGTCAAAACTTAACAAGTAACAAAGACATGTGAGATTTAAGCTTCTTTCTTTTGGCCTGCACTCCTACTTTCACATCCAGGAACATGAAGATTTGGGGATGCTCTTTCTTTTATTCAAAATAAGATCTGTGAAGGTATTGGATATCACCTTACTCCTTCCCCTCCCCTGATCTTTTCTTCTTCCAAAGAAGAAAACATATAAAGGAAACAAGAGGATAAAGACACTAAATAAAACTTTACTAATCAGAAGGAGGACCACCCATAGCCCTATGAAATTTCTACATGATCAATGCCCCATTTCAGATTTATATAACAGTCACATATTGTCACAAAGCTTAACATTAACCAATATTGTGTCTACAGTCTCTCCCTTTTCTGTATATCTTTAATACAGTTATTAAGTGTTATTTAGGAAATAAAATGCTTCTTTGATCCCTTATGCCAGCTAGAGGCTTTAGAATATGGTGTAGTTTTTTGAAGATGAACACATAGGATTGCAAAAGCTATTAATGACTGTGTCATTTGATTTCACTTTATCTTTTACATGTGGTCATTGACACCATTATAATATTATTCTTGTCAATTACACTATTGTAGGGACCTTAAAATTTTTTGGTTAGAGAAAAAATTGGCTTTCATTCATAAATTGCCTTTTCCTGTCATACGGGTATAATAGAAAGGAGGTTTTGAGGGAACACATTAAACATGATAAATAGGAATTGGGTTCAAATGATCACTAAATGGGAAAAAGAGATAAGGGGGTGGGCCTACCCACTTGTAAAGCCCTTAATAAACTTGTTATTTTGTAAGTTCTTTAAGGATTAAGCTCACAGATATTAACGTGACATCTAAAACTATTAGAAAATATCTGAAGTCAACACATGTCTGAAACTAATTATATCATAGAGTAGTTAATCCTTCCAAAAAAAATTCAAATATTCTCTCAGTTCTGAGAATCTGTGAAGTTGTTAATCCCCCAGTCTCTGAAATCCCACAAACCTGGTTTGAATCTGACCTCTGCTACCCATCACTGTCTAGGCACATTGTTTCTTCTCTCTTCAAGACTCAGCTTCTTCTTCTGCAAAAAGCAGCTTAACAGCGTTTGCCTCCTCCAGCTTCTGTGAGGATCAAACAGCATAATGTGTGGACACCTCTTAGTCTGGTGCCTGGTATACGGTAATCATTCAGTATATCTTTGTGGTTTTGATATTATCGTTGTTATTAGTAAAATATAGCCAAGAAGCCGAAACTGCAGGGCCATGGGGTACTAGGGCAACGTGTTAACCTGTTAGGTCTACAGTGTGATACTTTGTTTTCCAAAACCTGCTTCCCACTGAATTTTTAAAAAATGTTTTCTTATTGTAATCAAAAAAAGCATCCTCTGCCACCTAGTGGCACTTTATGACCAGTCAAGAAAAACATAAAAGATGCCAAAAATGACAAAAAACAAAAGAAAAAAAAAAAGCAAGCAAAGAACCCCCCCATACCATATTTAATTTAAACAAAAGAATCATGCTGTAGATTTTCAAAAGAAGCAATACACAGTAGGAAAAAACTGCTTAAATTTAAAATATTTAAACATTCTTTTTTTCTCCATAATATTGCATTGGTCAAATTGCATTTGAATATTTAGTTGCTAACAGCAATTCTGCAGAGTGACTAGTAGCCCTTATGGCTTTTATGGCACATTTAAGTTCCTTGGTTTTTTCATGGCACGGGTGGTCCATAAACATAAGGATTTTGTCTTCCATGCTTTTAAAACACAAATGTCACAAATGTTGATTTAAAAAAAAATGTGGGGTGCTCAGAGGCCTTCTATTTCTGCTTTTTAACTTGGGGGTAAGGAAATATGATTCTTTTAACCAAATACATATAATTTATGTAAAAATGGTAGTTCACTGGGCAAAAAGTCAAGAAGGATCATCTAGACAGAGGGAACACTGGATGCAAGGGTGGGGTACTTACAATAGCAGGTTTCGGAAACCACAAATCGTTTGGGCTACAAGGTTCAAGGTTTAAGGTGTAGGTAAAAAGGTGGGCGAGGCCAGATTCCCAAAAGCCTGGAAGTGCTATATCTTGACTTTAACCTGTAGGATATTAAAGGCCATCATAGAACTTGACAACAAGAAATTAGATAATAACAAAATAGTGATAAGGACAAAAGTTACCACTAAATAATCACTTCCTATGTGCCAGACCCCTTTTGTTCCAAAATTATCTCAAATAACCCTTGAAACTTCCCCCACTCATTTTACCTATTGGAAAACTGGAGGCTCATGGAAGTTAAGTAACTTCGTTGAGGTCATACAGCCAATAAGTAAAGGAGGTTGAATTCAAAGGTGATCTATCTCTAAAGGATGATTCCATTCCAGTAAGCCAGAAGGCCTATTGCATGCTTCCTGATAGGGTCACATTTGTTTTAGGATAATACATAATAGCATTCTCTTATTTTGATTGACCTTTTGAGAAGTAGGGAACATACTTTGGGGCTAGGGGCTGCCTCTTTAAATGTTTTTGTCTACCACCGTGCACAGTAAGTGTTCAGATGCTTGCTGAATGACTCAATGCTGAGTCCAGCAAGGGTGGGTGGAAGGCATGGAAGTGAAACATTCTTAGGTGGAGCTGCATTTTCATTAACACATGAGGAGGCATTTTGAACAACATTCCTAGATTTTCTGGGCTACCCTGTATTAACAAAATAACGTGTATTGAGTATGGATTACATATATTAACTTATGTAAGCCTCACAAGAACCCAAGACTGAGGTAAGAGAGACTGCATCACTTGCCCAAGGTCTCGGGTTATTAATTGGGAGACGCAGGATTCACGGCCAGGACATCTGACTTTAGAACCTTCACTCTTACATGCTTTGGTCTGCAGTCCCCACCGTGCTAGACTGCCTCTCAGCGAAGATTCCTCTACTCGGTATAATTCAGCAGGGTACTCATCTCCTAGGATGACAATGGAGATACATGCAGCCTGTGAGCAGCACGGAGGGAACAGAGGTGTCCACTGCCTGCCACTGTGCTCTCGGGCCTCCAGCCAAGGGCTGACTGGGGCTCAAATTCAGCCTCTGTTTCGTTGGCAAAGCCATGTGCCCTGGCCATCGTCCACACCAAATCAGGTCCCCTGGAGGGCTTCCTCTGCCAGGACAAAAGGTTGCCTTTTCCTAATTAACATGAAGGCACAATATAGGCAAGCAGCCCTGTAAGGGGATCTGATTTTTAGGGACAGTGAGGGTAGACGAGGGGGATAGTGAGGGTGTGGAAGAAATTACTAAGCTTCTAGGGCAACTCCAAGGTTGAAGAGTCATAAAACATGACCCTCTGCTTTAGAGTGTGGGCAAGAAAGAGCCAGGACACTACCCAGTCACTAAAGACTCTTTTTTTTTTTTTTTAATTTTTTTTTAACGTTTATTTATTTTTGAGACAGAGAGAGACAGAGCATGAACAGGGGAGGAGCAGAGAGAGAGGGAGACACAGAATCTGAAACAGGCTCCAGGCTCTGAGCTGTCAGCACAGAGCCCGACACGGGGCTTGAACTCACCGTCCGTGAGATCATGACCTGAGCCGAAGTCGGACGCTTAACCGACCAAGCCACCCAGGCGCCCCACTAAAGACTCTTTTAAGGTCAAATCATAAATGAACTTAAAATGACCTGTTCATAATAGACTCATTTGTCCTAAGGAAAGCCTGCGTATTTTGGGGGGAAAGACCAATTCTCAGGCAGGGCCTATAAGAGACAAATCCTCCCCTTGCACTTCCCAGTTTTATTAGTTGTCAGATCATTTCAGCTACAGCTATACAATTACAGCTTTGTTTTCAAAGTATTATAACATATTCTCTATAAACAACAAAGGAATTTGAAAACTGTAAAGTACCATATACATGTGAGATATTAGGATGGTCAGGGGATAATGGGAAGGATGTTGATGATGATGAAGTTGAAGTCAGCTAAGATTTATTGAACTCTTATGATGCTGTGGGTTGAGCAATGTGCTGAGTAGTTCATATGCATTACTTAATTTTTAAACAAATATTTTTGAAACGCCTATGGTAGGCATACATTTAAGCACTAAAGAAAGGTGGTGAATAAGACACAGTCCTCATAGAAGTGACATACTAATGAAGGAGAGCCACAATAATCAAAATAGGCAAACAAATATATAATATCAAGTAGTGGTAAATGCTATACATAGAAAAGTCAAGAAGGATTAAAAGATAAGAGGAATGGTCAAGGGAAGGTCTCTGAGGAAGTGACAGTTAGGTAGAGACCTGAATGAAGTGGGCAAATGATTCATGAAAACATTAGGGAAAAGTGTTCCAAGCAGAGGGACAGCAAGTGCAAAGGCCCTGAGGTAGGAGAAAGCTTGGCATGTCTGAAGAAGAAGGATAGAGTGGAGTGAGGGAAGGTGATACTGAGAAGAAACAAGATCAGCTGGTGGTGGTGGTAGGAGTAGTAGTGGCAATAGTGGTAGTAGCTAAGTCAGTTGTAGGTGGGTCAGGTTCTGGTAAGTCTGAAGATTTTGAGTTGGGAAATGACATGATCTGACAGAAAGGATTATTCTGTGTGCATTAACTCATGTAATGCTTATAGCAAACCTGTGAGGTGGGTCTATCATTTCCACACAACAGATAAGGAAACAGAGGATTAGAAAGTGTAAGTAGGTAGTGCAATTAAAATTGAAATGCTGGTCTGTCTGACTCCAGAACCAGGTTCTTAGCCACCAGACCTAAGCTATCATGACCATTAAAACGGAGCTGTTAGGTGTGGGAGCCAGCCTCCAAGATGGCCCCCAGTAATCCTTGTCTGCTTGTGTCATATGCTTGTGTGTTCCTCTCCCACAATGAACAAGTCTGACCTTTAAGACAAACAAGATGTTGTGGAAGTGACTGACAGTGAGTGGCCTCTGAGGCCAGGTCATAAAAGACATCACTATGTCTGCCTTGCTTTCTCGGATAGCTCACTCCGGAGGAAGCCAGCCACGGAGGCCTCAAGCAGCCTATGGAGAGGCCTTCGTGGAAAGGTGCTACAGCCTTCCACCAGCCAGCACCTCCCACACGCCAGCCACAGGGAAGCCACTTTGGAAGTGTATCCTCCAGCACCAGTTAAACCTTCAGATGAATGTCCTTCGATCGACACCTTGTCAACAACCTCATGAAAGACTTGGAGCCAGAACCACCAGGAATTAAGCCATTCCCAAATTCCTGACACACAGAAAACTGTGAGAGAGCATGCCTATTGTTTTAATTTAGTAAATCTTGAGGTAATTTGGGGAAGCAATAGATAACTAATTAGGCTTCTGTGATAGCAAACGCCCCCTAAACTGTCAGATCCAAATATTACTTAGAATGGAAATATTAAGAACCACAAGCATATTTATTTGCTTTAATTTTTAAAAAGGACTTAGCCTGTTCAGGCTGCTACAAGAAAACATCATAGCCTTGGTGGCTGAAACAATAGATATTTACTTCCCACAGTTTTGGAGGCTGGAAAGTCTAAGATCAAGGTACAGGCAGTTTTGGTTCTTGGTAAGAGCCCTCTTCCTCATCTGCAGATGTCTGCCTTCTTGCTGGACCCCCACATGATAGAGAAAAACAGCTCTGGTGTCTCTTCCTCTTCCTATAAAGGCACTCTTCTCATCATGAGAGTCCCATTCTCATGGCCTCATCTAAACCAAATGATCTCCCAAAGGCCCCACCTCTTAATACCATGGCATGGGGGGCAGTTAGGGCTTCAACATATGAATTTCAGGGAGACAGAATCGTTTAGTCCAGAACAACAATTAAGTGGCCATTTTCTAGGATGACTGAATTTTAGACAGATACTTAAGTATAAGTATGGTATATCAGAATACACTTATAAAATTTGATACTTAACCTACTATAATTCATCTAATAGGTAAATATAAGTTCGTATGCGGGGCGCCTCGGTGACTCAGTCAGTTAAGCGTCTGACTTCAGGGCAGGTCATGATTTCACGGTTTGTGGGTGCGAGCCCCATGTCAGGCTCTCTGCTGTCAGTACAGAACCTGCTTCAGATCCTCTGTCTCCCTCTCTCTCTGCCCCTCCCCCACTCTCTCTCTCTCTCTCTCTCTCTCTCTCTCAGCAAGAAACATTAAAAAAAATACAAAAAAAAAAAAAGAGGAAATAAGAGTTAGTATGCAATGTTGCTCTGTATTAACTGCCAGTGTTCATGGGTAGGGAACCTGTGATATCCATGGTATGCTCAGATAAGCATTTCTGTCCAGGTCCAGTTCAAGCACTTTTTGTTGTCCTGACTCTGTATCATTTATGATCCTTCCTCTGCCTTGGGCCATCTGTGTAGGAAGAACTGCTATTTGTGTCAGAGATGTCAATGCTAAGTGAATACACTCTTTCTTCTTCTGAAATTGACCAGACTTCAAAATTTAAGTCTGGTGTCTAAGTTTCAGTTTTCCTTCTGCCTTTGGACAACTGCAAGAACATATATTAAAACTATTGTAGACTGTGGGTCTAAAGTTCTCTCTTGTCTAGCAAGAGAGTGGGATGCAGGATGAACGTGGGAGATGGCTAATGTTTGGGAAAAGACAAGAGCCCCGAATAAGGGTCCTTGCCCCATTTTTATTAGGATCAGAAGGCTTACATACACGGCATGGACGTGTACAAAGAGACAATGAATCTGTGACCATTAACTTGTGGATGTGAGGGAAAGGGGTTCTTGCAGATATTCAGGGTTAGGGGTTTGGGTTAATACAAAGGAAAATCCTGACACCTGGTAGTGGGCAGAAGGTTGTTTACAGCAGACATGAGGCACCACCTCTGTTTGTCTTAGCTAGCCTAGGGGATGAGACCAGTAAGATGTGTGACCTCAGAGTTAACAAGGCATCTTTTCTTTTGTTAATCATCTCCACTCTGGGCTGCTTCACCTGCAGCACAGCGGTCTATAGCCCAATTTACCTGTTACCTATCTTGGTCCTTCCTTCCTGTGAAAGCAGCTTTCTGCTATAGTACTAAATCAGGGGGTGCTTCTACCCTGAATACCTAATCTTGTTTATTTCATATACCTATGTTCTATTTTGGTGTCTTTGCACCTCCCTATTCTGGGCCTTTGCCCCTCCCTCTCTATTGTGGGGTCTCTGTACCCTCATACTCTATTCTGGGTGCCTTTGCACCTCCCTACTCTATTATGGGGGCTCCAGCCCCCCTTTACTCTATTCTAGGGGCCTAAGTCCCCCTTCTCTATCCTAATTCGCCTAATCTTGTTTACCCAAACTCTGGTGTGAGCATCCTATGGCTTTGTACTTCTTTATGCCTTGTTAACCCACTGGTGTAAGCCCAGGGGATTCCTAAGCTTATTCCCCACATTAAAATCTGACAAATAATTACGTCAGTGATTAGTTACCCTTCAGATGGCCAAATCTTCATTTAACTGTAATACAGGATTTCATGTGATAGTACCCCTTTGAACATTTAGAATTTTCTCTAGCTTGGTTTAAACATTTTATGCATGAATGAGAACATTATAAAATATTGAATAAGATTCTTTAAAGTTAAATTTTAAAGTCAATCTCATAAATTTAGAATGGCCCTTACTTTCGCCCTTCTGCATCTAGATGGGAAAGGAGAATAATTAATCTTCCTAATGGTGGCTTAGAGAGCTGTGAAACCATCTAAGGATGTTATCTCATAGACAGTGTAGTTGTCATTGAGTTTAGCTAAGCTAAAGGCATAATAGTGCTGCCTTGGCATACAATTGGTGTTTCAAGGCAGACTGCAGGGGCCTTGAACTGACACCAGCCCCTCCTGTGTGTGTATGTCCTTGTAACAGTCCATAGAGTCATAGGAAAATGTAAGTTCCTGCTGTGACTCCCTCAATGGCTGACATGATAAACAGTCCCCACCCTCTTCCTAGGACCTTGTGCATCCCTTAGATAAAAACCCAGTGAAATTTACCCAAACCCTGCTATTTTTTGGTTTGAATCAACAAATTTGGCCTTAGCCCGGGAACCCCCAAGCACTCTACTCACTGACCCTCAAGGCATACTGTGTACTTCCTCCAGGACTTGTGAGTAATAAATTTCTCTATTTCAATTTCTCTTATGGTCTTTTAATAAACTGCAACTTGCCATCTAATAACAAGTATTAATTTAACAAAGTCACAAGAGGTGACTATACTAATATCAGACAAAAGAAAATATAAAACAAAAAGAAATGTTACTAGATATAGAGGGAAATTTTATAATAGTAAAAGAGCCAATACATCAGAATATATAACAATTATAAAGATATATACAAATATGCCCTAAAATACCTGAAACAAAAACCGTCAGAATTGAAGAGAGAAATAGTTCAACAGTAACAGTTGTAGACTTCAATACCCTATTTACAATAATGGATAGAATATTTAGGCAGAAGATCAACAAGGAATTAAAAGACTTGAACAACACTACACATCATCTAGGCTTAATGGACATCTATAGAGCACTTAACCTAACAGAAGAATGCAGATTTTTCTCAAGGAATGGAACATTCCCTGGATTAGACATATGCTAGGCCATAAACCAAATCCCAATAAATTAGAAAGAACTGAAATCACACAAAGCATGCTCTTTGATCCCAATAGAGTGAAGTTGAAATTAATAACAGAAAGAAATTGGGGAAATTCAGAACTTTGTGGAAATAAATAACACAAACCAATGGACAAAGAGGATATCAAAAGGAAAATTAGTAAATACCTTCACAACAATGAAATGATGACACAACCTGACAAACGTTATGGGATGCGGCTAAAGCAGTGTTTAGAAGGTAACTTAGGGGTTCAATGCCAAAATTAGAAAAAGAAGAAATATCCACTTTAAAATACTTTGAAAGGAGTGGGGAAGAAAACTAAAACCAAAGATGCAAAAGGAAGGAGATAATGAAAGAGAGCATTTTTAAAAAATAGAGAAAACCACTGAAACTAAACATTGGTTCTTCGAAAAGATCAATAAAATTGACAAACCTTTAGCTAAACCAACCAAGAAAAACAAGAAGACTCACATTACTAAATTACTAATTAGTAAAATTAAGAATGAAAGAAGAGACTTAACATTGACCTTACAGATATAAAAAGAATTATAAAGGGATATACTATGAACTACTGTGGGCCAACAAATTAGATAACTTAGATGAAAAAGACATATTACTAGAAAGACACAAACTACCAAAACTGACACAAGAAAAAGTAGAAAATTCTGAATAGATATATAGTGAAAGATTGGATTAGTAATTTAAAGACTATCCACAAAGAAAAGCCCAGGCCCAGATTTCACTATTGACTTCTACCAAAAATTTAAAGAATTAATATAATTGTTGGGGCACCTGGGTGGCTCATTCAGTTAAGGGTCTGACTTTGGCTCAGGTCATGGTCTAATGGTTGTGAGTTCGAGCCCCACATCAGGCTCTCCACTCTCAGTGCAGAGCCCTTTTCAGATCCTCTGTCTTCCTCTCTCTCTATCCCTCCCTGCTCCCCACTATTGAAAATAAATAAACATTTTAAAAAAATGTTTAAAATAAAGAATTAATAGAATTCTTCACAAACACTTTCAAAAAATAGAAAAGGAGGGAACAATTCTCACCTCATTCTATCAGGCTAGTATTATCTGGATATCAAAACCAGACAAAGATATCACAAGAAAAGAAACCAATATCTCTTATGGATATAGGTGTAAAAATCCTCAATAAAATACTAGCAAATGGAATTTATCAATATATAAAAAGAACTAAACACCATAACCAAGTGGGATTTATATCAGGAATGTAAGGTTGATTTAAATCAATTAATACAATCCACTATATCAATAGAATAAAAGACAAACCACATGATCATCTCAAAAAATGTAGAAAAACCATGTAATAAAATTCAACATTCCTTCATAATGAAAATATACAACCACCTAGGAAGAGAAGGAAACCTCTTCAAGCTAATAAAGGGCATCTGTGAAAAATCCAAACTCACATTGTACTTAATGATGAAAACGGAATGGTTTCCTTCCAAGAACAGGAACAAGAGATGGTTCTCTACTCTTGCCACTTCTATTCAGCATTGTAGTGGAGGTCTAGTCAGGGAAACTAGGTAGGAAAATTAAATAATTAAATAAAAGGCATCTATATTAGCAAATAAAAAGAAGTAAAACTATCTCTATTTTTAGATCACATATTATTACATACAAAAAAATGTAAGAAATCCACTAAAAAGTATTAGAACTAATAAACACATTCAGCAAAATTGCAGGATACAAGGTAAATATACAATACAAATTCTATTGCATTTCTGTATAGCAGCAATGAACAAACCAAAAATGAAATTAAGCAAACAACTGCATTACCTTAAAAAAAAAAAAAAAAGGTGGGGGGTACTGGGTGGCTCAGTAGGTTAAGCATTTGACTTTTGATTTTGGCTCAGGTCATGATCCCATAGTTTGTGAAATTGAGATTGAGCCCCGCTTAGTTGGGCTCCACGCTGATAGCTCAGAGACGGCTTGGGATTCCCACTCTGCCCCTTCCCTGCTCATGTGGGAGCTCTGTCTCTATAAATATAGATAAATGAACTTAACAATAAAAACAACTGCATTAATATAAGCATCAAAAAGAATACTTAATAAATTTAATAGAATTGCAAAACTTGTAATCTGAAAACTACAAGATATTGCTGAAAAAAATTAAGAAGACATGAATCAATGGAAAGACATCCTTGTTCACAGACTGGAAGGCTTAATATTGTTAAAAGGGCAACTCCCCAAACTGATCTACAGATTCCATGTAGTTTCTTGAAATTCTAGTTTGCTTTTTTATAAAAATCAATAAGCTGATTTAAAATTTTAAATGGAAATTTAAGGATCCCAGAATAGCTAAAACAATATTAAAAAAGAACATAGTTGGAAGACTCACATTTCCTCATTTCAAAACTAAAGTAATGAAGACATGTGGTAATAGCATCAAGGGAGACATTAGATCAATAAAACAGAACTGGAAATTCAGGGAAAAACAAAATCACATACATATATGATCAACTGATTTCTGATAAAGTTGCCACGACCATTCAATGTTGAAAGAATAGTCTTTTCAACAAATGGTGTTGGGACAACTGGATGCTACAGAATGAAGTTGGACCTCTTATCCCACACCATATATAAAAATTAACTCAAAATGAACCAAATATCTACCAAATATCTGTATGAGCCAAAACTATAAAATTCTCATATGAAAACATAGGTACCCCTGAATTAGGCAATCATTTCTTAGATACCGTACCATAAACACTTTCATTTCAAGGTACATGTCCATGAGAAATGGGAACATTATGTCCACACAAAAACTTGTACATGAATGTTCATAGCAGCATTATTACTAATAGCCAAAGAGTATCAAGTGATGAATGGATAATCAAGTATGTTCTGTTCATACAATGGAGTGTGATTCAGCAATAAATGAAGTACTGATACATGCTACAACATGGATGAACTTTGAATGCATTATGCTAAATGAAAGAAGGTAGTCACAAAGGACCACATATTATATTATTCAATTTCTGTGAAATATCTAGAGTACAAAAAAACCATAGTGGCAGAAAGTAGATTGGTGTTTGCTTAGAGCTGGGGAAAGGGGTAGTTGGGTGGAAATGCGGAATGACTGCTAAAGAATACAGGGTTTCTGTCTGGGGGTGATAAATATGTTTTCAATTTGATTGTGGTGATGGTTGCACAACTCTGTAAATATACTAAAAACCATTAAATTGTACGTTTTAAATGGCTATAGTGTATGGTACACGATTTATATATCAATACATTATATATCAATAATGATATATCAGTAATGTTGTTGTTTTTTTTTTTTTTTTTTTAAAAGAAGGAAAACCTTCAAGATGCCAGAGGAAAAAGGATCATGGCATATACCAGGGCTGTGACAGTGGGATGAAAAGATAGATTTCAGATGAATTTAGGAGTTAAAAGCAACAGAACTTGGTGATTTGGTTGATTAGTTAGGAGGGCTAATCTAGTTTTAATAACTCAAATAGTGTCTCCTTCAGATCTTTGGTGGTAAGATCTAGCAGCAAAGCTAGATCATCAGTGGCTCCTCCCCCTAAGCCTAATGAAATAAACCAAAACAATGAAAAACTAGCTCTCAGAGGAAGAGGTACAGCCTTAGCCTGGGAGAATTAGTGAGTGACACTGTGACAGTAAAGCTGTGCCACTTGTTAAAATATTGAAATACTTCCATGATGGTTGGCAGCTAGCTGCTACCTGGAGCCACCTACCTCCCCCAAGACTCCTGCCTCTACACAGCCTCCAGCTACTAGAGTCATCTTGGCTGCTCCCCCTGCCCTCCACCTTCCCTCTTGAGATCTTCAGCAACAAAGATATTAATCTTTAGTTTCTCCTGCACAGGGGGGCCACCAGGACATTGCTGAAGCATTATGGTCCATACTTTTCCTAACTGGTGATATCTAACTGAGGATGCTCAAGAGAAAACTGCCCATGGTTATTAGCCAAGGGTGGAGGTAGGGTTTACCCCCAGACAGGCTAACTGCTACACTATCCTTCTACTTTCTAGAATTTTTTGAGGTTTTCTCTATGGCCTTATGTAAGTTAATTTTAGTAAAAGGTCTCTGAGTAAATGAAAAAAAAAATATTCTGTTACCAAAATTTAGGGTTTGATACAGGGTTATTAAATTGATGTTATTTAATTACATTATTCAAGAATTATGAAAATGAGTGCTAACTTTAATTTTTTTAGAAACTTATTTTTATTTATTTTAACATTTATTTATTTTTGAGACAGAGAGAGACAGAGAGAGACAGAGACAGAGCATGAGCAGGGGAGGGGCAGAGAGAGGGAGACACAGAATCTGAAGCAGGCTCCAGGCTCTGAGACGTCAGCACAGAGCCCGATATGGAGCTTGAACTCAGAAACTGTGAGATCATGACCTGAGCCAAATCGGATGCTTGACTGAGCCACCCAGGCACCCCTAATTTTAATTTTTAATTATAAATTTGGCTATAAGAAAATTTACAATTATATATGTGATTCTCATTCTATTTTTATTGGAGAACATTGCTCTATACTCTTATGTATTAAATCATTATTTATCAAACACTTATTAGTATTTACTGTTTGCCACGCTCTGTGTGGCAATCATAGAGAAGCACTACTCAGATGCCTGCCTACAAGAGAGGCTGCTGTGGGGAGCATTACTGATTGATGGTCCCCAGCTGCTGCCACTGAATGCTGAGGCCATGTTCCCTTTCCCGCCCAACTAACCACCGCTGCCAGCTGATGACTGAGTGGCAGATATACTTGTGCCAGCTTTTCCTGCCTGATATGAGATTCCTCTACCAGGGAGCTTTGGTTCAGGCCTCTCCATGGATCCGGCTGAGCCTTTCTTAGAACTGTACTGTGTTCTGAGGCTCTGCCCAGCCTTCCCTTTGTCCTTTTACAGGTGTCAGAAAAATACTGCAGTCTGCAAGCTCCCTGCCTACTCCTGCTCCTCTTCCCCTCGTTCCTCCCAGAACTTCTCCCTAATAAATCCCTTCTGTGTCTAATCCCATTTTAGCATCTGTTTCTTGGAAGATTTAAACTGACTCACTCTGTTTTAAGCACTTTATAAATGTTAGTTCATTTAATCCTCATAACAGCTCTGACAGAACAACAGTGAGGTAGGATAACCATTACCCCTTTTTACAAACACAAAAACCAAGATAACAAGAGGTTAAGCAACTTGCCAAATATCCTGAAGAACTTAAGTGGTAAAGGCAAGATTTGAATACAGCCTGGCTTGAGTCCATTCACTTAATCACTACACTAAGCTACCTTTCCATCTTTCGGGGGGTGGCACTAATCTCAGAACATACTCATGATACAGAGTAAAATGTATTTTGGTCGATACAGAAAAGTAGGATGTGCCACACATAACTCAGTGGTCAAGAGTGTATATGGCCTATTCTGCATACAAGCTTTAACTGAGAGGATAGCGTAGCGTTCACACTATGAGAAAAATGATATTAATAATATCAATAACTTATTCAATATTATATTATATAAAGAATACTATCTGATATTATTTAATTTATAATAACATTACATGAAGTTTAAATTGATGGTTAATTATTAATATATTAAGTTATCAATACTATATTATATAGATATTTTCACATATTTCCTGATATTTATACTTTTAGACAAATATTTCAGAGATCATATTAGAATTCTTTTAAGTTGATATGTATGTATTGTTAAGTGAAAAAAACTGAGTAGTAATTGAGGGATGAGCTCATTTGTGTATTTTTTTTAAGGACAGTTTATGTACATAGAAAAATTCTGAAAGCATACAAAAGAAAATGTTATTAGCAATTGCCTATGGGGTGCAAATTGTCACCGAAGATGGAAAAAGATTTTAGAGGGTATCTCTATTCACTTTATAGCCTTCGATACTTGCACATATAAGTCATAAGACTGCATTTTTTTGTAATATAAAAATGCACTTAAAATGAAATTTTAATAAATTATCATGAATGATGTACTGTTAAAAAGAATTATTTATGAATATAAGCTCATTTTATCTTTTTATCAACCCTGTGAGTATAAAAGGCAGTATTAAAAAAATAAAAAAATAAATGCAGCTATTATTTCCATATTACATAAGAATATGTTTATATTCTTTAAAAATTTTTTTTAATGTGTATTCATTTTTGAGAGACAGAGAGAGTGTGAGCAGGGGAGGGGCAGAGAGAGTGGGAGACAGAACTTGAAGCAGGCTCTGGGCTCTGAGCTGTCGGCACAGAGCCTGACGTGGGGCTTTAACTCATGAAATGCAAGATCATGACCTGACATGAAGTCAGAGGCTTAATTGACTGAGCCACCCAGGTGCCCCTATTCTTTTTATGTACACCCCATACATTATAATAAAAGCATGGCATATCTATAATTATCATTTTCCTCATTCATTCATTCAACGAATATTTATTGAGCATTTATTACATATTAGTTTCTAATAGTGGCTAGGCACTATACCTTAGGGATTATAGTAGTGAACAAAATAGAGAAGTTTTCCACTGTCGTGAAACTTACATTCTTACTGAGTGAGGAAAGAAATCAGTTAATAAACAAGGACATCAGTTTAATACTTAGAGTGGACTAATATTTAGAGTGGACTAATATGATGGCTCTAATATGACTTTTAAGAGGTAACATTCAAGCTGAGATCAATGACAAAATGGAGTCATATGAAGACTGGTGGATAAGTAGTAAGTAAAGGGAACAGACAATGCCAATTCTCTAGTGTGAGAATGCATGTGACACATTCAGGGAACCACTGGAGGGTAGCAGGCTAAGGAGGAAGAGAGCAAATACTAAGTGAGGGAGCAGTTAGGTAGGTAGAAGATCAAGTAGGACTTTTTAAGTACTAGTAATGAGTTTAAGAAGTTTGGATTTAAGTAAAGTGGGAAGCACTTGGAGGGTTTTCAAGAGAAACAGCTTGATCTTATTTAAGGAAGCAAAGAGAGGACACAGGGAGATCAGTTGGGAATCTATTATCTTAGTAGAGGCAAGGGATGATAGAACCTTGGACTAGGGTGTTGCTATGCAGATGGAAATTAGTGATCAAATGCAGGATATGTTTTGGAGGTTGAGTTTATGGGACTTGTTGATGGAGTACATGAGGAAGGGGTGAAGAGAGAAACAATCAAGAATTAGAATGGAAATTTTTGTCTTGAGCAACCTGATGGACCTTGGGGCTTTTTACTGACATGGAAGACTAAGAGAGGGAGAATCAAGAATTTTATTTTTTGGCCACATAATGTTTGAGCTGCCTATTCTATATCCAAGAGATGTCCTGCAAAGAGTTGAATACATATGTCCAAAGTGCCCAGAGTGGGAATGACAGGTAAGACTGAGGTCTTTTACGTCCAGATTGAGGTTTATCTGGAGGAGTGTGCAGATACAAAGAGAAAAAGGGGCCAGTACAGCATCCTACTAGGATTTCTAGGGCAAACCAATGCCTAGAAATCACAGAGAGGACCAACCAAGAAGTTTCAGAAGAAGCAGCTAGTGAGGAAGGAAAAAAAGCAATCAGGTGAGGCTCAACTGAAGGCAAGATAGTAAAGCAGCTTCAAGGAGGGCGTGGTCACTGTAGAATACTGCTGTCAGTGAAGAAAGATGAATACTGAGCAGAAACAATTGGCTTTGTTAACATGCAGATCACTAGTGTCCTAGAAAGAGCCTTCAGTGTCAGGGTGAGGGAGTCAGCCAACTAGAGTGAGTTTAGGAGAGAAATTGAGGTGAGATGTAATTGCAACTATTATCATTTGACTAATACTTTCTAAAGACAGTGCACATTTTGATTTGTATTTGCATTTACAAATGCCTGGGGAAAAAAATCTCAAATATTTGCTACAAGCCTATGTGTTTTGTTCCCATGTTGAATTTCAGATTTGGCATCTCTGTAACTACTGCATTTAAAAACAAATTGAGGTATAACATACATTCTAAAGTGCATAAAGTGCACTAATCTCAACGGGTACAGCTTGATGGTTTTTTATGTGTACGCCCTTGTAACCAACTGTTCAAAGATAAGGAATGTAAAAGTATCCCAGAAGATTCCCTTGTGCACCTTTCCAGCCTGTAATCCCCTACAAGAAAATCAAAATTCTGACTTACATAAACATCCATTAGCTTTACTACAAAAATTTCCAAAAGAAACAAATGAAAACTCTAAAGGGCGCTTAATTGGACACTTCTTTAGTGTAAACTTACCAACTGGCTTGAGTAAGTATGAATACCAATCATTTGGCGCCAAAAGGTGAAACAATATTTAAGCCAGGCCGCTCCGTAGCCCCGCCCCACTCCCTACACCACGCCCCCTGCTTGCTCTTTTCCTTCCGAACAATTCTAGGGCTCGCCCGGCGTAGGGAAGAAACCGCTTTTCTGTCATGCGCACTAGGGATTGGCTCTTTTCCCTCTCTACAAACCAGTAGGACCGGGCATCGTCCTGCGCATTGAGAGTTTCCCAGGAACGCGCGCGCGCGCGCGCAACTGCGCGGTCATGCGCATGAGCAGATTAGCTCTCTGAGGGCGGAAGTGAGGAGCGGCTGCGCAAAGGTGGGGGGCGCTGCGCTTGCTGTGGGGTGGGCGAGCTGCAGAAATGACGGCCTCCAGGAGTCCCGTGGTTCCTGTGGCAGTGTTGCTGCTGTTGGCTTGCGGGGCTCCCTGGACCCACGGGCGGCGGAGCGACGTGCGCATCATCACAGACGAGAACTGGAAAGAGTTGCTGGAAGGAGAGTGGATGATAGAATTGTGAGTGTGGGGCGGTTGTCTCGGGTCCCCTCGGTGGGCCGGGAGGTCCCGGCTGCTGTATCTAAATCTGGACACACGCTTCACTTCCATTCAGCTCAGGCGGGTCCCAGCTTACCCAGAACTGCCACTCGGAGCCGACGACCCAGAGCCTGACTCCTCCAGATCCCTAAAGTCCTCTTCGGATCGGCCGCTGGCTTGGTCCCACCCCCTCGTTTCTAACCAGGGAATATTAAGTTTCTTCTAAATGGTTTCGTTTCTAGTACTGTGGTGCGCCTAAGAGATAGAGTTCAACTTCGCATTTTTTCTACTTTTCATGACTTTGGGGGTGGAAGTGGTTGGTTTGACTAATTCCTATACAGTTATTTATTTTAGAATCATCCTTCGCAAACTTCTAGACTTACTCTTCACCAAACTTTATAAAAGAGGAGATTGAGCAGAGCTCCTCTCCTTTTGTCTTTTATCCTTTAAAAGTCCATTCGTAGTGTTGGAATTTGAGACTTTTCACATTTTATTTTATGGATTAAGTATATTTTAATTTTAAATGCTGAGTAAATTCAACTTGGATTATTGTTAATTTTTTTTTTTTTTTTTTTGCTTTATCTTGTTTTTGTTTTTTTCTCTCTGCACGTCTCATTTTTCTTTTGGATTCGTGTTTCTGCAAAGTACTTATTGCTCAATGTCCTGGATTGTTACTCTCAGATATAAGTGTTATTGCAATAAAAAATAAAGTTAACGTATGAGAGTGATTATAAACTCTTAGGACCATCAGGTCATCATTTACTGTTTGGAGGAAACCACGTGTCTGTGGTGATTCTGTTCTACTAAGGTCCCCTTTGCATCTGTAGAAAATAAATTGCTTTTGCTTTAGTTGCTAAATTGGTGATGGTGGTAGTGCTATTGATCATAGTGGTATTAGTGATATTAGTAAAAAACACCACTTTTGGGTGTTAACTGTACCAGACACTGCTAAACACTTTATATACATTATACTATTTAATTTTTTACAATCCTTTAAGATCGGCATTATTTCCCACATTTTACAGGTGAGAGAAATACCTAAGGGTTTTAATTAATCTGTCCTGGTATTGCTATACTGGCTTTCCTTTGCAGTGCCTAAGCGTAGGTATGCAGTAATTGTTAGAATGGTCCCCTTCTTTAACAGGGTTCAGATGAGTGTTTTCCTGTATGCTTGGGTTGCCAGTTAATGGATGAAGGTGGACGTCCCCAAGGGAGAGCGCAGAAGGCCAAATCGATAACTGTTGAGTCATAAAATCAAAAAAGGCATAGAACATTTATATGGAGTAAAAGATAGGGGAAATTGTTTATGCACTATACATTTAATCTGTAACTTAGTGAAATGAAATTTTAGGCAACATTGAAGCTGCAGCCAAGAGGAAATATAACCAGGGACAACATTTGATTTTTATTGTCATGAATAAGTTGTTTTAGATTGTGCCCATAAAATATTTACGGTTTCATAAATAGTAATTAAACAATAGTGATTATGAATTTATATACAAAATATAGTCAAGTAATACTTCAGGGTTTTTAAAAAAATTTTTCTTTAATGTTTATTTTTGAGAGAGAGAGAGCACGAGCTGGGGAGGGGCAGAGAGAGAGGGAGACACAGAATCTGAAGCAGGCTCCAGGCTCCATGCTGACAGCACAGAGCCTGACACGGGGCTCGAACCCACAAACTGTGAGATCATGACCTGAGCCAAAGTCAGACAACAGACTGAGCCACTCAAGCACCCCTTGAGGGTTTTTTTTTTTTTTTTTTTAACTGATTTGATCAATCTATGTAAATACAGTGGTCAAAAGTTAAGTATTTGGGGATTTGAATTAGAACTTCTCTGTGAAATTAGACTATACTGTAGAACTTGTTCTTATTTTTTTCCCCCTTAGCTTACTGATTTACATGTTAAGACTTTAAAAAGCACAAAAGGAACTTGTAAGGGGGATCGAGTATTGCTAATGAATGATAGTCTGCTCTTATTACAAGTCTGTTATCTGCATTAAACCCATCCTGATCAGTTTTGTTGCCGAGATATTTTTATTGAAATACAATCTGTTGTTAAGGACTTTTGCTTTCATGTATGGTACTGGTCTTGTTTCCCAGTGTCTATTACTTTTAGGAGTTTTATTTTCATAACATAAGTTAAAATATAATGAAATGCAGAAACTGAACTCTTGTGTTCAGCAAGTACAGGCTTTATTCTTCCATTAAAAAAAAAAAAAAAACTGAGTCAAATTGAAAGATAATACACAATAAAGTGAAGAATAAAATCCTGGAGAAAAATCAGGGCCTTGAAAGATGCTGAATACCAGAGGAGTAATTAAAATGCTAATAAGCTTGGCCATAGATTTGTAAACCTGAGGTTTTAGAAACTGGCTAACCAAGGACTGGCCAAAGGAATTTTGTATGGTCTGTCCAGTGTTTGTGTCCGGGTTAATTTTTGAGGTAACATTTTTACATAAATATGCAGATTTTCAGCTTCTTTTAAATAAGGTAGAGCCTGCTACCTAGCCAGAAATCCCCTTGTGGCAATCATGCTGAGTGGAGGTTCCCCTCATAAGGAGCATGCATTTCCTTTTTCGCCACAGCCCTGGGCACTTCCTATTTTTCTCCTTACTAGCCCCTTGCCTTTGTGACTCCTGTAGTGCAAATTATTCGAACGGGTGAACTCCAAATTTGGTTTTGAGTTTTCTGGTGGCCACGTATTCATAGAGAGATCCAAAGGTTTTCAAAGAGCTGTTTTGGGGGGCTCCTGGGTGGCTCAGTGTGTTGATCTTCGGTTGAGCATCTGACTCTTGATTTCGGCTCAGTTCATGGCTCAGTTCATGATCTCACAGACGTGAAATCAAGCCCAGTTTCTGGCTCCAAGCTGAGCGTGGGGCTCTCCCTCTCTTTCTGTCTCTCTGCCTCTTCCCTGCTCAAATGGGTGCGCACTCTCTCACTCAAAATATATAAACTGATTAAAAAACAAAGACTGGCATGTAAACTTACGAACTTATTTTTGTGTCTGAAGAACTTATTCTCAAAATTTTACATAATGAGCATCATCAGTTATAGTTTTGATTTTCAGAATGTTAGCTCCACAGTTAAAACTCTTTCATCTTCACAGAATTAACCACTTTGCTATCTTGTTTTTAGTATAAAACAGTCTTCACAAATTACACATTTAGAATTGTTATATCTAGATGGTCATATTAGAATGCTTAACTTTTTTCTTAAACTGTATTTTATAGTTATGCTCCATGGTGTCCTGCCTGTCAGAATCTTCAACCAGAATGGGAAAGTTTTGCTGAATGGGGAGAAGATCTTGAGGTTAATGTTGCAAAAGTAGATGTCACAGAGCAGCCAGGTACTGTAAGTCTGTGGTTAGTCTGCAAATTGGGTTGATATGTTCATCCTGTTTGCCACATCACTTGGTCTTAACTGCCTTTCATTAGGTTTTGAAAACATAACTGTCTGGGGGCGCCTGGGTGGCTCAGTCTGTAGAGCGTCCAACTCCAGCTCAGGTCATGATCTCGAGGTTCAGTTTGTAGATTTGAGCCCCACGTCAGGCTCTGTGGGAGCCTGGAGCCTGCTTCAGATTCTGTCTCTCCCACTCTCTCTGCCCCTCCCCTGCTCGCAGTCTGTCTCTGTTTCTCTCTCTCTTAAAAAATAAGTAAACATTTAAAAAAAAAAAAACACATAACTGCATAACTGTCTGCAGTACTTATGCTGACTCACCCGCCTCCCTGGTGAGGGATCCTTGTGCAGTGGCTACAAAAAGCAGATTCTGTGGTTGTGTATGCAGCTCATTCCTTTTAGGTGTTGCTGTAAGGGACCTTGGGGGCCGTGCCCTCTCCCTGTTCTGGCCCATGTAACTGCCTTTGATCTTTTTTTCCTTTGTATCCCAGACCCCAGACTAGCATGTAAGATGCCTTTGAGAAGTCCTAGAATACTGTGGTTTAGGTGGACATTGGCCAAGCCACCATTTGCATCCATATACCAAGCTTCAGAATAAAGAGCATGTGGTGGAGGTTTTTTGTAGAGCCAAGGGTACATTCTCTGACAAGTGAACCCAATCTCTTAATTGGGTTTCAAATTTAATAACCTGTGGTTTGAGGGCATGCCCTTAATACAAAGCTCTCATGTCTGTGGGGTCAAATACACTCCTGACTTGGCCCCCTGAACAAGTGGCAGGCCCTGCTCTTAAGGATGCTCCTTTCTTAGACCAGCCTCATCTTACCTGATCTTGGTCACAGTAAACCTGGGTTGTTGATTCTGTTCTCACCCCAGATGGTAATAAGAGCTAATATTTATTGAGCACTTAGTACAAGTATTGCTCCAAGTGTTTTGCATTTGTTATATAATCCTTATACAACCTTGTGAGTTAGGTAATATGAGAAAACTGAGGCATAGAGAGATGAACTCTCAGTTATATTAGAGCTTAACACATGGTTAATAATGTTATTGTTACTGCTCATCTTAGGAAAGATTGAAAATATTTTCCGTTTTTAACATCTTAAACTCTTTGTTTTTTGAATGGCAAGTGGTATTTCATTTGATTTTAGATCTTTCTAAGACTACTGTTATATTGTGCCGCCCTGTGACTCATCGCTGGTAGTCTTATCACATAGTGGTATAGTTGATGAAATGTTAATATATATATTCACAGACATCTTCAGTATTCAAGCCTTACATACTTTTAATTGAGATAATGTGCAGTAGTGTTGATTTTAAAGTTGCTTCAAGTACATAATTGGGATTTTTTTCATTGTTACAAAGCTCAACTGTTTTTAGGTATAATTTCATATTCATTCCCTATTAGTATTTAAATAATTCAGAATCAACTTTTAAGTAGTAAGTGATTGTTGGCTCATATAAAACCTGTTGTTTCTTGTATTTGTTTCTAATGTTTCCTTATCATTTTTAGGACTGAGTGGACGATTTATTATAACTGCTCTTCCTACTATTTATCAGTAAGTATTTGAAGATTCTATCGTTAAGGGGAAGGATGCAGCATAGTATAATCAGAATAAAAGACCTCTGGCCTGAATCATGTTTAAAGAGCATTATATTCAGTAAGGCTCAGTTTGTCCTTCATGCTATTGTAGGTGCGTTAGATGGATGACGTATGAAATACTTCTGGTCACAGAGGTTTGTAACTATTTTGTAACCTCCTGAACTCAGAGGTTCACATGACATGGTGTGATACCATGTAGCATAGTAAAGATTATGAGCCCAGGTTTGTGTTAAGTCCTGTAGAAAGTTTGGTGAGGAAAAAAAATCACTGGGCAGGGTGGTTCCTGGAGAACATGGGAATATAAACGCAACCTCAGAGGTAGAATTTTCAAAAGAGTGTAGAAGTAAGCATTCCATCCTTTGGATACTCTCACCAACAGTCATAAATAGGAACGCGGTGTGTTCAAAAATTAGCTAGGAAAGGGCTGTAGCTCAGTCTTCAGACGGTAATTGGTGAAATGGTTGAGTGTTAAGTCAGAATGAACAAGATTATGTAGTTTTCTGTGTCAGGTCTTTTAGTTTGAATTTATCTTCTAAACTGGGGATAGGAAATCTCAAATCTGTACAGGCATACCTTGTTTTACTGTGCTTCACAGATGTTGCATTTTCACAAATTGAAGGTTTGTAGCAACGTTGGATCAGGTGGGTCTGTCTGCACCATTTTTCCAATAGCATTTGCTCACTTTGTGTCTCTGTGTCACATTTTGGTAATTCTTGAAATATTTCAGACTTTTTCATTATTATGTCTTCTGGTGGTCTGTAATAAGTGATTATAGCTTGCTGAAAGCTCAGATGATGTTTAGCATTTTTTAGCAAGAAAGTATTTTTAGATGAAGATATGCATAATGTTTTAGACATAAAGTTCATTCAGCTGGTGGCTTGTGTGGCAGGAGGTACTTTCCTCATTTAAATTTCTGAAAGCAAGTTGGCAGTTTTTTGTGTTTCTAGCTCACTTTTCTTTGGCATCTTTTTTTTCATGTGTGTATCTGTTTCTCTGTGCCTTTGTATTCACCCCTGCTCCTTTTGTATCTATTCATATGTATATTCTTCCTCTCTGGAAGTGCTACTGTTCCTTTTTACTCCGTCCTTTTCTCCACTTCCCCCTTTACTGGTTCTAATCAGTGTCTTCCATTTTCCTTCTCCCTTCTTAACATCCCCTGAACTTCCAGAATTTCCTGTCCTTCTTTTATAATTTTATTTTAATGTTTTATTTACTTTTGAGAGAGAGAGAGACAGAGTGTGAGCGGGGGGAGGGGCAGAGAGTGAGTGAGACACAGAATCTGAAGCAGGCAGCAGGCTCCAGGCTCTGAGCTGTCAGCACAGAGCTCAACACGGGGTTCCGGGGCTCGAACCCACAAACTGCGAGATCACGACCTGAGCCAAAGTCAGATGACTGACTGAGCCACCCATGCGCCCCTCCTGTCCTTTTTTTAAAATTTTTTTTTTTTTTTAACGTTTATTTATTTTTGAGACAGAGAGAGACAGAGCATGAACGGGGGAGGGTCAGAGAGAGGGAGACACAGAATCCGAAACAGGCTCCAGGCTCTGAGCTGTCAGCACAGAGCCTGACATGGGGCTCGAATCCTGGGCCCATGAGATCATGGCCTAAGCTGAAGTTGGATGCTTAAATGACTGAACCACCCAGATGCCCCTAGACTGGCAGTATTATTTAGGGTAGTTTGGAAATAGTGAAGTTGTGGGAGTAGGGAGAGCATTTTTGAGCCTTTGAGAACTCCATACATTGGGAAGGGGAAGGAGGAGGCAGATGTCAGGAAGAATGCAAAGCATACTGTAAAATAGAATCACTGAAATAGGAGGAAAGGAAACACTACCAGATACCTCCAGCAATTTAAAGTAGCATGGTTAAGATGATGTGATCATGGCTGAAAATACCAGAAAAATGCCTTCAATTTTTAACCTGTAGCTTAAAATAGCTAATAATTAGTAAGTGCCAGATACTGTCTAACAACTTTTCATGTAGCCATCCTTTTAAGATGTGCATTGCACCTTTATTGAGGTATAATTTACATAGAACTATGGTTTCATAATTTTATAATTTGGAAAAGTAATAATAATTGTAAGGCTTATGATTCTTTATAATGCCACTGCTTAAATAAATTTGGAACCAAGATGTTATGAGTTGGTAATTAGTGTTGTTACTTGTGCAATTTCTTACTTGTGCATTACTAATGATTTTGAATATAAGGATTGATTATAAAATGAGGTTAAAGAAAAAGCAAAACAAATGCTAAGTTTATTTATTTGGTGCTGTTTAATATTTAATTCTGATCCCCTTTAGTTGTAAAGATGGTGAATTTAGGCGCTATCAGGGTCCAAGGACTAAGAAGGACTTCATAAACTTTGTAAGTGAGAAAGAGTGGAAGAGTATTGAACCCGTTTCATCGTGGTTTGGTCCAGGTTCTGTTCTGTAAGTATGAGGGATTTTTCTTTTATCTATTTCAGAATTAATTGGACCAGATAATTATATTTTGTGGAAATAAAGCATTCATACCCAGTTTTAGTTCTTGGACTCTTAAGGTACATTCATACTTACTGCGATATTTGTAGTTTGACTTTTTCTTCTAAGTCAGATACTTTGATCTTTGGTAAGCTAGAAGGAGGCGTACGCTAAAATTAAGTTGAAAGCCTTTTCAGGAATATTTTAGCTCTGCAGATAATAGTCATTTGTATCCTCAAAAACGAATCGATCTCCCTGAGCAATGTAATTGGTAAAGCTATCATTTCAGCTTAATATTTGAATAAGCCTCAAACGTGTGCCTACTCTTGTTACTGTTATATTTTATACCGTTATATTTTAGTTCTTAATGTGATTGCATTATTCTACCCATCTGATAATTTTTTGGTTGAATGGGATGGATGAACAATGAACTTAATGGTATGGGTAACCACTGGGCTTAATCTATAGCTGGATATATGGAGCAGTAGTGATTGGAAATAGCAAGAGTATTTTCAGCTAGCCTTTGGGGTATAAGGCCTCTCAGGTCATATGAGAGATATCTGGAAATAATGAGTTTTGGTGAGGTCTCCATGGACTCATCCTGGTTTGGCTAAGTTATCTCTTCCTGTCTCCTCACCACATTTGCCCTTAGAGGTTGGGGAGTTGTTACACCAACGGTGTAAGGTATAAAAATGCTCTGGATTCTGGGAGTGGAGGAAAGATCAGCCCTAAGTGATATTTTGAAATCGAATTTTGTCTTTAGCTCCTTTCCTTTTCACCTCTTTTCCTGTGAAAATCTCTAAATTGAATGGTCCTGTAGCTGTCAGAATTCCCCTTACTGAACCACCATGCCCTAGTATTCCTGATAGAATCTAATTAGTGCTGATTATAGTGAGGCTACACATTGCTTTATGTTTCAGTTCCCTGTTCCTATGCCCATTTGCAATTTAAGTGACAGAAGCAACATGATCGAACCACATTTTTGTGTCGGACTGAAATTGCTCCTGATTTTTGTTAATTTGAAATCTCCTAGACGAATCTTACCCTCTCTAGTAGAAGAAGGTATTCCTTGTACGTCTTTGTTGAATCCTCAGGGATTCAGCAGTGCATGCCTTTTTTATTGGTGGACCGAGTGAGAGACACTTGTAGTGTCGGCAGGCTCACCCACCCAGTGTGGGCAGTCGGAGTAGGTCATCCTGCATGCAGGAACTTTGGCTTAGGTGTGAATTGATCTATATGTTGGTGGCAATCCTTGTGCTAGAGAGGAAGCAAACCCTTCTTAGTTTTGCCTTTTTCTAACTGTCTAAACTACTTGGGTTTATGTGAAAATAATAATTATTTATGTTTATATGATGTCTTAGCATTTATTTCATATGAAATTTCTTTGTATATCCTTAAATGATATCAAACTAATACAAATTAAGATTATTTAATTTTAATACAAAAGGGGAATAATTCTTAGGTGGGAAGGATCAGTTCAACAAGTATTCCCAGTTCTTCCTTCAGGCTCCCTTCTCTCCTCATTCTTTGGAGGGATTTTAAGGGTTAATAAGAGTTGTCATTTGCTTATAGTACACTTGACTTTAGGCAACTGGTTCCTTAGAGCTTGTAACCCGTTATGCAGAGTATATTGGAGACATCATCAGATGAAAGGTGAAAGGCTAAAGTCAAAGCAGTAGGGAAAGGGAAAAAGTTACCAAGTTTTATTTATGAGGACATCACATAGTGACAGCAGTTCAAGAACTGTTCATTTTTATTAATAGGAATTCCTAATACAAGCTTGAAATCAGCGATGTATTGCTAGTCTTGATTAACACCAGCAATAAAATCTGTTATGTTAGGGAAATTATAGCCTGAAAAATAGAAGATCTAGATATGCACACATTCTCTTTCAAAGGTATGTGTCCTATTCAGTTTTTTAATCCTTTTTTCTTTCAGGATGAGTAGTATGTCAGCACTCTTTCAGCTATCCATGTGGATCAGGGTATGGGCTAGAGTTTTATTTCTATTTGAAACATTTTTGACACTACCCGAGTTTTTTAAACAACCAGGGTTTTTAAGTTTATTCTTTCCTTTTGATTTTAGACTTGCCATAACTATTTTATTGAAGACCTTGGATTACCAGTTTGGGGATCATACACAGTTTTTGCTTTAGCAACTCTGCTTTCAGGACTATTATTGGGACTTGTAAGTACTTCATTTTCAGAGTACATGGAAGAAAAATATTTTAAAATCTGATGATTGAATGTAGGTACACTAAGCTCTATCATATACATTCAGATTACTTGTGTTTATTTTCGCAGTGTATGATATTTGTGGCAGATTGCCTTTTTCCTTCAAAAAGGCGTAGACCACAGCCATACCCTTCCAGTAAGTATATTTTTAACGTTTATTTTTTATTCGCCATAATTCTGTTCATTTCTGTGAACACAATCACACATATAGCAAGTTGCTTGTTTAGCTTAGGTTTCTAAATGTGGAACAATAGTTTACGTCAGAAACGGAAGGAGGATATATATTTCATGTAAGAATTCCAGCCTGGATTTTAGAACATAGTTGTTTTCTTGGCTTTTGTAATGTGGAGATTTTTAACATCGCGTATAACTTGCAGATACTTAATAACCCTGATCTGGTGTCATTTTATTTGAAAATTTCATGATATTCATGGATCCATTTGAGTATACTGGAGTCAGAAAGAGTTGAGTATGTTCTACTCTGGTAGTCGTTCATTATTATGGTGGCCACATTTGAAGGTTTTTCTTTGAATCGTAGCCAAGTCTAAGTTTTTCTGGTAGGATATTCGGGAAAGCAGTTCCTGTAGCTGATTGAGGATTTGCATTAACACTGTACTACAAGATGAGTTGATATAATTAGAAGTATTCACTGCTATCTGTCTTAATATAATTGCTCTCAGCATTTGGTTTAATCTTGAAAATTACACTGTTAGGGAAGCCCTCCTGTTTGCTGTTTATAAAGAACTCTCACTTTGTGCCCTCCCATTCACTTTTCAGCAGCTCTCTAGATTGTATGAGTGATACTCTTCATTTTGTGGTTGGGGAAAGTAAGGCTCAGAGAGATGAACTATTTTTCTAGGGTCACAAAGAAGTGACAGAGTAGAGAGTAGAACCTAAAGTAGACTACAGGCATGACATTTTCATTGTGCCACCTTTTGTGACTTTAGGAATTATCGAGGTCAGAACTCCTGAAGTGAAATCAGTCAAGATTGCATTTACAGTCTACCTTGTTCATCGGATAGCTGACAGGTTATCTTTTCATTTCTTAGATGGTTGCATCAATACCGAAAAGGACACGTACAGGGGAAGAATTCATTCTATCCAGCAAGAGCCACTGACTTGTAGGGAAAGAAATGTGAACACAGATTACTTAAAAGACAATTTAAAAGTTGGTGGATGTACATTTAATACTTATATCATTGAAAAACCTTAAATCTAACAGCAAATTAGTTTCAAGTAATCTGTGGCACGACTGATAGATTTTAACCTGGACTTTAATATGATACCACCCCTTCTATAGCAGGCCACGTGATTTGAGTTGTTTTTCAATGTCTGTGTTCAGCTTTGATGTTGAGTTGCCAGGGAAAGACCCAACTCAGTCTGGCTTTAAGCAAAATAGGGATTTACTGCTTCATGTAGCAAGGAAGTCTGAGGGCAGAGTTGGCTGGATCCTTGGGCTCAAATGTTAAAGATGTTGTGTTTCTGAACCGCTTTGTTTTCCATGTCTTTCCCTGCTTCATTTTTGCTCTTTCCAGTCCTTAGCATAAAATGAGTAAGAAAGCAGTGGCTCACAATCCAGAGTAGGAAGTATGCTTTTTCCCTACACCCAGCTATCTTTTGGAAAAATTTTGGTGCACTATACTTGTGTAAAGAGCTCACTTTTTGGAACAGTCAGTGTAAACCAGGGTTTCTCAACATGGACACTTTTTACCTTTTGAGATGGATAATTCTTAATTGTGGCAGGCTGTCATTTGTAAATTGTTGGGTGTTGAGCATCATCCCACACGTTGGCAGCAGCACCGCTCCTCTTAGTGGTGACAACCAGAAATATCTCCAGACAGTGCTAAGTGTTCCTTGGCAGTGGTGGGGCCCGGGGAGCAAGACCACCCCCCATGGAGAACCATTGTTGTAGGCTGTAGTGCCTACCACAGCTACATGGGGTGTGCTACTGGGAAGGGGCCATTAACCCAGCTGAAAGAGCAATGTCAGACCAAACCACAGAGTGCCCACCATGTGGTCATTTCTTCTCGTGTTTTTTTCTGCCTTACGCTCTCAGGCCTCCCTACTCTGCTCAGGATTGCCTAAGATTAAGGCAGTCTAGGATCGCGGAATAGACTAAAGTCTCTTGGCCCAGTTCTGTGTTCTGTATCTCAGTAACATGGTGTGTTCGAAGTTTAGGTTAACTAGCAACAGGTCCTGTAAAAAAAAATGGAAAAGGTGTGTGTGTGTGTGTGTGTGTGTGTGTGTGTGTGTGTGTGTGTGTATGTGTACACGTACATAGTTAAAAATTCATTGAGCTGTGCGCTTAAGCTTTATACATTTTATTGTTTGTAATTATGCCTTAACAAAATTATATATGTGAGGAAGAGGAAGCACACTTGTGAAACTCCTTGGAGAAGAAAAACACAATGGATAGGAATATAACGTTGTAAATGTCTGATTGCTGCTCACCTAGAAACTGAAACGGGTAGTGTTGAAGTTTGTTTCATTGCACTTATTAACTGGAAGATTTAAGAGCAAATAAATATGGTTCTATTTAACCTAGTATATTTTCTTACAACATCCACATGCACGCACAGCATTAATTCTGGTTTATTAATTTCGGTTCAATTTATAAACAGGCAGGTGATTACAGTGAATTTGGTAAATAAGATGGATCTTTCAAACCAATTTTCATTTTTATGGTGTCACTTATTTTTAAAGATAACTTTTTCCTTTTAGAAATCTAAACTTATGATTGATAAATAAAATCCGAAGCAGTTTATGGGCCTATGAATCGTGTCTTGATTTTACTGTAGTGGAACTCTAATACATCAATGAACAAAACCACTTCTGGGTCTTTATCTTTTTCTGTTGTAATGCCCACCATGAATGTTGTCTGTGTGCATACAATGTGATTATAGTATTACTGACTATATTCCCTATGCTGTACTTTTCATCTTTGTTACTTATTTTATAACTGGAAGTGTGTACCTCTTAATCCCCTCTGGTCTTTATCTTTAAGAAAAATTATTACCAGAATCTTCTCAACCTTTGAAAAAAGTGGAGGAGGAACAAGAGGCTGATGAAGAAGATGTTTCAGAAGAGGAAGCAGGAAGTAAAGAAGGAACAAACAAAGACTTTCCACGGAACGCCATTAGGCAACGTTCTGTGGGTCCTTCTTTGGCCACAGATCAATCCTAGTTGATTTTTATAGATATCATAATATGATTTTGGCAGAAACAGAAGATGGATCATTTTGGTTTGAAGTAAACTGTGACATGCTTGTACGTTGCAGGGTTCAGTCTAGATTGTCATTAGATTGGACAGACTATCTTCAGAAAATAAAAGTAGCACTACGTAAAAAAGTTTGAAATAGGATTTAAGAACAACAGTATGATGGTTTAAACAATTCTTTAGGTTTTGAAAAATCTGGTGCCAAGCAATAAGGTTTGAGTATTTTTATTTAATAATGTTTCAGATCTTCTGAGTTGAAAAATTACATTTCCCGAGTATTGCATTATTGAGGTATTTTTGGAGATTACTTTGGAGAAGATTTCTCATTTGATATAATTTTTCTCAGTTTCACTGTGTGAAAAAAAGAACATATTTCCCATAAATGGGAACTTTGCCCATTGACTCGAGAAATGTGTGGTTCAGTGACAACTCTGGTCATTTCACAAATATAGTCCAAAATTTCTTCATATTTTTAGATTATGCAACTAATAAAGACTACCTTGCTTTAATTAGTTTTCTACACATGGTAATATAGGATATTCTCCTGATTTAGGAAGTTTTTATGTAAGTCCATGGTGTTATCTTGATTCCTATAAAGGTCGGTTGCCTTTTTTTGTTCCCCTCTGTTCACTGTATGGTTTATGTTTTTCTTACCATGGGTTACATTTTCTTTTTCTAAATTGGATAATTTTCTGGAAACATTTTTCATGCTTTAATAAATAGCCCTTTTTGTTTCAACTGAAGCTTACTGAGGATTCCTTAAAATTGAAAAGCTGTTTACTGATCATTTAAAATTTTGGCCACTCATTTCAGATTTTATGTCATTCTGTTGAACTTCTGAGGTTTTTGTTCGTTTGTTTTGCACATGAAGGTGAACATTCCTGATTTTTATTTGATCTTGTAGAAAAGCCTTGATATTTTACATTTTGAAAATTCATAGAAGCTTAATTTGATATAAAATAAAGTTACCATTCTACTCAGGAAAAAGCATCTTATAGTGTATGTTTTCACTGTATATTCATCATCACAGAAAATTCTTAATTGATTTTACAAAGTCTGTGTATGCTTGATGTTTAAAAATCATAACATTCTTACGTTTTTGAACACAAAGTCTGTATTCTGCTGTACTTTTTATTGTGTAGTGTTTCACAGGTGAGCATCAGCAGGATGGGACATTTAATATAATTTTACACCTCAAAGAGTACAGAGCTTTCACTTTACAGCAAAAGGGGGGGGGGTGTTGGGTGGCAGTAAGAACTGTATTATCTACAAGAAGGGGAAAAGCCATAACTCAGAATGAATCACTTGCCCATTATTTAATAGACAATTTCTGTAATGTCCTGTTTTGTCTAGATTCTGCTGTGTGAATCCATTAGACTTATACAGTATCATAATGTACAACAGTTTTCTTCAAAGACCTTGCCTTTAGAATATTAAATATTCTACCATTGAAGAGTTTTGGATGTATAGTAATTTTGTGATGCTTTAGAAAAATAGACTAAGCACAAAATAAACTTTTCTAAGCACTTCACTAAAGGCTGGAGACAAGTGTGATTTCTAGTTGCATATTTAGAAGTACTTCATTACTTTGTATTTAACAATGTTCAGATGAATAGTTGTGTCACTCTGTTCTTGATTTGTTTAATCAAAAGGCTAGAGTTCTACACATTTTTTTTTTTTGTTATTTGAGATGATAGAGGAAAATAGTACTCATTAATCAGGTGTTCCACTTTCTAGTATTCTAGTATACAAGACATAGACTTTAAGTTCTTAATTAGAAAATACTGTATATACAGAAAATTAAAAGTAGCCTGAATAGGTAGAGACATGATATTTCAGAAAACAGATGGTTTTGCATTTCTTCAAGATTGTCACTCTAGACACCTGAATAATCAATTTTCTGTCATACGAGAGGCATATAGAAACTACAGGATCATTTACCTCTAACAGACTCCTTTTGTTTCCCTTATTGGGTTAAGGGGGCTCAACATAGCAGTTAGTTATAAATCTTAGGAGAGATTAAGGTGCGATATCAGCATCCTGGAGAACTCTGCCCCCCACCCCGCAATAATTATTCAGTGCTAACGTGGAAGTGTAAAACTGATCACTCCAATAGAAAAGACAGTTCTAGGGATGCCTGGGGGGCTCAGTTTGTTGAGCGTCTGACTTCAGGTTATAATCTTGTGATTCGTGAGTTCAAGCCCTGTATCGGGCTTGCTGCTGTTAGCACAGAGCCCACTTCAGATCTGCCACGCTCCCTCTCACTGTCCCTCCCCCGCTGGTGCACTCTCTCAAAAATAAATAAACCTTTAAAAACAAATGCAGGTCTACCACGTACTGCCTAGGTCAGCAAGAATGACAAGTTGTAATGAAGATTCCTGTGTATATATTAGCTTCCATTCACGACGGTTCTTTTTTCTCCACATTCTTGCCAACATTTGTTACCTCTTGTCTTTTTGAGTTAGCCATTCTGACAGGTGTAAAGTGATACCTCATTGTGGTTTTGATTTGCATTTCCCTGAGGATTAGTGATGTTGGGCCTCTTTTCATGTGTCTGTTGGCCATCTGTGTGTCTTTGGGAAATTGTGTAGTCAGGTCCTCTGCCCATTTTTAATAGGATTACTTGGGTGTTTTTGGTGTTGCCCTGTACAAATTCTCATATATTTTGGATATTAGCCCCTTACTGAATAGATCGTTTACAAATCTATCTTCTCTCATTCAGTAGGTTGCCTTTTTATCTTTTGGATAGTTTCCTTCGCTGTGCAAAAGCTTCTTCTTTTGATGTGGTCCCAATAGTTTATTTTTACTTGTATTTCCCTTGCCTAAGGAGACATACCTAGACAATGTTACTAAGGCTGAAGTCAGAGAAATTATTGCCTATGTTTTCTTCTAGATGTTTTATGGTTTCAGGTCTCACATTTAGATCTTTAATCTATTTTGAGTTTATTTTTGTGTATAGTGTGAGAAGTGGTCCAGTTTCATTTGTAAATGATGGTTTTGAAAGCAATTTTCTGTCAAGTCAATTGTGTCCTTATTCAACCGAGTGCATCAAAGGCATAGGTCTGGACTTAATTATATTACGAGATTAACATTTTTGAATAAACATTTTAACTCATTTTAGGATTACCTAGGATATTATGATGCATAACACTAGTTTAAGGTATAATTCTTTCAATAAATTATTTCTTTCCAGTTTTACTGAGGTATGATTGCCAAAACAAATTACTTTTGATAGGGATCTTTTATTAATAAGATAATTAATTTGAGATGGAATTTAAATGAGTGGTCCTACTGAATAAATTGTATAATTCTAAAAGTAAAATTTAAAAAAATTTTTTTAATGTTTATTTATTTCTGAGACAAAGAGAGACAGAGCATGAGTTGGGGAGGGGCAGAGAGAGAGGGAGACACAGAATCAGAAGCAGGCTCCAGGCTCTGAGCTGTCAGCACAGAGCCTGACATGGGGCTCAAACTCAAAAACCGTGAGATCATGACCTTAGCCAAAGTTGGTTGGTCGCCCAACCGACTGAGCCACCCAGGCACCCCTAAAAGTAAAATTTTAAATATATCACTTACAGATTTGGGTATATATTGTGTATCTAGCAACTTCTGCATTTGTTCTAAAACCATTAAAGCTAGAACAACAAATTTAAATTTGAAGTTTGATAATATATAAGTAGTAAAGTCATTATCTGAACAGATCTAAAATATATCCTTTTAAATTTTATTTTATTTACTAAAAAATATTTTTTTAATGTTTATTTATTTATTTAGAGAGAGATAGAGCTCAAGCATGGGAGGGGCAGAGACAGAGAGTCACAGAACTGAAGCAGGCTACAGGCTCTGAGCTGTCAGTACAGAGCCCGATGCGGGGCTTGAACTCATAGACTGCAAGATTATGACCTGAGCTGAACTCAGACCTTTAAACTACTGAGCCACCCAGGTGCCCCTAAAATATATCCTTTTTAGGAAAAATGTTTATTTTGAGAGAAAGAGCATGAGCCAGGGAGGGGCAGAGAGAGGGAATTTCAAGCGGGCATGCTGCAATCAGTGCAGAGCCCAACCCAGGGGCTTAATTTCATGAACCATGGGATCATGACCTGAACCAAAATCAAGAGTCAGACACTTAACTGACTGAGCCACCCAGGCACCCCAATATATCCTTTCCCTTAATGATTGTTTCTTTTGACTCATTAATTACAGATGATTATGATAATATCAGTATTGTGGCCATTAATGAAATCAACTGTCTCCTTTCTACCCATTTGGCTGTGTGTAACATTTTTAAGCCTATTTTTGTTATTACCACAACTCAGACTGGTTGTATCCTGAAAATGAAAACATGAAAAATGAAAATATAACAAGTAATTGACCAAATAGAGGTGTGCTTCTCTGAAATTTCTTTTTTTTTTTTTTTAACATTTATTTATTTTTAAGAGACAGAGCACGAGCAGGGTGGTGGGGGGTGGGGAGCAGAGACAGAGGGAGACACAGAATCCAAAGCAGGCTCCAGGCTCTGTGCTGTCAGCACAAAATCAGATGCTCAACCACCTGAGCCATCCAGGTGCCCATCTGAAATTTCTTTTAAATCTAAATAGAAGTAAGTCTTTTATTTTATTTATTTTATTTATTATTTTAAAAAATTTTTATTTTTGAGAGACAAAGACAGAGCACGAGCGGGGGAGGGGCAGAGAGAGAGAGAGAGAGAGAGAGAGAGAGAAAATCTGAAGCTGGCTCCAGGCTCTGAGCTGTCAGTGCAGAGCCCGATGCAGGGCTCAAACTCACAAACTGTGAGATCATGACCTGAGCCCAAGTCGGACACTTAACCGACTGAGCCACTCAGGCGCCCCTATTAAATCCATTTTAAACTGAGTGTACATATACTTTGAAGAATAACTTAAGTAATTAAGTATTTTTAAAAAACATCCTTAGTTTTCAGTGTTTTAAATAAAGCATGTCACAGAAATAAGGTTATTAGTAGGTTAGAATATATCAACTCAAGTACTTAAGATTCAACTTACTGCTACCTGGGCATTCCACAGAAGCTCTCTAAAGTTTAGATGTCTCTGCTTCCACAGAATCAAGTATACACTTTGAGAATGTTAAATGCTATTAACTTCATCTCCCCCACCCAACCCAACTAATATTCCTGAAACTATTTTAACAAATCCTCTTGTCTGTCAACATGTCTCACATTCCATCTGTTGGTTTAAGAGTCAGCTCAAATCCCTTAAGTCCTTTCTGGCCCACAATCTTTTGTTTTGTTTTTTTCCAAAAAACCTAAAATGTGGATTTTCACCATTCCCTGGCAGTTAAATCACATTCTGTCTTGTTATATTTCTTCTCTTGCATTTGTTATACCAGTTAACTGGCACTGAGCAAATCATAATACATCCTTTGGTCTCAAGTTATGAGTTAAGTGATTTCTGGGGTTCTCTACCTTGAAGAAGATAGTCACTGCATTCATAAGTTGTCTCTAAAACCTGTCATCACTGTGAGGCCTGAAAATACTTGTTAGAGACAGAGCATGCTGTTTTGGCGAGATTTGACAGAAGTCGAGAGACCTGGCTTCAAGTCTTGTCTCTGCCCCTGACTCAGAATGTGACTACTGCCTGTCTGTACATTGATTTTTGTTTTTGTGAAATGAGTGCAAGTTGAGTAGTCTAGTTGTTAGATAAGTTACTTTGAGGAAGCTCTTGAAGTGAACAATGAAGTTATTTGCAACTTTAGCTTCTTGGGCAGGTTTTCTAGAACATAAATGCCACGTGAATGGAGACCATTGTGAAGTTAGTCATGTTGACAGTGAATCGTGGGTGTCATTAGGCACCAGCTTGGGTCCTCAATCTGTCGAGATGGAGAAGCAGGAAAAGGAAAAGGCTGTTCTGCCTTTGCTATCCTATACTTTCTGACATTCACATCCTTCACAGCAGAACCAGATTTTATGTTCTCCATCTTTTTCTTGACAGCCATGTGCTTCAGGACAAGCTGAGACTCTCCTCACTTACTAGGGGTGAGTTTTGGTTCTTAAGACACATGATAATCCAAACCAGTGATTGACATGGTCAATGAACATGTCCAACTTGAGCCAGTGAGGACATGGTGGCTTCTCGTAAGGTCTCTGCTTAAAAATGAGGACTCAAGGGTATGTCTCATTTTTCTGGAGTTTGCCATTTTCTGGATGTGATGCCTAGAATGTTGTGACCATCTCACATCCTGAGGATGAAGTGAACAAAGAGGAGGACAGAGCCAAGAGAATCAGAAAAGCAAAGCTTGAGCTTTGACAGAACACTCCCTATCTCTGAACATCTTGTTATTTGAGATAATTTTCCTTATTCCCTAGCCGTTTTCACTTACTTATAACTAAAGTATCAACATGGCTGTCACCTTTCTGGACTCTGTGAACAATGGTGTCTTGATTTGGGTTAACTTAGCTCAATTCCATGTCATCATCAGATTGCTAACCTCAAGCCATGGTTTACTTTTCTCACTGTGACAGCCCAAGTTCAGGAAAAAGAGTTAATCTTCATGTATGTGGTTGAAAGCAATTGATGGGTTAAGTCAGACATGTACTCCAAACAGGCTTGGTAGTGAGAAGTTAAGTGAGTATAGTTTTCTGTTTTGGGGGGGCTATTTTTTTATTCCTCATATTTTATTACATTAATATTAGAATCTTGTAAGCATTAGAGATGAAATCCTAGAAGCTAAAAATAGTGTGTTGAGTGTAAGTATAGCTAACCATTTCGTGTTAACTCAGGCTTTGAGCCTAAAATAGCCTTGTTTAGCTTGTAAGATCCTCTTTGGATTTTGTTTAGTGAGCAAATTCCTATGTATCATTTTTGATAGTAACTTGAATTTTCTACTGAGAATGGGAATAATATAAGTTTGAAGATGGTAAGAAGGAATCGTTTTGCCATTCTGTCCCCTTTGAAGAGGAGGAAGAAAAGGATGGGTGAGTAAAGGGTGACATTTGTTTATGTCTTCTGGAATGTTTCTCTCTTTTCTAAGTTTCTTGTTTGTGTTTTGTCAAGATTAAATGACAATGTATGTGCAAATGCCAGTCATAACCTAGCACATGCAAACAGCTTGATATGGAATATTTCTTAATGTTTATGAAAGGGGATTCCAGTCAAATAACCCTACTGCTTACTAGACTATAACTTGCATTGTAGCCTGAAGTGTTTATTTCGCAAAACCGTCGAGAATGCAATTACTTTTTTTGATGTTTGAGCTGTCAGTGCATGCTTTGAAGTACCTCATTGTTGAAGGAACCAGATGCCTTGCTAACTTTGAGTTATATGCATGCTGCATGTAAACATTTTTAGTTGTGTTCAGTGTTTATGTGTGAGTTCAAGTTGTTAAATGGCTCCAGCCTTCAGGCTGATTTTTAATCTGGAGATATGTAAATTTCATAAAGTGATGTTACTTACTCTTACCTTTGGATATGAGCTTACAGAGAAATTATAGTATACAGAGACAGGATAATATGATGAGTTTTTTAAAGAGCTGTTTTTTATTTTGAGGTTATATCCTCCTTCTTAATGTTTTAAAATTAAAAATGCTAGATTTTAAAAAATGGCCTTACCTTACTAAAGTTAAGAGTTGACAGTCTCTTGTGAGTATCCCAAATTTGGAGAGTTTTACTGGACCATAAAGTTTTGAAGTCTGGGAACCACTTATCTTGTCCAAGATGAGTAAACTGAAGTTTCTTCCCTAGACGGCTCATGAAAGGCAAATAGAAAATAAAAATTCAGGTCTCCTCACAAGTGATTTCTTCTTTCTTCACAAATTTTTCCCTGAGTGGGGTTATTGGAAGCCATGCCATGTTATACAACTGTAAGCTTAAATGTTCTGTTCATATCGTTACATCGAACCCAGGTCTGACCTGGGCGCCTAGGTGGCTCAGTCAGTTAAGTATCTGATTCTTGATTTTTGTTCATGTTATGATCTCATGGTTTGTGAGTTTGAGGCCCACATTGGGCTCTGTGCTGATAGCATGGAGCCTGCTTGGAATTCTCTCTCTCTCTCTCTCTCTCTCTCTCTCTCTCTCTGCCCCTCCCCTGTGTGCACATGCACACTCACTCTCACTCTCTCAAAATGAACTTAGCCTCCTGTGTTAAGAAAAAAAAGAAAGAAAGAAAGAAAGAAAGAAAGAAAGAAAGAAAGAAAGAAAGAATCCAAGTCTGATCAAACAGGGCTGTTGGCTCATAGATCTGTCAGGTGACAGTTTATATTACTGTGCAATTTATGCCTGCAGCAGTCTCATTTTTGTGTGTCTCTGTTTTAAATTGGAATCATGGAGGAGAATAATTGCCTCTGAATTTTAGCTTTATCAATAACATTTCCACTTGTTAATATAGACGCATAAGAGGGGCGCCTGGGTGGCTCAGTCGGTGAAGCGGTCGACTTCGGCTCAGGTCATGATCTCGCAGTCCGTGAGTTCAAGCCCCGCGTCGGGCTCTGTGCTGACAGCTCAGAGCCTGGAGCCTGTTTCAGATTCTGTATCTCCCTCTCTCTGACCCTCCCCCATTCATGCTTTGTCTCTCTCTGTCTCAAAAATAAATAAGCGTTAAAAAAAAAAAATTAAAAAAAAAATATAGACGCATAAGATTAAATCTATACTGGTGCTAAGGAATAGAAAGACCAGTTGGGTACACTGCGGTTTTGACAACTTATTTTTTTCTGGTTGAAGCATCATTATAAAATATAGTATCAAGGAGAAATACTGAGGTTAAGTTCATGTCAGTCGTATTCATGTCTTGGCACTACAGTAGCTCACTAAATGTTTGCTCAGTGTATTTATTTAGCTGTTTACCCCTGACCTGGAGTAGACAATCAAAGAAAACTCTGGTGGTGCCAGTTATCCAACTTTGTGCAGAATAATTTTTATTAGAATGTTTTCCGTTTTATTTCACTAATACACTGTCCCCTGATCCCCATGGATTTACCTTATCTCTCCTGAGAGGTACTGTGAAGAACATTTTAGTCACATGTGTCCTGCGGTAGAGCTTCCAAAGGGCTTTCACAAACGTCTCTTTGACTCACAACCACCTTAAGAAGTAGGTAGGGCAAGTATTATTATTATTTTAACAATAAAGAAATGGAAACTCCAGCCAATAGATCTGATTCAGGTTTGCAAACCATTAAGTAGTGGATTTAAGGCTTGAACCTAGGTTGACTTACTTTAATAGAGTTCAGTGTTTCTAGATTATCTTTAGATCACTAGTCCCACAAGAGGTTTCATGGAGTCTCGTGGTAAAATGGGTTTGTATATGCTGTTCCTATGGATGCTCGTAGCACAGTCCCTGTACCAACAAGACCAGTTTACCTTTGTTCATTGTGATATTTCCCTTTATAATAAAACCTTTGTTTGCGAGGATAATTTGTTCCAGAAATATGCTTGTAATCCAAAGCACTTGTGTATCAAAGCGAATTTCCCTGTGAGAAATAATGGAAACTCGGGTGCTTCATTCCACAACCCCAAAATATTCATATAAAAACGATTACAATATTGTAATGCAGTACAAAATAATAAAATACAAAATATAAAGAAAAATAAATTAATCTGCACTTACCTTTGAAAACCTTCATGGCTGGTGTAAGGGAGACAGAGAGGAAGGTTATTATATAGGACAACTTTCACTATCACTAATGGAATCACTGCTATCTATTGGCTCAATGGAATGTTTTGTGCATGGGGGCCATTGTATATGTTTGCTCAGATGTTGACTGTAGCACAGTATTAATAAACTCTTGTCATATACTGTATTTAGTATAGCTGGCAATAAGGCAGAAAAGGAAAGGGTCTGTATCTAAAGGCAGCCTGACCTAGAATGAAGCAAAGCATTCCTGAGCTTACTCTTGTATGGAAAAGCAAAGGACCGTCCATAGGTGCTTTGAAGTGACAAAAACACACTAGTGCGAGTTGTGGGCACTTTCCAGCGTTCTGAAAAATCACTCATTTCTGCCAAACACCTTGGCCTGAGACTGAGCATCTGAGCATGGGAGAGAAAATCACCCACAATCCCACAGTAAGAGAGAGAGACAGAAAGACAGAGGAACCATGGCTCAGTTACGATCATGTGACATCTCGCATCAGGTACTAGTATTGCAAGATATCGCCTGTTTATCAAGTTAAAATTTACTAGAAATGTTTGCTCATCTTTCAGAACATTCACAGAACAAGTTACTCGCAATCCAAGGTTTTACTGTATTTGAACATAGAACCTCTTTTTAAATTAACATTCTTTAAATATCCCAAGACATTAGTATTCCTTCAAGTATACTTTTTGGGTACTTTGGGGGAATGTTAGTATAGTGACTTCTTTCTTTCTTTCTTTCTTTCTTTCTTTCTTTCTTTCTTTCTTTCTTAATGTTTATTTTTGAGAGAGAAAGACAGTGTGAGTGGGGGAGGGGCAGAGAGAGAGAGGGAGACACATAATCCAAAACAGTTTCCAAGCTCTGAGCTGTCAGCACAGAGCCTGACGCAGGTCTCGAACCTGGGAACAGTGAGATCATGACCTAGGCCAAAGACAGACGCTTAATTGAGTAAATCACCCAGGAGCCCCAGTGTAGTAACTTCTATACCATGCTACCCTCATTTTATATGGGGCTTTTTTTTTGGCACCTCATAATCTAAGCTTCCTACTCAATTGTCGAATGCTAGCTTTCTGAAAATATACCAAAATAATCCTACTGATTTAAGCAAAGCTGAGTTTATTCTTTACTGTGGTAAGGACAATCACTTCATTGACAGTCCTATTAGGGTTTTGAAGTAAGGGAGAGCAAAATCAAGTTATGTGAGTTCTTTTTGTGGTCTGATTTAAGGTGGGTTTCTTGATTTGAGGTCTTGTTTGTGGCTGGACAAATTTGGTACTAGGATTTTAAAGTAAATCTTGAAAAGTAAATAGTCACTAAATGCTGCCTGTTCTGAGAAAAGAGTATATACTTTGCTGAGGGGGGACGTTGAATAGTTTAGTGTACAGATAAATGACTTAAAGGAAGTTCTTAAAATGAACAGTAAAGTTCTTTGTAGCTTTAGCTTTCTGGGCAAGTGTCCTAGAATATTAATGCCATTGAATGAAGACAGTCAAATAGTAAAAGTTGTTAATGTTGACAGTAAGCTGTGTAAGTGCAAATAGTTTCGGTTCTCAGTATTGCCATTCTTTGGCCTGAGCTGAAAGATTCATAACAAGGGATGTGATCCCACAGTCTTTACTGCAGATCGTCACTGCTATTTGTGGCATCATGATCATGTATCACGGTTCCCAGATGACTGTTTCAGCATGCACAGTGTTAGTTTTTTCTGTTCTTTTTCTTGATCATTTCTTTAATTTTGTGATGAGACACCAGTTGCATAGCAACATTTAAAACTTGCCATCAGCCATCTGAGCCCCTGTATAACAAATTCTAAGAGAAGGACTATGATCAGAGTTTGTAGAATTCTTTTAAACCCTGAGCCAAGAGTGCCCAAATTAAAATAGAAGGACATTTCATTTCCATTTAGAGTCTGTAGTACCAGATAGGGGATTATTAGCCAAGTTACTGTATTTTGTGATTTTTTTTTTTGTTAGCTTACCAGATCTCTTTAGTAGTATTAAAGATGCCAGAGAGGTCTGCAGTGATATAATCACATCATTTTCCCCTAAAACAGTACATGCTTCCTCTCAAGACACCAATATTATATCTAATGGGCTTTTATTTCAGTTCAATTTCCTGAATCTCTTGGATGAAGATTTCCTTGGTGGAACTTTATAGCCTTAGTGGATTTGTCTAGCTCTCCTTTTCTCTGAACCATAGCACGTAAGCTGTCTCCCTATTTCAAGGCTTCTTGCGAAGTGAAATAGTCTAGCAGAGAATAGACAACAATCCAGAATTCTCTGTGAATCGTTAGGGCTCAGTTTTTAACCCAAGGTCCAATTTTTCTCCTTTCATTAATGTACCTAATTTCCTTTTCTGAGAGGCAAATTGATGAGGCCGAGTGGGTAATATCAGACTACCCTGAGGGCAGGTTGTCCATTTACCATGGTAACAACCCCTGGGCATTTTGCAGTTTGTAGCCAATAGACTTTTGTGTTACAGATCTAATTGTATTACAAAGTCAGTTTTGTGTTACATATGTAGTCTTTGGTGGCCACTTAGTCATCTGTTTTTGGTTAAAGTACCCCTAATGGGGTTGTCAATTAGTTTTTTTATGATTTGGGGCCACTTGAGTAGTCTGGTTCCAGGTGTTAAAATTTAGTGTCAAGACCATTACTTAGGCACATCTAAAGTAAAAGAAATAGTGTGTTTTACCTGTAGCAGTGGGTAAAGTGAGACAGCTTCCAAATATCTACCATGTGTTCCCTAGTTCTTTTCCAAGCTCCATATCTGAGAGTTCAGGTACCAGAGCTAGATCCCACAAAAGGTCCAAATAATAGTTTTGGTGGAGACAAGAGTCTTTTTTTTCTACATATGACATGATAGAGGATTTTAGATTTCTGGCTGTCTATCTGTGTGTTGTTTGCCATCTAAAAATTTGCCTGATACTCTTGCCCTAAGTGGCCTGAAGCGATCTCTGAAAATGGTTCCCTATTCACTGGATCCAGAAAACCCTACTAAAGTAAATCATACAAATCAAGAGGTTCAGATCTTCTTGTTTACTTTAAGAACACATGTGAAACTGCCAGGCCATCAAGGATATGCATGTCCAAAAAACCACCAAGTATCTGAAAGATGTCACTTTGCAGGGGCTATGTGTGCCATTCCTTTGCTACAATGGTGGAGTTGGTAGGTGTGCCCAGGCTGAACAGTGGGGCTTGACACACAGTCGGTGGCCCAAAAAGAGTGCTGAAATTTTGCTGCACATGCTTAAAAATTCAGATGTAGTGCTGAACTTAAGGGTTTAGATATAGATTCTCTGGACATTGAGCACATCCAGGTGAACGAAGCCCTCAAGATGCAATGCAGAACTTAGAGAGTTCGTGGTCGTATTAACCAGTACATGAGCTCTCCCTGCCACAGTAAGATGATCCTGACCAAAAAAGAGCAGATTGTTCCTAAACCAAAAGAGGAGGTTGCACAGAAGAAAAAGATCTCGCAGAAGAAACTGAAGAAACAAAAACTTAAGTCCCAGGAACAAATCCTGCATAAAATAAATGCAAATAAAAGAAAAAAAAGTAAAAAAAAAAAAGCCTAATAAAATGATTGAGTTTACACAGAAGTTACCAGATTTCATTCAAGGAAATGGAACCAAGGGAAACCAAGTGGCTCCTCCCAAAGGGAAATATGTACAATTCCAATGGTTAGTTTGGTTGTATGCTCTACTTGTTCATGAGTCATTTGTCTCTTCCAGAAGGCCAAATCTTTGGGTTTTAAGGTTATCCATACTTTAGGAGGATTCCAAGGTAAGTCTGCTCATACCTGTTGATGGTAAGGTCGGAGGTATTACATGAGTCCCTTGCCATATTTGGTCATGCCTGCTTGCTAGTAGCGTGTGGAGTCTAGAATCAGATGTAATATTCCTAGATGCCCAGATAAGTCAACTACTCATAAGGCAAAAGTTGTTGAACCCCAGTGGAGTCATTAAAGCCAATGAGAATATCTTCAACCATAGAACTTGGAGAGTCTCTGAGAACTTTGCTAAACTAAGTTTCAGAACTCCATTTTTTTCCCTACGTTTCCTAGAAATTGGGGGCAATATGCATAGCAGACTTTCTGAGTAAGTGGTAGGGCTTTACAAAACCCTTTAATAAATAGTCCCAGGGAAACTGGTGCTTTGTTTACTAGAGAGAGAGGGGCTGGAATTCCTCAGGTTGGAGCATGAAATTAGGTAATATTTTTTATACTGTAGGGCTAAAGATCTAGTAAGAAAGGATTTCAGTCTATCCTGAGAATAAGGATAGAACAATGACCAGGGCATATTTAAAACCCATAATAGGGTATACTTGGATGAAATCCATTTGGAGATGTTCAAAGAGGACCTGAATTTGGGGCTTTTGTCCAAGGCCAACCTTTAAAGTTTTACTAAGGTTATGCTGGTGACATGGGACATGCATCAGAGACACCAGCAGCAATCTTAGTAAAGTTTCCACACTGGGATGCTTAAATTTATGTCACATTTATGACTGAATTAAGGGGTGCACAGGTAGCTGGTAAAACATTATTTCTAGGAGTGTCTGTGAGGTTGTTTCTGGAAGAGATTAGCATTTGAATCATTAAACTAAAGATTTGCACTATCAGTTTGGATGGGCAACATCAAGTCAGTTGAGGGCCCGAATAGAATCAAAAGGCTGAGGGAGGCTGAATTTTCTTTACTTTTCCCTATGGACATCAGGATTCCTGGTTTGGGGGCCTTTGGAAGAGGACTGAATTATATCACTGGCTTTCCTATTTCTCCAGCTTGCAGAGAAGATAGCAGATTGCAGGACTTCTTGGTCTTCATAACTATGTGATCCAATTTCTATAATATCTGTGTGTGTGTGTGTGTGTGTGTGTGTGTGTGTGTGTGTGTGTGTGTGTATCTTTCTGTCTGTGTTTATTCTGTTGTGTCCATTTCTCTGGATAACCCTGGCTAATATACCAGTGTTGGTTCAGTACTGTGGCCAATTTTTCCTTGCTGTGGTAAGTAGTTTCGTGTAAACTTTTTACAATATTCCATGATGAGAGTGTCAAGACATTATCCCTATGCAGTTTGCATCCAGATTTCTTCCAGTATTTCTCTTCTCATTCTGGATCTAATTGCTGGAATCTTGTAATAGCCTCACCTCTCCAAAGATTTGGTCTTTTGGGATTTCATGAACACTAGGATTTTAGTAAAGGATGCCTGTCTCGCATCGTGATCAGCCGTGGCATTTTGTTCAGTGTCATGTTATCCCTTTTGTGATAAGTTCCAACCATTATAATGACCAGTACTTTAGGATGTATTAGAGTACTTCAAAGTTCTTTAATTTTCTTATTGATCTTAATTAGATTTTCTGCTGAGATCAAGAATCATACGTGCTATCAGTTTATATATCAATTCTCTTTAAGTAACCAACAGGCTCTGGTGAATATACTGAGGCAAATTTCACCTTCTTGCAGGGGGTCCTATCCTAGAGGGGAAGTGTGAGACCTGTTATAGTGTATCTCTCCTGATAATTTTCTATGTAAGTCCATCAACAAAGAAGTTTAAGTCTGGCTTCTCTAATAAATCAATTTGGAGCATAGATCATTCATGTACAGAGGTTAAACAGTCGCGAGTGTCCTCTTCTCCAGGTAATAGAAGTAGAGCAGCAGTATTTTGAATATAATAATTAACATAAATGTGTGGGAAAAAAATAGCATCTCATAGAAGATAAGCCCACCTGGTGAGAACTGTATATTACTAGTAAGCAGCAAAGATTGTACAGCATGGGACACCATCAAGTTTAAAGGAGACCCTAAAACCAAGTCTGCAGAAGCCTCTCCTAGGTTGGCGGCTGTAGCTGCCGCCCTTACCAGGTCAGTAGGTCTTGCCACCAGGTTAAGAAGAAGATTGTAGTAAGCCTTTGGCCTCTAGTGATTCTCTTGAAATTGAGTCAGAACATTAAAAGCTTGCCCAAACTCCTCTTGTACAAATAGAAAGGTTTATGATAATTAGGAAAAGCCATGGTGAGACACTATTGAAGAGTTCAACTTTGCTGTTGTAGCAACACAAAGACAGCCTTGGGTAATCTGTAAATGAATGAGTGTAGCCATGTTCCAATAATACTTTATTTATAAAACAGGTACTGGATATGGACCTTTTCTTTTACTAAAGGATTTAGTCTTTAATATTTATTATGTTAATAATATTTTTGGAGTTCTTTTAACCATCTGATTTTGTGTTTTGTAAGCATTCTTTTTACATACATATTTTTTCCCTTTTCTTGGATTGATAGAGATTTTTTAAAATTTTGTTTTAAATTTCATCTTCTCCATTGAAAGTGATGGTCTCTATTTTAATTTTTTGTGGTTCTAAAAATTCTAACAAGCATGTTTAATTGAACAAATTCAAAATTTAATCACTGTTTTTGCTCATCACCCAAATTATATACTATTATTTTTTATTTTACTTGTCTATATTTAACCCCACATTTCAGTACAGTTGTTGCTGCATTATACAGTTAATAGTAGCTTAGATTTTCTTATGGACTTTCTGCTTATTTTGCTCACCATTGATTTTTGCATCACAAATCAATTTTGGGGGGAGTCCATTTTACTTCTTCCTGGAGTAGGTCTTGTGAGTTTTAGAAGTCAGTTACACTAATTTCTTTAGGGTAATCTTTGCCTCTAGCTGTATTTAAGACCTTCCCTTCATTGTTCTGTAATGTTTAGTTGTGAATCTCTTTAAGCTTTTTTAGGACTCATCGGGATCCTTGAATCTGAGAATTTGTGCCTTTTATCAGTGTTGGAAAATTTTCAGCTATTATGTTTTTGAACATTGCCTCATTCCTATATTATTTATTTGTTTCTTCTGGTAGTCTTAGTAGAGATGTGTTAAACATTCTCCCTCTGTTCTCAATATCTATTACATTTCTTTTTATATTTTTCGTCTATTATTCTTTCCTTCATCCTGAGTAATTTCTTCAAAATTATCTTTGATAATAATTCTTTCTTCAGCCACGTCTAATCTTCTCTTTTATCTCATTATTGAGTTTCCAAATCCAATGATATGTTTTAAATTTCTAGACACTCTACTTATGAAATACGCCTGTTCATACTTTAAGTACTATCTTTTTATATTTAAATGTAGTCAGTAAATTATTTCCAGTCACTGTGAGTCTGAAATGGTTGTGTTCTGTTTGAGTGTTAGTCACGTATGCTGATTTTTTTTCTCTTGTACCTAAGGGATTTTTTGTCTTAATTTCATATTTGCTTTATCTGTGAATTCTTGGGAGCCAGACTTCAGGGTAGACTAGGATTTGCATTTATTTCTGCCAGTCACTTGGGAGTGTTTTTTTTTTTTTTTAATGTTTATTTATTTTTGAGAGAGAGAGAGAGCAAGATGGGGAGGGGCAGAGAGAGAGGGAGACACACAGTCTGAAGTAGGCTCCAGGCTCTGAACTGTCAGCACAGAGCCCAATGCCTGGGCTCAAACTCATGACCTGAGCCAAAGTTGGACAGCGAGATCATGACCTGAGCCAAAGTTGGACGCTTAACCAACTGAGCCACCCAGGTGCCTCATTGGGAATGTTTTTTGTTTTTTATTTTTTTATGAAATTTATTGTCAAATTTGTTTCCATACAACACCCAGTGCTCATCCCAACAGGTGCCCTCAATACTCATCACTCACTCACCCCTGCCTTCCACCACCCATAAACCCTCAGTTTGTTCTCAGTTTTTAGGAGTCTCTTATGTTTTTGCTCCCTCCCTCTCTAACCATTTTTTTCTTCTTCCCCTCCCCCATGGTCTTCTCTTAAGTTTCTCAGGATCCACATAGGAGTGAAAACATATGGTATCTGTCCTTCTCTGTATGACTTATTTCACTTAGCAAATACTCTCCAGTTCCATCCACGTTGCTACAAAAGGCCATATTTCATTCTTTCTCATTGCCACGTAGTATTCCATTGTGTATATAAACCACAATTTCTTTATCCATTCATCAGTTGATGGATATTTAGGCTCTTTCCATAATTTAGCTATTGAGAGTGCTGCTATAAACATTGGGGTACAAGTGCCCCTATGCATCAGTACTCCTGTATCCCTTGGGTAAATTCCTAGCAGTGCTACTGCTGGGTCATAGGGTAGGTCTATTTTTAATTTTTTGAGGAACCTCCACACTGTTTTCCAGAGCAGCTGCCCCAGTTTGCATTCCCACCAACAGTGCAAGAGGGTTCCCATTTCTCCACATCCTCTCCATCATCTATAGTCTCCTGTTTTGTTCATTTTAGCCACTCTGACTGGCATAAGGTGATACCTGAGTGTGGTTTTGATTTGTATTTCCCTGATGAGGAGTGACGTTGAGCATCTTTTCATGTGCCTGTTGGCCATCTGGATGTCTTCTTTGCATGTCATCCTTGCGCAGGGTCCATGCTAATCTTCTGTGTATTGTTCCAATTTTAGTGTATGTGCTGCTGAAGTGAGTACATCCGGATGTCTTCTTTAGAGAAGTATCTATTCAGGTTTTCTGCCCATTTCTTCACTGGATTATTTGTTTTTCGGATGTGGAGTTTGGTGAGCTCTTTATAAATTTTGGATACTAGCCCTGTGTCTGATATGTCATTTGCAAATATCTTTTCCCATTCTGTCGGTTGCCTTTTAGTTTTTTGATTGTTTCCTTTGCTGTGCAGAAGCTTTTATCTTCATGAGGTCCCAATAGTTCATTTTTGCTTTTGTTTCCCTTGCCTTTGGGGATGTGTCAAGTAAGAAATTGCTATGGCTAAGGTCAGAGAGGTTTTTCCCTGCTTTCTCTTCTGGGGTTTTGATGGTTTCCTGTCTCATATTTAGGTCCTTTATCCATTTTGAGTTTCTTTTTGTAAATGATGTAAGAAAGTGGTCTAGTTTCATCCTTCTGCATGTTGCTGTCCAGTTCTCCCAGCACCATTTGTTAAAGAGACTGTCTTTTTTCCATTGGATGTTCTTTCCTGCTTTGTCAAAGATGAGTTGGCCATACTTTTGTGGGTCTAGTTCTGGGGTTTCTATTCTATTCCATTGGTCTATGTGTCTGTTTTTGTGCCAATACCATGCTGTCTTGATGATGACAGCTTTGTAGTAGAGGCTAAAGTCTGCGATTGTGATGCCTCCTGCTTTGGTCTTCTTCTTCAAAATTACTTTGGCTATTCGGGGCCTTTTGTGGTTCCATACAAATTTTAGGATTGCTTGTTCTAGCTTTGAGAAGAATGCTGGTGCAATTTTGATTGGGATTGCATTGAATGTGTACATAGCTTTGGGTAGTATTGACATTTTAACAATATTTATTCTTCCAATCCATGAGCACGGAATGTTTTTCCATTTCCTTATATCTTCTTCAATTTCCTTCATAAGCTTTCTATAGTTTTCAGCATACAGATCTTTTACATCTTTGGTCAGGTTTATTCCTAGGTATTTTATGATTCTTGGTGCAATTGTTAATGGGATCAGTTTCTTTATTTGTCTTTCTGTTGCTTCATTGTTAGTGTATAAGAATGCAACTGATTTCTGTACATTGATTTTGTATCCTGCGACTTTGCTGAATTCATGTATCAGTTCTAGCAGAATTTTGGTGGAATCTATCGGGTTTTCCATGTATAGTATCATGTCATCTGCAAAAAGTGAAAGCTTGAGTTTGTCTTTGCCAATTTTGTTGCCTTTGATTTCCTTTTATTGTCTGATTGCTGATGCTAGCACTTCCAACACTATGTTAAACAACAGCCATGAGAGTGGACATCCCTGTCATGTTCCTGATCTCAGGGGGAAAGCTTTCAGTTTTTCCCCATTGAGGATGATATTAGCTGTGGGCTTTTCATAAATGGCTTTTATGATGTTTAAGTATGTTCCTTCTATCCCGACTTTCTCGAGGGTTTTCATTAAGAAACGATGCTGAATTTTGTCAAATGCTTTTTCTGCATCGATTGACAGGATCATATGGTTCTTATCTTTTCTTTTATTAATGTGATGTATCACATTGATTGATTTTTGAATGTTGAACCAGCCCTGCAGCCCAGGAATGAATCCCACTTGGTCATGGTGAATAATTCTTTTTATATGCTGTTGAATTCGATTTGCTAGTATCTTATTGAGAATTTTTGCATCCATATTCATCAGGGATATTGGCCTGTAGTTCTCTTTTTTACTGGGTCTCTGTCTGGTTTAGGAATCAAAGTAATGCTGGCTTCATAGAATGAGTCTGGAAGTTTTCCTTCCCTTTCTATTTTTTGGAATAGCTTGAGAAGGATAGGTATTATCTCTGCTTTAAATGTCTGGTAGAATTCCCCTGGGAAGCCATCTGGTCCTGGACTCTTATTTGTTGGGAGATTTTTGATAACTGATTCAATCTCTTCGCTGGTTATGGGTCTGTTCAAGCTTTCTATTTCTTCCTGTTTGAGTTTTGGAAGTGTGTGGGTGTTTAGGAATTTGTCCATTTCTTCCAGGTTGTCCAGTTTTTTGGCATATAATTTTTCATAGTATTCCCTGATAATTGCTTGTATTTCTGAGGGATTGGTTGTAATAATTCCATTTTCATTCATGATTTTATCTTTTTGGGTCATCTCCCTTTTCTTTTTGAGAAGCCTGGCTAGAGGTTTATCCATTTTGTTTATTTTTCAAAAAACCAACTCTTGGTTTCATTGATCTCCTCTACAGTTTTTTTAGATACTATATTGTTTATTTCTGCTCTGATCTTTATTATTTCTCTTCTTCTGCCAGATTTGGGTGTCTTTGCTGTTCTGCTTCTATTGCCTTTAGGTGTGCTGTTAGATTTTGTGTTTGGGATTTTTCTTGTTTCTTGAGATAGGCCTGGATTGCAATGTATTTTCCTCTCAGGACTGCCTTCACTGCATCCAAAGCATTTGGATTGTTGTATTTTCATTTTCATTTGTTTCCATATATTGTTTAATTTCTTCTCTAATTGCCTGGTTGACCCATTCATTCTTTAGTAGGGTGTTCTTTAACCTCCATGCTTTTGGAGGTTTTCCAGATTTTTCTTGTGGTTGATTTCAAGCTTCATAGCATTGTGGTCAGAAAGTATGCATGGTGTGATCTCAATTCTTGTATACTTATGAAGGGCTCTTTTGTGACCCAGTATGTGATCTATCTTGGAGAAGGTTCCATGTGCACTCGAGAAGAAAGTATATTCTGTTGCTTTGGCATGCAGAGTTCTAAATATGTCTATCAAGTCCATCTGATCCAGTGTATCATTCAGGGCCCTTGTTTCTTTATTGATCCTGTGTCTAGAGGATCTATCCAATGTTGTAAGTGGAGTATTAAAGTCCCCTGCAATTACCACATTCTTATCAATAAGGTTGCTTATGTTTGTGATTAATTGTTTTATATACTTGGGGGCTCCTGTATTTGGCGCATAGACATTTATAATTGTTAGCTCTTCCTGATGGATAGACCCTGTAATTATTATATAATGCCCTTCTTCATCTCTTGTTACAGCCTTTAAGTTGAAGTCTAGTTTGTCTGATATAAGTATGGCTACTCCAGCTTTCTTTTGACTTCTAGTAGCATGATAGATAGTTCTCCATCCCCTCACTTTCAATCTGAAGGTGTCCTCAGGTCTAAAATGAGTCTCTTGTAGACAGCAAATAGATGGGTCTTGTTTTTTTTTTTTTTTTATCCATTCTGATACCCTATGTCTTTTGGTTGGAGCATTTAGTCCATTTACCTTCAGTGTTATTATTGAAAGATATGGGTTTAGAGTCATTGTGATCTGTAGGTTTCATGCTTGCAGTGATGTCTCTGGTACTTTGTCTGACAGGATCCCCCTTAGGATCTCTTGTAGGGCTGGTTTAGTGGTGATGAATCCCTTCAGTTTTTGTTTGGGAAGACCTTTATCTCTCCTATTCTGAATGACAGACTTGCTGGATAAAGGATTCTAGGCTGCATATTTTTCTGTTCATCACATTGAAGATTTCCTGCCATTCCTTTCTGGCCTGCCAAGTTTCAATAGACAGATCTGTCATGAGTCTTATCTGTCTCCCTTTATATGTTAGAGCATGTTTATCCCTAGCTGCTTCCAGAATTCTCTCTTTATCCTTGTATTTTCCCAGTTTCACTATGATACGTCATGCAGAAGATCGATTCAAGTTACGTCTGAGGGGAGTTCTCTGTGCCTCTTGGATTTCAATGCCTTTTTCCTTCCACAGGTCAGGGAAGTTCTCAGCTATGATTTCCTCAGGTACACCTTCAGCTCCTTTCCCTCTCTCTTCCTCCTCTGGAATCCCAGTTATGCGTACATTATTTCCCTTAATCATGTCACTTAGTTCTCTAATTCTCCCCTCATACTCCTGGATTTTTTTTATCTCTCTTTTTCTCAGCTTCTTCTTTTTCCATAATTTTATCTTCTAGTTTACCTATTCTCTCATCTGCCTCTTCAACCCGAGCTGTGGTCGCCTCCATTTTATTTTGCAGCTCATTTATAGCATTTTTTAGCTCCTCCTGGCTGTTCGTTAGTCCTTTGATCTCTGTAGTAATAGATTCTCTGCTGTCCTCTATACTTTTTTCAAGCCCAGCGACTAATTTTATGACTATTATTTTAAATTCATTTTCTGCTATATTGCTTAAATCGTTTTTGATCAGTTCATTAGCTGTCGCTACTTCCTGGAGTTTCTTTTGAGGAGAATTCCTCCGTTTCATCATTTTGGAGAGTCTCTGGGGTGGCGTGGAACTGCAAGGCTCTTCCTCTGTGCTGTCTGGAGTAACTTGAGTTGGTAAACAGGGCCACAGTCAGATCTGATGTGTGCCCCCAGCCTGCTGTTGGGGGCCACAGTCAGACTGGTGTGTACCTTATCTTCCCCTCTCCCAGGGGCAGGACTCACTTGGAGTGGTGTGGCCTCTGTCTGGGCTACTTGCACACTGCCAGGCTTGTGGTGCTGCTTCAGTGGGATCTGGCGTATTAGCTGGGGTGGATCCGCAAGGTGCACAGGGGCAGGAGGGGTAGGCTCAGCTCTCTTTGCCTTCGGTGGTCCGCTTCAGGAGGGGCCCTGCAGCACCGGGAGGGAGGCAGACCCGCCAGAGGGATGGATCCACAGACGCACAGTGTTGGGTGTTTGCGCGGTTCAAACAAGTTCCGTGGCGGGAACTGGCTCCCTTTGGGATTTTGGCTGGAGGATGGGCGAGGGAGCCGGTGATTCCCACCGCCTTTGTTCCCTGCCAAGCTGAGTTCTGTCCTCCAGGGCTCAACAACTCTCTCTCCCGCTCTCCGAGCAGAGCTGATGGCGTATAACATTCCAGATGTTAAGTCCCACTGGCTGTCAGAACACACTCCGTCCAGCCCCTCCACTTTTGCAAGCCAGACTCGGGGGCTCTGCCTTGCCTGGTGGGCTGGCTGCCCCTCCGCCGCCCCAGCTCCCTCCCGCCAGTCCGTGTAGCGCGCATTGCCCCTCCACCCTTCCTACCCTCTTCTGTGGGCCTCTCGTCTACGCTTGGCTCCGGAGAGTCTGTTCTGCTAGTCTTCTGGTGATTATTGGGGTAAATTAGGCAGATGTAGGTGGAATCTAAGTGATCAGCAGGATGTGGTGAGACCAGCATCCTCCTTCGCCGCCATCTTCTAGAATCCGGGAATGTTTTAAATTAAATTCGCACCTTGGAGTTTTTCACACCCAAGGACGCTACAGATTTTGTTTGTGCATGCAGGGCCAGCTTTTGGAGAAACTCCCAGAAGAATCTTTCCTTCTCCCAGAGCTAAGGTAAAATAGGCATATTTCCTTCCTATCTGCTTCTGTGTTCATCTTATTTTCGAGGGAGTTTTGGGTTTCATCTCATCTCCTCTCATCTCACCTGTCATGTTAGGTCCCACGTTTTCTTTTCTTTTTTCCAGTGTTCTTATTTGCATAAAGACCAAAAAGCTGGAATCCACTAGCATCGATCATCAGAAGCATCAGTGGTAACTGTTAGCTCTTACACTTAGCTATCTCACTTAATTTACGTTCTTGCTTCATTTTTGCTTGTGTAGTGTTTCTTCATAGTGCCCAACCATGATTGTAAAGAGATTAAAAAAACAAAACAAACATTTTATCCAGAACTTTTCAGCATCTGTCCCAGGAGTTTTTCTTAAGTTATCCAGCCTCCTAAGTTATTTTGCCTGAAACAGAAGTACTCTCCTGTTCTTTTTTGTATTTTTACAATACACTTAAAAAGATCTCTTTACATTACTTTAACAGTGTTTTGAGAAAATCAGATATTAACAAAAACTTTTTATTGTGGAAGATCTTTTAGCTGTGACATTGGGGACTTCTTTGTACTGAAGAATGGGGTGGTGATGTCACATAGAATTGAGTTTAAATTTATAGCTGCATCCTGAAATTAAGTGTGATGCTTTTGTTCCTTTTCTTGTCAAATATTTTCATTAAATCAGTTGACTTTGACAGATGAGTGTATGTATCTAAGAGTATGTTCCTGTGTCATTTCATTCATTTAAGCTGTTGTAACTGATAGCTTCAATTGATAAATTTTGCTTATTTGAATGAAACTTTAAAATGAAAGAAAGTAGATATCATGAAGTTATAAATGTTGAAACTTTTACTCCTAGATATGCTTTCTGTAGTGTTAGCTTTTTATTAAATTTATAAAGGCCAGAGAGTGACCCTTTCATGTAGTGGAAGAGAAGTCAAGAGAAAATACTTGAGAGTTACTGTCTTAAGACCTTATTTAGATAAAAATCAGTTTTGTAACAAAGGACAAAATAATTAATTAACCTGGTAAAGATAAATTTTCTTTTACCTTGAAAAAGGCACATTTGTAATTAGTTTTATGCCTGAGGTACAATTGACTCAACAACAAAGTCTCAATATGGTAAAATGCAAACCTCATTTATTTGGGTAGAAATGAATAGAAGAAAAGGTTCTGAACTTGTGTCCTGGGCTTCATAGGGTTTGAGATCTCCTTAAATTGTGTACAGTCTTACATATATATATTTAGATTTGTGACTTTTCCTGGGCCCAGCCCTACTTGGCTTTCACATCCCCTTTGGCGAGGTACATTTGTGCAGTACACAAACTCTGTAACTGTATATGGTGGTTAGATTTCCCAAAGGCTTGCATCCCATAGTTTGAGAGATTGAAAAGGCTAAATGAAACCTGATTTCACATGTTGAGCAACACTTGTCTTACGGTGTTGGGATTTAAAAACTTAAAAAGTCATCCTCCTCAGGTATGTTAAATGTGGAGGTATTAAGAGTAAACTCTCTCAGACTTTATTTTTCATGTTAACATTTCTTTTTCATTTATACCTAAATCCTTTGTATATGTGTTTACCACACCTGGTAGGGGCTATTCATTCCAAGAGAAGTGGCTGTCTTGCAGATCTTCAAAACCTTGCTCGATTTCTTTTGTCTTTTTTAAAAAAATTTTTAGACGTTTATTCATTTTTGAGAGACAGAGCACAAGCAGGGGTGGGACAGAGAGAGAGGGAGACACAGAATCCGAAGCAGGATCCAGGCTCTGAGCTGTCAGCACAGAGCCCAACGTGGGGATCGAACTCACAAACCATCAGATCATGACCTGAGCCAAAGTCGGATGCTTAACCAAGGCGCCCCAAAACCTTGCTGGATTTCTTAAAGACTGGGCTTAAAATACATGCTTGGTTGTTGACTGTTTTTTCAGCTGACTTTTCAGACTGGCAAGGAACTTGGGTACTGGTTCACTATAATTTTGTTTCACAATTCCTAATTTTTCTTTTTAAGGAAAGTAGCTAATAGATCTTTTAAAGAAAACACATGAACATTACCAAAAGAAAGAAAACAGGAGAAGAGAGCAACTAAAGTTCAGTGTGCCAAATATAAAGTGATACAATTGGCATAAATTGTTAGGCAGCTGCTTTGTAAAAAAATTGTTTTTAGTATCAGTAGGGCCGAATGTATTTTTTTTCTGAAACATTTTAAGATTTAATTAAAATAGTCCAATATACTGAAAAACGTACTACAATCACCTCTTTCAGCCAACATACACTGTCTTTATTTAATTATTAAAGCAAATATGGCAAAATGATAACCATGTCTGTACATATAAACATGTCTGAGTAAAATATACATTGTCACAATTATTACTTTTCTTTGTTAGCTATTGCCTTTGTTACACCAGGCTCAATCATTACCCTTGAGTCAATTAACAAGAGCTCCTGATTATCCGCTCGCAGGCAAAGACCAGATTTCTTTAACCAATACTCAATCTGCTGAGAGTATATTTTTCCAACAAAAATGCAATCACGATGTGTGCCTCCTTATGCCTGTAACCTCACTTGGTCTAGAACTGTTACCTATTTCCTCCCCTGACCCTGACTTTCCAATGTCACAAACCGGCTGTGGAACACCTGTGTCCTGTCTTGTGTGTTTCCACAAGGTGCCATTTAACTTGTGACTCTATCCCCTATATTCTCCATGATAAGCTGGAAGCTACTTGCCAGCCACGTGCTTCACGTTGTACCACACTGGGCATGTAATCCTTGTGAGCAGCCATTGCCAGTGATGCCAGTCTTGAATGTTGTAACGGACTGACCTCTTCACTGCAAATGCATTTTTTTTTTCCATTAGCCACTCACTAGTAATGGTTGTGGTATCCATTGACCAGTTTTGTCTACAACAGTTTGCTTTTGGGGGGTTTACAGCATAGTGATTTTTTAATACCTCCGTTCTTTTTTATTTCTTAGATAGCATTCTTTCATAAAGAGTTTTCCTGCCTCAACTGGGGTATAGACAACAAATGTGTCAGGATCCATGGTTAGTACTTTACCTTTGATTATCAATTGTCATAGCAGGGTTTTAGTGTAATGGTAAACCCCTCCGTGGACAAATGAGCTCCCCTTCTCTCTTCCTTTTACTCTCCTCATATACTGTGGTTCCAAAGATTTTTTAAAAATATTCATTTGCCTTTATTAGGCCTCTTGGTGCCAAAATCATTCTCATTTGGTGGCTGGTCATCCCCTTCGTCTTGCTTCAGTAGATGATGTGCTGGCATTGGTCTTTCTGGAACAACAAGATATCCCAGCTTGTTTTGTAAATTGCCTGCCTTACACCTAAAATGATCCAGTTCTTCAAGAGGCCCTGGTTCTGTTTACTGGGCTGGTTTTAGAAATCAAGATGTAGATGGAAGGTATGGCTGTGGCACATGGGCTTCATAGGTTCTAGAACTTTTAGGGTACAGAAAGTAGTAAAAAGTACAAATAAAATTATGAGCATATATTACTATTTTCAACTATAATTTAAGTTGACAATATTTTTATTAATGTCTTGTATTTTATTTTGGTAACTTTTTTCCCTTTAAACTGAAACTTGTGGTTTCTAATATTAGCAGAGTACTTGTCTGCTTTATCGAGAATATATTACATAGTTTGAAAAATCATGTACCATTGTTTTGTTTTATTTTGTTTTGTTTTGTTTTTTAACTGGAATAATGATAGTTTATTGTAGATTGTTTAGATTGTATTCCAGTCTGAATTTTTTTTTAATTTTATTTTTTTAATTTACATCTGAATTAGTTCGCATATAGTGCAACAATGATTTCAGGAGTAGATTCCATAATGCCCCTTACCCATTTAGCCCATCCCCATTCCCACAACCCTCTGTTGTTCTCCATATTTAAGAGTCTGTGATGTTTTGTCCCCCTCCCTGTTTTTATATTATTTTTGTTTCCCTTCCCTTATGTTCATCTGTCCTGTGTCTTAAAGTCCTCATATGAGTGAAGTCATATGATATTTGTCTTTCTCTGACTAATTTCACTTAGCATAATACCCTCTAGTTCCATCCACGTAGTTGCAGATGGCAAGATTTCATTCTTTCTGATTGCCGAATAATACTCCATTGTATATATATATACCACATCTTATTTATCCATTCATCCATCAATGGACATTTGGGCTCTTTCCATACTTTGGCTATTGTTGATAGTGCTGCCGTAAACATTGGGTGCATGTGTCCCTTCGAAACAGCATACCTGTATCCCTTGGATAAATACCTAGTAGTGCAATTGCTGGGTAGTAGTTCTATTTTTTTTTTAAGTTTTTTAACGTTTATTCATCGTTGAGAGACAGAGAGACAGAGCACAAGCGGGAGAGGGGCAGAGAGAGAAGGAGACACAGAATCTGAAGCAGGCTCCAGGCTCTGAGCTGTCCTCACCGAGCCTGATGTGGGGCTCGAACTCACCAACCTTGAGATTATGACCTGAGTGGAAGTCAGATGCTTTACTGACTGAGCCACCCAGGCGCTCCTATTTTTAATTTTTTGAGAAACCTCCATACTGTTTTCCAGAGTGGCTGCACCAGCTTGCATTCCCACCAGCAGTGCAAAAGACATCCTCTTTCTCCACATCCTCACCAATATCTGTTGTTGCCTGAGTTGTTACTGTTAGCCATTCTGACAGGTGTGAGGTGATATCTCATTGTGGTTTTGATTTGTATTTCCCTGATGAGTGATATTGAGCATTTTTTCATATGTTGGTTGGCCATCTGAATGTCTTCTTTGGAGAAGTGTCTATTCATGTCTTTTGCCCATTTCTTCACTGGATTCTTTGTTTTTTGGGTGTTGAAATAGAGAAGTTCTTTATAGATTTTGGATACTAACCTTTATCTGATATGTCGTTTGCAAATATCTTCTCCCATTCTGTCGGTTGCCTTTTAGTTTTGCTGATTGTTTCCTTCGCTGTGCAGAAGCATTTTATTTTGATGAGGTCCCAGTGGTTCATTTTTGCTTTTGTTTCCCTTGCCTCTGGAGACGTGTTGAGTAGGAAGTTGATGCAGCCAAGATTAAAGAAGTTTTTGCCTGCTGTCTCCTCAAGGATTTTGATGGCTTGCTGTCTTACATTTAGGTCTTTCATCCATTTTGAGTTTATTTTTGTGTATGGTGTGAGAAAGTGGTCTAGGTTCATTTTTCTGCATGTCGCTGTCCAGTTTTCCCAGCACCACTTGCTGAAGAGACTGTCTTTATTCCATTGGATATTCTTTCCTGCTTTGTCAAAGATTAGTTGGCCATACGTTTGTGGGTCCATTTCTGGGTTCTCTATTCTGTTCCACTGATCTGAGTGTCTGTTTTTGTGCCAGTACCATACTGTCTTGATGATTACAGCTTTGTAGTGTAGCTTGAAGCCCGGGATTGTGATGCCTCCGGCTTTGACTTTCTTTTTCAAGATTGCTTTGGCTATTCAGGGTCTTTTCTGGTTCCATACAAATTTTAGGATTATTTGTTCTAGCTCTGTGAAGAATGCTGGTGTTATTTTGATAGGGATTGCATTGAATATGCAGATTTCTTTGGCTGGTATTGACATTTTAACAATATTTGTTCTTCCTATCCAGGAGCATGGAATCTTTGTCCATTTTTTGTGTGTCTTCTTCAATTTCTTTCATAAGCTTTCTATAGTTTTCAGTGTATAGATTTTTCACCTCTTTGGTTAGATTTATTCCTAGATATTTTATGCTTTTTGGTGAAATTGTAAGTGGGATCAATTCCTTGATTTCTCTTTCTGTTGTTTCATTATTGGTGTATAGGAATGCAACCGATTTCTGTGCATTGATTTTATATCCTGCGACTTTGCTGAATTCATGAGTCAGTTGTAGCAGTTTTTTGGTGGAATCTTTTGGGTTTTCCATATAGAGTATCATGACATCTGTGAAGAGTGAAAGTTTGACCTCCTCCTGGCCGATTTGGATGCCTTTTATTTCTTTGTGTTGTCTGATTGCAGAGGCTAAGACTTCCAATACTATGTTGAATAACAGTGACGAGAGTGGACATCCCTGTCTTGTTCCTGACCTTAGGGGGAAAGCTCTCAGTTTTTCCTAATTGAGGATGATATTAGCATTGGGTCTTTCATATATGGCGTTTATGATCTTGAGGTATGACCCTTCTATCCCTACTTTCTTGAGGGTTTTTATCAAGGATGCTGTATTTTGTCAAATGCTTTCTCTGCATCTATTGAGAGGATCATATGGTTCTTGTCCTTTATTTTATTGATATGATGAATCACATTGATTGTTTTGTGGATATTGAACCAGCCCTGCATCCCAGGTATGAATCCCACTTGGTCGTGGTGAATAATTTTTTTAATGTATTGTTGGATTTGGTTGGCTAATATCTTGTTGAGGATTTTTGCATCCATGTTCATCAGGGAAATTGGTCTATAGTTCTCCTTTTTAGTGGGGTCTCTGTGTGGTTTTGGAATCAATGTAATGCTGGCTTCATAGAAAGAGTTTGGAAATTTTCCTTCCATTTCTATTTTTTGGAACAGCTTCAAGAGAATAGGTGTTAACTCTTCCTTAAATGTTTGGTAGAATTCCCCTGGAAAGCCATCTGGCCCTTGACTCTTGTTTTTTGGGAGATTTTTGATTACTAATTTGATTTCTTTACTGGTTATGGGTCTATTCAAATTTTCTATTTCTTCCTGTTTCAGTTTTGGTAGTGTATCTGTTTCTAGGAATTTGTCCATTTCTTCCAGATTTCCCATTTTATTGGCATATAATTGCTCATAATATTCTCTTATTATTGTTTTTATTTCTGCTGTGTTGGTTGTGATCTCTCTTCTTTCATTCTCGATTTTATTTATTTGGGTCCTTTTTCTTTTTGATCAAACTGGCTAGGGTTTTATTGATTTTTGTTAATTCTTTCAAAGAACCAGCTTCTGGTTTCATTGATCTGTTCTAATGTGCTTTTTTTGTTTGTTTGTTTGTTTCGATAGCATTAATTTCTCCTCTAATCTTTATTACTTCCTGTCTTCTACTGGTTTTGGGTTTTATCTGCTGTTCTTTTTCCAGCTCTTTAAGGCGTAAGTTTAGATTGTGTATCTGAGATCTTTCTTCCTTCTTTAGGAAGGCCTGGATTGCTATATACTTTTCTCTTATGACCACCTTTCCTGCATCCCAGAGGTTTTGGGTTGTGGTGTTATCATTTTCATTGGCTTCCATGAACTTTTTAACTTCCTCTTTACCTTCTTGGTTAGCCCATTCGTTCTTTAGTAGGATGTTCTTTAGTCTCCAAGTATTTGTTACCTCTCCAAATTTTTTCTTGTGGTTGATTTTGAGTTTCATAGCGTTGTGGTCTGAAAATATGCACGGTATGATCTTGATCTTTTTGTACTGGTTGAGGGCTTATTTTTGTCCCCATATGTGGTCTATTCTGGAGAACATTCCATGTGGACTAGAGAAGAATGTATATTCCGCTGCTTTAGGATGAAATGTTCTGAATCTATCTGTTAAATCCATCTGGTCCAGAGTGTCATTCAAAGCCATTGTTTCCTTGTTGGTTTTTTGATTAGATGATCTGCCCATTGCTGTGAGTGGGGTGTTGAAGTCCCCTGCTATTATAGTATTACTATCAATGAGGTTTTTTTTATGTTTGTGATTAATTGATTTATATATTTGGGTAGCCTACATTTGGTGCATAAATGTTTACAAGTGTTAGGTCTTCTTGGTGGGTAGACCCCTTAATTATGATATAATTCCCTTCATCTCTTGATACAGTCTTTAAAGTCTAGATTTATATAAGTATGGCTACTCTGACTTTCTTTTGTTGACCATTAGCATGATAGATGGTTCCCCATCCCCTTACCTTCAATCTGAAGGTGTCTTTAGGTCTAAAATGGGTCTTGTAAACAAAATATAGATGGATCCTGTTTTCTTATCCATTCTGTACCCTATGTCTTTTGATTGGAGCATTGAGTCCATTGACGTTTAGAGTGAGTATTGAAAGATATGAATTTATTGCCATTATGTTGCTTGTAGAGTTGGAGTTTCTGGTGGTGTTCTCTGGTCCTTTCTAGTCTTTGTTGCTTTTGGTATCTATCTATCTATCTATCTATCTATCTATCTATCTATCTATGTATCTATCTTTTCTCCCCTCAGAGAGTCCCCCTTAAAATTTCTTGCAGGGCTGGTTTGGTGGTCACACACTCCTTTAATTTTTGTTTTTATGGGAAACTTTTTATCTCTCCTTCTATTTTGAATGACAGCCTTCCTGGATAAAGAATTCTTGGCTGCATATTTTTCTGATTCAGCACATTGAATATATCCTGCCACTCCTTACTGGCCTACCAAGTTTGCGTGGATCGGCTTGCTGCAAACCTGATCTGTCTTCCCTCGTAGGTTAAGGACTTTTTTTCCCTTGCTGTTTTCATGATTCTCTCCTTGCCTGAGTATTTTGTGAATTTGACTATGATATGCCTTGTTGATGGTCGGTTTTTATTGAATCTAATGGGAGTCCTCTGTGCTTCCTGAATTTTGATGTCTGTGTCTTTCCCCAGGTTAGGAAAGTTTTCCACTATGATTTGCTCACATAACCCTTCTACCCCTATTTCTCTCTCTTCCTTTCCTGGGACCCCTATGATTCTGATGTTTTTCCTTTTTAATGAGTTACTGATTTCTCTATTTCTTACATTGTGCTCTTTTACCTTAATCTCCTTCTTTTCTTCTGCTTCATTATTCTCCATAACTTTGTCCTCTATATTGCTGATTCTCTGTTCTGCCTCATTCATCCTTGTGGCCGTGGCATCCATTTGAGATTTCAGCTCAGTTACATTTTTTATTTCATCCTGAGTAACTTTGACTTCTTTTATATCTGCAGAAAGGGATTCTAATCTATTTTCGACTGCAGCTAGTATTCCTATTATCGTGATTCTAAATTCTGGTTCAGACGTCTTGCTTGTATCTGTGTTGGTTAAGTCCCTGGGTGTCGTATCTTCCTGCTGTTTCTTTTGGGGTCAGTTCCTTCGTTTCATCATTTTGAAGGGAGAAAAGGAATTAATGGGGTAAAAAAAATTAAAGTTAAAAAATTAGAAACAAACACACACACACACAAAATCGAATAAATGATGCTAGATCCTAAGTTTGTTTTGGTCTGGGTGTTAAAAGGGGCTTGATACATTAGAGAAAAAAGGGGAAAGAAGAAAAAAAAAGGAAATCCTTTGAAAATTTGAAAAAATGAATACACTGAAGTAGACCAAAATGAAATGATGGAAGTAAAATAGAATTTGAAAAAATTTACACAAAAGTAAAAAATATAGTGGAAAAAAATTAAAGAAAAATATTATTTTTTTAACGTTTATTTATTTTTGAGACAGAGAGAGACAGAGCATGAATGAGGGAGGGGCAGAGAGAGAGGGAGACACAGAATTGGAAGCAGGCTCCAGGCTCTGAGCCATCAGCCCAGAGCCCGACGCGAGGCTCAAACTCACAGACCGCGAGATCGTGACCTGAGCCGAAGTCGGACGCTCAACCGACTGAGCCACCCAGGCGCCCCAAAGAAAAATATTTTTAATAACAATTGTAAATAAAAATGAGTTTTTCTCTTTCTGTATTTAGAAAAATAAACAAAAAAGAGAAAAGGGAAAAAAGAAAATAAAAGGAAGAAAGAAAATTGAATAGATGGACCAGTAAACAGACTGAAATATTACTGAAATTACTTTGTTTTCCCCTAGAAGTCAAACTATGAAGCGCTTTATAGTCCATACACTATGCAGGCAGAGAGACTTGTGTTCCTGAAGAGCAAGGTTGACCCAGTTGGGCGGGGCTTAGTGTAATGGCTCCATTCTCCACTAGATGGAGCTGCTTAGCTTACTGGGGTGGATTATTGTGGCACTTGCAGGTGTGCATGCGCATGAGTGGGAGCGGTTAAAATGGTGTTACCCAGCTACACAGTCTCTAGTATCAGAACTCTGTTCTCCCCGATCAGCAACTGCACACCCCTCCTTTGTTTTTGGCTTCCATCCACTCCCCGCTTTTACACAGTCTGTGACCAAGACCCAGGTAGCACCTCCTTCCTGAGTTTTGTCTCAGATATGGCTGTTTTTCCCGTCCCCTTACTTCTGAGAGACTGCAACTTTGTCTCCTTCTGCCCCTCTGCAGGAGGGTCTCACTGAGCAATGGCTGGGTGCTGTCTGCACCCAGGGACATTTGCGGGACTGTGCTGGTGCTGATGCCCAGAGCCTGCGGCTGGGTGCCAGCCTATCCCAGAAAAAGTTTGTGAGATAGTGTAGCAGGAGTGTTTCAGGGATTATGGAAAATCACAACACACAACACACACCAGGCTTCACCCTTAATGACCTTGTTCCAGCACCAGAGAATGTGGTTGTTTTCCCAGGTCCACTGGGGCCTTGCCTTTGGGGGACCCACACAGCCTCTACCAGGTGTCCTCCCAGCAGGGGAACCACCTCTCCCCATGTGGCCTGGAGAACCCTGGACTCCACTCTGCTCCTGGGGATTCGCCCTTCCCATCAGAGCACTGCCAGGTATTGAGCTGTGGTGTTCAGACTCTGAGCTCCCCCTGCTTATAGTGTTAATGAAATTTAAACTCTCTCCTTTCTCCTTTCTCCCTTTTTAGTTCAGTCCCTGCGGCTGTTTCCACTTTTCTACTTTCTCTCCAGCTGCTTTTGTGGGGGTGCTTTTCCTGTATTCTCTTCCCTCCCCCACTGTCTCTGTCCTCTCTCCACATGCAAAAGCGGCTCCCTGCCCTCCACGGCTTCTCTCTCCCCAAGTTCACCTCTCTGTGCCGTATACCTCTTGAATTCTGTGGTTCAGGTTGTGCAGATTGTTGTGTTAATCCTCAGATCAGTTTTCTAGGTGTGCAGGATGGTTTAGTGTTGGCCTGGCTGTATTTCATGGACGCGAGACACACAAAAAGCTTCCATGCTGTTCTGCCATCTTGGCTCCAATCCTGGCTGAATGTATTTTTATTAAATTGAATGGAAATTTTGCTAAATTGTATTTTTTTTAGGCTCCTTTGCTTTTTCATTCTTTGTATAAGTCAACTTTTTCCTATCTGGTATTCATCAAAAGAGATCTCTTCTTTAAAAAACTGTAGGACTTGGGAGCCTGGGTGGCTCAGTCCACTAAGCATCCGGCCTCAGCTCAGGTCATGATCTCCCAGTTCCTGAGTTCGAGCCCTGCGTCAGGCTCTGGGCTGATAGCTCAGATCCTGGAACCTGCTTCAGATTCTGTGTCTCCTCTCTCTGCCCCTCCCCCTCTCATGCTCTGTTTCTCTCTCTCTCTCTCTCTCTCAAAAATAGATAAACATTAAAAGTTTTAGCAATTTTAGCAATGGACTTCCTTAGGAGCTCATGTACAAATAAGTCCTTGAGCAGTGCGTATGCAATCTTCTGACAATCTTTTCTCCATGTGGCAAAAAGAAAACCCAACTTGATTTGGCTCCTGAATTGTCTGTTCATGGATGTAGGATATCCTCATTGCTTAGTCTATCACTCTCTCAAAGAGTTATCACTCCTTTGGGAATCACAGTCTATCTCCATCTGGAACATGTTGCTTAATGAGTAGAATTCTCATTTGTAAATATCTATAAGGCTATTTTATGCACTTAGTAATATACTGTCACTGATTGGTATCTTCTTCATATTTGTGTCTGCAACTTGTACTTAAGGGCAAGCATGTATCTTTTTCTTAGCTTAGGTCTCCACCATCCCCTCCCCTATACTCCTTCAAAGCACAGCCCATGACAAAAAGTGCTAAAAAGTAGTTTGTTTCGAAGTAATCCCACTGAGCAAGAATGAGGGGTCAGGGGAATTGAACAGGCAGGGAGGGGAAGCTCATACAGTGATACATTATTGAGTTGTCCATTCCTATGGGTGACTTGTGCTCAGTCTTGATAGGGTATTCTTTTAAATGTGTTTCATAATAGTTTGCTTGAGGGACAAGAGGGGGAAGTTTTATCCATTGGTTTTTGTTTCCTATTGGCTAAGGCCGGCCATGCAAGCATTAGCTCCAAGAGGTGGCACCAAAAGGATTTACAGTGGTGTGAATGAAGTGTCCAATAAAATTTTGTGAACTTGGGGTGCCTGGGTGGCTCAGTCGGTTAAGCATCCGACTTCGGCTCAGGTCATGATCTCACAGTTTGTGGGTTCGAGCCCCGCGTCGGGCTCCATGCTGACAGCTCAGAGCCTGGAGCCTGTTTCAGATTCTGTGTCTCCCTCTCTCTCTGCCCCTCCCCTGTTCATGCTCCGTCTGTCTCAAGAATAAATAAACATTAAAAAAAAATAAAAAAAATTTTTTGTGAACTTAATAGGACCCAGCTCAATTCTGAGCACAAACTATGCATCCAGTGACCACTTACTGACTTGAACGTCATGGTTATCGCTCTGACAACAGAAATAGCACAAGTGTCACATTATTATTCCTATTTCCACCAATCTAAACAAATAGGCTATATTTTATTGTATAATGGTTTTAAACAAAGTATTGTTCTGCTGATGTTTTCATGGTATCCAATATTCTTCCTACAGAATTTACACATTAATATCTACAGAACTTAAATCCAGCAGTCCAAAAAGGTATCATGCATGTAATACCCTTCAGAAATGTGCCACATAGACATGTGTTCACTTAAACACTTAAAAAAAATCCTTAAAAATTTTTTTTTATTTTTAAATAAGTGTCGACTTACAGAAAAGACTGGCAAAAATAATACAGAGTTCCTGTATAACCTTTACTCAGCTCTCTCTCATGTTTATACTTATTCCACAGCATAATAGGGCTATTAACATTGACACTCTACTATTAACTAATCTATGAACCTTATTCGAATTTCAATAATTTTTCCACTAACGTTGAAGAAACCCCTCTGGTCCCAGATCTAATCCAGGATCACACACTGCATTTAGTCGTCATGTCTCCATGGTTTCCTTTCTTTGTTTTTCATGACCTTCTAGAGAGTACTGGTCAGTTATTTTCTAGAATTTCCCTCAATTTGGGTTTGTCTGATGTTTTCTGACGACTAGTGTAAGATGATGTATTTTTTTCAAGAACACCACAGAGGTTAGGCTGTACCCTTCTCGGTGTATCATATCAGGGGCACATGATATTGCTATGCCTTATTAGTGGTGATATTCACTTTGATGCCTTGATTAAGACACCAGGTTTCTTCCCTGTAAGGTAATTCTTTTTGCCTTTGTAATTAGTACATGTCTTGTAGGCAGATAGTTTGAGACTATGCAAATATCCTTTTTCCCATAATAACTTTTGCCTGCTCATTGTATTATCTATTGATGGTACTTCTATGCAGTAGTTATTAGGTATGGTGTTTGCCTAATGGTGATTTCCTATTTACTTCATTCCTTCCATATTGATTAATTGGAATGCTAAGTATTTTCATCAACTTTGTGTCATGAATATAATCCATCATTACTTATTACATATATTGTTGCTCAAAGTGTTCTTACCTTGGCTATTGGGCACTCCTTCCAGTTAGCCCCCATGTCCTGAGTGTGCCCCTATTAATTTTTGACCACTTCCTTCCTTTCTGACACTAGAAGAGGTTCCAGGTACGTTTTCAGTTTTTCCTGTCCCAGGTTTGGAATCTCTAAGATTTCTCTAAGGAGCTTTGGTTCCATTAATTAGAGAATTTCATTGTGTCTGGGCCCTCTCAGAAGATAGAGCTAGGAGATATATGTATGTGTGTTAACCCATGCTTACACACATATTTTAATCTATTTTTATAGCTCTTTATCTGTATCTATGTTAAAAACAATGAGTTCATATTGATACCTCTGATTACAGTCCAGTATCACAGGATTCATTCTAGCTGTCTTCACCCCCCCGCCCCCCGCCCTTTCTTATATCGTAATATCTTTCTTTGGTGGTCCGAAACATGGCTCCCATTATCCATGATGTATTTACTTATTTGTTCAGAGCCAGTAAGATGGCTTCAGAATTGCTAACTACCCCGTGAAAACCAAATTTACTAAGTACAGTATAATATTTGTGCATAGTTCCTTTGGCTTAGCTCTTTTTACAGTAGATAGTCAAAATACTGTTTCTTAGGCTAGCTCTTGCTTTCCTACCTTCTTCATGTGGTTATATTATTCATGTAATACAGTTCAGTTCATTTGTTACTGTTTATTCCATTTTGGGGTTACCCCCACCCCCTAATTTATTTTAACCATTTATTTTGAGGGGACGTATGAAAACATAACATGATTTTAAGAGTCAGATTTATTAAAAAAGTTTTTTTTAACGTTTATTCATTTTGGAGAGACAGAAGTGACAGAGTGCAAGTAGGGGTGGGGCAGAGAGAGAGGAAGACACAGAATCTGAAGCAGGCTCCAAGCTCTGAGCTGTCAGCACAGGTCTCCACACACGAGCCATGAGATCATGACCTGAGCCGAAGTTGGATGCTTAACCGACTGAGTCACCCAGGTGCCCTAGAGTCAGATTTATTTTAAACGAAGTATATTCAGACTAGTTTCACTGCCCCCCATTTAAATACTCTTTTCTTTTTCCCCATTTTTTTCTGCACTATTCCAACTTACTTTCTATAGGCAAAACTCATTAATTTTTGGTTTAACCTTTTGGCATTTCTTTTGAACAAATCAATGAATATATAATGAATACATACATATATATTGTTATACACCCTTTTGTCTTACATGAAAGATAGCATAGTACAGATATTCTTCATTTTGCTTTTTAAATTTAATATGTTTTGGAAATCACTTCATATAAATTCAGAGAGATCTTCATTCTTTTTTATAGCTGCATACTATTCCATTGTGTGGATATATCATAGTTTCTTCAGCAACTCCCCTACTGAGGGCATTGAGCATCTAGGTTGCTTCTAATATTTTACAGTTACAAACAGTGCTGCAGTGAATAATCTTGTACATATTTATTTTGTATTGTTGGAGGTTTATTCTCAGAGTAGATTCCTAAAAGTGGGATTGTTGGGGCAAAAGTGCATCTATAGTTTTTGTTAAGTGTTGTCAAGTTTCATTCCAGAAAGGGTTGTTATTGGCCTTTATTCCCACCAGCAATTATGAGAGTATTTCACCCCAGTTTTGCCAAGAGAGTGTATTATCATACTTTCTAATTTTTGCCAGTCTGATAGATAAAAAATGTTATCTCAGTGTTTTTTTAAATTTACATTTCTCTAACTTTTTTTTCACATTTTAAGGACTATTTTATATTTTGGGGATGAATTGTCTCCATATCTTTTTTTCCCTTTTTCTTTTGGCTTTTTGGTCCTTTCTTGATTTTCAAGAGCTCTTTATATATATAACAGATATGTCTTGCAAATATTTTCTCCCCGTTTGTCAGTTGTCTTTTGTCTTTGATGATTGTGGGTTTTGCTTTTGTTTTTGTTATACATTGTATTTATTCTTATGTGGTCAGATTACCAGTCTTTTGTTGCTTCTGTATTTTAAATCTTTGTCTCTATTCCAAAATTGAAGATGAATTTACTCATATTTTATCCTAGTACTTGTATAGTTTTATTTGTTAGATATCTGACACATTTAGAATTCATTCTTTTGTATGGAATGCATACAGATTTGATTTTACCTTTTGTTCCAAATGGCTACCCAGTTGTCCTGACACTATTAAGAAGCCCATCTTTGCTCCAGTGATTTGAGATGTCACTTTTAGCATATACTAAATTGCATAGAATTACCTATAAAAATTCATCTTTGCTCTTTTTGTACTTTGTAATGGTGTGACTGGTGTTATATTACCTACTCATTGCCTGTGGCCACAGATAATGCTCCAGATTGGTTTTTGTTCTGAAAGAATAATCAAGCTAGAGAAATTTACCTTCTGGCTATGTATTTATTAAACACTGTTACCTAAATTGAACCCACAGCTATAAGGCATGGCTCCTTCTGCCCAAATGTTATCAGTGTCAGTGTCTGCTGTATTGTAAAATCATTAGGCTGAAATAAAGCTTCCTAAATGAGTCTCAGTGCTATTTGTTTGGAACTACTGAATTGAGAACGTGAAGAATGGCCTCATGAGCCCTAGCTTTATGAAGGTTCATTGTCTTTGGCGCCTTGGCTGTTTTCTTAATTCAGCTGCTAGATCTAGGTAGACAAATTGTAATACTGTGATTACTGCCAGAGTAGAGTCATTAGAATTAGGTGGTAATTTAACTTTGTAGGAGTCCACCTACATCTAGGGTACAGAGTTGCCTGGCAACAATGGCATCCTTATTAAAATACAGAAAACCTGAAACAAAGTCTAGACATTGTCCTTTCAGATGGCTTTATGCTGATGTGAGAAGAAACACCAACCCAGGGGCACCTGGTTGGCTCAGTCAGAACATGAGATTCTTGCTTTTGGGGTTCTGAGTTCAAGACCCACATTGGGTGCAGAGATTATGTAAAAATAAAATCTTTAGGGGCGCCTGGGTGGCTCAGTCATTTAAGCATCTGACTCCTGGTTTTGGCTCAGATCATGATCTCACTGTTTGTGAGTTCAAGCCCCATATTGGGCTCTATGCTGGCAGCATGGAGCCTGCTTGGGATTCACTCTCCCTCTCTCTCTCTCTCTGCCCTTCCCCCACTGTGCTCTCTTTCTCTTTCAAAATAAATAAATAAACATTTAAAAAATAAAATAAACTCTTAAAGAGAAAAAAAAAAAGGAAGCACTACCCAAAAGAATCTTCCTATTTACAAAATAAATGAGCTGTTTGGAGAAATAGATTAAAGAAGACTAATGCAGTATTGTATTGCATTAGCCTTTTCCCCATCTTATAAGGCCTGCCTTAAGTATTTGATTAGTGCTGTACTCTGGCTTTGCTTACAAAGAACCTCAAATTTGGGGGCTTTAAATTTCAGAGTACATATGTGGAAAGTGCCCGAAAGCCAGAGGAATTTTTATTTCTTGCCCTTATTGTGTCCTTTTATTGTAATAATGACTTATTTTAAAAAATTTTTTTTGAGAGAGAGAGAGAGAGAGAGAGAGAGAGGTGAAGGGCAGAGAAAGAGAGTGAGGGAATCATAAGCAGGCTCCAAGCCCAACTCCATGTTGGGGGGCTGTAAGGGAGGGCGACATGGGGATTGATTTGATGACAGTGAGATCATGTCCTCAGCTGAAATCAAGAATCAGATGCTTAACCTACTGAGTCACCTAGGTGCCCCAATACTGACTTATTTTAATGTGAAGAAGAAAGTTGCAATGACAAATGAAGCTGAGTCTCCAATCCAAGGATTTTTTTTTCTTTTACAGACATGTTATTCATGCCCTTGGCCTCCAGAGGGAGCAAGAGGGTTATACTTAAATAGTAATCATTCCTGAAAAAAAACTTTCTCCTCTGTTCTCTCCCCTCCTTTCCCTCTTCTCTTTCTCTTCTACGCTACCTTCATAAACATGTAGATTTTGAGGGCTCGTGTCCTCTTTATCATTTTCTATTTCCGTGCTTCTTTTTATGTGACATTCACATAGTTTTCCCTAAAACCTTATTAAGTGTGCCTGTCTTCCAGACAGGCAGAACTTCCATTCCCCTATGATGCAGGAGGTACCTTACTGTTTCAAAAGAGTGACTCTCAAGGAACCCAGATGCAAGTTTGTTTCAGCAGTTGGGGATATTTCTTTGGAAATAGTGTTGGTTCTTTCACCCCCATCGCCCCACTCTGCCCCTACCCCCAACTCAGAGGGGGGCCTACATATTCTGATTTCCCTATGCCTCCCCAATGACAGAAATGTTAGAGTGTGTGGTGAAACACTAAACCATAGGTCCATTTTGAATAGAGAACCCCCCATCCCAGGTGGCTTCTGGGCTGAAAAAATGGTCCACCATGAGATCCTTTGTTGATAGAAGGATCAATAGGGACCACTTTGTTTCTTACTGGTCTCCTGCTTGTACAGGGAGTTTTCTCCACGATGAAGGATCCCAAGTAAGTATGTGTTACTTTCTCTAAGATAAAAGTCTGTGCAGAAATGATGACCTAGTTCTGACATATACATTTTCTCTCTCCTCTGTGGTTATAGCTAAAATCAGGATGAGTTTGTGGAACCTGAGTCTGGACCTTAAATGTTACACGGAATCTTGAGACTCTGCCTTGAGGTAGGTTCGGATTGGGTCAGAAATTTTCCTCCTGTCCCTCTTGTCCTAACGTGGCTTGGCCTACAGAAACTTCCATCCCTGGTACAGTCCATGCATGGACCTACTCATTCTTCTTAAGGAATGTTGGGCTTTAGGCACCATCTATATGCTGCTGACTCCCAAATGTTTATCATCCTCTCTGGCCTCCCTTCTAACTGGCCTATTTGACATTATCACTTGGATATTTAATTGAAATTTCAAATTTCCTGGGTGCAAAACAGAGTCTTTGACTTTTCCCAAACATGTTCTCCACTGTTCCCAAATGGACCACCATCTCTCTGTTACTCACTTAGGAGTCATTCTTGCTTCCCCATTTTCTTCACCCCCCACCATCTCATCCTTCAGTCAGCTCTGTTCTTATTCCAACATATTTCCTACATCTGCCTACTTTGCTCTCTCTTTCCTGATCTCTGCTTCACTTCTACCAGACAGCATGCTATGCTTCTCTCTCATCCAGACCATTAGGAGAGATTCCTTAACAGGTGTAATGATGGCAGTGGCTTGGAAAAATTAAATGTGCTTTTCTCTTTTTTTCAGATATAAAGGGATAAAAGAATACAAACTGAAAGAGTTAAGATTTGGCTTTTGACATTGAAAAATAGGGTTGTGCAGAAGACCAGTAGATTTGAAAGCTTGTCTTTGTAGGGAGAGAAAGGATTTCATAAATGTTTTCAGTTTCCATTTACATAGCAAGGATCAGGACTGTAAGACTAGATCATAAATTTCTCCCATAACATATAGAATGTCTGTACTATTCACCTTTAATGCTTAGTGATAAGGCTGGAGTTCTGAAGATGGGGCTATGGTAATGAAGCCTGCATACCTGCCCAAATAGATTTTTGTAGAAGGAAGACAGAAAGAAGACAGGAAATAATGGTCAGTTAGGGATTCTAATCTTCCCTTGGGGCTGTAGCCCAGAAGGAGAGAAGTCAGTTAAATACTTGGAGGAATACAAAGGGCAGAGGGACTCCTTCTTGGTTTCTAGTCTGGGACACTGGGGAAAGTCACCTGGAGGCCCTGGGAGGGGGCCTTCCTGGCCAACCCGGTGAGTGAGTACATGGAAATAAATTCAGAGATGTGGTCAGGGAAAGTGAGGGTCTCATTTGTATCCCTAAGGCTTCCTCTGTTCTCTCTAGAATGAACGTTGAGTTCAGAGCCACCAGGGCCAACATGGACCTGTTGAGATGGGGACTTCGAGGCATCCAGAGAGGCCTGTAATGCCAGTGAGAGAGGAGGTGACTAGCAGTCCCACCCAGCGGAGAGCTTGGTTACAGACCAAGATGTATACCAGCTCAGCCTCAGCTACAGCCCCTAATGACACCATTGTAGGCAGGGACAAGGGACATTGCTGGAGAGCTAGAGGAACCCAAGGACCCTGCATGGTTTTGAGGACTCTTTTCCACCAATTCCATAAGGACATGCATGCTTCTCTCCCTCCATGCACCATCCTGGAGGGCAGAGATTATGCCATAATCTAGAGACTAAGCATGTGTAACCAAAGAGGCTGAAGAGGTCTAAGGGTTCTTTCCCATGCTCCTTTTATTTTCCTATAGTTGATAACAGCTAGTGAGTTAGAATAGATCAACTCTAGACCAAGTGGGAGTCTAATTTCTCCACACATTTGAGTTCTGGGGTAAGTTCATTGCAACACTGTGACAGTGGTTGTGTCTTTGCATCTACCTGTAGTGCCTCTACAGTGCCTAGTCCACAGAGTAAGCAGAGCACGCCTTAGAAGTGTGAGAAGCTGAGCATACCATCTTCCTACATCTTCCGAAGGCTTTGTATTGGGCACAGGATGAAGCATCAGCACCTCTCCTCAGAAGGCTCCATATGATCAGGGCCTGTCTTCCTCTCTCTCCTCATCCTAAACCTTGTCCTCCAAGCTCCAGCTCAGAGGCCCTTCTGTTCCATGAACAAGCTCTCCTCTTTCCCGTCTGAAGCCCTTGCACTTGCTGTTTATGCTGATGCCTTCCATTTGCCCTTTCAGAACCAACTTCCATCCTTTGTCCCTTTGTCCTTTGACCCCATAGGCTGACCATATGAATTGCATCAGTGGACACACTAGCGTTCTGGCTTCCTATTGGAATTGGCCAAGGGAAGACTAGCAGGGGATCAGAGAGAGGGAGGGAAAAGATACTTATTTGTGGCATTTATTCTCCCTGCTTCTTTCTGGCTAGGTCACTGGAAATGTTCCTGGCTCCCCCCACCTTTGGTAGTACTGGAGTATCACCCACTGTCTCTCTAGTTTCATTAAATTATGTCTATGGCTTTTTATTTTTAATTAAAAAATTTTTTTAATGTTTATTTTTGAGAGAGAGAGCACACAAGAAGTAGGGGGGCAGAGAGAGAGGGGGGACAGAGGATCCAAAGTAGGCTCTGCACTGACAGCACTGAGTCCAATGCAGGGGTCGAGCTCACAAACCATGAGATCATGACCTGAGTGAATGTTGGACATTCAACTGACTGAGCCACCCAGGCACCCCAAACTCTATCTGTACTTTTGTCCAGAGTCCTGTTTGGGTGGTGCCTGCTTCTTGCCAGACCTCAGCTGTCATATTCTTCTGTATGCTCCCTTCTAGGCTCTCTGCATGCTGGTTTCTTCTTCTTGAGTCTCAGCTCTGATGTCATCCCCCTCAGGGAGTCTCTCCCTGACTACCCACCATCTCACTGCCCACAACAGTGGCCTGCCTCTTGTCCTTCACTCTATCACAACATATTTCTTTAATGTTTATTTATTTTTGAGAGAGAGATATATATAGTGCAAGCAGGGGAGGGGCAGAGAGAGAGAGGGAGACACAGAATCCAAGCAGGCTCCAGGCTCTGACCTGTCAGCACAGAGCCCAACACAGGGCTCGAACTCACAAACTGTGAGATCATGACCTGGCCAAAATCGGAGGCTTAAAATGACTAAGCCACCCAGGCACCCCTATCACAACATATTTTTAATGTCTTGCATTTTAGTGATCAAAATCTCATGCTATCCAATATTGTCCAATATTGGACAATATCTGGGCTCCCTAAGAAGAGCAGGGCTAGTGCCAGTAGAGGTATTCTCAACACTAGCTGATTGTCTGCATCCCCTGTGGAACTTACCCAGCTCTCTGGGCCATACCCCAGAGCCACTGGGTCATACATTCCAAGGGATGGGTTCAGGAATCTGCACTTAAAAAATTTTTTTTAATGTTTATTTATTTTTGAGAGAGGAGAGAGAGAGAGAGAGAGAGAGAGAGAGAGAGAGAGAGAGAGAGCATAAATGGGGGAGGGGCAGACAGAGAGGGAGACACAGAATCTGAAGCAGGCTCCAGGCTCTGACATGTCAGCGCAAAGCCTGATGTGGGACTCTAACTCATGAGCCACGAGATCATGACCTGAGCCGAAGTCAGATGCTCAACCAAATAAGCCACCCAAATGCCCCAGGAATTTGTACTTTTTAGAAGTTCCATAGATGTTTCTTTGATACAGCTGTGTGAGAGACACTAGACTAGCTTAAAGAGGAGGAGCTTTGGGGCGCCTGGGTGGCTCAGTGGGTTAAGCGTCCGACTTCAGCTCAGGTCACGATCTCGCGGTCCGTGAGTTCGAGCCCCGCGTCGGGCTCTGGGCTGATGGCTCAGAGCCTGGAGCCTGCTTCCGATTCTGTGTCTCCCTCTCTCTCTGCCCTTCCCCTGTTCATGCTCTGTCTCTCTCTGTCTCAAAAATAAATAAAACGTTAAAAAAAAAAATTAAAAAAAAAAAAAAAAAAAAAAAAGAAGAGGAGCTTTGCTTCCATGAATTCAGGGATCTGATTATGTTGTTTTAACTCTCCTGAACCATTAGCATAAGGCTGATGAGCCAAATCCACTTTAACTCACTTTGTGTTTGAATCAGTCAATGTTTCCACTCATGTCTTTGAAATCACTTCTCAGTGGCTATAATAGAGGTCTTGAAAAACTTGGCATTTGAAGGCTACTAGTATTTTTAATTTGTAAAGTAAAAAACTGAAATCTGGAGAGGTTAGCAAACTACTCAGCCACAGTGGCCCTGAGACCATTCTCCTTCTCCTGTTAAGCTGTATTATAACTCAACAGCCCATTGCATAAAATTCTTTTAAAATATGACACCCACCAGGTCCCTAGAGTTTTCTTTCTTTCCTCGTTTCTTTCAGTGCTCACACTGATTTCCATAAAAGGCAGCTTCATCAACAAGTTTGGTATTGCTGTCTTCAGAAGTGTTTTTCAGTCCATGTCTTTCTGTTTGTTGCTTATAAAGTAGCAGGCATCTGTGAACCTAACTGATGCACTCATTGGCCCATGTCAGCTTCTGGTCCTATGTGTACATTCAGCTTGTACAGATTTACAGTAATATCACATCTGGAATTCTATGATATATATCCTCCATTTGTACTATGCCATGAATATTTGTTTCTCTGTTTAATTGAATTTAATTTTATTATTTTATTTAATTTTATTTTTTACAGAGCATCCAGTATAATTTATTTTATTTTATTTTAGTTTAGTTTTTTAAATTTATATCCAAGTTAGTAAGCATATAGTGTGATAGTGATTTCAGGAGTAGATTCCTTAATGCCCCTTACCCATTTAGCCCATCCCTCCTCCCACAACTCCTCCAGTAACCCTCTGTTCTCCATATTTAAGAGTCTGTGATGTTTTGTCCCCCTCCCTGTTTTTATATTATTTTTGCTTCCCTTCCCTTATGTTCATCTGTTCTGTGTCTTAAAGTCCTCATATGAGTGAAGTCATATAATATTTGTCTTTCTCTGACTGACTAACTTCGCTTAGCATAATACTCTCCAGTTCCATCCACGTAGTTGCAGATGGCAAGATTTCATTCTTTTTGATTGCTGAATGATACTCCATTGTATATATATACCACATCTTCCTTATCCATTCATCCATCAATGGACATTTGGGCTCTTTTCATACTTTGGCTATTGTTGATAGTGCTGCTATAAACATTGGGGGTGCATGTGTCCCTTCAAAACAGTATACCTGTATCCCTTGGATAAATACCTAGTAGTGCAATTGCTGGGTCATAGGGTAGTTCTATTTTTAATTTTTTGAGAAACCTCCATACTGTTTTCCAGAGTGGCTGCACCAGTTTATATTCCCACCAGCAGTGCAAAAGAGATCCTCTTTCTCCGCATCCTCACCAACATCTGTTGTTGCCTGAGTTGTTAATGTTAGCCATTCTGGCAGGTGTAAGGTGGTATCTCATTGTGGTTTTGATTTGTATTTCTCTGATGATGAGTGATGTTGAGCAGTTTTTCATATGTTGGTTGGTCATCTGGATGCACTTCCTTGAAGAAGTGTCTGTTCGTGTCTTTTGCCCATTTCTTCACTGGATTATTTGTTTTTTGGGTGTTGGGTTTGATAAGTTCTTTACAGATTTTGGATACTAACCCTTTATCTGATATGTCGTTTGCAAATATCTTCTCCCATTCTGTCGGTTGCCTTTTAATTTTGCTGATTGTTTCCTTCATTGTGCAGAAGCTTTTTATTTTGATGAGGTCCCAGTGGTTCATTTTGCTTTTGTTTCCCTTGCGTCTGGAGACGTGTTGAGTAGGATGTTGCTGCAGCCAAGATCAAAGAGGTTTTTGTCTGCTTTCTCCTCAAGGATTCTGATGGTTCTCTGTCTTACATTTTGGTCTTTCATCCATTTTGAGTTCATTTTTGTGAATGGTTTAAGAAAGTGGTCCAGGTTCATTTTTCTGCATGTCGCTGTCCAGTTTTCCCAGCACCACTTGGTGAAGAGACTGTCTTTATTCCATTGGATATTCTTTCCTGCTTTGTTAGAGATTAGTTGGCCATATGTTTGTGGGTCCATTTCTGGGTTCTCTATTCTGTTCCATTGATCTGAACGTCTTTTTTTTTTGTGCCAGTACCATACTGTCTTGATTACAGTTTTGTAATACAGCTTGAAGTCCATGCCATGAATATTTTTAAAATTTATTAAGTATAATAAACAATACCCATTTAAGTATAGGTAGTTGAATTTTGACAAATGTATGTACCTTGTAACCACCACCACAATTGAGACACAAAATATCTCTAGGGGCACCTGGGTGGCTCCCTCAGTTGAGTGTCTGACTCTTGATTTTGGCTCAGCTCATGATCTGGTGGTTGGTGGGATTGTGTTGGGTTCTGCTCTGATAGCATGGAGCATGCTTGGGATTCTCTCTCTCTCCATCTCTCTCTGTCCCTCTCCTGCTTTCTCTCTCTCTCTCTCTCCCTTTCTCTCAAAATAAATAAATAAACATTAAAAAAAAGATATCAAAGATTTCTTTCCCTGCAAAAGTTCCCTCGTACAATGCTGTGGTCAGTTGCTCCCTCCACTTTTGGCCCAGGCAACCACTGATCTCCATTCCATCACTACAGATTTTGTGTTTTCTAGAATTTCACAAGGTGAGATCATACATACAGGTGATTTTGTGTCTCATTTCTCTTACTCAGCGTAATGTTTTTAGATGTAAATATTTTTTAATTGTTCTCTAGTCTTTTTTTCTCTTACCTAATATTTCTACTACCACCACCCTCCTGCTCCTTTAAACCAGGTAGCTTAAGCTTGGCATGTCTATTTTCTGTCCCTTCTTATCAAAATGTACCCATCCAAGAGAGCCTAGATAATTCGGTTTGTAAAGCTTCCTTCGTGAACACAGACTAGGACAGCAAAGGGCAGAGAATGGATTTGGAGGGGCAAAAGGAGAATAGTCAGCAAAGGTAGGTATTCCTGCTAGTAGATGAGAAAACTGGGAAACTCAGAAGGTGCTTACAAATGGTCACTGGCTGGGACAGGCCTCTGTACAGTTCTTCTGACTCCGAATGCCACATCTCACTTCCCTGCAAGAGATTTTTTTTTTCTCAATAAAAGTGTAAAGGCCCCAAAGGCGATGAAATGTAAGGAAATTTAGAACCTGCACAAAGACAGTGATATTAGTGATAATAATGGTGATCGTAGTGACATTAGCAACAGTGGAGATGCCGAGATGATGGCAGTAATGGTGAAGATGATGGCCACCACGGTGGTGGTGCTCCAGAGTATCACACTGAGGTCCAGGAAGCACTGAAGGGAACAGAAAAAAAAACCCATCTTTTTACAGTGCTTTCACCTATTTTTTTTTCTCACTTCAACTTTGCAGTAATCCTGTGAGGTGTGTATTATTATCATTCCCATTTTATTTTCATTTAGAAAGAGAGTGTGTGGGTACAGTGGGGAGGGGCAGAGGGAGAGAGAATCTCAAGCAGGCTCTGTTCCAGTGCGGAGTCTGACATGGGGCTCAATCCCACGACCCTGGGATCATGACCTGAGCCAAAATCAGGAGTCAGATACTTAGCTGACTGAGCTACTCAGACACTCCTACCATTCCCATTTTAGAGGAGGAACCTGAAGACAGAGCAGTTACTCAACTATTGGCAAGAGAAGAAGGTGATAAACGTTAGTCCACTTTTTACAGTAAGGTGTGAAAATCAATAAGCAAGTATTTCAGTGGCATGTATTAGGCATTTGACAGATTTGAAAAATAGTTCCAGTTGTTAACACTTATTTTTTCTCCCAAATTTTCACACTCACAAGCAAATTTTCTTCATGCCAAGTTATTGCTAAGTATACTAGAAAGAATGGGTTGATCTGTATTAACTTGGAAGGATTTCTGTTTCTTTATTATTGTTTTCCTTAGGTGGGGAAATAAAGATGCAGGTAAATGTAGATAGTAGGTTCTATTTTCATTAAATGAATATTAAACGTATTGAACTGTGGCTTTCAGTCTGGTTTGGCCAAGCTGAGGCTGGTTTCAGGAGATGAGCAAGTGGGAGGAGATGGAGGTCAGGTGGCTATCCCTCCCGTGCTCCCCACTCTGTCTGCTCCCTCCTTGCTTGGCTCTAGTTCAGGCAGGTGATCACAACTCCTGCTGATCTCTCCTTTCCCACACAGCCTTGACCCTCAGGAGGTCCCTATAACGTCATTCCTTCCTCTTACCCCTTAGGTTTAGGGTCCTAACAGCCTCCTGCTGTTCCCAGTTGCTGGTTGTTTTACCATTCCCTTGACCTTGCCACGCCTTTTGTGCCCCTAAATTAAGCTAATATTGCTCAGCTCCTAACCCTTCTGTGCCCTGCTTTTCGGTGCTGGGCTGGGACTTTGCAAATTATACCCCTCTGTGCTAGCAGCAGCCTGTCATTTCTGCCAATGCCACAGGGAGCCTGCGAGGCTGAGGAGGAGGGACTTGATCTTCTCTTTGCTTGCTTTTCCTGTTCTAGTCCCCCATGACAGCTGGGATTTCCTGAACAATTAGCACAGCGGGGTACCTGTATCAGCCAGGCAGCACCTCTGAGCTTTTGGGTTGTAACAACCCCAAGCTCTTCACTTGATTCTCTGGCCAAAGTAGTGCTAGCCTCTTTTCACACTAATCAGTCCTATCTATCTATCTATCTATCTATCTATCTATCTATCTATCTGGTTGTTTATTTAATACGTAATCTGTACACCCATCGTGGGGCTCAAACTCATGACCCTGAGATCAAGAGTCTTCACAACCCTCTGGCCAAGCCAGTCAGGCGCCCCTAGCTGCTTTTTTACACTTAACTTTTCTGTGTCCCCTCAGTGAGCCCTTTCACGTACTCAGCTCTCTAACACCTTTTTTTTTTTTCCTTTTTATTGTGGTAAAAAACACCTTAATTAAAATTTACCGTCTTAGCCATTTTTAGTTGTACAGTTCAGTAGTGTTAAGTGTGTTTACACTGTTGTGAAACAGCTCTTCAGAACTTTCTCATCTTGCAAGACTGAAACTCTGCGCCTGTCGAACCACTCCCCTTCTCCCCCTCCCCCACGTCCTTGCAACCACCATTCTCTTATCTGCCCTTATGAATTTGACTGCTTTAGATACCTAGTAAAGATCTCCAACTCTTTTAAACTAATTCCTTTTATTAAAATAATTGGCATGGTTTCTGTTTTCCTGATTGGATTTTGATATATCTCTGTAAATAGTCCCCTCTTTAAATAATTTTTGGTTAACTCTTTGTGCCCCTTGATTCCTGCTGGAATCCCCACTGGTACACTATTTTGGGGGGGAATAACAATTGTTAAAATAACAATAATGGTAAAAGCCCTTTTAAAACCCAAAGCACTATATATTATTACCATATTCTATGTTATTACTACAATACTATGTTAGTGGTGGTATTCCGAATGAGGCCATATCTGAGCCTCCCTTATAGTGTTGCTTGAAGCACTAACATCCAGAAGAGGATGTTAGACACGAGAAAATAGATGCAAGCTCAGAGTTTCAAAAAACCCATGGCTCTGAGCCTGAGGCTCAGAAAGAGAAGGTAAATGGGAACTGTCCCCTTTCCTAGGAGAGGGTGTGGGGAATATAACAAAAGCCCCATAATCCTATTCACAAGTTACCATGGGGAAGAAGCCAGGGTGTCTGTGTCCTTAAGTGATACAGAGACTCTGGCTCTGGTCAGGATGAGACTCCAATTCCAGATGCCAGTCCCCAGCGATACAGTGACACTTCAACATCCTAACTTAAAATGAAAAATCTGGTTGCTTTTACCGAGTAGGAAAAGACTGGAAAATCCCCAACCACTAGCCAACTCACATATGCCAGAAACTCCTTGCAGCCATAGCCTTGGCTAGAGAATTCCCTGGCAGGGTGGGGTCCCCCAACCTCTTTAAGAGGAGCCCTCCTCTCTGAGGAGGTCAGATTGTAGAAGGAGGCGCCAGTGGTCTTGCCCAGGGGCTTTAAAGGGACTATGGGGGGAGGGGGGTGCGAGGGCAGGAAGTATTGTGAACAAGTCCAGTGAGGAGGGCCTTGGGTTTTTTGAATAGTGTCCTGGTTGGCCATGCACTCTGGAGAATACAGTCAATCCCTGCCAGGAAAGAAGGACTCAAAACATAAGTCTGAGGGAGATTAAGGCATTTTCTGTAGCAGCTATTAATCAAGAAAACCTGAGCTACAAGGGCAGGATATTACTCATTTCTTAAACTATTTGACTAGGTTGGTCTCTTTGTATTTGGGTAGGACTAACTATGATAAAAAGCTCACCCACATGAGTTTTGTGGCTTGATGTTATGAGACTCACACATGGGCTATTCTTCCAATGCCCAGGAGCTCTATAAACCCCAAGAAATTATTTGAATTGTGTGTGTACATGGTGACCTGGAACAATTTTCTAGGGCCTGTAAATGTCATCTGATTCACAAGAGTCCATGCCCCCTCCCTGACTCCCCATCCTCAAACTGCAAATAGCGTTAGATTATGAATCATCGGAGGATCGGAGGACGGGGCCATAAATTTCATCTTTGAATCTCCAACAACATCCTGCTTGATGGGCTTTGTGCACCACCTTATTTGATTTTATTTGATTTATTTTTAAATGTTTATTTATTTATTTTGGGAAAGAGAGCGTGAGTGAGTGGGGAAGGAGCAAAGAGAGCTGGAGAGAGACATTCCCAAGCAGGCTCTGCACTGTCAGCATGAGCCTGACATGGGGCCAGATCCTATGAACCATGAGATCATGACCTGGCCCGAAATCAAGAGTTGGATGCTTAACTGACTGAGCCAACAAGGCACCCCTGTGCACAGTATTTTAATGAATATTTACTAAATAGAACATATATATAAGCAGATATATAACATATATTCATATGAATATATAACATATATATTCAGCTTCTAGGAATCCACAATAAAGTCTTTCTATCCTGAAGGCAGACTTGTGATTGGGTGACCTTTTAGGGATCTCAGCAACAGTTCCTTCTATTTACAAGGTGGCTCTTTGCACAGGGATATTCAAGAAAAGAGTAAGCACTAGTTTGGGAAGCTGAGTGCCAGCATTGTTTCCCCCACCAACACTCCAGGCTTTTTTTTTTTTTTTTTTCAATTTCATCATCTGAAACCTCATAGTCTCTTCCTGTCTCTACTACTCAATGAAATTATTATGGGGGCTCATGATAAAAATGAGAAAGAAAGGAAGAAAGGAAGAAGTGAAAAAAGAAAGAAAGAAAGAAAGAAAGAAAGAAAGAAAGAAAGAAAGAAAAACCATAGCATGAACTGAAAGTCATGGTATTAGTATTGATAGATGAAATAGTTGATCGCTTGCTTTCACTTCTAGGTCGTTAGAAGGAAAAAGGAGACAAATTGAGGGAGGAAAAAGATGTAATGAGACACTGTTATTAAGATCATAGTAAAGTAATATGACATCGTGTAGGTGAACAATGAAGAAAGATAGCTTTGAGTCCCTCACTTTAAGACAATAATGGAAATGAGTCAAAATATTTTGGGAAGTGAAAAGATTATTATTATTTTTTTTTACCATTATCCTATTCTTAGTTTTTCTTTTCATTTTAGTTATGACTTCTGGTCTGCTAGAGACATTAAGTTGGGGGGGGGGCAGGGGTAGGGAGTGGAAACCAATTTCATTGATTCTAGAATACACATTTTCACCTTCCAACATCTCTGGGAATCAGACGGTGTCTGCTACACTCATCGGAGATGCAGTTATTAATATGGCCAAAACTTGATCATAGCTGCTCATTATTGTCATCACTTTGATTGAGTTAAGTGTATTTCTGTTACTGTAACTGCCATTTAAAAGGTCCTCAGAAGATTGTATGTGATTTGGCCTTGAAATGAAAAATTATGTTGCAAAAAGGCACAGAAACAGAGCAGTGGGACTTTAATTTGATATTGGTGAAGCCAATATGCATGGTCGGAGGGATGAACAGTTGCAGAGTTTTTGCAAAGCAACAACCAGCTGCTTTCTGGAAGCTTAGATTGGAAGAGCCATCCCTCAAGTAGAAGAAACTCTGAGATCCACAAAAGAGTTGGCCATCACTACCCCAGCCAAGTGACGAGAGAAAATGCTAACACATGTCGGACGGATAAAAGAAACGTCAAAGCAACAAGAGGCTTGTGCAACTGTGGAGGACTATGGTTAAGACATGCGTTGTCACTTAATGGACAGTATTTTCTCCAGTGGTACATAAGAAAAGGTGTGCCTTACAATCAATGGAAAATGGTACGAATGCAGGCTTACAGAGTTCAGGGAGCCACTACTATTTTATAGCAAAAGACAGTTCCAGTGCTTTCTCTGCTGGTGGGCATACAATTACGAGATTTGGTGTGAAATTGGCAGATAGTTGACCAGGCACTCTATGAGTAGGAGCATCCTGTATGCTTCTGATGCTATGTGCCCAAATGACTGTAACAAAAAGGAGATCGAACTGGTCTCAAGAGTATAGAGGGGGAGGGGCACCTGGGTGGCTCATTCGGTTTAGATGATTCATGAGTTCGAGCCCCATGATGATTCATGAGTTCGAGCCCCATGTCGGGCTCAAGTTGACAGGATTTTCTTTCTCCTTCTTTCTCTGACCCTCCAATATTTGCACTTGCTCTTTCTCTCTCTCTCAAAATAAACAAATAAACATTAAAAAAAAGAGTATGGAGGGAGAAAGAACTTGTCCTCTTAGATGTATGGACTTGAGATGGACAAAGGTTTTTTTTTTTTTTTTTAAAGTATAGTTTTTTATTTAAAGAAAATATTTACTGTTTGGGGATGCTTCTTATACAATAACAAAAATTAAACATGAATTCTTAAAATGTTTATTATTTTCATACCCCACAGCAAATATAAAACATTTTCAAGTAAATTTGACTAGTAAATATTTAATTGTCTTAAAGATTATACCTTTAAATTTGCCAAGCATGAATATTTTATGGGCAGATTAAATTCTATATAGTCAATTATTAATGTCCCTAAAATAACAAAATTACTTCAGATTAATAAAAATGCCAGAAAATTAAATATTGCATATATCTACATTTCTGCCAAATGTCTATTGACAGAACATGAATAAAAAGAATACATGCAACTTGTTTCCTTATGCATCCCACCCCATCCCCACCTTGACTTTCCTCATGTGGGTATAAAAATTTTCAGCCATCTCTGGTTCTTAATTCTCCATCATGTTTGTGGTAATTCTTAACCTGGGGTTCATGGGCAGAGATTCATGGATGGGCTCCAATGAGCTTGTACTGACCTGAAATTATATGGAAAATTTTGGGTCTTATATGCTTTTTGGTGATGTTGAGGAAAGGGATTCTGGTTGTTGCCAGTTTCTCAAAAGCATCCATTTTTTTTTTTAATTTTTTTTTTAACGTTTATTTATTTTTGAGACAGAGAGAGACAGAGCATGAACGGGGGAGGGGCAGAGAGAGAGTGAGACACAGAACCAGAAGCAGGCTCCAGGCTCTGAGCCATCAGCCCAGAGCTGACGTGGGGCTCGAACTCACGGACCGCGAGATCGTGACCTGAGCTGAAGTTGGACGCTTAACCAACTGAGCTACCCAGGCGCCCCAAAAGCATCCATTTTTTAAAGAACAAAAGAGTCCATGAACTACTAGTCAGCATTTTGGATCAGTTGGGACCTGGCCTGGGGTCCCTCCCAACAGGAGGTACTTTTAGTGGGTGTTTGGTTATAGTAGGAGTGGGAGCTAGACCAGCAGCAACTGAGCTGACTGGTCTCGTGACTCACGAGAGAGACGAGACACCTGGGAAATGGGCCTCATGATTCTGTCTTGGTTTTGGGACTTGGCTGCCAAAATGTCCCTGCTCTTCCTCAAAATAAACAAAGAAAAGCCATCACATTCCTGTGCCTTCCAGATTCAATCTGGCACTTTGAACTGTGTTTTTAAGTGACAAAAACCAGGTCTTAATCCTTTAGTTTTCCTCTCCCCCTGGCAGGTCCAAGATATCCTGTGATAAGGATAAGCTTGGGGGAGGGCTGAAGAGGCAGTGATCCAGGCCACTTGCCACTGGTGGTAAGGAATCAGGTTGGATGGATTCTCATTTAGTTCCGTAGAATTCCTGTACCTCACAGGACTGGCTTGGCTTAAATTGATGCTCAGCCTCTGAAAGTCGTAGGTTAAGAGGGGTCTTGAGAGCTAAGAGCATCTGGGACTTTAGCTAGTATCAGAAAGTTGTTGGAGAGCTTGTTCAAAACAGATTTCTTGGATCATCCCTACAGATTCTGATTCAGTAGGTCTGGGGTGGAATCCTGGAATTGTTCTGTTTGTTTTTCAGATCAGTGTCTCCAAGTGATTTTGAGAAAGGGGCTACAAAGAGTTCTGCTTTTTCAAATGTTGAGAGCTTGGATGAAGAGAAGGACATCTGGGCCCTCAGACATTCTGTCCTCTATGAGTTCACTCTGTTGAGTCTGGGTACTCTCCTTATCTCTAGAGAATGGCCTTAGAGGGGAACCCTGGGTCTGTTTTGTTTCTCGACAGATGTGATGCAAGGACAGGGGTGACTTGGGTCTCAGTGCCATGGCTCCCTCAGTCTTGGCAGATGGGAAGCCACTGGTTAGCCCTGTCACCTCCAGTATTTCTCCCCAGCCAAGGGCTTGTATCCCCTAAAAGAGCTATGAGTGGGGGTTGAAACATCTTGGTTAATTCAATAACCAAGAATTGTCTTTTGGAGGCTGTGTGTTTCCAAGCCCCTAACCCCACCAAAGTTGTGCATTGGAGCTCTGAAGAAGACAATGTCCAAAGTGGCAGTTGCTGTAGCCTTCTTGCTGGTAGGAGGCAGAGTAGTATAGTGGAGAAGCATCCATCTGGGAGTAGTAAGTTATTCATTCACTCATTTCTCCATTCACTCAACAAATACTGTATTGCTTACCATACGCTAAGCACTGTGTTAGGTGCTGGGATTCAAGAATGAACGAGACATTGTCTGTGCTTTCATGGAATTCTTACTCTGGTCAGAGTGAAAGACATTAAAAAAATGGTTTTAAAATTTCTACATAGGAGGGAATATTGGAGCTTCAATCTGGTTTTAAGAGAAAGGGAGTGGCATAGAGAGTTGTCTTGAAGGTGATTTTGCACTGCAAAATGACATCTCTCACATTATCTGTTTGTTTGGGGTAGATGGTGAAGAAGAGCCGATGGAGAATGTCAAGTGGTCAAAGACACCTCCCTCCCAGCATAACACAAAGCTACCCCTCTGTGCCAACATCAGAGAGTAAACAAATCATTATCTAATTCATTTACTCAGTCAACCAATCAATCAAGTGATTAGTTAATGACAGCCATAGTGCAAAGAAGTATATGGCCTTGTGGGAGCTCACGAAAAGGATAATTAGTCTGGGGTAGGGCATGAGCGAAAGATTTCTAAAACAGGTAACTTTGAAGCTGAGACCAGAAAAAAAGAAGGTAAGAATGGGTATGGAAGGAGCGGTGAGTTGGGGCCCAGCCAGGGTGGCTGAAGCTGAGGTAACATGGGGAAAAGTATCCCCATGAAGTTAGAGAGAAGCAGGATGAGAGCCTACAGGGACTTATGGAGTTGTTTTTTTTTTTTTCTTTCTACTTGTCGGTATGTGATCTTGAGTAAGTTTCCTGATTTCTCGTCTGTAAAATGGGGGACAGAGCCAACCTGACAAGGCCATGGCAAAGATGAAAAGTTGCTTTGTAAAACATAGTCTTACAGAAACAAAATGATTATGGCTGCTCAGTGTCTAGTAACTCACTTGAAAATGGCAGACTGGTTTTGGCAAGAGCCCAGATGGGACCCTCCTTAGCTCTTCAAAAACCTCTCTGTGTAGGAAAGGAAACAAGTCTCTTCTGTTCCATCAACACTGGCTCTCTTGGCCATGCCTCTTCAGACCCTTCTCTGGGCTCAGCCAGAGCCGGCATTTTCTCCAACAGGCCGTCTAGCTTCTAGAAGTTTCTCAGTTTCTGGGTCTGCCATCACTTTCATTTACTCTTGTGGTTTTTCTGACAATGAATTCTAGCCCATGTGTTTTGTTGATTTTCAAAAAGTAAGTTTGAGGGATGCCTGGGTGGCTCAGCAGTTTGAATATTCAACTCTTGATTTCAGCTCAGATCATGATCTCAGTATTGTGGGATTGAGCCCCGCGTCAGGCTCCACACTCAGTGGATTCTCTCTCTCTCTCTCTCTCTCTCTCTCTCTGGCCCTCTCCCCTGCTCATGCTCTCTCTCTCTCTCTCAAATAAAAAAAAATAATTAAAAAGTAAGTTTGAGAACAGCAACCTGTGGTTAGATAAACATTCATTTTTTATCTCAGTAGCTTTATATTAATGGAATCTCTACAGATGGATGAATCAACATGACATTTGACAATGGTGTCACTGAACAGGAAGTATACCTAGCACTTATTTCAGTTGTATATATGAAGTACTATATGGTTCACAAATGGTCAGTGCAGAATCTGTGGGGAAATGAAGATCTGTCTACTCTTTACTCCTCTGGTCATTGTCTGCTTTTTAAAAGTTGGGTGAATACGCATAAGCAAAATTCCTAGATTGAATGTGATTATCTGCCCTTAAGATGTTATTGTCAACTTCACAAGATTTGATATAACACCTCTCTTCCCAAGGATAGGTGCATCCCCACATTAGCCCTTCTTCTTGATTGCATATATGTTTATTAAAATTTAGGGGCGCCTGGGTGGCGCAGTCGGTTGAGCGTCCGACTTCAGCCAGGTCACGATCTCACGGTCCGTGAGTTCGAGCCCCGCGTCGGGCTCTGGGCTGATGGCTCAGAGCCTGGAGCCTGTTTCCGATTCTGTGTCTCCCTCTCTCTCTGCCCCTCCCCCGTTCATGCTCTGTCTCTCTCTGTCCCAAAAATAAATAAAAAAATTAAAAAAAAAAAAATTTAGTCAGGGAGGAGATTTCTCTGACTCAATAAACGAGACACTGGAAAAATTTCTGGGCTGGGAGTCAGGGGTTTTGAGTTCTAATGATGGCTTAGCCACATGCTAGCTGTGTGACATTATATGAAACAGACAAATGGTGTCTTATAAAAAAAGAGATTTGTTTATTAACTTTTAAATGACAAGAAAGCTGAAACCAGGAAGTTATTGCCTAGATTTCAGCCGCCAGTAAATGATGTCATCCAGGACCAGGTTCCTTGGGTCTTTTCCTTTCACAGCCCTTATCATGTGGCCCTTTTATCCTCATGCTTATAGCTTTATTGTCACAAGATGCCCATCCCAGCTTCAGACACCATGGCTACTCAGGGCAGGATGAACAGGAAAGGACAGTACGTCCACATCTGGCTTACTTTAAAAACAAAGCAGAGGATTTGCAAGAACATCTCAGCACTGTTATGTAGTCACTCATAGCAGCAGGGAGGATATTTAGTTGTGTCACATTGTGAAGTGGACCGTAGCAAGGGAGGAGAGCTTGCAAGTCCCTATAGGCTTAATCAAGGGGCAGCCTCTGCCCCAGAGTTTTTGGACCATTTATATTGTTTCGGACGTCAGTTTCCTCAGTTTTAAAGTGAGGTGGTTTAACCAGAGTGTGGATGGTCTCTGGGGTTCCCTTAGTTCAAAACCAGGAATTCTTAAACTTATTATTTTTAGGTAATTCTTACACTTGAATGTATATTCAGATCACCTGGAGAGCTTGTTAAAATGCAAATTCTGGTGGCGGGTGGGGGTATGAAGCCTGAGATTCAGTTTTACTGACATAGGAGTTTAAGGCGTACAGCATAGTGACTTGACATACATATATTGCAAAACGATTATCACAGTGAGTTTAGGTAATATGCATCGCCTCATGAGATTCTGCATTTCCAACAGGCTCCCAAGTGATGGGGATGCTGCTGGACCACACTTTGATTTGCAAGGTTCTAAAGGTCTATGAGTTGATATTTTGCTGCTTTTCTCAGTGGACAAGCCAGCTTAAGGCAAACACCATACAAAGTTCATAAGTTGCCTAGAATGACTCTGAATTCACAGAAATGTTTCTTCCAGCAGTAAATGTGCACATTCGTACTGATTTTTCAGCATTTCCAGATCTAGAGGAGGTAAGAGCTAGAGTCTCAGTCTTAGAGAATAAGGACGAGGAAAGGACTTTTCTAATCCTCACAGGAACCCTGTGAGGCCAGTGTGATTGCTCTCGTCTCACAAATGAGGAATCTGAGAGGGAGAGACTCAGTGAGGTGAAATTACTTTCTGAAGGTCATACAGTTGGTAGTTGACAGGATTTCAATTCTAAGCCAGATCTCTGATTTCGAGGTCTGTTTTCCGTCTCTCCATGCTGACCCTTGCAGAGGCCCACACGTGAGAGGCACTAAGGACAAATGCAAAACAGCCCACAGTTGAGTAATAATTAGCTTGTTTCAGACCTGCCCATGCTGATTAGCATCCATTTGCCCTCCCAGATCCCTTCTCTGCAACCCCAGGGAGACTACCTCTACCTAGGCCCTGGCCTCCAGTTGGATCCGGCCAGTGGGAACCACCTACGAGAGACTGCTGGAGTGGAAGAGACAGAGGTGGGATATTGGTTCACTCCCTGTCCCCGTGGTTTCTTTACTTCAAGGCCATGACTTAGGTGGCCTCTTCTTGGCCTTTCCCTGGTTTTTGGTAACTGCTTCCTCCCCTTGTCTCCTCAGGCCTGGGGGATAGTTGCTTCCCCCATTGCTAGATCCCTGGGTTGCTTTGTGTTTCCCTTAACCTTGCCTACACCTCCATAAATAGTCCCTTTGGCTGCCTTCTTGAGGTGCTGCTACCCGATGAGAGATCATGACTTGCTGACTCATTTCCTAAAAGTTTTCAGGTGGTGGCAGATAGCAGTAAGTAGTAACAAAGTTGGTGGAAGATCTGGGTGGGGGGACGTTCAATAGTCAGGACTTGGAGAGAAGGCAGGGCTTCAGCTGGGGAGGGTTTGTGGACAATGGAGAGAAAATATTTAGGAAGAGCTTCCGGCAAAGTCAAAGATTGGAGGGTTATGGGGATCTGCCAGCATTTGGGAATCAATCAGAAAGTAAGGGGCCTGGGGTGACACCAAATAAGGGTGGGTTATAGTAACAGTGGTAACATCTTTATGTGCTATGTGTCATTGTGGCCTAAGTGCTTTACTTGAACTAACTCATTTCATCTCTGGCAGCCTCTGGATCACCTCATTTTTAGAGGGGAGGAGGAAACTGAATCCCGGAGAAATTACAAACTTGTTCTGGGTCACCCAGCTATGGAGTGGCCGGGATTTGACTCTTTGTGGTCTAGTTCGGAGCCTCCCTCAGAACTCTTAAGCTGTGCTGAGGCACAGATTCCACTGAGTGTTTTGGAGACAGGATGACATCTGAAGAAAATAGTATTAAAGGGGCAGAGCCTGGATGTGCAGGGTAGAAGGCATGCTGGGAGGGAGGAACAGAGGAATCTAATGTGCCCTCCACGGAGCAGTGAGCTTAGCACAGCTCTGGGTCACATGTGGGAGTCCACATCCTGCCCTTTTCTGGGTGTGATGACAGAAGTTCTGTCTTTCCTTTTTGTAGTCCTAGGTCAAAATCACATTTGGTTCTCCCAGGGGCAGGGAAATGGAAGGGGCCTGGTGGTCAGGATGCTGGGAGCAGCCCCCGGTTGCCAGAGACAGAAAAACCTGGAGGAGGAGAGGTCCCCCACCCTACACCTCTGCATCATTGTGGATTGAAAGAGAGCACATCAGGATTTAGCATAATTATTTTTGATCTTAATCTGCTCACTGAGGAATTTCTTTAGCAGCTAAGATAGCTCCAATGGCCCTATTTATGCTCTATTTTCCATGTGGAAATACTGATTTAACCTGAGTCTGATTTTTCCTCCTCTAGAAACTGGTGGTAATGAAAGCCACCAGACATGTAATGTGCACACATATGAGGGCCCATGGCACAGAGACTTACCTTCGGCAGGTGCTCACAAATACTAGTGGAAAGTTTCCTTTCTCCTAATTCACCTTACTTCTGTCAAAAGATAAACTGAGGCATATTAAAAAAATTTAAGAGTTTATATGAGCGAAAATCGATTTCAGTGGGCAGCACCAAACCAGAAGTGCTCTACCAGCAGGAGCTGGGGCCGTGGGGACTTTTATAGAGACAAGGCAGAAGCAAAGGAAGGATATTTTTGGCTCTAACTTAACATCTAGTTTGCTGTTTGTGATCGGTTGTCCTTAGGTTTGAATTTTGTAACCTTGAGGCATTTATAGGCTTAGGTTTTGGTTTGCTTACTAGGTCAGCACGGCATTAGAGCCACCTAGACTAATGGCCTCCTTGTTTAATTAGTTGATCACTTTCTTCCATTTAAAGTGATTACAAAGGGGCGCCTGGGTGGCTCAGTTGGTTGAGCGTCTGACTTCAGCTCAGGTCATGATCTCGCCATCCCTGAGTTCAGGCCTTGCATCGGCCCTGTGCTGACAACTCAGAGCCTGGAGCCTGTTTCAGATTCTGTCTCCCTCTCTTTCTGCCCCTCCCCCACTCTGTCCCTCTGTCTCTGAAAAATGAATAAACCTTAAAAAAAATTTAAAGTCATTATGAAATGATAATAAGTGCGTTAGAGGGTTTTTTTTTCTCCCTGCCTTCTTTCTCCTTTTCTTCCTCCCTCCCTCCCTTGCAACTTTATTGTGAAAAATTTCATACACACATAAAAGTAAAGGGACAGTGAAATGTACCTTCATCATCATCTAAATTTAACAGTGTTCCACAGCTTGCCATATTTAGTTTCTCTATTTTATTTTTGCTGAAGTATTTTAAAATAATACCAAATGTTATAAATTTTACCTCAAATACTTGAGTGTGCATTTCTAAAATCTAGGAATTTTTTTTTTACACCATGACACCGATCTACCTAACAAAATTAACAGTAACTTCTTATTAGCAAGTCCTACCCAAACCGTATTTGACTATGTTCAAGGCCAACATAATCTTTTTTGTATTTGGTTTGATTGAATCAAAATCCCAACACGGTGAGGAGCTACAAAGGGACAGAAACCAGCTACAGTTTACAGTTCTTAGAGCTCAGGAATTTCTTTGCCTTTTGCACAATGACTCAGCCTTACCGATAAAGTGCACCCTAACATTTGTGGTTTTAACTGTCTGGAAACAACTCCAGATGTCCATGGCATTTCGCAAAGTCTGCCGAGGCACACATGTGAATCCTGGGCATTTCCGGGGTTGTGTCTGGGAAGGAATTGTTCAGCTAGAGCGTGCGCCTTGTCGAGAGCAGGCAATTGGCTTCTCAGTGATGTTCTGTTGTCCTCTCTTGTTCTTTCCTGATTTGGGATTTCACATATTGGGACAATTTAAAAAAAAAAAATTAGAGTCATACATAGGATTATTGATTTTTTATTTTGCCAAGTAAGGACATTAAAAAATATCTCTTATCACCATTATTTCATAAAAGGAAGGACATTTTAATATTAAAAAGACAGGACTGACATTGTTTCAGAATAAAAGGGCATCTTTCCCCAGGAAAGGGTAGTTGGTCACTTTATGCTGACATACATATGTTCTGTGCTTCCAGTTTTCTCATTTTGCCATGGACTGGGGAGCAGCACTCTGTCATAGTTTGGTATTTGGGAAGCATTTCTTTACTCAACATTGCTTGGATGGTAAAAACTTGCCAAGTGATAAAATATGTCATTCTTTTTTTTTTATGTCATTCTTTTTTTTGAAAAATAACCATTGAGTGGGAGATGAAACTTGAGTAAAAGTTGAAAACAAAGTTATCTTGTGATGTGGGGGCAGGTACAGGAGAGAGGTGCCACTTTTTTGAATTGTGATTCGGGGACGTGTCAGGAGCCAGGCATAAACTTTTTCATATTTCCCTATCGGCCTGGGATTGGATCAAGGGATATCAAGAATTAATCATTTTAAGTCATTAGACTTCTGATGAAAACTCTTCTTGGTTCCCAAGAACTCCTTTGGATCTTGCTCCTATTTTCCGGTCCCGTATTTCCATCCTTGTTCTGTCCCCCCTACTTGCCACGCACTGTGTGAGACCACAGGCATTTCGCACACCCTGAACCTCTCCCACAGCCTAACACCGACGCTGAGCCCATGACCCGCACATTTGTAGCTCTCACCTACTCTGCTCTTGAGACCAGTAGGTCCAGCTGCCATTCAGCACCCTCACTTGAGTATCTTTGGCCCAATCTGGCTCCTCCTCCTTGCTTCCCCACTGCACACAATGGAGAAGTTGCTCATGTCAGAACCTGGGAGTTCTCCCTGACACTTCCATCACTCCTCACATTCACCCCTTACCTATTCCTGATGTGTCGGCTGCAAAATATGTTCCTAGTCTATTCACTTCATGCCGTGATCAATGCTATTGTCCCTGTCTTGGTTACTATTCCGTCTTGCCCGGGTTCTTGTGACAGTTCCTCTTAATCCCCATCTCTACTCTAACCCCATTGATCTGTTCTTCATATAGTAGGCAGGATGAATTTCTTAAGATGGAACTTGTGCCATGTTGCACCCCCTGTTCAAAACTCTGAGGACATTTGGGACAAAATGAAAAAAAAAATCCCTAACAGGGCACACAAGGGCCCTGTGGTTGGCGCATTACTCAACCCTAACTCCATCTCAGGTTACTTCCTTTTCATTTACTATGTTTGATTAACACACTGTACACTTTGATTTTCTTGAACACTCAAAACCCTTTCCTACTTCAGTAAAGGAACACATGGTAATTCCTTCTGCTTAGAAAGTTCTCCCCACCCTCCCACTCTCTGCCTGTTCCCCCTCCAGACCGTAAGCTTCCCGAGGACAGATCCTCGACTGTCCCTTTCAGTAGTGAATAACCAACATCTAGTACAGTCCCAGACAGAGAGTAAATCTGCTTGATAAACCTATGTTGAGTGAGTGAATGACTGTTCCAATTAACATCAAAATTCTTCCATCTCTGTAACAGGAACAGAAAGGGGAGGCTGCATATATTTTAGGAAGAAAAAAAAGGCTATATTTTTGCTAGCTCAGCCAAATTGATATTCAGCCTTGAGTATTCAGGCCAGTATTTATCTCTACACTAATAATACGGGACCTTTCTGTGAAATAAGTCATATTTTAAGTAGGCTCCACTTTATCTGCATTACCAAAATTGCCAAGGTTCCTGTAAAACTCCCGCAAAGGATGGTCTGTCTTTAATAAAGTGCTAAATCTGTCCATTTCTGAAGCACCTATAATACTCCCATTAAAAAAAACTGAGTGCCTTAGTATCGCTGGTTATTGAAAAGGCTAAAATCAAACATACTAAAAATGGCCCCATAATTTAAGCTTACCTTTTTGTTACAGTTTGAAAGGAGAAGAGTCGACATATTTGTAGAACCATTTCTTATCAAACTTTTCAATAAATTATGTAATTTTAGTTTTTCTTTTAACGGAAATGAAATGTTTTCTGAGAAAAGTAAGCCTGTGCTGAGGTCCCCCTTTTCTTATTCCCATTTATTTATTTATTTATTTATTACTTTTTAATGTTTATTTATTTTTGAGAGAGAGAGAGAGAGAGGGCAAGAGCAAGCAGGGGAGGGGCAGAGAGAGAGGGGGGACAGAGGATGCGAAGCAGGCTCTGTGCTGACAGCAGAGAAGCACAATGTGGGGCTCAAACTCATGAACTGTGGGATCATGACCTGTGCTGAAGTCACACGCTCAACTGACTAAGCCACCCAGGTGCCCTGCCTCTTATTCCCTTTTAATGCATCGTGTTAGTGACTCACCTTTAGCACCATGTCCTATTTGTGAATTATCTCTACTTTCCAACTTCGCTTTTTACTCCCTGGTAATTTAGTCTCTACATTTATTTTCTGGATATGACTTATCCCCTCAAGCTTCTTATGAATGGAGTTGTTATCTTTTTCTGTAGCATCCTCAGTGTGGTGATCAGGTCAGGCCAGGTCATACAGTAGTAACAAAATGTCCAAAATCTCTGGGGCTTTGTTTTCTACTCCACTTACATGACTAATGTGGGCCAGCAGGGGGATTCCGATCATTTGTTCTCTCAGGGACCTCGGCTAATGGAAGGCCTCATCTTCACCCACATCCCTGATTGAAAACACCGGTGGGAAGGAAACATGACAAGGCACACAACTGGCTTTTAAAGCTTCTGCCAGGATGTAACACATATCGTTCCGTATGTGTGTCATTAGCTAAAACAAGTCATGTGGCTATACCTGACTTCAAAAGAGGTGAGCAAGCGAAACTCTAAAATATCTCTGGAAAAAGGATAGTCAGGGACCGCAGATGCACTGCAGTCATGATTCACAATTGGTGCCTGCAAAGCCCTGCTCAATTCCAGGGCTCCTTGTGCGAACTTCCATCATAATTGCTTACTGAAGTTTGGAGACACCTGAAGATCTACATGTGGGCTAAAGGTAAAGGAGAAGGCAGTTGCTGGTTGAAAATGAAGAAAGTATTGCTATAGTGTATTTGCATTCTCCTGGTTTCAACTTCCCTTCCAAAATCTGGAAATAGGGAAAGCTCTAGAGAATATTTTTTTAAAAAGGGACCCATGTGGGGCGCCTGGGTGGCTCAGTCGGTTAAGCGGCCAGCTTCGCCCAGGTCATGATCTCGCGGTCCGTGAGTTCGAGCCCCGCGTCGGGCTCTGTGCTGACAGCTCAGAGCCTGGAGCCTGTTTCAGATTCTGTGTCTCCCTCTCTCTGACCCTCCCCCGTTCATGCTTTGTCTCTCTCTGTCTCAAAAATAAATAAATGCTAAAAAACAACAACAACAAAAAAAAATAAAAAATAAAAAGGGACCCATGTGAATACCTACTTTACACAGCACATAGCTATGCATGCACTAATGACCTGACCCTACACCCTGACCTAATAAGCATTTCTGCCAGTGATTTCAATGACCACAGATGTTGACACTCAGAGAACGTTTGTGGACTACAAGAACCTGGGAGGGGAGTGAGTGATTTGGGTGATAGAATTATGATTCAGAGCTGGAATTCTGGTCTGGATAATGGGTGCACTCTAAGGGATCAGTGTGTAACGTTTGGGTCTAAAGCCCTATTACATAAGTACAGGATGGTAGATCTTTGAACAGCAGCAAATGTGTGAAAAATCTCCAGGGCTTCCTGTTGACATAAATTGTATTGTTATTCAGTAGCGGGATGTGGTAGCCAGATGAGCTAATAGAATGTCCACATGGAAGCATAATACCCAGGTCAGGGGAAGGGCTCAAGGACTCTGCTCAGGTGGTGCGTGGAAGCTTGAATTCAGTTTGGGATGTCCCTATTTGAGGGACCTGGGCAGATGAGCTGGCCCATGGGGAGAGTACCTGGATCGCCAGTGGAATAAGAAAACTCAAGGAGGAGAGGAAGGAACTGGGTCAATTTAACCTAGAGAATGGAGAGACATGATGGGGGAAGTATGGGATGGGGAGGGGGGTCTGCATAATCAGAAGGTTACCAGGTAGAAGAGGGAATTTATTTTGCTACAGAAGACAGAATAAGGTTAGGTTGTAGGGACACTGATTTTGACTCATGATCAAGACTAGAATCCTGTGAAAGTTAAGTCTCTGGTAGGTTATGTTGTCAGGGGATTTATGAATCTAAAAAGTAGAGTGACCAACTAGCTATCCAGTTTGCTTAAGACAGAGTTTTCTAAGACTTGGAATTTTGAGTGCTAAAATCAGAAAACTTTCAGGCAAACTTGAATGAAGTGGCCACTCTACCAAAAAGGATTGCCCTTATTGTAATCTAAGGTCTCTTCCAATTTAAAGATTCTCTGATAAGTTGATTTTCCCAGAAAATCAGGCAAAGCAGTTATTCTTATATACAATTTTCCTAATCCTTGCTTAATTTAATCAAAAGGGGCTTTGCATGCTCTCTGAGCAATTGTTCCACACTTGTGTTCAGATTTAATTACTGCTGCTAGATCCATGTCCTATAATTGTATCATATAATGAGGTGACATTTCCCTGCAAGTCCAAAGTCTTTCATTACATAAATGAGCATTTTAGAAACAAAGAGCTACACCTTTCTTAAGAAACAACAATGGGTAATTATTTGATAGTTTGAATGGCTGTTATTAAATAAAGCGTTAAGGAGGTGAAAAGCAATATAGGAAGTTAAGTTCCATCATAATGAAATTTCGGTTGGATTATGCACAATACAAGGGCTATTTGTGTTCAACACATCCTTGTGGAAACTTTATTATTTTCTTTTAATCACTTATTGTGTTTGTGATTCTGGAATAAATTTATTCAATCAAACCGCAACCTTGCGGTTTTGTTTGTTCTTTGGGTTTCAATGTTTCTGTATTAGAACCAAGACTTCAAAAAGAGGTTTTGTAGTTTTCACCTGGCATTCTTCCTGGTGATGTACCACCTGCTCATTCTAACTATTTAACTTCAGTGAAACCATAAGGGATAGTTACTGAGTTTGGCCAACTTTCCTAAGCCTTTTCTCTTATAAGTCACTTGATACAGCCATGTAAGTAAGTTCTTTGAGAAGAAAAGAGTAACTGGTAAATAGGCTCTATGTTTTGTCTAGTTGGTGATTTATAGAGTAGAAAAGGAGTCCCTTCAATTTTAGGGCTTTGCGCTCAATCCCAAGAATAGAAATCCAGGGAGGTGAGAGAATCATGGGAAGACTCTTGACGTAGCTTAAGGGAAGTGGCAATTTAAAAAGTTCTGCCTGAAAGGAGAGCAGTGGGGGACTAGCTGCTCATTCAAACCCACTCCACCACATGCTCCCTTCTACTTTAGCTTGGAATCATGCCTTCTGGGAATTTTCCTTGGATTGACACCTGACTCTGCCTCTCAAACAGAAATCACTCTCTGTTCTTACACCAGTGCTATTGCCTGTTCACTGTAGTTGTTGGTGAGAGACTTATTACAAGGCCAGGAAAAAAGTGGTTCATGATAAATAAAGCCAATAACCGTGGGTACCGTATTGGATGTTCTACTCATTTAGTTGTCAGCCATGCAAGAGAGGCACACACAACTGTCTGAGATTTGCCTTCTTGTTATAGAAGTGCTGTATTTACTTGACCATAGAGCCTCTGAAACTCTAGCTGGGAACATAATATGAGCAAAAGAATATAGAAGGACAGTAACACCCCCCCACCCCCCAGAAGGCCTTATGGGGAAGAGATACATTTGTTACTATAATCTGGAGCCCGCCCAGCAGCTTTACCAATCTGTTACATTCTCACAGATAACATTCTGGAATATCAAACTGAGCCCAGAATTCTGTGCTTACCTTGTGCAGCCCTCCACTGTTGATTTCTAAAGGAAACCAGGACTATGAATATTTTCACTGGGCACTGCGCTTTTGATCCAGAATCTCTCTGAACTTTTAATAAATCAACCTAATGGTAAATATTGGAAATCCATTGTTCAAGTTCGGAAAGGACCCACTAAAGGTAAAGAGCGTGAGTTTGTCAGTGATAATTAGCTTTAGCTTATTTTGTAGCATAATTAGCTTTATTTTATTTTGCGGTATTTCATCCATGTTGAAACACTCACGGGAACATGACTGCCCTTTCCTAGGTTTGTATTTGAAGTTGTCTAATGGGATAAAGGTGGGTTTTTTTCCCTCCTTCAAGTGACTGCTTACTTTTTTCTCTCTCGGTACTCGTTGTTTCCTGGTTTCACATCCCTTTCTCACGGTGTTCATGTTGAAGGAAGGTGAATATCTCCTTACCATTTCCCACAACCAGTGCAATAAGTTGAGAAAGAGGAGTGTGAAATAATTTGTGGGCATAAAAAAAATAGAGAGATTAGGAGTGTTAGGTCTGAAAACTCAGTGTGGTGGGGATGGTGTGGATAAAGGAACTCTACAATATCAGTTGGTGTGAGAGGAGCTGTAGGACATAGTGTGGCTCCTGCGGCACGCAGATGAGGCTGTAGGAAATGGGCCCCCATGATGGGATTAGTACTTTTATAAGAAGGGACACCAGAGAGCTTGCTCTCGCTCCATGATCACGCACCAGGGAAGCGCCATGTGAGCATTCGGGGAGAGGGTGGCTGTTTGCAAGCCAGGGAAGAGAGTCCTCGGAGAATTTGCCATGCTAACACCCTGATCTCAGACCTCAGTTTCCAAAACTGTGAGAAAATTACTTTCTGTTGTTTAAGCCTAAGGCATCTTATTATGGCAGCTGAGCAGACTGATAGAGCTTCAGAGGAAGAACTGCCTATTGATCATTTTGTTTACTGTCTCTCAATCAGATTTCTAGCTGTAAAAAAAGGTTTCTTTTAGTCCCATGGTAACTCAACATTTAAAAACACTTGTTTTTCCTTAATTAAAAAAAGTAATACATGCTTGGGGTGCCTGGGTGGCTCAGTTGGTTAAGCATCTGACTTCGGCTCATGTCTTGATCTCACATTTCATGAGTTCGAGCCCCTCATTGGATGAGCACAAGTCCCACTTCAGGTGAGCTTGACCCTTGTTTGGGATGAGCCTTGCATGGGGTGAGCTGTGCTTCAGGTGAGCCCCACATCTCTCTCTCTCTTTGTGTGTCTCTGCCCCTCGTAGGACTCTCTCTCTCTCTCTCTCTCTCTCTTTCACTCTGCCCTTGGCTCACTTGTACCCTCTCTATAAAAAATAAAAGTAATACATGCTCAATGTACAAGATTTGGAACACACACACACACACACACACACACAAAGGAAAAAAATCACCCATAATACAACACACAGAGAGGATCACTGTTAATATTTTGGTGCTTGGTTTTCTAATATTGTATACAATATAATGTATAAATATGTGTGTATACACACATATACATATTCCACAAAAATGGGATCATTTGCTTATGATTTTGGAGACTGCTTTTGATACATAGTGCACATTTTCCTATGACAGTAATTATTTTTCTGCAACATTATTTTGTTGTTTGTTTTCTATCAGATCAATATCAGATATCAGATAAATATGTAACTCAAATTTAGAAGTAATTCTTGGTCTGTTCTTTTCAGAAGTAATCAAAATTTTATTAGTTTATTAGTTCGTCCAAGCCAATAGTTTTTCACTCCTACAAAGGTTATGTATGTAGTTTCCTGTGGTTCAGGTATGGCAATTTCTGGCAAGAGTGTTATGGAGAATCTTAAAACTCATTTATTCATTCATTGATTAATACATATTTATCAAATACCCACTGAGTACTGAGTACTATGTTTGTATTTCTGGAGAGAAATTCAGCAGCATGTAGTAAGAATCCTAAAAATATTCATGACCTTAAAACTATGCATGACCTTTGTTCAAGTTATTGTACCTTTAGAAATTTGTTGTGAGGAATGTCTTAGATGCACAGATGGATTTATGTTCATTGCAGCATGGAAAGCAAAAGAATGGATGTGACATAAATTTCCACCAGAAGAGACATAGTTGAACTAATTGCGGCCCATCCATATGATAGAACATTTTTCAGCCATTAAAAGTACTGTTTTCAAAGAGTATTTAAGAATGTGGCAATTGCTTAGAATAGAATGTTAAGTAAAAAAAAAAAAAAGTTAAAAAATTATGTGTACGGTACGTGAACCCAGTTTTGCACAAACCAAGCCAAAATAAAAGTCTATTCAGAGAAAATAAAACAGAATACCAAAATAGTAATGGTATTTTCTCTAATACCTGGATTCTTGATCATTTTTATTTTCCCTTTATTATTCACTGTATTTTCCAGGGTATTTATGGAAAACACGTATACTTTTGTGCTCAAAAATATTTTAAGTGATTAAAAATATGCAAGATAGTTTATTAATTTTAGAGTAATGGAGTACCTTTTATTGGAATCAGTTTCATTTTGGTGAAATGAAATGCTTCAAAAACAGATTGAAGATTCATCTTTATGGTGATGCTAAAAAGCTTTGGGAGTGTTTTTGATGAAGAAGAAAATTCACCAGAGAACCAGGGGAGGCATCACCAATATACCCTATTCGTTTACCTTCTAGACCCAGCTTAAGAGCCACGCTCCTGAGGCATTTTCTCTGCACCCGACTCCAGCACCACAGATCCATCTAGTCTAGCCACTGATCACACTGCATTGCGATTATGTTTCTTCTTCCTCCTGGATTGTTCAGAGCCTAGCATGGTACCTAGTTCATAGCACTCAGTAAAATGTAGGGTGCAGAAATGAATGACTTCCATAAACACCAATAATGCCCAATCATCCTATGAAACTCTGAGACCTGAGCAAACCAGAGCTAGTACGTTGGACTTGATGGAGTGATACCAGCTTTATTTAAGAGGAGCAACTGAAGTCAGGAGATGGGATGGATTGTGTCTCTACAACCTCAGTGAATGTTTTCCATTTGTTGCCCTTACTCTTGTTCTCCCAAGCCCTTGCATTACCTGAATTAGCCTTCACATTTCTGAAGTGAGAACTGTCAAGCAGGAAGGAGGCTGCCTGCTCTGTGGGTCAGCTTCCTGCATTATTTGGTCCTGAGTCCTGAGGTAGTTGATGGTAGTCCTGTGGTAGAATGGTGCGTGTCCACACATGGAACTTTTTTCCAAGTGGGCTGGGGAAGTCTGCTGGGGTCCTCTGACCTCAAAAGCCTAATAGGGGCTCCTGGGTGGCTCAGTCGGTTGAGCATCCAACTTTGAGTCACATCATGATCTCATGGGTTTGTAAGCTCGAGCCCCACATTGGGCTGTCTGCTGTCAGCACAGAGCCTGCTTGTGATCCTCTGTCCCCTTCTCTTTCTCTCCCTCCCCTGCTTGTGCGTTCTGTCTCTTTCTGTCTCAAAAATAAATAAACATTAAAAAAAAACTAATAAAGGAGCAGTCATATAGTAAAGACATTGGGGAGGGGGCTATCGACCAGTGCTTTTTTGTGTGGTAGCACACAAAGATGGGGGCCTGGGCTAGGAGTACGAGCCTTGCTAACAAGCAACCTGCCCTCTGGTTGCTCTTGTTGTCATGTGAAGGAGCTGAAGTCAGTGAGCAGATGGCTAGAGCACAGGACTCTTTCTGTTCACTTCAAATTCCATTCCTATGGTGTAGGACTGATTAATGGGACATGGGTCACATTCTGGCTCCCAAAGCCATGCCCACAATTCCTGTTGGAATCAGTGGGAACTGTGGGCCCATAGCTGAGGGCAATTCGGTTTCCTTAGATGAAGAGTATAGAGTGTATGGTGTGGATGTGTGTAACAGAGAGAGGGAGGGAGAGACACTGAGAGAGGTTGAGATTGAGAAATACTGAGTATTGGTCTTTTCCAAGAGAAAGGAGTAAAGACATCCCTGTGTGTTTGGGGATAGTCCTGTCTTTGCTGTCATGAATCACTCTACTAATAGAAATAAGAACTCCATCTGTCTTAGATCCCATTTAATATTCATGCCCGAAATAAACTGAGTTCTTGCCCTGATCTGGCTCACTGACTATTACTTTTCAGCCTGAGGGAATGGATCGTCCCCGTGTCATCTCTTCCTGATATTCGAAGAGAAGAGGGTGAGGGTGGAGAAACTGAAAAGGTTGATTCCGCCTTGCAAAGAGTGGAATTAAGGCCACTGCCCTTTTGCCCAGGATTACTTTGTGGCAAATGGCTCATCTTGGTTTTCTGAAGCATACCACCTCTTATTAACAAAGGCCACTGAAGGTCACTGTGATTGGCCTTCATTTCTCTAGTGTCGCTCCCTTTCCAGCCAGGGCAGATCTCAACTTCTATCTTGTCTCCTGGTAAGGCTGCCTTTCCTGCGTGGGATCCTGAAAGACTCTACTATTTGATATTCAATTTTGCAGACTATTGCCAAAAGCTGTTTACATGTCCAGACACAGAATTGAATGTGTTTTCTCTTGTCTATAGGAGCTCTTCGTGAAGGGTAGCAGAGAATTCAATTTTCTGATTTGGCCAGACCAAGCTGATAAGAGGTGTGTTGTCAGTGCAGGGCTTAGAAAACCGTGTCCCAGGTGGATCATGCCACCCCCACCTCCAGGTGAATCTTAGTGCCAAGAATTTGCTCTCTTAATTTGCATAACTTGAAAATAAATTTTGGTATCCTATAGGGTGAATGTTCATGCCTCGTTCTTCTTCTTTAAAATTGTTTTACATATTGTCATATATCATGCTGTCATATTCCAATCAAAATTGTTTTAGGTTTTGATTGTACTTTCTCTTAAATTATAGGTTAATTTGGAGAGACTTATCTCTACAGGATATTAAAGTCCTATCACATGACATATCTTTCCATTTATTTGGCCTTCTTTCATATCTTTCAGGAAAGTTTAAGTTCTCCAATTAAAGTCTTCCACATGTGATTATAGCACATAATTCACTGCCTGGATACTCCAACGTTTATTGAATAAATATATTTTTGTTAATATTATGAAGAGAATAAGAGTTCAAAAAACGTTTTATTCGTCTTTTATCCAGGAATATTTCTGAAGCATCTTTTTCAATTCTAATACTGTACGTCTTGGATTTTCTATGTATAATAATATAGTCTGAATATCAGAAGTTTTTTTTTCTTTTCATTCCTTATACATTTCATTTTTTTTATTGACTTATTTTACTTGTATGGTTTCCAGTACAATGTTGAATAGAAACACTGATGGAAGACATCTGTGTCTTTTCAGGAATGTATTGGGAAATCAAAGTCTCCCCATAATATGTATGCTTTCAATGGATGCCCTTTATCAAGTTCAGGAAGTTCACCTTCTATTCCTAATTTTTTTAAGGTTATTTTTATTTATTTTGAGAGAGAGATAGAGAGCAAGTGGGGGAGGAGCAGAGAGAGAGGGAGACAGAATCCCAAGCAGGCCTTGCACTGTCCGCACAGAGCCCGACGTAGGACTTGAACTCAGGAACCATGAGATCATGACCTGAGCCGAAATCAAGAGTTGGAGGCTTAACCCACTGAGCCACCCAGGCCCCCCTATTCCTAATTTTAAAACCATGGGTGGGTTTCCAGTTTGATTAAGTGCGATTAAAAAATGAAAATCGCTTGATTGGATGTGCTGATACTCATTTTCTGCACCTATGTTCGTTCGGCGTTCAGTCTTTAGTATTTGTCAGAGCACTGATGCAAATGGGCTGTGAAGTAAGAGTGTTCTCGGTTTCAGTTCTTGTTCTGTCACTTCCTGACCCCTGACTTAGGCAAGTTACTCAAACTCTGTGTTCTACCTCATCTCCAAATGGAGTTAACGGCAACACCTACTACATAGATATTAAATGAAATAATCAAGTAAAGCTTTTAGAATAGTTCCCAGTGCTTTTAGAACATTCACTGTATATCAACTGCTATTTTTCTGCCCATTGCTACTATTTCTTAGATGCTCCTTGTATCATTTTGGTATGAAGATTATAATAGTACCTAAAGAGAGATTGAGAAATGTCTCTTCTATTTCATTTCCCAATATAGCTTATATAGGGTTAGGATTTATATTCACTGAAACTTTGGTAATACAAATAATAAATAAAATTAATAAAAATCATCTGGCCTGGAATTTATATGGATAATTTTTTTTGCTATTTAAAAATATGCAGATATATTTAAGTTTTGAGTCAACATTGACAAATTTGCCTAAAAATTATAAAGTTAGTTCTCCAGGCAACTGGGTGGCTCAAACTGTTTGACTCTTGATTTCGGCTATTCTGCAACAATATTCTGTGGCATGGTTGCAGAGTGTTGTGAGTGTACTCAATCCCAAGGAATTGTACAATTTCAGTCATATAAACAATTTTGAAATTAATAGTAAAGACTATACAAAACACAAAATGATAAAATAATAGTTGAAATACAGCAGAAAGAGAGCACAAATGAGGAGAGGAAGAAGCATTCTGCTAGGATGTTAGGGATTGGGTGATTGAACTGAGAGTCATCCTACAACTAGGTGTCCCCATGGGGCTGTGGGGGCTCTCAATATCTCTGGGATCCTGGTGGGGGCAGTGACAGGGACAGGGACAGGGGAAGGAAGGGGTAGGTTTAAGCCCCACGTCTGGCCCTTTGCTGACACTGCAGAGCCTGCTTGGGATTCTCTGTCTCCCTCTCCCTCTGCCCATCAGCCACTCACATGCTCACTCGTGCTCTCTCTCTCTCTCTCTTAAAATAAACTTAAATAAATAAATAATAAAAAAAATAAAAATAATAAATTTAGCTCTCAAAATTTGGATTCACAGCATTCACTTAGGTCATTTCTTCAGTGTCCATTGCACCTGAAATGATTATCTCTTTTCTACTTCTAACCTTGTTTAATCTGTGCCATTTCTTTTTCCTGACTGGTCTTACCAGAAAATAATCTATTTGATTTGCCATTTTGGAAAAACCTTGGTTTTATCATTCCTTTCTATTGTTCCTTCCTGTTGTCTTTGCTGTATCCATTCGTCTTTCTTTGAGTTTTATCTTTACGCTTTCCGACCCCTTGAATGCTTAGCTCATCTTATTTTTAGTACATACAGGTACACAAAGCTATAATTTTTCCTTTAACTCTGCTATAGCCATATCCTCAAGTTTTGGCATGTTATGCTAATGATTTCTACTCTGAGTTCTTTGTTAACTCAAATTATTTGGATATATGTTTTCTTGTCATGTGTAATTGTTCCATTGTTTCAAAATTATGTCTTTCTGTTGCATTTGGGGGATTCAGGATTCTATATTTCCTTTAGGTCTATGTTAGTAATTATAATTCAAATATTCTGTGTCTTACTAATTTTTGGTCTGGGTAACTTATCACTTTCTGGGAAGGTATATTGGAATCTTCCTCTATGATTTTCCTTTTTTTTTTTTTTTTCTCCCCTGGAGTTTTGTAGCTTTTTGCTTTATATATTTTGAGGCTGTATTGTTTAGCACAACAGAATCAGGCTCCTTCTTTCTTCCCACTCCAAAATTCCTTTTCACTTAGTTTGTTTAATATGAATAATTCTATTTGCCTAAATTCTATTTTGTCTGATGCTAATAAGGCTCCACTAGCTTTCTTGCAGTTACCATTTGCCTGATATATCTTTTTCTCATCTTTCTATTGCAAATACTGTACAGTTGGAATTTTAAAAGTACCAGCCTGAGACTATATTATAGCCAGCGGTTTTATTGTTTTTTCTTTTCCCATTGATTACTGATATATTTGGGACTCTTTTCTTCCATCTAATTTTATGTTTTTGTATTACTCTCCTTTCTCTTTGCTATTCTTTTTGCTCTTTTTGTCCTTTCAATTTTTTATTTATTTTTCTCTCTCCCTTTTCTAATTTGGAAGTTATATATTTTTGTTTCTATTGGTGGTAATCTTTAAATTTTTGTCATTATACCTAGGTATAAAGCAAACATTTCCCAAACTGTGTGAGGACTTTTAATTTGTCCCAATTTTTTAAATTGTGGTAACATGTATATAATGTAAAATTTTACCATCTTAAGTATTTTTAAGTGTACAGTTTGGTGGTATTAAATACATTCATAATATTGTGGTGCCATCATCACCATCCGTGGCCAGAATTCTTTTGTCAAGCCGGAAGTCTGTATTCATTAAACAACTCTCCCAGCCTCCCCAGCACCTGGCAACCACCTTTCTACTTTCTGTCTCCATGATTTTCACTATTCTATGGACCTCATAGAATTGGAATCATAATGATTTGTCATTTTGTGGCCGACTTAGTTTACGTAGCAGAATGGGGAACTTCCACTATTTATTTAAAAAAAAAATTTTTTTTAATGTTTATTTATTTTTGAGACAGAGAGAGACAGAGCATGAATGGGGGAGGGTCAGAGAGAGTGGGAGACACAGAATCTAAAACAGGCTCCAGGCTCTGAGCAGTCAGCACAGAGCCCGACGCGGGGCTTGAACCCACAGATTGTGAGATCATGACCTGAGCCGAAGTCGGACGCTCAACCGACTGAGCCACCCAGGCGCCCCAGGAACTTCCAATATTTAAACTCTGCTCTTCTCTCATTTTCATCTTGGGTACCTACTCTTTTCTTCCATCTTGTTTCTGACTTTCTGTTAGTTATTTGTGTTATTATTGTTTTCTTTATTGGCAAGCTTACTTAGATTTATTACTATACATATTGACATTAGTGTTCATTATCTCATCTGGCATCTTGCGCCTTTGTTTTGGACTACATTTCTTTCTTAACGAGGCAAAGTTTTACTAGACATTCCAGTGAGAGTCCATGAGTGGTAAATTCTTCCTTGTCTTTGTCCATATGTGTTTTTATCGTGCTTGCTCTTTCTTGAATTTTGGTTTCGTCAAGTGTAGGATTCTAGGTTGACAGTTATTTTCTCACAATGGTATGAAACTACTGTTTCATTTTCCTGTCGAATATACTGTTGCTGGCAGGAAGCTGGCTGCCAGTCTGGCTGTCATTCCCTTGTACGTAATTTGTCTCTTCTCTATGTCTGCTCAAAAGATTTTCTTTTGAAAATAGGTTTTTGATATTCTGCAGTTTTACCATAATGTGTCTACTGGTAGAATTATTTTTATTTATCTTCTTCAGCATGGGGTAGTTATTCATTCTAAGTAATTATGCATTCAGTTCTGAAAAAAACTTAACCATTTTCTTTTCAAATTCTGCTTTACCTTTATTCTGTCTTTTCTCTCTTTCTAGACATGTATTTTTACTTTCACATTCTAGTGATCATATCTCTGAATTGATTTCACATTTCCTGTCTCTTTATCTCTCTGTATAATATTCTGCATGAGTTTTTAGATCTATTTCCCATTTACCTTACACTCTCTTCAACTGTTTAATCTGCTATATCTCTTAAGATTTTCATTTTTAGCACTGTATTTTTCATTCCTAAAAATTCCATTTAAAAATCTGTCCATTTTCATACTTTTATTTATGGTTTCCATTATTTTAAAAAGCATCTTCATTATTTTATTTTATTTTATTTTATTTTTTTTTTTTAACACTTTTTTTTCTTTTTCAACTTTTTTTTTTTTTATTTATTTATTTTTGGGACAGAGAGAGACAGAGCATGAACGGGGGAGGGGCAGAGAGAGAGGGAGACACAGAATCAGAAACAGGCTCCAGGCTCCGAGCCATCAGCCCAGAGCCTGACGTGGGGCTCGAACTCACGGACCGCGAGATCGTGACCTGGCTGAAGTCGGACGCTTAACCGACTGCGCCACCCAGGCGCCCCTTCATTATTTTAAACATACTAATTTTGTAGTCTGTTTCAGAAATTTGGAATAATAATGCCCCCATGTATTACATCTACTGGCATTCCCTCTTGGTGGCTTATTCATTTCTTTTGTAGATTTTAATACTTTATTTTGAGCTTTCTATCAATGGGGCTTTTGTTTTTTTCTTGTGGGACTTCTGGTTTAAGCATCCCTACAAGGAATAGCTAAAGTATAGGTTCAGGAAAGTTATATATTTTTTGCTATAGGGGACCAAGCAGCAGCAAAGAGACAAGTTCCAAGTGAGAGAGGACAAAATTGAGAGAGTAAGATCACGGAGAAGGTGAGAAGCAGGAAGGTAAGGAACCTAGGGTTAACTTTAAAGAAAGGAAGAGGAATACCCATTTCTTTGAAATAGGAGAGAAGACAAAACTGTGGTAAAAAAATATAGAGGAATTTTTTTATGAATCTAATTTATTGTCAAATTGGATTACATACAACACCCAGTGCTCATCCCAACAGGTGCCCTCCTCAATGCCCATCATTCATTTTCCCCTCTCCCCCAACCCCCATCCACCCTCAGTTTGTTCTCTGTATTTAAGAGTCTCTTGTGGTTTGCCTCCCTCCCTCTCTGTTTGTAACTATTTTTTTCTCCTTCCCTTACCCTATGGTCTTCTATTAAGTTTCTCAAGATCCACATATGAGTGAAAATGTATGATATCTGTCCTTCTCTGACTGACTTATTTCACTCAGCATAATGCCTTCCAGTATCCAAAATCTATAAAGAACTTACCAACTCAACACCCGAAAAACAAATAATCCAGTGAAGAAATGGGCAGAAGACATGAATAGGCATTTCTCCAAAGAAGACATCCAGATGGCCAACAGACACATGAAAAGATGCTCAATGTCACTCATCATCAGGGAAATACAAATCAAAGCCACACTGAGATACCATCTCACAGAGTGGCTAAAATGAACAAATCAGGAAACTACAGATGCTGGCAAGGATGTGGAAAAACGGGAACCCTCTTGCACTGTTTGTGGGAATGCAAACTGGTGCAGCCACACTGGAAAACAGTGTGGCAGTTCCTCAAAAAATTAAAAATAGACCTACCCTATGACCCAGCAGTAGCACTACTATGGAGGAATTTTGAGCAAAGAATCTGAGAGGATTCTAAGCAATGACTTACTAATCTTCTTTAAAAAATTTTTTTTAATGTTTATTTTTGAGATAGAGACCCAGAGTGTGAGTGGGGGGAGGGTCAGAGAGAGAGGGAGACACAGAATCTGAAGCAGGCTCCAGGCTCAGAGCTGTCAGCACAGAGCCCAATGCGGGGCTCAAACTCACAAACTGTGAGATCATGACCTGAGCCTAAGTCAGCCACCTAACCGACTGAGCCACCCAGGCACCCCAATGACTTACTAATATTCTCAGAATAATAAATGAGTTTGTCTTTCTAGTTAAGACAGTTACATGTGTCTGAGGAGACCAATGCTTTTAGAAGTGGTATACGGAAACAGGAAAAGTTAACAAAACTGGTCAGTAAGGAGTGAGGACCCAGCCGAGTTTAGAGAAAATAAGCACAGGGATGCAATCCATGTACTTTGGTGTTTTGTCCCATGTTACTTGGCATTTTGTCCCACATTACACATAGAATGGGGGGAAGGAACAGTAAGAGTGTCCTGGATTTGATGATTGGCAATCTACTCACAGTGGGTAGCTTGGGAGTATTTTTTTTAAATGTTTATTTATTTTTGAGAGAACACAAGTCCGGAAGGGACAGAGCGAGAGGGAGACACAGAATTCGAAGCAGGCTCCAGGCTCTGAGCTGTTAGCACAGAGTCCAACGTGGGGCTCAAACTCCTGGACCGTGAGATTATGACCTGAGCTGAAGTCGGATGCCTAACCAATTGAGCCACCTGGGCACCCTGGGAGTAATTCTAAGGTTCGGGGGAAAACCCTGCTGAAGTCATTTCTGATGAGTTCAGGCTGGGAAAGGGGCAAATGAAGCCAGAAGGACATTGATGGTTTAGGACACAGAGAAGGATCTAGAGAATGGAGGCCCAGAGGAGGTGGGGACAGATTTAGTAAGAATTAGAGGGCTGTAGGGTGAGAAATCAAAGGAGGTTTAGGTCAGGAGGAGGAATTTTTCAGCTTGCAGCCTTGGTGATGGAACAGTTGAGTATATCAATAATTCTTTGTGGATTGGTTATTTCCTAGATATTTGGCATCTGGAGGAAACGTTAGTTGCTCTGAGCTGCAGCATAGCGATATATTTCAATTTCTTCTTCTAAAAAGTGGGAATAACCGGCTTTGCAGAAGTCTTAGCCTACATTTTATTTGATTATTTTTATTTTTATTATTTTAGCCTCACAATGTCTTTATTATGATTTCTGCTGCACCCAGGCTCTGGGAGTATCAGCTCCTTCAGGGGTGAAGGCTGTGCCATGGGGAGGGGGTGGGCATGCAGCTGTAGTGATGGGAAGGCAGGGCCTGGGGATCTCCCCCTTATCTTACGGTCAAGGAAGGGCATGAGGGGCCAGAGGGCACTGGATCCTCCAGTTCCTTGAGTGTTCTCAAGAGCCCTGCTCACAAGCCTGTGTTTGGCTGGGAGACAGATCACAGGTCATCTCTTCAAGGAGGCTAGGCCTGAAGGCCTTTGTTTCGCATGGATACGGAAAGGCCTTGCTGCTTATACCTTGATGTTCTCATCTATGGCCATGCCAACCCATGCATGAGTTGAATGAATATGCCCAGGCTTCTTAATCACTAGCCCAGACCAGATGTGACACTCTCTCCTCAATCCAGATCATCAGGGCATGTGCCAAAGGAAAGAAGGTTTTCCTTCATGCTAGTTGGGTCTAGTGGAAATTCTGTCACCTGTTTATTTTCTTTCCTTTCAATGTTGCCAAAAGCAGTGGCAGCAGGAAAGCAATGGTGGGAGCAGGGGAATACCCAGTCCCACCCCACTCTGGGACTGAGCTATAGTGCCTTAATATTTTCCTGCACTAATATTTTCCATTCTCTATCCATTTATCCCACATTTAAAAAAAAGGTTCATAACAGGTGCTCATCAATTTACAAAAATCTCCAAAGATTTTGTCTAGCATCTTCCTGGGCTTTGAACTCTGCTTCTTCAAGTGCTTGCCCATAATTCCTGGAATCTCTGCTTTTGGGCTGAGCTCTTGGTTTGGGATATGCAGCGGATGATACAGCCACTCCCTGAGAGCGGCCCAAGGCTGTGACTGACAGTTTCCTCACTGAGCCAGCTGCAGCAGCCTTTGACGTGTTTCTCCAGAGTGGCGATTGTCATCAGCCGCGCCGTGGCTTGGCCATTTTCCATGCCAACTGCGGTCGCATCTGCTCTCCTTTTCCATAAGACATGCCGGCTGGCTTGGTGCTTTACCAGACTGCAGCGGGCTTTGTGGGTCTCTGTCAGCATTTCTTTCCTTCTGCCTTCTTGGTCTCAGCTGTTTCCAGGAGGGAGCAGAACTTTGTCGCTGAGTCATCACTGGCTGTGATGTGGGAAGTTGGGACAACTTTTAACTTTTTCTTGTTAATTTATATCCGTAACTTTACACACACCTGCACCCTGAGCTCTCAGGGTTTCTTGAAGGGGAAGATTCATAGGAAGGGATTGGTTTAACAGGGATAATAGCCTGGGATGGGACATAGTTCCTCCCAGTACAGGCGTTCCGCCTACCTGCTGGTGGGGAGGGGTCTGTTCACCATGCCATCTCACTGGGACTTGCTCTGAGGTCTACATAACTGAGATAAATGCAGGAAATGCAATGATGGGATTGCATTAGTTCTCGAAAAAAGTGTTCATTTGTGACTAGCCTACTTAGGAAAATGGAGTGGGAAAAAACAAAACAAAACAAAAACAAAAAAGGAAAGTTTTGATGCAGAAGGAAAAATAGGATGGTAAGAGGTAGAAATAGAAGACTACAGTGAAAGATTAAGCAGATGGGCTGTGTCTGCTCTAAAATGTCCCAGGATGGTGCTCCTCCTGGCTTTGCCCTGGATTTTCCATTTCTGCAGACATTTCCAAGTCATAAGTCAAAGGGACATATTCGAAAAGCCTTATGATTCTGCTGGAATGTGAGTGCTGGGGAGACCCTCTGGGTGGCCGAGGGCTTACAGGTGCTGGAGGTGGGCAGAGCGGGTGGACAACAGCAGGGAAGGATGTTGGACCAGGTGACCATGCTTGTGGAACCCGAGAGCTCTCCTTTTTGTAAGCAACTTTGGAGTTTGTCCTGTAAAGGACAGCCCAGTGAGTCACTTCTGCCGAGCTGGGGCGGGAAATTGCTACTTTTTGCTCTCTTCAGATTTCAAAAGTCTGTAGGAGATGTGCAGCCATAGATTAGATCTTTCTTATTCCCCTTTTTACTTTGATTTAAAAAAAAAAAATCACAGTCAGCAAAACCTTCCCCACTCTGCCTCACATCTTTTTTCTCTCATTTGGGTCACAATAATTCTGAGCACTACATAGGTGCTTTTCAGATGAGGAAGCTGCGTATTGCCCCAAATCCTGCCCTAAAGGTCACCTTTTCCCCAAATTTATGACTAATCCCTGATCAAATGCTTCGTATTTTCAGGGCAGTCATAATTTCACTTTTTTGCATGTCCTAACATCTGACATGGACATTTACCTAGATGCCTTTCTCTCTGAGAGAGTGGCAGTGTGAGCAGGGGAGGGGCAGAGAGAGGGGGGCAGAGAGAAAGGGAGAGAGAGAACCTCAAGCAGGCTCCACGCTGTCAGTACAGAGCCTGATGCGGGGCTCGAACTCAGGAACTGCGAGATCATGACCTGAGCTGAAATCAAGAGTCGGACGCTTAACTGACTGAGCCACTCAGGTGCCCCAGGCACTGTCCTTAATTGCCTGATGCCATAGTGTTTGGGTTGTGACTGTGTAGCATGCTAATCTCTAGATATCCCTAATTTTATTTAGTTTTTGAGTCCCTATGAAGTAGATATTGTTATTAATCTCATTTTATAGAGGAATAAAATGAAATCAGAAGAGTTATGTAAGGCAGTCCAAAGTAATGCAGTTGTTAAGTCAGTATTTGAATTGAAGTCTGTCCTACCCCAAAGCCTAAACATCTAACCAGTCTGCCGGGGACTCTCAATCTGTGCCCCTGTCTCCCCTAAATTCTATGTGAGCTTTTGTGCACATGATTTTTTTTTCCAGGAAGAAGGATCATGGTCTGTATTGGATTTTCAAAGGGCTATGGTCCCACAAAGCACTGAACTATTACAGTTGGTAGATCAGTTAGGATGCTCTTGGTTGCAAAAGAAAGAAAACCCACATCAAAGTAGCTTAGTCAAGTTTCATACACAGTTTTATCAGGATTTCTGTTTCTTTTCTCTGGTAACACTTTGTTGGCTTTGTGTGTTGACTTTGTCCTCAGGATTCCCTCCTTGGTACCAAAATGCCTGCGGTAGTTCCCGATTCAGTGCTGTTCAACATGGGTCCAAGGAGAGTGTTTCTGTCCTCTCCACCATACCACAAAAATTGTGGGCTTCACTCTGACTGGACCCACCGAGATCATGTGCCCTTGTCTCCATAGGTTCCTGGGGTGGGGTGGGCATGTGCTGATTGGCTGAGGACTCTGTTCCTACCCAATTCCTGAATCAATCCCAACCCAAAGAGAATAAGGTTATACTGAGTACCTTAGGCCCCTGGGGACCAACGATGGGGGGTGGTATTTGAGGGAAGGGTCATTTTTGCCCAAAGAGCATGGCTGTTTCATAATGGTTAGGGGAGGAGTGGAATGGGTGAGGAGGAGGCATCCAGTAATAACCAGTACAGTTAGTATTCTTCCCTTGCTATCTCAAAGAAGACCTTAGAACAAACTCCCTATCTTAATGGGACAAGATAAAAGCAAATTCCGGGAACCTGGGTGGCTCAGTTGGTTCAGCGCCCAACTCTTGATTTCGGCTCAGATCATGATCTCATGGTTTGGTTTGTGGGTTTGAGCCCTGAGTTGGGCTCTGTGCTCACCATGTGGAGTCTGCTTAGGAATCTCTATCCAGCTCTCTCCCTGCGCTGCCCCTGTTCCCGCATGTTATCTTTCTCTCTCAAAATAAATAAATAAACTTTAAAAAAAAAAAAAAAAAAAGCAAAAGCAAATTTGGCTTCTAGTAGGAAGCTTGTTGACATTTCATTGTTCTCTTTGATTTGAGGAGTTCTATATCCTGCCTTTCCTCTATCCCCAATCAGAGTCTATTTAGTGAGACAGGATGCCCCTACCAACTAAGAGATATTTCCTTTAGATGCAGTTCTAATTAGAGTTGCTGCTTCTGAGAAAGACTTTCATTCTCTCAGTTACACATTTCTTTGGTATATTTTCCACTTGTTTAAGAGTGTATAGTCTCAGACTCTGAGAGTGGGTGGGGAAAAGGAAGAGCATTTAAAAAGGAGAATGTGAGGGAAGACAGGAGTCCTTTTTATAAGAAACCAAGCAGAGTGATGACTGCATGTGTCTGAAAATATAATTATCCTCTTTTGTTTGCTTGATAGAGTTTTGATAGATAGAATCTTGACAGGTCTGTTATGAAATGTTAAAATGTAATTTAGGTTAAAAAAATCTTAATTAACTTAAATTATAGTCTGAAGTCATATTCCAGGCTTTGATCGTTTTATCGCGTGTGACACAGCAGGGGCTGCAGGTGCAGCTAATCCAGCTGCTGTGTTGGCATAAAAGAAAGAAAGAAATGGTTGATTGGCTCACTGGACACCCCTGGGGGGGATGTATGTATGCACAGAGGGAAGCCAGTGGGATTTGCTTCCTGCTCAGAAATTCCTGGAAGATGCTCTTAAACTTAGAGCTGAGGGGGCATTGTGGGTACTTCCATCCATTAGAGAAGAAAGCCCAAGCTCCTTGGGGCAATATTAAGGCTCTTCAGGACATGGCCTTCAACACCTCCTCAGGCTCAGGGAGACATAAAGTGCAAAGGGGAGAGTATTGGCTTCAGAGTTAGAGGCTAGACTCTTTCCTCTCCTTTTGGCTGTTGACCATTCCAGGATTAACTGTTTAGGGTTTCTGAGTGTTCCTTCAGTGTGTTGTGAAAGCAAAGAAGTCATGCTGACCTTCCTTGTTACGCCATATTGTCCCATCACCCTTCCACACCTGTCCCACATGTCCCCTTCCTCTCTCTCCCTCCCTTCCTTATATTCTGTTACTTTTATTTCACATGGCCTTTCTCCCTCACACCGCTTCCCATCAAAGAGACTGAACATTTGTTCATTAGGGGCATGATGTGTCTCCTCACTTCATCCCTGGTCCTAGTAGAATGATTTGTAACATGGTACATGGTTAAGTCCTAGATTCAACTTTGCCAAAATGAATGTTCACCAGCATGTTTCATCATCCATTTGGCTTTCTTAGCAAACATAAATAAAAACATGAAATCCTTCAGTGAGGCAGAAGGAGAGAGGGTAGGTGAAGGTGACACATAGCTCTGTAGCATAGGCGCTAGATTTGGAAACACGGAGTTCAACTCCTGGCTAACTGCTGACGTTGGGCAAGTTCCCATTCTGGGCCTCCTCTTTAAAAATGGGGATGATTATAGGACCCACTTCATTGGGTGGTTGTGAGGAAAAAATAAGATGATGAATATAACACATACTGAGGAGAGTAGGTACTTAATTAGTCTGAAGATTAGTTCTTCTAGATGAGAATTTTACATACACGACATTCAATAAATGTCTTATTCTTTCATGAAATGAAAACTGAGCAAGAGGAGAGAAAGGCTTTCTGCTCATGTTTCCCAGGGTGGAGACCAAGAGACATCTCCATAAGATGTTTCCCTTAGAGAGTCTGAGTGGGGGGCAGAAGGATGGTGGGTGGGGAGTGCTGTGCCCCAGCCTGATCACACTGCTGCCTGTTTTACCATATCAAGAGGCTGTCAGCCTCTGAAGCATTTTACCTTTAACATTTTCAGAAGCTACCTGTCATGAGGACTAAATCCTATATCCATTTTCTTTCAAGAGTCAATAATAACATTTGTTAAGCACTTACGATGCATCTATTGCATCTATGTATTTTTATGTAGGTAATTCATTTCATTCTCACAGCAATCCCCTAAAGTCACATCCCAGCCTCACAGAGGAGGAAACGAGAGCATCGGGCAGTCAACTGCCCAAGGTGAGATGGGTAGAAGTGATGGATGCAGGGTCTGCACTCAGGCTGGCTCACCCTGGACCCCATGCTCTTCACCTCTGACCCTACTGCCTCTCCTTGGTTCTGATGTCTGTACCCCAGGGTCTGGCAAGAGTCCACAGACACCCACCCACCCAGCTGCCCTTTCCTACGTGGGTGCTCTTCTCTTTGGTTTATTGACTTAGTCTCTGGTTCTCAATTGAATGGTGATAAAAGGTAATGCATTTTTGAACTTTAATGCCAAACAATAGCCTTTAATGTGGCTATCATTTCAAAGGGAGAATCATGATTTCAAAGAGACTTAGTGAAGTTTAATGAATTCACTTGTCAGAAAGGTGATTCTCCTAAGGCTCGGGGAGTTAAAAGGGAATTGAACACAAGCCAAGCAGATTGATGTGATGCCTTTGCTCGGGGCCTGCAAGAGTCCAGTGTGAGGCAAATGGAAAGGGCCAGCTGCAAAAATGGGTAGGCACACATTTCCTTTCTTCCACCACATGGGGTGTCCTTATTCTCAGGCTTCTCAGATGCCCTTCCCACCCTGCAGTCCTGCCCCTGGCTCTGAAACCCCACACACCTGCAAGAAAGCAAAAACCAGTTTTTAAATAAACACATTGCACATGCTTATCGCGAACCCCAGGGTGGAATCAAGCTTTGGAAGGGGAAAGAGAACGTGTGAATTTTACTATTCTTCGGAGCATCTTGGACTCTATCTGCTTGTCTCAGAGGAAACACCAACGGTTCTCTGGGCTGTCTCTTGTGCCTGGGAAGACCAGGGAGGCCTTCGCTGCCTCTGGGGAAATCTCAAGAGAATATTTCTCCCATTTGATTCCAGGCATTCCTGAAGTAGAGATTTTTAATTAGGCTTAGAGGATCATTTATACAAGGTTCTTTCTCTTTGGAACCTGATGGTTTAACATCTGCTTTGGGGCAAAGGTATATATATGCGTACATATATACATATATATATATACACACATATATATACATATACATATATATATACACATATATATACATATACATATATACATGTGTACATATATACATATATATACACACACATATATATATATATACACACACACGTATATATGTATATGTGTATATATATATATATATATATATATATATATATATATATATAGACTTTATTTCTTTCTATTAACAGTTGTTTACCATGCAAAGTCCCCATGTATAAACAGGATGGGTGTTAATAATGCTGCAGAAGTTGTTGTGGAAAACCATCTGGCCTTAGGCCTCTGTATATAACATGCTAGGACACACAGTAGAGTTACTCAGCCAGGGTGCCGGCAGGATGCAGGGGAGTCAAGGCACCCCACCTGCCTCTGCCCTGCCTGTTCAAAAGGTTTCTGTTTCCTTACTTTTGACATGTGGGGTGGTAAATATGAGAGCTTACTGAGATGTCAGCTACGGGAAGCTAGATTCTGGGTAATGCTGCAGTGTAGTATTCCAGACTTGAAGCCCTTAAAATAATTAGACGTATAAGTACTTGAAAGGCTGGACAGCGACAACGATGAGCTGAAGAAAGACTGAAACAAGACGTGACAAGCCTCATACAAATTATTCATAATTGCATTCTGATTCATAACAGGAGTTAAAGCAGCCTGTAAGCCCCACACTGCAGCTGGTTATATGAGAGCACTGGTCTGTTGATTTGCTCCCTCCAGTGAGGACAGGCCAGATGGAGAGGCCTTTGGGAGGGAGATCACTGTAGATAAAAATGATCCTTCCAGGCCAAATGGTCTTTTGGCTGAAAGTCTCAGAGATTTGGTAACCACAGTTGGACTATAACCAAGGAAAAGACTGAGGAAATTCTCAGCCATAGGCCACCTGGGTAGACTTTTGGGGGGTGGTGGCCGCTTCTCCACCTCTGCCCACACACTGCAGATTATCTCTGGAAAATGTCCCACAGCCCAATCTTTCTCAGGGTGATGAACTGTCTACTTCAAAATTACCTAGACTACTTATTAAAATGCACATTTCAGGTCTCCCCCCAGACCCCGTCATTCAGAAACTGTGTCAGTACAGCTGGGGAATCTTCTCTTCTAGAAAATGTTCCAGATGACTCTTTATACTTAAAAGTTTGAAAACCACTGCTGAAGCCTGATAGGCAGATACTTTCTTGGGCTCTGGCATCATTTAACCTTTTCTTTAACTCAGGATGAGAAGGATCCGTTATGTCCCAGATTGGACATAGATGGGCAAGAACTTGATGCATCTCAGTAGGCTTATCCAGCGGTTAGAAAAATGAATGAGCAGGTGTTTCCTAAGCATTCTGTCATAGAAGAGGTGCTCATCGTTTGCTGTTTGTTGGTTTGTTGTGATGTTACCGGTGAGGGATACTCAGGTCATATGGTAGGTTCTTGCCCTCCAAAAGCTTTCACTTTGGTTGAGAAGTTAAGGCCAACACCGACGAAACATCTGCAAATCCTGTGAAGTAATAGATAATTTAGTACAAGATTGCCTGGTATAAAAAGTTATAGGTTAGATAAAAAACAGGCTGGCATAGTCAGAGGAAGCCTCATAGGGGAGATGGGAGGGAAGCTGGATTGTGAAGAATTGGTAGATTTGGGGCCTGAAAAAGAAGGCAGGAAGTTCCTGGCAAGAGGAACATGATGGCTGGAGGCCCAGAGGTAGAGGAGCGCTGGGGGGTGGATGGCCCAGTAGGAAGATCAGAGTGGCTTCAGGGAAGGGATGTGTTAGGAAGTAAGTGGGATGGCTGATCACAAAGGTCCTGAGAAGCCAAGTAAAGGAATGTAGATAAGAAAAGGGAGTGGAAGCTATTGAAAGCTGTTGAGGAGCAAAGATAACACTATTTCATGGGCCCAGCAGGGTCAGGAGAGGTGTTATTGTTTTGGCGGTTCCCAAAGCTGGGCGTCACTTACATGCTAGTGGGGAAAATGGTGAGGAGTCAGATACATCTGGGGAGACTCAGTCTAGAGTCTGCATGTCAGATATATGGTCTGGGGCAGATGAGGCAACACAGGGCAGTTCTGGGTCTGGCAGGGAGAGGGGTCAGTCCAAGATGGCTGGAGCCAGATAGAGAGTTGAGTCGAGGTCACGGGCTGTGGAATCTACAGTAGAGAGGGCCAGGGCTTCCCAGGCCAGGCAGGAGGCCAAAACAGACATTGAAACTAGCAAATAAGGAAAGAATTGGCACAGCAGAATCTGTGGAATTAGTCTGGTTATCCACGGTGAAACAAGGCTCATGGGATCTGTTCTTGGGAGACCCTAACAAAAAAATCAGTATTGTGCTTTAAAGGGCCATCCCACATTGCATGCGCATGGGCTGGAGCCAGGCTCCACCCAGCTGTGAGTTATAGTTAAGATTGGCTTTCCTCTGTGTGGCATGCTGGCAGGACCATTCTGGAGTCTGCCCAGAGCTACAAGTATAAAGGGGCACTAGACCATAGGCATATGTGGCTGATTTCTAGGAAGTCCTGATTCCCCTTTTTCTGGTGGTGCTCCTCAATCAGCAAACCTGTACTCTGAGGAAATTCACATCACAGAAGCAGAGAATGTCCAAATACTAAGGGAGATTTTAGATTGTAGCTCAGGGACACCAAAGAGATTTTTTTCTCCTGTGCTAACTCCAGTTACATGACGGTGGCTGCCCAGAGTGCTGGGTCTAGCGTGGGTTTTGCGGGAAAGAATAGACTGATTGATCAGGGATGTTTGCCATGGGTATGGGAGGAGTGGGTAAATATTGTCACCAGTGCCACCTATTTGCCATGTCTGACCTCCTCTGTGGGGATCCAGAAGCCCGAGGATGTTAAATATGTGACCCACAGCAGTTCTAGGACTGGGCCTGTGGTCCTCTGACTCCCAGGCCTAGTGTTTTTCCTCTGGATCACACAACCTTCCTACCCTCCTACTCACCATGGGGCTGTCACACTGACTTCATTTTCCCAGTCCCACCCTTGGCTTTTACTAGACTGTGTTAGGAACTTGGCCATAGAACTAATTTGCACAATGGCTAAACTTGTTTTACATGTGATCAGAACTCTTGGGGAAGGATTCTAGGAAGAGGAATTACAGATTGATTCAGAATTCCCGAGTACTGGGAAATGCAAGTAGGAAGGGGGATGGCAAGAGCTGACTGAGAGAAGCAGGGTGAATGAGGAAGCAGCCGTGGATTGCCATGACTTTCACGGCATTGAAGTTGGTGGGTGAGAGGTGGGCATGTGGTGGGAAGGAGAGAACCCTATGCTTATGGAACATATGTGAGAGGTAAGGTGGTCCTAGAGGGCACGCGGGCAGTGGCCCTGCTCACATAATGTAGCACACAGTGAATGTTAGAACAAAGAAAAGCCTACTGTGCTTATAGTGTTTGGTCCTCACAGCCAGTCCGGCTGTGGATCTGATTAGCCCACATTTTACAGAAATAGGAAGTGAGTTGGGTCTCTGAATGTTAAGGAACTCAAACACTTCAGTAAGAGGCTGATCATATTACAGATTCCAAATCCCATCTCTTTCCCCTGGTAGGGAGAATGCCTTCTTAGGGAACCTAGTATTTCAGAGAGATAGCCAAGGGTTATCTCGTTCTGCTTATTAGCCTTCTCTCGGATGAAAAACTGTCTACTTCCAGTGTATGACACATAAATCCAACCTTATTCCTAATTCCTAGGGTAGAGGTCAGCTCTGTGTGTTGTTTGCTTTTGAGTTGTGTGCATGTTTTATTGAGGAATTAACTTCAGAGGAAAGGGGTATGTTTGGAACTTTATAACTGCATCTGTCACTTCTCTTAGTCAACCTCTTCTCCTCTCTCCTACCCTGCTTTTTGCTAAGAGAATCAGGGATAAACTGCTTAAATAAATGTGCAGCCTGCTGAGTCCAGACTGCCCTCAATTGCTTGTGGTATTTTGAGACATAAAATGTTGTTATTTGAAGCTGTTCAAAGAGGCTTCCAGCACATGCCCGGGCAGGGCCTCAGGGTGGGCAGAGCTCAGCTCAAATGCTGGCTCCACCAGGCTAATAACAGGGTAACATGGCTCCTGTCTTACGACCAGCCTCAGAAATTAAACCTGCACTTCTGGGGCCTGGCTGGAAACCAGCCCTCCTTCCCCTGCCAAGGAGGAGCTGTTTCCCCCGGGACTATCTACAGAGATAGTGTGGCCACTCTTGGGCATTAAAAGCAAACTGACTGGTTTAAGCCATCAATTGCTGTTAGTGTTGGCTGCTGCAAGTGAGGCCAGAGCCTGGAGGAGGCTGGTGAAGGGTTGCCCACCTTCTCTCTTCAGTGCCACCATTACCCTACAGTAGCCCTATAGTAGTCCCTCCCCTCCTTATCTGTGGTTTTGCTTTCCACAGTTTCAGTCACCCGCGGTTGACCGCAGTATGGAAGTAGGTGATCCTCCTCCGACATATCATCGGAAGGCCATAAGTAGCCTAATGCAATGTCACAATGGCTGTGTCATTCACCTCGCTTCATCTCAGCACATAGGTATTTCATCATCTCACATCATCACAGAGAGAAGGAGGCTGAGTACAGGACAATAAGATAATTTTGGAGAGAGAGACCACATTCACATAACTTTTATTATAGTGTATCATTGTAATTGTTCTAGTGTATTATTAATTTTGTTATGTTTATTTTTGAGAGAGAGAGAGAGAGAGAGAGAGAGACAGAGCACGAGTGGGGGAGGGGCAGAGAGAGAGGGAGATGCAGAATCCAAAGCAGGCTCCAGGCTCTGAGCTCTTGGCACAGAGCCCAACTCGGGGCCCAAACTCCCGAACCATGAGAGCATGACCTGAGCCGAAGTCGGATGCTTAACCCACTGAGCCACCCGGGCGCCCCTGCTAGTTTGTTATTATTATTATTAACATTGTTCATCTCTTTGCCTGTTTTATAAATTCAGTTTTGTTATACATGTACAGGAAAAACCATAGGGCTCAATGCTATCCATGGTTTCAGGCATCCACTGGAGTGGGGGGGCTGAGTCTTAGAACATATTCCCACAGACAGGTGGTGAGACCACTGTATGTGATTTACTCTAATAGTCCTACAAGCACACTAGGGATCGTGGAGGGTTCATCAAGCTCATTTAATACTAGAAAACCAGGGCACAAACTTATTAAGGCTTAAGGTTACATTGAAACCCTAACATTTGTGTTTTGCTTTTGTTTTTTGTTTGTAAATTTTATTTTATTTTATTTTCCAGTTTTACTAAGATATAGTCGACATATAACATTGTATAAGTTTAAGGTGTGCCACATAATGATTTGATATATGTATATACTGCAAAAATGATCACCACATTAGGTTTAATTAACAGCCATCACCTCACATAGTTACATAATTTTTTTTTATTGTTGAGATAAAAACTTTTAAGATCTGCTCTCTTAGCAACTTTCAAGTATACGATACACTATTATTAATTCTGGTCACAGTGCTGTACATGATATCCCCTTGACTTATTTATTTTATAACTGGAAGTTTGTACCTTTTGATTCCCTTTACCCATTTTGCCTACTTTCTGGAACCCTGACCTTTGGCAACCACCAATCTGTTCTCTGTTTCTAGGAGTTCAGTTTTTTTTAGCTTCCACATAGATGTGAGATCATATAGTATTTGTCTTTCTCTGAGTTATTTTGCTAAAACCCTAACATTTAAAAATGGAAACCCAGCCTCTACATATCTGTAGAAATGATCATTTATGTGAATTAAAAATAATCAGATTCTATTTTAATTACACTGCTCCTTTCTGAAAAGAGATTATAATGCAAATGAAAAAAATCTCAATACTTCCCTGTTTTTAAAGCACCTGGGTGGCTCAGCTGGTTAAGTGTCCTACTTCGGCTCAGGTCATGATCTCACAGTTCATGAGTTTAAGCCCCGTGTAGGGCTCTGTGCTGACAGCTCAGAGCCTGGAGCCTGCTTAGAATTCTGTGTCTCCTTCTCTCTCTGCCCCTCCCCTGCTCGTGCTCTCTCTTTCTCTCTCTCGCTCTCAAAAATAAATAAACATTAAAAAAATACTTCCATGCTTTATTTTTTTGGAGAAGAGAGCAAACTGAAATCAACCAAAAAACACTTAACCACATGATATGTCAACAAGTTTCTACTGTTTTGCTTAGAAGACTTTCCAAGTGTTACATAGTTTCATTTTTAAAACACTGAATCCAGAGTCCTTTGCTATTAGATTTTAAGAAATTTCATATATACATTTATGAAAAAATAGGTTCTTGGTGAAAACTTGGAAATTGCTCTAAAAACAGAAAACAAAAGTCATCCTCTAGTGGAAATTAGAAGTAACAGTTTGCATTGCTATAGCTTCATTCTGTTTTTCTATGCCTACGTAATTGTCTTTGAACAAAATTAACACTTTGCTCAATACACTCTGGAGTCCTCATTTTTTTCACTTCACATCACCTCAACCTATTCCTGTAACATTAAGATGAGAATACATTATTTATAATGGCTGACAATATTTCACCATTCTCTTCTTGAATTTTTTTTACATTTAGCTGCTAGGACAGCTCTCTCTCTCTCTCTCTCTCTCTCTCTCTCGGTTCTCCACCTTAGAATCTTCTAAATTTCTGCAGAACCTCTCCAATTTCTTTAAAAATTTTTTTTTAATGGTTATATTTATTTTTGAGACAGAGAGAGACAGAGCATGAGCGTGGGAGGCAGAGAGAGAGGGAGACACAGAATCCGAAGCAGGCTCCAGGCTCTGAGCTATCAGCACAGAGCCTGACGTGGAGCTCGAACTTGTCAACCAAGAGATCATGAACTGAGCCGAAGTTGGACGCTCAACCAACTGAGCCACCCAGGCGCCCTGAACTTCTCCAGTATCTAACAGTGGGAAGTGCCCCAGAGTTCAGTCCTAAGGCTTCAGGCTGCCTCTCTTCTCCAGCTGTACTCTCGTGCCCAGTGATCCCATCCATTACCGTGGCCTCAGATACCATGCATGTACTGCCAGCTCCCCAGTTCTATCTTTAGAGCTGAACATAAGTACAACTGCCTTTCGGCCATCTCTGTGGCATCTCTATGACTCATGAACGTATTGAACTTAGTAGGTCTAAAGCTAAACTCTAATGAACCTGCACCTCAGGTCCCAATCTTAGCAAGGTCTCCATCCTTGACCTACGGTGGGCCTCCAACTTGGTGTGATGTTTTCCTTGACTCGTTTATATCACACATCCAGTCCTTCAGCAAAACCTACCAGCTCTTCCCTTCAAGAATGTTTAGAATCAGAACTCACCTTTCATCTCATCTTCATTGCAACCACCCTGGCCCAAACCACCTTCATCCCCTGGTTGGATGATTTCAAAAGCTACCGAATGGGTCTTCATCCTGATTCTTTTCTGGACCCTGACAGTTGATGCTCAACACAGTAATCGGATACTGTCATCGGTCTGTTCAAAAGCCTCGAAGGGGTATTCCAAACTCACTGCTAGTAAAAGCCGCTGCAAACCATCAGTGCTTCTACCCCCACCCCGCTGGCCCACGTCCACCCTGCTCCAGCCACACAGGTGTCCAGTTTGCTCTCCCTTTGGAGCTTTGCCTGGGTGTATCCTAACCTGATAGGTTCTTCCCCACAGATAGCTGCCTGTCTTGTTCCTCCTTGCTTCTGGTATTTCTGGTCAAATAGCATCTTACCTTTGACAGTTCTCCCTGAACTATATGAAGAGCTATCTTCCCACCCAATACTTCTTCTCCACACTCCTATTTTTATTATTCTCCATATTACTTTCTCTATGGAGCATATGTATTAGTTTCCTATGGCTGCCATAACAAAGTACCACAAATAGGGTAGCTTGAAACTACGTAAGTTTATTCTCTCCCGCTTCTGGAGTCTTGAAGTCTGGAATCAAGGTGCTGGGAGGGTTGGTTCCTTCTGAGGGTTCCGAGATTCTGTTCCATGCCTCTGTCCTGGCTTCTGGTGATGGCTGGCAACCCTTGGCATTCCATGGATGTAGATACACCACTCAGTCTCTGCCTCCATCTTTACATGGCTGCCTTCCCTCCGTGTCTCTTTCCTACTTCATAAAATGCTACCAGTCATACTAGGTGAAGGTTCACCTTATTCCATTTGACCTCAGTTTAATTTAATGAATCCATGTACAATTATCCTTATTTCCAAATAAGGTCACATTCTGAGTTAGGACTTTAACACATGTTTTCTTGGGGACACAAAACAGCCCATAGCAGCATACAACATATTTACTTGTTTATTTGTTTAGTGTTTATTCTATTAGGTTATTTGGGTCTTTATCCTCTCTTATTGGGCATTTAGGTTGTTTCTGATTTGGACTTATTATAAATAATACCATAACATATCTTCATTTTTTTTACATATATGAAATTTATTGTCAAATTGGTTTCCATACAACACCCAGTGCTCATCCCAAAAGATGCCCTCTTCAATACCCATCACCCACCCTCCCCTCCCTCCCACCCCCCATCAACCCTCAGTTTGTTCTCAGTTTACATATCTTCAAACACACTTTTTTTCCTCCTTTGATGTTGATATTTTTTTTTCCTTAGGGCAAATTCTCAGGTCACAGACCCTCAAAGAGTCAAAGAGATTAAAATTTTTTTATAGCGTTTGATTTATACATCCTCATTTGAACCACTTGGACTAAAGAGGATAGTCATACATATTTGAAGACCATTCACATACACATCCATCTTTTAAGACAGTGGCCTCCCAACTTTTTGTCATGGGTATAGTCATTAATTAGTTCATATTCTCTTAGGGGGTAGAGTTTCCTATTAACTGGCTCCTACCTACTGGACCTGGGCCAGATTCAAAACTGAAGGCAATGCTGTGTGGGCATGGTGTGAGGGAACCAATCACCCCTGGGAGACTGGGAGTAATCGTACCCATTAAATCCCTCCTAACCATGCAGTGCTACATGAACCAGCCAAATCCCCTATTTAAAAAATATATATACATATAAGATGATCAAAGAAAAGGCCACTCAGCTAAAGGCTGTTGTTTTGTCTGGAGCAAGGGTGAGCAAATGGCACCGATTATCTGTGAAGCTGGCTGGACATTGCAGTCAGTCAGCTGAGGTCCCTGAGTATCTATGGTGCTGATGGATAATTCCCCCTTTTGCTGAACTTTCCCATGGTTCTCTGTAATAAACTTTTATACCTGCTAACAATTTGTTCACATATCCTGCTTGTAAGCCTGAAGAGAATTTGACTAACAAAGCCAGCATGATATTGCTGTACAGAAGGAATGTACCCCTTGACGATCTCACCAATGGTTATGCCTGTAAGCAACTGGGTCACCTCAACCTTCCCAGCTCTGGAGGTTGCCATGAAAACCTTTTCCTTAGGTTTCAGTTCAGCAGTTATAAAATGGCGGCTCAGTGTTGATTTATTTAATTACTGGTTCGAAAAACTCAGCACTTAAATGTTCCTTACTTATTGTATACGAAGTTCACTGATAGACTGAAAAGTAGTTGTAAGTGTTATCTGCTAAATAATATTCTTCATTCACTGGGAATTTATCTAACACTGATCTCAAATTATTTAATAATGAAATTTCAGATTTACTGTAGACACAAAAGTCCTCAGACTTATGGAATTTGAGGATCCATATTGTATAATCTATCATTTGATTTCTGTTGTTGTCAATTGTCTGAGCTGTGGCCAACCTGAATGCTTTGATGTTTCCATGTAGTGTTGGCCCCTATGCAGAAAATAATCATCAGTTAAATAAATAAAACAATTAGGAATGGAACACTGGTACCTATAGTAGGCACAATTTTAAGATGAGCCCAGTGAGTCATACTTGTAAAAGCCTATGAATTGCTTTTAGCAAATGGGATATGGCAACAGTAATAGTCACCTCCATGGTCATTGTTATATAAGACTCCATTGTAGTAGATTCCAGAGAGAGAGAGATTGTCCTTCTGGCCTTGAAGAAGTAAGCTACCACATGGCAATGAACTGTGGGCAGCCTCTAGAGGCTGAGAATGGTACCCGGGTGAAAGCCAGCAAGAAAACCAGGACTTCAGTCCTTCATCTACAAGAAACTGAATTATGCTAGAAACCATGGGAACAGGGAAAAGGCCCCCACACTCCAGAAAAAAATGCAGCTGGGCTGACACCTAGGCTGCAGCCTTGAGAGACTCTGAGCCTCGAGGACCCAGTTAAGCCATAACTTCTCACCTGTAGAAACTGAGAGAATAAATGGATGTTGTTTTAGGCTACCAAGCTGGTAGTAATTTGTTACTCAGCAACAGAAATGCAGTACTGTCTCCTTATCCCGGTAGCATGCAAGAGAGTGGGTTTAAATCTCAGCTCTGCTACTTACTAGCTATACAGCCTTGGCAAATTTTAACTCCTCTGAGCCTGTTACCTTAACTATTAAAAATAGTACCTACTTCAGGGTGTTGAGGATTGAATGAAATAATGCATGTAAGTTACTTAGCATGGCACATGACACTAGTAAGTTCTCAGCAAGCGTTTTTCATTGTCAGCAGAGGTGGGGGCATTTTTAGTTCCATAATGCTAAACATTTTCATCGTTTCTTTTCTCCACGTACCCCAAGTTTGGAAGATTTTTGTCTATCACTTTAACTGAATTTGTTAAGTAATCATTCACTTCCCCATCTATTTCTGCTTAATTAGACACACAGAGCTTCTGATCAGCTTGCAGTAGTAACATAATAATTATAATTAATATAATTTGGCTAAAAGCAAAGACATTTGATGTTATAGTTAATGCAATTTCCATTAGCTTTTGAAATATTAGAAAAGAGTGGTTGAGCCTTGTGAGAGTACCCGATTTGGACCCTTGCTGTTAGTTGATTGATGGGAAGTAGGCATTGAGTGACTTTCTGTAGTTCAGCAAGTTAATCATGATTTACCTTTATATGTCACCATATTTGCTCAGGTAGTGTTGGACAGGTGAGATTGGCTGAAAAGAAAACCAAGATCAAGTAAAAGAATAAAGTGCCAAGAAAGGACAAGAAAGACGTTGGATACAATATTAAAATTATTTTAGGCACTTACTTCTTGGAAATTAGCTTTAGAATGGCTAAAGTTTTAGGAATTGTGCAATGTCAAGATTTGAGTCATGGTAGAATGAATAATTGTATTGATGCTCTGCATTTGTATATTTTAAAAAAAAATTTAATGTTTATTTATTTTTGAGAGAGAGAAACAGAGTGCAATCAGGGGAGGGGCAGAGAGAGGAGATGTAGAATCTGAAGCAGGCTCCAGGCTCTGAGCTGTCAGCACAGAGCCCGATGCAGGGCTCGAACCCACGGGCTGCAAGATCATGACGCTTAACCGACTAAGCCACCCAGGTGCCCCTATATTTAAATGTTCTTGTAATTTATGTTTGTATAGGAATATTTGAAGTATGATTACTACTCTTTCATTAGTGCTTTATTTCTTCTTTGAATATTATTTTTTTATTTAAAAAATTTTTTTAATATGAAATTTATTGTCAAATTGGTTTCCATACAACACCCAGTGCTCATCCCAACAGGTGCCCTCCTCAATACCCATCACCCACCCTCCCACCCCCCCGTCAACCCTCAGATTGTTCTCAGTTTTTAAGAGTCTCTTATGGTTTGGCTCCCTCCGTCCCTAACTTTTTTTTTCCTTCCCCTCCCCCATTGTGTTAAGAACAGAATATTATTTTTAAAAACTGCATTTCATTGAATTATTAGCATCAAGGCCTGATATATTCAGTTTTTTGCTGAATACTTTTCAAGTGGATTGCAGACTTGATGGCAAATTTTATGTATTAAAAAAATTTTTTTTTTGATGTTTATTTATTTTTGAGAGACACAGAGAAATAGAGCATGAGCAGGGGAGGGACAGACACACACACACACACACACACACACACACACACACACACACACACAATCTGAAGCAGGCTCCAGGCTCTGAGCTGTCAGCATAGATAGAGCCTGAGGAGGGGTTCAAACTCATGAGCCAAGATCATGACCTGAACTGAAGTTGGTTGCTTAACTGACTGAGCCACCCAGGTGCCCAGGAAATTGTATGTATTTAGTAGAAGTTTCTTTTATACAAGCTTACCAAAAATTCTGATAAACAAGAAATAGCTATGTTGTAATGAACTATTTCATCTAGTTTAAAAGTATACTGATTTTTTAAGTGCAGAAAACAAAAATAAAGCTTAAGAAGTACATTCAAAAAGTTAAGGTTAAATAAATTGTATTTTCCAGTTTATACTCTGAATATACCTTGAAAAACATAAGTTCTGTGATACAACGTACACAATACATGCAACAGGCACACAGTACATACAACACCCCACAGTGCACACACAAAACACACAAATGGCAACCCATATTAGCATTTAAAGGGCTCTGAGAAGTCCTGCAGTAGAGAACTATTGAACTTTATTTAATCATGTTTTTCTGAAATTAATCTCAGAATCCTTCCTCCTCCCCCCCCAAGTGACCTTGATTTCTGATGACATGGTGCTTTCTGGAAAACACTTTGTGAATGATGGCTCTGGGAGATTTTCCCTAAGGAGTTAGCTATTATGTAGGATAAGTATAAGGTACCCTGAATATTTATGGGTGAACTTTGCAACCATTAAAACAACTCACAAATGAGACACAACACCTCCAAACTATGTAAAGAACATTGAGGATCCTGGCAAGTACTGGAAACTCTGTTACTTCCTGAGTCCAGGTTCTTTCTTTTATGCACAGACGAAGCCTCGTGTAGTTGCGGTGCCGTTCCCTGCTCATGTAGGGACAGAGGTCCTGATGAACATAAAGGTGGTCACTTTCCTGCAAAGTGGGTCAGTAACCCCAGGTTGGAAGTCCCCCTCCCAGCTGTGTCAGGAGCCTTTGACTTGACAGCATGATGTGGAGCAGTAGGCTATTTGCATTCCTGCTCCAGAGGGATCAGATCAGGATCCAAAGGCAGCGCCTATCAGCTTTACCCCACCCTGTTTATTTCATGGAGAAAGACAGAGGACTATATTTCAACATCTCAAGAATGTACAGTAGGGCTTGCAGGGTGCTTACTCTAAAGATTAAAAAGGTTTTATCTTCATAAGGAAGCTTTGACATTTGCTGTCAGGATGCCAGACCACAATTCTATATAAGCTTTCCTTAAGGTTCAACCGACAGTGTCTCGGGTGCTGAGAACATTTATTGCCAAAATGAGAATGAATGGCTGCACAGTCTAAGGCGTTAATGTTTTGTATTTTGAATAAAACTGTGATTGTTCCACAGAGTGACTTAAACGTTGTAAAGTAAATCAAATATTTTGGCAACTCCTAGATAGGCCCTTTCTTAGTAAATTACCTGTTTATTAAGGTGCAGAGCAATGAAACAATTTGCTAAAAATTGTTTTGCTTCAGTTCCCTCAGCATTTGAATACATACAAGATATTTTGCTGTGTTCTTTGCCTATTGATGTGCCCCATTGGTAGAAAGTAAATATCTGATACCTTCATTCTTCCAAGATAATTTCTACTCATTGAAGGTCTTATTTGATGGGCATTGCAGACTGAACACATCCCAGAGTCAGCCTGTCTGCCTTATTATTTTTTTTGATTTTTAAAAATATTTATTTATTTTTGAGAGACAGAGAGAGACAGAACACAAGCACGGGAGGGGGGGGCAGAGAGAGAGAGAGGGAGACACAGAATCTGAAGTAGGCTTCAGGCTCTGACATGTCAGCGCAGAGCCCAACACGGGGGCTGGAACCCATAAACCGTGAGATCATGACCTGAGCTGAAGTCTGACGCTCACCCGACTGAACCACCCAGGCGCCCCCTGTCTGCCTTCTTAAACACACAAACTTAACCAGCCTGGCAAATGGTCCTCAACAAAGCCAGTTTCATGGGAATCAAATTGTTTTTTTTTTTCATGGGAATTTTTAAATGTTAAAGGACAACATCTATTCATAAATTAGTTTCTCATTAAAAAAAAATTTCCCAATCACCAATGCTGAGCTTTGTGCCAGTCCTTTCTAGCCTTTTAGTGTATTGTCTTGAGTTGAAACACTAGAACCAGTATGTTGAAAGACATGTATGTTTCGGGAAGCTGCGTACTGATAGGATATTTCTGCCCTACCAGAAGTTCAGAGACAGGAGCTTCCCTAGCTGTAATTCTTGAGATCATTTCTAGAGATTGTGATCATTTCCAGAGCCTTAGTATAGGTGCTGCGATTCAGAGGGTGGCCTCCTAATTGCTCGAGAGTGGATTGTAGTGGTGAATTTTATGTGTCAACTTGGCTGGGCCATGATACCCACATATATGGTCAAACATTATTCTAGATGTCTTTGTGAAGTTAGTGTTAGATGATATTAACATTTAAGTCAATAGACTGTGACTAAAGCAGATTGCTTTCTAGAATGTGGATGGGCCTTGTCCAATCACTTGAGGACCTTAATAAAAAAGACTGATCTGCCCAGAAGGAGGGAGAATTCCGCAACATTTGTATTTTCCCAGATCTCTAGCCTGCCAGCCTACCCTACAGATTTGGACTTGCCAGCCTCCATAATCATGTGAGCATGACTCTTTAAATAAATCTCTCTCTCCCCCTCTATGTACCAATCCTATTGGTTCTGTTTCTTTGGAGAACCCTAATACATGGGTGGATCTTTTACTGTGCCTTGTGGTCAACTCAAGAGCTGCTGTATAAAGAGCGGTCTGGAATGACAAGCAAGACTTTCAGCAGTCTATCTGGGTCTCAACATTTGACTTTGATCTTTTCCTGGAGCTTAGCTTCTGGGTGCTTTCTGAAAATCCTGGTACTGACCCTTGGGCTGGCTCCTTATACACCAGTTTGACCCTGCCTTTTGTATAACAAAATAGGCTCCCTTACGAACGAGAGTCTGAGCCCTCTGACGTTTTTCTCTCCAGCTAAAATTATATGTGGTGGCTCCTAACTTTGTATAATTTAAGGATCTATTCAGAATTTAAACAGTAAACATGTCTAATATGATACAAGGTTAATCAGTCAACAATTCTCAAACAGCATTTTCTTGTACTTGCCTTATACAAGTCACATAATGCTGAGCCTGTTCTATTATAGTGTCATTTTATATAATTTTGTGTATTTCTGCTTATCATGTTTCAGCGGATCCTATGCTGGAGGAGAGGACCTATAAAACATCTAATGCATAGTGTCATTTGTATAAATACAATATTATATGTCAATGATCTAGTTCTCAATGGTGGTAACAAGTATTATATTATACACAAGTATTATAACACAAGTATTATAACACAAGTATTATATATATACAATGTATGTATATATATATATATATATATATATATATATATATATATATATACACACACACACACACACACACACACACACACATATGGAGAGGGAGAGAGAGAGAGATCATGTTTACTGAATGCTTACTATGTGCCAGGCACTGTTGTGTAGGTACTCCAACAACCTTAACTGAGAGAGGTGCTATTATTAGCCCCATTTTGCAGATGGGGAAACTGAACTGCACACCTAGCAAATGATCCTTGAGATTGTTTGACTGTCCTTGTTGGGAGGCACTTCTATTGCCCCACTGATGGCCTTGAGAATTTCCCCTTCTGCTTCAACCCACAAATGTAATAGCATAGTAATCTCCTAAACTCACGGTCAAGGACGTTACCCTGAGGAGCTGTTTCATCTTCAACTTTTCTGGCTGACTCTGTTTTCTGAAGTCTATTCTAGTGTCTGATTTGTCATGATTTCTTTTTATTTATTTATTTATTTATTTATTTATTTATTTATTTATTTATTTAACATTTATTCATTCTTGAGAGACAGAGCATGCGTGGGGGAGGGGCAGAGAGAGAGGGAGACACAGAATCCGAAACAGGCTCCAGGCTCTGAGCCGTCAGCACAGAGCCCGACGCGGGGCTCGAACCACAAACTGTGAGATCATGACCTGAGCCGAAGTCTGACGCTTAACTGACTGAGCCACCCAGGTGCCCCTGTCATGATTCCCTTTGTTCCTCCCCTGCCCTTCCACAAATGACCCCTGGTTTGCTGGGTTTCTGTGTCCTGTCTCTTTTCCAGCAAGCTTTGTACCTGTCTCCAAGGGCTCAGCGTGCTCAAGGTTATGGCTGTACCATCAGAAAGCTCGTTCACTTCCTTCTCAGCTTCTTGGTCTGACCTGTTCTGTAAGACTGAGGGCTCCGGATAGCTGAAGTTTTCTATCCATAAAAGAAGTACACCCATTCCTTTTTTCTGACTTGTGCATAGGATGATTTAGCCTCTTTTCACATACTTTTTTTCTTCAACCAAAGTTAACTTTGCAGATTTCATTTAAATACCACTTCAATGAACTTGTTACAAGTTCTCAATGCTTCTGGTTCTGTTTTTTAACTTTGAGAGGGCAGCCTTCTATTGCTGTAATACACTGAAAAATCTCCCTAAAGCCAAATGAGCCTTTTCTACACTTCTCTCTCTGGAGCAGACTTCGATTGCCCATTTAACATATTCCTTCCTTTTGTGCCAAAGCATGCTTGTTGTCTGTGTGTGTTTATGTCTTCTTAAGTAGCAGAAATCTATCATACCTGGGGCCCATGGCATCGTAATTGTGAAGTATCTGTAAAAATACTACCTTCCTTAAGGCACCTGGGTAACTCAGTCGGTTAAATGTCCACCTCTTGATTTCAGCTCAGGTCATGATCTCATGGTTTGTGGGTTCGAGCCCTGCATCGGGCTCTGCACTGACAGTGCAGAGCCTGCTTGGGATTCTGTCTCCCTCTCTCTCTGCCCTTCTTTCCCCTCTAGCTTTCTGTCTCTCAAATAAATAAACATTAAAACAAAGTACAGTCCCCCAAAACAGGTGGATGCTACAATCCAATGCATTAATTCCTGTTAGAATTATAAGGGTTGAATCCTGCTAGAGCTGAGCAGATAGGGCTCTCATGGTCAGGAGGTGGGGGTGGGGGGATGGGGGCAGGAAAGAGCGGATGGACTGGGAACTCTCAGACCCAAGAACAGGGCCCTGGAGTCAGAAATAGGCAGTTGCTCCTTATGGCCACTGACATGGACACTGAGGAAAGGATGGCCAAGTTGGAACCAGGACAGAGGGGCAGGGAGCCAGAAGTTGAGGTGCCAAGGACATAAATGGAAAGCCAACGGATATTTGGGTTCCTATCCAGGCTGAGAGTTCTGAGGCCCTGAGGCATCTCCACTGGTGCTTCCTCAGAAAGCAAAGTTCTTCTGAAATGACACGAAAACTCCCATTCTCTGCGGATTAAAGGGTCTGATTGTACTGGAGCTAGGACATGGGAGCTCTGCATACCAATGGTGATATCCTTGATGGTACATTCATGCCCTTTTCTAGAGAAGGAATTTCAATGCTCCTGAAACACTGAATTGAATTGAATTGAACTGAGTTGAGTTGAGTCTAATTGAAGAGAAAGTGTGGGGGTGGGGAGGGAGAGAGAGATTGAAAGAGACTGAGAGAAGGCTGCAGTTGGGTTGAGGCAACCTATCTGAAATTCGTATTTTAAAATTTAAGCGTTTGTTTATCTCCAATCATGATGTTCCATTTGAGAAAGGAAGGGAATCTGTCTTGTGAGTCAGATACTTCAGTTTAACTGTCTCGTTTGTTATTCCTCTCACAGCAGAGGAAAACTAAGTAAATTGTATAACTGGAATAATTACACTTCCTATTTTTGGGCACCATATTTACCAATTCTTTCTTAATAGGATTAGAACAAATTCAGTAAAAACTCATTGTGTGGTGCAAAGGGTGGTAGTGGTTAACATAACCTGACAAGTAGATCCCTGTGGATTGGAAAAGAGGCCATACAGGTCCACAGATTAGAGAGATACGGATCTAGACAAAATAATTTTTGAAGCATCTTTAAAGATATTATTCCAGCTTAATCCATAAACATAATTATAGCATTCCCCCACTTATTTTGCAGGTACTTCATCATTCTGTCCCCTCTAGAGAAGAATAATCTCTTTGATAGGATAACTCTCATTTACCTCTAGTGTAGCTGGGATTCCCACGCATAAACCTGCATAATTAGAGGCCCACAGGAGATCTGACAGTCTTTCACTTGGTTTGTCTCTCAAAAACTCTCATTCATTTTTAGTTTCTCTGAAGCATCACAAATGCCTTCCCTTCATTGTGCTCAGGTCCCCAGCATCCTGCCTCAGGGCAGCGAACTTTCTGGAACTTTCCTGAGACATGGCACCTATATCTAAACACCCTGTGGCCTGAGTTCTGGTGAACAATGAAAGGCATGTATGGACTTGTAAGGATGGGAAGATTTTTGCCTTTGTGCTTTTTGTCAGTGGGAAGCCCAGGAGGCTGGCCCTGTTTCAACCTCTACACCTTTCTTTTTATGAAGATAATGATGATCACAGAGTCATATTATTGGCCTCCCTGCAGGCACTCAGAGGCAGGCAACCTAATGCTCTGACGTTCCTTTGCCTTTCATTTAAAAACGACATGTAGAAACACATAGACTTGGTCAAGATAATTTGTGAAAGAATCTTTGAATTTAATTAAATAACATTTAATAATAATATAGTTAGTTCATTTGCATTGTGTATTGCAACATGGAAAGGACTTTCGCATGTGTTACTCCATGTGCTACTTGAAACATTAGACCTGTCTTCATGATCACACAAGTGTTACAGCAAATGTTTTCCTTTATTTCCATTGGGAAGTATGACAGAAACAGAATATTTGCCCTTGACTCTTTCGCATATGCTGTCCTATTTTTATGCTTTTCATTATAGATTAAATCCTTTCTTAATCTAGTGCTTCTCAAAAGTCTCTTGTACTTGTCCTTCTATAGCCTAGTGCTTAAGCCAAATTTGGATTCAGGGCCATATTCTTGTTAATTTCCTTTGTAACAAGATGTGTTGTTAGCAATCTGTGCAGCTCCTTCTTTGGTTTGGACTTGCAACTGGCAAACTCACAAAGCTAGAGCAAAGGGCAGGTGGGCTGGCCTCCGGGATAATGTTTCCTCTTCTTTTCTGCAACAGCTTGCATCTGAAACAGTCCCCCCAAAAGGATTATTTGATGAAATTTTGACATTTGGAATATATAAATAGGCTTCATAAAATGGTATGGATGAACAGAGATTTTTCTGAACAAATATGTGAAAGAGAAAATAAATAACATTGAAATGGGAGCTGGATCCCTAAATCTGAGTTGAAGAAGAACTTCTTTCTTTTTCCTCAAAGCCTCCAAAATACTGAGGTGGGCTTCATATCAATAGCCCTTTTAGGGGGCTATGCTCGGATCGGTGGGGGGCAGGGTCTGGGCAAGCAAAGTGAGGGACAAAATGCAGAATTTTACCAAAACACCCTTTTTATTGAATCTATTGTACATACAAAAAAGTATGTTGTGTGTGTATTGTATGTGTGTATGTGTGTGCATGTGCACAGATTTTCTAGCTCTGCTCGCTGAAAAGGCCTATAAACAATGACCATCTGGTAAATGAGCATCTCTGGTGCCCAGACTGTAGTCTTGAAATATCATTTCCCCCTAAAAGAATCTAGAGAAATAGCTATTTCCAGGTCTGGGGTGGGAAATGAAGATGTGTCTGGAACATCTTGTCATACTAGATAGTGAGAACACTTATCAAAGACCACCAGGATTCTGTGAAAAACACTCCAGAACCAACTTGAAGAGACTTCTGGTGGCCAACAAAGGGAAATTTTGAGCTTTGAAAAGGATAATAATTAAAATTAATTGGAACCCATCAAATAACTTTAAATCCATGGCTTCATAATGCTATTTTAAAAAAATGATCCCCTTTAGAGTATGATAAGGAAGCAATTATTTTTGTGACAATTGGTAGATGAAGGGAAATAATCATTTATTCTGCTTTTCCCAGGTGAATGATACCACCAAGTAACCAAATAGTAGATGAGGGAAAGCATGTGTTTAAAAATTATGGATTAATGAGGAGAAAAGAAATGCTAGAAGTAGAATATTACATTCTTCAACCCCCTCTCAAGTAATAGAACATTGAACATCAACAGCTGCTACCATCACAGAGAGACAAACAGACATCACATGACTCTTGAGGAAAGAACAAGTCAACACCTAGAGTCTTGCAAAAGATAAAACCCAGGGATGAACAGTCCTCTGGGTCCAACTGCCCATGTGCAGGACAGAGGAACATGGTGATCCCCCCTGTGTGTATAATCCGCCAAATCCTGAACATAGGAGCTCCACAGGTCAAATTTCCAGAGGAGTTGCGGGCAAAAGAAAGGGATGGAGAAAGGAATCTGTGGAATATGAGACATTACAAGACATGTCAAATTGACAAATGAGTAATATTATACTATAGTATCTAGGGATGCATGGTTACATGATAAAACTGCAAACACAAGGGTATGATTACTATAAAAGTCAGGGTTGTGGTTATGTTTGTGAAGAGGAAGCCACATTGACCAGCACAGGACATGTGGAAGGGCTTCATTAAGTTATGTGTTTACTTTCTGCAGTTTTTTTTTTGAATCTGGGTTTTATTATATAATGGAAAGTCTGAAAGAGAAGAAGAAAACCTGGATAGCAGTTTTCACATTTACATTTCATGAATGACGTGAAGGGCTTTGATAGTCGAGAGCCGTTTGGGTCAAGGTGCAGTACGAGGGAATGATAAAGAGCATGAGCTCTGGAACTACCCCAACAGGGTCCAAATCCCAGCTTGGCCACTTGCCAGCTGTGTAACCCTAGGCAAGTTACTCAGCTTCTTTGTGTCTCAGTTTTCTCATCTGTAAAGTGGATGACCTTATAGTTTCAACCTCAGCGCATCATCGTGAAGTTTAAATGAGAAGATACATGTGAATGTTTGGGATATTGCCAGGCATATATATAGTAAGAGCTCAACACACATTGGCTATGTTATTTCTGTTTCTTAAAACTTGCTTTTCTCTCCTGATAATTTTCCTCACACGCCACAGCTTTATCTCTTTCTTAAAAATCCTTGGTGGGCAGGGGGAGGGGGACATCCTCTTCTAGTGTAGTCCATGCCTCTCTTCTCCTTCTATCCTCTGCTTCTCATTCTGTTTAAAGACCCCAAAGGAAGCATCTGGCAAGACAAGGAAGGAAAGATCCCAACCGGGCAGTCAGAATGTGTTCAGTGATGAGTGGCGGGAAAAGGAGTTTTCTTATTTGCCACTGGATCCCCAGCACCTAGAATAGCATACAACACTATGTTGGCACATACTAGACAATTTGTTGAAGAGGTGAAGGAAATAACTTGCAGAACATGACTTAGAAAATGTTGTTTAAAAGTGTGTGAAGAGTCAGAAATGATCCAGGTCTTTATTTTTGCCTTCTTCCTGCCTTGCTGGTTTTCTTTCCTGTTGCCCCATTTCAGTATTCATGGCTTTGCGAGTCAGTCTAATTTAGTATCTGTTCGTAAAATTGTATATTGCACCTGCTCTTCTTTTAGAAGCTACATGTTGACCCCCGTGTGCCTGCCAACCATCTTGCTGCCGTGCTCCTCGGAGCTCCTTCCTGCCCTGTGGATCCATCCATTTTGTCCCCTCTTCCTCCGATACCCTTCTTGTCATTGTTCCCATACCTGGCTCCTTCACAGTTGATGGTCCCAATGTAGATGGGTCCATTGCAGCAAAGCCTTCTGAACCAGTCTCTCACAGGTAAATCTCTCAGGCTGAATCCTCCTCTTTTTCTTCAAAGTACCTTCCACGTATATACTTGTGAATAAATATTTGTTGAGTACTTGGAGGAGTAAATGGCCATTACAACACATAATTAGATACAGGCTATAAGAATGGAAGCATGAGAGTGAATTGACTTGTTCATTGTCTCTGCCATAACTTTCATGAAGGAACAATGACTGTTGAGCTTGATACTTTTTAGTTCTTGGCGGGTGCTCAAGAAATACTTTGTGAATGAATGAATGAACAAGTGCATAATGCATGTAGCCTCATGCTTGGATTTGGGGTAGGTGGTTCTACGAGATGAAGGATCAGAAACTCATTGAGAAGGTATAGCAAGAAGATGGGGAATCCAGGGCCGAGATGCTCACACCATTAAGGAAACATGCGGTTGTACTAAAGATCTGCATACAGCCAGGTGGACCACCTCATAGCTTTATCCAGAGATGGACTGGAAGACAGGGCTTAGGAACAGGGACTGAGGCTGAAGCCAAGTCCCAGGGCCCAGGGATGGTGAGCTGGATTGCTGAGTCTACTGGGCACCCAGTGGGCAGTCCTTGAGACACTGACTCCAAGAGGCATTTCTGGATTTCTGAGAGTGATTGACATCTGGGTTCTACCAGGACCACCAGCATGGCCTGCCCCTGCCAGGGTGCTTTAGGACTTAGCCTATACTTGCAGACAGAGTATAGCTTAGCAGGCTTGAATTTGAACTTTCTTTCTGCCACTTCATAACTGTGTGACACTGGGCAAGTTTTTGGCTTCTCTGAGACTTGGCTTCATCATCTATAAAACGCAGATCAAAATACCTACTTTCTGTGGCTGTTCGAAGATGAAGTGAGGTAACGTCAAGTGCCTTGTTGGGCATTGCTCAACTCTGGCTGTGCATCAGAATAGTCCATGCCGAGTGTTAGCAATGTACACACACACCCAGACCCGACTATTGGAGTTTCTGACTTAGGAAGTCTAGGGCGGGTTCCAAGCATCGGTGGTTTTAGGGAGCTTACAGGTGATCAAGACACTCCAGCTGAGTTGAGCAAGATTGCCTTGGCGCATGTAGGCAACAAGACACGGTAGGCAGCTTCCTCATTCCCCTCTTCCTCCACGGCCACCACCTCATCTTCTTTCTCATCCTTTCTCCTTGTTTCTTTGCTATTGGGTGTAGGTGTAGGTGGGCTCAGTCAGGAGATGGTTGGGGGAGCAGAGGCATGAGAAACAAGTGAGGGCTGACAGTGTTTATGTTGGACATGGATCCCAGCAAATGGCTAGATGAAAGCCACAAGATTGAGGTCTTGGTGCTAATTAGTCGGCTTTAAACATCTGGAACAACAAATGTGAAGGTGTGAAAGGCAGTACTGCCAGTATTTCATTTGCATGAAACAACTCTTCCATGCACTTTTCTGCTATGTCTGTATTTTAAAATGACTTTCTGCTGGAGAGCTTTGGACATTGTCAAATAAAGCACAACCCTTCTAAAATCAATGTGGTAGAGTTAAGTTACTCGTGTGATGAAAATTTATTAAGTGCCTCCTGGGCTAAGGACCATGGAGATAGGATTGCTTTCCTTCAATAACTTTGTACTGAGCACTGCTCTAGGTGTTAAGATGTATCCGTGAAAAAAAAAAAAACCCAAAACAAAACAGATGAAAATCCCTACCCTCTTTGAGCTCACATTCCAATGGGGAGAGATAAGCAGTAAAAAGTAGACCTAGTAAGTAAATCATAGAATGTTAGACTGTGGTCAAATGCTATTTAAAGATATTTTATATGAGACAGTTAAGGAGACACATTGGGCAGGGGAGACAGGAAGCCTCTGCAGGTCAGGAAGGGTGGACAGATAGGACTTGTAATATAACAGGATCACGTTGGTTGCAGCATTGAGAATAGATTATAGGAGAGCCGAGGTACCAAGGAGAAGACAAGGGAGGAGGCTTCTGTATCAATCCAGGGGAGACTCTTGGTGCTTTGGACTAAAATGGCAGCAGTGGAGGTGGTGAGAAGTAGATATATTTTGGAGGAAAATTCACCAGCGTTTCCTGACAGGTTGAATTGGGTATAAGATGAAGAGTAGAATTACTGACTCCAATGTTTTTTTTTATTAAAAAATTTTTTTAATGTGCATTTATTTTTGAGAGAGAGAGTGAGACAGAGTGTGAGTGGGGGAGGCCAGAGAGAGGGAGACACAGAATTGGAAGCAGGCTCCAGGCTCTGAGCTGTCAGCACAGAGCCCAATGTGGGGCTCGAACTCATGGACAGTGAGATCATGACCTGAGCTGAAGTTGGACACCCAACTGACTGAGCCACCCAGGCACCTCAGGGTTTTTTTTTTTAATTGTTTTGTTTTGTTTTGTTTTGTTTTGTTTTGTTTATTTGGTTTTGCCTGAATAACTGAAAGACTGGAGTTGCCTGCAAGATGGGAAGACTGTGGGTAAGTCCAGTTTGGGAAGGAATACTGAAGTCTGCTTTGAGTCATTTGAGTATGACCCCTGAGTGGAGATGTCTAGGAGGCCTTGGACCTGGAGTTAGGAGGAGTATCTGGGATGGACAGGCACATGTGGGGAGCTATCAGGGTATAGGTGATATTTAGAGCCAGGGACTGCTTGGGGTCCCTGGGGAGTGCAGATGGAGAATTGACAAAGCAAGGACTGAGCTCCGAGGCTCCCACAAGGTCTGGGAGACAAGGGGGAGTGAGAAAGGAGAAAGATGAGGAAGGGCTGGAGAAGTGAGAGGGAAATGAAGAGGGTGTGGTGACCTGGAAGCCCAGGGGAGCAAGTGTGGTGAGGACAAGAGCACTGGGCCAGGTGCCACTTGTGGGTTGCAGTAGAGGACAGAGAAGCGCCCGCTGGGTTTCATGACGGGGAAACCATGACATACCGTGACAGGAGTGGTCTTCCGTGCAGAGGTTAAAGCCAGCTTGGAGACAGAATAGAGGAACGGCAGGGAGCTGAGTAGGAGAATTAAGTCCAGAAAAGGTTTTTGTTCTTTTTTCTAATGAGAATGACTGTAGCATTTTTGTGTGATGATAAAAATAATTGGATAAGGAAAGGAAGGATTCTTGATGCCAAAGGTGGGGGGGGGGGGAGCTGTTGGAGCAAATACCCTTGAGTAGGTGGGAAGGGATGGATCTAGAGCACAGGTTGGGGGTGGTGCATGGGGGGGTCATCCCCGTATTAGGTGGGAAGGCAGCACACGTGGGTGCCGATGCCAGTGGTGAGTAGTGGGTGAGTCAGTGGATTCTTTTTTTTTTTTCTTCTTCTTCTTCTTCTGATGGCTTCAGTTTTCTCAGTGAAATAGGGAGGAAGGTCATCATTTAAAATTGAGGATGGCAGAGAAAGTATCAGAGGCCTGAGGAGGATGGATAAAGTATTAGATGGTAGTCTAGGAGAGCAGGGAAACAGACACGGTTGCTTGGCAGCAGTAACAGCTCACTGCTGTTCATCATCGTGAACTTGAAGTGGGATCGGTGAGCGTGGCTGAGCTTTTCCCTAGCCACGTTTAAGTGTTCAGGTGCAGGCGCAGGTTGCTGGGGTTTTGCACCTGGGGGTTTGCTGGGGCTGAGGTTTTGCCGAGTGACAAAGCTAGAGGGGGCAAGGGAGCCATTATGATAATTGGCCAGGTAATTTAAGCGGTGAAAAAGGGAAGAGGACAAGGGATGGTGAGAGGTGGTGGGATCAATGGATCTACAGTCCCAGTGGCTGAAGGCTTGTAATAGTTGGGGCATGAGGTGAGTGAACTGGAGAGTTAGGAAGTGAGTGGTCAGAGACTGGGATGGATGAAAATGAGCATGTGGATGGTGGGGTAATTGTTCACCGTCGTGGATGACTGGGCTACCTTTTGTATTCCTCCTTGCACTTAGATAGGACCAGTGACTACTTCTGGCAAATGGAATGTAGGTGGGAGTGATGTGCCCCGTTTCTAGCCTGGCCTGCAAAAAACCCTTCCGTGCAATCCCATACCCTCCCTTTATTCTGACAGCCAGCTGGATGCTGAGAATCCAGCCAAGGACTGTAAGTTCCTGGGGTGTGGCTGAACCTCCAGTTAGAAGGATCCCAGGTTCCTGAACTGTCACCTGGACGGCCCTCCATCCAGCCCCAAAGGGGTGATATACCAAGAACCATACATAAGCTTAGAGTGTATTTATTTTGTTCGATTCTTTGGTATTTTGCAAAGCACTGATCCCACCCCGACTAAATCAGATGTTGAAATTATTGGTTTGGGAGGGTGTGTCCTTGGGAGTGAGTGGTGGAGGGGAGAGTTCAAACAGGATGATTAGGGGAGGGGAGTTCAAGTGACTAAGAGGATGGATTTGGATGCTCCATCTGTGTGCATTGAAATCACCAAGAATAGGGAGAGACGTAGTACAGAAGAGAGGGACAGTGAGCTAGGTGAAGTAATCACACAATGGGCAGGAGCCAGCAGGAGTGGGCCATGGCAACAAGGAGAGGTAGTGAGGGCTATAGGGGTGATGGCAAGAGAGAACATGCTGAGGGTAGGAAGGAAGGAGCGGAGCGGTATGGAGGCAGTATTTGTGGGGGCAGGGAGGACACCCATTCCACCTCCAGGCCCAGTACTGGGAAGAATGAGGGGAGAACATCAGTGCTGCAGGAGAGCACTGCAGGGGAAGAATGTCCTCAGGAGCCCTAGGTGAAAGGAATATTCAGAATAGATTTTGCTATAGAAGGGCTGTGGATCCACTGGAGAGCCCTGTGATTAGAAGATGGAGACAGAACAAGAGATGTGTAGACCTTCTGGGGAGTAGAAAATCAGAGACCTGGGGCCACCCTGAAGTCGGGCTTCTGTGGATCAAAAGGGATCAAAAGCGTGATGTGAGTAGTCCTGGGGGACCCAAGGCAGAGAGTGCTGGCAAAGGGGCTGGAGAGCAGGGAGCAGCCGGGCTTCCTGGGACTCCACCTCGACCCCTGTCGGTGGATGCCAAGAGGTCTGGAGAAACATGGAGTTAGTCCTACTCAGAGAGCCTTCTCCAAGCCCTCAGACTCCTCGTCCAGCCCCGAGGATGAAGGAAGAAGGCCTAGGGGAGTTTGGTCTCATAGTGGGATGAAAATACAGTCTCACTCTTGGGATGCCCACGTTATAGAGAGAGAACACAGGTGCCCACGTAACTATGCCTCAGTGGGCACATCAGAGCAAACGTCATTTAAAAGGTTGCTCTGCGCTCATCGGTAGAAAACAGAGTCAATATGCCGTCCACTTTATTGTGGTTGGCTGGGCAGCTGTGTACAAGTGCCACCCACCCAGGTGAAATTTTGCCATTTCCCCAAGCCCCAATGCCTTGCTTCTCACAGAGTGGGTCCACCAGCCAGCAGCCTGAGCCTCACCTGGCCACTTGTTAGAAATACAGGATTCTGCCCCACCCCAGACCTATTGAATCAACACCTACATTTGAACCAGATCCCCAGGTGATTCGTATGCACATTCAAATCTAGAAGCACTGTGAATGTGTTCCTTGTTATTAGTAGGAACAAAGCAGGTGCCTCCATGAAGAAAAAAGGCAAGTATGAGAAGAAGCCCCAGGAAAGATTACGTGTTATTCATCAACCTTAAAATCCCAAGTTCAATGCATCTTTTCCCCAGCCCTGGCAGTGTATTGGATTCATGTGAACTTCATTAAAAAATAAAACAAACAAAGTTCTAACTTGCATGGCTGGAAAAACATTTCATTGTTTCTTTAGGGAGAAATAGATCAGCACAGACAAAGTTGATTATACAGAATAAGGAAAAAAACAACTCTGAACTTTTAACCTGCCTGAGTAGTCATGGAAGTCTTAGAATCATAGAATTCTAGAATGTAGAGCACTGGTTCTCCATGTTGGCTATAGATGAGTGTCACCTTGGGAGCTTTCAAAAGAAAAAAAAAGTAGCAATGAGCAATGCTGAGCCCCAACCCCAGGTATACTGAGTTGAATGTTCTGGGGTTTTCAAAAGCCCTGAGTGATTCTAATACAACAAGAGTTGAGCTTCACTGTTAGAAATAAAATTACATACGTAATTTTCAGTGATCGAGTAGCCAGAGTCAAAAGGTAGAAACAAGTGTAGTTAATTTTAGTAATCTATCTTACTGAACTCAATATATTCAAAATATTATTTCAACATGTAAATAATATGAAAAAAATAATGAGATATTTTATATTCTTTTTCCTTAACTAAGCTTCAAAATCTGTTGTGTGTTTTGCACTTACAGCACCTCTCAATTCAGCTGAGGCACATTTCAGTAACTCCGTAGATTCCTGTGGCTAATGGCTATTGTGTTGGACAGGACAGCTTCAAGGAATAGTGTAGCGCCAGACTGTGAAAGATAGATTTTCACTTATGGAAAACAAAATGATTGTCTATTTAAAGTAGAAGGGATGGTTTAGGGGACAGTAAGGTATAATTCCACATTATTTCCCATTTGCCAACAACCTCTTAAAGGTTAGTTTAGAAATTCATTGAGGAAGTAGAATTTAGAAGGTTTGCAAATTTTTTTTTTCCAAAAAGGGACATGTTGGGTGGGATTTAAGTGATGTAGTCAGATCCTTCCATAATGCTCTATAAGGCACATGAATACTGTGCTGAGTCTTTTAGTACCCGATGATATTGGGACGTGTTGGACTTCTGGTTTTGATCTAGGAAAAGGTAAGAAGGTAGTCACTGGCCACATTCCCTTTTTCTCTCCTGGAATTAACCAGTATGATGTACAAGCATCTTTGGGGATTTTGGTGTCTGCATAGCTGAGTCAAGTGCTAGAATCAGGGTTGTGAAAGACTAAAAGTCTGTGGCTTGGCATTCCTGGCCCAATCCTTCTCAGAAAACAAGCATCACCCACAGATCTCCCAAACCAGTTGTTGAGTATAATAGAGATCTTCTTTCTAGGATTAACATTAGATTGGATTCTTAGAATCTGATTTTTTACCATAGGTTCCCCCTCCCCAAAGGAATTAGAGAAATCACTTAGTCAATGGCTTGCATTAAATTATAACCAGGTCATGTAGCTCTTCTGAGCGTAAGGCAAATAAGTGGAAAACCTTAGAGACATGTGCTGAGAGCTAGGTTAAACACATTTCCCAGGACAGATTGCAGAATAGTTTACCACTGCTGATGGTGAAGTGCAGAGGCACCCTAGGGGGATGGTCTCCCTCCCAACCCCCATCTGTCTAAGTGCCCATTGCTCATGTCAAGGCTCTTTTCCACCATAATGTCTTTGCTTCCACCAAAGCTATTCCTACCCAAAGCTGACTATGGTTTAACAAAGGAAAACATCAAGATGGACGAAATTTATCTTTGGCTCCTCTAGTCGCTCCATTTTGTGCTCCTCCCCCACCTTTGCCAGTAATAGCCCCTTCTTCTGAAGGCCCTGGAGTGTGTCTCTGCTGTCGAAATCCTTCTCAGCAGAGTCCTGAACTCATTCACACCATGGAGTAACCTGTTTCCACCAAATGGAACATAGTACAAATGTTCCATAGCTTACAAATGACACATAGCTTTCTCTCCCCATGCTTTTGTGATAAAGGAATAAAGCACTACCAGAAGAATATTAGGCATTGTCTAGGTGGCGGAAGATTTTTAAAAGGCGAGTGGAAAATTAATAGCACTGAATAGGCAACAGTGTCCCGATAGAGGAAAGGATGGCGTCGGAGAACCCTCAAGGGAGTCAAGTATGAACCTGCAATAATGATAGGCTACCACCAGGGGGCGCTTCGGTGCCTTGGTTGGGTGGTCAAACTCCAGACGTTTACTATAGCCAGAGAATAAGGTAATTTTTACTTCTTTAAAAATGTAGAACTTAAATAATATTACCAAAATTAGGCCTAACGATGGTTCATATGAGTAAGTTCTTAAAAAAATCAACCTAAGAAAAAAATGTGCTACCTGTCTCACCACTCTTTCAGGGTAACTCTGTTCATACTCCCAGATGTCATGATTACATTCCTTCTGACGCACACTGATTTCTGTTTGGGAGCCATACCCTTTTATTAGGATGAGAGAGAACACTTAAAGGGGACTTTTGCAATTCCAGTTAGCCCAAGAGTATTCTGTAACTTTCTCTCTTCCTTTTCTACTGCTATGTGGAATGGAAGGAGCAGCTCTCTGTGATAAAATGTGGGGATTATTTTGTAAATTTGACTGTGGAGAATAGTTACATGATATATATCTGTTTTTGGTGAAGTATTCTTAGCTGATATTTTCAAGATGTCATAAGGGATTTTGAAGTCAAATTACTCGGAAGTCACCCATTAAGAAAAGCCTGACACTGGCCAAATGTGTATGATTTAATCTGTCTGAAACCCTGCAGTTGTCCCCTTTGCTTAAACATGAAGGCAAATGCTGTCTAATGTGAATGAATATAGGAGAGACATAGTGCATTAACTTGAATTAATGCTGAAAGGTAAGATGAAGACATATTATAAAGAAATCTTAGTGTTTGACTCAGGAGTTTACACTTAACTAGGTAGCTGTAGGGAGCCACTGAAGGTGACGAGGAGGATATTCTTGCAGTGGTGCTTTAGCTGCCCTTTGGGAAAATGGAAAGGAGGAGAGGAGCCCCAAAGCTTGGTGGAAGTGAAACCTGTAGGAGCAGCAGCAGATCAGATGTGGAGACAAGGGAGGAAATGGGAGTTAAAGATGATTCAGATTGGGGCACTTGGGTGGCTCAGTGGGCTCAGCGTCCGACTCTTGATTTTGACTCAGGTCATGGTCTCACGGTCATGAGACAGAGCCCCACGTCAGTGCAGAGCCCATTTGGGATTCTCTCTCTCCCTCTCTCTCTCTGCCCCTCCCCCACTCAGTCCTGTTCTCTCTCTCTCTCAAAATAAATATATAAACATTAAAAAAAAAAAAAAAAGATGAGGGGCACCTGGGTGGCTCGTTCGGTTGGGCATCCGATTTCGGCTCAGGTCACCATCTCGCGGTCCGTGAGTTCGAGCCCCGCGTCGGGCTCTGTGCTAACAGCTCAGAACCTGGAGCCTGTTTCGGATTCTGTGTCTCCCTCTCTCTGACCTTCCCCCATTCATGCTCTGTCTCTCTGTGTCTCAAAAATGAATAAACATTAAAAAATTAAAAAAAAAGACGATTCAGGTTTGAGCACAGGAGGAAGATAGTGACTGAAAGAACAGGGAGGCCAAAAGTTGTTGGGGAGAAATATAATAAACTTGGTCTTGAACATGTAAAGTTTGAGCATCAAATAAAAGATATACTGAAGCACTTTCAAGAGTATACAGCAGTACTCTCAGGTGATAAAATAGTAACAATAGTATCATTAATTAAACATGGGGCAAATATGTTGACTTTGATTCTTTGTTGGACAGGAGCGGGGACTATCAAATAGAATTGGCTGAATGCAAATTCAGATTCCACAGCTTAACTAGCTGGGTTATCTTGGGTAACTTAACCTGTTTATGTTTAAATTTCCCTATCTGTAAAATGGGACTGTCAGAAGTATCTGTTCATAGCATTGTTGTGAGACTTGAGTGAAATCACACCTGGAAGTACCCAGAATAATGCCTGAAATACAACAGTAATTCAAAAACAATACTGCCAAATGCTATAGAGGACTCCAAGCTGATAGGGAGAAAATAAAAACCACGCATTGCATTTGGCAAAGAGAGGTGAGTAATGACATTTAGAAGGAGAGTTTCACAGAGTGGTGGTGGGGGAGCACAAAGCTTGTCCTCAGGACGTTAAATTTCAGTCACAATGTAGAGCAGTAGTAATAGCAAACTCAACAGAATCGTAACTCATGTGTATTTCTTTCAAAGTGGCCTGTTGGAATTTGTTACACATTGGGGGAGTTTTTCCAGTCTTTCTCATGCACAGGCACAAAGTGTGACATAGTAACAATATGTAAAAGAGTAGATGTTTAATATTTATAACATTCATGTTTGTTTTTTCTCAGAAGAAAATTTAACAGTATAATTTGTAAAATGGAAGGAATCTAATTATCATGTCCATGCTGAGTAGTATGTTATCACACCTAGGAATTGCATTGGTGAACATTTAAAAAATATTTTCTTTTTTTAAAATTTTTAACTTTTTAAATTTATTTTTGAGAGAGAGACAGAGCACAAGCGGGGGGTGGGGGTAGGGGGGCAGAGAGGGAGACACAGAATCTGAAACAGGTTCCAGGCTCTGAGCTGTTAGTGAAGAGCCTGACATGGGGCTCAAACCCATGAACCATGAGATCATGGCCTGAGCCAAAGTCAATCACTTAACCAACTGAGCCACCCAGGACCCCTTGATATACAGCTTCTAAAATATTATGTACCTTGTCTTAATATTCTTCACTATAACACTTTCCCTGGGATTCATACTAGATGTAGATCAATGATTTAATTACATCTTCTCACAGATGTTTTTTAAGGATTCTCCTGAGTCTTAAATCAAGTTGGTTGTATATTAGTATCAAAATTTGGTTTCTTGGAGTATGAACATGTAGAAAATATAAAATTTTCTCTAATTTCATTTATAAAATGTAAAATTAGAAAAGCAATACAATCACATTTTAAAAAATACTGAAAAGTATTTACGCTACTATTCAATAAATCACTCTAGGCAATGTGGACTATTTACTTCAGGATTTTTAAAAAATGACATTTCTTTTTACATAGTTGTAAATATCCCATATATGCAATGTTGGACCTGCTCTTTAATATGAAATTAATAATTTTTAGTTGCCTACATAGTCTCCACAACCATCACTTTAATTATTGGATAATAATTTATCAAGTAAATATACTCTAATTTACCTATTTATTCCCTTCTAGCTGAACATTTGTTTCTTGTTTCCATTTTTTACTGTTCAAAATAATAGCATTGAACATATTTAAGGATGTAACTGTTTCATATTTAATATTTTTTCTTTCTTCTTAGAAGTTGCACTGGGGATCAAAGGGAATATGCATTTATATAGCATTTGGTATACACTGCCAGGTTAGTCCCCAAAGGAAATACACGTGTGTGAGTGTGTGTGTGTGTGTGTGTGTGTGTGTGTGTGTGTGTGTAGTTTTGCTGATAGAAATTGATGCCTTATTTTAGTTTGTAATTCTCTGATTCCTTGTAGGTTTGAGTCCTTTCCTAATTGTATCCCTCTAAAGTTATTTGCTTGTTCAAGAGCTCTTTTGTGTTGGCCTAATCTATAGGAAAGCAATTCTTCTGTTTAAAATTGGCAAGTGGGTACAATGAAGTTAGGTTATTTATTGCTTTCTGATACTCTCTGCCCTCACTAACCAAAGTACAGATTTCAATCTGCAGCTATGCTTTTGAAATGTAGCCACAATATCAATAAGCTTTAAAAGGGCTAAATAATGTTTGTGCTGAAGTAGAATAAATTACCTGAAATACTTCCCTCAGAAAAAAGCTTCAGGGGTCCTTACAAAGAGAGAGAGAGAGATCTTTAAAAGGCAAAGTTTGATGATATGAGTAGCGTGAACTTATAGAAGGCAGTGGGACAATTTGAAAGTATTTACTGAAAATAATTAGGTTGGAGAGACTAATATTAGTCTGAAAGGAGCAGGAACAGATCCTAGCAAAAAAGTAGGACAAAAGGAGAAGAGAGAAAGTTTATTGGTGGGTTGGGGGGATATTTCATGCACTCCAAGGCAGGGATATAGCTGAGCCTCAGGAAGAGACTTGTGGGTGGGACTCTCTAGGGTACCTCCTTTCTCTCAATCTCTATCTCAGCTTCTCTCTCAATGCCCATTTATTCTTTTAGTTAAGGCCTTTCAGTCTTGGATCCAAAATTTATTGGCCAGACTTAATAGAGAACCCTACCCACAGCCCACCACAGCTGTGTGGCCAGGAACTCCAGAGTAGAGAGACATAGCACTTCCTACCAAAACCGTTTGGGTGGTGAGTGAGTGGGTAGAAGTCATTCCTAGAAAATAGGCACTGAGCAAAAAAATTAAATAACATGCGTGCTATACCTGCTACCCTATTTTCTTTTCTGCTGGCTAATTACAGCTTTAGCTTTGTAGGAGCTCTTAGTCTACTCTGACTTGACCATTCCTCCAATTGGCTAGATAATGGCACTTCTGGCAACATGAGTATGTTCCAGTGATATGTATCTTTTTGTATATTTCTATTCCCATACAAACAGTGACTTGTAAATGCCTATGTGTGTATCGATACAAAGATAGAAAGAGATATTTTCTCAATTGTGTCTGTGAGAAAATTCTAGGGAAAATACCTCATTTTCGTTGGCCAGATAAGTTCTAGAAGTACTGAGCTGTACAAAGATATACAATTTCTGTATTGCATGACTTGTCAAGGTCTTTAGTGCATTATATACTTTTAAGTTTAGGAAGCAATCAGTCTGTCTTTCTCCCTCTTCAAGGTATATAATGCACTATATACCTATTCTATATTAATTTGAAGAACATTGTGTGAACACTTTCCATATTATATAGAATGCAGTTTGGGAAGGGCTGGCTTTGGTCCAAAGATAAATCTGAAATTCCCTTTGGAAAAGGGGGTTGTGTGCAAAAGAGAAGATAGTTTGTTAAAACCCAGAGGAAAAGGCAGCTGGAGGAAATAAGCACCTTTGGAAGAAGATCAGCCAGCGCGGGGGATGAAGGGTGGGAGTGAGTTCTAGCCCTTACATTTTCCATTGACTTGTAAAGACCTCAGGTGAGCTGTGACCTCTGCTTCCTCTAGTGGAAAACACTAGATTGAAATGTCTCTTTTCTGGATCACCAACTATCTTTTTCATGGTGCTTGTAATGATTTATGAAACACCTGGCCTTGAAATTTAGCACTATTTGGAAAGTTTCCATATAAGATACTGTTCAAAAACAGTAAGAGGTCTAGCTACTTCCTTCAATTAAAATTATCATATCATTAACTAGGTACAGTATTTAGTAGATCTTTCAACTTCCTTATTTCTCCCTCCTTGCTCAAGATGTTTCCTTCTATATCAAGAGAAGGAGTTTTTTTTTTTTGTTTGTTTTGTTTTGTTTGTTTTGTTTTGTTTTTTCAGAGGCTACCTATAAGTTATTGATTTAAATATTGAAGCTATTGGGGCAACTGGGTGGCTCAGTCCATTGAGCATCTGACTTTTTTTTTTTAATGTTTTTTCATTTTTGAAAGACAGAGACAGCACAAGCAGCAGAGGGGCAGAGAGAGAGAATCCGAAGCAGGCTCCAGCCTCCCAGCTGTCAGCCTAGAGCCCAATGTGGGACTCATACCCATGAACCACGAGATCATGATCCGAGCCAAAGTCAGACGCTCAACCGACTGAGCCACCCAGGTGCCCTGAGCATCTGACTTTTGATTTCAGCTCAGGTCATGATCCCCGGACTGTGGGATTGAGCCCTGTGTCAGGCTCCACATAGAGAGTAGAGCTTGCTTAAGATTCTCTGTTGCTTAAGCTTGCTTAAGATTCTCTTCTTGCTCTCTTTCAAATAAAAACGGTAATAAACAAATAACTGGATAAAAATAAAAATTGAAGCTATTGTTTTTAACATCCTTGAAGCCAGCCAAAAATAGGTACATAGAACTTTTGATATCTTTAAAACACCTTAAAGGTTAGTCTCGCAAATCATTCATTCATTCAATTACTATTTGTTGTGCACTTATTACAGGCCTGGGTTTCTTCTAGGTGCTGGGGCTGTAGCAACAAACAGATAAAACCCTACCCTCATGGATCTTCCCTTTGAGTGTGTGTGTGTATGTAGACTGAATACAGCCAAATGACAATATAGTGTCGAATATTTAGCACTAAGAAAAATAAAGCAGGATAAAGGGATAAAGAGTGACTGAAGGTACTATTTCAGATAGAACGAAGTTCACTTTGTTCAGTTAACATCTGAGCAGAGACTTGAACTAAATGAGGGAGTCAGTCATAAGGTTATATAAGGGAAGGGATTTCCAGGCATCTGAAAAGCAAGTGCGAAGGTCCTGAGGTGGTCATGTGCTAAGTGTGATTCAAGAGCTACAAAGAGGCCACAGTGGCTGGAGCCAGGTGACCGAGGGATGGAAAGATGGGAGTTGGTGCATATGTGTGTGTATTTGTGTGTGTGTGTGTATGTTGGGGGAGAAGCAGACAGTGAAGAGCCCTGTGGTCATAGGAATAACTTTTTATTTTATTCAAAGTATGAAAGGACATAAAAACCAGAATACAAAGCATCAGGGTCAGTATTAGGTATGTTTATTATCCTTTTCCCCCTCAATCCCTATAGCTAAAAGCTTCTTCCTTGCAAGGGAAAGAAACACATGTCCTATCTGGCAAGCACTTTGGGATTAGGGCCACAGGAAACAACAGGACCACAAGCATGAGAGCCACAGTGAATAGGCCCTTTCCAAACGAGATGGGCATAGCTGCTGCTTTGGGGTTCAATTTGTGGTCTATAAATATCACTGTTCATACAAGCCATTAACTTGGTGACGGGGTGAAGAAAGGCAAATAGCACCAGCTTGGAACTGCCTAATGATGAGTCAGAATTGCTGTGTTTCTACCTGTATGCCTTAAATGAACAGAAAGCTATTTGTAGGTACAGAGAGGCATGCTGGTGCAAGCTGGGAAGAAGCATAAATCAGGTGACTCTCAAGACTTCCTGGTGTCAGGAGCAGAGAGTTTTTCTCTGTGCCCTTAGAAATCCACTTAAGATAAAAAGAGATTAGGTGTGAGGAAGTAAACAGTCCTCTACCCTCCTTGGAACACATGCACTGCTGGTGGGTTTCATGCAGGGTACTCGCACCTAACTCCGGGAAATATCTTTTTTAATGACACGTACACATGGTGACAGATTCCAGGTGCCAGGGCCTGATGGTGCGGCTCACCAGTCACTCTGCACTTGGAAGCTTTCAGTTTGAACCCTGGCCTTGCCCCTGAGTGAGTCCTCTGGTTTCTCCTTGCCCCTCCACCATTGTTGGTGTTGGAGCCAGAAAGAGCCTGGGTTCCAGTTCTAGTTCCACATCTCGGTCACCTTGTGTCTTAATTAGCAAGCACATACCCTTCCAGGGCCTCAGTTTCCTTGTTTAAAAAATGGGAACGATAACACATATCTGTTGTTTTAGGATGTAAAGTGCGCAGCAAAGAACCTGGCATTCAGAAAGCATTTGCAGTAGATCTTGGGATGCAGTAAATAGAAAATTAAATTTAAGTGTTATTATCCACATCCAATAGTTTAGAAAACAGAGTTCTGAAAAGCATGGAAAAATTTACCAATTGACAAAATGGCAGAGATAGAGTTTCAACTTATGTCTGCTTGAATCTCAAACCTGAATCCTTCTAGGATCCCGGGTGGTCTACTGAGAGAACATTACCATTAGCAGATACTTAGTGTTGTACTGAAGGAATCCACTGAAAATAAAACAACAGGGGATGTGGAGCCAGAGGGTTTATTCTTCTGGCCTAGCCTCTGAATCTCATTGGATTCTGTGAATAATTAATGTCCAGGAAACAGAGCCAATCCTGTTGTTGATGGATAAGTAGAAATGTATTCTTAGGCAACACTAGACAAAGATGCTTCTAGCTCATTTTCTAAACCAATTCCTCTTCCTGGCAGTCAGTTCTAGAATCTTCCAGCCTTTATAGACACCCTCATTTTGAGCCTTAATCCCCTTCATGGGGGCCACTACCACTCCTCTAATAGCTTGACCCAGACATGAAGACAGATCTTAAATCTCACTGTAGACATCTCCTTCTTGGAATAAATAGCCCTGGTTCTTTTAGATTTCTCATAAGACCTGTTTACTTAGCTTTTTAATAATTTTCACAACTCTTTTCTGGACATTTTCCAAACTTTTCACTACTTGTCTCAATTACTGAGTCCAAAATTAGACATTTAGCTCTGACAGAGCTCTGAGAAAGGTGAACCAAAGGACCCAGGGTCCTGTGTACCCTGGTCCTGTTTATATGTCCCAGGAGCATGGTTTGTGTTTATGCTATAGCATATTGAGTCATTTTCCTTGCATTTCAAAGAAATGCCAACTTTGAAAAAAATCAATAAATTAGGAAGCCAGGGCTTTTAACGGTATTTAACAGAGCTGCTATTACCACTACAGTAATGGTCAATCTCTATACATATCTTTTTTAGTTCTAAGGAAAAACATAAAAATGAGTGATTTTTTTTTTTTTTAGCATCAAGAATTTACAAAGCATGTCAAGCAAATAGATCACTTAAATGCAGCATATTAGTGTTCTTGGCCTGAGCAGAGCAAAATCCTCAGGTAATAAACAATTTGGGAGGGACCCATAGGAAGTAAGCAAATAAGCCAAGATAAAGACTTTACAGCACAAGTCTTCTTTGAGTTTTTAAAGTACCAAGATTTGGTTTTTCAGTTATAACTTTTGGGAGATTTAAAAGGGAATACTTGGAATAGAGAAGGTTGCAGCTTTTTGCTTTTAAAAATACCCTCACTGGGGCGCCTGGGTGGCGCAGTCGGTTAAGCGTCCGACTTCAGCCAGGTCACGATCTTGCGGTCTGTGAGTTCGAGCCCCGTGTCAGGCTCTGGGCTGATGGCTCAGGGAAACATGTTCATAATTTGATATTTAAACATTCCGTATGTGATTTGGTTAATTATTTTGAGAGCTAATACCATTTCATTAAAAATTTCTTTCAATTCAGTTTGGGGATTAGATGAGTTTTCAAAATTCTCTTAAGTTACGGTTTATTGCATTTTTGGTCAGTGCTTTTTTTTTCCTCTATGGGAATATATTTTCCATTTTTGATTTCTATTTCATTGACGAAAAATATTTCCATTTACAGAGATGTGTTATCTAACCAATTGATTAAGCAGACATCAGGCTAAGATTCTGTCTCCCACACTAACCAACTATGTGACCTGGAAAAAATGACTAAAACTCTGTGGCTTAAGTTTTTTATGTGACAATAAATGATTATAGAGTTTTTAATGCAAGCTTAGAACATGGTAACAGCTCAAAAAATGTTAATGTTAGCTAACAGAGATGTAAGTACTCTTACATCTTTATTCACTGCTTCTATTTGTTCAATTAATTTGAATTCTAATCTAGTCCTTTAAAATACTAGTCATCTCACCATTTTAACAATCTCATCATTGATAAAAACATAAAATATCCATCAAATTAACAACCCTTTAAAAATTCCAGTTGAAATGTTGCTTACAAAACTGAACTGTTTTCTTGCTTTTGTTTCTCTGACTTTACCTGAGATACCTTTTATTATTTCTTCATGAATCTTTATTAACTTGTGACATTTCTACTCCTTATGAGATTTGTGAGTGTGCTTTATGTCATATATATTTTTTGCTAACCAATATACCATGGTTTTCATAATCGTCCCCCCCAATCACATGTGTACCCCTTCCTTTCCTGTGGTTCCAGGATAGTTTATTTTTTAAAGTAAGAACTTCTATTTTCCTGATTTTATATACCCATGACATTTTTTTCTCTCGTGAAGTTTTATTCTTCTCTGACAATTTTCCTAAGCCAATTGGAAACTTGGAAAACATTAGTATTAAGTTTCTATCTAAAGGGTGCCTGGTTGGCTCATTCAGTTAAGAGTTGGACTCTTGATTTCAGCCCAGGTTATGATCTTGTGGTTCTTTGTGGGATCGAGCCCCGTGTCAAGCTCTGTGCTGACAGCATGGAGCCTGCTTGGGATTCTCTTTCCCTCTTTCTGTGCCCTGCCCCTGCTTGTGCTCTATGTCTATCTCAAAATAAATAAACGTTGAAGTTTCTAGCTAATAAAAAATGTGTAAGTGGGTGAACAACATCAACGTTCAACTTTTCTCTGCTAATGGAAACAAAAATGATCATACTCTGTGGTAAACCGTTACCTTGGTGGCAACAATGAACCTTGACTCTTGGTTCACACCCTTGTATAGTTCCCTCTTACATTGACTCTGGACTTGGTCATGGAACTTTGGCCAGTGGAACATTAGCAACTATGATACAAGTGAGAGCCTGAGAAGTGCTTTGATCTTGGGGCTTGTTTTCTTGGACTATTTGCTCTTGGAACCCACCTGCCATATTATGAAAAAGCCCAAGCAGCCATGTGGACAGGCCTAGAGAGCAAAGGACTGGGGCCCTGGCCAACAGTCCTCGTTGGGATCCCAGTTCACAGCCAGCACTAACTTGCCAGCCTTGTGAGTAAGCCATCTTGGAAGTGGGCCATCCAGCCCCAGTTGAGCTGCCCCAGCTGACATCATATGGAGTAGAGACAAACTGTCCCCACTGGATCCTGATCAAATGACAGAACTGTGAGCAAATAAATGATTGCCACTGTCATAAGCTTCTACGTTTTGGGATGGTTTCTATGTAGCAATAGATAACTGAAATATACAATCACTCTCATTCCTGACCTCAGGTACATAATCAACAGAAATTGGCAGCAAACTGACTCAGGGCTACACTTATGCTAGACAAACGTATATCGCTTCCACCTAAGACATAATTAGATCCCGAGAACAGGGGGAGCCTGAGGCTCAGGTGAGCAGCAAATGGTGCTTTTCTAGAGGTGGCAAAAGTTTCCTCCCTCCTCCTCCTCCTCTCCCCACCATCCTTATTGACATACATTCATGGAACACCAGTCAACAGGACAAAGTTCCTGCTCTGATGGAACTTATTTATTCTCCTTCCACTTCAGTTGTTTACCAAGATGCCATAACCTCTGATAGCTTGAAGTCTGACTTCCTTTCTCATCCCTTATACAGTACCAAATGTTGACAAATGACCCAAAGGCGGCTGGCCAAGAGAATGAGCAAGTGGGTCGTTAGCCCATTTTCAAAGACAGTGACTGACAGAGATGACAGAAGAATTGAGATCTTACATGTGCTGCATTCATCCTTAAGAGATAATTTTTCTACACATATATTGCCTGAGGTTGGAAAGCTCTACATTTCCCTTTCTTCAGTGGGCAGTGTGTCTCTTAAAAGCTCCCATGACCCAGATTTCCCTGTGGAATGTTTCCAGGCACCTCCTTGCCTCTTCAGTACTCAGGAGGTTTGTGATGTCTCTCCAGATTCTGCACACCCCTTGGTGTGTGAGAGAGTAGGTGGGTTTTAGCAGCTGGGGCAGAGGCTTGCAGGGTGAGACAGCTCTTGGCTGCAGTTAGAAAATAAAACGGGTGGTACGTTCCAATTTCCTCTTATGCTGAGCAGCTGACCAGAGGACAAGCGCTGGAAATCCTGGAGAGGTAGAAACAAGTGGAAGAGAGTTTATTGCTCTATAAATACTTCATTTACTCCGAAGCAGAGGACTCACCGGTCATTTGAGGACACAATGGAAGATTAAGACGTTTTCCTTGTAGGGAGACAGTACAATGCAATACTTGCAAGAATGGGTGCTGGGGACAGACTGCTCAGGTTCTTAGATTTCTTTCATCACCTATTAATCTCGTGACCTTGGTTAGGGTGTTTATATCACTAAATCTCAATTGCCTCCATGTGTAAAGTAGGGAAAATGGTAATCCCTGCCTCATGAGTTGTTGGGAAGAACAAATGTGCATGGTAAATGCTCAGTAAACATCACCTGTTAGTATTAGCTATTGTTCTTTCCTTAAAAACTGCAATTTACTTCCACCGATTGAGTATATTCTTTAACCTGCAAAGCAGAAAGGACCATTTTAACTTTTCTACAGACACACTTTTTGAGATACATTCTGCTTTTGTTTTCTGATAAGAAACCTACTTGCAGGGGCACCTGGGTGGCTCAGTGGGTTAAGCGTCTGACTCTGGATTTTGGCTCAGGTCAAGATCTCATGGTTCATGAGTTTGAGCTCCATGTCGGGCTCTGCGCTGACAGCATGGAGCCTGCTTGGGATTCTCTCTCTCTCTCCCTCTCTCTCTGCCCCTCCCCAGCTCTCTTGTTCTCTCTCAAAATAAATAAGTAAACTTAAGAAAAAAAGAAATCTACTTGCAAGATCGAAACCATCTAGCTTCAGAAAACCTTTAATCTAAAAATATATTTTAAAGCCATATCTCATGAGTCTTTTCATGCATGTAATCATTTAAATGGATCTGTATCATCAAGAATTTAAAGTAAAGCATATTCTTTACAACTCAGTATACAAGTAGGATTTGTGAGGCAGCCTTGAGTGGTTTCTGGCTGCAGAAAGTTTTTGATCATGCATCCTTCTTGGAGCAGTCCATTCACCAGGGAGCTAGATCTAGGATTCCTATTATTTGAAGAATCTTAAAAGAAGTTCTATGTTATAGGGTCTTTATTGTCAAGCCAGTTCATCTATAACCACGCAAGTCAGTTTACTGACAGAGCTTGACAAATGCTGCATTTTATATTGTGTTTCCTTTATCTCTCCCCTTCCTCCCCTTCCTTTACCTCCTTCTTTTCTTACTCTGGCCCTCTCTTGCTCTCTATCATGTTAAGCCTTGCATTATTCTCCTTCTGAGAGATGAGGTTTTTTTTTTTTAAGTTTGTTTGTTTGTTTGTTTATTGAGAGAGAGAGAGAGCAGAGGAGAGCTACGTGTAGAGAGAGAGAGGGAGGGGGAGAATCCCAAGCAGGCCCTGTACTGTCAGCGCAGAGCCCAATGTGGGGCTGGAACCCATGAACCATGAGATCATGACCTGAGCTGAGATCAAAAGTTGGACACTTAACCAACTGAGCCACCCAGGAACCCCTGAGATATGAGGTTTTTTATGCCCATAGAACAAGTGGCAAAGAAGGTCATCCATATAATCTTTAAACTTTACCTTGTAAAATAGAACTTATCTCTTCTACTCTCCATTCAAACTGTGTTTAAAGACTAGGGTGGAACTTTTGAGTGTGTTCAGTCTCCCTTCTTCCTTTGGTAATCAAGGCATGCGAAGCACACCTTAGAGTCCATCCACATGCATAGAGGACTCATGGACTCTATAATTAGAAAACCATGTTCTCATTTTATAACTACTACTCTTTACTTTCATGCCCAATATCCACTCTGTAGGGATTTGCCTGTTAATTCCCTCATTTTGATGTGTTCTAGTCCTATTACTTCTAGGAATGGGCCCAGCGTGGGTGCCAGATTACAGCAGAGTCAGATTTCAAGTACTTGTTTTAACCAGAGATACCTGAAGGGCACACATCTTTCTGTTGATTCATAGGTCTGCTCATAGTCAGCAAGAGACCTGGATCGTTCTGACTTCCCAGTCTTGAGAAGTATCCTGTTATTAGCAATGAGTCTGAGTCCTGGAATCTGGAAAAATGCTCTATGCCTCTTGTGAACAGGTGAGAAATGACAAATGGATGGCCCTGGGAGGTGAGAAAGTTTAATTATTTTCATGATGGCTTATATCAATATTTGGCAGCAGCATGTCATGGCTCAATTGATAGAAAGAGCATGAAAACATGAGGGATTCCTTTTTTACGATATGACCCTGTGAATTTCCTTCGATGAAGGAGCCATATCTTATTTCTCCCTGCGTCCACTTAGCACAGTATGTTGGCAGTGAGTAGGCACAGAGCAAGCACTGATTGCTTGAATAAATGCACGCCCTTGTTCAAAGCTTCGTCAATTACCGTCTAATAAATGCAATCATTTTTGTGATTAAGGCTCTTAAGTTCTGACGTTGGCAGACAATTCATTGCCAGGATAAATTTCTGGGTATCCCTTCACAGTAGCATAAGGTCTGACCCCTCCATGCTCTTCTGCTTTCCTAGGACCCAGTGAATGGAATGTCGCCCTGGGATGTGGAAATCTCAAGTTTCCTGGATGTAGGGAAGTTTAGAAGGGAGAGTCAAACGAAGATTCACAGTCTTGAGATCGCTGCTAAAGGTGACCTAGGAAAATGCTCCTCTCGCCAATCATGGTACGTACTACAGAGATGGGAATTTGGTAGAATAGAAACAAGAGTAGAAACTTATGCTTACGTCCCCTGCCTGACCCTGAAGTTGATCTATAATTGACATCTGTGGGAAGGAAGGCAAAGAACCTCTTCTTTCCTGGACCACTTTGAGAAAACATTAAGGTGGTTTTCAGTTCCCTCTTCCCTTTTGTGTATAGTCCAGCTCTCTTATTGTATAGAGGAGGAAACCAAGGATCAGAGTGGCAAAGTGGTTTTTCAAAGTTATCTAATCAGCTACAGGGCTGGAGCTAAAATCCAGGGCTCTAGAGTCTTCAGTGCACCGCTGTTCTGTCAGCTTCCCATTCCATCTTCCACCCAGTTCCATTCTCAGAGACCTCGTCTCCTGGCCCCTGTCACCATTATCATGACTGCAGCATATGGAGAGCTCACTATGTTGAAGGCACTGTGCACTTGCCATGCATTTCATTTACTCCCAACAACTTCATAAGGTTGGTCCAATTATAATCCCCACGTCCCCGCAGCATGGATGAGCCAGCTGAAGTTTAGAGAAGCTAAGTATCTTACCTAGGTTTCCATAGCTGGTGCTGATTCCAAAGTTCATGCCCTTAAACACTGTGCCCCACATCCCTGTAAGGGGCTTGATTGGTTCATGGTCTGTGTTCCTTACAGAGCTTGCTTTTGTTTTTTTGTTTTGTTTTGTTTTTTGTTTTTTGTGTTTTTACTATCAAGTTGAGTGTAAATAGCCTGTGTATTAGTCTTCTAGAACCACCATAACAAAGTACCACAAACTGTGAGGCTCAAATAACAGAAATTTATTTTCTCAGAGTCCCGGAGGCTAGAGGTCCAAGATCGGGGTGTCAGCAGAGTTGCTTTATTCTGAGGCCTCTCATTTTGGCTGATGGATTTTCACTTTCTTCAGTATCTTTACCTGGTTTTCCCTCTCTACATGTCTATGTCTTAATTTACTCTTATAGCGACACCAACCATATTGGATTAGGACCCACCCTAATGGCCTCATTTTAACTGAATTACCTCTTGAAAGACCCAGTCTCCAAGTACAGTCATACTCTGAAATATTGGGTGTTATGAATTTGGGGGAGGACACAATTCAGCCCATAACAGCCTGATGTGCTGTCACTTCCCAGGGTATTTTCATTTTGAAGGAAGTCTCTTAGATCTATAAATGCTTAAGCCAAAGTAATAACCTATGGTGTGTGTTTCAAGCACTAGACCAATGCAGTATGCACTCTGTTTTTAAGGGGAGGTGGGAAGAACACAGGTTTTAACTCCACTTCCCATAATGTTGGCCAATCCTGCCTTACAATTAGCTTGCGTGTGTGAATTCTCAGATCATTTAAAGGGACTTGGATTATGAGAAAAACAATTAAAACTTGTAGTGCTTGTTCATCAGAACCTCAGTTGACACCGTACATTTCTAATGATCATCCCTTCTGGAAGAATCTGTAACCCTCACAATTTAATGTCCTTAACAGCAATTTTCAAATTCCAGAGGTGTCTCGGGTGAATTCCCAGGGTCAATGAATGACACATCCCCAGAGTCATTTACTGTTAGCTTGAGAGCTATTTGCTTGGCGTGCAAATAATCCCCTGGCTCCTGACTGAAGAGAAGCCAGTTCTTCCTTCTCAGGAAGGCCCTTGAGTTCTGTTTATAAATCCTCTTTTGTCATAAAATCCAGACCCAGAGAGCTTCCACTTGCACTCTGGCTGCGTGCTGCAATGAAGGAAAATCAAGGATGGGATGTGTGGACAGTTAACATAACTGGACTCCAAGAGCTGCCCACCTGGAACCCCCAAAATCATGAGTCAATGAGGAAATGAGAAAGGAGCATTGCAGGTTTCAAAGTGTGGGGCCTCCTGGGTTTCTCCTTCCCTGGGTGATGTGGGGCTTACACAGTGGCTCTATTGTTCAAAAAAAACTGAGGTGCCAAGCTCCTGCCCTGAGAAAGACTAGCAACGTCTCCCCTTCCCTCCTCTTCCTGTGCCCTCCCCCTTCCCCAGTGCCTTGGCATCTGAACCTGTTGTTCAGGTCAAGCCAGCTGGTGCAGGTGCCATGGTATTTTATTGGACGTGTCATACCTGTGTCAGAAGGGTGTCCGTTTATGACATAAAGTGGTGACTGATGCTTCCTTTCCCCATCACAACACCCGCAACCCCCTGGCTGTATTTTTCCTCGAAGAGTAGCTGGGTTAAGGTTATTACTCCTAATTTAAACCAGTCCGTGTGATGGCAAAACATTAAAAATGAACCCTCCGTCCTGGGTATCTAATCCCAGCTCTTCTGTAACTCGGTGTGTGAGTGGCGTGAATTGCCTGACCTTTCTGGGCTTCTTCCTTCTGTAAAATCACATCTCAGTTCCCTTAGAGCTCTGTGTCGACTAAGAAACAACCAAACAGTGCGCGGCTGTTGGCCAAGCTGCGGGATCTGTGAGGCCCAGCAGTGTTCCAGCCCTGTTTGTCAGCGACTGCAGGGGCTGATTCATTCTGCCTCTCCGGCGGGGTGAGGGGGCAGAAGTGCCAGTCTCTGTGCTGTGTGCTTGGTGTCTCCCTCCTTGGGACAAGTCTGGGCTTCACCCCAAGTGCCTGTGAAAGCGGGTCAGAGCCTGTGAGAGAGGGTGGACGCAAGGCGGGGGGGAGTGGGGGTGGGAGTCTCTCACATTTGTTTTTGGTCCTCAGAACATACCAGATGGACTTAGGATAACTGAGGATCTGTGAGCCAACATTCTTGTCAGGAGGCCAAAGAGGACAACGCCAGAACTGTTCTGTGCCACGTTGTGCCGAAGGGTGACACTTTCCCTCAGAGGCAAGGAGCCTGAGGGCCTGCTCTCTGCTCCCGAGAGAGGCAGATGTGGTGCAGAAAGTTCCAGCATTGCCTAGTTTTGTTCATAGCTCTCAGGCACCTTGGCTAGAAAGAATCATCTAATTCTTCACATCTCTTTCTCCCACCTCTCTCCCTATCGTCCTTTCTCTTTCTCTCTTTCAAAAAAGCATTCAGCTTCTCTTTTCAAAGCTATAACAAAAATGTTTATTGTTTTTAGTTTTATTTATTTCAAGTTTACTTATTCTGAGAGGGGTAGGAAGAGGAGAGAGAGAGAATCTCAAGTAGGCTCTGCATGAGGCTCGAACCCTCGAACGGTGAGATCATGACCTGAGCCAAGATCAAGGGTAGGATGCTTACCTGACTGAACCACCCAGATGCCCCCACCATGTTTATTGTTTGTAAATAGGAGGGTGAAACCACAGTGCAGAAGTTTAGTTCCTGCTTCATGGAACATCTTTTCTCTGGAACACTGATTTGTCTAGCACTTGAATACCCTCAGTAATCTTTGTTGGGTCATCAATAACTGTTTAATAAACATTATTCGGAACACCTGGGAAGATAAAGATTTGAATGTAATATGTTTTTCCACATACTTGAGAAATATGTTCCATGGCCTAGAAATTTCTTACACATTTATGCACTCACCAATGTGCTATTAGTTTGTAAATAACACGAAATGTTTGCTCATGGAGGTGGAAGGGATTTTCACATGATTCATAACCATCTGGTTATATAGCAGGAAATGAGGTGTTTGTCAAATTTCTTTTTTTTTTTTTCCTGAAGAAGTTAAACATGTGTTCCATGGCCTACAACCGTGAGAGGTCTTGTACTATTTATCGTTATAATCCGTGGGCTTGTGGCGCGTGCATTGCCAGAGAGTTCGGTGGCTGCTGAACACAGCTGCCCGAAGTTAATGATTCAGGAGCCACCATCTGCGCTGAGCTGTCTCCGCGGACGGCACACAGATCCATCCAGAGGCAAGGCAGTGCTCAGGCTCACAAATTAACATCCTGATCCTCAGAAAACTTTCCAGGTAGAAGGGCCAGTTTTCTGAACTTTAAAAGTTCAGGTGAGTCATGAGAATCTTGCATTTGGGGAATCTGCCAGCCGATTTAGTCAGCTAGCCAATGTGACAAGTCAGACACTAACATGTAGCTTGGCAAGCTACAAGGGTCTTACTAATGGGTTAGCTCCAACAACCTCCTTTTTTGTATGCAAATCCAATTTTCCAATTACAGTTGTGCTCTAGTGGGTGTCAGGTGTTCATGTAGTTAAGGCTAAGTGTTAAGCCGCATCATGTGTAGAGTTCAGGGGATTCATCTCTTGCTGTGACTGTTTGTAACTCACCCTCCATGGATCCCCTTCTAGAAGGGGCTGGACGGGAGAAGAGCTGGCCCTTGGTTTGGTCAGTGAGGAGAAGAGAAGAATCTGAGAGATAATATCTTATCTGCAATGGGAGGTTGGAACATAGGCGGCCTGCCTGATGAGTTGTCAACCCAAAAAATTTGGGTGATTCTCTTTGGGCATATGACCTGAAGAAAGAAACTAAGGCAAAAATAAAGAGTTTCAAGCAAAGGATGGTGTGCACACACTCTGCAGAGAGTTCCCCCATCACAAAGCACAGCCACAAGTCCCATTTTTAAAGGGGTCTGTGGCTTGTGCCGTAGGTGAGGAGGTTAAGTATTAAGATCAACAAGGTGGTTCAGATGCCTCCCTCTGACCCCACAGTATCATAGGCAGGTTCAGACCTAGAGTTGAGACAAGAGATGTGAAGTTTTCAGCAATTTTGAAATATGTGCAAAGTATATGTTGTATGCAATGATGATTTGTGGGGGAAGGAAAATAACTTTTACGTAGTAATCTGTTTTTTACCTTTCTTCAAAATTAAGGACATAAGCGTGTTGTTGTACTTTGTGACTTGCTTTGCTAGCAAATTGGTTATCTTTGATATATTTAAAAGTGTGAAGTCCTGGGAGAAAGTTTAGAAGCATTTGGGCATGGAAAGTTTTTTTCTAGGATAAAAAGAAGCAAATGACCTTAGGAGAAAGTCACTGTATATGTACTGCAGACATACAAAAAAGAGTTCCAAAGATAAGGATTTTCTTTCAAATTTAGAACTGATTAGGTGCTTTTCTTGAAACTAGTATTTTTATTTTATTAAAAAATTTTTGATATTTATTTATTTTTTGAGAGAGAGAGAGAGAGAGAGAGAGACAGAGCATGAGCAGGGAAGGGGCAGAGATGGTGACACAGAATCTGAAGCAGGCTCCAGGCTCTGAGCTGTCAGCACAGAGCCTGACGCGGGGCTTGAACTCACCAACTGTGAGATCATGACCTGAGCCGAAGTCAGACGCTTAACCAACTGAGCCACCCCGATGCCCCTGAAACTAGTAATTTTAAATCTTTGGTCTGTTTCTTTGCTCATGACATAGAGATGTTGGTACTTGTGTTTAAATTATCGAGGCCATCCTGAGATAAGAACAGTCAATCTAACTGGGCTCCTCCACCCATGATCCCTTCTCATGTCTGCTGGCAGAAGTGGGTGTTCATTTCAGTGCACATTGCCCCGAGGTAGGAGTTACGGTCCATAGGCAAAGCAGAACTAATTTTCTTTCATTCCATTCCTGGTGGAATGCTTTTAGCACCTTACTCAAGAGTGATAGATATGCATTAATAGACAATTTCTCAAAGAACATTGTCTCATCATCTCTATATCAAAGATACATAGATGTACCAAAAAGTATCAATTAAAATGGCCAATATTTATAAATTGAGCAAATTGTATATATTTTTTGCATGTGTAACTACTCACTAGATGTTCTTAGATTATGAAAAGGGCACTTAAAAAAATCTCTGATAACCAGTCTTTTGGAACAAAGAAATAATGGTAAATCTAGCTAATTCTTTTCTAGTTTCAAAAAGTTGCATCTGGAGGCATCTGGCTGGCTCAGTTGGTTGAGTGTCCAACTTTGGCTAACATCATGATCTCACAGTTTGTGAGTTCGAGCCCCACGTCAGGCTCTTGGCTGACAGCTCGGAGTCTAGAGCCTGTTTCAGATTCTGTGTCTCCCTCTCTCTCTGCCCCTAGCCTGCTCATGCTCTCTTTCTCAAAGATAAATGTTAAAAAATTTTTTGTTAAAGTGGCTAATAATTCTCTCTGAAGACAGCAAGTAAACTGGAAGATTGGGAATAAAACTCCCAATCAGGGACAATGAACCTCATAACCTTCTCACTTGTCCCTAGGTTTTCCTAACTCTAAACCATCCTACCCACTGCCGCCTAAGAGAATGCCTCAAACCTAGGTGTGCTCACTCCTTGGCTCATAAAATGTCCATGGATCCCCAGTGCTTACTGAATAAAACCCCAGCTCCCTGAAATGGTCACTAAGTACCTCTAGGACCTGGCCGTAGCCCCATTCTCAAGTTCTGTTTCCCACACATTTGCTTGTCCTCACCCCAGACAGGCACACCTTCAACTCACTGCAAACTTCTCACTGCTCCCTGGGCAAACCCTTTCCTATGTGTCTACCATTGCTCATGTGCTCTTGTCTGCTGATGCCCTGGCCCCAGCTCTGCTCTTGGAAACCTTACCCTTCCTTCATTCCCTGAGTCAGAATTAACCACTCCCTCTTCTACCTTCCTCAGACATCACTGCATAGCTCCCTTCTGCTTTGTACTAATATCAAACTATCTCTGCACATTTCCCACACTAGTGTGTCGGGCTGTCGCTTTGAGGTATTATTTAATCTTTCATCCCTCACAGTCACCAGAAAATAGAAAGTGTTCAATACATGCTCAATCTACTACTTTCCTCTGTAGCAGACATTAGCCCCCATCTGAATGTCCTACATCTTTTAGTATAGGTATCTATGTCTAGTGAAATCTCATTAATCTAGATTAAAGTTGAGGTACTAGTCTGAGTTAGAACTATATCTGATCATTAGAATACTGTTTCCAAAATATGACTTTATTATTTTTGAGGGCCTGCAGTTACCAGAGTTAGGGTGTAACGTGTTGTTTCTCCTTGAATTGATCCTGATGAACCATTTGAAATAATGCTCCCATGATAGCCATAACAGTGCCCACCATGTTTCAAGGTCAGTGGAGTTATCGATACCTAGGTAGATGCTCCCAAAGCATTTATCTACCTGAGAGAACTGTTTTCATAGAATTTTTATTCCAGAATTATATTGATTGATTCTCCCAAGAGAAACTTTAGCCCAGCTCTTATCATTATTAGTGAAATTGTTGAATCAATTCAGGTAGAATTGAGAAGTTTTATTGCATAAGGCAAAATACAGAGGAAGAAGAAAGTAAAAAAAAAAAATTAAATCTGTTTTTTCAGGGAACATTGCTTTGTTAGCAATTATTTCTTGATTATAGACCATTAGTAATTTGAACAGATTTTACGAGGGTTTGCAATTTTATGCTAGTTTCAGGTAATAGTGAGATAGCTAGTAAGTACTTTATTTAAGTAAAATAAAAATGACATTATAGACTTAGGATATAAATGAATAAGCTATTTTCTTATTTATCTATTTTTTCATGTTAATTAGTAACCAGAACTTAGTCATTTGCTGAAGCCAGCTTATATAAAACACATAAAACAGATGTCTGTATTTTATCAGTGCTGGTACATATATGACTAATAACAACTATCATTTAGTGAATGCTCACTGTGTGCCAGGCACTCTTCTAACAATCTTACATTTATTAACTCACTTAATTCTATGAGATCATTTAATTCCCGTAGAATTTAGGAGACGTGATGGAATTATCATTTCGTTTTAGAGATGAAGTAACAGGCACAGAAAGGTTGAGTAACCTGCCTGAGGTCACACAGCTGGTAGGTGGTAGAGTCAGCGTACTAAGACGGTGCTGTCTACAGGTAGGGACTGAATGAAGCTCCTTAGAGTTAAAGCAGAAAACTCAGGGATGCCTGGGTAGCTCAGTCAGTTAAGCCTCTGACTCTTGATTTTGGCTCAGGCATTGATCTCAGGGTCATGAGATGTAGCTCCATGCTGAGCGCAGAGCCTGTTTAAGATTCTCTCTCTCCCTCTCCCTTTGTTCTTGCCCCACTTGTGCAGGTGCACATATGCACTCTCACAAACAAACAACTCCAGAAAACTTTGTCTGTGCCTCATGCTGTTATGGCCTAAAGTTCCACGGGGTGAAAGACAATAGAGGTATTCAAATAAAAGCTGATGGAGGTCAGCAGAGGAAGAAATTGCTGCTGGTGGGAAGCTGAGGAAGACTGCCTGAAGAAGGTGGCCCATTAGCCATGTTGTCTAGAAGGAAAGGGCTTCACGTGGAGACGTGGTGTAGGGAAGGGGACAGAGAGAAGTGGCCTGATGTCACAAGAGTCTGGTGCAGATCCTGAGACTCCAAAGTGAAATTCTGGGTACATGGGCAAGAGTACTGTGAGATTTAAGAGGTACAAACTTCTGGTTATAAAATAAATAAGTTATGGGATGAAAAGTACAGCGTAGGGAATAGAGATGATAATATTGTAATAACTTTGTATGGTGGCAAATGATAAGGAGACTTCCTTTGTGAGCACAGAGTAATGCACAGAATGGTTAAATCACTACATTGTACACCTGAAACTAATATAACATGTCAACTATATTTTAATTAAAAAAAAAAGTAGCGTGAGGGTGTTTGGGTGGCTCAGTCAGTTAAGCATCCAACTCTTGATTTCGGCTCAGGTCATGATCTCACAGTTCGTGAGATCAAGCCCCATGTCAGGCTCTGGGCTAACAGTGTGCAGTCTGCTTGGGATTCTCTGTGTCCCTCTCTCTCTGACCCTCCCCTGCACATATTCTCTCAGTTTCTCTCAAAAATAAATAAACAAAAACATAAAAGAAAGAGTAATGTGCGATTACGGTTAGAAAGGCACCTGGGTCCACACTGTGGCTTTTAATGCCCACATAAGAAATTTGTACTTTCCAGGAGAGGAAATGGGGAGCTATGGAGGAGGTTGGAGCAGGAAAGCAACGCACAAAAGCAGTTTTTCAAAAAGATAACTGGCTGCTACTTGCAGGGAAGATTGAAACACAGAAGGACCAGAAGCTGGGCTAGGTGCTGGGAAGTGTCTCAGTGGCCTGGGAGAAGGTAGGGATGGATGGTGGGGACAAATGAAGGAAGAGCAGGAGGCATGGCAGCAGAGTGGGAAACTGGGCTTTTGGGACCCACCTGAGTTTGGTACTGGCACCCTCACTCTCTAGCTGTGTGTCCTTGGGTGACTTCTTTATCTTCCCTGGGGGAAAAATGGGGATCATAATGCCTGCCTTGTGGCGCCGCTGTGAGTAACGTATGTAAGGCCATTGTCACCGTGTGTGTGCATACAGCAGACCCTGATGATAGCCACCAAGGAGGGTGGTTGTCCCTGCTGTCATCCATCACTCTTGCTGCTGCTACGGATACTTGCTTTCGGGAGAAGAGATCCTCAAAGCTGTCTCTACAGTCTTAAATGTCTCTGAAAGGAAGATGAGGCGCCTTTCATAGAAATAAGAAACGCAGAAGCCGGAGCAGACTCAAGGAAGGAAAGATGAGCTCAGTTTTGAACAAGTGACTGGAAGGTTGTCCTTTTCAGGATACATGGAGCTCTGGAGGGAGATGGGGCAGGAGCCCAGGCTCAGAGAGTCAACTAATAAGGGGCAATGTTTAACTGCTCTCAGGAGGGCAAGTGGGGGGATTCCCACCTGCAGCCCCCGGTTCTGCAGGCCCGTGCACACAGTCTGTGCACCCAGGTGGACCACCGTTGTGATTAGCCTTAGTTGGTATTTTGCAGCAGGGTCAGAGTCCTACTTCCTTCTGTGTAGACCATTGTATGTGGACAGAGGTAACTGGATGGGGTTAATGTAACAAGCCTTTCCCCTGCGTAGTTGCCTCGGGGACATGGAGATTGACCTAGACTGGGAAGTGTTACAGAGTCTTCTCTACATCCACAGGAAGGAAAATGTTAATGTGTCCCACTCTGCATGTTGTTTACCCCCAGGGAACAACAGGAGTTTTAAAGTGGTACCTCTCTGATGCTGGAAGGCCCTGAGTCTCTAGGAAAAGTCTGGTGGCCCTGGAACTAGGCCTTTGGAGGTATGACAGGAAGGGCCTTGGACAAGGAGTCAGGAAGGCAGATTTCTGGTGCTGGTGCTCTGCTCCCCACTGGAGGGCTGACCTTGGATCAGTCATTTACATCTCCGGGTATCAATTTTTTTCCCTGACAATTTTGAGATTGTGCTAGAATCATAATACCTGAAGAATAAATCACACAATCCCTCCCCAGTCCTCATCCTTATCATAATGGTGGCTCGCCTTGGAAGTGGTTTTCCAAAACCAGAGTGAAAAGCCCTAATGTCATTCTTACAACTCGTATCTTTTTGTAGCAAATTTCCAAATCTTGTCTTGTCCTAATGATTTAAGGACATATGCTGAATCAGAAGGAACCTGCCATTTTAGTGCAAAGAACTGAATGAAACTCTGAAATTCTGCATATATTGGAGTTAACAAAGTTAACTCTGTTATTGTTGAAGTCTGCTATGCACTGCACACGTGGTTTTTAGTGATCTGTCCGCAATTAAAGCCCACTATGAAACTGAAATGCCTTTAGGTATGTTTCAGATTAAAAAAAAAAAGATCACTCACAACATAGATATTGAAATATTTTACACCAGAGGGATTTTAGATGGTGTATTCTCCAACCGCATCTGGGTTATAGATGAGGACCCTGAAGTCCAGGGAGGTTCAATGTTCTGCCTAAGATCATGGTGCAAATGAAAGTCAGAACCAGGAGCAGAACTGAGTTCAACGACTTAAGAGTCATACCTGAGAGGAGATGAGGTAGCATTCATTCATGGTCACACAGTGGTTCTCAGACATGAGTGTATGCCAGGCTTCCATGAGGAGCTTGCGAAATGTAGCTTCTCAAATATATTTACCAATCCAGAAAAAAAGATCTTGGAATCATTACAATTTCTCCCTTAATATTTTGCAGTTGTCCACTATCACCTAATGCAACAGTGGAGTTTTTTTGTTGTTGTTGTTGTTGTTGTTTTTTTGGCAACTCAACTTTATCCAGTCTCTTTAAAACATCCAGTGTTTGGAGAAATAAGAATCTCTTTGTCATTTCATCGGTGTACATATTATTTAATTAAATTACGTAATTACAATAAAAACGATTAGCATAAACATGTTTGGGAACAAACACAATGGATTCCTGGTAAGCATACGACTCACCTAGTGGGACTATAAGTGTGTGGGTTAACTAAAAAGAGCCTGCCAGCTGTGAGCACTCAGCATGCTGGGGCATTAGACATTAAGTTTATGTAAAGAATAGAAAGTTATGGTTATTCCAGGGGACTATTTAGATTTTCAAGAGCACTTCTATACAGTAATTTATTTAACCAATTTCCTATGTTGGGCATCTAAAGATTTTTTGTTGTTGTTGTTTTTGTCCACCGCCCCCACCCCCCACCCCCCCCACCCCCCGCCCTCACTGTTAAAAGTAATGCAGCATTAACTGTCCATGCAGCTAATTCTTTGGGGCACTTTCCCAGAATTGGAACTACTGTGTAAAATTATATACATCTTAAAGACTTTAAATCCACATTTTCACATTGTTCTTTAGAAAGGTTTCCCTGGACTTGATATTTTAAAGCAGAATTTAAAATAATAAGAGACCTTTTAACAGGGAGTCTAATTAGGCAACTAACTTTATTTTTTGGCATGTGGCAGGAATTTAAGTCTTATTTTATCTTAAAATGGTGATTTCACCTCTTCCAAAACATGGCAGGAGAACACCTTCCCTTTGTTTTCTGTGACAATAGCAACAGTTCCCACGGATGGAATTTATTTTTCATCTAGTAATTCAACCCATTTGGTTTTAGGATGTGGCCAGGCAAAATGAGCCAAAAATGCAAGATTAAGGCAACTTGATTTTTAGGCTTTGTATATAGTTGAGCTTTGGGTTTGGCCACTACAAATAGTTTCCATGGTTTGGGAGTTTTTGTTGTAGCAACAAGTTCCTTGGGCAGTAGTCTGTAAAATGCAAGGTCCCTCTGTGAGGAACATCTTGAACTCTGAGAGTCAAAGGAGCAGATCAGGTGGTGTCTTGGATGAGTTCTCTGGAATGCCCATCCTACCCCAAGCTCAGGCCAACAGTAAAACAGTCATCCATTTCTCCGAAGAGTTTTTCCACTGTTCGCAACTGCCAGTGGTAGTATTCAACTTGCTAGTGTCAACAGGGCTTGAGCAGGGAGGGCTAGCAGAGGTATGTGATTCAGCCTAAGATGAAGTCACTCTGCTAGAGTGAACTTGAAGCAGCTGCTCTTCTCTCACCTCCTTCCCACAGTGTTTGGGGTGGTGATGTGGGCGCCCGATTGGGCTGGACTCCTTTCTTTCAAGGGTGTTTGTGGAGATCACTGGGCTCATAACGTTTGAGGATGGATGTTGAAAAACAGGCTTGGGGCTTGGGTAGGGGGTAGTGCCCAAGGTGAGGGTGAAAACCGTGGCCCATTCAGGTCACCCATCACATGAGCTGAGCCAATGGCAAGAGCCACGGAACTGGGCCAAAATGAGGGCCTTTCAGTAACCAGAAAATTAATTGGTTGAAGTCTTGGCAAATTCTGCTGAGAGCAAATGGCACTTTCATTTGTGTTTGGCAAATTTGCATGGGTAAACTGTGTTCATTTAAAAAGGCTGGGGTAGGGGTGCCTGGGTGGTTCCATGGGTTAAGTGTCCGACGCTTGAATTCAGCTCAAGTCATGATCTCACGGTGGCGAGATCTCTCTCTCTCTCTCTTCTCTCTCTTTCTGTCTCCTTCCCTCTCTTTCTCCCTCTTCTCCTTTCCCCAGGTTGCTCACTCACTCTCTCTCTCTCTCAAAAAAAAAAAAAAAAAAAAGGCTCGGGTAAATGAGCCGCAATAGTCTTAAAAAGAATGCCTGCAAATGGCAGTAGGAGAATTGGAGAGTATTTTGAACCCCAAGTTTTAAAAAAGGTGGGAGAACAGGAGAGTCAGAGGCACTTGTCTCAGGCAAGGCAGTTGTTCCTCATGCCCATAGGTTAGGGGGCCAAGAAGGTTCTCTGAATCCCTTTTAAATCTTTCTCCCAATTGCTTATGAATTTTTAAATAACCTAATATAAATTCACTTTTTGAAGAGTATATCATATCTGAAAGTAGTTTTGGAATGAAAGATATAAAATAGTATATTAAACGTGTATAAGATAAAATAAGGGTATCATGCATCTGGTTTATGGAAAATAAAGTCCTTTGCATGTTCTTCCCCCTTCTGAGAAATTATAATCCTGATTTTTGTGTTGATCATCACTTTGCTTTTAAGATTTACCTTTTATATTTATTTTCCTCTAATACGTGTTATTTGGTTTTACCTACATTTGAACTTCTTATAAATGGAATAATACTATATTCTGCAACTTAAAAAAAAAATCCATGTTGTATCTTGGAATATTCTTGTGTGTTTCTATAGTTCATCTCATTGCTATATATAATTGGATTGAATGAATATGCCACAATTTGGATTTTATTCTACAATTGATGGGCATTTGTATTATTTCTAGACCTTTGCTATCACAAAACAGTCCCGCTATAAATATTCTTGCATGGTTTTTCTGGTGCATATGTGCAAGACTTTCTCTAGATCTATTCCTAGGAGAGAAGAGGTAGGATCATAGGTGTTGTAAATGTTCAAATTTATTAGAAAATGCCAAATTATTTTCCAAAGTGGTTGTAACAATTTAAATGTCCACTGGTAGCGTATAAGTATTGTCACCATTACTTGCTATTTTCAGAAGTTTTATTTTTTGGTTTTCTGGTAGGCATGAAAGACATTACTGCAGTCTTAATTTACATTTTTTTCTTACTACCAATAAGCTGAAATTTCTAGGTTGATTGCTATATTTTCTCTATAGTAATGTCTGTTCAAGCTTTGACTGTTTTTCTTTTTTTTTGTTAGTAAAATTTTGTTATCTGTTATGAATATTAAACTTTTGTCTGTTGTATTTGTCACAAGTATCTTCTTCCAGTTGATGGCTTGAATTTTCACTCCCTTTTTGGTGTCCTTCAATGTACAGAAGTACTTAATTTTAACATAGTGAATATTTGCTGAGTCTTTCCTTTATGGGTTGTGCTTTTAAGTCTTATTAAAAAAAATGTTTTTCTATCGCACGATCACAAAGATATTCTATTTTTCCCTAGATGCTAAAGTATGGTCTTTCTCTCTTAACTCTCTAATTCACCTGGAATTGACTTTTACATGAGCTGTGAGCAAGAGCTCCAATTTGATTGGTCTTTCGTATGGATAACCAACTGCTCCAGTTCCATTTTTTTTTGAAGTCCATCCTTTCTTTACTGTTCTGTAATTCCTCTCTGCCATACACAACATGTGCACTCTGTTCTGTTTTATCCCTGACTCATATTCCAGTATATTCCAGTGTTTTAATTGATATAGTTATATAATAATTCTTGATATCTGATTAGGTACATTCTACTCTCAGCCAATTTTTTATCAAGATGATCTCAATACTTTTAGTTCATTGTGTTTCCACATATTCTAAAACACAGCTTGTCTAGTAATATATCTACCACATACGTTCATACGAAAGGGAATATTAAATCTTTGGAGATTTTGGTGTGCATTGCATCAAATTTATAGGTTTTTTGGGCAATGGCATCTTTGTGGTGTCTAGTTAACCATTTCCTATTGTGACCTTAGCTTTTACATTTATTTATTTTTTATCTTTGAAATAACATTTTTGTGATTTTCTATACTAAGGCCTTGTACATTTTTATTAGATGTATGACTCTGCATTTTTGATGCTATTGTGTAAATCAGTGTTTTTAAGATCATGTCTTAGAGTTCGTTGTTTATATATATCTAAAAATGTGAGCCTAAACATGTAGTACGGGTGGCAGATGATCATTTGAACTAGGGTGGGGGAGGTGAAGATAGTAGGGGTGGTAAAATTGTGTATATATGTTAAAAATCAAGCCATCAGGATTTGTTGTTCAGTGTGATATTGACATCTTCTATATGTTTGTATGTATATGAGGGATTCTTATATGAGCTCATATTTTGAAAACTGTCTTTGCTGGTTTTTTGCACCTAGGTCAAAAATGATTTCCATCACAGAGAATGTTCTCTGCTCCTGCCAGGCTCTTGGGCAACTACTAACCCCAAAACACTTTAATTCCAGTATTTACCTTGAGCAATTTTAGATGACCTCGGTAGCATAAAGCCACATAAAATCTGGATATTCAAAGGAGACTTTTCTCCTTCCCACCATCCCTGCAGTTGGAGAGAGGTACTTTTCATTACATTACTCAGGGATGAGGACAGGTTTATTTCTAGTCTACTCCTTAACTGAATAGCCCTGATGAACCCCAGCTTCAGCGGGGATCTCTTATTTGCTTCCCCATGGTCTTAGGTAGAGAGATTTGTCTCTTCTGTCCTGAACCCATGAAGACAAAAACTAATGCTTAGTTTCACCTGGGGTTGGCAAATCCCTCAGGGCAAAAGCCAACCTAAGTGCTCTGTTTACCTTTCTTGCTTCGTGCTTTAAATTTAGGTTTTTTGGCCTCAGAGAATGTTTTGCTTTCTGGACAGCTTATCAACAAATTTGAAAAGATGCTAAAAGACATTTTTATCCAGGATTTTAGTTTTTCCCACAGTGCTACCAGAAATGAATATCAACTGCATTCCTCTAAGCTGAGGCTTTGGTCCTTGTTACAATGTAAATGTCTTTGCTTGAGACAGCATGTTAAGGCAGTATTTCTCACAGTGGCATCTTAAAACCACTGCCATAAAATTCATGTGGCATGCTTGTTAAAATGCTGATCATGGGTCACATCTCAAACCTTCTGATACAAATCTTGGGATGGAGGGAAGAAGAATGTATATGAAGCGTTCCAGTGGAGAATCACATTGTTAAATTGTTATCTGTCTTTTATGCTTTTGTAAAAATTACTTTCAAATTCTTTTCTGAAACAAATTTTCATAACAAAAAAGGTTAGGAATACTTGATAGCTGGAGAAAAACATCTTCCTGATAGTGACATCAGGAAAATTACTCTTCTCTGTAAAGAATCCAGCATTCACTGATTCCATTTTCCTGACCACTACAATGGGGGTATTCTCACCTATATCTTTAGTTTACTTGACCTCAAAATAACCTTGTTTTACTGAATTTTCTTGAGACCAGCCAAGGAAATGTGAAGGCTCATTTTTCAGCCACATTTATAGAGAAACTGTGGAGCCTCAAAAGGTTAAATAGCTTCTCCTTTTAGAAAGAGGGGGGAAAAATTCTTTAAACATTCTTATAAAAATACGTTTGAGCATAACTCCAATTATTCTCTCAGGAGAAATTCTTTGAAATGGATTCACTAGGTCAAAAGGTATGCATATTTTAAGACTCCCCATCCCATAATAAAAACAGCCTTATTATCCTGATTGTAAAAAAAATATATATATACCAGTATAAACTCAATGCTAGATATGTGCACTTCAGAAAGATTTAAGAAGAAATTAAAATGCCCCCAAACCTGGTACCCAGAGAAAACCATGGTTAAACATGTTCGTATATTATATACCTTATTAGATTTTCTTCTTATGCATACACATACTTTCTTTTTCAAAGAACAGAATAATCCTGTTTTGCAATCTGATTTTTAAAAATCAACATTACATCGTGGATCTCTATGTAAATGTGAATTTTGGACAACTGCGTAGTATTTTATAGGTGTTGCACACAATGTGCTTATCGACTAGCAAAATACCTGATACTAGCAGGGTCTTCATTTGTTCATTCAACAAATATTATATTATCCAGCTTGTCATGCCTGTAACTCCTCCTGGGCAGTCTACCCCTGTCTTTTCAGACAGGACAGTAATCAGACATCTATGTTTTTTATACCATGTGTTCCCTCTTCTCCTCTGTCTGCTTATTGGGTGAGGGGTACTTAGAGGCTCAAAGAACCCACAGGCTGGGACCTAAGGTGTGGTTTCATAAGCAAAGGATGTGCTAGCTACTGAGATTCCATTTCTTAAGAATTTGAACTAAAAAATATTCAGAGGAAGAGAGAGCAGCAGGAGCGTTACTGAAGTCATCTTATATTGCAGGAATGGAGAGTCATAAAGGACCAAGTTTAGGGCACATTCACTAAAAAAAAAAAAAAAAGCAGAAGCTATGAGGTAAAGGCAAGCTATGGAGATGGAGGAAGCCAGGGGTGGGGTACAGGAAGAAGCAGCCAATGGAAGGAGGCTGAGTCAATTCATGGCAGAGCACTACAGCAATATCCCCATTTTCAGTCTGCTGGTCCTTCCCTTAGGTCACTGCCTGCTTATGCTGGGGGTGACCCAGTTCTACCAATTCAATCCTATTGTTGGATTCTGCTAGATTCCATTTCCCTGGTGCTCCATGTGTCCTTACAAGTCCATCCACCAATTCATCCACCCATAGACTGGGGGTTGAAGTGAGTCTCTGTACCCAGAAGCCTAAGGATATAAATAACACAATGGTTTTGATAATTTAGACCCAAGAGTTACTTAAGGGAATGGATTTTTTACTTAACTTTGTTCAATATATTCTTTAAATACTCCATATAATTTTGGTTTTCTAATCTGTCAGTAACTAAAAAGTAGTCTGTTAAAGTCTTTACTAGTATACTATTTCTGACCATCTTTTTTCTTATACCTCCAATTATCACTTTATAGAGTTTGATGCAGTTCATTTCCTCAAGTGCTGTTTTAATTTAATGTTCATTGCCGTGACACCTTTTGCCTAATGTTAGTATGGCCACCTTGCTTTCTTTTTTTGTGTGTACTTTTTGATATGTCTTTAGTTACTCTTTTTGAACTTTTCCATATCACATTTTTAAGTGTCTCTTATTGAAAGTATAGAGATTTTGTTAATATTTTTTGTTTAGACCTATCTGAAAGTCTCCAGAGTTAATAGGACAAGTTCATGCACTGTGTAACCATCTCGAAGCTCATTTCGTTTTCTTCCTGGGTCCACAGTTTCCCTTGGTGTCAGGTGTGGGCACATGACTGAGTTCTGGCTAACAGAATATGGTGACAGTGAAATGCCTGCACTTCTCAGCCATGGTCCCTTTGTCTTTCTGGTCTGCATGACGATGCCACAGCAGCCTTGTAAACCACAGGTGAAATGGCAGTCTCTACTGGTTTGAGTCCCTGAATAACTGCAGGGAGCAGGGACCCTTTACTGCCAATTGGACTCTGTATGAGAGAGAAATAAACTTATGCAAGAAATGGTAAAGAAAGCGGGTGCTACCATAACCCCAGACTAAAACATATAGTACTGTCTTAAGAGCTGGGGAGTGGGCAGCAAGGAAACTGATCTCAAAGACTAGGGGATGGAGACCCATGATTTGCAATGGCAAAATGTCTGGAAAAATTCTTGTCAGTGATAACTTGCAAGGTAGATAAAATGCCTACTGAGCTCTTAGTTCTAAGGGAATAAATTGACTACAAGAATGTTATACTGTATGATAGTTGATAGTGGCTACATTTTATGACATTTTAGAAGCAAAAGCTCAGGCAATAACTGCAGAGACCTGAAACTTGGTCTTTTAAATAGGAAAAGTTGATGGCCATAGGGCTCAAAGAGCAGGAAACTAAGTTGAAAGAAGATGTTGAGGAGTTAAAGCCCTTCAAGACTCAGTCCAAGGCAAAGAACTCCTTAAAGGTACGGTATTCCTTACCCAGCCTCCCCAAATAGCCACCATTAAATTGAGAGAGTGGAAAGGAGTTGAGTAAGAAAAAACTGGATTAGGATTGGGAATTATTACCAGGAAAGAAATTTAGGTATGGTTTTTGACACACAGAACTTCTTGGAAGCAAATGCACTAGGTACTTACTAAGGGCTTGGAAAAATTATGTAACCAAAGATTCCTTAGAGCCTGGATATCATTAGAAACCTCCTCTCTGATCATAAACTTGGGGACTGGTGGATGGAGGTGACCGTCTGTGTCATAATATAGCAGCCAAAGACTGCTATACAGTGGCCAAAGATCTGGGCCATGCTCAATCCCAAGTGAGACCCTTTCAAGTAGTTTCTGCCCTGTGTTTGGTAAAGCAACTTCACAAGAGACCAAGTTCTGAACATTGTTTGTTCTTTGGGCCAGCCTTCTGCCCTACCTCTTACCTACACATCAGGAAGAGTCCCACAGCACTGGGGAGGAGCCCAGGCCTGCAAGCTTTCTCTTTGCTCTGGCTGCATTTAGCTTTGGGCCTTCTGTGTAGTTTCTGTAGAATGCTGCTCATCTGCCACAGGAAGAAGGTTTCAAAGGAGCTGGAATCATCTATCCTGCAGCTGTCTTCCACCCTTAGCCAGACTTAGAAGCATTGCTAAGTCTTCTTGAGGCTCCCTTCCCATCCCTCCCTTCATTCCGTCCTAAATTTTTAATGACTTTATTAAGATATAACTCATATACCATGCAATTCACTCATTTTGAAATTCATTGATTTTTAGTCTATTCATAAATACGTGCAACCATCACCACTGCCAATTTTAAAACATTTTTATCACCTCTAAAAGAAACATGTACCCTTCAGTTATTTTCCCCTATTCCGCACCCCCCCCCCCCCAACCCCTAAAGCAACCACTAGTTTACTTTCTGTGTCTACAGATTTCCCTTCTGGACTTTTCATATGAATGGAATCATATAGGGAGTGGCTTCTTTCACTTAGCAAAATGTTTTTAAAGTTCATCCATGCTTAGCATGTATCAGTACTTCCTTTTCTTTACAGCCAATTATTTCATTGTATGAATACACCACATTATGTTTACCCATTTGTCTGTTAATGGACATTTGAATTGTTTCTGTCTTTTGGCTAGTATAAATAATGCTGCTATGAACATTTAGGTACAGGTTCCCTTCATTTGTTTCTTACAAAATCCTGTTATTTTCAGGAAGGAAGTCTCCAAGTCACCACCTAGGGCTTTCCTTTAAGTTGCTTCTATCTGTAATCCATCAGGAATTCCTTGAAGTCCTAACATACTGATGGTGCTCTTTCCTTCTTTCCAGAGCTGATGCAGGTTTTCCGTATTTGAATATTCTTTTGATACTTTTAGTCATGATCTAGAAGGGAAAGATTTTGCTGGGTTTGAAGTACCTGTATTACCAAAGTCATTCTTGTACCCTTAACAAGAGGATATTGAGTATAAGCTAAACTTTTTATTTTTATAACTCAAGTTCATCCTCATAAATTAATTTATTTAGTGAATAATTCAGGTTCCAACGACATACATAATTCTGTTTGTTTTTTCGTGAAATGGCCTTAGAAAATTATTTTCCTTTTTACTTACTATCATCATCAGCCTGGAGAGTGGTATTTAGAGAGTGATATTTATATATTTTAAATCTTCTGTAATTAGGACAAGATTTGAACCAATATTATCTATTTAAATTTTTAAAATAAAAATTTACATAGAAAATTATGAATACATAATACATGTGTATTCATATGTTTATGAAGTGTACATAGAAAAATATGAATAGTGACAAATATTGATCAATTCTATGAAGGGAACTAATAGGATAAAAGGAGAGAGGACAAGAGGGGGGCCTAGTCAGAGTGTCCTGGGAAGAATTTCCTGAGAAGAATTTACCATTTAATAATTTATTGTACTAAAATTGATTAGTGACCTTAAAAGATGTTTTAAATCTGCATCTTCTCATTTAATATTTGGGCAGTACTTTAATGATGAAGTGAAATTGAGCAGGCAATCGGAGTTGGCCTGGTAGAGAAAGGTTTTTCACGGTGCTGAATAGGAAGATCAACATTCTCTGGGCAAACAGGTCTTTTCTGTGATGTAGGTGGTAGTTACTAGCACGGTTTGCCAATACTCCCCTCTAGCAACGTGGTGGATTGGACTCACTGCCCTTTTGAAGTTGGGGGTGGCCACACGATTTACCTTGACCGATGAGATGTGAGCAGCAGTGATGCGCATCGCTTTCGGGAGCAACCTTTCTGAGCCAGCTCCCCGTTCCCATAGTTCCCTTCCCACTACCTGGGGAAACATGGAAGTTCATGGTGAGTCGAACCCCTTTATCAGCCTCGCTCCCTGAGTGAGTATGGCCGCAGAGCCTTTTGCCAGCCTGTTGTGGACCTGCAGTATGAGTGACCTAGAAACTTTTGCTATGAGAGGCCACTGAGATTCTGGAGTTTAGCTTATTCTGACCTGGTTCATCACACGAGTTTCAGGATGGGGGCGCTTGATAAGATCAAGATAAACCAGTCCTTTCCAGAAGTTGCCTTCTCCCCCTCGTCTTTACAAACGCACAAGCTTCATATCTCATTGTGCAGTCTCAGTGGCTCTTTCCTCATCTGGGCACTCCATGGCTATTGTGGTGTTAAGGAACCATACCCTGCAGTCCTCCTGGCAGAAAAAGTCCATCTGCCAGGGAGTGAGCTCCTTCTTGCTTCTGCTGCAGCTCTTCTTGCATGTAGACCTCGAGACTAGGCCCCTTTAACTGGTTACCAGGACCTTAAGCCTTTGTCCTGGAGCTGGAACTGAGCTCCTATGATGGCTGACCCTCCTTTCACTTCAGAGAAACTTTCCATCTTTTCTTCCTCACCCCTTAGTGGACACCCCTCTCAGATTGTTAAACTCATCTGTTCCAGAATCTTCTGGACAAGAACTTATTCTGCTGCCTCCCAGGCCTTTTTTTTTTTTTTTTTTTTTTTTTTTTTTTGAGGCTTCTATAGTTTGTCACCACAATCGCACTGAACCGGGGCATGATTCTGGACATACTCTTTTTTCTTTTATATCAGCAATGGGGGCAGGGAAGTTGCCTGCTTCACCAATTTCCCCTATTTAATTTCTTTGTCCTCCATTTTTGTTCTTATTAGCCACTTCTTAAAGGTTTACTAATAAGGTGACTTACGTCTGGAGAAGTGGCCGGTTTCTCTGTGTAAAAATGATCTAGCGCTCTCCTGGGGCTCAATATAGGAAAATTTAAAAAGTAAAATGCATAACCCTTGAGTATAAAATGCTTCCAGCCTAGTTAGAGAAAGACCTTGTTTATTTGAAATAATGCATGAGTGAAAGAGTATTACATTCAAGCATTATGTATTGTTGAATTAATTAAACATCATGTATTGTTCAATTAGATGTGGCTCTAATGCCTGGTGGCCTACATAAGCAAACCAGAACCTCAGCCTGTAAATGCCTCAAGGTTATGGAATTAAAACCTAAGGACAGTCAATCACAACCAACTAGGCTTCAAGATATAGCCAGTCAATAATTTCCATACTTTTCTTCTGCCTTTTCTCTACAAAAGTTCCTGCTGAGCTTCTTTGATGGAGCTCTCCTAACCCCTTTTGGTTTGGTGCTGCCCCACTGGAATCAATTTTTGCTTGCATAAACTCTTAAAATGTTTTGCTATGCCTCAGGTTATCTTTTAACAGTTTTTCATGCCAGTGAATTCTATGTCATGTTGTCTGGACAGTTACAAAAATTGGGTAGTCATTGATTAGGCGTGATGAGATAGATTAGTCATAGATGAAGCTGCACAGTGCTTGATTCTATTAATAAGGTAAATAAGCCTTGACGAGGTATTGAAGAGAAAGACTGCTGCATTCCTTCTCATCCTCTGGGATGAGAAAGAGCAATAGACTTCAGAAGAAATGTGGAAATAGAACATTTTTGCTTCATAGGGTGATAGGATCTGTACTGAGAGAAGGAAGTCACCAAGATGGTGACATAGGTAGTTCCTGACTTCACTCCCCCTCACAGAAACAACAACTAGTAACTATTCATGAACAAGGTACCACTGAGGGCATCCTAGAACATGAAGGTGAAGCTGAAGCTCCCTCATGTACCACGTAGACCAAGACCTTAGAAAGGTTAAGAGGAGCAGCTGACCACATTGCCCCTCCCCCAGGCCACTACAGATTACCATCATAAATACTCACTGGTAAGGGAAAATATGCCAAAGTTATATTGTGTAATATGGTAATATGGTGAATAATTCACTTATATTCACGAATGTAGTGAAAATAGACATAACTATAATAATCTGTTATAAGTTACACTGTTAAAAAATATGTAGGTTGTGACAGCAATAACCTAAAATATGAGGGGGAGGAGAAGTAAAATCCAAACTTCAGGAATTTTATTGAATTCAAATCTAAGTTGTTTTCAGCTTAAAATAGGGTGTTATAATTTTTTTTGGGAGAGAAAGAGAGAGAGAGAGAGAGAGAGAGTGTGTGTGTGTGTGCGCGCGCCCGCATGCGTGCGCGCACGCGCGCACGGGGAAGGGGGAAAGGAAGGGGGAGAGAGAGACTTCTTAAGCAGACTCCATGCCTGGTATGTAGCCACATGCAGGGCTCGATCTCACAACCATGAGATCATGACCTGAGCGAAAACCAAGTTGGATGCTTAACCTACTGAGCCACCCAGGTGCCCTGGGGTGTTGTAATTTTAAGATATTTTACATACTGAGACGAACCTCCCAAGTCCACATGTGGATATAAACAAGCTAAGCACTTCATGAAATTGTTTTGTCTACATTTTATAAGAATTTCCAAGAGCACAGTGAAAGTAGAAAACGTGGCAATCCCATTTAAGTTCAGATCCTTGATCTGCATTGTATGGAAATCACAGGCTGTGCATCAGCCAGGATGCTTCAGTTGAAAGGCAGAGGCAGCCATTTTTGTTAACCTTCTGTGGCTTCCCAAATATGTTCCAGAAAATGGCCTCTCTTTTAGGGATACATGGCTTTGGGTACACCTTCGCTGCAGGCAGTCCAGCAGGTGTCATACTGTTAAACTCCTCCTCATGGCTTTGTTGTGGTCTAAAGCACTGTTCTAAAGAGGAATTTCTGTTTCTCTTTTGTACAGATTTAAAAGTTTGCATGTGTTGTGTTGCTCTTTAGCAACAATCAGCAAAGCTTATGGGAAAAGAAAGTATCTCCAAGAACGGGACAGAAAAGTGTGAGAAAAAGCAGCTGTCATCACACTCCTAGCCTTTCTGAGCCATTAATTTAGTTGTAGATTTCTCCAGAACAACTCCCTTCTCTATCCCTGCTCTACTCACTCCTGGGAGAACAAAAGGTCAGCATATTCTGTGAACACATCATGCATTTTGAGTTGGGCAGGACTCGCTTTCATACAAAACAGCTGAAATAGGGAATTCCAGTTCATGTTCTTCACCACCAGAGCCGTCTGTGTCTGCCTTATCCTGGGCAGCATCTGGCCCCAGCCTCTTCCTCCTTTTATTTCCTGTGGCTCCATCCTTTGCTCTTGCTGGTGCCAAGCAGTGCTGCTGGTGCTCTTATGCAATGGATGGTTTGGATTGGACTGGATGCTGCTGCTTGATCTCATTCTCTGTCCTGGCCTCGCACCCTCTCTGATTATCTTTGCCCTTGGAATCCCCACGTGAACTTCTCTGTTATCAGCTCTCTATCCTTTGTTACCTTGATTCTGCTCCTCAATTCGCAGGCTGGACTTGTGACCCCCTGCCAAGGGCTCCCAGGACTGACCCTGCACACGCCAGGGCTCTGTGTCTGGTTTCAATATCTTATGTGCTTCTGAATCTTCCACCCCTCCCTGGGGCACTCCCCACCTCATGCACTGCTTCCCCCATTGCCTCCATGCAGGTGATCCTTTCTTCTGAGCTCAAGTCCTGTCTTTCCGGCAACTGCTGGAACATGTTTTCACCTCTGTCTACCCATTAGAGTCACCTGCGGAGCCAATAAAAAATACCAGTGTGCATGCTCCGCTCCAGACCCAATTAAATCAGGACCCTAATCAAGGAATTAGTGATGTGTGACCAATTGTATTTCAGACTTATTATGGACAAGTTACTTCTCTGTGAATCCTGTTGTTCCCTTCTCCACTTCTGAACTTGAATGTCTCCTGTGATTTTCTGTTTCAGTGTGATCATTTTAAGGTGGGAATATGGGACAGAAAACTTGGATTTTTGGCTGACAGGTCTTCAGATTGAGAGAATCATACTTCATAATCATACCTTATGAAGATATCATACCCTACCGTTCCTTAGACATGATTTAGAAGACAAAATTCTGGATCTCCAATCTAAACCTGTTGCTATAATGAGATGAGGCTCTTGAAGGTCAGGGGAGGAAGAGAGTGGATTTAGTATGTGGGAGGAGTAGAAATAATTAGTGGTTAGGGGATGGACTGTGGTAGATTAAAGATGGCCACAAAGCCTTTGATACCCCTCCCATCGAGAGATGGAATCTGTTTCCCCTCCCTTTGGGTCTGGGTTGTCTATGACTACTTTGACCAATAGAAATGACAGAAACAATATTGGGCCAGTTCTGGGCTGAGTTGTTTATAAGGCAGTGGCACTTTCTGTCAGTTCTTGAACCCTGAGCTACCATGTAAGAAGTCTGCCATATAAGAAAATTATGTAGAGATTCCCTGTGACTTCACGGGAAGAAAGATTGGCTGAGCCTGGACTCCCGTATGTTTCCATCAGTGAATGAAAGAAGTGAGTGAGGCCATTTTTCATCCTCCAAACTGTCAGTTCAGCTGCCAGCTAAATACCACCAAGTAATCTCAGTTCATGCCACATGGAGCAGAAGAATCACCTGATTGAGCCTTACTCAAATTCCTGTCCCTCAAAATTGTGAAATCTAATAAAATGACTGTTGTTTTCAGCTACTAAGTTTTGTGATAGTTTGTCACAACACACTGGATAGCCAGAACTCCCCTCCAGGTGATTCTAATGTGCAGGCTAGCCATTTAGAAATCATTCCACCTGGGTAGCTACAAATATTATTTTTCCCCTAGCCCCTATTCACACATTACACAACATTTGTTTCATTTTCCACCTAAGTAAACTACTTTTATGTGGCAAAAAGACATCTCCTGCATTTGGGGGAGATAATCCATAATATTCAATAAAGTGTCATGGACTTTTAAAGAGACCAAACCCTGGAATATGAATCAGAAAACCTTGACTTTATTCCCAGCTTTGACATGACTAGCTCTTATGACCTTGGGTGAGTCATATATCTTTTCCCAGTCTTATTTTTGATGTTTGTAAAATGAGGAAGTTAGACTACGTTTTCTCTAAGCTCCCTTTCACTTGTGGGGTTTTGTGGCAGTCAGTGTAATGGTGTGTGGAATAATAACTATCAATGGGGATATATTATTTTCACAGAAAAACACACAGCCCATCAATCTGCTCTTGATCACCACTGACTCAGTCTAGATTTATAACCACCACCCCGGGGTTTTGAAAAGCTTTGTGCTTACATCAGTAGTAACTTCTTCAGGCACTTAGCTTCCTGAGTATGCATGCCTGTTTTGCATGCACAAAGTTCAAGAGGAAAGAACAAAAAAGAAAATAAAGCTCAGTATCCATTCTTTCATTCCATCAAATTCTGTAGATGCTTTGTGTTCACTGTGATTATGCCAGGCCAAAGGCTTTCCGTGCCATAGGCTGTCCTGGTGGAATGAAGGATACGGTAATGAAATTCATGACATGTAAGTTTGGATTTACAATTTGGCAACAAATCCCTCTGTGAGTCCTTAGAGCCTCTCCACCTCGCCTTAGTGACATGTTAAAAGCTGAAAGAAAGCATTCTTTGTATGGAAAGCTGAAATATGCTCCATTCTAGGACTGTAAATATAGTCACTCACTTCCTCCATCTCCAGTTAAGCCTTGGTGACCTTTCCCAAAGTATTCTTTTCTGGCCTCCATTAATAGAAGAGGATCTAACCCATTGCTGCTAACTGTACACGTGATAGTTGTGTGTCAGTTTTGAAACCTGAAAAGTGGTGTCTCCATGTTAATTGGAATCATTTCCCAATTCCTTTACTTTTAAAGTTCAGACATAACCTTGTATAGAAGCTCGCATATTCCTGGTAGTTAAAATCAAAGTCAAGCTTTTTGCATGCCACAGGGAATCATCAAAAGAACAGTTCCTTCCTCTCATAAATCAGACCAAGAGGAGTCCCCAGTAAGAACATTTCTCTCATCTTTCCCTTGGCACAAAATGTAGCAGTACAAAACATGAACTGCATGGTGTTTACTACCCTTGGGTGGCAGCTGCTAGAAGGCAACATTGCCATCTGTATTCAAGGGACCTTTTATTCCCAGCTGCATAAGCCAAGCCACAGGACTTGCAAGAATGCTTGGGATGCTTCCTGTGAACTTAGGACACAAAGAATCTGTGGTGTGGCTCTGAAATGGGAACCGCTAAAGAGAGAAGAGCTGAAAGGGACTTTTATTACTCTAGTAAGGACATTGCTATTCATGTATACAGTATGTGTGTATGCAGAAAACGGCTTGTGTGTGTGTTTGAGGATATGTACATGCTGGTGTGTGTGTGTGTGTGGAGAGAGAGAGAGGGAGACACACACACACACACACACACACACACACACACACACACAATTGAGGTCATTGTTTTCCACATCTAACCCAGAATGGTGTTGGAATGGCTTAGTGGGCATTAAGCCATCATACCTGTGAGTGGCCAAGTTCAATAAGGGAACTGCAGAATTAGAGAACAAGCCTGTGTTTTTCTTATTAATGGTTAAGCCATTGACTCAGATAAAGGGAATTTCAGTGTTTACCAATAGGAAAATGGTCACTCAAACTGGAAATCCTTCCAAAACAGACTCCCTATTTCACTCAACATTGAGCAATTTTGGTATGCCAGGGGCTCTCAGAGAAGGTTTCTATGAAACATTCAAATCGATATGCTTCCAACTCATTCTTTCTTTCCTTAAAGGGCTGTGAAAAAATTACCGGTAATACCACCTGGTACAGAAAGTGAAAAACTTGAAACTTTCTTTTACATCAAAGTCAGAGAAACCATCACACGTGCCAGGGGTCTTTAGGATGATTAAATCCTGTATTCATAGCCTCTCCTTCTTAACCAAGGTTGTAGTGAAAAGCAAACTTGAGTTTATAGTTCATGGTCCTTAACTGAAGCATCATAGATTTACATACACAGAAATGTAGCAGTAATACAAGCAAGACTTTGAAATTTCACCTGATGTCAGTGATGGAAGCTGTTAGTTATTTCTCCTCTTATGTACTTTTTCCAAATTGGGGATAGAATTATGATCAGTTTAGGGTAAATGGGACCCTGAGGATGGCTTAGTTTTTCTTAATCTCATCTAACTAACAAATAGAGATCAAATTGCAAGTAGAATGGTTTTTAGGTGTCCATGTGGAGTTCTTGGTGAGATTACTTATATGCAGAGGAAGCACCCCTTTTAAATGCACCCATGTTGTAAGGGTGCCTTTGAATTATGTGATCGGAATAAGACTTGTACTTCATTACTTCCCTTCCATTCCTGGAGGGAGGCTATCACCAAGTAAGATATTTCCTTGTTTAATTTGATAATGGCGGTAAATTAAAACAACACAACTCTTTTGATTTAGACAATCAAAAGAAGGCAAGATGTAGCAGAAAATATTGAAATTAAGATACAGTAATGACACTTTTATTCAAATTGATCCAGTTTTTAATGATACAGTATTGGAAAGGCAGAGAATGGCAGAAATGCTGCCTTTGGTGAAGATGTGGTCCTAGGTGGATGAAACCCAGCTCCCTTTCCGGCCTGATCATACACACACACACACACACAATACCTCAAGTGTGGATCTCCAGGGAGTTAAAGAAGACTTCTGGTTTATCAGGTTGATTTTTTTCCCTCCAAAGAGCTGTTAAATGTGATTAATACAGATGAAATTTGGGAAAATTCCATTTTCCTGTTACAAACAGAAAGGTAGAGGAATTCACAGTGATCTGGAACACAAAATTGTTAGTCATGAGGTCATTCCCCTGCTTTGACCTTTGTGAATGATGAGTTCAATGACTTCCCAGTACGAAACATGAGTACTAAAGCCTGGAACTCAAACTGAAAGACCCCAGGCCTCATGTTAATTGTTAACTTCATGATTTCTACACCAAATACAGGGCTTGCTCTTAAGCATTTACAAAAACAGTTTTTACTGACATGGGAAACCTAAAAATAACCATAGCCTTGAATACTCAGATCACTGAGCCTGGTTAGGACACCAGCCAAACTACAGGATGAAGGACTCAGATAGTCACTAGGAGGAACTGGAGTCTGCCCAGTGTGCTGGGTATGAATAGTGCTGAGAAAGGAGGCAAGTCAAAGGTCTTTATGTCTGGAGCTTAACCTCAAGGGCAGGGCCCATCACTGAAGCCAGATATAAAAGTCTCACAGCCATTTCTGCTGTTGGCTTTTGCACTGATGAACAGATAGTTCCCACACAGAAAGATAGAGAAATGGCCTTTTAAACATGTTGAAAAATGTTCATACTTACTCATAATTAATACAAGGAAAAAAAACAGATACAATTTCTTGCCTGTTGGATTAGCTAAAATTAATAAATCTGACAACATATTCTGTTGGTAAAGGTTTGTGTGTGTGGGGAGAATAGGCATTCACATACATTGCTAATAGGAAATCTAACTGGTACAACCTTTCTGGAGTGAAATTTGACAATATATTTTTATTTTTTTAAGTTTATTTATTTTGAGAGAGAGAGAGTGGGAGAGAGCAAGTGAGCATGTGGTGGGGGGGAGGGGCAGAGAGAGAGAGAGAGAGAGAGGGAAAGAGAGAATCCCAAGCAGACTCCCTGCTGTCACCCCAGAGCCAGACACCGCGGGGCTTGATCTCACAAACTATGAGATCGTGACTTGAGCCAAAAGCAAGGGTTGGGTGCTTTACCAACTGAGCCATTCAGCTGCCCCTGGCAATACCTTTTAAAATAGCATATTTACCTACCATTTGACCCAGTAGTTCTGCGTTTAGAAATCTAACCTCAAACATATCTCCAATAATATGGAAAGCATGTGTACAAGGTTGTTCACTGAAGTATCATTTGTAATTGAACATATTAGCAATAATCTCAATGCCCATACATAGAAGAATGATTGAACAAACAATGATTTGTCTATACATGGAGTACTATGTATCTCTAAAAAGGAATAAAGAAAATCTTTATGAAATGATAAGGAATGATTGCAGGATACATTGTTAAGTGAAAAAAGCAAAGTGCAAGAATACTCTTCATGTAAGGAAACATAGGATATTAAAAGCAAATATATGCATCTGCTCAGTTCAATATAAGTAATACAAAAAGAATAAATCAGAAGGGAATGAGATTGGTTATGTACAGGAGGTGGATGAAAACAGGGTCCAAAGAATAGGGAATGAGGTCAGAGTAGTAAGGACAAAGGGTGAACAGCACTTCTATGAGTACACCTTCCTGTACAGCTCTGGCTTTTAGAACTATGGCAATGCCTCACATATCCCTCTCTTGCAATAATTAATTAAACCCAACCAAGATAGAGCACATCAGTAAGAAAAGAACTAACCTAAGTAACTTTGGAAAACTTTGAGTGTGTACTATAACACTGAAGACAAAAATAACTGTATACAAACATTGTACACAAAGTTGGTAAATGTTTTTTTATGGGGAGAAAGAGGGATTAAGAATTCCATGAAGAAATAAAGATTATTGGCATAGTCTCAAAGTTTCACTCTTAAAGATTCCCAAGGGAAAAATAGTGTCTTTATGGTAGAAAAATCTGTCAGCTACCATCATAACCAAATCACCAAAGTTGTCACCAGTAATGACATAGGGATATTGTGTACCCCTTGATGTGGTGCACTGAGAAGGGCATAACATAACCTCTAGGATTTTCTGCAAAAAAAAAAGTATAATTATGAGAAATCATCAGATGAACCAAAATTGAGGATATTCCACAAAATAACTGGCCGGTACACTTCAATAGTGTCCAGATGATAGAAGACAAAAAAGGCTAAGTAAGTGTCATATGTTAGAGGAGATTTAGATGTGACAACTTAAGGCAACACATATGGAATCGTGGATTAGGTCCTGAGGCAGATATGATTTGAATTTTTCCAGTTTTCCCACTTGTCTGAATATTATTTAGTAGTAGTATGTGAATATTAATTTTCTGTTTGATCATTGTAGTATGATTGTGTAAGATGTGAATGTCAAGGAGAATGGCTGAAGGACATCCGGGAACTCTGAACTACTTTTGCAACTTTTCTGTAAGCCTAAACTTATTTCAAAATAAATTAAAAAGAAATAGCTGGTTAAAGAGGAACAAAAGGAGACACAAATAACCATTTTTGCCTTTTATTAGAAACCTTAAGAGGCCAAGTCTTGAATTTATACTACTAAAGAGAGTACCAACCACATACAATTATGTTTACTTGAACCCAAATCATATTAAAAAATATTCATATTAAGAGAATATGTGAAAAAAATGACCCTTACAGGGATAAGCTGGTTTTCCCTCACCTGGTGAAACACAGCTAGAAATAAGACATAAACCAGAGATATTTTATGCTCGTATCTCAAATTCTCTGCACAGAAGTCCTTATACTTTACTTCAAGAAGATGCCCTTCATCTTGATTAAGAGCCTATTCATTCTTACTTCATGCATAGCTCTATTAAGTTTTCTCTCTGGTTCAAGCTCTGTCTGGTTTTCCAGCTCATAACAGGTGAGGAGAGAGTAATCGTGCATCTGATCACTACAGAGGCAGAAACATAGTAAGCAGCCCAGTGATGTGTTGGCTAGATCATAACGTTTTGTAAAATTTGCAAAGGTGAGATATTTAAGCCATAATTGGGTGGGACTGCCTGTGGCCACTCTGACTTGCCCTCTAACACGCTTCACCTCCTGTCACATGGCACTGGAGTAGCGGCAGGCATTTTTGAGCTCCAGGTAACTGAGGTGAATTAGGGTTTATCAGGATATATTTGTATATTTTTCAGTCACTTCTGTGTATCATTATATCATTGGTAGCTGATCGAGGGTAGGGGTTTCTTCCAGGAATACTCCCACTCTCCCAACTTGGAATCTAATTTTGTGTTTGTCATTTTGTATTCTTAAAGAGCTTTTTCCTCCCCCTCTGCTCAATGGTATGGTCTTCAGGCCTCTACAAGTTTGAATCTACCCTTGACAATGACTGTAATGTTTGAGGGAAGACCGAGTTAGAGATGTTATAACAAGGAATTAAGTAGGGAAAAAACTCCTATTAATTAACATAAACAAAAGATAAAAAAAAAACATAGTGCTCTGGGGCTATTTAGTATGTGGATTAAGATTCAGCATACTTCAGTAGATCCTAAGGCCATCATTGTATCGAAGCATGTATGATAATTGATATTAGTTGTAATGATCCTGAGTCATGAAGTAAAGCTTAAACTGTTGAATATACTCTGTTAAAAAATACAGAGAAATGTATAATTCATTTGAGGAAGATTTCCTTTTCAAATGTTTAAAATGAAAGTTTTGATGCCTATGCATCTAAATCTTCAATGATCCAGAAGACTTACCTAAAAACAGTTGTTTATCCAAGGATTTAGATGGCCTGGATTTTGCTCTAATTTGGTTAGGTAAAGCTTGAATGGTGGATTATGATCCTTACTCAAAAATCAGAGTGGTGTGTTAGACCATTCAGTTGGATCAGATTTCCCATGATGGAGATCTGAATCTTCCCTGCATTTTTAGCACTTTTCTCATGGAAGAGTTGTGAATGAAGTAGGCCATTCTTAGAAAGTCCTGGTTGGCTGAAGATGCTTTGTAGAGGCAGAATGGTGTCAAAGAATGGCTATAGGTTATACAGCTAAAGAGATGGATTGTATTTGTTTAAAAAAAAAAAAAGCCAGACAAAATAGGACAAATACTGTATAATTTCACTTATATGTAGTACTAGAGTAGTCACATTCATAGAGACAGAAAGTAGAATGGTGGTTGTCAGGGGCTGGGTTGGGGGGGGAGGAGAGAATGAGGAGTTACTGTTTAATTGGTACGGTTTCACTTTGGAAAGATGAAAAGAGTTCTGGAGGTAGTGGTGGTGATGAGTTGTGCAACAGTGTGAATTTACTTAGTGCCACTGAACTGCACATTTAAAAATGGTTACTGTGGTAAATTTTATGATGTGTATATTTTACCACAATAAAAAAAGTAAAATAAAGCAACAGTGAGTTGCCAACATAAGTCAATTTTGTAATATGTCAAGCACAATAACTCAATAAGATAGGAATTAACTAGTCCTATTCTCCAAGTGTGGAAACTAAGGCCCAGAAAGGTTAAGTAACTTAGTCTAGGTCAGAGAACAAGTGATATGACCAGGACTCAACCCCAGACAGTAGAATGCCATATTTTAGAACTTCAAAATCTGACAGACATAGGTCTGATCATCAGGTTTGTGCTTGACATATAGTAGGTATCTAATAAATGTTTTCTAAAAATGATTAGCATTCTCAGTATGTAGACTGTGCATGAGAATTTGGGTTTTTCTTTGTTAACTCTTACCTAAAATTTGGTGATTTTTCCTGTGTGTAATTGAAGCTCGAAAGCCATGGTAAAGAACACGGAATGTGCCTGAAGTTGAGGCACTATGGGAGAGGTTTGGTTTTTGGTGGTGACTCGAATGAAAAAACAATCCCTTCTTTTCCTGCAGTGAGCTTATGACTGGAGTCACCTGAATTGGCTCTTACAGCCTTTTGAGCTGGGCATCAGGCAGACCTCCACACATATTTGGACTGCATTTTGATGACTCAAGTTTACTGGAAAGTTCTTTGGGGCCATTTAAAAGGGACACTCTTGAACCACAGATTTGATCTCAAGCATTCCAGAACAGAAAAACACAGCAGTAAAGGCAGCTTCAGAGTTCTGCCCTGCTCTGTTGTCCTCAGATTCCTGGGCTGGAGGAGGAGGCTCCACCTGAGAAACTGCAGATTAAGCCAGCCTCACCAGAGCCAGGACCTCTTTAAAGGGTTGTCCTTCCTAAATACTTATGTTCTGTTTGTTTGTTTGTTTGGTTGTTTGGTTTTTTGGCCAACCCATGAGGATTGCCTCTCATTAGACTAAACCTTAGACTAAAAGCCAGTTATTTTCTCAACTGGAGGCTAGGAAGACTTTTTAAGTATTTGATCCCAGGTCTTTTAAATTCTAAACCTCATGCTCTAAACCAATAGCTTTCAACTTTTCTGCTTTTTCAAGATTTCCTTTTGATTATTGCTTAATTTTGAACGGACGCTTTCCTAACCAAGCCAGTCATTTATTGAAGACCTATTATGTTATGGTGGTAGGGAGTGAGGTGGAGTAGCAACGACTTCAGTTAAATATGTTGTTTCAAAAGACATCCCGATTAAATGCATTGAGTCCTGAGAACATCCCCATGAAGCAAGTCTCTGCTCAGGGATCCAAATTCTCCCTTTCCAGGCAAGCAGGAGATGCAGATGGCTCCCAGAATCCTCTAATCTGATGATTTAGCACAGGGCTTCTCAGCTCTTCTCCTATTAACATTTTGGGTTGGATAATCCTTTGTTGTGAGTGAGGTCCTGTACATTTTTCATGTTTAGTGGCAACTTTTACTTCTACCCATTAGATGCCGTACCACACCCCTAACTTCCAGGTGTGACGACTAAAATGTTAAGACACTGGTAAAGTGTCCCCTGGAGGGCAGAATTCTCTTTGGTTCAGAACCATGTTTACCAGCAGGCTTGGAGTCACTACTGCAACTGTGGTGTCTGGTCATGCTCCTTCTGCCACCTGCCTTCTTCCCCACTATGCCTCCTGCAGATATGTTGTGTACTCAATCCCAGTCTGGCCTTGCCTTATGCTCCACAGCCTGGAATAAGACTCAGGGGGACTTCTGGTCCTGCCCAAGTGCTTAGCTCCTGACACTTCAGTGAAGAGATCACCGGGCCACTCCAGAAGTTCATCTTTCTGGAGATCTCTGTGTCCTGTCAGGGATCTGTATGTCTATCCTTCTGTCTCTCCTGAGTCCCAGTTTCACTTTCATGGCATCTATGCCTCAGAGCCTGAGGTTTGGAGTTGTGGCTGTCTTCAATCTCCTAGTTTCATCAGAGATGGCTGAGTTTGTTTCTATGTTCCATTCTTTTAAATTTTTATTTATTTACTTAAGGAAGGGAGTTGAACTGAAATACCCCATTCTGTGATCTTCACCTGGAGACTTTGATCCAGTTTTACTCCCTGTGTCACAATACTATGAGAGATTGAGAGAGACAGAGGTTGGGGGGAGGGGATGAGAGCAAGCATGCTAGAGAGAGCAAGCAAGAGAATATGAATGTCTAAATGTAATCCAGTACACTTAGAGCTTTGATAGAATCTGTCCTTCTCCTATATTGGTGTTGGAATTAAGTTAAAGAAGGTATATGGATCTCCTTGTAGAACTATTGTATTTCGGAAAAACATAAAAAATCTTAGTTGTGGAGGGCGCTTGGGTGGCTCAGTCGGTTAAGCATCTAACTTCAGCTCAGGTCATGATCTCATGGTTCGTGAGTTCAAACCCCTCATTGGGCTCTGTGCTGTCAGCGTGGAACCTGCTTTGGATCCTTAGTCTCCCTCTCTCTCTGCCCCTTCCCCTGTTGTGCTCTCTGTCTGTCTCTCTCTCAAAAATAAATAAACATTAAAAAAATTTTAGTTGTGGGAATAATATAATAATGTAAAATTGCTTTAGAAAATTGCCATAAATATACAGTACATTAAATGTGCCTGGTAATTATATAGTATTTAATGACATAATTAATCTTTCCTATCTCTATCCAGTCCGATGAATATAGAAACATTGTCTGTTCTCCTTCTGAGCACCTGAAAAGTGAGGATTCTCAAGGCCCTACCCTGAGGCAGGTTTGCTGTCCCCTGTCTGTTTACGTGCTCAGAACTCCCTGTAGCACTCAGCCCATGAGGAGTCCCTCAGGTCCAGGTGCAAGAATCCTTTTAATTGAGCTTGTTCTGTAAAGCACATTAAATACTTTTTATACTTTTAGATGACTTAAAAGCATTCATGGATGGTAGTGACTATAATAATTCTGATATTGGTATAAAGTGCTTAGTGGTTTGGGGTGAGGGGGTTGAACTAAGTTGGTTATCCCTTCTTCCCTCATTGTCTTTCTCCCCTCCTTTACTCTCTCTTGTCCTTTCTTTCCCTCCCTAATCTTCCCTTTCTCTCCTTTTCCCTCCTTTCCTTTCTCTTCCCTCCCTCATTCTGTCTTGTGCTCGCTCTCTCTGACATATATACACTCGCACGTGCTCCCGTCCATCTTTTTTCTAAGGCCTATCAGGGGTTTCCACACCTTGAGAAATACAATTTCAGTAATTGCCAAGTATAGTGCTAATTAATTAGACATCCAGAAAGAAGACTAATCTTGAAACTTACACATAAGACAAAACGGCCCCGTGAGTTTTTTCTGTGATTTCACTCAGGCAAACTCCTAGAGAGCACCAGCCTGGCTTGCCTCAAGTTTTTCTGCCTTTAAGTTGTTAAATATTTATCCCTTCCCCCTCCTGCCCCCAAAATATTATAAGCTCCTGGGGGCAGGAGCTATGCCTTTTAAACTTATACTATTCTAGTGACAGCTTAAGAAATATTTGTTGACACATTTGACATATTGATTGTCCCAAGTCACCTAATTTCTGTGGTTTGTAACTAAGCATTGCTGGTCAATTCTCCCTCCTCTGGGGCAGCCTCCTTCAGGGTAACTCTATGCCAGGCTTCTCTAGTGTAATCATTTTGGTATAAAACATGGCAAAACGTTATGTCTCACCTCTGAAGAAGAGCAAGAAAGCCCACAAAGTGATGCATTATTTTGTCAGGAAGCCACGGAGTACAAAATAGAAGAATAAGCAGTATCTGGCCTTGTGCCTTGATGCTTTCTGAGGTAGGATTCCTGGTGCAGGAATCTCTGTGTGACTCTGGCTTCTGCATACTAATGAGGTCATGAAGGCACTAGAATGGGATTAGCTCCCTAGGACTTGAAGCTGATGCCCATTGCCCATAAGCTTTTTCCCCTCTCCCCACCCCTGGCCTAGGATACCCACATTCCACCTAGTTCTGAGAAAGAAACCATGCTTGTTCTCTCTCTTTCAACTGAACTCCCCAATCTAATGTGTCAAAGATACTCAAAAGTTTGAGCAAAGGCTCTTCTTCTGACTTTGTTTCATCACAGCCACGCCTGCTAGGGAAAATGGCACGTACAAGCAAGAAGAATTTGGAAGAGTCCACGATATAGATTTTTTATTTCTTCTCCCCAGATCTTTCTATTTATATCCTCTGAGTGTCAAAATGGATGTGACTCAGCTGTGAAACACCAAAGGATTAGGCAGCATGTAACTCAACCCTCACTCTCTTAGCATATGGCAAGGTTTGTGGCTGCCAAAAACTATGCAGACTCTTGCCTCCAAATGCATACGAGCAAAAAAACCTGCATTGCATGAAACCTAAGGCTGCACCTTCACCAGCTTGTGCTGCATATGTGGCCCTTCTGGACCTGATAAGACTGAAGCTTCAAAGGACTTATACCAGTAGTTGGTTTGCCTATATGGACTTCATGCCTCACCCTTCTCTCCAAAAAGACTGTCTCGATGTAATCTCTGTCCTCATCTTTCATGGGAAACCGTGCAAAAGCTCTCTCTGCCCAAGTTTCTTTGATGCAGTCCCCCCTTAGAAAATAAACAGGGAAGTATTTTTTTTCCAGCATTTTCCAGAATGCTAGAGACTGGCTTACCTCCCACTAGCAGAGAATAGCAAGGCTGATTGCTTTCATGAAGAAAACTTTGTGTGTGAATGTTTGAGGTAGAGCGGGGGAAATGTATTATTCCCTTCAAGCTGTGAGTTTTTATCTGGTCAGTGCTGGTCCCACCATCAAGGGACTTAATGATAATTTTGTGGCCATCAGACCCTCTTTGAGGACTATGTGAGACTGGGGAGGGAAGAGGCACACTCCCATGTTGACACAGCAAGAATTGTTTGTTGTACAGGGTTGCCATGATATGAATTTGGGATTATGCCTCAGCTCAGTTTTTCCTCTCCCATTTTCCCTGGACAATCTATTACAATTCCATTGTTAGCAATATATGCGGTCAGTTATTTCAAAAGCTGCCAGCCCACATTTGTGGGGCTGATGGAGAATGGGGGAGGGCAAGGGAATTTGGACTCATAGTCCATTGTTGTTAAGTACTTGAAGGCCCTTTCTCCTTCAGGTGGTGATGGCACAGGGAGGATGAGAGCCAGCCCTGGCAAAGGTCACTGAGCCCTATTCTCCCTTAGAGTTTCGTTCTCCAGATTTCTAAAACGTTTTCTAAATTGCTTTAGCAAGCCCCCTTAGAACTGCTGGGATGTGGAGACATCTCCATGTGTGAGTCCTCTCAGTTGTTAATGTCAGTTTCTAGGGAACTCACATCCTGGTCCATTCCCCTCCAGCCTGAGATGAAGCAGCTCCTCAGAGATGTCTCTGAGGCACTGTGCTTGAAAACTTCAGAGATAATATAGTGATCATTGAAATGCTTCAGGAGCCTGGAGATGGCCTAACTTTGATTGACTGTTTATTCTTCTCTTTAATGGACCCAGGAAGAAAGTGAGGGTCTGTGTCCATTCAGTTGACCATCAAGCCTCAGTGACTCTGCATAGGCTTGGTTCCTGCCAGGAGAAGCTGGACTATCATCTAAAACAGTGAGAGATTGGGCAGTTCCCTCTATAGCTCTCAGCCTGAAAGACTCTCTTTGCTCCTGATCTGATCTATGTGTACCCACAGCCAGCCTGCTTTGTATGAGGGTTATAGCTGGGCCCCCCCACAGAGCCCTCGGGCTCACCTGCCTAATGGGGAGTCATGTCCCAGGTTCCTAGGCCTGCACAGAACTTTCCGCCTTTTGCCCTGTTGTCATCAAAGCCAATGATCGGGTCTGGGTTGAAGGGTTTGGGTGCTTCCTTTTTTGTGACCTCAAAAATGAGTCCTCTGTGGGCTTTCCTAGTGCATGAGAAGGAGAATGGGAAGAAAATCTGCTGAAACGGAAGTGAGAGCTTTTACAAACAGCCAAATCCCCCATGATTATAAAATCCTACACTGTTAGAGCTAAAAGGAGCCTTAAAGATCAACTAGCCCAATCATCTGGGTTTGAAGTGCAGGAAACAGACCCAAAAGGATTAAGGGACTTGCTTAAAAAAGATTTTTTGACACCTGTTAACTAACACCTTATTAGAGACTCCTTGCAGCATCCAATATAAAAGGGAAAAGGCGAGAAAAGAATATCTTCCCAGGTGACATCATCTCAGGTCCTCTTCGTCTTTATACCCTCGACAGCTTGCACAGAGAAGGCTCTGTAAATGCTTTGTATGATATGAAAAAGCAAAGGATCGTCCACTGCTGTGATTCTGCATTTGTCCGTAATTAACTCAATACATACTTATTAAATAATGATTATTATGATAACAAGCAATTCTTACATTTACTACATACCAGGTATTTGTAATGTATTTTTCTCATTTAATCTTTGCACTGATCCCGTGCAGTAGGTAGCATCACTACCTCCATTTTAGAGGAAAGGGGGGCAAGAGCATTGAGTGGTTTGTACTTACCCACTGCCATAGAGCCAGGTAATGGTGTGAAGATTCAGACTGATCATGACTGGTTGCAGAGCCCATTCTTCACTTCCATGGTGTCTCTCAGAAATCAGTTGTGTGCCTCACACTGTGCTGGGAGTTGTAGAAGATGGTTAGTTTTCCTGAGATATTTACATTTTCTGGGATAAAACAAGATCTGGGGATTCCTGGGTGGCTCAGTCAGTTAAGCATCCAACTCTTGATTTCGAATCAGGTGATGATCTCAGAGTTCATGGGGTCAAAACCTGCGAAGCATGGAGCCTGCTTGAGATATTCTCTCTCCCTCTCTCTCTCTCTCCCTCCCTCTGCCCCTACCCTAAGTACACGCTCTATTTCTCTCTCTCTCAAAATAAATAAATAAACTTTAAAAAAAAAACAGGATCTGCATAGCAGCAGAGATTCGAATCAGAGCAGTGGTAGAGGAAGGGATCATAGGAATGACTGATATTTTCCCCAGTGCTCTTGCTTCTCATTTCCATCTTTGGGAAAATTTACCTTAAGAATGAAGAAAAAATAGAGACAATTTGAAGATCAATAAGAGGCTGCTGCTGCCCAAAGGAAGAATAAGGCGAAGTGAAGAATGGAAATGCTATGGCCACAGAGTAGGTCAGTGCATCTCTCTATGTACATACATATGTGGAAGTTGGGGCTACCTGTATTGGATTCTAGATCTCTTAGTTTTCTGAGTCTGTAGCATATACAAAGAAAGATGAGTTGAGTGGTTTGGAAGTCATGCAATATGGTTCTAACTTTACTTATTCTTTCAGAAATAATTTAGTGAGAGTCTACTATATATCCTCTAGTGCCTCAGACCCTTTGGATTTTGTCAGTAATCAACAAACAATGGTCCTCACCCCCAGGTGAAGGCTCTAGTGAAGGTGATTACAGGACAGGGAGATAAGACCTCTGATTGACATGAGTGCAGGCACCATGCCAAATCCTGACAATATTAAGATGATCATGGAGCATTCCCTTAAGAAAAGGACTGAGGTTCTTTGCCTGGGAGAAGACAGACATAGGGAGGAAGTGATTGACATGTTGGAGAGAAGGGCCATCCTGGGGAAGTAAGCCATGAGCCCGTGGTTCCTGGGAGAGCTTGGGCAGGCAGGGAAGACAGCACTCGTCATTGACATAGTACTGGAAATTCCACACTGCCTGTGAGGAAGAACTGAAAAAGGTAGTTGTCTCCTCCAATATTGTTTTAATGCTCTGTCCCCATATGACTAGGCAAATGTGGTCAGAGATCCAGGACTTACAAGGAGGGTACAAAGGAATTTTTTGTAGCTTCTAACTCATTGCATTTCCCCTGGTTTGGAGTGGCAAAGTATAAATGAACAGAGCGCCCATAGGGGCTATAGGTAGCAACCCCAAGGCCACATCGGACTATGGGGAGAAGCAGCAGAACTTGTATAACTGTAGTTGATCTCCTTAGGTTCAGAATTGTAGTAGGTCCCTAATGTCCTTAGAAATCACAAAAATTGTTTTCTAGAATGGCCTCATCACCTTGAAACTCTGAATTAGCTTTCTAATTTTGCTATCTCTCCTGCTCACAGAGATGGGTGGTGTTCTACATAATCTAGTGCACCAGCTTGAACACCAGGAAGAAGTCATACTTACTGGATGATACTAGAGACTTTCCATTATTTTATATCACCTGAACATATCAGAGCTTCCACATATTCATCCAGGCCTTTACTCATACTGTTCTGTCTGGAGCACCTCTCCACAGGGCAGCAAGACACCTCTGTGCAGATTATGCCCTGTTAAGGGCAACAGGCTGAAGAATAAAGGAAGGGTTGGCCTTCTGCTTATAGCCTACACTCTAGGCACCTTGGGTGGAGCTGTATTGACTTACAGGTAGGGCCTTTTCCTCATATGAACAAAGGATCCTATAGGTAGCTCCCCTTCACCCCCATTCTCCAGCTGTCTAAATCCTACTCATCTGTCAGGATCCAAATCCAGTTATATGCCACTTATTCCATTCATCACCCCTCAGCATTACTATTTTGCAGAGTTAGTTGTTCCTTCCTTAGCTTCCTCAGAGCACCTTCTTATAACTATTACAATTCTTATCACAACTTAAATTGTTTTATTATTGCTCTGAGGGCTTAAAATGCTAGGTTGACAGCTATGTACTACTTGAAGATATTCTGTCTTTTCTGGCCTCCAGTATTGTTGTGGGGAGGCCAGCATCATTCTAATTGCTGTTCTTTCATAGGTAATATGTCTTTTCTCTCTAGATGTTTAAGATGATCTCTTCATGTTGTTGTTCACAGATTCATTATAATGGGATTATTTGCAGATTTCCTTTCATTTATTCTACTTGGAGGTTTTTGGAATTCCTGATGTTTAGGAAATCCTTAGCTATTATCTCTTTAAATTAAAAAAAATTTTTAATGTTTATTTATTTTTGAGAGAGACAGAGACAGAATACAAGTGGGTTAGGGGCAGAGAGAGAGGGAGACACAGAATCTGAAGCAGGCTCCAGGTTCCGAGCTGTCAGCACAGAGCCCAATGCAGGGCTCGAACTCATGAGCTGTGAGATCATGACCTGAGCCGAAGTCAGATGCTCAACCAACTGAGCCACCTAGGCGCCCCAGCTATTATCTCTTTAAATATTGCTTTTTCATTATTCCTTCTGTTAGCTCCTTCTAGATTTCCAAATAGATGTATGGTAGACGTTCTTATTGTATTCTCCATCTGTGTTTAACCATTTAAAAAATATTTTCATCACTTTATGGGTTACATTTGGAATATTTACCTCCATATTCTGGTTTACTAATCTATACTTAAGTGTGTGTATATCTAATTCCACACATTAAATCTGTGAACTCCTTGAGGTGAGGGACTACATATAGTTCATCTTAGTTTAGTGTCTGGGACATAGCCAGTGAATAATAAGTGTTTGCTGAAATTAATTGCTTGGCATGTCGGAGGGGTTATTGTTGGCCTGATCTTCCTGTTCAACTCAAGGTACAAATACATGCTAAAATACAAATTGGTTATCTGCTGGCAAAGAAAGAGGAACCATGAGGGCTCACTGCTTACAATAATGATATATGGGACTGGTTGGACTATACTGCTCTCTCTGTGGTGGAAGGGCAGGTTCAGCCAGGCAGGAGCACATGGCAGGCTTGCCTACCAACCACGGCCAAGTCAGGTTTTCTCTTTCAAACAAAACTCCCAGATATCACTCTGCTTATGCAATAAAACTGGGGCAGGAAATGAGACATACTGCCAAGTCCCAAACCTAGGGAAAAGCCACTTTTGAATTGGGTTACCTCACCCAGTTTGATGTAGGTATGATCTTGACATCCTCCCCCACTTAAAAATACATGAAAGAAGGTTACCATCAAGAAAAAGGAGTTCAGTAAGTCTCAGAAGGCTTGTTCAGACTAGTTGTGGTATCTCATCCCAGGGAGCAGGTAAATGGGACAAGGGTAGGCAAATAGCATATGCAGCCTCCCCTTGGAAATACCTGCTGCTGTGGTTAGCCAGAGCAGTCTACTTTTTAAGTCTAATTAAAAGGAAAAGTTGTCCCTGCCATCTTTGTGGAACACATGTCTGCCCCTCAGTTGTTGTACCCAGCTGCTGGTGACCACAGTCATGCACAGGCAAGGTCACAGTCCAGAAAAGATATGCATGACTTCAGAGGGAGTTTCCCAGAGTGTTTTTGGCAAGGGGGGGTAGGGATGGTGGGAAGGGTGAGTCTCTCCCTGTGGCATTCAGCATCTGGCATTCGGCCATTCTTCAGTGGGAGGTTCTTGGAGAGAAACACAAAAATCAGTCTTCAGGGCAGTTTTACAAAAGGGCATGTGATGTCTGCTGCTGATTTTGAGATTCTACCCAATGAAAAAGGAATCTCAGAATACAATGAATCTTTCCCTCACAGCTTATGTGATTATCAGGCTAAGGTACATCTTCTACTATTTGTCGGTGTTGGCATAGAACAGTTCCAGAGCCACAAAGAAATAGCTGGTCCATGATTCCAGAGCAGGCCGTTTGAAATTGAAGGATGCTCTGTAGTCCCCGATCTGAAATCCTGACTTGGGCATGCTCAGTGGTACCCACAGTGATCCCAAAATATGTCATCAAATTATCATAAGTGGATTAAGTTGAATTAACTTTATTATTACTAATAGATATGTATTAAAAACATATAGTGGAGGTATCTAATAGAGGTGAACATTATAGGATGATCGTTAAAGCCTGGAATTCAGGGACATTAACTGAATGCAGTCCAGGTAAAGCATAAAACCACAGCTGGATGATTCGTCAGGCCCCAGGGGAGTCCCCAGCTCTTGGGTCAGTACAAAGGAACAGATGGCAGCCCCAGTAGGTCCAATTTTGATTTCCTCTGCCTGGAAATCTTTTGCTTTATCTCAGCCGGGGATTTCAGCTATTCCGGATGGCAGTGATTTCCATCTGGGCCTGTGGTGAAAAATAAACCTCTTCTGAACCATTAAAATTCATAAAGCTGTTAACAGATAAGATGTAGAAAGCTCTTGATATGTCTTTGTGCATGTGATTGTTGTCTGTTTTGGGTGAAAACACTTATACCTGTGGTGAAAATTCAGTACACTTATAACATTGAATCTTTCATGCCAAGACCCTGTGACTTATTGTCCCAGAGGTAAGGTAAGAATTAAATGAGATAGCAGTGGTAGTTTGGAGATGATAATGTTACTACCATCTTCTCTTACAGCTGTCTAGGGAAAAGATATGGAAGGAAATTTGAGAGAAAGTTCTTTGAGTTTCAGAATTTGAGCTAGGAATTAAAGTAGAAAGATTTCTATATTAATAGAAATCTGGAAAGACAGAAAACCAGAGCAGAAGTCACCACCCAGGGTTGACTTCTTGCTCACTCTCAATGTTCTCAATGGTCTCTGACCATTTTTTCACTCTTTAACCCAAAGCAACCATCTACCTGCTTTGGGCAGCATCTGTTAGCTCCCCCAAATGAAGCCCAACCAAAAAATTCCCCCAAACATCTCATTGAGCACAAAGTAGAACGCATGTGAGGAACCTGCTTCTGGGAGTAACAGCTCCTTCCAGGGTCCAGGAGTGATGTAGGCTGAGAGTGAATGTGAAGATGGTAAGTCCCCTTTCTGATGAGGTCAGCACCACAGAAAAATATGAACCTAATGTTTTCAGATATTTAGACTTCTTATGAGATCCAAAATTTAAGATTTTTATATGAGGTCTCCTGAGTTTTAAACATTGATATTTTTCAAAAATAGCCATCACATGGGCCAAATAAACCATGTGACTGTGGACTGGATCTGATCTGCTGGCTACCAGTTTTTACCCCAAATGGAAAAGCTCCATGAATTATTATCTACCTTGGGCCAGCCATTGTCCTAGATACTATGGACATCAAGATGAGGGGAGTCCTATATATGATCCTGGGAAGTTCACAAACCAGAGGGGAAGAAAGACTGACCTGCAAATCGATCATATGAGCTCACTGTAGAGAGTGATCTGGATGTGCAGGTGAGGGGCAGCTAGCTCACCTGTGGACTCTGCATGTCACAGAAAGCCACCTGGAGGCAATGATACTAGAGGAGTTGAGTCTTGAACCTGAGTTGACTCTTGAGAGTTAACCAGATGAAGCAGGTAGATGGGACATAGCAGGAAAAGATCACCGCAGGAAATGAAGATGAGCGTAGTCTGGCTGGTGAAGACACCTATACAGCTCAATGAGTGATAACAAGGTGAAGCTGGGGATGGAGAGACCAAGGAAGACTTTTCTGTATTAACTTGTTTGGGCTTTATCCTAAAAGCAAGGGGGGGGGCACCATGGAATGCTTTAAGCAGGGTAGAAGCATGGTGAGATTTCTGTTTTAAAACTATACCTTCAGCATGTATTTGGAACATAAATCTCAAAGGGAAGAAGACAGGCATCAGGGAAATATTTAAGAACCTAGAGTAGTAAAGAAAGCAAGAAATTGTAAGGGCATGAGCTAGGGGTGAGGAAGACAGCAGAAATTTGATAACTGTTTAGGAAGTTAAATTGGAAAGACATGGAGATTGAAGAAGGGGATGAAGGAAAGACAGTCAAAGATTACTCCAGATTCCATACCCAATGATGGGTGGGTGATGGTTAGGGTGACTATCCCTGTTTTCCTAGGACTGTTCTACTAAGACTGAGAGTCCCACATACTGAGAAGCCCCTCAGTCCAGGGAAAATAGGAATGGTTGGTCACTCTAGTAATAGTTCTCCAACTAACATGAGAAACAGTAGAAGAAGCTATAAGTCTGGGAGGTTGGGGAGATAATGAGTTGATTTGGAGCATATTGAATTTAAGTGCAAGCAGATGTTGAGATGAAGATATTCAGTAGGCCTTAGATGAATCAATAGCTCAAAAAATGGCGGGGGGGGTGTGGAGCTCAAAAACGTGAGAATTTTGACTTGGAGAAAGTGGATTTAGAGGCCATCAACATAAATAGGGGTTGTTTAGGGCCATCCAGGGAGAATCATCCAGGGAGAGACTATAGAGCAAAAAGGGAAGTGGATCTAGAATAAAACTGCAGAATGAAACATGGCAAGTCCAGTGTTTGGGGAGCATACAGAGAAAAGAGAGCCTCGGAAACAAACTAAGAGGGAACAGTCAGAGGACTGTAAGGAGTACAGACTAAATGCTCAGTCTTGGAACCAAAGTGAGTAGAGAGTGTCTCAAGGCATGAGCCATCATGGGGGTCAAGAGCAAGACATGTCCAGGACCATGATGAGAAAAAGTGGCCTCCTCATTGATGATCTTCAGTTGAACTTTCTTAGTGGTTTGATGGGTAGAGGCCAGTATACTCCTGGGGAAGAGTGGATGTGAACTGAGAAAATGGAGATAGTAAGTACAGTCTCACCACCTGAGAAACTTGAGGGAAAGGGAAGAAGAGAGGTAAAGCAAAAGCCAGAAGACCATGTATGGTCAAGGAGGAGCTATTTTCTTAAGATGGCTGAGAACTAAATAAACTTATGAAGCTTATAGACTTATAGACTGAGAGGGAGCAATTGGTAAAAAGAAAATTAAAGATACAGAGACTAAGAGAAGTAATGAATGGATCAGGGCCCATGGGGAGATGAAATGATAAAGCCATTGGCCATTGGCTTTAGGGGAAAGAGGGATGTGGCACACTCTGGGACTATGGGAGGGAGGGCAGGTTAGGATATTGCTGAAGGAAAGGAGGAATGACAGCTTGGAAATGGGAAGACATAAAACAAAGAGTTGTGGTTAATGTCAGCAAGGAGAGAGTAAAAAATGAAATATCAGAGGAAATTATAGACATGCTGAAGATCTACCTCAACCACTACTTTTAAGAGGAATGATTATAGTCTAAAGATTCAGGGCATTTTCAGATAACAATGGAGATACAGTCTTTGGAAAGCTTCAGGAAATAATTCAGAAGTGACTGCATGTTATTTGAGAGGCTTATCCAATCATTCCCTTTAGAATGAAAGGGTCTGAGTCAGAATCAAATAGCACGCATGCACACTGCTATCGACTGAATGAATTCTCCCCCATATGTTGAAACGTCATCTACAATGTGATGGTATTGGAAAGTGGGGCCTTGGGAGGTGTTTAGGTCATGAGAGGGAGCCCTGTTGAATGAGATTAGTGCCTTTATGAAAGAGACCTCGGAGGGCTCCCTTGCTCCCCCTTCCATCAGATGAGGTCACAGCAAAAAGACAGACATCTAGGAAGTGGGCCTTCACTAGACACAAAATCTGCTGGAGCCATGATCTTGGACTTCTCAGTCTCCCCAACTGTGAGAAATAGTTTTCTGTTGTTTATGTCTCCCAATCTGATATTTTTATGTAGCGGCCCCAAAGGACAATACACACACACACACACACACACACACACACACCCCTACACCTATGCTTTGTGCATAAACAATTTACAACTTGCTTGGTCTCCAAGCTGAGTTAAATCTCTAAAAGTATTGTGTTCAGGACCAATCAGGCTGAAGAGAAGGTTTTGCTAGGTGGGAGGTCAGTGCAAAAGTACAGAAAAGCAAAGTAAAAATTACCTTTCTAATTAAGTTGTGTATTCAGTTAGGTTGAGCTTAGAAATCATTGAGGAGTCATTCAAACCAATCTTGAAACACATGCTTTAAGAGGAAATTACCATAAGCAACGAAGCAGGGCTCTGCTCCTCGCCAGTCCGTGGGGGAAGGCACAGCAACACGAAGCCTATGAGAGAGCCGACGTCCCACAGGCAGCCAGCAGGGAGGTCCCCACACTGCCACAGTGAATCATCCTTGCTCACAGCCTGGTGCCTCCCCTGGCACAGGGAAATGCCATGGCATTTTACTAGTTGTGCTTATTTTGATCAACGACTAAGAGCCACGTAGTGATGCTGTCCAGGGTATGTACTTTACCTTCTCCATTTTTTTTTTTTTTTCATTTTTAAAGTAATGTTTTTTTTTCTGGCATAAAAACAGTCGGTGCCCTTTGTAGACATTTAGGTCAATGCAGAGAAATAGAATTAAGACCAAAACACATCTCTATGTCGAGCAATGTTAACATTTTGGCATATTTCCTTCTTGTCTTTCCATTGTAGTTTTTAGGATGAAGAGAACTGATCTCTTCCTTTCTGAGAAAAGCCGATAATCCCAGGACAGGAAAAACTTCCTGGAAGAGGCACCAGAAGATCTGGGTTCTAATCCCAGCTTCACTACTGAGTATCTGTGGTGTTGGCAGCTGCCAATCCCCTTGAGACTGCTTTCTGGTTATGAGATTACGGCATCGATTGGCTAACCTCTAGGGCCTATTCCAGCCCGGGCCTCTGATATTCTGACTCCCTGAAAGATGTGCTTTTGAACACAAATTCTTCTGGAGCAATTATAGCTCCCACTCTGAAATCCTGAGTCTTCTGAAGCTATGAGGAAGGCTTTTTGAAGTGATGTGACTGCTTTCCTATCCTTTTGTTAAATTCTGGAAATTAACAAATGCACTAAGGATGCATTTCAATGCACGACATATGGCAGAGACTCTCTAATGAGAGAAGGTGTATGATTATCCAGTGAGCTGGGTAAAGCTAGTGCCCTGCTTTGTTCTAGCTAGCAATTGAGTTAAAAAATCAGGAGCTAAATAAACCTATTAACTAAATCTGGCTCAGAATTTCCCAAACTGTGTTCTCAGAGTGAATAGGTATACTCTAGAAAAAGAGAGCAATAGTCAGGTAAGTTTAGAAAAGGTTAGCTCAGGGGTGCCTGAGTGGCTCAGTCGGTTGAGCATCTGACCTTGGCTCAGGGCATGATCTCGTGGTTCACTGGTTTGAGCCCCTCATCAGGCTCTGTGCTGATAGCTCAGAGCGTGGACCCTGCTTCAGATTCTGTGTCTCCCTCTCTCTCTCTCTCTGCCCCTTCCCCACTCGTACTCTCTCTCTCTCTCTCTCTTCCTCTCAAAAATAAATAAAACATTAAAAAAATTTTTAAAGAAAAGTTTATGTCAAGGAAAATTTAATGGGTTTCTTTAGGATGTCTTAGAACTTGAAATATGCTTAAACGCATAGGGAATACCAAGAGGGTGATAGGCAGTATGCATCCTGAGCTAACAGGATCTTGGACTATTTTGTCAAGGAACACTGATTCACATCCCAAGGTGTTAGTCTTCCATAGAACACAGTTTGAGTAATATTGTTCTAGCTCCTTCTTTCAGTTCCCAAAGATGTGCTTTTTTAAGGCACCATTATGGTTCTTTTAATAATTTTTCCTGACTATTCCAATCATCGTGGTGATGTCCTGAGCTGGATTTTTAAAAACCATAACCCTCTTGACCCTGTGTACTATATTTTATAAGTTTTATAAATTCTTGCATTGCATCTGCAGGACAATTTTTAATTTTCTCAAATGTGTATTTATCAACTGAGTGGTAGTCTGTGCCTGACACTATACTAGCATTCTCAGCTCTGAGTTTTACCTTTATTTGTCTGTATGATCTTGATGAGTCATTTAATGTCTTTAAGTGAGGTAGGCTGGAGTTCATTTAATCTCTTCAGGTGATGTAGGCTGGAGTTCAGGAGCAGAGAACACCAGGCAGAGAGCTGCCCAAGAACCAGCAAGCTCAGATTCACAGGGTTTGTGGGAGTGAGAGGAAAAGCAAAGTTCTGGGGATCCCGGTGTGAGAGGAGAATGTAAGGGAAAGGCAGAGGAATCTGAGCTCTCCATTGTGATAGTAGGGCCTCTTTCTCAGGGCAGGTCAATGCAAAGATGGAAAAGGTGAAGGGTAAAGTTCAGGGTCTGCAGAAGCCTCGTCTTCAGGGGGGAAGATTGGGAACCAAAATTCAGGAGAGATCTTGGACCTGGGCCTCATCTACCTGTCATTGTCTAGAATAGCAGGAAACACGCTGGTGCAGTGGGTAGACTGTGCCTGCAGACACGTGAGCTAAGGATCCAGGGAGGAAAACAGTTCCTTGATAAAAAGTTTTGGAAGCACTGGATTCAAGGGGACTCTGGGTGGGAGTTTATTTCTACCTAGCTAATCTTCTAATGGGAATATTTCTTTATAGATTGCATAAACCATTCCTAGATAAGGTCTGAGTCTAGCCTGAAGTGGAATAATACTATTACCATGACATGCTTAATAACAACAAAAATATATAACATAAATAACAACATAAATATATATGTGTGTATATATGTACATATATACATATATACATGTACATATACATATGTACATATATACATATATATACACACACACATATGTATATACGTATTTTTTAAATCAGAAGTGTCTTTATCAAGAGTCTTGGGATGTAGGTGATAGAAAAAAGAAGCTTCCATGAATAATTAGCAAAAATCAAAACTTATTCTTTCCTCTCCTTCCTCTGACTCCTCCCTCTCTTCCTGTTCTGTTGTCTCCTTCCTGCCATTGGCCATGAACTCACTTCCCACTTTTCTAAACTTTTCTAACTCTGGGGAGAATGGTATGGTATTTTCTAGGGATGTTGACTCAGAATCATGTCACTGGTGCTGTTATCCAGACTTTTTGATTGATTTTAGCCCCTAAATAACCAGACTTCCTGGCTTGAGCTTTTGAACGCCCTCTACCCTTTTCAGTCTTCCACTAGTATCTGAAGACTTGCTGTGAGCTGGGCACTGGGACACAAGATGAGCGGGGCCGACACAGTTCCTGACTTCAGATACAGACCGTCTGACTCTTGGTCCCCCTAGGCTCCTGGAGTCATGGGATGTGCCCCAGGAGGCCTCACCCCCCACCCCCTGAACTCTGGCCTCCTTGGCTACCTTGATTCAGCCAATTTGTCTTGTCTTTGGCATATCTGACTATGCTTTGGATCATCTGCCCTAGGATACCTGTTATTTCTTTTCCTCCCTACTAGGTCTCCCCTCTCTCTTCTACTCCTCCTTCTCTCCCTCTGCCTCCTGCCTACTCTCACTGACCTCACCCTCTCCACAAGCTGACTGTATTCTGGAGCTCCAACCCATCCTGCTCTCCCTGGCCCAGTTGGGCCTCTGCTGATCCCACTTGTCTTAATGCATGAGGACTTGTGGCTGGGTTTTGTTCCTGGCAGGGAGGGGGGCTGTCTGCTCAAGGGGAAGTCTGTCATGCTTTCTGTTTCACTCTAAAAAAATGGCAGAGTGATCGACTGCCTGGCTTTGTCAAAGGACTTCAGTTTTCAGAGGGCCCATGAATTCAGATACAAATGTACACAAAGCTTTGCTAATTCCAACTTATGGGGGAAAAAAATGAAGCAAGGCATCAAAATGCCTCAATTACAAGATATTTGTAAAAAATCCTTATATTTAAACATAGTTCAAACTTAATAAATGAGACCATGCAAAATGCTAGAATGTAGAAATAGACAACAAACTGAACAAGAGGTCTGGAGAGCTAGCTTTGTAGGTTCCTCATGCCTCTGACAAAGTGTGATCTGAGGCAAGTCACTTCACCTCTCTGGACTGCTCTTCTCCAGCTACCTCTCCCTACAATGAAAAGATCCATTCAAACACTGTATGATTTTCCTCCACTTTAAAATAGCAGTTGTGGGGCACCTGGGTGGCTCAGTCAGTTAAGCATCAGACTTCAGCTCAGGTCATGATGTCACAGTTCGTGAGTTCAAGCCCTGCGTCAGGCTCTGTGCTGACAGCTCAGAGCCTGGAGCCTGCTTCAGATCCTGTGTCTCCCTCTCTCTCTCCCTCTCCCCTGCTTGTGCTCTGTCTCCCTCTCTCTCTCTCTCTCTCTCTCAAAAATAAATAAACATTAAAAAATTTTTAATAAAAAAATTTAAAAATTTAAAAATAATAAAATAATAAAATAGCAGCTGTCTGCAAAAACCACAAAAATGGACTACCTCAACCCCTCTGCAACCTTCACAAATAAAGAAGTGGTATTGCCATATTTAAGAGTTTTTACTATAATGATGTTTGAAAACCTTCAGAGACTATTAGAAAAAAAAAAAAGAGACTATAAATCATCAAGTGTATGATGACTAGAAAAAAAACCTGACAGAAAAGTGGGTGTTGTGGTTGACAAAGCATTTTTATAAAAAGCAGATTTGAGAAGATACAAGTCTCTGTGATTCCAGGCCTTCGCTTTGTACTGCATCTATTAAAGTATTTGGGGAGGGGTGCCTGGGTGGCTTAGTTGGTTAAGCGTCCGACTTCAGCTCAGGTCATGATCTCACAGTGTGTGAGTTCGAGCCCTGCATCAGTCTCTGTGCTGACAGCTCAGAGCCTGGAACCTGCTTCGGATTCTGTGTCTCCCTCTCTCTCTGCCCCTCCCCTGCTCATGCTCTGTCTCTCTCTGTCTCAAAAATAAAAATAAATAAATAAATTTAAAAAAAAATTAAAGTATTTGAGGAAACTTATTATTTTCCCTTTGAAGCTAATGATGTGGCAAAGAGTCCAAGAGATGTTCCTCACTTTCTACCCTGCAGATAGGCTTCCTAAACATCTATCGGTTATTAAATATCACAACTGAATTGTGCCTTACAAGATGCCCTGGTCAAACAGTAGGTTCCAGGTGTTGGGAATTAGAAAGGTTCTACCATAGCCCCTCACTGTAATCGGATGAAGGGTTTAATCAGTGAGTACAGAAATATCCCTCATGGGAGCTTTCAGTAGGGCAAAATGGCTGATTTATAAAAAGCATGAATGCTTTAACACAGAACAAATGTTTACTAATGTGGAACAAATGGATGAAATCATGAATATTTAGTGAATCATGGACTCCTGTACAGAAGAGGAACTTGAGAACTCAGCCTGTGCTTGCTCTGAGATATGCTTGGGTTCTGACATGATTGTTTGTTTAGTAACCTTTCTAAGGTGCTTTGGAATGTGGGCCAGATAGAGTGGGTAAAATGCAGACTCGCATTCCATATGAATAACTTGATTCCTTTGTTTCCGAAATTCAGCTGTTCACTCTTTGACCTATTTTGTTTCCTGTGTCATAATATTCAATAATCTTTGAAGAGGGAAGAGAGTTGTATTGTTATGATATGAGTGGTTGATACCAGCAATTAATTGTCCCTCTTTCTTGCCTGGCCCCTTAGCCATCTCCCCTCACCCCACTCTAATCTCTTATCTGTCTGGGGAAATGTTTGCCAAATGACTGATTAGACTTTCACAGTAAATTGCATTTTTTGTAGATGATCCTGATAGCTTTTTCACAGCTTCCCTAGAAAGTTCCGAGATTATATATCTTATCTTCAAGCTGTTTGGTGTCTTTACTCTAAACCACATGCTATCTTTAAGGTTTTTTTGGTGTGTTTTAAATGAGAAAATCCTTTGAAGTTTGGGAGACAGTCTTTCTAAACTCAGTCGATGCCACAGTACTATCCTTCCAGACCATTAATGATGCAATTCCAGAACCAATTGGATGATTGATTATTTATAATTAGGAAAACTAGAAGATAAACAAGGTGGAGAAAAAAGAACTGAAAGGGAACCTGGACTGTGTTCTAGTCTGAATCCTGACTTCTTTTGTTGGACTGGGGTTGGGGTTAGTAAAGGGTGAATCGCAGTGTCCAGTTTTTCCCTGAGCAACCATCCCCGTGGTGTGCCTTTTGATTCACAAGCCTTGATGTCCTCTTGGTCTTTTTCATGAGAAGTCTGCAGCTGTTTTAAGCTGCACAGAGGGCTGGCGATGGAAATGAAGGACTGTATTACTGAAACACTCAAGCTCATTGGCTTTGGAGATCATGGCTTTGACTTTGTGGCTTGGGCTGCCAGAGAAAATGAGGGAGCATAAATTAGCAGGGATGGCAGAGTTCCGTTAACACCCCTTCCCAGCTCTTCTCCATCATCTCTGTCAGGTCACAGAGTGTCAGGGGTATACAAGGCAGTACAGGGAAGTATTGACTGGTGCTAGTAACTGGCTAAAGAGTTTTCTCTTGGGGTGTCTGGGTGGCTCAGTTGAAATGTCAGACTCTTCATTTCAGATCAGGGCACGATCTCATGGTTCGTGGGATTTAGCCCCACATTGGACTCTGTGCTGACAGCATGCAGCCTGCTTGGAATTCTCTCTCCCTCTCCCTCTCTCTGCCCTTCCCCTGCTCTCTCTTTCTCTCTCTCTCTCAAAATAAATAAATAAATTTTAAAAAAAGTTTTCTCCTTATGTTGACCCTTATATCTATTTACCTATAACTGAAATCCATTGATTTTCCTTTGGTCTCTAAAGCAACAAAGAGCAGATCTTACTTTCTCTGATAATCCATCATCCTCCACAGTATTCTGTTGTTTTATTTTTTTTGTGCTTCCTGTAATCTCTCAAAGATGACTGTCCTTTAGGCCCTGGAGTCCAGTTCATACGTGCTGGGATTGTTGAGGCCACTTGAAGTGACAAGACCCTCTCTCACTAGCTTCTTGCCTATCTGGGACTGAAATTCCCTCTTTGCATTGTTCTACCCTCTTTAGGTTGAACACCGGGCTTCCTTGTTGAATAGAAAAGTCAAGGGGCACCTGGGTGGCTCAGTCGGTTAAGCATCCGACTTCGGCTCGGGTCATGATCTCACGGTCAGTGAGTTCGAGCCCCACTTCAGGCTCTGTGCTGACAGCTCAGAGCCTGGAACCTGCTTCAGATTCTGTGTCTCCCTCTCTCTCTGACCCTCCCCCATTCATGCTCTGTCTCTCTCTGTCTCAAAAATAAATAAACGTTAAAAAAAATTAAAAAAAAAAGTCGATTGCACACTTCTTTTTTCTCTCTTACCTCCCTTACCACTACATCAAGCAAAGTTCTTTGCTTTTCTCCTTGTTTCCAACATACCTTTAAAAGCAATTTGTGACTCTAGTATTTTTTAAAAGTCTCAGCTAATGCTGCTCTTTAGCTTTCCTGACACTATTTTATTATTATTTTTTAATGTTTATTTATTTTGAGAGAGAGAGAGAGAGTGCATGCACAACTGGGGGAGGGGCAGTGAGAGAGGGAGAGAGAGAATCTCAAGCAGGCTCCCTGCTGACAGCACAGAGCCAGACATGGCACTCCATCTCACAAAACCACGAGATGGTGACCTGAGCCAATATCAAAAGTTGGGCTCTTAACTGACTGAGCCACCCAGGTGCCCCTTTCCAGACACTATTTTAACAAGTTCTCACTAAATGACATAAAACATACTCTTGTTTTTCTGTTAATGCAATTTAATATCCTAATTTTTTCACTTGGTATTATATCATGAGAATCTCCCAAGTCATCAGATTTATTCATACACACTGTGTTCATTCTCTCAATCATTGAGCAGGTACTATGTGCCAGAAACTATCTTAAGTTGAAGATGTGTTGGAGAAGACAATAGAAACAGGGTTTAATATTAGAAATCACTAAATAATTACACAGATCTTTTTTTTAAATTTTTTTTTTTTTACATTTATTTACTTTTTGAGAAACAGAGTGAGACAAAGCATGAACAGGGGAGGGGCGGAGAGAGAAGGAGACAGAGAATCTGAAGCAGACTCCAGGCTCTGAGCAAGAGGTCAGCACAGAGCCTGATGAGGGGCTCAAACCCACAAACTGGGAGATCATGACCTGAGCCGAAGTCTGATGCTCAACCGACTGAGCCACTCAGGCGCCATAATAATTACACAGATCTTTGAGTAATCATAGTACATGACACAAAGGAAGCACGTGTGGACCATGATAGGGAATACATGGGGGAACTTGGCCTAGTGTGTCACGTAAGAGAAACTTCTCTGGGCAGCACGGAGCATAATTTGCTTTGTGATTCCCCTGTTTGGGGACTTCATGCTGTTTCCAATCTTGGCTATTTTTAATAAACCTGCAATTAACACCTCTGTGCATAAGCAATATTATTTCCTTAGGGTAGAGTCATAGACATGTAATTACTGGGTCAAGAATGTGAATATTTTATGGCTCTTGATACATTTTTATTAAAAAGTTTTCTAGAAGCAGCTGGTGCTTTTGTAGCTGGTGAGGGGTCTTGGGCCACCACATATCCAACTACTTTCATGGAAATAATGAGTTGATTTTAAGAAATCAGTAAAATTAGTAGTGAAAACAATTGGTATGTTTCTGGCACATGCTCTAAACTGATGCTGTTCAAAGTATAGTCCTCTGACTGGCGTAGGTCCTAGAGATGTTGATTAGGAGTCTGTGATAAGGCCGGAAATGGACAATTAAACATTTAAAAACCGTTATGGCGCTATGATAGTGATTTCATGTTAAAAATTTGGGTGTGTATACTGTATGCTACTTGTTCATTTTATCTTTTTCCTAGTAATTATTATTATTTTTTACAATGAAAGTATTTGTTCATGATAAAGGAGGAGGAAACAAGTCCTTCCCCACACAGTTTGTGTGGAAGCTAGTGGAATCCCCTTAATCAAATTTCCTTTTACAGACCCAAAGTCCCCTGGTGCCATATAACAATTCCCCTCCTTCTCATGGGAAACCACTGGGATTAGCAAATTTTGCCAACAAACATGTACATTTAAGTTAAGCCACACAAGATCTGTGAATACCTTTCCCAGAAAGATAAAGCGCACCCATTGCAACAATTGGGGCATGTGTTGTTTAATGAATTTCTGTGAGAAATTTCTTAGTCCAGGAATTACAGTTGCTCATGGTTTTATTTTTGGTCTCAGAATGTAACAAGGTACTTGACCACTGAACCTGCCTGTATGGAGACAGTGGAATTAGGATTAGATGATGCCACTGCCTGTTGTTTCTCCCCAGAGGAAGTAATGAAAGGTGTCAAAAAGCTTCCCATCTCTGAAACCTTTTGCCAATTGTGTTCATGGAGGTTAGCTGTGGGTTAAAGGCTATGTTGTGTCCTTATCCCCAATAGCAGAGACCAGAACTGTTAAGATATTTGATACGATGAAGAAATCTCACCAGTCAAGGGCTGAAACTCGTGTGGATAATACCTGCATATCATTTAGCACAGTATTGGATGGGAAATAAAAGGAACTACAAAATGGTTTTTTGCCAATTTGTCTGAAAAAATGAAAACCAGATCTAGCTCAGAGGAAGGGTTCACCCATAATATTGCTGAGGTCCCCAATGTGTGAGAACTGTTTTCCTAAAAACTCTGCCTACCACCAATTTGCTGGTCAATACAAGAATCAAGCATTTTTTTGTTGTTGTTTTTCATTTTGCATTAAGGGAAAACAGGTAATAATGAGTTGGAGTGTTGACTCTGAAGTCAGAGTGCCTGGGTTTAATTCCTCGACTCTATGTTTTACTAGCTGGTGACCTAGTTGGAATTACTTCCCTCTCAGTGCCTCAGATTTTCATCTACATCATGGAGATAATAACAATAAAGAGAAGTTCCATGTAAGGTATCTCATATACCCAGTTCCCGAATATCAGACCGTCAATAAATGTTAGCTGTTCTTACTCTTATGATAAAATTCATTAGAAGACATTCTGTTGAACAGAAAGGAAGGAAGGAAGGGTGGGAGGAAAGAAAAATCACAAAGCAATGGAACCCTTGTCACAGACTTCTTCCTGTGGAATGTTGGAGAAGAGCACAGGATTTGGGTCTAGGTGACTTGGTCTCTGGGCCAGGCGATGCTGTTCATTAGGTGTGTGATCCAAACAGTCATGAGATGACACTGAATGTCAGAGTCCTCTTCTCTTTTGTAGATGGAATGATGTTAATAATACCTGCCTCCTGGGTTGGTTGTGAGTGCAAATGAGCTAATGTATGGGTAGGAGCCTTGTAAGTGGTAAGAGTGATAGGGGTGTGGGCTATCTCTATCTACAACTCTTCCTTTGGTATGGCTTTCCTTGGTCATGTGCCTGCTTGAACTGGCTCTTGGAGGATGAGGAGCCTTCCTGAGTTTGGGGCTTTGGGGCTGGTGTTTTCCCTTTTCTCTGGGCTTCTGTGCAGTAATTGTTCATTGAGACTGAATGGTAGACCCCATCTACCTGGTTCCTAGTAATTGAGAGGCGAGTGTTACTGCTGGATATCCATGTGTGTTTTCTGAATTGCTTCATCAGAACAATATACCCATAGATGAGGAAAAGCTTGGTCATGGACCATTCTGAATTTGGTTTATCAGTGTAAACTTCTTTGGAAATGGAACTGTGAGGAACCATAAGTCAAGTCTTTTAAAAAAATTTAAAAAGTGACTCATAGATGAAGAAACAAGTTAAGAACCCAGAGGCTAAGAGTTCCAATCCCATCTGGCCACAGCTTGTTAGTGACATTGGGCAAGTAGCTTACTTGATCACTTGGTGGCTTCATTTCTTTGTCCATAAAATGTGATATTATGGTACTAACCTACCTTGCTAGAGGGTTACAAAAAATAAAATTAATTTTGGCCACATATATATATTTCAGCTACCCACTGCTTCCAGAACTATCTGGTTTGGGGCAAGTTGGAAACATGAGAAGAGCAACTTTTCCTATTGTAGTTCAACCAGAATCTCTAGAAGTTTGCTCTTTCCTTCATGAATTTTCTCAATTCTATTCTGTTAGTTGTTTACTAAATAACACGACTCTATTGACTTAATCCACGGGAAAAGTCCTGGGAGGCTCCGGGGAAACACTAACACAAGATGTGGTGTTGACACTTCCAGAAACTCTTAATAATGGCCTTAAAACAGGGATCAGTGCAGCGTCGCCATAAGCCACAGTGCTTACAGCAGGCTTCAGGGCCGCCAACACCTAACACTCCACGGGGCACGTTGCAGGCCTTTGGCCTGAAAGACACATTAATTCATTGTCCACAATAGCCATTTGCACTTCACTATTAGAACACAGTCATTGTTTTCTTCCTGAGGCTTTAGTGGGGAAAGAACAATTATACTCATATTTATTTCTCTTCCAACTAAAGCCTCAACTTTGCTGGCAGTACAAGAATGAAATCTCTGTAAACCCAGCACAATGAGAGCAGAAGAAACAACAGCAGAGGAGAAGATAAATTTTTGGAAGACAGCAAACGGGTGAAGTGGTGTCTAACTTCGAACAGAGAAAGCAGAATGTGCTGAAAGCCAAGTAATTTGTGCTGGAGAACCTCAGAAAGACTGGAGAATTAAAGAGTGTGGGTTTTCTGTCGGCAGGGATGAGGGTAGAGCTGAAAGTAGGAGAACCGGGTTAGCAAAAGCTACCCCTGCCTTAGCCTGTGCTACTGGCCTTCCCAGTCAGAGCCAAAGGCAGGGATTCTGTATCAATAGGTACAGCCCAAGGGGCTCAGGACTTGGAGACTTCAGTTAGAACATGGGGTAGAAACTAGGTAGGGGGTCTGTAAACAGGAAGGAAGAATTGCATACTAAATGATAATATCTCCGATCCAACTTGGCCCCAGAATGCTGGCAACCAGGCTTTCATACCTGAAGCAGAAGGCTAGAGAATTGCTCTCCAGGGAAACAGACAAGCTCGGGAGAAATGGCCTGCAGAAACAGATTTAGGAGTCCTTTAACAAAAAAGCTGGATCTCTGCTAGGTCAGCCAAGGATAAAGTCAACCCGTGATAATCGAACTCATTCCCTGCACATAGGCAAAGCTTCCAATCAACCAAGAAGCACCGGAAATGAAAGAACTACTCAGTATCAAAAACAGAAAACAAAATAAAATGAAAAGCAAAAACCTGAAGCGAAGGAGACAATATTAAGGAACATATGAAAAATAGGGAGAAAGATTTAACAGTTTTAGAAAATTAACAAAGATTTTGAGTCATAAGGTGTAAAAGAAAAAAAATGCTAGTTTAATTTTTTGAATAACCAGAATGGTTGTTTCTGGTTTTGTTTTTGTTGCTTTAAATTTATTGAACTATAACTTAGTAACAAAATACTGCAATAGCTAAATGTACCATTTGATTATTTTGACATTTGTATGCATACATGAAACTGTCATGACGATCAAGAAAATGTATGTTTCTATTATTCCCCAAAGTTTCCTCACAGTCTTTTATAATTCCACTCTCCCTCTGCCTCCATTTCCAGGCGACTATGATTCTTTTTTACTGAAACTATAAATTAACTTTCACTTTCTAGAATTCTAAATAAATGGAAACACACAAATACTCTTTTTTTTTTTTTTTTTTTTTTTGGTCTGGCTTCTTTTACCAGCATGATGAGTTTAGAATCATTGATGCTGCTGCATATATTGAAAGTTTGTTCCCTTTGGTTGGGTAGTATTACCTTACATGGCTATCCCCAATTTGTTTACTCATTCACACGTTGATGGACATTTGGACACTTCTAGTTTTAGGCAATTACAAAAGTTGCAGTGAACATGTATGTCTTTGTGTAGACATGTTTTCATTTCTCTTTGGTAAATATCTAAGAGTGCAATAGCTGGTTGTAGGGTGCATATTTAACTTTCCAAGAAGTGATCCAACTGTTTTCCAGAGTGGTTGTACTATTTTATATTCCATCAGCAGGGTATGAGAGTTCCTGTGGTTTGACATCCTCGCTGGTGCTGCATATAGAAAGTCTTTTTCATTTTAGTCACTCTAATGGAGGTCTAAAGCTTTATTGTAGTTTTAGCTTTCATTTTCCTGGTGAAGATTGATGTTGAGCATCTTTCCACGTGCTTCCTGGGTATTTGCATATCATATTTGTGAAGTGTTTGAATCTTTTATCCATTTTTAAAAGTAGGTTGTCTCATGACTGATTTTTATAAGAATGCTCTATATTTTGGATATAATTCTTTTATATGACTCATGAATATTTTCTTGCATTTGCATATTTTAATGGTCTTCTGAAGAGCAAAAACCTTTAATTCTGGAAAAGTCCAGTCTATCATTTTCTTTCTTTTGAGATTTATATTTTCTGAGTCCTGAGAAGCCTTTGCCTTCTCTAAGATAACAAAACTTTTCTCCCATATATTTTTTAGAAGATGTATACTTTTAGGTTTTACTTTTAGGTCTCTGATCCAATCATTTGAATTAGCATTTATGTATGATGTGAAATGAGGACTGATACTCATTTTTCCCCCATTCAGATATCCAGTTGATTAGCACAATTTGTTGAAAAGACTTTTCTTTCCCTATAAATCATTTTGGTACTTTTGTCATAAATTAATTTATCATATATGTATAGGTTTGTTTCTGAGTTTTCTATTCTGTTTATTGATCTATGTGTCTATCTTTTTGCCTGTACAAAAACTGTTATTGTTACTATAGCTTTAGAGTAATTCTTAAAATTAAGCAAGCTAAGTACCCCAACTTCACTCTTCTTTTCTAAAAATTGCCTTGATTATTCTAGGTTTTTTACAATTCCACGTAAATTTCATAAGTTTGTCAATTTATGCAAAATATCTTGTGGGCATTTTGATAGGGAATTCATTTAATCTAAAATCAATTTGGGGATACTTGCTATTATAATTATGTTGAATCTTCTATAAATGTCAAATATCTCATATTTTAGTCTTCTTTTTGTCAGTAATGATTTATAGCTTTCAGTGCAGAAGTCTTAGAAATATTTTGGTAGATTTACTTCTTTTTTATGTGGTTTTTTTGGTGCTACAAAAATTTTAGTTTTTTGAAAATTTATTTTCAAACCATTAGCTACCAGTATATAAAAATACAATGGTGTTTATATCAACATTGTATCCTGTGACTTAGCTTAATTCACATATTGACTCTAAAAGGCATTTTGTAGATTTTCTAAAATTTTCTATGTAAACTGTTTTATCAACTGAAAATAAGGACAGTTTTACCTATTTCTTTAATAATTTTTCTTTTTTTCTCTTTTGGTTTTGACCTCATTGCTAGAACCTTCAGTACAACGGTGAATGGGAATAGTGAAAGGATGTATTCCTTTTTTTTTTTTTTTTCCTCCAAACTTAGGGCAGAACAATTCAGTCTTTTACCATGAAGTATGAAGTTAGCTGTAGGTTTGATTTTAGATGGTCTTTATTAGTGTGAGGTAATTCTCTACCTTCCAGTTTGCAGTGAGTTTTTTTTCTTTCTTTAATTATGAATAGGTGTTGTGTTTTTCAAATAGTTTTTCTACGTCTTTTGAAATGATTGTATGGTTTTTCTCCTTTATTCTGCTCATGTTGTGAATTATACTTAATTTTTAAAATGTTAAGTCAAGATTGCATTTTGGGATAAAATCTACTTGGTCTTGGTCATGATATAATATTCTTTTAAAATATTTCTGAACTGGGGCGCCTGGGTGGCTTGGTCGGTTAAGCGTCCGACTTCGGCTCAGGCCATGATCTCACAGTCCGTGAGTTCGAGCCCCGCGTGGGGCTCTGTGCTGACAGCTCAGAGCCTGGAGCCTGTTTCAGATTCTGTGTCTCCCTCTCTCTCTGCCCCTCCCCTGTTCATGCCCTGTCTCTCTCTGTCTCAAAAATAAATAAACATTAAAAAAAATTTTTTTAAAATATTTCTGAATTTAATTTGCTAACATTTTGTTAGGTATTTTCTGGCTATACTCATGAGGAATAGTGGTCTTTAATTTGTTTTTTGTTGTTGTTTTTGTAATTTGTAATTTGTAATTTTTTTTGTCAGATTTTGGTATTAAGGTTCTGCTGGCCTCATGAAAACAAGCTGGGCAATGTTCCTTCCACTTCTGTATTCTAAAAATGTTTGTATAAGATTAGTATTATTTCCTCCATGAATGCTTTATTGAATTCACCACTAAAATACTCTGCATCTGGAGTTTTATTTTTAGAAAGATTTTTTTTATAACAAATTCCATTTTTATATACATGAAGGGTTATCAGATGTTTGATTTCTTTTTGTATCAATTTTGGTAAGTTGTATTTTTCAAGAATTTTCACTTAATCTAAATAGTTAGAGTTATTAACATAATTTTTTATATTATTCTTTTTTTCCTTTAAATATTTGTAGGATCTGAGGTGATAACTCCCCTTTTATTCCTCACATTGGCAATTTCTATTCGTTCTCTCTTTCTCTCAGTCTATCTTGGGATCTGTCAAATTTGTTGATCTTTTTGAAAAGCAGCTTTTGTCTTTGATAATTTTCTGTTTTATCTGTCTGTTTTCTAGTCCACTCGTCTCTGTCCTTATCTTTATCATTCTCTGACTTTTAAAAATTTCTTCCTTATATAATATATGCATTTAAAGATATTTTAGCTGAATTCATTTTCATTTAGCTCAAAATTTTTCCTAGTTGCCCTTGTGATTTTGTCTTTCACTCATGAATTATTTAAAAAGGTGTTTAATTTCCAGATATTTGGGGGTTTCCCTAGATACCATATTGTTATTGATTTCTTGTTTTAATTCCACTGTGACCAGAAAATACAGTCTGCATACTTCAGTCCTTTAGCATTCATTGGCCCATTTTATTATCCAGCATATGGCCTACCTTTGTGTACTTGAAGAGAATAATATATACTGCAGTTGTTGGATATTATGTTTCTTAAATGTCAGTTAGATAGTGATTGATAGTGTTGTTCACATCTTCTGTGTCTATGCAGATATTTTATCTAGGTTTTCTCTGAATTGCTTACTAATGGATGTTAAAGTCTCTTGGTATAATTGTGGAACTGTTTGTCTCCTTACTTCTGTCAGTTTTTTTTTTCATGTATCTTGTTATTAAATGCATACACATTTATAATTGTTATGTCTTCCTAATGAATTATTCCTTTTATCATTATAAAATACTCATTGCTTTTTTTAAAAAGCTCTTGGAAAATTAAGATATGATAACTGAAATTTTAAAATATATTTGTTAAAAAGAAGATTCAGAAGATAAAGTTATAGAGACCCCCATCCCCCCGACAAATAGCAAAAACAAAGAAAACGACAGTGATGGAAAATGATAGATAAATAAGAACCTAGCAGAAGTACTCAGTGAGGTCCAGCATTCAAATAATAAGAGTTTAAAAGAGAGAGAGAGAGAGAGAGAGAGAAACCCAAGAAATAATATAAGAATGTTTCCTGTAAATGAAGGGCATAGTTTACCAGATTCAAAGGGCCTCTCTAAGATCCATGAGAGTGTAGGTTGAAGAGCTAGACCAAGGCACATTTATGAAATTTCAGAAGATCTGGGTGTTTTAGGGACCCTTTTCTTTTCACTCAACTGCTGAAGGGATGATGATAGCCATGAGAGAAATACCTGTCCAAGGAGAACCAACAGGATCCCTCCCTTTCAGTTCCTAAGCCTTGTCCTCAGCTTCCCTGAAATTAGACTCATATAGCTGAGGCAGTCCTGCCAAGAATTCAAAGCTGCCCTGTTCCCCTTACCCAGGTTTCTGGTTTGACTTGAGTCATGTAAATCTTTGAAATGTTCTTAGTCCTCAAGCACTCAGGCGCCAGGAATCTTTGTTGAACCACTTTAGCAAGTTAATCCCCTGGTTGTGCTGTAAGTCTGTTAACCAGATTCAATTAAGAATAATGTACTGTGTGCTGCTTTAGGAGAGTATTTGCCCCTACATGTGATAAGACCTAATGGTTACACCATAGAACACTTATTAGTTAATACCCTTAAGCATTTTGGGAAATAATTTTCAAATTAGGTATAATGAGTTAAAGTATTTTGGAGGTCATCCAAATAAGGGTACCTAGGCCAACAGTGGAGGCGCTGGGAAGATGTGAGGGCCTGGGATTATGCCCCTGCCAGCCCTGCTCCTGCTGCTGGTCCCCAACCCTAGGAGAATTGTTTATAGCCACAGTTTTCTGGGGCCATACCATTAGCGACAATCAGGACTTGGCCTTGACTCACCCTTGCATGTGGCTCTCAGCCACTTCTCAGTTTTACTCTGGTTCAAATTCATATGAATTCATATTCATATTTAAAAGGCTTTCAGTGCAGGGCCATCTTTACTCAGCCAGTGGTAGGTTTCTGCTGCCATTTCCAATCCCCTGAGGCCACCACCACTGCTACTCCTCAGCCGCCCCAGCTGACTCAGAACCTGACACTGCTTCTCCAGTGATTGTAGCTTCTGACCACCTAGAACTCTTCACACTTCCAGAGGTAGTCTTGTTCTTCCTGTTTTACACACCCTTGCTTGAGGACATTTGAGCAGGTTGGGACTGGTACTCCTTCCATTTGAAGACACTATCTGTAGTGTCACCAAGCATCTTCCTTGCTGATTCTGGACTGATGCTGCAGGTTAGGGCCCAAGCTTCTGGCCCTATCTCAGGGAGTTTTCTGCCTTTCTAGAGCAATGCCCCTCCCCCCCCCCCCCCCACTCCTTTATCCCTCTTCTGGTTTCAACCACCCACATCTGAGATGGGAGCATCTTTGTCTCCAACTTATTACTAAGGATTGATAGTCTTACTCTTGGAGCTAATTTTGATGCTTTTATACTTTTTTTTTTTATCTCATTAAATCTTAAGATCTTATGCAATATAATTTCTCTTGTCTTAGAACTGTCCAAAGTTCTCAAAGGAAAGATGCAGGTGAAGGCATCCCTTCGAATTCTTGTTGCTAATCATAGTTAACATTTACTCAGCACCTACCATGTGTGAGGCACTATGCTAAACATGTTACTTATATGATCTCATTTAATCTTCACCAAAACCGTATGAACTCCCCGTTTTACAGGGAAAAAAACCCTGACTTAGAGAATTGAAGAAACTTGCCGTAAATTTGCAGAGAAAAATAGCCAGGCAGAGATTAGGATCCTGGTTTTCTGGAATCCAGAATCCACGCTCTTAGTATCATTTGGTCTCACACAGAAAAGACTTAGGATACTAGCCATTCCAATGCAGAGAGACATATAGTAAGTAGTCTACATCCAGGTCTGTGTGGACTGATTTACATTTTACCTCAATTCAGGTAAATGCTTGGTACTTATTTGTTATCATCACTGTGATTAGCACAGTGAGGATAGAGAGGGGAGTTCAGAAATTTCTCTGCCCTTAGAAATTTGAAAGACCAAACACATACACAGGAGTTAAATAGTACATGATGAAATTTCATAGCTTAGCTAACACAGAAGAGGATGGACTAGTGACATAGTCAACAGGGATCTAGATTTGGCAATTTAGGCCTGGCAGGGAAGAGTTAAACCTCAGAACGCTACATAGTACAGCTGAAATGAAGAAATGAATGGCCTGGCGTAGCTGGAAAGGTTTTCATGGATATGGATGGACCTGAACTTACCCTGAACCAATGAGATTTGGGTTTATGGGAAATAAGAAAGGAAATTCTAAGTAAGGAAAGTATGATCAAAGGCAGGGAGGAGGGAATGAGTGTGGGCATTTGGGAAGGCATCAAACTGGGTCAGATTAGAAAGTAGCCCATGTTGGGGAATGGTGGAGGATACATTTGAAAAGGATCTTGAGTGTCATATTCGAAAGTTTGGAATTAAGTTTGAAGGCAGGGAGGGATCACAGAAGGCATTTGGATATAAGAAATATAGGCCAAAAAAATTATTATGGAATGTTTTTTTCACAGCATGGGTCATTTCACCATATCAAACAGGCTAGAGTCAAGACGTTAGCACTGAACTCCAGAAAATTAGGTTCTGTTATCCATTTAGCATTAGAGCCACATTCTTCCTGCCTAGATTTTTCCCTAAACTGAGGAAAAACCTTATGTGGTGAGAGCTTGCTCACTGTCTCAGGGTAAAAGAGCTAGATGGTTTTAGTAATGTGAGTCATCAGTTATGATAATGCCCCTTCCAAAATAGGGTTGTACCTGCCAAGAGAATGACAATGCTTGTTTCAGCTAGCCAGAACATGTTGTCTCTCTTAGGCAGTGTTGAGGCTCACTGACACATTCCTGTTCTTTGCTTATCCTTTTCCTAGATTCTGAGCAGACTGTATATTTTTCATTATTTCCTCACTCAGGAGACTATGCAGTTTACTTAGTTATAAATTGATTTACATCAACAACATTCACATCCTGAGGATGCAGACAGGTCAACCTGGCTCTTTGAACTACGTGGTTTTTCTGGACTCAGTTGGATGAACAAGCTGTTCTCCTTGCTGTAGAGTTGGGGAACACTATAACCTCAGGAGTCACTATTGCTGGCAGCTGATTTCACCCATTCTAAATTGATAATGCTTTCCACTTCAGAGAATGTTCTTACTCTCAAGTTCTGGAAGGGTTGTGGCCACTTTGAATCATGAGCCATTATATGGAGCTATTAGCATAATGCATGATTTTTCTGTCCTGTGAATCTATAAATAGCATGAAAAAATCTCTTTGTTCTTCCCTTGTGTTGCTTTCAAAACTTAATATGGATAAGCTACTATAGACTACCTGTATCATCCTAGCTAGTAATATTTAAAATTTTCATTTACAAACTTCTCAGGTCATCATAGCAGGAGACAGATAATATCAGAGATGCTTCCTTCCAAACTTTTCACCAAAATACCCATAAAACTATACAAAATATGTGAAAAAGGAAGGATGATATACTGTAAATTTAAGATAGAGAAAGGCTACATGTTGAGGTCCACAGGGAATGTCTACTAATCTAATTGTCAGTGAGGTGGATTGAGAAATATATTCTTCCTTTTTTTTTTTTTTTGAGAGAGAGAGCGAGCATGTGTGAGTGCCAGCACAAGCAAAGGAGGAGCAGGGGCAAAGGGAGAGGGAGAGAGAGAATCTCAAGTAGGCTCCATGCCCAGTGCAGAGCCTGATCAACATGGGGCTAGATCTCATGACCTTGAGCCCATGACCTGAGGCAAAATCAGGAATTGGACACTTAATCAACTGAGTCACCCAGGTGCCCCAAGAAGCATATTCTTTTTTTTTTTTTAATTTTTTTAACGTTTATTTATTTATTTATTTATTTATTTTTTATTTTTTATTTTTTAATTTTTTTTCAACGTTTTTTATTTATTTTTGGGACAGAGAGAGACAGAGCATGAACGGGGGAGGGTCAGAGAAAGAGGGAGACACAGAATCGGAAACAGGCTCCAGGCTCCGAGCCATCAACCCAGAGCCTGACGCGGGGCTCGAACTCACGGACCGCGAGATCGTGACCTGGCTGAAGTCGGACGCTTAACCGACTGCGCCACCCAGGCGCCCCAACGTTTATTTATTTTTGATGCAGAGAGAGACAGAGCATGAATGGGGGAGGGTCAGAGACAGGGAGACACAGAATCCAAAGCAGGCTCTAGGCCCTGAGCTGTCAGCACAGAGCCCGACGTGGGCTCGAACTCACGGACTGTGAGATCAGGACCTGAGCCAAAGTCAGATGCCCAACCAACTGAGCCACCCAGGCACCTCCCAAGAAGCATATTCTTAAATTTACAAAATACATGCCTCATGCACTCAACCCAGCTAGTGCTAAAAGAGAATAAAACACAGATGTACCTTGTCCCTATCATTTGCCCTCAGCTATTTCAGAATCTTAGAGCTGCACTGGTCAGGAAAGCAAATGGTCCAACTGGGAAGAAACTATCTTCTGAAATAGCCAGAGTCAAATCCAGAGTCATGCCTCCCAACCCAACCTATCAGCTTCTTTCCTTCTATATTCATGTAGAGATATGGCTCCCAGGCAGGAGGTAGATGGAAACAAGCAGAGAATGTTTTGTGTCCTGGAAGGGCTAATTGTGTGATATTAAGTGCCATAATAGGGAAGAAGCAAGAAGAAGGCAGGGGACAATGCATGCTGGAAAGGCATATGATCTTTTATGTACTGCCCTCTAAAACAGAACAGCAGATTGCCTCTTTGTCTCTCTCTTCCTAGTAAGACAGAACAGGAGAAGCCCCACCCAGAGACCTGGTAGACCCTGAAAACGGAGGTAGGTACTATGTGAGTCAGTTTGCCCTTCAGATCTGCTTTGCTTGTACCCAAGAGGAAAGTGAGGGAATATTAAGACTCTTCACCAGTACTATCTGTTGGCAAGTGCCAGACTTGAACATACTGTTCTCTTTTCTGTCTATGAAAAGACAGAAAGATGCCCAAAGGGGACCTAGGAAAAGAATACTGCAAGATAAGAGACAGGTATCTTTTCCATTAAAACTTGAAGCAAGCTTATCTATCTGGAAATAAATTTCTCCAGGAAAGAGAAAAACATGTTAGCAGAAATATTTTTGGTATACCCAGAAAGATGTGAGCAGGCATATCCACCATGAAATAGGATTCAGGGGCCATCAGGATAAAAAGATTGAGAAGAAAGATGATTTGTAAAGGTTGAAACAAATATGCCCAAAGTAAAGTAGCAGAATTCAAGCCTGTACTGAAGAGAGTAAATATAGACAAGACTCTACAGAAGTCAAACTGGTAAAGTGGAAGGTAACATAAGGAACAGAATGACCAAGATGAAAATGTTGAGAGAAAAGACAGAAAACACAAATCTTATCTAAGAATTATATTTATTCCCAAAGAAGAAATGCAACAAAATACTGGAAACAATGGTCAAGCATATGTCAGAAGAAAACTTTCCAGAAGTGAAGAAGATCTGAGATAACAGACCCAAATAGAGACATATCTCTTAAAAGGTTTGTGTTTCCAGGTTAAGGAATATTTTAGGCATTTAGACAGAAATGAATAGGTTATTAATAAAATAAACACCCAGCTGGGGTCAGACCTCTCAACCCTAAAGACTAAAAGACTGTTCTAGAAGATAAGGTTGTCTCTTAAGAACATCATATTCACCCAAAGAGATATTTATGTGCAAAGACCATAGAAATTTATTTCTAGATTTACAAGGAAGTAGAAAATCCAGCCCACATGGTCCGTTCTATAAAAAAATGTATTTCAATTTGAAGTCCAATTGATCAACAGGTAAGTTGGTATGAGGACACACACACAGAAAAGTACAAAATGACTTTCAGTAAGCAATTGGAAATTATTAAAAATATTTTTAGGGGTGCCTGGGTGGCCTAGTCAGTTGAGCATCTGACTCTTGATTTTGGCTCAGGTCATGATCCTGAGTGCTGCATGTGAAACCTCCTTGAGATTCTCTCTCTCTTCCTCTCTGCCCTTCTCCCCCACTCACGTGTTCCCCCTCTCTCTCTCTCTCTCTCAAATAAAAATTAAAAATTTAAAGTTTTGAATATGATTACAAAACTATACACAAAAGCTAATACCTATTGCTGAAAAAAGATTTACTTAGGTCTGAAAACCTCAAGTTAGATGAACAAAGATTGATAAAAGAGGAAGTAGGACTGTATTCCAAGTTTTCCACAGCGAGCGAGTATCTTTTCTACAATTAGGGAGAAAATATAAAATGTTATTATTTAATGTGAGTTAATGTTTTCTCTGAGTGAGTGATTTTAGTTTGAAAATTCTCCAGGAGAATGCTTTTCAAGCCAGCTTATCTCTAAAACTGAAATTATTATAGGATCAGATGGGCCATGTATCTGGCTTCAGGTGGCAGTGAAGGAAATCCTAATAAGCTGAAGCTTTAAGAAACTATATCAGGAGACAAGATATATAAATGGTTTTCTTTGTTTCCGTATATATATTTTTTTCAAGTGAAGAAATCTGCTTGCATCAGTGAAAGTGAGCCGTATGCAGTGGTAACTACAACTAGGTTGGCTTTGGTGGGCTGAATTTTCTCACTGGACATGTTGGTCAGAAAAGATTCTTTACTGCTTATAAGAGTTTGCTCAGAAACTCATGAGTTGCAGTTGAACCAATGTAAGAACTTTTAAGTAAGTTTTTCTCTGTGGTTTTTGGCTTTTGTTGAAGTTTTGATCTGAAGTGACAGGGAAGAGGAATCTTGTGAATTTTTACATATCCTCTTTGTAGAATGAGTATGGGAATGAGAAACTGGAAATTACAACTATGATGAATGTATGAAATAATTGTGACTTTTAAAAAATACTAAAGTTTGGTCTAAATCATTATCTCTCCCAATTTTTACTGTGCTGTTTATCTTTGCTGAATATGTCTATACTAACTATGGTTGTTGTTATTTTTTTAACGTTTATTTATTTTGAGAGAGATAGAGCATGAGTGAAGGAGGGGCAGAAAGAAAGGGAGACACAGAATCTGAAGCAGGCTCCAGGCTCTGAGCTGTCAGCACATAGCCTGATGCGGGGCTTGAACCCACAAACTGTGAGATCATGACCTGAGCTCATGTTGGACACTTAACCAACTGAGCCACTCAGGCACCCCCTAACCATGGTTATTAAAGGGAAAAAAAGTGCTGGAAGAGATTTGGAGAAAATCCATAATATTGTGGTGTAAATATTTGGTTACTTGGGGAAATCTTGCTGCTACCTAATTTTTAATAAAAACAGAAGACCCAGTTCTTGGCCAGGATAAAATTAACAACCTTCCCTGCCGTGTAATTCTCAAAAATTTATTAAAAAAAAAAGAATTACATTTGATTTTTTTAATATGAAACTTACTGTCAAATTGGTTTCCATACAACACGCAGTGCTCATCCCAACAGGTGCCCTCCTCAATACCCATCACCCACCTTCCCCTCCCTGCCACCCTCCAACAACCCTCAGTTTGTTCTCAAGTTTTTTTAAATTTTTTTAATGTTTATTTGTTTCTGAGACAGAGAGAGAGAGAGAGACAGAGCATGAGTGGGGGAGGGGCAGAGAGCGAGGGGGACACAGAATCTGAAGCAGGCTCCAGGCTCTGAGCTGTCAGCACAGAGCCTGATGCAGGGCTCGAACTCGCAGACTGTGAGATCATGACCTGAGCCGAAGCCAGGCGCTCAACCGACTGAGCCACCCAGGCTCCCCAGTTTGTTCTCAGTTTTCGCAAGTCTTTTATGTTTTGGCTCCCTCCCTCTCGAACCTATTTTTTTTCCCTTCCCCTCCCCCGTGGTCTTCAGTTAAGTTTCTCAGGATCCACATAAGAGTGAAAACATATGGTATCTGTCTTTCTCTGTATGACTTATTTCACTTAGCATAACACTCTCCAGTTCCATCCACACTGCTACAAAAGGCCATATTTCATTCTTTCTCATTGCCACGTAATATTCCATTGTGTATATAACACAATTTCTTTATCTACTCATCAGTTGATGGACATTTAGGCTCTTTCCATAATTTGGCTATTGTTGAAAGTGCTGCTATAAACATTGGGATACAAGTGCCCCTATGCATCAGCACTCCTGTATCCCTTGGGTAAATTCCTAGCAGTGCTATTGCTGGGTCATAGGGTAGATCTATTTGTAATTTTTTGAGGAACCTCCACACTGTTTTCCAGAGCAGCTGCACCAGTTTGCATTCCCACCACAGTGCAAGAGGGTTCCCATTTCTCCACATAGTCTCCAGCATCTATAGTCTCCTGATTTGTTCATTTTAGCCACTCTGACTGGTGTGAGGTGGTATCTGAGTGTGATTTTGCTTTGTATTTCCCTGATGAGGAGCGACATTGAACATCTTTTCATGTGCCTGTTGGACATCTGGATGTCTTCTTTAGAGAAGTGTCTATTCATGTTTTCTGCCCATTTCTTCACTGGATTATTTGTTTTTCGGGTGTGGAGTTTTGTGAGTTCTTTATAGATTTTGGATACTAGCCCTTTGTCCGATATGTCATTTGCAAATATCTTTTCCCATTCCGTTGGTTGCCTTTTAGTTTTGTTAATTGTTTCCTTTGCAGTGCAGAAGCTTTTTATCTTCATGAGGTCCCAATAGTTCATTTTTGCTTTTAAGTCCCTTGCATTTGGGGATGTGTCAAGTAAGAAATTGCTGTGGCTGAGGTCAGAGAGGTTTTTTTCCTGCTTTCTCCTCTAGGGTTTTGATGGTTTCCTGTCTCACGTTCAGGTCCTTCATCCATTTTGAGTTTATTTTTGTGAATGGTGTAAGAAAGTGGTCGAGTTTCATTCTTCTGCATGTTGTTGTCCAGTTCTCCCAGCACCATTTGTTAAAGAGACTTTTTTTTTCCACTGGATATTCTTTCCTGCTTTGTCAAAGATTAGTTGGCAATACTCCAATTCTGGAGTCTCTATTCTATTCCATTGGTCTATGTGTCTGTTTTTGTGCCAATACCATGCTGTCTTGATGATTACAGCTTTGTAGTAGAGGCTAAAGTCTGCGATTGTGATGCCTCCTGCTTTGGTCTTCTTCAAAATTACTTTGGCTATTTGGGGCCTTTTGTGGTTCCATATGAATTTTAGGATTGCTTGTTCTAGCTTTGAGAAGAATGCTGGTGCAATTTTGATTGGGATTTCATTGAATGTGTAGATTGCTTTGGGTAGTATTGATATTTTAACAATATTTATTCATCAATCCATGAGCACGGAATGTTTTTCCATTTCTTTATATCTTCTTCAATTTCCTTCATAAGCTTTCTATAGTTTTCAACATACAGATCTTTTACGTCTTTGGGTAGGTTTATTCCTCAGTATTTTATGATTCTTGGTACAATTGTGAATGGGATCAGTTTCTTTATTTGTCTTTCTGTTGCTTCATTATTAGTGTATAAGAATGCAACTGATTTCTGTACATTGATTTTGTATCCTACGACTTTGCTGAATTTATGTATCAGTTCTAGGAGACTTTTGATGGAGTCTATAGGGTTTTCCATGGATAGTATCATGTCATCTGCAAAAAGTGAAAGTTTGACTTCATCTTTGCCGATTGTGATGCCTTTGATTTCCTTTTGTTGTCTGATTGCTGATGCTAGCACTTCCAACCTATGTTAAACAATAGTGGTGAGAGTGGACATCCCTGTCATGTTCCTGATCTCAGGGGGAAAGCTCTCAGTTTTTCCCTATTGACGATGATATCAGCTGCGGGCTTTTCATAAATGGCTTTAGTGATGCTTAAGTATGTTCCTTCTATCCCAACTTTCTTGAGGGTTTTTATTAAGAAAGGATGGTGAATTTTGTCAAATGCTTTTTTCTGCATCGATTGACAAGATCATATGGTTCTTATCTTTTCTTTTATTAATGTGATGTATCACATTGATTGATTTGCTAATGTTGAACCAGCCCTGCAGCCCAGGAATGAATCCCCTTGATCATGGTGAATAATTCTTTTTATATGCTGTTGAATTCGATTTGCTAGTATCTTATTGAGAATTTTTGCATCCATATTCATCAGGGATATTGGCCTGTAGTTCTCTTTTTTTACTGGGTCTCTGTCTGGTTTAGGAATCAAAGTAATGCCGGCTTCATAGAATGAGTCTAAAAGTTTTCCTTCCCTTTCTATTTTTTGGAACAGCTTGAGAAGGATAGGTATTATCTCTGCTTTTAATGTCTGGTAGAATTCCCTAAGGAAGGCATCTGGTCCTGGATTCTTATTTGTTGGGAGATTTTTGATAACTGATTCCACTTCTTTGCTGGTTATGGGTCTGTTCAAATTATCTGTTTCTTCCTGTTTCAGTTTTGGAAGTGTGTGGGTGCTTAGGAATTTGTTCATTTCTTCCAGGTTGTCCAGTTTGTTGGCGTATAATTTTTCATAGTATTCCCTGATAATTGCTTGTATTTCTGAGGGATTGGTTGTAATAATTCCATTTTCATTCCTGATTTTATCTATTTGGGTTAGCTCCCTTTTCTTTTTGAGAAGCCTGGCTAAAGGTTTATCAATTTTGTTTATTTTTTCAAAAAACCAACTCTTGGTTTCATTGATCTGCTCTACAGTTTTTTTAGATACTATATTGTTTATTTCTGCTCTGATCTCTATTATTTCTCTTCTTCTGCTGGGTTTGGGGTGTCTTTTCTGTTCTGCTTCTATTTCCTTTAGGTGTGCTGTTAGATTTTGTATTTGGGATTTTTCTTGTTTCTTGAGATAGGTCTGGACTGCAATGTATTTTCCTCTCAGGACTGCCTTCACTGCATTCAAAGCGTTTGGATTGTTGTATTTTCATTTTCATTTGTTTCCATATTTTGTTTAATTTCTTCTCTAATTGCCTGGTTGACCCATTCATTCTTTAGTAGGGTGTTCTTTAACCTCCATGCTTTTGGAGGTTTTCTAGACTTTTTCCTGTGGTTGATTTCAAGTTTCATAGCATTGTGGTCTGAAAGTGTGCATGGTATAATCTCAGTTCTTTTATACTTATGAAGGGCTGTTTTGTGACCCAGTATGTGATCTATCTTGGAGAAGGTTCCATGTGCACTTGAGAAGAAAGTATATTCTGTTGCTTTGGGATGCAGAGTTCTAAATATATCTGTCAAGTCCATCTGATCCAATGTATCATTCAGAGCCCTTGTTTCTTTATTGATACTATGTCTAGATGATCTATCCATTGTTGTAAGTGGAGTATTAAAGTCCCCTGAAGTTACCACATTCTTATCAATAAGATTGCTTATGTTTGTGATTAATTGTTTTATATATTTGAGGGTTCCCGTATTTGGCACGTAGACATTTATAATTGTTAGCTCTTCCTGATGGATAGACCATCTCATTATTATATAATGCCCTTCTTCATCTCTTGTTACAGCCTTTAATTTGAAGTCTAGTTTGTCTGACATAAGTATGGCTACTCCAGCTTTCTTTTGATAGATAGTTCTCCATCCCTTCACTTTCAATCTGAAGGTGTCCTCAGGTCTAAAATGAGTGTCTTGTAGACAGCAAATAGTCTTGTTTTTTTATCCATTCTGAGACCCTATGTCTTTTGGTTGGAGCATTTAGTCCATTTACATTCAGTGTTATTATTGAAAGATATGGGTTTAGAGTCATTGTGATGTCTGTATGTTTCATGCTTATAGTGATGTCTCTGGTACTTTGTGGTCCTTGCAACATTTCACTCACAGAACCCCCCTTAGGATCTCTTGTAGGGCTGGTTATGAATTCCTTCAGTTTTTGTTTGTTTGGGAAGACCTTTATCTCTCCTTCTATTCTGAATGACAGACTTGCTGGATAAAGGATTCTTGGCTGCATATTTTTTCTGTTCATCACATTGAAGATTTCCTGCCATTCCTTTCTGGCCTGCCAAGTTTCAGTAGATAGGTCTGCCACTAGTCTTATAGGTCTCCCTTTATAAGTTAGAGCCTGTTTATCCTTAGCTGCTTTCAGAATTTTCTCTTTATCCTTGTATTTTGCCAGTTTCACTATGATATGTTGTGCAGAAGATCGATTCAAGTTAAGTCTGAAGGGAGTTCTCTGTGCCTCTTGGATTTCAATGCCTTTTTTCCTTCCCCAGATCAGGGAAGTTCTCAGCTATGATTTGTTCAAGTACACCTTCAGCCCCTTTCTCTCTCTTCCTCTTCTGGAATTCTTATGATATGGATATTGTTCTGCTTGATTGCATCCCTTAGTTCTCTAATTCTCCCCTCATACTCCTGGAATTTTTTATCTCTAATTTTCTTAGCTTCCTCTTTTTCCATAATTTTATCTTCTAATTTACCTCTTCTCTCCTCTGCCTCTTCAATCCGATCTGTGATTGTCTCCATTTTATTTTGCACCTCATTTATAGCATTTTTTTAGCTCCTCATGACTATTTCTTAGTCCTTTGATCTCTGTAGCAATAGATTCTCTGCTGTCCTCTATACTTTTTGAAGCCCAGCGATTAATTTTATGACTATTATTCTAAATTCTTGTTCCATTATATTGCTTAAATTGGTTTTGATCAATTTGTAGCTGTCGCTACTTCCTGGAGTTTCTTTTGAGGGGAGTTCTTCCATTTCATCATCTTGGGTAGTCCCTGGGGTGGTGCCAAACTGCAGGGCACTTCCCCTGTGCTGTGGGGAGGAACTTGTGTTGGTGGGTGGGGCTGCAGTCAGACCCCATGTCTGTCCCCAGCCCACCGCTGGGGCCACAGTCAGACTGGTGGATACCTTATCTTCCCCTCTCCCAGGGGCAGGACTCACTGTGGAGTGGTGTAGCCCCTGTCTGGGCTACTTGCACACTGCCAGGCTTGTGGTGCTGCTTTGATGGGATCTGGCATATTAGCCAGGGTGGATCCGCAAGGTGCACGGGGTGGGAGGGGCAGACTTAGCTCACTTTGCCTGTGGTGGTCCCCTGTGGGAGGGGCCCTGCAGCACCGCAAGGGAGGCAGCCCCATTGGAGGGATGGATCCACAGAAGCACAGGGTTGAGAGTTTGTGCAACGCAAGCAAGTTCAGTGATGGGAACTGGTTCCCTTTGGAATTTTGGCTGGGGGATGGGAGAGGGAGATGTTGCTTTCCAGTGCCTTTGTTCCACGCTGAGCTGAGCTCTGTCTTCTAGAGCTCAACAACTCTCTCTCCCGGCGCCCCCTCACCCTCCTCACTCTCCAAGAGCAGAGCTGTTGACTATTAACATTCCAGATGTTAAGTCCCTCTGGCTGTCACTCACTCTGGCCCCTCTGCTTTTGCAAGCCAGACTTCGGGAGCTCTGCCTCACCGCATGGGCTCCCCCTCCACTGCCCTGACTCCCTCCTATCAGTCCACATAGCATGCACCACCTCTCTGCCCTTCCTACCCTTTTCTGTGGGCCTCTTGTCTACGCTTGGTTCTGGAGAGTCCCTTCTGCTAGTCTTCTGGTAGTTTTCTGGGATATTTAGGCAGATGTGGGTGGAATCTAAGTGATCAGCAGGATGAGGTGAGTCCAGCATCCTCCTAGGTTGCCCTCTTCCCCCCTTGTTCCTCCAAAATTTCTAATTAATTTTGTCACTGATTGCTGACAGCTTCCCTGTGGCTTCTCAACTGTAAATGTTTCAAGCACGTAGAGGATGGATGTAGTAAGGTTACCAGAGAATCACCTAGAGACATTTGTAGACTATGAATTGTCCCAAACCATTCATCATTGTGCTCAAAAGGGTTTGTTTAGCATGTATTTGTGCACTGTACAAACATGGTGCAAGTCTTGCAGGGTAGGGATTTTGAAAGATGTGTAATATCGATGTCTACAAGGGCCAACCAAAAGTTGTGATAACTTACAGTGCACACAGACTCCACTAGTTGTGCAGAAGACACAGAATAAATATGAATCTCAGTCTCTGCTCTCAAAGGAATGGAAAGCTTGTTGGGGAGACCATGATAACACAAATGAAATGATTAGCCAACAGTCAAGTGTAAAGATGAGTTATATTGTCTTCCCATATCTGTGTTTGTTTATTCCTCTGTAAAAGAGGAATAATAAAACTACTTCTCCCAGGAGGGCCTGGTACACATGAAGTACTCAGTAGAAGTTAGCTCATCCTGACTGTTATTTATATTATTACTAATTTGTAAATGTGATAGAAGGTCAGAGAAAGAAGTGATCAGTGTGTGCTGAAACAGTGAAGAAAATTTACTTAAATAATTGCGATTTGAGCTGGGCCTTTGAATGATGGGTAAAATCTAGTGAGATGGTGACCTGAGCAATGCAGATGTCACCTGAGGTGGGAAAATGGTAGCTGTGGGGGCATGTGGGTTGCTGCCTCTCTAGTTAAGATAACAGCCTGACTGGTTCAGTGGGTGTGTGTTGGTCTTTTGGGATTTGTTGGAAAGAAAATTGACTAGATAGGGTGGGGAAAGATTATGGAGGCTTTACAAGTCAGGCAAAGGAGTTTGGTTGTGAGATGATCAGCAATGAATTGTTTAAACTTGAGTGAAAGTGGGGGTCAAGACGGTTGGAAAGAGTGGATTGCTGAAGTCAGGGAGGTGAGAGAAGGCTGTTATAACAGCCCAGTTGAGCAGTAATCAGGGCTGGGATAGCAGAATGGGGAGTCAGATACAGCCAAGGAACTATGGAAGAAGTAGTGACAAGCTGGGGGAAAACAGCAGAGCAACGGAAGACAAGACTATGTTTTGAGATCTGGTGCCACAATTTCTGAGCCCAGCATCAGGATGCAAGGTTGACGCATACATGTGTGTTTATAGAACGATTGAGGCGGAATAATTGAAAATGTCACTGAAAATGCAACTTATGAGAACCCTAAGTTTATGGCCAGGCAGAGAACAAAGACCAATAATAAATTGGGAAAGAATATGAGGAGAAGGGTGTCTGTCCTCTTCGATGTTCTTTTTGCTTCTATCTATTATGTATCTGTATTCCTGCTGTATAGAAAATTAAGACCTAGGAAGCAACTGTTGGTTTAAAAACCCAGAACTGTAATAATCTATTTTGCATATGTGTATCCTCCATTAGTGCATGTGGTGCCTGAGGGTAAGAAAGCATTGTGTTCACATATATCAGTTGGGATGTCTGGTGTCCTACCAGGACCTAGGTGCAGATCCTGACACTAACGCCCCTGAGTGAGTTACTCAACTTCTCTGTGCTTTAGTGCTTTCATGATTAAAATGGAATAATAGGGGCACCTGGGTGGCTCAGTCGGTTGAGCGGCCGACTTCAGCTCAGGTCATGATCTCGCGGTCCGTGAGTTCCAGCCCCGCGTCGGGCTCCGGGCTGGCAGCTCGGAACCTGGAGCCTGCTTCGGATTCTGTGTCTCCTTCTCTCTCTGACCCTCCGCCTTTCATGCTCTGTCTCTCTCTGTCTCAAAAATAAATAAAAAATGTTTTAAAAAATGGAATAATAATAGTATCTACCTCACAGTGATATTGTGAGGCATATGAGAGATAATACATGCTAAGTGCTTAGAACAGTGCCTGGTGAGTGTGAGATGTTATCTGGGAGGAGATGTGGTAGTGGTGGGTTGTGGTATACTGGTGAAGGTGACAGTTCACTTCAACCCAGTAGTGGTCAGGAGACAATCTCCAACCAGTATGTTGAAAGTGTGATTGTCGAAGATGATCTTGTGAAACCACGTGCATGATGCTGTACAAGTAAAGAGCAAATATCGGGGTCCCTGGGGTCACCTACTAGGGCCAATGTCTTAAGTTTCAGAGTGTTACCTTGATTCATCATTCATACAATGAGCACTTAATTAAAACAATGCTATGCGGATTGCATTCTTATACACACAGCACTTGAAAGGCAAGAATGAAAATACTAGGTACCTACTATTTGTAAAAGTATAAGCTATAAAAGACACAAACACTTCATAAGTTAATATCACTTGAATTTCAGGTTGAGCTCCCTTAGATCACGTTTTCCCTGGTCAAACAAGTTGGCTTTTATTGTAGCTCTCGCACTGTAGACAAGCTATATCTTAGGTCCTGAAAAGTGGCGAGATTACAATAAACATGTAGGGTCAAAGGAGAACTCCCAGTCACTTGACTGAAAACTGGAAAGAATTAGAGTGTTTTCTGGCATGGGGGCTCCTCCAAGTGCTTTCTGGAGTGGACCATTCAGCCAGTAAATCAGTAACAGAGATTAGAGCATATGCAGAACTGGCCCTTTTGTTGTTCCGGGAACTGGCCCTAATTTGTATTAGGTTTTATTTTGTTTGTCCAGATCATACTTTATAACTGCATTTTCCCTTGGGTGTACCTGAGAGCAAGCAGTATGATGCTGGGAACCACAGCTCATACCATTTTTCAAAGGAGTTGGATGTTTCAGGGATTGGAGAATGGGGATCATTTTAGTATAGAAAAGAAAAACATGTCTAGCAAAAGATGACAATCTGAACTTGATTAGTGCTTTTCATGACATAAAAGAGATGCTGCCTCCAATAGAATTATCTGGCTTTACCTACTTTGGGCTCAAATCCAGATGTTCCCTAGAGCTATTTGCTGACCGCCTGAAATGTTGACTGGGGCTTATGTCATGGCACATGGGCAGGATGCAGCCCCTTTTTCTGGAGCCAGCCCTGGCACATGGTGTCATGGAGACTGCAGAAGCCCACACCCACCTTTGGCTGCAGGCCAGTACTCTCTCCAGGGCCAGTGGAGAGGATCCTCATTTCATGTTTCTAGAACAAACTTGAAGGGCAGCAGAGCAGGCTGAAAGAAAGGCTCTGTAGGTATTTCTATGCCCTGTTTTTACCAGGGAGTCAGAATTGTGTTTTACTTCGTCTCTGCTCACTGTGAATCACTGGGAACAGTAAACTTCAGGAATGCCACATTCTTTTGAAACGGGAGAATCTGTCTGGAACACAGAAATAGGCATAGTACAACTATACCTGGTGAACAGGGAAATCCAACTGAGGGAGGAACTGTGCCTGTCTGGTTGGTTTTTAATGAATCTAGTGATGTTTCCTCCTGTTGTGGTTTAAAAAAATTTTTGAAAGCTAAATATGTTTAGTCACACACTGGAATACTACTATTATTATCAATAACAGTTTGGTTTTATAAATGTTTTTTCTTTAAACCATTATCTTCGGGGATTTTTACTGCAAGATTAATTGATTCGTCCAGTAAATACTGATTGCATGTTTTTTAATTCATTAGACACTGTTCTGAACACAGGAGATGTAGTACTGAGGAAGACAGTGGGGCTGTCTGCTCACAAGGCACTTAACGTTCTAACTGAGGGGGACAGACAGTACACAAAGGGCAAAGCCAAAAGTCAACAACTTAGAGCTTGTGCTATTTCCATTATGCCATGTTGTCTTAACATTTGGGTACCTTAGCACAGTCCCTCAAACATAGAAGACATTCAATAAATCTTTGTTAAAATATGGGAATAGTGAACATTTCCATTAAAAATTCTTCCTTTATTTTTAACACCAAATCCCAAAATGATGGCCTAGGGTAAGAGGTAAATAAAAACAATAACATTAGCTCTGCTTTATTGAGGAGCTGAACACTGTTTGGAACTATCGAGAAAAACTCAGGACTTGTGTTTGAATTAGAACCCATGCAGGTTTCAATCATGGGAAACATAATCCATTTAGCTTTCTTCAGCAGAATAAAATGTAATACAAGGAATTGAACACATTCAACATTGTCAGAGAGTGAAACCTGACCTCCTAAGGATTGTGAATAAAGTATGAGGAGTCACGGTGCCTGAGTTATCTGATAAATGTGCGAAGAATGATATCAGCAAGATGGTGAACTGTGTGGTTCCTGATTTCAGTTCCCCTCATGGGAAGAACAACTAGAAACTCTCCACAGGCAAGACCCTTTTGTGAAAGTCTCAACATTGTTGGAGAGACTGGAAGAGGGGTTGCTAGGCTGGAAATGCAGGATGATTCCCGGAAGGAATTACTAATCTGACCTGTCAGGAGGAGCCCCTCTGCCTCCTTCTGCTGCTGTCAGGAACAGGGTATGAATCAGAAGTTCGTTGACTGAACTGTTGACTTCAAGAACACATCCCCTTAGCTGCAATGAAACATTCAGGAAAACTCCACTGCCACCACCAGAACAGCCCCTCATCTGTTACACATCTGGAGACTAGACCCTGGAACACTGCTGCAGAAAAGCTGCCGCCCACACAAACCCGTTTCCAAAAGCAACAGTAGAGGCAGCAGAGGGAAAAGTCCCTCTCTCACATTCGTTTTCCAAATCTGCTACACTTGCATCTAATTGGAGGATTGATTTGCAAACCAAATTCTGGCTGCAAGGAGCCTGGAGAAAGTAATTGTTAGCTTTCCAACCTCTGCAGTAGAAAAAAAGTAGAGTGGATGATGGGTGCCAGTTTCTCATATCCACATAGTCTTCCCCCTTTTAACCCAAATGCAATGTTCATCATTTGGCAAAGCAATTTGGAAACTTAAAAATGCAGCCAATGAGGTAAGTTTTTGGTTGACATTAGTCAGATGTAGTTCTCCTCTGAGCAATGAGGAGCTCACCTTCTTGTATGAGAAGCTTCTTGGACCTGTGTTTGTATCATGATGCTTCTGTCCTCAAAGAGAAAAGAATTGAGGATTAGATTATGCCCTGGGAGGTCCTCAGAAGAACCCAGCAGAACCAAGCTTGTGAGCATCAGTGAATGGTAGGCTTTTGAGAAGCCTGAGATCATGGGTCTTAGGAGGCCAACCACTAGCTCCAAGAAGGTGAAAGATGCCTCCAGGCCCTTCCCTTTGCATCGCAGCTCACTCACATGGAAAGTTCATTTGCAGAGTGGGGGCGCCTGGGTGGCTCACTTGGTTAAGCATCTCACTCCTGATCTCAACTCAGGTGAGCCCACTTAAGTTGACTTGACACAAGATTTAGATTAGCTAATACAGGCATGAAGGTTATACCTCATCCTTCAGAAGTTTGAGCTGAGAAACTTGGCAGCATTTCATGCCAGTTAAGGACACAACCCTTTTCCTTGAGTTCTCAAAGAAAAATTCTGGCTTGACTCTTGGATTTAAATGTGGATGTTTATTAACTTGATTCTCAATCAACAGGTATCTATTTCATATAGGAGCTTATCACCAACCTAGTGTACTCATGTTTCTTGGGTGAGTGCTAGAAGTTCCCCAAGCCACAGATTCCTTCTCTGTATAACATGGGCATTAAAAATAGTCATATCACAGGGAGGTTGGAAGGTTGCATGAGAACACGTAAGAAAGCACTTCACATATTTCCTGGCATATATTTAGCACTTGGTCAATGAAAGCTTTGATCCCTTACCTGCATGATTCTCCTCTTGATGGATAGTGTGGTGACCAGATCTGTGTGGGCCAGCAAATACACTGCCTCAATCTGTGCCTACAGATTTCTGCCCATTTCTTTTGAAAAACTGAGGCACTTTAACAAAGGTTATTAGCAGTGATTAATGGTCATACCAGTGGGAGGCGATTAAGTCCTTTTAGTATGATTTGTTTTACAAGGCAGGGAAGACTTCCATGTAAAATGGTAAAAATAAAGAAACTGGCATTTACAGGAATACTTTTAGTTGTATAGGAAATTTATTTGTGTAGAAGAACCCCTTTGTGACAATAACTGATAATGATATTTTTTCTTTCTTATTTTAGTCTAAGGTGGTTCCCTAGAGACAGCATGATAGAGGCTACATGGTCCCATGGAAAATCCTGAGAATAGGACTAAGAAAATCTGTTTTTTATATCTGCCTCCAGGATTTATTAACTGTGTAACCTTCACACAATCACTTAAAGGCTGTCAACTTAAGTTTCTTTATCTGTAAGATGGAAGTAATAATAACCATTTGCCTATTTCCTAGAATCCTGTTGAATGTCAGTGGCATCTGATGCCCCTCCTCTCTAGAATTACCCTGCTGTGAGATCCTATCTTGGCCTATATTATCCCAAGAACACCCCCCCCCCCACCCTTCTTCAGACCCACCTTAACCCATGTTCCAATCCCACAGGGCCTTGAAGTAGAGTGAATCATAAAATGTGTGTGAACCTGGCTTGATATAGCATCCTTCCCAGTTAAACAGATCAACCTCCCCCCCAACCGCCACCTAGAAAACTGAGTAATGGTGCAATTTCAGGAAAATTTGAGCCAAAGGAGTTTGGGGAGCTTTATTAGTTGTCTAGGGCTGCCCTAACCAAATACCACAAACTTGAGTGGCTTAAAACAACAGAAATCAAGTCTCTGACAGCTCTAGAGGCTTAGAAGTCTGAAATCAAGGTGTTGGCAAGACCATGGTCTTTCTGAAGGCTCTAGGAAAGAATCTTTCCTTGCCCCTTCCTAGCTTTTGGTGGCTCCTAGGAATTTTGGCATTTCTTTGCTGGTAGCCACATGACTCCAGTCTGTGCAAGTGTTTTCACGTGGGTTTCTTCTCTGTGTCTCTGTGTGGCCTCTCTTCTTTCTTATATGGACACCAGTCCTTGGATTTAGGGTTTAATCCAGTATGACCTCATCTTAACTGTATCTGTAAGACCCTATTTCCAAATAAGGTCACATTCTGAGGTCCTGCGTGGACATGAATTTTGGGAAGACACTATTCACCCCACCACAAGGCACCTTTAAATTGTGCCCTAATGGGGTGTATGCTTTCTCAGCAAGGATATCCTTAGATCCAGTATACACGTGTTTGAGGAGCAATGCCACCTTATCATCCTCCATCCCAATCGCACCCCCAATGCAATTCTGTACAAAATTCTTTGCCTGTTGGCTCTCTACCCTAACCATAAACCTGGGTGTCCCCTTGAACTCATCCCTTGCCCTCATTGTTCCCTTCCCCTTATTCTGCCCAGTCACCAAGGCCCGTGCATTCTTGGTCTCTCCCCTGTCTTGGTCTTCCAAAGCCAGCCCCGGCTCCTCCAGGGCTGCCTGGGACAAGCATGAGCCTCAAAGCTGCACCCCCTGGCTCTGATCCCGTTCTCCAGGTCCCATTTCCACATTGCCCCCAGAGCCTTTAGAAATGCAAATTTAGGTCATCTCCCATCCCTGCTGACTGGTGACTGCATCTAATCTCTCAGCTGACTTCCAACTCATCCCCTCTCTTACCTGCTCCCAGGCTACTTCACTCCAGTCACACTAAACGCCCTGCACTTTCCCAAGCTCACCTGTGCTCTGTGACACAACATGCTGTGCCAGGCTTGCCTGACTTCCATCTGGTTACCTTGCAGACTCCCTTCCAGCTCCATCTTCACTTTTTTGGAAGCCATCTCTGATGATTCTCAAGCGGGGTTCCGTATACCCTTCTGTGCACATTTGACCCTCCTCATCTGTATGCACAGTTGGCTTACTCCAAGGATTTTCTTGTCTCTCACACTAGGTTCCTTCATGGTGTGTACCTCTCTTCTCCATATTCCAGATATCTGTATCCCAGACACCAAACACAATACGAGGCACATAGTAGGTGGGTCTACGAAATGCTTGTCAAGTGAGTAAAATGAGGTCTTCCAACAGAGTTTAGAACTAGTAAGTGGCCAAATCAGGGCTGCTACGTGGCTTATTCATATGTAGTGTGTGGCTCTTTGAGATTTCTAATTTTCACATTAGAATATTCAACATGTGATTCTCCAGGGTCTACTGAGGTCATGCCGTCTTTTCGTTTAGTGGTGATTGCATATGTCGCTACAGAAGCATGGGCATTTCCCAGCTGAAGAATGTTGAGATATATATGTATATGTTCATATTTTATTTATATGGCTATCTTTTCCTACCTAAGGGAAAAGCCTTCCACAGGTTAACTTCTCTGAGGAGCCCAGAGGGTTTTAACAATGGGAGACATCTGGAAAGCACCTGTAGCCAAGTAGAGGGGTTGCTGAGAAGTGTATCAGTGTGCGTCTCAGGAACTGCCTCAAAATTCCGCGTCTGATTTTTGCTGCACTGCCTCCTTGAAGTTCCAGGCGTATCTTCAAGCTGGATTGCTTTCTCTCTGGGAATCTGAATGGACTCAGGAGGGTACCTGGCCACAAAGCATTTGTGTGTGCAGTATGGTACAGCTGGGTAGCAAGGATGCCTATGTGGAATTGTTCTGCACATGTGATGCTCAGGACATTTCATTCACCGACTCCATAACATTTATGAAGTTCGCACTGTTTACCTGTTCCTGCATCTGGCACTATGGATATATGGGAAAAAAAAGAAGATGATGATGACTAGAATAGCGTGCAAAGGAACCAGATTGTCTTCTTGTACCTTCAGTGGCCCTGGCACCATGCTAATTTCACTTTCCTGGTCAGTCCAGAGCTTTGCTTATCTGTAGATGTAAACACAGTCTGAAAGTGGTGATCTGGGGGTGGGGATGCTTGTCCTTATGTTGAAGATGCCAGTGATCCCCTTTTTTGTCATTTAACATATATTGTCATATAAGCCCCAAATCTCTGGCCTTGCAGCCTTTAAAAAGAATGCTGTAATGCTATGTGGATGGCATGGAAGGATGTCCCAGATACAGTATTAAGTGAAGAAAGCAAGTTTCAGAACAGTGTGTGTTGTGTGTGTATGAAATATGAAACCATTTTTAGTTTTGCAGTATTGGTTGAAATACTGTCCGGGGACTGGCAGGATCAGCATTACCCAGGAACCTGTCAGGAATGTGCATTCTTAGGCCTCACCCCTGACCTACTGGATCAGAAACTCTGGGTGTGCAGCTGGCAGCATGACCTCTAGGTGGTTCTGATGCTCGTGCAAGTTGTGGAACCACTGCTCTGCGTGTCCGTTTCTGGAAGAGTTTGCTACTGTGTACAGAGTCCCTCAGGACACTAAGGATGGGTCTGTAATGACTTTATAATTCGCACAGGGTCCCAGGAAATGAATCACTTATGTTTTATAAGGGATTTCGACTGTATTGTTTCTGAGTCATTGTATTCATGTATGCCTCTTCTGTATGTGTTTATTTTTCATTTTGAGGAGAGTACAAATGGGGGTGGGACAGAGAGAGGGGAACAGGGGATCTGAAGCGGGCTGTACACTGACAGGCTGACAGCAGTGAGCCTGGTGCAGGGCTCACACTCACAAACTGCAAGATCATGACCTAAGCCGAAGTCGGGCGCTCAACTGATCGAGCCACCCAGGCACCCCTCAGGTGTGCCTCTTCTTTACAAAATCAGTGAAACAAAAAGCCAACGAATTATATGTGCAAAAAAATATTGGCAACCCTATGGAAAAAAAAAAAAAAAAGAATCCCTGGAGGACTATACCTTCAGCTGGTGCTTCTCAAACTTTAATGTGCATACAGATTACTTAATGGCCTTGATAAAGTACAAGACTGGCTTGAGGCCTGGGGTTCTGCTTATCTAACCCCTTCTAGGCCAAGGTGCTGTTCTGTGGGCCATGTTTTGAATAGCAGGCCACTAAGACATTATCCCCGGTTATCTCTGGAAGGTAGAACTGTGAGGGTCTTCACTTTACATTTCACCTTTATGCATTATTTGCATTTGTTTTTTAGACAAAGAACTGTATTCTGAGAGAAGAGTAAAGAATTTAAAAATCTTTCACCAGAATTTGCCTTACTTCTACATCTCTGTGTTCTGCAGATTTAACCTTAAAAAAAAATTGTAAGAGTGCGTCAAAAGGAAACTGATTTCTTGTCCCCCTGCATCCCCATGCCACCCAGATCTTTATAGATGTGAATGTTTAAAAGCAATAGAGTTAGGTGCAGGGGGCAGTTGGAAGGCATTCCTATTAGCTAAAATGTTTCAGTGGCAGGCATCAGAAACGTAACTAAAATGGGCTGAAGAAGTTAAAGGAAATTTTTAAGAAAGCCAAGGAAAATGCTGCTGTCACTCATAGCTGAATCCAAGCCTTCAAATGACATTTTCAGGAATCGGTCCCTTGTCATCTCTAAGCTCTGTTTTCCTCTGCAGTGGCTTTATCTTCAGGCCCTCCCTCTTTCTCTAGAATGGCCACCAGAAGCACTAGGCTCTGTTCTACCAGGTTAGCAGCCACAGCCAGGTGAGAAGTCAGTCCCCTTCCCTGCTCACGTTCCAGGGATGATGCTCGTTGTGTACGGACCCATCTCTGAATCTATCAGTGACTCCGATTGGCTTGACGTGGCCACATGCCCACTTCTGAAGAAGCCTGGGGGTGGTGTAACCTCATCCGAACCAGCTGAGAGGAAGGGGTGGTTCCCTGAAGGAGAACCAAAACATTGATACTAGGACGAGGTGAAATAGATGTGGAAGTGGAGAGGTGGTGTTCTGTTATTGTGCAGATCTCCAGCCCCGTCTTCTCTTTTGACTTCTTTGGAAACCAGGTTAAGTGATTTATCCATAGACAGGATAATAAACACTGGAGCCAAGACTTTCCAATTTCTGTGCTTCTGCTCTGTCCCCTCCATGGTGTTACCTCCACCTTCTGGAAAACCAGGAATGAATCAAACACGAAGCTTCTATGACACTTGATTGCCATTGAAATGCCTTTTTAAACACTGCATTTCATGATATTAAACTTAAAGGAATTGTAATTGCACATCTATCATCTTTGAGGCTCCTCCATTAACTGCCCAGAGTAAGAAAACCACATTCCTTCAGTGATAGTAATCCTTGCTACTCCTTCCCTCGTTGGGGAAACAAGTCAAAGCTTGACAGAGTGTAGCTGCTGATCTACTTGGGAGAAGTTCGAGCCCTTACCAGGTGATCCCATGAGTGAGGTGGGTGCCCTATGGACAGAGGGGCTCACACCAGCCTCTGATCTTAGTTTGTGGCATATATTATCCCAAGAGCTTGATTAATAGTCTAGACTGGGTCCTCCCTTTGGGCGGGCGGTTGCCCTCCCAATTTTCCCAGGCACAGTGATATCCCTGTGGACAGGTACAGGCATGCATCACAAATCTGGAGGCTCGCCCAAAAAGTATGTCTGCTGTTTGTGAAGGGGCAATGTAGCAATTACCTGTGAGTAATGTAGTGGCAGATCTTCTATGAGAAATTAAAGCTGAAAAAAGAGGGCTTTCCTCTCCTTGAAGGACGTATATTGGCTGACCCAACTCTTGCTTTGAGGACTCTTTCTTCTCCTTTCTCTCAATTCGATCCCTTTCTCCCCAGACATCCTTTCTTAGGCACCCCGCTTTCACAATCGGCAAGCCATGGGAATAAGAAAGAATTGGCTGGAAGTAAATTGTCTGCTTGCTCATAGCAATTGAAAGTTTTCTTTCGATGGTTCTGGTTCCAGGGGAGGGAGCTGAAGATTAAATCCTGGAGTCTGCCCCATTAGAAGAGCAGCAGCCTGGTTTCTGGTGACTACAGCAGCAGGTAAGAAACGAACGGTTGTTCTTACCTTTTGTTTTACATAAAATATAATTTTAAGGCAGATTTGATGTGACATGTCCGTATATTAGGCATAGTAGAATCACCAAAAGATTTAAATAATATGATTTCCATGTGTAAACCACCCTCGACTAGTGAGAGGATTGGTTCTGCTGGCTGGAGAACCTGTCTCGGGATTTCTTTTGGAGGCAAGCGGTGCCTTGGGTTGTTCCCTATAGTAGCCATCGTGGTCAGTGCCAGGAAGAAACTCATGTCTTGATGAATTAGACAGCATCTGTGTTCTCTAGATTTTCACTTGCAGTGTGCATATTTACAGGTGTGTGTATCCTGTACTCCAGACACACAATCACCTTTGGTAAGAACACTCACAAAAGCACAGATGATGATCTGACCGGAAGATAGGCCCCTTTTGATGCATTCCTATTCTAAGTTTTCCAAGAGCCCATCGGTTGACTTCTTAGAAGACAATACCATGCATTTTTTAGGAGGAAGTTATTAGGAGTGTGACAAATATTGAATAGGTGTCAGTTGCATTAGTACAGTTACTTGCTCACCCTCTGGATCACAGCAAAAGGCTTTCATGTATTTGGGGGTCATGCACTACTTTATAAGGAATATAACTTAGTAAAAGTAGACAAAAAAACCATAAAGTGAACATGATGAGCTGTTACAGAGTTTGTCATAACCAGTTCCCAAGTGTTGTAAAAGTAAAATATGATGCGTGTGTGATAGGAGGAAGTAATAAAGGGAATATGGAAAGGAACAAAATGGAGTTTTATGAGAATTTTTAGGTCTACTTTTTAAAAGCAAACTGAGTTTGTGAGTCAGCAACCAAAGAATCAATTCTCTGAGAAAACACTTGTGAATGACCAAGTGTCTCTTGTTTGCTGGGTGGGGGGGAGGGGAGAGGGAGAGAGATGGAAAAAGGGAGGAGATACTTTCCTCACGAACTGGGTTGGAGCCTGGCTTATTTTAAATGCACCTCAGTAACCACTTATTCTGCAAACAGCACCTTTTGTGTTCTGGGCACTGTGCTGGGCTCAGGACTATATGTGTCATGCTCAGTTTCCTCTTCGGTAACTTTTGCCCACCTCTTGTTAGTGTCACCAACAAACAGACAACCACAGAGTTTAGTGCAATTACTTATAACTGGACTGTTCAGGTGGCCTGGTTACCTGAACCGCTTCTGTATCGGTCTGCTAGAAAAATATATATTGTCTTCCAGTTGAAATGACACCCTGTCAAAAAGAAACTTCCTCCTGAGCTTCCTAAAAGCCAGTTCTCTGAGGCCAAGGAATAGTAGAGCACTATTATGAGATTTGTGCTCTGTTTGTGACTCCTGTTTTCTGGGTAAGTGAGGCGCTGATCCTTGACTGGAAGCTTGGCCTGGAGCCATGCAGGCTCTAAGACAGGGGCAATGCCTTGTCTGCTAGTCTCTCGCCCAGAAACTCTGTGGAAGTGAGGGGTGGGGTATGGGTGGGGACCCTTCCCCTTTCGGTGTATCTCAGGGGACCTGCTTCATCAGCTGGCAACAGGCCCTGGACCCTCAGCAAATATGATCGAACCTCCTTACATGCCAGGCCTGGGCCCTCTTCTGCTTTGGGAAGCTGGCTTCTGAGCTGATTTGAGGCAGACCCAGAGGCACGGTGGATAGATATAAATATTACCTCATTACCAGCACATGCTCTCCCTTTTCACTTCTTTCCTATGGCTGCATCTTCTCTTGGTTGCTATAAACAGCACCATTCCCCCACTCTGGAAAAGGTCTGAGTTTGTCACTGGTGGTTCCTCGGCTCTGCCCGTCTCCCAGTTCTGGTGAGAAATGCTGCCATGCGTGAAATAACAAAGCAGAGGATAAAATGTACAACACAAAAATAATAACAGCACCTAACATTTGTAAGACCTGCCTGTGTGCCAGGCGCTGTGCTAAAGGCTTTGTATACCTGATCTCATTTGTTCTTTACAACTACCTATGAGGTGGGGACCCTTGGTATCCCGATTTTACAGACAAAGAAACTGAGGCTTAACCATTTGCTTACTGCTTGCAATTCAGACCTAAGTGCCTGACTCCAAAGCATTTAGTGACAGCCTGTGATAAGAGTGACAATCAAATTTAGCTTGAATGCTGGCCAAGGGAAGATAGTACACACCAGTGAGCAGTACACATCTACTGAGGCAGATGCCCTCTGGCCCTCTTGGCTTTCCTGCTCTGCAGTGGTGCCTCTGGAAAGGTCTACTGGAGACCACCAGGGAGACCAAAGGGATTACTCGGCTGCCTGTGGCTTCTCTACAAGTGGCTTGTCATGCCTCCCTTTGAGGTCTGGCAACCAACATTTATCTTGGTCTTTGTTTACAAACAAAGGCCATGCATCCTGTTCTTTCCTTGCTATTTGGGGCTGACTCTAATTTTAAAGGAGCATATGTTCTAGTTCCACTCTGCTGGTGTTTTGGGACAGACGTTAGCCCTTAAGAGGCGTCAGGGAATGTTTGTAATAAGTTCTTTCCCTTCCTTGATTTCAGCTAATATATTCCCTAGAGCCTACCTAGAACCAAAAAGAGTTCTCCTTTAGAGATGGTCTCTACTTGGTCAATTACCACTCCTAGTACCTTTTTGAAACTACTCTGAGGAAGAGCTTGGAAAGTCTCCAGGCTGTTTACCCATGGGCTCCACAATTCATAAGTCACGTCACAGGCTCATTTCTGAGGGGTCCTCTCACATTTTGAACCCCTTCCTGTTTTCAGCATTTAGGCAAACTCTTCTACAGTATGGATCTTGTCCAATGAGACCAAAGAAGGGTTCAGATCAGCCCCTGCACCAAGCCTATTGGACGACCCTTTGGTTAACTCGAGCAGTGCATCAAAACCCCATCCCCTTAGACTTCTTGCAGACTATTTTTATTGTGTGACTTGGCAATGAGCTAGTGAAGTAATACCTTCTTTGATATTTGGCCTTAACTTATTTCCAGTTTCCAACTGTTTCCCCTATTGTATTTATTTGAAGAGAATGAAAGCATTGGAGGTCTGGGGTGGCAAAAAGGAAGGGGACTAATATTAATTGAACACCTACTATGTGCTACATATTCCACTGGTCTCTATACACATGATATGATATTTAATCCTGATGGAACCTAGGAAGGTGGGAAGGCCCATTTACAGTTGAAGAAGCTCAAGGTTCAAAAAAGTTAAGCTACTGTAGATGGAAGTGTAATACAAAGATGGGGCAGAATTCACATATTCCCTTATTCCATACTGCCTTCACCATGTCACCTGGGTTCTAAAGCCTTTCCCAGTGGACAGAGTACACTCAGATCTTCATGACCCTGGGATTTAGGTATGTGATACCTATTTGGTAGATGAGGAAACTAGATTCAGAGGGTACTGCTTGGGTTAATGGAAATCAGCTGCTATTAAGCCTTTGATCATCTCCTATTCATCTCAGACAGCTGAGAAATGGTGTTCAGGTGAAAAATTTTAATCCCCAAGATCCTAATGAAGAGTAATCTATTTGTATCACTTTTGATTTTCCAAACCTTGATCTTAGTAATGTGTTTACTTACATATGCCCTACTCTGTGTTTCTCACATAATTTTATTTCAGAAATGCAGGTCAATGTTAATGAAATTAAACACTTATCACTTACACTGAGACAGTTTTCTGTTCTGTTACTCAAGCTGATTCCTTGTTATTGAGCAGTTGAGATGATCCAAAGAATACAAGTTCATTTCTTCCTTTTGCTTTTCCTTTTGGAGTGTGTGGTCTCCAATGAGGAAATTGCTGAGTCAAATGGTATAACAAATTTTATAGCTCTTATGAAAAATTGCCAGACTGCTTTCGTCAGAAACCTCACATTGTCACCAGCAACAAACACAAGGACTCATTTTTCTCCAATTCCAGGCTGGCCTGCTCTTTATTGAGCTGAATTTATTTATAGTTCTCCTCTCCAAAAGTTTTGGGAGTACTAATCTTCGAGTGTCTTTCTTCTCATCACTGAGCCTTCTTTCTGAAGACTGACACTGAGCCCGCTAACCACACAAGCCTCCAGTCAGAGTAATAAAGACGTGAAATGCCATGTTCCATGGCCTAACAAAGTTGGAGAGGGGAATAACAGGTATGGAATGAAATGAGAAGTAAAGAAAAATATTAAAGAACCCGTGGTGAATAAATAGGTCAGAGAATAATAGAGGATATGGGAAAAGTAGCCTCTTGCGAATTCTTCAAGCGTGTGAAATACACATATTCATTTATTGGTTTATGTGGTAGCCAGCCTTCAAGATGGCTCCTAATGATCCCTGCCTCCTGATATTAGCGCCCGGTGTGGTCCCCTCCCACAACCTATCAGAGTTGGTCTGTGCGCCCAGTAGAACACTGGATAAGTGATGGGATGTTGACTCTGATATTAGGTTATAAAAGATGTCAGGGCTTTCATTTTGGTCACTTTCTCCATTTCTTGGATCACTCACTCTGGGAGATACCAGCTACCATGCTGTGAGCAGCACTCTGGAGAAGCCCATGTAATGAAGAACATGGTGGTGACAGCATTCTACTTGTGGTGGAGTCCCAAGTGACACCTCTGCCTGGAAACCTGAACCATCTGCTCAACTCTTTGCTCCCTGTTAGACTGCAAATAGACATCTGTTATCTATTGCTGCAGAACAAACCACCCCCCAAATAAGAGTGATACCCTCGTGTTTGGGGCCACAAATAGGAATTGATGGAACAGCTGGGGTTGCTAGAACTCTCCATATGGCCTTTCATTGTGGGCTTTATCACAGTATGGAATTCTCCCAGTACCAGTCAGACAAAAATAGAAGCTGTAAAGCCTCTTGAGGCCTGGGCTCGAAAGCTACACATCACTTCTTTCACATTCTGTTGGACAAAGCAAATAAAAAGGCCAGCCCAAATTCAAAGGGCGGGAGAAATAAACTGCTTCTTAACAAGACGATTAGTAAATAGTGTGTGGTTATATTTAATCCATCAAGCCCAGCTTCTGGCCATAATTATTGCAATTTCTCCCATAATATGTAAAATACACTCCTCTCTCCCAGGACCCCTGTAGTCTCATCCAATGACCACATCAAGCTCAAAGTCTGTGATCTTGGGGCACCTGGGTAGCTCAGTCGGTTGAGCATCCAATTCTTGATTTCAGCTCAGGTCATGATTTCACAGTTTGTGGGGTTGAGCCCCACATAGGGGCTCCCTGTTTATAGCATAGAGTCAGCCTCTGTGGGAGGCTGGGATTCTATCTCACCCTCTCTCTCTGCCCCTCCCCCTTTGTGTGCTTTCTCTCTCTCTCTCTCTCTCTCTCTCTCTCTCTTTTTCTCTCTCTCAAAATAAATAAATAAACTTAAAAAAAGAACTATGGGTTGTCTATGTATCTCATTATTGTTCATTCCATTATCCACAATTCTTTTGGGGACTGGCCTCTACAGTAATGCTCTCTGATTAAAATACAGTACAAACCACAAATGTGAATGAACTACATATGTGGGGTTTTGTCTAATTCTAAGACCCACAATTTAAATAACAGTAAAAACAAAACAAGTGAAATTAATTTTAGTGATAAATTTTTTAACTCACTATAATCAAAATATTGTTGCAACTTTATGTTATTAATAAGATATTTTACATTTTTTAATGCTAGGTTTTTGAATTCCAGTATGTATTTATGCTTATAGCACAGCTTAATTCAGATTAGCCACATTTCAAGTGCCCAACAGCTACATGTGGCTATATTGGGCAGCCCAGCTTGATTACTCAGAGATATTTTGGGATTAGGCTCCTATGAATCTTAGAAGCCCTTTGTCTAGTTGAGAGGGCCCGCTCAGCACTTCCTAAAGTGTTTTCGAGGTCTTAATTAAGGGTCTTACACCCTATCTTTGATCAGTCTTTACTCTGAGACCATCTCTTCCTTTGAGAATCCTTTGCCACCTGGAGAGAGTGGAAAGAGGAACTTTCTAACGTAGCAAATTCTGAACCTCCCTTCTTTCTTCTCAGTTTTCTGTTTGCAAACATGGGTTCCGGCTTTAACTCTCTTTCCTTGTACCTTATTGTGCAAGGCTAAAATATCCACTGGTGCTTTAAGCATTCTGCCCAGAAGTCTCTTTAGCCAGACCAATAAATTGATTAAATCTATTTTCTAACCTTACGAATTACTACAGATGACAGTTTTGCTGATTGTTTCAGCAAGAAGGGCTGCCCGTTTCCCAGCCTCCAAAACCAATTTCCTCACTGCCCTTCCAGCCTCTCCCCGCCATCTGGTCCCAAAGGCAATACCACACGTTATAAGTCTTTGTTCGGCAGCGTCCTCCTCACCAGGTTCTGTTTTAGTCACAGTAGAGTAACAAACAACCCTAAAACATAGCGACTGAAAACAACAGATTATTGTTTCTCCATGCTTCTGTGAGTTGACAGGCTAGTTTAATCACTGGTATTACCTGGGCTTATTCATGCAGTTACCTTCAGTTTGAAGATCTTGAAGATTGGGGACTGGGCTCAGCTGGGCCAGCTGGGCCTCACTGGCTCCATGTGCTCTTTCGTCCTTTAGGAGGCTAGGCTTTGTCACACGGTAGCGGCCGTGTTCTGAGGGTCCAAGTTTTAACGTGCAAGCACTTATGAAACCTCTAAGAATCTCAGTTTTGCTGATTGCACCGGCCAGAGTAAGCCCACAACCAAGTCCAGAGTCAACATGGGAGGAAACTACATAAGCGCACGGTCTTGGAAGGCACGATTGGTTGAGGAATAACTTGTATAAGGCCTGCCATGCTATCTCTTCCAGGTATCTTATGGATTACATGAGGTAATTTGTACATAAACACTTAAAGTCTCACGGGCAGATACCGGAACTGGGTTCCAAAGTTGCTTGTACCTTATGTTTGGAAAGATCCATCCATGCTTGCTCCATTGGTGGTCTAATCGGGAGCAAAGAGTTGAGCAGACAGGTTATGTTATATGTCAGACGGTGTGCAAAAAGCTTCAACTATGTTAGCTCATTTCATCCTCCAAGTAGTCCATTTTACAGATGAGGAAATGAGTAACAGAGAAACTAGTTAACAGCCAAGGTCATGCAGCAAATTAGAGGCGGAACCGGGGCCTGAGTCCAGGCAGCCTGGCTCTGGGGGCCATGCTCATCATCGCTGTCCCACAGCTGTCTCCGTTCAGAGAAGGCAGAAGAGACAGTGCAAGGGTGGAAAATGAGGCCTGGAGTGCAGAAGAGGGCAGGGCGACACGTCAGAGTCTGTGTACGATCTTTTCAGGCGTTTAGTCCTTTGGGTTTTCTGCATAAACTGTTCTTCTAGAACTCTTTTCTCTGGCGACCAGCTTTCCTCAATCAGGGCAGATGTGTAGGGAGGTTTTTTTTTTTTTTTTTTTTCTAGTTGATCTCACTGGATTCTCCTCTCTGAGCTGAGCTTGTTAGATTGAAAATATTCTGATGTGTTGTGAAATATTGGCTGGAACACTGGCCAGAGAGCATGCTTCTCAGAATACCTTGGCACGGCTCCTCTCATGCTGGTGGCGAACACACAGGTCCCAACAGAGTGGAGTCGCTCTGGGTCTGCTGCTGCCACTGCAAGATTTACGATATATGAAGGTGCCAAGTTTGTAGGGTGAGAAAAAGAAGCAGCTCACATTTACAATCATGTTTTTAAAAATCTTCCCACATGTTACTGGAGTTGTACTTTAAAGGCTTTTGCCAGATAACACATTTTGGGAAATGATGGGGGAAATCTTAAAGATATAAACTAAGGTAGGAACAGTATGATGTAGTGTGTGTGTAAAGGAAACAGTTTTGAATGAAGCAAGATCCATGCTACTCGACTGTTTTTAGATTAGTTTTTGTTTGTGTGAACATAGAAAGGCCTGGGTAATTAAGATGTCCTCAGGTAGCAGAGGAAGAAGATTTATGAGGTTGAAAAAACATGGAGGCCGTAGACGATGCCGCGTATACATAGAGGGGTGTGAGTCACACACCCCTTAAACGCCACACACCCTGAGCACCCTGAGTTGGAAGCCCATGCAGTGAGCAGTGAAGTGAGCTGTTTCTGGGTTAATTTCTATCGAAAGTGTCAGCAGTTTCAGAAATGTTGGCCTAAATTAGGAAGCCGTTTTGATCTCTGATGTTGCAGGGATTTTTGCCATGAATACTTATAGGAAATGTGCCAACTTATCAGGGCGGCTTGTCATTAAGGAAGCTGATGCTTCAGAAAGCTTTTCTTTTCCTCCTTCATAGTATAAATCATTTCCTCTGCCCCAAAACTCTTAACAGTTTGGGCTGAAAGCCATGCTATTGCTGAATAAGAGATCGGAAATGGAAATTCAGAATCTCTCCATGCCCTGTTCCCTTCCGCCTTGCTTTCTCATTTGGGGTGTTTACGTCATTTTAAATGAATGACCTTTTAGGCATTTCTAACAGGAAATAATCTAGAGCATTAGCTATGATTTATCTCGTGGAATTTCAGCACTTGATAGGAGCCATTTATTCCCATGTTCTGCATTATTGGTTCCCTGACCGAGCATATGGAAATCAGGTATGTTGTCTGTGCTGTCTTTCTATACCTCAGATTCCTGGTGTGTTTACGAAACCTGGAATTTTTTTTTGACTCGTAGCTAATTATATATCCATGTTTGGAAAGAGGAAAGTCAGGCCACCCGCAGCAGTGATACTTCCTTATGGAGCAAATATTGCTTAAATTACGTTATCTCCTTTCTAGTTAAGTCCTTTTTATTGAAGTAATAGAGGTTTTATTTGTTCATTTGCTGGTTTTGGTAAGTGAGGTGCCTCTGTTGCAGACTCCTTCCTGATACAGCACAAGATGGAATGTGACTGTTTTGAAGCAGTGTGCAGAGTGGATAGTTCCTGGTTCTGTGGGCCCAGCCAGAACTGCGTTACCAGATAGCAGGAGCCACTTTTGATTTGACATACCCAGAAAAGAGGGTTTGAAGGGAGCCAGTGAGAAAAGGAGACAGGATTAAAACAAAACAAAAAAAAAGGCATTTCTGGTCAGGTCAGAGTAAGGTTGCCCTGGTCTGGCGATGAGCTGCCAAAAAATGGGAGCTGGAGCTGACGCGCACGTTTCTACCTCAGCATGACTCTCAAAAGCACTTTTTGTCTTTCTACGTGAAGATTTATTAAGATGCTGAAGGGAGCTGAGCAGGCTCACATTACCCAGATTTGTTGTGTTATGTTTTTATTGAAATTGACACGGCAGCTGCCAGTCCGTTTAATTGAGCTGTTCAAATCCTAGCTGAGAAGCCAAGCAGCCAAAGGCATGGCGCCACACCCCTTGTTCCTCTTTAGGTCCTGGTGTTTAAACCTGGCTCCTAGAGCGGGTCTCAGGTTGCAGAGCTCTGTCTTCAGGCAAACTCCAGTGGTTATGAATGGTTCTTCCAGCAGCTGACAGTGTTTTATTTGGTTTGGCTTTTTTAATTTTTATTTTTTGCATTTGGGATCTCCAGCAAGGAAACAGAGCCCCCGACCCAGAGGCAGGGGTGGGTGGAACTTCATGGGTATGACTCGAGAGAGCTCAGAAAGGCTTTTTGTCCCTCAAACATCTCCCACCCATTTGCCACACTAATAGGGGGTGATTTCTTTGTGTTAGACAAATACCCCCTTTAAAAAAGCATATCAATGGCACCATAAGATAGACTTCTTAATCTTCAAAATTTTATGTGAACTGGCTACCTTAGATCCATTCTTTCTCGTGGCAAACTGGGCCCCTCTGAGTGCAGGCAATGGGGCTCATGGGTCAGACATAAGGATAAAGACCAGAATACAGGGTGGCAGGCCTGGTTGCCAGGTAGGGAAAGGGCTCCTGCCAACTGATGTGTGGATTCGGAGTGCTAATGTTTCCCGAATCGACATCCATCCACAGCCACAGCCCTTCTCCAGAGTCCCAAATCCATATTGGCAATAACAATTTCCCTTGGATATATCCATCTAAAGTCCAGTAGACCTTAAATGGAACGTGTTCAAAATTGAATCCGTCTCTTGGTTTTTGCGCCAACTCACACCTTCTCTGCTCCAAGTTTTCCTGAATTTCTCCTCAACTCCCCCCACCCCAGTCACCAGTCCTGAAAATTTTATCTCACCCGCTTCTCTGCTCTGCCCGTGACTTCTTTCTAACTCTGAGCTTCTTCATACAGACGATTGCAACAGCCATTTAATTGGTCTTTCATCCTCTACCTCTTTTTTGTTTCCTCCTTCACACCACTGCCAGAATTAGCTTTCTATATATAGATCTTATCACTATTTGCCCCTCAAAACCTGTCCTTTAATTATCTGCTGTTGCCACAGAATAAAATCTGAACTCCATAGTGCAGTACGCGGAGGCTGTCTCAGTCTGGCACCCCACCCATCCTATCCCCCGGCCTCACTGGAACACAGGTCTTTGATTGTGCTTATGCTCTGTCTTCTGCATTAAATGACATTTTCCACCATTCCGTTAAACCTGGCATCAATAGCACCTCCTCTGTGAAGCTCTCTCCTGCTCCCCCAGCCATCCCCTCCTTCCCCAGAGCACCCTAGACCTTGCCACTTCTGTAGCATGGATGTCGAGTATGGTGCCTACACACAGGAAGTGCTCTATTAATGTCTGTTGTTGAGTGAAAGAGATGCTGGTGGGAAAAGAGCTCCATGCCATGACGGAGGTGCCAGAGGGAGAAGAGAAAACACTGAACATCAGATTAACACCGCAAATGAGACAATCATTTACAACCCTCAGACTAGAAAAGATGAACCACACTCCTTATGCCCTGCCTCCAGGGTGGACGAGGAAAATGGACAGCTCCCTTTGCTGTTGGAAGGATGGAATATTGGTCAAGGATTCCTGTAGGAGAATTTTGACAGGATGCATCAAAGCTTTTAAAGATGATGGAATTTGACCCAGCAGCTCCATTTTGAAGAATCCATCTTAAGCGAGTGATCTGACAAGGATTTGGTAATGTTTATGTAAAGATCCTTATTTCTATCAGCAATAACATAGTGACATCTGAAATGTCAAACTATAAGCAATTGATTAAAGAAACTACAGCACATTTTTATCCTGGATTATTAAGCAGCCATTAAAATGATAACATGAACCTGTACTTATTAACATGGAAGGATCATATGTGTGACCTGCCGTGGAGTGAAAAAAGTTGTTTATAAAAATATACGCATACTGTAATCTCACTTCAAAATACTGCATTCGAAAAAATCATGAGGATATGTACTGTCACGTCAACTGTGGTTATTTTGAGTTGGTGGTATTCACATGTTTCTATATTTTCTGAATTTTGAAAATTGGTTGAAGTACGTGTGCACACACATACACATGCACACTGCCCCCGTCCCCCCCCCCCCCTTAAGTTATTCCATTAGTAGAAAGAACAGAGAAAGCAGAAGCTGGCAGGGCAGCTGACTGCCAGTTCCCAGCTCCTTGGTAGCCTCAGGGCAGCCTGGCTGGTGGACATTTAAGACAACGGAGAGGCAAATATGTCCCTACCTTTTCTGTTTATATCCTAGCTAGTCAAGAATCCTTTTGAGGATATTTGGAAGGTGTGTGGGGGGGGTGGGGGCGAAGAAGGGGGCATATCAGTTAGTGACCCTGAATAATTCATGGCCGTAAACCTTTCTAAAGTCCCACTATAAGGGAGGGGCACCTGGGTGGCTCAGTCAGTTAAGCATCTGATGCTTGATTTAGGCTCAGGTCACCGCTCAAGGTTCAAGAGATTGAGCCCTACTTTGGGCTCCCCCCATGACAGAGCAGGGCCTGCTTGGGATTCTCTCTCTCTGTCTCTCTCTCTGTCTCTCTCAAAATAAATAGAATAAGCATTTAAAAAATAAATAAAATAAAATCCTACTACAGAGGAAAATAATTTTTAAAAATCTCATCAGAAATCAGATCTGGCTGAGCTAAAACCTAGCAGGGAAGCAGGCAATAGCTTTGGAAGCCAATGACCTTCCTCTCCTTTCCCCACCAACACATTTCAGATCACAGAACGCCTACTAATTTCCAATTCAATTAGAAGTACTTCAGAGCAAGTGTTTGCTGAAAATACCACCCAGGGGGAGCTGAAAGGGGTGGGCTGGGCATTGCCTTAGTGACAATGGTGAATACAGGATCCGGGGAGCGTGGCAGCTACATTTGACACGAGATCATTCCCCAGACCCACTGGCTGCTTGGTCAGACCCCTGTGCCAGGCAGGAAGTCAGGAGACACTATTTTCTAGGTGCTGGGGAACAGGGTTACTCTGCCTTCCAAGCTGGTCTGTGCACCTTGATCAAGACTGAGCCCTTGGGGCACACAGGTGGGAGCCAGCTCCTCCTTTGCTACTCCTTCCCCTACATTGTGAGCACTGACCCTTCAGGCTCCATCTTGGACCCTGGAGCCAGCTTCTCCCCTCTGCAGCCCCCTAGCCCTTCCTGTTGCTGTTTCAGTGCCAGAAGGCCTGGGCAGTGAGTGGACGAGACAGCACAGCGCCTGCTCTGTGCTCACAGCTCTGTCTCCTGCTGGGTGACCCAGGCTGGCCCTGCCTGGTGTTGCCTCTTCCCTGCTCCCTCCCTGTGGCCACCCCAACTCATCAATCCCAATCCCGAGGGCCCCAGAGGCGGCACTGGCAGCAGGTTAGCCAGTGTCTGTCCCAGAGCAAATTGTCTGGGAGCTCTGCCAGCTTCTGAAGAAAATCTGCTTTGTGAAGAGGGGAAGAAGCCTCTTTTATACTTTCTGTTAATCACGTTATTCACATAAGAGAGTTCTTCGTGCTTCCTTCCTTTCCCACAAGCCCCTGCTTGTCCAGGAGCCTCGAGGAGACAAGAGCAAAGAAGTGAGCAGGTGGTAAGCGATCATCCAGAATATAAACGAAAAAGTACAGTAAATGGTCTAAGAAATGGTTCCATTTTTCAAAAGCCTAAAGTATTTTAATAACACATTTTCTCAAAACAGAATTAAAAAAATGATTTAGCCTTAGGGTGGGTGGCTCAGGTGGTTAAGCATCTGACTCTTGGTTTTGACTCAGTTTGATTCGTAGGTTCAAACCCCATGTTGGGTTCTGCGCTGACAGTGTGGAACCTGCTTGGGATTGATTCTCTCTCTCTCTCCTTCTCTCTCTGCCCCTCTCTCTCTCTCTCTCTCTTTCTCTCTCTCTCTCTCTTGCTCTCAAGATAAGTAAATAAGTTAAAAAAAAATGATTTAGCCTTAATTGGAAAGTTTATTGCAGCCCATTATACGCACTCTCCCTGCTTCACAAAACAAAGAGTAGCATGAGTTATGTCTTAAAAAGCAAAGTGTAATTAACATCTCTTGCCTACAAGGTTGATTCCTCTGTGATGTTTCTAAGCTTATTTGATTTTCCCTGCCTCAACTTGTCCTTTAACTCTTGGCCTTTCTCTCTCTCCTCCCACCCCCTTTCTTCTATCCTGGGTCTTTTCCTTTCTTCCCAGCGTTCCCTACCTGGAAAAGTGAGTAGAGGCCAACAGCTCATGTATAACAATAAAAGAATGAGACCTGTATGTTAGATCATATTTAAAAAGTCAAAATTAGGTGAAGGACAGCCTTCAAGTAATGAGTTCAGGAAGATATGCACTTAACATCACTGTGCACCATTTTTCACCATGTTTATACAAGTCCTCATTTGGGATTGCCTTTAGGGGTAATGTACAAGGTGCACACATGCATACACACACACATGCATACAATCAATCTGTACACTTTAATTTTGTTCCCTCTTGATTATGTTCCTTCTTCATTAGATTTGGCTCTAAGTGACAAATTCTAAATGAAAAAAAAAATCACTCCAGAAGGACCAAGATTTGCCACCAATAACAATACACATATGTGTGTATATTTTAAACAAGCACTAAGGATGTTCCTGACAGAGTCGGGCCAAAATTATTTTGTGAAAACAGAGTAACGTTGGAGTCAGACATAGTGCCCAAAGTGGCCATTTGGGAAGATAGTGTTTCATTTGGATATACTGGCTTAGAAAAGTTGGATTTTTTTTTATGATTTTATTATTTATTAAAGTTTATTTATTTTGAGAGAGAGAGAGAGAGAGAGAGAGAGAGACAGGGAGTATGTAAACATGAGCCAGGGAGGGGCAGAGAGAAGGGGAGAGAGAGAGAATCCCAAACAGGCTCTGCACTGTGAGCCTGGAGCCCAACACGGGGCTTGAAACTATGAATCACAAGATCATGACCTGAGCTGAAATCAAGAGTCAGATGCTTAACAGACTAAGCCATCCAGGCGCCCCTGTATGTTGTTTGTTTTTAATCAGCTTTGTGGCTGGGTAGGGAGACTGTTGTGACATGTGATATGCACTAACATATATTGAGTGCATTCTCTTTGATGTGCCAGGATCTGTGCTGAGCTTTTTATGTGCAGTATCTCATTTAATTCTCCCAACAACCCTGAGGGAAGGCTGAGGCCTTAGAGGCGGGTGACTGACCAAGGTCACACAGCTAGGGAGTGGCAGAAGGAGGATTTGGACCCATTTTTCTGACTCCAGGGCTCATTCCCCAAGTTACCAACCTGAGGCAGGTCACTTGTTTTCTTTGTGCTCCTAACACATCTGGTTGTTCAGAGCATCAAATAAGACATTGCATGGAAATACATCGTAGGCTGTCGAGTGTGAAACAAATACTGTTCGTGCCTGTTTTTGTGCAGCTGTTTGTCCTTAGCTCATTATTCCCATTATATATATATATATATATATATATATATATATATATATATATATATATATATATATATAATTTTCAGGAACTGGTTTCTCTATGTTTTCCTAAGATATTATTAATGATTTCCAAAAGATCTAAGAATATTTTATGACTACAGATTTTTGCTCTAGCCAATTGGCTTCCTTTGTAGAAGTTTCTCACTTGCCTCATAAAAGAAAACTCTGTAGAAAGATTTCTCATTGACATACCGCAAGCAGCATGCATTATTTCCTTGTGATTTTAGAATCACTGACAGTATTTGGTCTTTATAGTTTTTTTTGTTGTTGTTGTGGTTTCTGGGTTTTGTTTTGTTTTTGTTTTACTTTTAATCTTGGTGGTGGTTTTAGTACCAGCTTTCCAAAAAAAAAAAAAAAAAAAAAAGATTGTGACTGACTCAAATAAGACAGTATCATAGTATCATACAGGCCAGTGGCCGTGAACTAATATGAAGAAGAAGGTAATTCTGATAATGTGAGTAACAGCTTTGAATTGATAATGAATATTCTTTGGGGTTGGGTGATGGATCAGGGTAATGCATTTCAAATTGTGAAGGTATGCCGTCAATTGGATTGGCTTGGCTTATGAATTAATTGTATTGCCATTAATTGGCACAGAGCGTGCCATTAATTGGAAACGTGAATACTTTTTGTAGGTTGTAGAACACATCTCTTGATAAGCCATCAATGCTTATGATAGAGCGATAGGATAATACGAGCGATAATAAAACCCCATCGTATCACCGTTTCATAGGTGGAAAAAATTGAAACAGAAAGAAAAGAAAGAATCTTTTCCCTTAGAAGGGAAAAAGCTAGGTTAAAAGCTAGGACTAATAGAGTAGTTCTTCTAATTAAATGATAAATTCAGCATACATATTTTATTCTTCTCTTCTAGTAATAGTACTTCACAGTATATATGCATAGGAATCATATGGTCCTTTGAATCACTTTAGTTCTCTTTAATGTAGTTCTAGAATTGAAGAACCTTGAATTTTGGGTTTTGCCTCTGTGATAAGCTCAGACGCTAAATGGCTTAGACACTAGCCATGCTATTCTTCAAGGGCCTCATCTTTAAGGGGCTGGTATGGAGCTGGGGGTGGTAGACGGATAATAATTGTGCATACTAAGGCGTTGTTGCAATTTAATTAATATTTATAAAGCACTTGGAAATCCTCAGATGAAAGGTGCTCCTCCAAAGGACAATTATCTTACGATCTCTCCCATGTTCCTGCTCCAGGTTTTTTGGCCAAAACGAAAGGGGTTTAACTTGGAGTCTGGGAATTCTGCTCCCAGAATTATGATGAAGACTGTAGACATTAAGTTTGTCACCCCTTGTGCAGAATGATGGTTTATTTTGGGTTGCTGAAATGCTGCCGCAAATCACTGTGTCCCCAGGAGACAATGTCGTATCATCTTTTGAGCCGGCCACTGAGGAATTTTCTGTCTCAGCAACTCCTTGTCCTTAAAGCGGGCTCATGCAAGAAAGTCACAACCTCCTCCTGATAGTTGGTGTAATGTTTCATTTTTGTCAAGAAGGATAAAAAGAACAGCAGTCTTCAGGCTGCAACACAAATGAGTGGATTCCAGTAGCCATGGGGGAGAGAAATTGGGAGGAAGAACAACCTGTATGTCCCCTCTTTGGTCCCTTATTTCTGGAACTCACCCACTTCCAGTCATGTGACCAGAATGAAAGCAAAGCAAAGATTGGGGCTCAGTGATGAGGTGTCTGTGGCATTGGGAGGGCTCCTGTCTTTGCTGCCACAGTGTCTCCTGGGATTGACCACAGCAATGCTGACCTCTGAGCACCTTGAGGGCTTCTTCTTCCTCCCCAACACTGAGCACTGATGTGTATTGGAAAAGAAGCCATTCACAGGCAGATGGGGAGGCCCTCTACCTGTGCTCTCAAAATGAGCAGTGTCCAGTTCAGTTCAGTTCTCACAAACACAGTGCATGGTGGTGTGAAGGGAACCTCTGCTACACTTTTTCAAAGTGGACCTCCAGGACCATCTGCATCAGAACCACCTGAAGAATGTCCTGAATCTGGGGGCCTCGGTCTCTGCATTTTAACAAGCTCTCCAGGTTTCTCTGAACTAGAACAATACCCTGACCCACTCCTTGTTGAGACCAGTCTTGCCTAAAAGTTTGGTCCCAATGACCCAAACAGGCTGGATGAAAAGAGCCAAAGAGCCCAGAGAAGAAAGCCAAACAGGCTCTTTTCAGGTTGCCTGAAAAGAGAGTAGCCATTCTTGTCAGCTGGCATATTAGGTGGCTGCTACCTTTTTTTGAGAAAATATCATGTAAATTACACATCAGAGAATACTAAGGAGCTGATTCCTTTGGCTGTTATTCTCAGCCCAAATCCACAGTTCTGTCACATGTTAAATACCTGTGCAAGACCTTTCTTTGTAATGGCTGCTCTGGCTTTACAGTGTAATCTGGGTGGCAAAGATTCAGGCAAAAGTTCTTGTGTTCCTAGAAACATGGTATTCATTTAATCAATGTTCTCGGCTACTTCCTGAATCTACTATCTATTTTTTCTGAATCTATATTTTTAAACTAAGGAGCATATATCTATCATTAGGAGTTTTTCTAATGATCCAGAGTCAGGTCTGGGTACCAGTCAGTTAAAATAGTTTAGTTTTTGACTTGGGCCAGGAGTATCTGATATTCTCTGTTATTACCCTTCTGTTCATCCCCTGCCTTCCTCATTTATTCACATCTGGGCCCTCTTATTTCTGCAGCTGATGCCCCTCTCTCCTCTGTAATCCTGATTGGAAGCAAACAATTTAAGCTTTCCCAGTCCCCCTAATGGAAAGAGCTTAGGCTGATGGGGCACTAACCAACTGTGGGATATCAGTGAAGTTACACAACCTCCCTGAGCCTCAGTGGCTTTATTTGTGTATGTGAGAAGAATAATTCTTACCTTGACAGGATTAAATTAGATTATGTATGTTAAGTGTCCTGCCTTGTACTGGTCACACAGAGGGTGCTCGATTACATGATATAATGTGACGCTCATCTTCTCTGGGCTCTTAGACTGCTTCCCACACAGGTCTCTGCCTGCTCATCTAACCCCGGATGCAGCCAGTCCTGACAACCAACCCCCAAGCACGATTTAGCTGGACAGAGACAGAGGAATCAGTCTCAAAGCACTTCTTCACCCTAGCACATTCTTCAAAAATGATCCCTCTCAACAGTTTCTAAGATAAAATGTTTATTTAATACAAACAGTTATTAAGACTATGATGACAAGAAGAGAAAGGAAACAGTATAAGATGCAAAAATGTGGGGAGGATTATTGTGGGTGCTATTTTTATTTGAAGTATATTTATCTATTTTGAGAGAGAGAGACTGTGTGTGTGAGCATACAAGAAGGGGAGGGGCAGGGAGAGAGGGAAGAGAGAGAATTCCAAGCAGACTCTGTGCTGTCAGCACTGAGCCCCAAGTGGGGCTGCATCACACATCCATGAGATCATGACCTGAGCCGAAGTCAAGAGTTGGGTGCTTAACTGACTGAGCCACGTGGGTGCCCCAATACTTTTTTTTTTCTAAGTTTTTTTTTTTCTCTTATTAACTGATAGAGTTTTCATGCATACCCCGGAGTTCCTGACCCTTTGATTCAACCATGGTGGTGTCCCTACCCCACATCCTAGAACTTAGTTATGCCTCTTTTCTTAGATTATGCTACAAGATAGAAACGGAGCCATACCTCACACTTTCCCTCATTTAGTCCCTTCCTTCAGTGCTCCAGTTCTCATAATGGAGCTCTGACCTTGGTCCCATATTCCAGGGCAGTCCTCCCCACCCCTGTTCCCATAATCCAAATCTTAGCTCTGCCTTTGTCCCGTTTCTGACTGCTGGTTCTGGGACATACCTTAGTCTCCTTCTACCCCTTAGGCCTGCCTATCTCTAACTAGGCCCTTTGCCCAGTAGCAGGGCCTCTGTTCTCCATCTTTTGATGCACCACTGCCTAACTGCTTGAACTTCAATATACATACTGCCCAAATTCCCCATGGCTGGGCTCTGCCTACCTGTTGGGCCCCCACTTCTAGAACAATTTGTGCCCCCATCTGTTGGAACCCTGGATGGAGCTATCCATGTTCTCTGGACACAGTGGCTTGGTTTGGCAGAATCTCCACTATCACCTGGGCCTACCTTCCAACACCTGTCTTGACCTTAATAATAGATTTGCTCCTCCTTACTGCATGGTCTTCAGTGTCCAGTTCCAGTCAGGACACCGGCCGCGTGAAATAGGCAGCCAATGATGCAGAGAGATTGTTGTCAGGAGACAGAATAGCTGACTTGCTACTGATGTTTCCAAGGAGACCCATCCCCTGGCTGCTCCAGTAGCTGTGTTGAGGAAACCCATCAGGGAAACTGAATTTTACCATTAAATAGCATAAAATCTCTTTACTGGGAGCCTAGGCAGTGAAGTTTGAATCCAGGAAAAGCCAGTTGCTAATACAAATAGAATGTGAGAAGCTTTAGAACAGCAGTTTCAAACGTCAGCAGGCTGAGATGCTGCAAATAGTTACTGTAGTAATGCAAAGGGCTCTTTCTAACCTTCTGGGAGGTCACAGTTCTGATCACCGCTCTAAACAGCATCTTAACTTCATCTAGCCCTGAGCCAGGCTGTACCCGGGAGAGGGGAAGGTGCTCACATCTGGGAGAAGATAGGAGTTTCTCCTCCTGCCAAAGATTTGACCACTGGTCAACCTTGTGCTGTGAATTCCCTCCTCTAAGTACTAACCTTGGCTATTATGCATCAAGATACCCTCTTAAAAAGCAAAATGTGTTCCACTTGAGTTGAATAATAGATTCTCTATTTGCAAGGACTGGGTTTTAGGCTAGCCCTTTGCCATCCAGGCAACTAGACATAGGACAGGTCCACTTACATTGGGGACAGCAGAAGGAAAGAGTGCAGGCAGGCACTGATTCAAGTGTCCACTTAGGAATACAGTTCAGGAATAGAAGACATCAGAGAAGGGAAGGGAGCAGGGCAGTCGGAAGCCAACACAGAAACAAACTGGAGCCTCCAGATGCCTTCAGAAAGAAGCAGAGTAAGGGTGAGGGAGTGTGTGTGTGTGTGTGCGTGTGTGTGTGTGTGTGTCTTTGAGAATGAGGTGAAATACTTTCATTTGTCTATATTCATAACTCTTTAGATCCTTGTCATCTTGGGTGTGTTAAAAAATGAGAAAGTACTTGTGCTTCCCTAAATACAGACAAAATGGACATATTCTTAGTCTCAGATAAATATGAAAAGCTGTGGGTTTAGAACTTCATGTGTTTATTTTTTCATGGCACTTAGAATAAAATGTTCCAAATTTAACATTTAAAAGGGAACAAACAAAGTAACCCATTATGCAAATGGTATTATGGGATGGAGAGTCCCTGGGCAAAGGAAGATAGATGTATTTATAATTGCATTTTAATCTTCTCCGCTGGAAACAATCCCTTGTCTGTTTTAACCTGATGCCAATCTTTGAATCAAGAGATGGTGACTTAAATTTAGAACTTGGTCAAGGTGGCTATCAATTGCCTTAACTATAAAGGATCTTGTTATTTTGCCTCTGAATCATAATGTCATTTAATGACAATTCCCATTGTCATTATGGACGTTGTGGTATGAAAGACTGAATGATGAGCTTTGTTGGATACTTTAGTTATTATTTTTGTCATGAAAAATGCCTAAAATTTGAAACTGGGAAATAACAGGCACAATTAAGGAAACAATCTGTAACTGATGTACTCCTCTCTCTAAATTACATTTTCCAATGGTTTATTTATAAAAGTTGACCAATCCAGTTTGACTGTTTCCATACATATAAGGCCATATCTCTCCCCTGAGGAGCTTGCTGTCAGTCATGCTAACAGCATTAATGAGTTTTCTAATCCAGACCAGCTGGAATCAAGTCTCTAAAGTACTTTATTCTGAGCAAAGAATATACCACTTGTCACATAGACATAAAAATTCTTAATGAAGCATTAATAAAGAGAACTGCTTATCCTTCACATAGCTTTTATAGAGGCCAATGAGAATGTAGAAATATAGCTGTTGAAGAAAGAGAGATTAAATTGTGTTTTTCTTGGTCATAGCTCTCAACTATTTGTGGGGATGATAGAATCTCAAATTTTGTCCAATGACCCAGCCCTGATCCTGAACAAAGTTGAGTTTTCTTTCCTTCAGCCCATTACAAAGCCTACAATTACACCATTGTCATTGAAGGAGGCAGAGACAAAAACACTTGACTTTCTGCAAAGCAATGGTCTAAAAATGTAATCCTGCTACAATATTAATGTCAAGCCATGGCCATACTTGCCATTGAAGATCATTCTCCAAATGCAAGCTGGATTTCCAATATGACTTAATGTGATAGCTCACAGATAGTACTGCTTCGCTTTGTTCCTTGGAGGATTGAACAGAGGTGATGAGTAGCTCTGTGGTCCTTCCTCCCAAGTTCCTGTCTACAAGTATCAAACCCCATTGTTCCTCCAAGCATATCAAGGCAATGAGATTTCTGAATAGGTGTGCCTCAGCTATGGAGTTTCTCTTGGACAAGTAGCACATAAAAACAATTAAGGAGGTTTCATCTGTGTAAAAGAAAAAAATCATGTCTTCATGCTCTAGCTAACTACTTATAAAATAGGGTTTGTATAGAAAAAGGAATTTGAGGGTTCACAGAGTCATGACTTCCAAGGGGCTCATTCCTGTGGAATTATATGCAGCTTTGTTTCAAGAAAACTCCATTTTGAAAACAAAGTTTTGATGTAGCTTCATTTTCAAAATGGAGTTTTCTTTTGATACAGCTTTGTTTTCAAAATGGAGTTTTCTTTAATACTGTGCAGAGTGTACCATAAAGATACACTATAGTAAGGATAATTTATCTCATCTCATGACACACAAAAGGGATATTATTTAAAATTCAAGAGGAGAAGAGAAATGTACACTTAGATGTAAACTACCACCCATGGCACCCAGTCAAGTAAGGGCATCGTCCTCCAAGGGTAGCAAAGAAGAATTTTAGAATCCAACTAGTCCACTTTGCTGTTAAGTAGCTTTATAAAATGTTGGGCAAGACGCTTTCATTCTCTGAACCTCGTTTCCAACTCTGTATGATGGGGATGTACTAATACTCATACCCCTTGTGGCTACCTCCCAGGAGTATTGTAAGAATCCAGTAAGAAAATGTATATGAAATTGTTTTATAGACTGTACTAAATATTATGTGTTATAGTTGTAGTCAATTTTCTTCTTATTATTAATCTTATCTCTGATCTAATCTAGGAAGAAACTAATTTCCTTGTGACCCTGCTCATTTCTGAGGTCCCATGTATTTTCCCCCACTTTGGGAAATTTTAACCATTAGGAATCAAAATGATAGAAGTCTTACTCTGAATCATAATTGACTTCCTAGCTAGGATGTTACTGGGAGATCTGGATTATTTTATTGCTATCATAGCATCGTTTTCCCCTGAGTGGCTGTGGCTACTTAGTTATATAGCTTTCCCATTATAGAAAACATAGGAAGCTAAGGCAAGGCAACTCTCTCTGATGCTTCATTTGTTCATGCATGTATACAATCATTCATATATTAACTACATTAATAAATACCTATGTGCTAAGCACTGAGGACAGGAGAATGAATAAGATTCCTGTCCTCAAGATGGCTCGTTGTTCCACTAAGTATAAACTAAAAGAGTTGATACATGGTACTCTAGATATTTCTTGCCTTTCTGACACAATGCTTGGGATACGGTACATTTTAACAAATATTTTCTAAAATACGTGAACAAAACACAGGCCACTAGCTTTCTTAAAAGAAAGGACAAACTCATTGGGCTCTGATTTTGAGAGGCAAGGAGAGGTTTGAGCTTTCTGGGTCAATATATCAGAGATTTCTATTCCTAAAATCTAGAACAGACTCAACTTTTAAATTACTTTTACAATGCAACAAGGAGGTCATGATGACCCTTACACTGCAATGAAATAGTGTTTGTACTCATTGCTGACTCATCTTGTGAAATAAAGAAGACTTTCTGTGGAGAAGTATTAGAAAGAAAGGAAAGGAATGAAGGCGGTCCTGAGGCAGAAACTCCTGATAGCACAAAATTTGGGGAGATATATCATTGGTGAATCTTATGCTTGATAATCCCCGGGACTCTTTGCCACAGAAGCATTATCAATCACTGTGGAATAGACAACGTGATTTACCTTGGCATTACATTTTAAGAGATATTTACTGCACTCACTGGCAAAGCTTATTTGTAAACAGATAGGCCTACCATGTTCCAAGGAATGGCTGTCAAAAACTTCGCTTCGAAAGACAGCATTGAGAAAATGCAAAGGCAAATCACAAAATGGGAAAAAAAATTCACAATTCATATGTCTGTCAAAGAATGTCTTCAGATATATGCAGACATTTTACCACTAAATAATAAAAAGACAAACAACCTAATTTAAAAATGGGCAAGAGATTTGACCAGATTGACTTCATCAAAGAAATATACGAATGGCCAATAAACACATTTAAAACACATTAACTTCACTGGTCATCAGGGAAATACAAATTATATACCACAGTGAGATACCAACATATACCCACTGGAATGGCTAAATTTGGATAAGATGTGGAGCAAATGTTCTCATACCCTGCTGATGGGAATGTAAAATGGTGCATCTACTTTGGAAAAGAGACAGTTTCTTATATGGTTAATCAAATGTACCCCATGACCCAATAATTCCACTCTTAGGTATCTTAGTACAAATGAAAATATATGTCTACACAAATATTCATATATGAATGTTCACAGCAGCTTTATTCTTATTAGCCCAAAACTAGAAACAACCCAAATGCCCATCAAAAAGTAAATGAATATACAAAGTGTTATATATCCATGCAGTGGAATTAAATCTAGCATTTAGAAGGGAATGGACTATGGCTTCATGCAACAACATGGATAAATCTCAAAAATATTATGCTGATCAAAATAAAAATACAGACACAAAAAATGCCCACTTTATGATGCTAAAAAAAGTTAATCTATAGTTACAGAAAGCAAGTTGATGGTTGTCTGGGCTGGGGGTAAGGAGGATGTTATTACAAATAAATTTGAGGGAACTTTTTGAGGTAATGCAAACATTCTGTATCTTGACTGTGAAGGTAGTTACACAGATGCACACATTTGATGAAACTGTATATTAACACAGGTGCATTTTACTCTATGTAAAATATAAACATTTTTTTAATGTTTATTTATTTTTGAGAGAGAGAGAGAGAGAGAGCACGAGCAGGGGAGGGGCAGAGAGAGAGAGGGAGACACAGAACCGAAGCAGGCTCCAGGCTCTGAGCTGTCAGCACAGAGCCCGACGCGGGGATGGAACCCACAAACTGTGACATCATGACCTAAGCTGAAGTCAGACACTAACTGACCGAGTCACCCAGGCACCCCCGTAAGCTTGATTTTTAAAAACTGACATCATGAAAGGACATACATAAATGTGCTCAAATAGAACTAAGGCAAAGTATTTATATTATATACAATTCATAGTAAAGCGAATACCTTTACTGTAGTAGAACGGAAGAGCTAAAGTAAGATTGGAGTGCATAACTTGAAGGAAGTGTTACTTGTATGTTCTTTTAACACTCATACTGATATGTATCAGAGATGAAATACAATGCACCTGAATCTTCAGGAAACACTTACATATTTATGTATTTTATCTTCCAGTATAAATTATATAGCCTTAAAAGCAAGGACTGCTGTCATTTTTATTTAAACTTAGAAAAGAATGTGGAATAGAAGTAGTGATTTGTTAATAGAGTTGGGCAGGTTAAGAAACTTAAATGCAAACACCCCAGCCAAGAGGTAGGTCTTAACATCAGTCAAAAAGAGAAGAAAGAGGAGGAGGAGGGAAAAAGACCCTTGCAGGGACCAACTGTTTTGAAATTATAAATTTTCACTAAAGAGATGCTGTGCTCTGATAGATTAGTCTCCCAGGGATGCCAAGTTCAATGAATTGCTCTGTGTGCTTTGTAGACCCAAATCCCAGGCTTGGCCCCATCTACTCCCTTTCTTTCCCCTAGAATATATCTTGGGTCCAAGTCTCATATCTATTTTACAGCAAACACTGAGACTCCTTTGCTCAGGCACAGGCTAGTCCAAGATAGAGATCATGACTTACCCACCTTCCTTCATGAGCCTCTGGCTTTGCAACTGGCATGTGGGAAGCTTAATATCTATTGTGAAATGAAACATTCAGTTCTAAAATTCTGTTTCTCTACCTTTCTTAAACTCACCAAGACAAGTTTGTGAAGAACAGAAGTGATATATATTTACCATATATGCTTATATCTGGACACGTCATATTTTTGGTCCCATCCGGTTTAGGCCCATTTATGTATTTAGACTTCTCTCTGAGCTGTGCAGAGAGTACTCGCTTAACATGCAATGGAAATTGTGGAGTGTGGAATGAGTGCTTTTAAATGTAGTAGTCATTTTAAATGTACTAGGATTAAAGGTCATTTAAATGACTCATCTGTGGAAACATAAAGTGAAAAGATGGCATTCTTAATTTAGCTGTTCCTTAGATCTGTTCTTGAGCAGAATTTTTAAAGTGGCTTAAACACACACCTCAGACCGATTTATCCGGGACCACTCATCAAATCAAAAATGGATTCTTATATAAAATGTCTTACTTCTAAGTGACAGAAAATAATCTTGTCTTAACCTCAAAATTTTAGGTTATGAATAACACGCAAACAATAGCATTTTCCATTGCAAATTTTACATGTGGCTATTTTTATGTGAAGACATAAATCCAGAGAGCAGGGATGGGGTAAAATAACAAAACGATGGGCAATTTACACTTAGCCTTTGCAGATGGGCTTTACATTTTTCAATTAGCTCTGTCATTTAGGTTTCTGTCCATCATATCGCTGATATAAAATCCTGCAGCACCGTGTTCGGGGAGTAGTCGCACCATAATAAGAGTGTCTGTTTTCCCTTCTACGATTTTAGACAGCGCTCTAGGAAATGGAGCGTGAATTTAAAACCCAGTCATGGGGCGCCTGGGTGGCGCAGTCGGTTAAGCGTCCGACTTCAGCCAGGTCACGATCTCGCGGTCCGTGAGTTCGAGCCCCGCGTCAGGCTCTGGGCTGATGGCTCGGAGCCTGGAGCTTGTTTCCGATTCTGTGTCTCCCTCTCTCTCTGCCCCTCCCCCGTTCATGCTCTGTCTCTCTCTGTCCCAAAAATAAATAAAAAACGTTGAAAAAAAAAAATTAAAAAAAATAAAATAAAATAAAATAAAATCCAGTCATATGTATCTGCACTTTAGCATCATCATAAAATCATAGATTTGCACAGGTGTGCCCCTTTGGGGATTTGGAAAGACAATGCTGCCCTTCCCCCTGGGTCGAAAATGCTTGCTACGCCAGAAATTTCTCCAGCAACTAGAGAAAATTAGACTTGGCCTTAAGGACTCAGACCAAAGAGACACATTGCTGTGGGCAAAGTTAAAAAATAATAGAAACTGAAAATGCAACATGTAATATAAAATTTTTTGTACTCCATGTGTACTCCAGTTGGAACAGTACGGGAGGTTAGCGTGGTACCTGTGCAAAGATGTCATGCAAATTCTTGTGTGATTCTCGTTTTACCAAAATGTAAGTTATAGATGTGATCTGCGTAGGACAAAAATTACACAGAAATACAACCCCAACGTAGACAGTAATTATCTTGGGGAATTAGGACTCTGATTTTGAAACCTCTATTTTAGAATTTTTTTCCACAGTAGGGGTGTGAAAATTCATAATTAGAAAAAAATAAAATAAGCATTTAAACACAAAATGATATGTTCACTCAAACTTGACTGCCTACATTTGAAAGCAGAGTTGACAAAAAGCGAATTAAATTTTTTTTTTTTTTACTTTAAGTACCTTAGGGAAATGACTTTCTAGCTATTCTTCTTTTAGTTTCACTCCAGTACAGTTAACATACAGTGTTATATTAGTCTCAGGTGTATAATATAGTGATTCAACAATTCTATACATTACTCAGTGCTCATCAAGATAAGTGTACTCAATCCCCTTCACTTATTTCACCCATCCCCCCACCCACATTCCCTGTGACAACCATCAATTTGTTCTCTATAGTTAAGTGAAATCATAAGGAATTTTCTTTTTCTGTCTGGCTTATATCACCTAGCATAATACCCTCTAGTCCATGCATGTTGTTCCAAATGGCAAGATCTCACTCATTATTATGGCTGAATAATATATATATCTATATCTCTATATACCTATATCTGTATCTCTCTCTCTCTCTATATATATATATATATATAGATAGATAGATAGATAGATAGATATAGATATCATGTCTTCTTTATCCATTCATCTATGAATGAACACTTGAGTTGCTTCCATATCTTGGCTATTGTAAAATAATGGCGCAATAAACATAGGGGTGCATATATCTTTTTGAAGCAGTGTTTTCATATCTTTTGGATAAATACCCTAGAGCAGAATTAATGGATCATATGGTAATTCTGTTTTATAAGTTTTTACACCAAAATGAAAAGCTTTTGCACAAGAAGGAAATCATCAGCAAGACAAAAAGGCAACTTACTGAATGGAAGAAGATATTTATTTGCAAATGATGTATCAGAAAAGGGGTTAATATCTGAAATACATAAAGAGTTTATACAACTCAACATCAAAAAAATACAAATAATCAGATTAAAAATGGATAGAGGACTTGAGTAGTCATTTTTCCAAAGAAGATGTACAAATGGCCAACAGACACATGAAAAGATTCTCAGCATCACTCATCATCAAGGAAATGCAAATCAAAACCACAATGAGATAACACTTCACACCTGTCAGAATGGCTGAACTCAAGAGCACAAGAAACAACAAATGTTGATGAGGATGTGGAGAAAAAGGAACCCTCCTGCACTGTTGGTGGGAATGCAAACTGCAACAGCCACGGTGGAAAACAGCATGGAGGTTCCTCTCGGCCTTGTTTTTAAAGAATCTTCTTTCCTAATATGATGTTACACTTCCTCCTGCTTGATTTTAACCCCTAGAATCTATCATGCTGGTGGATCTCCCTTCCTTCTGCCCCCTCCTTTTGTGCTCGTTGCATCACAATCACTGACCTCCTTACTTTCAGCTCATCTTACACTTCTAGAGTATGGCACACATTTGCACACCCTCCCATACACTTGCTTTAAAGGGAAAGTCATAAAATAGAAAAGATGTAATATTTTTATCTTTTAAGAGATCACATGCATCACTTGAGAGGTTCTCTGATAGGTACAAATTCTGCCTTCAGGAAGTTGACTCTTTCAAAGATGGATGAGTAAATACAAAAGTGGATGTTATAAGTGCCACGAGAGGGGTGAGCTCAGAGTCCTACGGAGGACACAGGAGGGGGTCAAGAAGGCTAAGGCTAAGGAGGGGACATCTATTCTGAAACCCACAGGACAGGAGGAGTGAGCTGTGTCTTTTGTGTAAGTATGAGTAGTAAGCCATAAGTTGATCTTCCCCCAGGACTGTCCCTGCTCTTAATAGGGACTGTCCTCTGTAGACTGAAATCTATAGTTAAATAGCTGTCTATAAACCAGAAAGTCAAAGAGATGCACTAGAGAATAAGTACTTTGCATTCAAGCAGTGACTTTCTTCAAAAGGTGGAGTAGTCACTGTGCCTTGCTTGCCCCCCTCACCCTTATCCCTAAGTGCATAGAACTTCCAACTGCCGCCACTTCTTTATTTGAAGACTTCCTCTAGTCTGGAGCCTTCTCTGTCCCACACTCCATCCGCAGGTAGTGTCAGGGAATTAATGCCCCAGAAGCAGGCCCCCATCAACAGCCAATAGGAGTTGGGACATAAATACCCCGGTCCCCTTGCTCCTTGTAGGGATGCCTCTGAGATGTGTTTCCCCAGAAATAAGCTCCAGTTGCCCACAAGGATAACTGCTTTCTTTCCTTGCCTCATTTTCTTGTCACCTTGTGGTGACATCTTCCAAATAAGCCTCTTTATAACCCTCAAATCCTAGGGGTGCCTGGGTGGCTCAGTCGGTTGGGCATCTGACTTTGGCCCAGGTCATGATCTCACAGTTCGTGGGTTCGAGGGCTACGTTGGGCTCTGTGCTGACAGCTGGGAGCCTGGAGCCTGCTTTGAATTCTGTGTCTCCCTCTCTCTCTCTCTCTCTCTCTCTCTCTGCCCCTTCCCTATTCATACTCTGTCTCTCTCTGTCTCTCAAAACTAAATAAAACATTGAAAAAAAAATTTTAAAAATCCCTCAAATCCTTGCCCTCATAATTGTGTCTGAGGGAACCCAAATTAAGATTCATGAACAAAGCACATTTGGAAACAAACAAACAAACAAACAAACAAAGCCTCACTTCTTATATTGTGTCTACACTCCCTACTTCACTCTTCATCCAGATACTCTCCCTGTGAACGCAAGGCTCTATCACAGTGCCCGGCTCACCACTCGCTCACTGCTCTGCCTCTCCCTTTGAATTGTAAGTGTTTTGAGAATATTATGTCTCTGTATCTCCAGGACCCCAATAAATGCTTGCTAAGTGGATTTCCTGTGAGCTTTGCAGTCCTTGGCCAGCAAAAATGCCTCAGCTGAGGATATTTTACAAAATGCCTGGCCAGACGGACAAGGTGAATGAATTTTGAGAATGTTCTGGAAGAGAAACAACCCTGAAAAGTTCTCCATAGTAAGACTTAACCCCTGCCCATAAGTAAAGCACATGCATTACTATGTTTCAAACCTCCCTGTCTCTAAAGCGAGGATTAAGTAACACTTGCCATGATTTAGTGTCGGAAAAGTGCTTTGAAACTTCAGTGAGGCTCTACACGATTAAAATAGTAGCCACCGTTCCATCATTTAAATAATCTCATTGGCAGAGACCATGCATTAATCATCACAGAAAAGTATTTTTATATTCACCAAACATCTTTCATCTGAGAACATCACCATCATTTATAAACATTAACTCAGTGTATTCCTCATGATAACATGCAGACTGGTCCTTTACATGAATTGATAAACCAGGTCCTGAAATAGCGAAACAGCTTGTTCCAAAACATCCAGATTCGGGGCAAGAAACAGGTCACTACTAGGAGAGTTAGTAATCAAGAGATAGCCCTATGTAAATATTTGGGTAAATGAGGCAAATAGATCAGATAAGCAGACCCTTAAGGAAAGTAGCTCGCTCTCCTTTCTCTGCAGCTTGTAGAAGCAATCTGGGGTTCCTGATGGGTTATCTAGAAAAGCCTCCACTGAATTAATGGTTTCATGAATTATGAAAACCCTACAAAATATTTAGCAGTTGCTTTGTGCTGAGCGGATACTCTGCGTGCATTCCAAAGATGCCCATTCAAGTGTCCCTACGTATTTTATGCTCCTGACAGTGAAGATAACTACCTTCTAGCCAGATAAAGGGGGAAGGCTTCTGTGTCTTTAGAAAAGACAGATGGGTGAGGCATACATTAAAACGGCTTCCATTTCAGTAAAATATGATCCTTCTGTTTCAGCATCTGTTCTGCAAATGTAGCGGGAACCTTTCATCAAGACTGAGTGGCAAGTGTACTGGTCAGCAGTTGCCAGCTCCTCTTGCTTATGCCCTGGTATTGGCAGGTGAATTCCCACTTTGACCAGTGGATCACCAGCCAAGAGGTATGAGTGACTTTGTGGCTCACCGACCCCTGTGTTGTCTCTCCTCAGCTGGCCCCGAGAAAGCACCAAAGTCAATAATGTGATACCAAAGGGGCACTTGGGTGGCTCAGTTGGTTGAGCGTCTGACTTGGGCTCAGGTCATGATCTCTCATTTCATGAGTTTGAGCCCCACATCGGAATCTGTGCTGACAGCTCGGGGCCTGGAGCCTGCTTCAGATTCTGTATCTCCCCTCTCTCTGCCCCTCCCCCACTCGTGCTCTGTCTCTATCTCTCAATAATAAATCAATATGTAAAAAATTAAAAAATAATAATAATGTGATACCATGATGTGACACACGAAGCATTGGAGCTCTAGCCACTGGCACATTCTCAGCTGTGTGGCTTTGGGACAATCATGTTCTCTTTCTGTTACTCAAGCCCTCGGATCTGTGATTTTCCACCTGTACCACAGAACGCCTGCATTTCAGGAGATTTCTCAGAAGCAACTAAAGAGATCCCAGAAGGCAGAACACTAAGGTCCCCGACCTAGCTACGACCAACTGCCTCACTTTTTTTTCCCCTCTTTTATATATTGAGTGCCCAAGCAAGATTGCATTTCGAAACAAAGGGAAAAAAGAAGTCCTCTTCTTGCGAAAAAAAAAAAAAAGTGTTTGAAAAATCACTGGTCCAGATATCTGCTTTTTTCTAACTGTGAAAACATAACAGAAATCATTGAGATTGTTCTGATAGTCTACGATTCTTTTCTACCAGAGCAGAATGGGATCGAATCCTGTCAATGCAGGGAGACCTTTCAGCAATGCCAGTCAGCGGAGGAGCAGCCAAGAAGTTTTGTAGCGTCAACGCTCTCAGCGCCTCTGGTGCCCCCTCGTCAGTAAGGGCTTGGCATAGCTTTCCCAGCAAAGGCTGCAGCTTTCTCCTCTTTTAACTTCGTCATAAGGGCTCTCCCACTCCACAAGCCCCCACACCTCCTCTCATGTTCACACACTTCCTATAACAATCACAAGTCATTTTTTCTGAAACATACAGAAGTAATAAATAGTCTGTCTCGTGGGGCATGCTGGTGGAACAGCCCACAGATGTAGAAACATGGTGTCTTGTATTTCTTTTCCTGCCTTTCATCTAAATGGGCAAGAAAATGAACACTTCATAGTGCCTGAGAGCACGTTAATTCTGGTGCTTAAATTCCTTGGGCTTAAATCCTAGATTCTATACTTATTAGTCTTCTGGCCTTGGACAAGTTGCTCAACTTCCCTATGTTAGTTTACATGCACATCGGTAAAGAAAAAAGTAGCAATGACAATGACAATAATAATAACACCTATCTGCCTTTCAGGATTATGACAATTAGTTAATACATGTTAGTGCTGTAAAGTACCTTGCATTTTTAAAAAAATTTTTTTTTAACGTTTATTTATTTTTGAGACAGAGAGAGACAGAGCATGAACAGGGGAGGGGCAGAGAGAGAGGGAGACGCAGAATCTGGAACAGGCTCCAGGCTCTGAGCTGTCAGCACAGAGCCCGACGCGGGGCTCGAACTCACGGACCGTGAGATCATGACCTGAGCCGAAGTTGGCCGCTTAACCGACCGAGCCACCCAGATGCCCCTAAAGTACCTTGCATTTTAAGAAGTGCTACAGAAGAGTAAAAATACAAATGCACGCACATATACGTATATACATGTACATGTGTGTCATTAAATATACAATATATAGAGAAAAATACATAAAAATATATTTTGTATAAAAATCAATATAATTCTGATATTTTAACATATAAATTTTCTCTATAAAATATACATATTATATATATTAGATATATATACACACACACATACACACACACATGCACAAAGAGCATAGGTATTGGACCAGGCATTTTATCAATATTGTTATTGTGTATGTATCTGTGTATTTATTATATACTCATTAGCAATCATTTCGCCCTTATGGATGAAGAAAAAGAACTGAGCTTTCTCTCCGAGCGAGCAGTAGGTGTCAAACTGAGAGTCTGGTCTCCTAGTCCCAGTGTCTCGGCACGGATCACTCTACGTGGAAAGATGCACATCCGAAAACTCTTGCCTGGCAAAGGCACCTGGCACCTGTATCTTGTAACGAAGAACCCAGTCAATGTTACTCTTTCTTCTAGTTCAAGTGCACATTTCCTATGACTGGAACAAATGCCAGACCACAGGATCTAAGAGAGATTTAACTGCTTATTCCCAGCTTTGTGACAAGATGCCTTGGGTGGGCCGCCTGGCTGTAGACAGCCGTGCCCACAGCCATGTGCTGGAGTCAGCGCCTACCAGCTCATGAGAGCCAACTGTTAGATTTTCAGGAATTTTGTGAGGCAGTTGTAAAACACAGTCACTCTTAAAACTTAACTTATGTAAATTTGCAATTACATAAATTATATTCTGGGGGCTCCTGGGTGGCTCAGGCAGTTAAGCATATGACTTCAACTCAGGTCATGATCTCACAGTTCGTGGTTTGAGCCCCGCATCTGTGCTAACAGCTCAGAGCCTGGAGCCTACTTCAGATTCTGTGTCTCCCTCTCTCTCTGCACACACACCCCCCCCCCCCCCCGCTGGCACTCTGTCTCTCTCTTTCCCTGTCTCTCTCTGTCTCTCAAAAATAAAGAAATACACATTACAAAAAAATTCAAACTATATTCTACACAAAGGTAATGAATACTCAACTCATCAAGTTCTAATTATTTTACTATGAATTACTGTCCTGTGTACTCCTGGGGTTCCATGCATCTATTGTATGTGGATGGCAGGCTGGGGTGCTACTCTGTATCTCTTGCCAACTCTGTCTTTAGTGGAGTCACCTTGGAAGCTTCATGTTGCTGTGGTGGGAATGTTTACAGGACAGAAACGAGCAAATGCTACAAACCAGGGTTCCGCTTATTGTTTTGTTGATTATGTAGACTTAGTTACATGAAAGTGTTGATAATGCAGTTTAAACTTAGAAGTGTGTTGCATCTACCTCAAGATATTTGTTGAGTTTTCTTATTTTACAGTGTAGAAGCCTGGCAGATTCCACCTTAACAAAGTGACCGACGTTAATATCACCAATAGTAAGATATGTAAACATAACCCCTGATGCTCTCAGTCTGGCTTCAAGCTACTTCTCTGGGCATGGGAGCCGCCATTTGCATATTCACCGTCTTTGCCCCGGTTAGTCTGCTAGACTCACAGCTGCCTCAGTCCACTTTTTCTCTGCTTGCCTTTTATGCCTGGTCATCCCTCTACTACTGCCTAGAGTAACTTCTCTCTACCTCTCTGTTCAAGTGAACCTTGCCCCTTTACCATGCGCATTGCTGATTTTTTCCTCACTCCTACACGAAGCTCTCTATGAAGATACCTGCAGTCTTCATTCTTATATTCCTGTATTATTTTCTCTATTTCTACTTCTTACAGTACCATTCAGGGATTACATGATATATTGGACTGCTGGATTGTGTGTGCATGTTTATGTGTTATCTTCCAATATGCCTTCAAGCCCCTAACAACAGAGACTAACTGCCTCCTATGCTTCTATAAATCATTCCAGAACCTTAGTGTGTATTCAATAAATATTTGTTGACTGCTTTTAAAAACAAATGGACACTATAAGTGATGTCCACATTTTCATAGAATATTTTCATATTTCAGTCCATATTTTCACATTCCAGTCCATATTTTCATAGACCCTATTATCCACTGGTTTTAGTACTAAAAACACAATTAACCTTCTAACAGTGACAGCAGTAAGAGGACAGCACTCAGCCCTAGGTTATCCCAAGGTTCACTCAACCTCATTTTGTAAATCTTCATCAACCCAGTGTCTAGCACATTGCCTGGCTCTTCTTGGGCTCTCAGTAAATGTTATAAATGTTATTAATCCCTTTGAGGGCTGCAACACGGCTATTAGGTCAGTCTGAAGAATGTTCCCCTGGAACAGTTTGGAAATTGTTTTTTATGAAGAGTAACTGTGTCTACATCTTCCGTGTCTGCCCAACGCTTGGGCTACATACCTTGCGCCGCCCTCTTGGTTTGACCCCAGTACAACACAGTGGCAAAGAGAGTACAATTCAGAGGAGTCACAATGTCGCGTGCACAAAGCCAAGACCTGCTTAGGTTTTTGTTGTGCTTCAAAAAGAACCTGAAGTTCTTTCTGGGAAAGGGTAAGTTGATGGTAGGGAACTGCACTACTCGAGGGCTTTGGCAATTAGTTAGCAGCATTGATAGGATTTATTTCTTAGGGTGGTTTGCTTTACAGAAACGTTGCCTTAAAAAAAAAAAAAAAGCTGGATAAAAACAGGTTCCACATTACATTTGCATGAGTTGTCCTGAATGGCATAAATGATTTTTCCTAAGGCTATTAGCTCAGGATCTGAGTAGGACACTGGTATTTTATGGGAGCAGGATGGAGGCAATCAGGGCTGCCTCTGTTTTGCATAATGTCTGACCTACTGCTGAGTCTCACCGAATGTTGGGGATCTTTGACCCATTCAAAATGAGAAACTGTGAAATAATTGTCTCCAGATATTTCTGTCCAGTTTGTCAAACCTAGTAATTCCAACTTATAGGAAACGAACATCCTCTTGAACTCTTATCAATAAAATGTCATGCTCCCAGCATGGCATTACCAGGTCCTTAGGGCCAGGTTTCCTGCTCTTTCCCAGGATTCCATCCATCTCCTCTGCTCTGCATTCAGAGAGAGCTTCTGGGTCCTGCCTCAAATCCTACCTTGTGAGTCCTCGTCACCACCCACTGACATAACTCCCCTGTTTTCAGTTTTCACTGCAGTCTCCTTTCCACAGTGTGGATCCCTTTATCTGCCAGTTGCAGTGAGACCAATAGGAGGAAAGTGTTGAGAAGAACAACAGCAATGCCCCTCCCTGGTGGGTGGGGAGAGAACCCAGTTTGCAGACGTGCATTGCCTGGTGGTGTTGCACTTGTGTGAGGCAACTCTGCCAGCTCCTTGCACAACCAAGGAGGTGAGTCAGTGGAGGGTGGAGGCACACAGAGGGCACACCCCATTCCTGTCGGCCTGCAGGGACTTGTTCACACCATTCAGATGGCTGGAGATCAGTTCATTCCAAAGGCTACTAATTGGTTATTTTTTCTTTTAAAAAAATTTTTTTTTAATGCTTATTCATTTTTGGAAGACAGAGAGAGACAGAGCACAAGGAAGTCTGGGGCAGAGAGAGAAGGGGACACAGAATCTGAAGCAGGCTCCAGGCTCTGAGCTGTCAGCACAGAGCCCAACGTGGGGCTCAAACTCACTAACCATGAGATCATGACCTGAGCCGAAGTTGGACGCTTAACCGACTGAGCCACCCAGCTACCCCTGGTTATTTTTTCTTGAACCACATGCTTAAACCAACGTCCCCTACATAAACAGCCATCACCCATTCCATATCACTGCTTTAAAAATGGAGGGATTTTGTCACTGTCCCCCTGGCAATATACGATTCAATCATCAGCACTCAGAACTCAGTCCCAACAGTGCTGGAGGGTTGAAGAATGAGGAAGGTTGTGATGGTTAGATATTTTCTGGAAAAGTACCAAGGGCCTGGCTTCTTCCCTGGGGGACAATCTGAGTTGCTTGCCTTTTAAAACCTTTCTACCTTTCCTGTTTTGAATACCTGTCAGGTCTATATAAATATCACCATGTCTCTCCTTTGCCCAGCCAGCAGTCATTTTATTTAGCTTTTCCTTCTATAACATCTTACTTATAGGTGTGGTCAGTGTCATAATCCTTCCCCTAAAACTGGAGATTAAAATTCTCAGCCTTCCAGAACTGGTGAATACGTGCTCCATCACGAGAAAAATCAATACGTGCCACCCCAGGAAGTGAGGCAGGGAGCATTTGGACAAAGGCCTCCACTTGAGCTTAGTAGCAAGGTCATTTGTGTGACCCAAAAGTTATGCTTTCTTGCTAGTTTTACAAAAAAACTGATGAGCGGGGTAGAGGAACAAGAACCCAGATACAATGAGAAGCACGTGCCAGGTACTCCCCAGTGGGAAACATGGACATTTGTCTAGCTATCACATCCCCGCCACCCCAGGTCTAAGCAACCACGGATCTACCTTGGGTCTCTCTGAATAGGCCTATTCTGGACATTTCATAAAAATGGAATCACATAAAATGTGATTATATGATTGTGACTGTCTTTTGTGGCTGGCTTCTGTCACTTAGCCTAATGTCTTCTAGGATCATCGATGTTATAGTGTGTGTCAGTGCTTCATTCCTTTTCAGAGCCAAAGAACATTCCATTGTGTGGCTGTGCCACATTTTGTTTATCCATTCATCAGATGATGAACTTTTGGTTTTTGTCTATTATGAATAATGTTGCTGTTAACATTAGTGTACATGTATTTATGTGGACATAAGTTTCTGTCCTTTCCTTTTTTTTTTTTTTTTTTTTGGAGTGCCATTGCTAGGTTATATGGTAACAGTATGGTTCACTTTTTGAGGGAGTACCAAACTGTTTTCCAAAGTGATGAAACCATTTAAAAATTGCACCAGCAAGATAGGAGTGTTCTAATTTCTCTACATCCTTGCCAACACTTAGTATTATCTGTCTTTTAAATTTTAGCCATCCTGGTGGATATGAAGTGGTATCCTACAGTTTTGACTTGCTTTCCTTTGTGAGTAATGATCTTGAACATGTTACCATGTGTCTATTGCCCATTTGTGTATCTTCTTTGAAGAAATACTCTTCCAAATCTTTGCCTATATTTAAAAAGGGTTTTGGAAAATATTTTAACTTCCATTTTTGATCATTCATAAACCAGTCTAGCAGTATTAGGGAGAATTATTTGTATGGTGGACTGAGATAAATAATGGAATTTCTTATTTATTTGGGTGGGTTTTTAAAAAATATCGACTTTTTAGAGTAGTTTTAAGTTCAAAGAGAGTTCCTCTATACTTTTTCCCCCCCACCTATGCATGGCCCCCCTTACTAACAACATCCCACACCAGAGTGGTACATTATTACAGTTGATGAACCTACATTGACACATTATCATCACCCAAAGGTTCACTGTTAGTGTTGTACATTCTATTGATTTGGATAAGTGTATAAGGACATGTATCCATCATAGTATCATACAGAATAGTTTCACTGCCCTAAAAATTCTCTATGTTCCACTTATTAATCTCCCCTTCCCCGACCCCTGGTAATGACTGATCTTTTTCCTGGCTTTATAGTTTTTGCCTTTTCTAGAATGTCATGTAGTTGAAATCATATAGTATGCAGATCTTTCAGATTGGTTTATTTCACTTAGCTATATATATTTAGGCTTCCTCCATGTCCTTGAATGGCTTGATAGCTCATTTTATGCTGAATGATATTCCATTGTCTGGATGTGCCTAAGTTTATTTATCTATCCACTTACTGAGGACATCTTGGTTGCTTCTAAGTTTGGACAATTATAAATAAAGCTGCTATAAACATTCATGTGCACGATTTTGTATAGACATAAGTTTTCAACTCATTTGGGTACATACGAAGGAATGTAATTACTAGATCATATGGTAAGTGTATGCTTAGCTTTGTCAGGAAGTAGTGCCAAACTGTCTTCCACAGTGGCTGCATCATTTTGCATTCCCACCAGCAGTGAATGAGAATTTTTGTTGCTGCACATCCTTGCAGCATTTGCCGTTGTCAGTGTTTTGGATTTTGGTCATTCTAATAGGTGTATCCCATTGTTGTTTTACTTTGCAATCCCTAGATGCAATGTTGAGCATCTTTTCCTACACTTTCATCTGTAACTCTTTTTTGGTGATGTGTCTGTTCAGGTCTTTTGCCCAGTTTTTAATTGAGCTGTTCATTTTTTTAATTAGTGAATTTTAAGGGTTCTTTGTATATTTTAGATGACAGTCCTTTATTAGGTATATCTTTTGCAAATATTTTCTCCCAGTCTGTGGCTTATTTTATCATTTACTTGACAGTGCCCTTCATAGAGCAGAACTTTTTAATTTTAATGAAGTTCATCTTATTAGTTATTTCTTTCATGGATCGTGCCTTTAGTGTTGTGTCTAAAAAGTCATTGCCACCACCGAGGTTGTCTCTATTATTATCTTCCAGGAGTTTTATACTTCTACATTTTAAATTTAGGTCTATGATCCATTTTGAGTTAATTTTTGTGAAGGGTTTAAAGTCTGTGTCTAGATTCCTCCCTTCCCTCATTCTCCTTCCTTCCTTCCTTCCTTCCTTCCTTCCTTCCTTCCTTCCTTCCTTCCTTCTTCATTCCTTTCTCCCTTCCTCCCTCCTCTCTCTTCCTCCTTCCTGCCTCTCTTCCCTTCTTTCCTTCTTCCCTTCCTCCTTCCTTCCTTGACTCTGCCCATTTTAAAATTGAATGGTCTTTTTTACTGTCATAAGAGTCATAAAAGTATATATTCTAGATATAAGTCCCTCATCTGATATATGATTTGAGAATATTTTCTCTCATTCTGTGAGTTGGTTTTTTACTTCCTTGATGGTGAAATTTGAAACATAAAAGTTTTAATTTCATGAAGTCCAGTCTATTTTTTCTTTTATCACTTGTGAATTTGATGTCATATCTAAGACTGTATTGCCTAGTCCAAGGTTAAGAAGACTTGCTTCCATGTTTTCTTCTAATAATTTTACAGGTTTAGCTCTTTCATTCAAGTTGATGACATATTTTGAATTAATTTTTGTACATGGTGTGAGGTAGGGGTCCAGCTTCTTTTTTCTTTTTCTTTTTCTTTTTTTTTTTTTTTTTTTTTTGGCATGTGGATAACCACTTATCCTGGCACAATTCAAAAAGACTATTTTCCCCAGTAGTTTCTTGGTTTCCTTGTCAAAAATCAACTAACTGTAAAAGTAAGAGAATTTATTTCTGGACACTCCATTCTACTCCATTGATCTATATGTTTGCCTTCATATTTGTACCATGCTGTCTTGATGAATATACCTTGTAATAAGTTTTGAAATTAGGAAGAATATGTGTTTAAACTTTTTTTGTTTTGGCTATTCTGCGTTCCTTGAATTTCCATATGAATTTTTAGGATCAGCTTGTCAATTTCTGCAAAGAAATCATCTGGGGCATTAATAGGGGTTAATAAGTTTGGTGAGTATTGCCATCTTAACAATATTAAATCTTCTGGTTTATGAACATAGGATGCCTTTCCATTTATTTCTTCTTCCTTAAATGTTTCAACAATATTGTATAGTTTTCAATGTACAAGTACTACACTTTTGAAATTAAATTTATTCCTAAGTATTTTATTCTTTCTGATGATATTATAAATGAAAATGTTTTCTTAATTTCATTTTCAGATTGCTCACTGCTATTGTGTAGAAATACAACTGACTTTTATACATTGATCTTGTGTCCTGAAACCTGAGTGAATTCACTTACAACTTCTATTTTTTTGTTTGTTTTATGTTTGTTTGTTTGGTGGCTCTATCTCCACTTTGTACTACTCTCTTCCCTTTTCTCTGAATTCTACCCTTTCTGATCTTCTTTCAGTTTCTCTAATATGCCAAGCTCCTTCTTGTCATAGGGCCCTAGCACATGCTGTTCCCTCTGCCTAGATCTCACCATTCTCCTGCATTTTTCACCTGGTTTACTCATCCTTCAGCTCTATCTATTTGAACTGCCCTCCCACCCCACTCCATGTCTGATTCTTTTCTGGAAGCCATCACAAATACTGTGTTCTTCCTTAACACATACCTCAGCTTTTGCTCTCATTTGTGTTACACCTTGACTGATGTCCTTCTTCCCCAACAGATTCTAAGTCCCTCTCCCATTTTTCTCACTATTATAATTTTCATCACTATGCCTGGCACATAGTGGATACTCAACAGCTACTTGTTGAGTGAAATAAAGAATGAATGGTTAGCACTGGAGAAATATAGCTATAATTAAGAACTTTGGGTGGGGTGGGGGGTCGAAGAGCAAATTGAAGGTGGGGCACATACCATCTGTATAACCGATCTGGCCTCCTTCTGGAGAATTAAGTTCTGGAATGGAATGTGGTTATCTTAGGAAGGCCAAGGCATTGAGTGTGTAGCCAGTAACATTGGATTTTTCCCCCATTAAATCTCCTTACTTGGTGGTAAGAAACACAGAGAAAAAAGACCCAGCTATGTGAGTCATTTGTAGATAATAGCCACAGTCTGACTTCTTATTCACTTCTTACCTTTCCTGGGGTACAGCTGACTCGTTGTGGGAGAGGAGGGGAGGAGGCAGTGGGGTGAAAGGGGAGGAGAAGGGGAATTGAAAAGATTCATTTATTTTTCTTGCCAAATCAATTCACTCTAAAAAAAAAAAAATAGGGAAATCCCCAACCAGCTGTTCCAGTGACTAGCAAGAAAAATATTTCCTTGGAACACTGCAACAGAAAACACACTTTATGTGCTGGCCCTCCCAAAAGACTGCTCTGGAGTCTTGCAATTATTGTCCTTTTTGAGTGCTTCATTGATATCAGTGACAATAGTTAGAACAGGGTGTTTTTTTCTTAATTAGAATTCTCTTAAAAGTCTGGTGCTTCAACCCTGGTGCTTCAGTTGGAAATATTAAGATTAAGGGTGATAAGAGAACAGAGGGAAGGGTAGCGATGGGGTCTGGAAAATGAAGCAAAGATGAAATGGGCCTGCAGCTTTGTTGGCCTGAAACGTATTTCCTGTCCTATTCTCAGAATCCATGTTCCAGTTGTCAGGCCAGATAGAAGGAAAATGTGTGTGTGTGGTGAAAGAAATTTGGGAAATAGAGATTTGTATTTTCATTTGGAGCTATAATTTAGAGGATTCTTACACATCTGAGATGAGGTTTTGTTCTAGGGGGTTTGAGATCTTTTAGATATAGTGAAACATTACATTATGAAACTAGGATACCATCATGGTAGGGAACACTGGTTTGTCTTTGTGTCTCTGTCATCTAGCACAATGCCTGGCTCAGAGTAGAGGCTCAATGAGAATTCAACAGAACAGCTTAAAGAAGAGGATACAGGCCAAACTAAATTTGCAAATTAGATATTAGAGCCCAGTGACCTAAGCCCATTTTCTTTGTTTTTTATTTCATCCTGATTCCCATTGTCCCATTTTGTCTCCTAGACAACAGAGTGCACATATTTTGAGTATTTAATTTGTAGTTGTTTAGGGTAGGTAATTAATGATAAATTCTATAAGTAAATGAACCAAATCATTGTTTTACTGCCAATAAAATAAAATTCAAAGGAGAATGATTCAAAAGTAAACATTATATCTTGCTACCTATGGTTTTTAAATGTCTTGCCAAAGGAAATTTTAAAATACTAAGCATTTACATTGAAACAAGAATGAAAGAGGAAGTTTATGAAAGCATAACACTCAAAGATATTCATTTCTTAGACTGATATGTTAAGCTAAATACTATGCAGAACTACCATTTCTTATCTTCTCTCCTATTTTAGAATACCTCTCTAGTAGAAGAACAAAATCACAATTTGGAGTCCTTCCTTCTGAACTCTTGGAATCTCTGTCAGTAATGTAGATGTGAGGTGTCTTAGGCCAGAGGTTTTCCCAAGTGATCACAGCCAAGTTTCCAGTTCCTGCCTAACAAAATTCCCGGGGACAAAATTGTGGCAGACCTCCAAATCAGGATGACTTTACTTGACTTTAATAATTTGCAAACTGTTATATCTCTATATGGGTCAAGATTATTGGACTTGGATTTTCTTTCTTAGATTTCTTCTGCTCTTAAAGCTTTGTCTATCATTTATATGCTCTATAAATTTTCACTGTGCGTTGACTGAGGTACCCTTCTGGATTCAGGGAAAAAGAACATACCCACTATTTTTTTATTCAAGGCACAAAGTTCCTTTTCTCATGGAAATTATGCCCTTGCAGAACTTGGGATCTAGAGATGGAATTTGAGTTTTTAATAATCTGTTGCATGATTCTGAACAAGTCTCCTAACCACTCACTCTAAGACTCACTTTCTTCATAGTAGAATGGAATAAAAATAATACATACCTCCCAAGGTTGTTCTGGGGACTAAATCAGGATGCAGGTGGGAGATGGAAGGCAGAGAGAAGTTGAGAAAAAAAAACACCAGCAGATTTTCAAGTCTCTTGACTATGTATGGATTTGAGCAGAAGTCAAAGGAGATCCTTTGGTAGGATGTAGAAACATGTGCATCTTTCAAAGGCATAGGAGAGATGAGCCTTGATCAGTTAACAGGACTGTGACTCCAGGTGTCATGGGAAAAAGTTTTGAGTGGGAGACTGTACACATGCTTATGTAACCAGGCTCTGGAGAAGTATCATTTGAAAGTGGTTAACAATTTTTCATCTTAGGAAGTAGGAACTTTAGAAAGGTAATGTGTAATGCCTCTGAGACATTTTCCTTGCTAAATTATGTGGTATGAGGCTTTTATTGTGGAAGTAATTTAAATGCCTGTAGGAGCAGAATATCAATGTTTCTCAAAGTATTTTCCCAAAACCACCTGCATCAAATCACTGGAGTGCTTGTTAAAACTACATACCAGGTCCCCCACAACAGAATCTCTGGAAGTTGGACTTGGAAAACATAATTTTTATTTTAGTAAAATACACGTAACATAAAATTCACCATGTTAATCATTTTAAAGTGTTAATCCAGTAACATTTAGTACATTCACAATGTTGTGCGTCACTGCTATCTAGTTTCAAAACATTTTCATCACCCCAAAAGATAAGCCCATTAAGCAGACACTCCACATTCTTCCCTGCCCTCCAGCCCCTGACAACTACTAATCTACTTTATGTTTCTATGAAGTTGCTTATTCTGGATAAATCCTATAAATGGAATCATATAATATGCGACCTTCTGTATCTGGCTTCTTTCACTTAGCGTGTTTTGAAGGTTCATCTATGTTGTAGCATGAACTTCATTCCTTTTTATGGTTCAATAATGTTCCACTATATGGTATACCAGTTTGTTTATCCAGTCATTAGTTGATAGATATTTGGATGTTTTTCTTCCTTTGGCTATTGTAAATTAGTGTCTCTGTAAACATTTGTGTCCAGGTTTCTGTTTGAGCACTTGTTTATAATTCTTTTGGGCATATGCCTTCAAATGAAATTACTGAGTCCATGGCGATTCTATGTTAACTGCCAAACTGTTGTGCACAGTGGTTGCACCATTTTACGTTCCTACTAGCAACATATGCATATTCTAATTTTTCTACATCCTCATCAATACCTGTTATGTTCTGGGTTTTTTATTATAGCAACCTTAGTGGGTGTGAAGTGGTATTTCATTGTGATTTTGACTGGCACTGCCCTAATGACTAATGACCTTAAGTATCTTTTCATGTACTTGCTGGCCATTCATATATTTTCTTTGGAGAAAAGTGCATTCAGGTCTGGTGCTCATTTTTTAATTGAGCTGTTTGCCTTTTAGTTGTTGAATTATAGAAGTTCTTTTGTAGTCTATAGTGTACTAGACCCTTGTCAGGAATAGGATTTACACATAGTTTCTCCCATTCTGTGAGTTGTCTTTTCACTCGCTTGATAGTGTCCTTTAATGAATAAAAGTTTTAAATTTTGATGAAGTCCAACCTATTTCTTTCTTTTGTTGCTTGTGGGAAAGCACCAGAGTTGATTATGATTTTTGTGATCGTGCTTATACACTAAAGCAGTACAATCTTGTACTGATGATATTACCAGGATACTGTTTGTTGAGGATAGTATATTCCTAATGGTTGGATTTTCTTTAGGTGTGCATCCCTAAAAATAGCAAAGAAATAACATACATTCACCTTTGCGTCTTTTCAATTAAAAGATACTTAAGTATCATGTGTAAGTATTCTTTCACCTTAAATTTTGATTCTAAGTAATTCTCATGCATTATTTAGAAGGGTTACGGCAAAACACAAGTACCAATTGTCTAGTCATCTTTACAACTTCCTTTTCTAGTTCCATTGTTCTCAACGTTTACTTTTATACAGTATGTATCTCACATTCATTCCATTCACCAAAATCTTATTGAGCACCTACCATATGCCAATGTGCCAAGCATTAAAAATAGAAGAAAAAAAGACACGCTCCCTGTCCTTGTGGATCTCAGTCTTGCCGGAGATAAAAACATAGGAACTGATAAAAGATCATACCATACGAGAGGTTCCTATAAGAGAATAAGACCAAAGTGCTCTGGGTAAAACAAGAAGGAATCACTGACTGTATCCTTTAGGTGATGGGGGTCTTCCAAAGAGGTCTTTTGAGCAGGGAAACTCCATGAACTAATTTAATTTTTAGAAATATAATTCTGGCAGCAATGGGAGAGAGGACTGGAACAGAACAGACAAGAGCCAGTCAGTAAAATCAATAAGAATGGATATTTTGGCAATTAATTTTTCCTCATATCATTTTATTCAGCCCTAGAAATGTTCTATAGTGCTTCAAATATTGATATGAGGTGAGTTTTCTTAAATTTTTTATTACAGAAAGCTGTAAACATACAAAAACTCTTTGACTAGTAAACAAACTCCACATACCCATCAGGACAGATCCAACTGTTATCAGTACATGGACCAAATATTTTATCTGTGACCTCTGCCCCTTCTCCCTTCCAGATATTTTGAAACAAATCTCAGAGACCATATTATTTCATCCATAAATATTTTATTATGTAACTTCAACAGATGAGAACCATTTTAAAAATATAATCTCAATAGGATTATCCTACCTAAATAAACTTAATAATAATTTCTTAATAGTAGGAGGTTTTTTAAACTCAAGAATTTACAAAAATATTTACACAAAGAATTCCATCTTATTCCCTATAGAAATTTTTTTCCTTAATATTTTTGGTAGGGGCTGGAGAGGTGATCAAGTTTCTTAAAAACTAAGATAATACTGCTTGAAATACACAGAAAATATGTAGTTCCTAGGACTATGTTAGTGATTAGCTTTTCTATTACATGTATTTAGGTAGGGAAGTCTCTACTTTGTTACAAATTTATAGTTTAAAAATAATGTGTATAAATTGGGCTGTTGAGAAATTTTACCTTTGGAATTGTTATTCAGTAATAACTCTTCACATTTGTATAGAGCCTTGAATTTTCCAAAGTGCCTTCATGCCTGTTATCTAGTGAACTCTGATATCTCTGCTGTGCAAAGATGTCTATTATCTAATGTTTACAATTGTTATCAATTTTACTTTGTTGTAGCTTTCACACTTAGATTAAAATAATAAACAGTATATGCAAAATCCTTTACTTGTGAGCCAAGAAAGACTTTGTAGTCAGGCCTGCATGGGTATGAAAGGAAATTACTGTGAATAATATCTTATCAATTATAATTTACTTAATTTTTCATAGTTTGGAAATATTTGGTATTTATGCTCACACACAACGATTTTAAATTCATGGTTATAAGCCAGTATCTTTCATGGACTCAAAACCCACACATAAATTTCCTGGAAACTTCTGGAAAGGCTTGTTTCTTGATTAAGAAACATAGTAACACTTGAATTAGGACAGGGTTTAGCGCTGAAAAATGTTGATAGGTCACCCTTAATTGGCGCTCCATTCTTTTTAAATCACTTCTTCATTTTTCATAAGCATTCCCAGACATACTAGACATAGATTATCTTCAAAACAGTCTGTGGTAGAAGAACGTGGTTAACTATTCATCAAAGAGGTTGATACAAATGTCATTTTTAATATAAATTCTTGCTCTTTACCCATAAAATATAGAAAACGCGAGTACTCTTTAAATAGTCTCACTAAATATAATTTATCTGAATGCAAAGGATATTAGAAATACCTTTGCATTCTCGTATGCTTTTCTCAAAGAAAGGGTGAAAACCTTCCCCATGGTTAGAGAGGAGGGCAGAGACTGAGAGCATGGGCTGTGGAGGAGGACAGATCTGGGTCTGAAAACCGCTGAATCTGAGTAAGCTGCATAGCCTCTCCGTGATTCAGGTTCCTCCCAGGATGTGCTGGAGTCTGTTAGACTGGCTCCCAAGGGCTGATTGTTACATGTGCAAGAATTTTTCCAGCCAGTGTGTAAACCATTGGCTGCTTAAAATCAGGCATGGTGGGAATATTTACATCCCAGGAACCAGGGAACCCTATAAATTAGGGTTCCCTCCCCATTCCTCAGAGCTGGTTTACCAGCACACTACTGCCTACCAGATAGGTTTAAGGACAAAACGAGTTGGTTTCTGTCAAGCATTTGCATGTTTTCCCCCCTACCAGAAAGCATTCAGTAAGTGCCAACTAGTAGCAGCAGCAGCAGTATTTTACCATTAAACACTAATGCAACCAACTCTCAATTGTTTCCTTATCAAACTGATGCATGATCTACGATTTATCACCTGGAAACATGCTCAGACACAGAAAATAAAGCAGCCAAAACCTAATCAAATCATTGTGGGCCTTCTTACATCATCTTCATCCTGGCAAAACGTTTGATGGGAGAAAGAAAAGGAAGAAAGTTGTGACAAAATGAAAACAGAGGATTATATTTAAATTCAAAATGGTCACTTGACTTTTGTCTTCCTTGAGACAGCTCGTTGGAATTTCATTATAAATGGCAAATGACAAAATGATGAACAACGTCAAATGTTTGGTAGAAAAATCTGACAATTCTGGATTTCGGCAACAAATGGCAGAATTCCTGACCCAGATTATGTTAAGCCCCAAAAAAGTGAATTATTTGTTCCAAAAGTAAGAATTCAGAGATAGGTCTGTTTTTGAACACAGTTTGCAGCAGGGCTCTTGCTAGCTCTTGAAAGTTCATTTTGTTTTCTGCCTTCGACTTTGTTAGCTCCATCCCCAGACTCCATATGGCAGCCCCAGCAGTTTCAAATTCTATCTTTAAAGTGGAATGTTCTTGGGGCAATAGGGTGGCTCAGTCACTTCAGGTCCACCTCTTGATTTTGGCTCAGGTCACAATCTCAGGATCATGGGATCAAGCCCTGTGTCAGGCTCCTTGGTGAGTGTGGAGCCTGGTTAAGATTCTCTCTCTCTCTCTCTCTCTCTCTCTCTCTCTCTCTCTCTCTCTCTCCTCCTCCTCCTCCTCCTCCTCCTCCTCCTCTCCCCTGCTCATGTTCTCTCTCTGTCTCTGTCTCTCAAAAATAGATAGATAGATAGATAGATAGATGATAGATAGATAAAATAAATGAAAAGAAAAAATAATGTGGAAAGTTCTTTCCAGAATCATATGCACCAGAAAAGAGAAAAACACTTTTCTTAGAGTTCTTCCACAACTCCTGAAGTTCACTCTGATTGAATTGTCGCATGGCTAACTCTAGTGTGAGAGCCTTAACAGACTGTGTCTAATAGAGACGAGAATATGTACTCTTGAAAAAAACCGAGGTGCTATTACACTAAGGAGATGAGGTGAGTGTTGGGCAACCAGAAAAAAAGAACCCAATTTTCTACTGTATTTTTTAAATAATTTTTAAAAGTAATCCCTACCTCCAATGTGGGGCTCAAACTTAACAACCCTGAGACCAAGGGTCATATGTTCTACCAACTGAGCAAGCCAGGCGCCCCAAATATCGTCTACCATAAATCGTCTTCACTGTAATTGAAAAAAAATGACAACAACTCGTGTACACATGTAGAGTATAAGCACACTGCTTGCCAGTAACCTTCTCAGGCTGGGTTTCAGCTCTGAGCACTTCTGATGCTGTTAATGACCTTAGTCATAGGGAGGCATGAATAGAGAGAGTATCTTTACAAGGAACTGATTTTGAGAAACCCAGTAAAAGATTGTTCAAAAGCCAGTGCTGGCAAACAAGTTTTATAATACCACCTTACAGGCAGATTTCAAATTGACAGTTCAGATACCAGGTGAGTGTTCCCGACATGCCATTGGTGCCTTGTTGACCAAGAACCCGAGCCCGTGGTACAACGACGGAGGTTTGGGAAGAAGCATCGCTGTGAAAATTGAGAGACGTAAAAACTTTTGAGTGTTCTGTAATGGAAACAAACCTGGTGGCATGTAGAAATTCCAGAGTCTTTGGCTATCAATTTGTTTTAGAACCTCATTCCAGGAAAGTAAGTTGTGACTCTAATGTTATGGAGAAGTTTAAATATTTATGCCAGAAAAAATAAAAAGGCACAAACCCCTCTATCCCCAGAGTACCCACCACTGACAGGTTACATAATTCTACACTCTGTGCATCATGGTCTCTGCTGGAAAGCTGAAGCTTCTGTTTCTCTTGGCTGCAAGTTTGTTCTGCCTGTGCCTGATGCCATCCTGATTCTGAGCCTTCTCTTGAAGCCACAGGCTGTCATACATGAGTCACAGTGGTTAAAATACAGCCTTTTCTGGTTTATACCATATGCACATTCTGTAACAGTCTTGGAGTGGCATTCCGTGATTCACATCCTAGCCTGGTGTGCCCTAACCAAACACATCTTCTGGAGATATATATTGAGAGCCCTATAGTGCATATTAGTATGGAGCAATTTAATTTTTCTATCCCCTGGGAACTTTCTGTCTTATGGTATCCTACCCAAATGTGATTTGTTTTTAATTATTGGGACACTCACCTTTATCTTCATCATTGTATGTAACATACCAAATAATCCTGTGATGATGCCAAGGAAACACCAAGTATTATTAGAAGAGTATTTTACTATAGTCACATCTGTAAGCATTTTGGAGGGTAGGCATATTTCCCAAAGATTTTGAGATTGGGTAGATGTTGGCACTCTGTGTGGCCCTGAAAAAAATATCTTAGGTCTTTTGTAATTGAACTAGAAACTGCAGACCAACCAAGAATCTGTAAATAGCATCACACAGCATTCATTTTAAAATACACAGAGAGGGGACACCTGGATGGCTCAGTCAGTTAAGCGACTGACTCTTGGTCTAGGCTCAGGTCACGATCTCAAGGTTTCGTGAGTTCAAGCCTCACATTGGGCTCTGTGCTGACAGTGCAGAGCCTGCTTGGGATTCTTTGTCTCCCTCTCTCTCTGCCTATCCACCACTTGTGCTTTCTCTCTCAATCTCTAAAACAAAACAAAACAAAACAGCCTTAAGAAATTTAAAACAAAGAAATACACAGAAATGTTAATGAGGTGCTGCCATGAAATCATCTTTTACTAAAAAACGAAATGTGCCCAACATCAGACTGCGGAGATAATTACCAATTTCTTTTCTTCTATGAAAAAATGACACCCGGAGATTTCTGGATCTTAGAAAGAAAGGAATTCCCATTATTTGCAAAAGTATCATTAAGACTGTGTAAGTGTTGCACCAAAGGACAAGTGCCACTTAAAAACAGAAAAATTAAAAAGAGGCATTGCCAGAAAATAAGTGAGAATGCTCATGATGGCTGAGCTCTGTAAGTATTGTAAACATATCTGGCATCTGTCCCCATTTTTTTCTTGGGACCTTTTAAATGAAAGGTTACTAATTCATTCTTAATCACCCACAAGCTGTTAGGTACCCCGTGGCTTGTAGCCATCAGAATTAATTGCAGGTGCCTCTGTGAATCTGCAACATAGCCTAGTAGGCTTAGGGTAATTAACTCTGGATCCCCTCTTCTTGTTCTGAAGTGCTTCTAATTCTCAGTGGATTCCTGAAGCCACAGTTTGCCGTTGAGAGAACTGAAGAAGCTCTGTGGAAATAGAAAGATAACTGGACTAAATAAACTCCTGATTTTTGGAAGGGGAAGTGTGGGGAGATCTCAGTTAAAGCCTAAAGAACTTCTGTAAAGATGTTTCCCTGAAGAAGGAAAGATGTGGATTTGGTAGTGGTATATTTATCCTCAAACTTGAGGGACCCTGGTGTTCCAAAGTCCAGACTTCAAGGTCATCTTCACGTACTATAACATCTTTCCTACCAAACTGTAGTCCGAGGACTGGCGGCATTACCTGGGAGTTAATCAGACATGTGGAATCTGGCCACACCAGACCTACATCAGAATCTGCATTTTAACAGGGCCCCCACGTGACTTGTATTCACATTGACATTTGAGAACCAGACATAATGCATGTCTGTGATACTTAATCCATTTAAAGAGCTTATCATTCTGTCTAGGTGGCATTCATATTCCATATATGACTGCCAAGCAGATCCAGAAAGAAGTGGGTGCAGTGTTGTTCCTTGGCAGAGCATGCTCTGAAGGCAGGGATACTGCCTCCCAGGCCTTTGGATTCGCATCACTTAGCTTGGTGCATGACATATTGGAGGTGGACAGATGGATGGATGGATGGATGGATGGGTGGGTGGGTGAGTGGCTGGCTGGCTGGGTGGATGTATGGATGGATGAAGAGCATGGGACCTTTACCATTTTTTCTCCAAAAAATTCGAAAGAAAAATATAAACATATATAAAAAAATCAAGTCCAAGCAGAATTTAATTTTTGTTATTACTCAATCAGGAAAGGCTTGCTTAGTGTCATGATCACAATATAGTATAACATTGACAGGCCAAAAAAGGCTTATTTTAGGAATTGATTGGGCAGTTATAGGCCTCCATTAGCCTCTGGAGCCAGGTTTGGGGTGTGGAAGGGTGTTTTCCAGCAATGAAGACAATATTCCCTCCGCTAAACTCATCTAACACTCTGCATCTGGGCCCTTTGTTGCTATGTTCCTTTTTCCTGGCTGTGCCCTATTTCCACAACTGGAGTATAAACCTTTTAGAGACAGGGACCATGCCTTAAACAGCCACTCCCCTGCCACCAGAACATGTCCACTGACCTGACCACCACAATGGTGTTCATGCCATGTCTGCTAATAATCAGAGTCCTATGTTAACACAGAGGTGTTCATTCAGAGAGAAACAACCTGTGCCTCCTTTTCTCACGTTAAATACACCTGTTCACTGATACCATTTCTTTTGGAAAGAGGCATGATATCCTTCTATTATTGGTTCATTTTTTCATTCAATAAATTGTTGGAAATTAAAGCCAGCCAATATCGTGTAACAGGGGGTGGCTTCTGCTTCTCTGACACGTGATGAAAACATTTGTGCCTGTGTGTCAGTGCTACCCTCAGGAAAGAGCTCTGAGTGGCTTTGCCAATACCAGCCTCATCAAAGAGCAGCTTAGGAGGAGACACTCCATGACTCCCAGCATGAGTGGATTCCTGAGATGAAGCTTCAGGATATGGAGGTAGAAGTGGGGTGGTAAAGGGAATATTAGGAGCACTGGCCATGAAATCAGAAAACTTGGATTTGAATTCCAGCTCTCCCAGTAACTACTTGTGTGACCTTGGGCAGTTTTCATCATGTCTGTGATTGTACAATACCTGGTAGTGTTCACCAAATACTAGTTTCTTTTGCCTCTCTGAGCCTCAGTTTCCTCATTGTGATGCAGAAAAATAATGCATCCTTTAGTATGTGGCACATTGACATGCATAATGAATGCTTTGAATTCCCTCCCAGTTTGCTGGTCCCTGGTGCCACTCATTATGTGGCACACCCTGTTTCCCTGTGCAAGATCTCCTTGGATTCAAATGTTCTGTTGGAATAACTTCCATTTGTCCCTCACTGAAATGGTCTGAAATTATGGTTTATCTGCAAAGTACACTTCCTTTCAACACCTGCGGTATTCTCTGCCCATCCCTGATCACTAGTACATTCCTGGTTTACCCCGGTCCTTATATCTAGATCTCTGCCCTGTCTAATCCAAGTAAAAACCTTGCCCCATTTGTCACAGTTAACTGACATGTAGACAAATATCAGAACCAGAAAGTAGTATTCTTAGGATACTTCTTTGAACTTCAATAATTTTGGCATTCTTGAAGAAAGTATAATCTTTATAAATAATCTTTAAAAGTGACCTGAAGGCATATAAGTTCATTGTAGAAGAAAAAAATTGTTTAAATACAGATGATCAATATGCTTTGAAATCTCTATATAAATGAACATATAATATACAAATAAATTCATTTTATATAAATAAATTCACAAATAAATTCATATAATATAAAGTATATTAACGTATATCATGTAAGTATATGCTAAGATATTTTGACTATATGTATATGTGTATTTGCTCCATCACTAACTTAATAGAAACCATCAGAAACCACACATGTACATACACAATCTTAATATGTTATATATACAATATATAATGAATTTATGACCTGTTTTTTCTCATTTGATTATCCCTCATGTTATTGAATATAAGTCATAGTTTAAAGAGATTAGTGCCTAGAATATTGCTTAGCCCATAGCAGTTCACAGTATGTGTATGTGTGTGTGTGTGTGTGTGTGTGCGCGTGTCTGTGTGTGTGTGTATAAAGTAAACGAGTGTACATATGCTAATGTATTTTCTGTGTAAATTTTGAATTTTCTGTGATAGGTTTCCTTTAATGGGAGCAAATTTGTTGATGAACTGTCATGAAAAGTATACGTGAAATAAAAAGCCTGATTCTTTACTAAGGTGACCACCAGATAGGTGGACCCCTATCTGCCATAACTTGACATCCCAGAACCACACACAGATTTAGAATTGGTGTCCTGTTTGGGTAGATTCAGCACCATAAGTGTAGACACCATTTTGCCTTTGAACTTTGGGGGCTTTAAGTGTAATATTTTTAGGGATTGGGCAAACAGTTACAGGTGACAATTGTCCCTTGGATCCCCTGCCAACAGGCGCAAACTCTGATGCCTCTAGGAGCCAGGTAGTGATTTTACAGGAGAAGTAGACTGAACAGAATGCTGATCTAAACCTAGTATAGACAGTCTGCAAACTGGAGTGCCCAGTCCTTTCCAACAGGTAGCCGCTACTGAGGCCCATTCGTGTGCCAGTGTGAGGCCCAGTGGTGCCAGCTCTTCTGATTTTGCAAAAGACACCAAAAATTTGAATATTTATGGGAAATTCCTGATTCTGAAATAATGGCAACTCATTTAATTTACAGTTATTTTTTAAACCACCTTATAGAGGTATGGTCAACATAGAAAAAAGCTGTACATACTTAATAATGTATGAAACAATGAGTTTGGAGATAAGGAGACACCTGTGAAGCCATCACCACAATCTATACCATAAACATAGCTGTCTCCTCCAAAGGTTTTCTTCTTCCCTCTTTATTATTGTTGTTGTTGTTGTTGTTGTTTATTCTTTTTTATTATTTTATTTTTATCACGGTAAGTGTACTCTTTAATCCCCTTTACCTGTTTCACCCATCCCACCCCCACCTCTCCTCTGGTAACCATCAGTTTGTTCTCTATTGTTAAGAGTCTGCTTCTTGGTTTGTCTCTCTCACTGTCTCTTTTCTCCTTTGTTCATTTGTTTTGTTTCTTAAACTCCACATACGAGTGAGATCAAATGGTATTTGTCTTTCTCTGACTTATTTCACTTAGCATTATACTCTGTAGCTCTATCCATGTTGTTGCAAATGGCAACATTTCATTCTTTTTTATGGTCAAATAATATTCCATTGTATATACGTACCACACCCTATTTATCCATTTATCTATGAATGGACACTTAGGCTGCTTGTAAAATAATGCTGCAATAAACGTAGGGGTTCATGTACCCCTTCGAATTAGTGTTTTTATATTTTTGGGTAAATACCCAGTAATGAAACTACTGAATTTTAAGGTGCTTCTATTTTTAATTTTTTGAGGAAGCTCCATACTGTTTTCCACAGTAGCTGCACTAGTTTGCATTCCCACCAACAAACAGTGCATGAAGGTTCCTTTTTCTCCACATCCTTGTCAACATTTATAATTTCTTGTGGTTTTGATTTTAGCCATTCTGACAAGTATGAGGTGGTATCTCATTGTGGTTTTGATTTACATTTCCTTGATGATGAGTGTTGTTGAGCATCTTTTCGTGTGTCTGATGGCCATCTGGAGGTCTTCTTTGGAGAAACATCTGTTTATGTCTTCTGCCTATTTTTAAGTGGACTATTTGTTTATTATTATTGTTTTTCATTTTTATTTTTATTATTTGTGTGTGATAAAAATACTTAACATTACAAGTCCTACAGCACCCACCTGAGAACTTTAAGCCTCTGGATTAGGCTGGGGAGCTGTTTTGTTCACCTGAAAGACTGCAGATACTTGAATGCCAGGTGTGACTGCTTTAAAGGACTGACTGTACCTGTCATCATCAAGGGGTGCAATCTGTCATTTTCATAAACCAGACTTCTCAGTGGCTCCTGCAGGAAATCCTAAGTGGATGGAAGGTTTTGCTGGGCAATTACCATAAGTAATGTCAATACAAATAGAGGAGACGGCCAACATTTTTTACCTGGCTCAGTGAATTGGCAAGCTGATCAGAGGGAGAGGTCCTAAATACATTGTGAATAAGCTCTTCTCACTTCTAAAAAATATTCCTGGGACTAAATTATAAAAACCCTCAGATTTACCTGCTCTTGGAGGTCTACTGGAGTTAAAAGTCTAAATAGCATTTTAAAAGGAGGTCAAAAACACAAATCCCAGCCAAGTAACGGGAAATGTCATTTCAGGATAATAGCCTTAATAGCATCTGCACAATGGACATTAAAATATATTCTTTTCCTATAAATGCCCTTAACTCTGCAAGTTGGAGACATGGCTTTAATCAGACAGGTTCTCATATCAGGTTACATCAGGATGTAAGCAGGGGATTGTACTTGCCTGATCAACATGGGAAAGAAACCCAGAACATTTTCTTTTATGGCTAAAGCTTTTTTTAAGGGAAATGAGTAGTTAGGCATCTTTATTATTCAGCATCTACAAGTGTTAGAGTTGATTGAAAAATGGAGGTTGACACAGTCACTACCCTGGAAATTTTTATGTAATTTCAAAGGACAAACGGTAATAAATGCACAACTATAAGAAGAGAGGCACAAGAAAGATGCACCTCAAGTAATGTGGTACTCAATGGAGTATGCCCACTTTTGAGGTATGGAGTATACCTGATTCTGCTCTCCGTCCCCAAATGGCACGTACTCTCTGATGCAACTGGGGTTCAAGTCAGATCATGCCCCATAGTCCATGGCTCATTGGTGGGGCCAGGTCAGCACTAGACTGATCGAGGAGGAATAAGGAAAGCTCAGGAGCTGACCTCCAGATATCCAGGAGATGCTAAGAGGTACTCCATAGAAAACACACCTGAATGAGATGTCCTGTGGGTTCTCCAGAACCACATCAAATACATGCTGGAATGAGACAAGAGGGGACACCTCCTCTTAGGTCTTCTCCAAACCAAGCACTAGTTAGCATCTGTATTGTATTTCTCCTGACCTAGCCCATTCCTAAACCAGCTCCGCAAAGGGCTTGGGAACCTAGGGAGATGATTTGGTCCTGTATCTTGGGAGAATTGAGCTGATTTTTAGCTTATTATTGAACACTTTCCTTTTGAAATGATGGGTCTGGAAATTGGATTACCTTTTTCTTCGTTTCGTGACATCCATCCATCTGTCCATTCACTTACTGTACTTTCAGTGAATGCCTACAATGCGCTAGACACTGTGCTAGGTGACAGAGATAGAAGAAATAATCCAGACACACACAGTTCTTCTCCTTACAGAGATTGCAGCCTGGTGTGGGTGGTGGAGGAGACTTCCATTACATACTCCTACAAATGGTGAATAATTATGATCAGGATAAATGCTATGCACCGGACACTCCTTTTGCTCTTCTTTTTCACACCCCCTCAGCCCTGCCTCTTATTCAACCCCTATTGTGGCAACATGTTCCAGGCAGCCTTTGACTAGCCTCGCAGATGTATAATTTGACAGTGCCTGTCCTTAGACCATGGCTGCTTCTTCCTTCTTGCCCTGGGGCTTATCTGATACCCAAGTGTGGGAACCTGCTCAGAACTCACATTTAGCTAGCCTGGAGGGCGTTAATACCTACAAGGCCACTTTACTAAATGGGAAACTAAGGATAATAAATTAATGCCTTCTCTTTTTATCCCATGGATAGGCAGTTTTGAGATGTTTTTCATAAGGCTCTTCAAAATATTCCAGCAGGTTGAAGCATCAGTTGCCCACAGCAGTGGCCAAATCAATAGTATATCCTTTTACTGGCTTTTCCCCTTCCCTGTTTCATTTCCCTAGTTCCTCACTTCGATTTCCTGAAATCAATCACCAAATAAATTACCTTCATATGTAGTCCTTTTTCAGGCTCTGCTTCCAAGGATTCTAGGTTAAGACATACTATGGAGAGGTATAATGGTTCTGAAAGTGTGTGTATGCATATATGTGTATGTGTATTATATATATATATATATAATATGTATGTATTATATATATATAATATGTATGTATTATATATATAATATGTATGTGTGTATTATATATATAATATGTATGTATTATATATATAATATGTGTGTATTATATATATAATATGTATGTATTATATATATATAATATGTGTGTATTATATATATATAATATGTATGTATTATATATATGTATGTGTGTATTATATATGTATATATATAATATGTATGTATTATATATGTATGTGTGTATTATATATATGTGTATATATATAATACACACACACACACACACACACACACACTTCTGTGTCACACAGACTGAGGGAGGTGCTAGAACACCACCAGCGGCCTTGCAGACAAAGCAAAACCGACCCCACCCAGGTCTCCTTGACCGCCTGTTTCTATGAGATACTGGTCTCTTTTCGTTCACATGATGTGCCACTATATTTTGCATTTATACCTTGGTATTGCACTCTTTTATAGACTTGCTCTTTTATAAATGACATGTAAATAGTTTTCCATTTTCCCATATATATATATTATATATATAATATATGTATAATATATGTATATATGTATATAATATATGTATATATATAACATATATAATATGTGTACATATTATAATATATATAATATATTTCCCATATATATATATGTACATATATATATAATACACACACGCACACACAAACCCAACTTAATCTGTATTGTAAGGGAATAAAATAATGCCGTAGCTACTCTACCACACATTTTTGGTGAGCTACCCAATAGTCATTTTCCCCTTCTCTGCTGACAGAATCCTGATTTTATTTAGGTATCTAGCCCTCAGGAAAGCTCAAGGATATACTCTATTTGGTCTAAACCAATTTTGATAATCCCATGTAATTTATCAATGATTGATCTGGAGGTGAAGATATGACCCAATTTGGGCCTGTGAGACATAAGAAAATGTTTGCTGGGAGCTTCTAGAAAGCTTTTTCTTCATACTTCAAAGGCAAGAAGTAGATTCTCTATGTATCTAGATACGACCTGTGTCGAGCATCTTGTGGCCATCAGGGTATCTACTCTAAGGACAAGGACTAAGATAGCATGGCAGAAAGTTCAGAAGATCTTAGATCTTTGATGGCATTGTTGGATCACTGAACTAGGTTACATTTTGGTATTGTTTTAGCTATTTTGAGCTGAGTTTTTTGTTAGCAAGGAAAGATCACTTTCCCTAAAGGGGTGGATACCTAATGCTATAACCAAAAACATCAGAACTGAAACACCTGACTAATGGTAGAAGAATGGATCATATTTTCTTTGGGGATACCTACTAACTAGTTTTAAGAAATACAAAAATACCTGAAAGATATTATTCTTTTGGTGGCTATTTCTAATGCTACTTTGACCCTGAATGAGTTGCTGATAGTGAAGAGCTAAGAGAAGAAATGGAGTGATATTTACCATGAAGAAAAGGGGCAGGCTGTGAATCTAGACAGCAATAAAGGCGAAATGGGACTATGAGAACCTCTAGGAAGATGAGGGCAAGCTTCCACCCAAATATCAAAATAATACCCTAAAACCCCATTAACAGGAAGGGCAATCTAGTGCTCAGATTTTGGTTTCTAAGACTATTCTCCAATAGAAGGAAGGAACCAGGAATCCTTGGAGAAATGGATGATTCTAGGACAGGGCAAAAATATACAAGATGAACCTGGCACATCTTATAAAGCCAGTAAGGAAGTGCTAGCTAAAAACAAAACAAAACCAAACGCTTAACAATGATTAGGGAATGCCAAAGGAATAAAGGAGCCAGTTGAAAAGAGCTCCCAATGACCAAAGCTGGAACACTTTGAGCAACAAAATGAAATGGTATTTGGATTAAATATTAATTAAAATTAATATCCAAAATTAAAATTAATATCCATAAGTCCATACTGATATAAATGAATGATTGAATAAATAAATAAGGAGAAGAAAGAAATTCCCCATGCCAAAAAATTCCATGTAGTTTATGTAAATGCTCTGGTCTCAAGATGATGGAACATAACTCCCCATCCCTTAAGGGGGGGGGGGGGGCTATGCAGAGTAACTTCTTTCCAAAGAGTACAGTATGAAAAGGAGGAGAAAGAGTAACTTTACGGTGGAGAAACCTTACAAACACTACCTCAACCAAGTGATCAAGATCAACATCAATAGTGATACTATGTTGATATTATATATCTTTGATATGATGTGATGAAAATGGTACCACATGTGTGGTGTTCTTCACAGAAACCCATAGCCACAGTCTGATCATGAAAAAAATGTTAGACAAACCCCAAAAAGAGGCATTCTATAAAATGACTGTCAAGGTCATTAAAAATAAATAAGATAAAAACAGAGAAGGAGGCAAGCCATAAGAAACTCTTAAATATAGAAAACAAACTGAGGGGTGCTGGGAGCGGATTAAATGGGTGATGGACATTAAGGAGGGCACTTTTTGGGATGAGCGCTGGGGGTCATATGTAAAAGATGAATCACTGGGTTCTACTCCTGAAGCCAAGACTACACTGTATGCTAACTAACTTGAAAATAAATTAATAAAAAAATTAAGAAATAAGGAAAGTCTGAGAAACTGCCCCAACCAAGAAGAGCCTAAGGAGATAAATGTAATGTGGTATCCATGATGGGCTCTTGGAACAGAAAAAGAACACTAGGTAAAAACTAAAGAAAACTGAGTAAAGTATGGACTTTTGTTAATAATAATATGTCAATATTAGTTCATTAGTTGTGATAAATATACCATACTAATGTAAGATGTTAATAATAGGGGAAGCTGGGCCTGAGGTATGTGGGAACTGTCTGTACTATTTTCACAATTTATCTGTAAATCTAAGACTAGTCTAAAAACTTTATTAAAACTAGCATCCAAGTCTGAACTAGGAAACATTAACACTAATAGTCCACATAATGTGAACTATATCTCCAGTGCATTTTTTTTCCCTCAAGAAGCTTTCTTGGTTAAAAGGGCATTAATGGCATCACTAGGCATTGTTTTACCTGACGACCACCAGATGTCTGTCATCTGGCAAAACATTATCCCTAGACTTTCTCGCTGAGCATGTAATCTTCAGATACATGTGGGAGAGCATTTAATTTCCAAGGAAGAATTCTACTGATGATGTCTATCTAAATAATGTGATATTTTTAACAATTTCAAATAATAGCAATGAATGCACATTATAAATATACAACTCAGGTAGTTCATAGCAAATTTAATCCAGATTTTATGTTCTGTTATTCATTCAACAGATAAATAATGACTGTCTACTATGTGCCAGGCAATATTTATACATACGAACATATATAACTATTTATATTTAGATATTTAGTTATAAGGAAATATAGATATTTGTTTTATTTTATGTTTATATTTATTATCTTACTCATTACATAAAATAAATATATAATTATAAGTATATTAACATAAATATAAAGATGTATTTTGTGTAAATATGTATCCTATATATATATAAATCACAGGCCTTTGATTTTTACAACTGGGCCATGTTGAAATTGCCTTTGGAACTGATTAGTTCTAAGCACTAATAAATTTGTAGCTTTATCTAGATACTGATGTGGTCTGCTCCTGGTTAAAAAGACAACTGATAAATAGTAGCGATATATTAAAGAAAAGATAAAACTATTGAAATTGCCACTAACTTAATTACACATTGGGTTGGGTTTACATCGTATGTAAGATCAAAACTCTCTGGATGATTTGTTTGAAGGTTGGAACAGGAGATGTGCAAAGTCACTCTGTAATCACTCCCTGCCTTCCGATGTAGTCATTTGTTTGTACCTCAGCTACTCATAAGCTCTTTCAAAGCCAGGGCTAAATATTATTTACTGTTGTGTCTCCCACATAACTACCAAAGGGCCTTCCTTATAGTTGGTGTTCCATACATCTGGTGTACGAATTAACGTTTAACTCTTTTCTCCTGTGACTTAGCAGGAGGCTTGACAGGACATCACAGCAAGCTCAGAATACACCATGGTGATTACTACTTCCTCCCACCCACAAACATCAGCAGTAATTTTTAGAAAGCTTTTGTTTGCTCAGCTTAGCAGATTGGTATATTAATGCACTATACGTTTTATCTTTTCATATACTTTATTCTTCCTATCAGTCTCTGAACAATTAGATGGCATTTCTTTTTCTTCAAAGTGTCAAAACATTTCATAGCACCAGTTTACTTTGCAAAATTGTACATTTGAGTAGGTGAGAGCCTTAATGATCAGAGTGAAGCCCTCAGCGCTGAAATGTGCTCTGTGGTGACATTTGCTTAATTGCTTCATCAGACAGAGGCTCAGTCAGGCTTGTCTTTCTCAGCAACTCTTATTTTTGATCCTATTATGCATCTAGACCAGGTCCTTGGTGGGCAACGGAGTGAGGAGGAACATTGGACAAAACTCTTTCAAAGAAGATTTAGCCCATAATTGTGTCCAAATTTCCCAATTCATAGTCCATCCCAGTTGTATGAGGATTGAAATGTAACTTACATGTAACATAGTATGGTAATGCCTTGTTTATCACTGGAGAGTGAGGCCATCACCTGGCTCCACCCTGAGCTGCCTTGTTTTCCTCTCTGCTCTCTGCACCGTACTCCTGTGACTTCAACTGAAATTTCTGCATAAGTGGCTTCCAGATCCACATAGAGATCTCTGACCTTTCTTCTAAACCAAGATGCTTGCATTTCCAGACTCTAGAATTTTGCTTTTTGAGGGACCATGTTATTTTCTCCTGGCACTTTGCATGATACCTTGCATGCCATAAGGAAGGTAATAAATGAGCAAATAAGTAACTGAATATATAATATGCAAAACCAAAGCTGATTATCTCAAAGCTGATTACCAAAGCTGATATCTCTGAAATTATAGGCTTTTTAAATAGGAACTCTTCAAAAATGTCATACCTCCATGCCATTTTCAGCAAAATATTTTAAACATAGTTTAGCAATTTTATTTTTTTACTTAGAGATCACCATTATGAATATTAGTTGCTATAACATACAGTAACACACTAGATCTTAGGTGTTATTAATCATTTGAAGAAATTTTGCCCCTCTTCCAAATGAGTTCTTTTGTCTGCTTTTCATATTCTTTACTATCAGGATGTCTTCAGTGTCAGCTATCATTTCTTTCTGCCACCTATGTCTGTGCCTCTAGCACCGCCCCTGCCCCACCACGCCCTGCACCTCTCCTTGCCAAATTTTATGATTTTAACTGCTTTGAGCTAAGAAATCCAATAGCCAAGTTTTTAGACATCTCTAAAACAAAAATAAATAAGCTTGAAGCAAGGCCCTAAGGAGTTATTTTATGAGAACTGTGTGTGGATTTGCTTAAGTCAGTTTTTTCCACGCTGAAACATTTTTTTTGCCCTATTTCCCAGCTTGACTGTGTTAGAGATAAATGAAGTTGCTAGGTAAGAGAAAGTTGCATGCACACATGGCATGACCAGTATTTCACTTGCTTTGGTATCTACTCTCTGATCCTAGAGGATGTGCCAGCTCTCACTCAGGGGAGAAATAAGATCTGTAAGTCCACTAAGAAAATATCATCTTTTCCCCCCTCTGCTTCTCTTTAAAAGTCATTAATTTTTGCCCTCTTCTGCAAGGCTCCAGCAGTCATCTTTTCCAAGCGTCTCTTGGACTGCGGTCCTTGGACCAACTGCATCAGAAACACTCAGACTGCATGTTATCATGCAGACTCTTGGGTCCTAGTTCTAACCAATCCATTCAGAATCATCTGGTAGTGGGTTCTACGTACTTTTTTTTTTCTGGTTTTTAAAGAAAGCCAGCTCCCCTGGGATTGACTCTCAGGGAGACTGAGAGTCTCCATCATCATGCTGGTGTCCCCTCTGGCATCCTTCACAGTTCTCCCCCACCAGCTTTCCTCAGACCTCTGTGCTTTCTTTGGCCATTTCAGACATTTTCTTTATCCACTTTATCTTGAATTTTCCACTCTCCGGATCCTCCAATTTCAGTACCCACAAGTGCCTTCCTTTGAATATTTTCTATCTCCTTCATTAATCTTTCTCTAATTAAAAAGAAAGAAGATATCCATTTTCTTTGTGTGCATTTAACTCCTGCCATCTGCTCAGCTGCTTCCCTGAACCTGCATGTATAAGAGGGCTACGTAAACTGATGAAACATGTTTCCAGGAAGTTTTAAAGATGTGAGTTTATCTTTATAAGTAGAAAGAACTAGATGGTATATACAGCCATTTTTAGGCTTATTTAGAGTCTTGACTAGGTAAATAGTAATTTATTATTTTTTGTTCTCTCCACTTTATGATATTTTTTAGTTTTTTGACTCTGTATTTTGAAGCTCTTCTCTGAGGATTATGTTTTAGATTTTTTTTAATGTTCACTTAGAGTACACACTAGGAATCTATAATACATTATTGACGTGGAATAAATATGTGTTGATCTATATTTTGCATCTTTGTTTTCTATATCACAATCTAGGTGTGAGAAAGCAGAAATTCACCTATCACAATGAAATGGGCATAACCCAACACAAAACTAAGTTTAATTCTATACTTATTTAAATATTCTCTGATAAACTCTTGAAAGCTTTCAGGTCAGTGTCCTATGTATTTATATAACAAACCACATGAATGGAGCGGTAATAGTCATAAATGTAGTGATATTCATGCAGGTCAGCAACAGGGTGTCAGAAGAAGCATGGGGAGAGTTTTCAACCCTGATGAGTTTTATGTAATGGCCAAGTGGGCAGGTGATCTCTGATAAATCCCACTCCTTTGCACTGATCCCTCTTTTCTTTAGGCATCCAGAGTCATCTCAATGGGGTCCTTTCCATATCCTGCTCTGACTTGTCCTTCCATGGATTTCTCCAAACTCCAAAATTACTCTTGGTCCTTCCTTGATAAAAGCTTCCAATCCATCATCTTTGTATTAGGGAGAAAATAACCTGATGTTTGTACTTTAAAAACACAGTTTGTTGAATGAAATTAATCTTGAATTGTTCACATCTATGAAGACCATATTATTAAGCCCCTCTCCCCACCATCAGAAGACTATGGTTTAGCAGTTTGCCATTTCAATTGGAAGTGTCACAATTTTGGGGTAAAACTGAGCTAAATTCTGAGCACAGAATATTTGCCCTCTGAATCTAGGTAACTCTTTTCAAATGAAGTCCTTCTGGAAGAGCCATTTGTACCAGCTGCCTTCCAGGGGTGACTCAGGCAAATTCATATAGCTAACCATGTGTGACTGTAGAGGAAAGAAATTACTGCAACTGTGATTCCTTTATATGAATGACAACATTAATTTCCTAGACTATCAGTATAGTCTTCCTCTTGTGGCCTCTAACCCTAAGCCTATTACAGAAAAGGTATGTTAAATCATTAAGTGCTGGAATATGAAATTAAGTAAAAGCAAACAATTCAATTTGAAAATCCCTTCAACAGTGGAAGGGACCTTCTTTGTACTAGAGCCTGTTGTGGCCCAAAATTAGGAATGTGTTATAAACTACCAGTGCTTAGAGTAGAGGGAAACAAGTATCCTTTGTAGAAACTGAGTCTGAAGCTGTGAATCATGCATTTAAGTAACAGAGCTGTACGTAAACATCCATAGATTTGTAGGGAAAGATTAGGTTGCATTTGATGATAGGCTTAGGTGGTTTTTTTAATGACCCCAACCTAACATTGATCTGATGAGTTTCAGAAAAATAGTCTTGAATTCAAGAGCACTCTCTTCCTTGGAGAGGAGGTTTCCATGTTAATGGATATGCCAACTTTATTCAGTGAAAATGAACATCAAAATCTTCTGAATGATGATTCTTTCAGGCTATTTTAATTGGGCTTTTTAGTATCATAATTCAGTCAAAAGAAAAAGGAAGAAATCACTATAGATTCATTTGTAACCTTATCCCGTTTGGGAAAAAAATTAATAATATATTACTTCATCTTTCCTAGGAAATTTGATTTCGTAGAAAGATCCTGGTGTTAAATCATTTTATAAAACTGTTATTTCCAGCATTGCCAATCACTTTATTTTCTTAGTCTGTAGAATTTGGCCCAAATCAAAGGTTCTCACTTTGGCTTATTTTATAAGTCTTCCAGGGCCCAAGTCTAGCACAAATTGCTTCTTCAATTTCAAGATGAGTTGAAAAATGACAATTTGAGAGGCGTAGAGCACTGCAAAGTAAATATCCATCACTCACCTCCATATCTCTATCCTGCCCCATCCCCAGGTCCATGGGTTCCATGATCTAAAAATTAATATCTTGCTTTCTTAATCAGAATGTAAATATTAACCAGAAATTGCCTAGATCTGGGGACTAATGGAAGTAGATTAGGAGATTAGAGCTAGATCTCATCAGGAGCCATACCTGATGCCATTCATCAGCTAGTGAAGGAGGGCAGGAGCATTGTTCAGGCCACATGGCACCCTGGGATCTTCAAGCTGGCCCAGGTATAAGCACTCTGGAGTCATAATTTATTAAAATCCTGGTGCCAAAATTGTTCTGAATAACTAAGAGTGCAAGTTGATTGTGCATGGTGATTGTATGAGACCCCTAAAGTGTTAGCCCAGATAAAGCTTCTCATTTTACTTCTTATAAAAGAACATCCAAGTCATCCTCTCTCTTCCCTCTCTTTCTCCCTCCCTCTACCCATCCTCTTACCCAAGTACAATTTTTGTGCAATGACAAATCATAATGGGCTGGGAAAACATATTACCAAGAAGATTTGAATCAGCAAAGGCTTTCCTCCAGCATAAAATTTTATAACCTGAATTGAATTAAACATGGTAGATTAATTAAATACAATTTGTATTATAGTGATCAGGGAATGTTCTAGGTATTATTGCTGCATAACAGACTACCCCAAAACTTAGTGGCATAAAACCATAATTTGTGATGCCCTTAGATTCTCTGGGTCAAGAATTCAGACAGGACACAGTAGGGATAGCTTATCTCTTTACATAAGGTCAAGGCCCTCAGCAAGGGAGACCCAAGGGCTGGGGGTGACTTGATGATTAGGGGCTGAAATGATTGATTCGGAGGCTTCTTTCTGACATGTCTAGTGGTTGCTGATGATTTCAGGCTGGGCGCTCATAGGGCAATTAGCTAAAGTGCCAAAAAGTAGACCTTCTCAGCATGACAGTCTCAGGATAGCCAGACTTCATACTTGAGCGTAAAGAGTGAATATCCCAAGAGAACCAGGAGGAGGCTGCATGGCCTTTGCTGACCTAGCCTTATACAGTGTCATTTCCATAGAATAGAATATTGCTTACATCCCAGACTCAAGGGAAGGAGTGGAAAATCCCACCTCTCAATGTGTCAAAAAATTTTTATACATGCTTTAAATATGTTTCACAGTAGCGTCATCCATATGAATCATACCTATCAAGAGCTAGAGCCACAATAGAAAGAAAAAAGACTATAGTGGTTGCAATTTTGATTACATGTGTATCTCAGTAATTATAGGTAGTAAGAAAGATGGAGATAAAGTATATGAGGACAGCATATGACAGTATATGAGGAAAGTATATGAGATCAGTATATGACAATACTAATGGCTATTGGAAATGCTTGATATAACTGAGCTTGGAAAGTCCAGGTTTCTTCACAAATATTAAGGTTTTATAACTGTACATTTAAAGATTTTTGAAAAAAGATTTTCAAAACAGATTTTTGAAAACAGATTTTCAGAATTCCTACAAGATAAATAACTTAGAATTGCAAGTTGTAAAACTTCTAGGTTCTCACTGCCTTTGCCTCTTGAAAACAATTGTTTTATAACCAGTGCTTAAACTTTTTGTTATGGAAAATTTCTTGGAAGTGCAGCTATATATTGATTGAATTTATTATAGCTATATTGATTATTTATACTAGACTTACTCAATGTCACTTAATACCCCACAGAAAAGCCCTAATTTCTCTTCAATCCTCCTTTGGCCACATTCCATTTTATTGAGTCTCTCCCTGCACTGTACTCATATTTGTCATGACTTATAAGCATTTTAATTCCTAAAGGGTAGTCTACTCATTAGAGTGAGAGAAAATGCATTCATGTTGGTGTCTTTGATCTTTGAGGCACTACATGATTTCAGTTTGTCTCAGATCCTCAGTTTCCTCTCTATAATAATGAATCTGGAAAGAAAATTGCATAACCTTGTTTTAGACAAAAATCTCTTATGGCTTAAAAAAAATTTTTTTAATGTTTATTTGTGAGAGAGAGAGGCAGAGAGTGAGTGGGGGAGGGGCAGAAAGAGAAGGATACACAGAATCTGAATCAGGCTCCAGGCTCTGAGCTGTCAGCACAGAGCCCAATGCAGGGCTCGAACCCACAAACCATGAGATCATGACCTGAGCCGAAGCTGGATGCTCAACTGACTGAGCCATCCAGGCTCCCCTCTTTCTTATGACTTTTAAATGATGAGATGAAAAAAATTTGCCCCCTTGAGAAGAGAGAAGGTAAGATGGAGCGACCAGTGGGGACCCAAGGAGATTAAAAGGCCTCCATTTTGAGCATAGAGCTCTGTGGTTCCAGAGAGAGCCAACCAAGGACAACTTTGACAGAAGAGATTATGGACTGAGGTAGGTCAGAATAATAGACGGTTTAAAGGATATAATTAACAACCTTCCTCTGAAGAGTAGAACAACAGCCTTAGAAAGAGGGGTCAAGAGCCCTTTTTGAAAGGCCTCAGGGCAACATCCTTCTTCCAAGCATAAGGGAAAGCAAATGTTTAAATAAGGAGCTCACCTACTAGTTACAGAGTGACTTCACTTACGTGTAGGAGTTTGTACTTGCTCAGATCAGGTACCATGTCACTTACAGGAACAAGTCTATTAGCGTGTATGATAGTCTCCAAAAATATAGGAAAAATATGTGTGCATGTCCCCTATGAACGTATTTGTAGAGAATAAAAAACACGGGGAAATTATCTTGCACAGGAATAGTTGCAGACCTGTTCTTGTCGCTTAACTTCCGATTCGTCAACTCAGTAAGTCATGAGTGAAAACTTCTGTGGAAAAGGTTTTAGAATTCAAAAGCAATTGATCACTCCACACCCAAACCTCTGTTTGGCTCCTCGGATGATGCTGCTATGGGGCCTCCTCCCTTTGCTCTGCTCTGCACACGCAGAGAGGAGGTGGAGCCAAGGAAGTTGAAAGTTCTTGACACCACTGCCAGGCAGGACAAGTCTGGCAACTTTCCGAACAATAGAAATTAAATGGTCAAATTCTGTATTTCTCCCAGACTGATATGACTGGAGACTGATGACCAGAGACTGATATGACCAGAGACTGATATGACCTCTCCATTGGAAGTTGCTTAGTGTAAACCTGCCAATTACCACTGTAAACCATTGAGGGGCAGCTATAATTGAGCCGTTTGAGAATGGATGGTAGGCTACCTGCTGAGAGGGATTGGGGGGAGGGGGGTTGGTTTTAAATACTCTGAAAGAAACAACCCTTCTTGCTAAGGATTAGTGCCTGAGTTGCGGTCACTGATATGAATAGGCAACTATACGTGATCATCAGATGATGGAAGCATGAGTTCTAATTGGTTGAATTTATTTAAAGTTCCAGTTGGTCAGAAAATCACTCATTCCTAAGTTATGACAGCTATTGCTGTGAGGCAATCATGTGTGGATTTTATATTTTACCTGGGTTATGAGTTTTAATTTATTCTAAATAATTATCTGGATTCTAAAGATGATGTGCTCCAAAACACATTGTGTTCTTTTCAAATGGAGCTGAAAACATATGACATCTATATATGGTACAATTACTTACAAGCTTTATTTATATGACTTCCAAGGGAAGCTTTTAATATATGACGATTAGTTCTAAATCTATGTCAGGGTAGGTGAATGTTCATTTTCCGTTAGCCTGGCTTTCTTCAAACTGAAGGTCAAATGGTTGATAAATCCATTTAGCGTGTTTTGACCTACAATTTTTAAAAGAAACAGGATGAAATGGAATAGAATGGAATGGAATGGAATGGAATGGAATGGAATGGAATGGAATGAAATAGAAAATACCAGAATGCATGAAGTAAAAGTTAATACCATTTCATGTAACTTTAATTTCAGTCTCGTGTGTAGTGTTATTCTGGACCAAAATGGAAAACTTATGTCTTTCTGAGGGTCATAATACAAAAGGTTAAAATCCTTTAGGCTAGCCACTGGTTCTTGGTCTGGATACTCTCTAATATTTGTCTAATTGACTTCATTATCAAGTCTCTTCTCTGAGATTTGAGTAACTTGGCCAAGATCAATATAAGGTGGTACTAAGACCGATGGCTCATCTATCCACTCTCTCCTGAATTTCTTCAACTTTCAAGCTGGACAGAAAATACTCTTACTCTAAAACATGCTACAAAACCTATCAAAAATATATCTGTGATAATGCTACTTTATATTTCTGCAACCTCTTTTCTTAATGGTGCTAGGCTTATAGATATTAATGCACATGATACCTGTGTGTTAAAATTGTCTGTTTCCTGATGGGAAAGCTGATAAAACCATAAAATAAAGGGCTTTAAGGGCTCCTATTCCAGGACAAGTTTTCAACTCTATCTTTCAAGACACATGGCTTTCCAACCTGTTGTAGGTTTCTCTATCAGTAAGTTCTTATTTATATCCAAACTATTTTCTTTTAAAAAAATATTTATTTTTGAGAGAGAAAGAGATAGAGGAGTGAGTGGGGAGGGTCAGAGAGTGAGGGAGAGAGAGAAGCCTAAGCAGGCTCCGCGCTTTCAGCACAGAGCGCGATGCAGAGCTTGAACCCACAGACCGCGAGATCATGACCTCACACGAAATCAGGAGTTGGACACTTAACCAACTGAGCCACCCATGTGTCCCTCAAGCTGTTTTCTCTTTAATCCCATCTCATTTCCACACTTTCTGTCCTCTGTGGAGAAATTCATAGAGAAAATGGTTTAAGCAGTAAAGCTTAAAGAATACATCTGGGAATCCAGAAATTTTATTCTCAAACTTTAAACTGGGAGCTGTTGAACTCTTCTCAGAAGTGTATAGAGACTCCTGTGACCGTCCCATCCCTAGTCTCCATTTCCTCCAGTCTCCATGCCCCACATCGCCTTTCAACCAAAACTTGGAGCAGCTAATTCTTTCCTTGGGTCTCTCAGTGAGGAAGTGGGCCAGAGAGGGAAGGACTGCACCCAGGCCATTAAATCTCCTTGGCAACTTGCCTAAATCTAAAAGAGGAGAAGGGAACTGTAAGGAGAAGAAGAGGAATATACCAAAATACATTCCAGATGGAGCCAAAGATTGAAGTATAACAATGCAACCATAAATGTCCTGGAGGAAAATATGGAGTTTTTTTTTAATTCTTGAAGGGTAAAAATAATGACCCCCCCCCCAAAAAAAACCCAAACAACAAAAAGAAGGCATAAAAGAAAGAGTCAGTAAATTCAACTACTCAAAAAGTAAGACTTTCTATTCCATTGAAATACACATATACAATGTTAAACGTCAAAGGAGGTGAAATATCTGCTATAATTTATATAGTAAAAGAACTAATTTCTATAATATGTAGAGAACTCCTATGAGCCAAAAAGAAAGAACCAAATAATACAACGTAAAAATGAACAAATAAATAGGAACTAAAGGTCTTTTAAAAATGTTATCTTTCACTTATAATAGGAAAGTGCAAATTAAAATGGCACACTAATTTTCAGTTATCAGATGAGCAAAGATTTAAAAATCAGTAACATTATTTAGATTAAGGTGTAAGGAAAGAGATATTCTCATACATTTGTAGTAGGTGTGCAAATTGATACAACCTTTTCGGAGGATAATTAACCATACTTATCAATAGTTTAAACATACAGACACCGTGACTCATCAATTCCATTCCTAGGATTTTATCAGATAGATATTCTCATACATAATGAAAAAACCGTATGTCCAAGACTACGGAAGAATTTTTTGTTGGGGAAAAAAAGCAAGCAACCTTAATTCTCATCTGAAAAAGGAAAGGCAAAATAAATTATTTATGTTCATTTGGACTGGATTACAAATACAGTCATTGAGCAGCTCTATGTGTATGAATGTGGAACCGTTGGTGAAGTATGTTAAATGAGAAGAGCAAGGGGAGCCTGGATGGCTCAGTCGGTTAAGTTCCGACTTCAGCTCAGGTTATGATCTCGCGGTCCGTGAGTTCCAGCCCCACATCATGCTCTGGGCTGATGGCTCAGAGCCTGGAGCCTGCTTTGGATTCTGTGTCTCCCTCTCTCTCAGCCCCTCCCCCATTCATGCTCTGTCTCTCGCTGTCTCAAAAATAAATAAACTTAAAAAAAAGAAAGTGGCCTTTAAATGAGAAGAGCAAGCCACAAACTCTTTGTGGAGTACACAGCTATTTGTGGAAACAGAAAGGGAGTGGCTATTATTCATACATGCTGTGTATGCTTAGAACATCTGGAAGAATATGCAACCAGATAACATTCATTGACTCCAATGAAGAGCAAGGTAGGCTTACATAGTCATGATTTAGCCTATCCTCCTTTATCCTTTTCTCGCTTTTGAATCTTGTACAGTATGAATGGATCACCTAATGAAAAGGTATTTTATTTTAATTAAGAGAAAAGAAAGGAAAAAAACAGAGAAAATGGCTGAGGGAAAGAATAGGAGGGAGAAAGATATAGAAAAGTAGATGAGTTTTACTTCTTTTTGCTAATATTTATTTATTTTTGAGAGGGAAAGCACAAGCAGGGGAGGGGAAGAGAGAGAGGGGAACAGAGAAACTGAACCAGGCTCCATGCTGACACAGCACCCCTGGTGCAGGACTCAAAGTCACAAACTGCGAGATCATGACCGGAGTCAATGTTGGACACTCAACTGACTGAGCCACCCAGGCGCCCATGAGTTTTATTTCTAATCTGGAAATTCAAAACTCACAAATTGGAATTTAGTCAATAAACATGTAAGGATTTTCATTTCAGTGGTGTGTTAGCTGCCTAGGCATAACCAAACACTCTGGGTTCATGGAGTCATTCTAACTTTAGTATTGCAAGAAAATGACTCAAGTCCTCTTCCTGCTGGAGGAGCTCAGTGTTCGCCACCTCCAAGGCTTCTCGGAGTAGTAACATTTCCTCTGTGCACCTCTTATCCTATTTCCTGAATGGCATGAGGTTCTTAATTACACTTATATAGTTTATCCTACAGCTTTGTGTCTTTCTGCCCTTTGCCAACTCAAATGAGTAACACAGCCTGTTACTTATTTTAATTTCCCTCCCAAAGTCTCTCAGAAAAAGCAGTTGGTCACAGGAGAAAGTTTCATCACAGCATGGCACAATAGATGGTCAATATTAGATAACAGATTGCCCTGGATTTAAAAGTCTTTGGGAATTTCTTAGAAACCTATTTTCTCTAACATATAGATTTGTGCCTGGTCTCAGGGCCTCAGAAACTCAGATTCTCCCCAGCACCCCTTCTTTTCTCCTGTCCCTAGAACATCAGAATGGCTGCTTTTTTATCAAGGAGGGCAATCCATTTTTGCCTCTTCTGCCTTGGGAATTCTTCCAGAGGCTTTAAAAGAATCTTCTCCGTGGGGCACCTGGGTGGTTCAGTTGCTTGTGTCAGAGTCTTGATTTCAGCTCAGGTTATGATCCCAGGGTCATGGGATCGAGCCCCATCAGGCTTCGCACTGACTGTGGAGCCTGCTTGAGATTCTCTCTCTCTCTCTCTCTCTCTCTCTCTCTCGCTCTGTCTCTCTCTCTGTCTCTCTCTCTTTCTGTCTCATTTTCCCTCTCCCTCTGCCCCCTCCCCTGCTCATGCTCTTGCCCTCTCTCTAAAAAAAAAAAGAAAAAAAAGACTTTTTCCACCAACTGCATTACACTAGTAATGGGGGGAAGAAAGGTCTAAATGCTCAGTTATAGAGGACTGATTACATAAATTGTAATACGCCAACACAATGGAGAATGATACATTCACTACAAATTATTTGAAATTCCATATTTACAGGAATAGAAAAAATTTTATAACATATCAAGTGAAGTAAGAAGTTTGCAAAATAATGTGTGTATAGTCAATGTATATGATATAAATACGTATATAGTATGCATATGATATATACGTATGTAATGTGTATACGTATGTTCATACATATATATGTATATGAATATATTATCCCATTTTAAAAATTTATTTTGAGACAGAGAGAGAGAGAGTGTGAGCAGGGTAGGGGCAGAGAGCGAAGGAGTGAAAGAATCCCAAGCAGGCTCTACGCTGTCAGCACAGCATGCACCATATCTCATGCACCATATCATGACCTGAGTTGAAATCAAGAACCAGACACTTAACTGACTGAGTCATCGAGGAGCCCATATATTATCCCATTTTTTAAACACTCTACATAATATACATGTTTATATTTGTTGGAAGTATAGACATCAAAATGTTAACTGTATAACTCTTGGGGTGGCTTAGAGGATTTATTTATATTTTGAAGATATAATTATTCTGCAATAAGTATCTATTGCTTAAAAAAAAATAAAAGTATAAAAGAAAATATCCACTGGGCAAGAGGGTAGCAGTGACAACAACTCCCCAGGGTCTTTCAGGGGCAGACTTCTGCTCTAAATAATCGGCTGATACAGTTAGAATCAGCCACTCCTGCCCCCCAGATGCCTGGTCCCTAAAGAGACCCTTTCCTTTCGTGCTCTCTTCCCCCAACACCTATTTTATAGGAGAATCTCTATCTTTGCTAAGAAAAGGTGAGATTCGAAAAGAATAAAAAATAAGAAAAAGCACAGAATTTCCTTTCCTTTTTTCTTAAAACAGTAGGCAATTCAAATATTTAATGTGATGTTTTCTATAACTTTTCCATCTTAAGAGGTATTACAAGTTGGCCCCTCTTCTCTTCCCAGGTAGCCTCAAAGAAGGAGGATGAAATCTCATCCTCTAAGTCAACAAGATGAGACTGAGCTAAAAAGGGAAAAGACTTCCTAGGGGAACATGAGCATCAGTGATAAAGTATATATCAGAACCAGAAACCCCAGGGAATCTACCATTAGACTGTAGGGCCAAACAGAAAGGAAGCTGGATATGAAACACCAGTGTGGGCTTACTGGTGGGCACAAGCTGGGTATGAGACCATACCTGGCCTGCACACTGGCAGGCTAGGCAGAGATGTCTACGTGCAAAGGATTGCAGCCTGATTCCTAAGTCAGAACAGATTGTCTCCCTTTACCCTAGGCACCTTCTTCTGAAAACTTGGCATGTTTTATCTTTAGGGACCTCAGAGATCATTTAATATGCCTTTCTCATCTGAGGAACCAAAACCGAGACAGGTTAATGGATTTCGACAAGTTCACAGAGCTAGTTAATAGAAGAGCCAAGAGAAAGCCCACGGGGCTGGGCTAAAGAAGTAAACACATTTGGGATGACCACGTGAATAAATGAATGACTGTCCCAATACAAGTATGGAACTCATTCTAGATCTAACACATGCTGCTTGCATTGCCCGACCATTGGGTGCTCTGTACATTTCCTCAGAGCATACCAGAAGGAATTGGTTGTCCACAGTAAATATTCATACAGATGTGCCTTACTTTGGGACACACAGGGCTACATTATAGGTAGATCTGACTATATCTCAAATACATAGGAACAACTCTGCTTAAATAAAATTCTTTGTGAAATAGGTAAATTTTCTGGAAGAGAATAATCAACCTCAACTTATCTGCTATCTCACTCCAAATTTTCATGCATAACATGCGCTTTGCATGGATCTTCCTGTAGTAAGTGACCTGAAGGAGCTAACGGAGCATCCATCCTTCGTATGTGAACACAGCCTGGTAACCTCCACTAGAGAACATACATTTTGAATCATGATCACCAGTGTACTTACAGAATCCAAAGTTCAACTCTTTGTGTACGTTGTCCATGATATTTTCCTCTGTGGATTGAGAACAATTTTATAAAGTGTCCTTCTGTGTGTAAGTTTCTTGGACATTCTAAAGTGAGGCTGAGAGGGCAGGATCACTGATTGTGACCGAATTCGTTGAAGTGGAGCATATATCACAGCTCCCTGTGCGGGAGGCCCTATTAACGTACAGCAGGGTCATAAGCTCAAATGCCCAGAGAGGCCAGATAGGGGATCTACATGAGCACAGCATGTTAGGTGAGAGAAGTTAGGGGGATTTGTTTGGGCAGTGGAGAGCAGAAAGTCAGTGCCCCGTCCAATGGGGGTGGGTTCTACTCAGCTGTAATTCATTGTTACCAGGCAGAAATATATCCCAGGTTTTGATAGACTGTCCAATTGTCAAGAGAAAATCTAAATCTATACATTTTAATGTAAAATCGTTCAACTTGTTAATGTTGGTAACTAGTTCAAATTTCTTTGAAAACATGGCAAGTGATGGTCAAGTAAAAAGCTCTTTGGCCCACTGGTGACCATTTTTGAGGTTTCTGGACACCCTATAAAGATATTTAGTGAGTGAGATTAAATAGTATAAATGCGCGCATTCATTTTCTGAATAAAACACAGAGAAAGACCACTTATCTTTTTATACAAATCTTATGTATCCTTTAATCTACTTTAATCACTTCTAAATCAACTTAAATCACTTAAATCACTTAAATCACTTAAATCAACTTAAATCACTTAAATCACTTAAATCAACTTCCTAAAGTTGTCCCCAACTCTCTTACGTCATATATCTGTATGGTCTGTACTACACAGTCCATGCTAAATAAACTCTGTCCTCTTTCTCCTTGTTTGCAATTGTTTCACATGTGCAGATCTTATATTAAGACTTCATTATAAATAATTCCAGGACAAAAACCATAATCTAATAGTTCTTTTATGCCAGCCTCAAAGTTCAATAAACATTTGCAGTTGTTTTTTTTTTTTTTTCAGTAAAGGAAAAAGAGGATAGCCTTTGCTGACACACAAATACATAGTTATACTAGAAATGAGTTGAGTATCTTGACGTTCCTGAATTTCTAGCCTAGGCAAGAGAACAAATCCAAGTCTGTGGGCACTGTGCCCTGCGGAGCTGAGAAGCACTGGCTTGCTATAAATTTTTAAGAAGAAAGCAGTTAGTAGAATAGTTATGAGTTCATCATGCCTTTTCTAGAATAAAAATATTGTAGAATGTATATTATCCAATGGAGGTGATGTGGTCCTATGTAAGTCCTGACTTCAAAAAGTTTTCTGAGCCAACTCTTGTCTGCAGGAAACCTGCCATTGGTTTAGGCAGTAAGAGAATGGTAGTCTCACTTAGAGAAGGTCGAACTCATGTTTCACATTCACAAGTCAGAACTTCTTGGGCTATTTTAGAGCGATTTGAAGCAGCAGAATCATGAGCTGCAGTCAACCTTAATCCAGAAATGAACGCATTGGGAGGAGAAATGGAGCAAGCACTGAAACTCTGGAAATGACCAACCGCTATCTTTGTCCCGATGGGTGGCCAAGCGATGGCTCTCATCACAAGCAAGTTTTGCAGTATGCTGGACATTAAAGTTATCTCTACACTAACAGAAGCAGGCTTCAGAGTCAGAACAGCTAGGCATGTGTGTCAGGGCAACCACAAACGTGTCTGGGAGGGGGCCTAGTGTTTGGGTTGAATTGGCCAGTACCACTTGCACGTTGAGAAGTGTGGAAACAATACCCCTGTGGATCCCTAAGTCCGCTGAGCTTGATGTGATGGGGAATCCAAAGGCTAAAGTGAACAGACCAGTTCTGATGTGAATTGACTATCTGACCAAAGAAAAGCATTGTATTTTCTTCCTTACTGGGAAATACTGAAAAAATACTCACAGAGCACTTTTACTGAAAATGTTTTCTCTCTCCATACTCCTTATTTTCACAAAACGACCTATGTGCCTTTCAGATACTTCGCAGTTCTCATCATTTTCTGCATATTATTTAGTAGTTAAAAAAAAAAAAAGAAAAACATTACCAAGTAAACAGGACTCATTACATTAGGAAGTAGATTTTGGAATGCAAAAAAAAAAAAATGAATGCTTTGGTTACTAAAAATAATGCCTCGACTTAGGCAAACAATACTTGGGTCAAAATAAACGTTAACATTGTTTAGAAAATTTAGTTGTATCTCTGATATAATTATCACCTTCTATTCAATAGAATTTTCTAAATAATTAAACGTCTTTTTTTACTTATCACTGTGTTGATCCAATTACATCTTCATCTGTAAATTTGTTTAAGTTGCTAATAAAAAGCAAATGCGGAAAATACAATGAATATATCTTCAGGATAATGGTGTTTATCTAAAAGTTACTATTAATTACAATGACAGAGTAATTTGGATTTCCTTTCTTAATTGCCTCTTATATTTCTCTCAACAGCCTTTACATCCAGTTTTTATTTCTCATGAGGCTTCTTCTGGTTGGAAACTACCAAATTTCATCAGGTAAGGAGTACTAAATGTGAACCTGAAAAGCTTGTTGTGAAGGAACCCAAGTTTAGAAAATCCAAAGATGTGTCAGCTCTGGACAAACGTCTAGAATATGAACTAGGAAAAGTCCAGCAAGATCTCTAGTTATTTTAGTGGATCTGACAGTTTGGTCCCCACACCAACAGCATCAGTGCCACCTGGAAACTTGTTAGCCATGCAAACTCTTGGGCCCTTCCTTGTGCTTTAACAAACTTGCCAGGTGTTTCTGATGCATACACAAGTCTGAGAATCTCTGCTTTAGATGGGCTTTATGGACCAAAGGAACAGAAAATATCTCCTCTGGATTGATGGAATTTGATGGATTTGATGTCTCTTCTTCCTTTCTTTTCTCCATTGTCTTTTCCTCCTTCCTGCAAGTTCATCCATTACTCATTTAGCAAGCTCAAGTTTGCTTCACAAAATCATACTACATTAAAACCTGTAATTACTGTCTTTATGACAACTTAATTGCTATCTAATATGGGACTCCATCAAAATTAGCTATGCAGTAGAAGTCGACTAATTAACTTTTTTTAAATCCTTTTTTAGGCTTTAGAAGGAAAACCTCTGTAGTCACATAAGACACATCTAGAAAAGGGTGCCCACTTTCTAAGACGGTTGCCTTTTATACCTAATATCTGTAGGACAGTCTCTTTACAAGTTAATATTTTTATCTGGGCTGCAAGTGTTGAAGTTTCACCTCTGAAGTCATCTGCAAGGATTGTGTGGTCCAAAAGGAGCTCATGTTCTCTTGTAGTGTTTAGGATATGTTTGAGGTCTGAACAGTATTTGTTATCTCTAATTCTGGAAGCCATTTCACCACCAGCCTTAATGTAATTTGGTATAATCCTGTGCATACCTATGAATGTCTGCTAATCTATGAATTATGCTGTCATTCTGAAGTGATTGCTAAATGCTGCCCCCAAAATGCCTTTGTTCAAGATATCCCTCCCTTGCAGAGAGCTACATGATTTCTTCTCTGTAGCATGCATATTTCATGGGCAAGTAGGTATTGGAGTCTCTAAGACTGTTTGCTCGTTTGTAAACTGGAGACAATGAAAGAATCTACTTGTTAGTATTGTTGTAAGAAATAATGAAAATAATCTAGATGCACTTAGCACAGTGCCTGGCTAAATAAATATTAGCTATGATTAAAAAATTATTAATAGAATTATACATTCAAAAATGTCACCTTAGACCTCATACCATTAAAAACAAGCACAAAGGGGAGAGATCAAGTGTCTCTTCCTTGCATGATTCCAACCACTACTACATTATATTTTCCATCGAGATTTACTGTTGTCAGCTCTCTGCTCTCTTAATTCCTTGGCCACTGCTGGAACTCCAGCATGGGGCCAGGTAGAATTAAATACATGATAGAGTGTAGAAATCCATCATCCACGGCCGACCTGTAGGGCTAGGAGAGCACAGAGTAGTGTCTGCAATTAGTTCCTCTAATACCTATCAGCCCTTTAGAGCAAAATCCAAAAGGCCAACGGGATGACCCAAGTGCAGGCATCAGAAGTCAGAAGGCATAAAGAGAACTCTGAAAGGTGATTTACCTCCCTAACCTCTATTCAACTTACAAAACACAACATGTATCCAATTTTTAAAGATTTCGGGAGAAGGAAATTTCCCTAATATCTCATATAGATACTGATATAAATAGATTTATGACTAATAAATCTAACAAATAGATGACTTTGGCGAGAGAAAGGATGCAGAGATAGGAAAGGAGATTCTTGGAACAGAGGTATATAAAACATTAGGATTAAATAAATGTCCAATAAACAAGAGATTTCTGACTTTGAATTAGTGACATAGAAAAATGAGAAACATCTGGAATCTGTACTTATTTTGCTGGTCAGAAACACAGTTGAGGTCCTTTTTTAAATTGTTTACTTTGTAAAGACTTATTAAAAACAAATGTCTAAGGTGGTTGAGAAGAGAATGTAGTTTAATTCAGAACCCCAAGGCCTTAAAGGGAACTCTTTAATTTCAAAGAGTTTTTACTTTCCATCAACTAAGCTTAATTCTGTCTCCTCAAAGGAGTCCTTTTGTTCCATTTTAATACACAGTTGAAGAGTCAAAGGCTTACAGACCTATTTGAAATTTAATAGTACATTTTTGGGGGAAGATAGAGGACTCGTTTTTCTCATGATTCTTAAGTTATTTTATATGATTTTTCCATAACCAGAACTCCTCCATAATAAAATAATCTAATGGAAGGATATCTACCTAGACATTGGCTCTTATTTTTATTAATGATGCAGTTGGGAATTATAAGTGAGGTTGTTTCCCTCTTTTATTTCTGAGAAAGATTAGTTCTATGGATAGGCTTCTGCCCAAGATGGACTAGGGAGTGAGTATACAACAGGTTTATGGGTTACTTAAATCCTACTGTGTTCTCAATTGGGGCTTTCACATGCCCTTGCTGGGGCTCATAACTAGTCACTCACTAGAAGGAAAGCAGGCCAATGAGGTGACCCAGGGTGTTGGGATTCTGAAGGGACCACCTCCCCGCCCTCTCCCGCCCTGGGGATTATTTCATGCCAATACCCTGCTGTGCCTTTTATCATCCTTTCTTCCTGTATGAGACAAGGGAGAAGGGAGGTGGGAGGGATGATGAAAAGGAGATTTCTGGAAGTGAAATAGGTATTCTCTCCTCCTACATCAATCTGCTATTCTTCTTAAGTACTTTACAAGAAAGTAAATATTGTGAAGAGCCAGATCTCAGGTGAGCCATGGAATGGAATTGTACATTAGACATAAAGTGTATTAATGAAATTCTGGGGGCATACTGACTTCCCATGATGCTACTGCTGAACCAGTCTCATGCCGGTCTTTTGTATTCAGATCATGGTAATGAAGAAAGTCCCCGTGTCTTCTCTTTTTTATACCCAAGTTATTAAATTCAGGAGTGTGGACCGCTTTACCTTACAAGAGGCAAGGGTTGAGGGCAGATGACCACATGCCAAAGCTGTCATTCTCAAAAAGAACAGAAGAATCTCCACTTATAGTTCAGACCACAGGCCTGGTTGTCTTTCTCATGAAGTAGCTTTACTGTAAATTAACAACTAGGAATACTTTGCAGGGATGGGGGGTGGGAGGTGGGGGGAGTGGTGTGGAGCTAAGTTTGCTTTCTAGGAGGCATTCCCAGAATCCCGTAATCATTAGCTTAGCTCTTGTTAAATTCATCATCCTCCAGCCTATTTTTTATTTTCTACTTGAAACATCTCTTTAGATAATGGTTTCCATAGAATGAATAGCCACTGTGTGGCTTCATGCTTTATTTTATATATGCAAAACCTACCTTTGATTCATTTTGAGGACAGTCCTTGGTGTTCTCTCCCTACCCTATTCTTTATGGTTTAGTAAGCATCAGTCCTCTCTGCCTCCAGCCTTCATCTTTTCGGACTGAAAGGTGTGATAATTCTCCCTTACACTCGGCCTTTCTAGTTCCCTTTTCTGGACGTGCCCTGGAGTTTATTGGCCCAAAGAATTCCAAGCATATAGGGCAGTATATGTGCAAAAGCAGAATATAAATATTCACCAAACCTTTAAAACTACCCTAGGAAAAAAGTGTGTATTTTTTAAGATCTATATGGATTTTGTAATCCTAAAATAAAATATAAACCCATTGCTTTCATATAAGACCAATGTGGATTTTTTCCAACACACTGTGAAGCCTATAAAAATAACTTTTCTGTGTCTAGAGAGATGATGCCCACCAGTTACTCAAAATGGCTGCCAGGAACACTTCCATTAATTCTAGTTTATAACTGAGAATGGCTTAAATTTTCATCTTAAGATTTATTACTTAATGTAATTTTAAAATATGGCTTAAATTTTAATTTTAAGATCCAGAGATGATCTAAAATAAAAATTTGAAGGGAAAGAATTCAGGTCGATTTTCTACTGACGTGAAATGATTGTGTAAAAGACAGGCTATGATTATAAAGACAGCTTTGTCTGCGCTCCTTGTGTGTCAGGTCTTTGGTCTTACGTCAGCTGAAGGGGCCCACCTGGCTTTGACTTCTCCCATAGATGCTCCTTGGCTGAGGGGAGTGGAATTACCTTTCGGTGACCTCCCTGTACTGGCTATACTTCATGGACTTCCTGGGTACCCATCAAACTGTTTCCATTTTCATGAGATTTTACAGAACTTTAAGTCTTCTAGTCACAAATTGTTTTCTTTGTGAAACCCTCAGACATTTGCTTTCCCTCTTCATCACAATGGCAGGAATAGAGCTTTCACATGATTTTTTAATGGGATTCAGCTGCCCAAACTGCAGTGCCTTCAGCTGCACTTTGGAATTTGCTATGTCTCTGCCTTATTTTTCATTTGCAGATGTCTGGAACTCAACCTCTTCTCTCCTCTTCTCTCCTCTCCTCTCTCCTCTCCTCTCCTCTCCTCTCTCCTCTCCTCTCCTCTCTCCCCTCCCCTCCCCTCCCCTCCCCTCCCCTCCCCTCCCCTCCCCTCCCCTCCCCTCCCCTCCCCTCCCCTCCCCTCCCCTCCCCTCCCCTCCCCTCCTCTTCTCTTCTCTTCTCTTCTCTTCTCTTCTCTTCTCTTCTCTTCTCTTCTCTTCTCTTCTCTCTCTGTCTCAACCAGCAAGAGCTCATGGACATGAGCTGTATCCTTGTGAACGTGAACCTATCAGTAGATATTCCCAAATGAGGCAAATGTCACCCTATTTCAGCCAGTTTCGGCTATGGTCACACATTTTTTAAGAAAATAGATATACACTGGAGCACCAGGTGCCTGTCAGCACCAGGCAGTCACCGGCCATCAAGTGTGACCATGAGCCAGAACAAATCCAGCTTGAGCCCTGTGGTCAGCGGTGGGGAGAGGAGAAGCCAGCATATGAGAGATAAAGGGGAGTCAAAATAATTCAAAGATCAGGGCAAGCTTGACACCCAAGACACAGGAAGACGATTTGTAGGAAGAGTCTCTGACACCAGGGTGCATGGAGAGCGGGAACCACAGGGACAAAGCATGAGGAATCACAAGGCAAGTGTATGTGCCAGCATCAAAGGAGCCCTTCTGATCATTTCCTGCTTCTGAATGTCTCCACATTCCTGTGGGACTGACAGTAAGCCCAGTATAGGTGGGAACAGGGGAATGAGATGAGAACAGACACAAAGAATCTGATGTATCTTTTAGTAGGAGGGGCAGTGACATAGAGGAGGAAGAATTCTTTAAAAGCACACATAGGAACATTAAACATAATGTAGTTTGCCAAGTCCATTCACACCGACTGAAAATTCCTCTGTCTTCTAGCTTTACACATGCCTATCTCATTTCTTCTTTTGAAGCAGACTGCTTTTTAAAATCTTTATCCTATAAAATTCAACATATTATCTCCTGTGACAGACCTTGTTTCTGCACTCCATAAGTAAACATCACCCAATACGTCCTTCCACCCCTAAACTAACAAACTCCATCTTTTCTTTGAACCCCAGCATATTATCTCTTGGCCCAGTTCTCAGTGTTTCCATTTTCCACCATCTGCAAAATCTTCCCTGTCTTCAGAGCCCGTAACAGTAAAGATCTATGCACGCTGGGGACAGGAGTGTCCCAATATCGAATTAGTTACTTTGACCATCTTGTTTGGCCTGTTGTGTATGGAAAACAGGTCCTTGTCCTGGTTCCATCTTGCACTGGCCATGAACATGAGGCAAGTGTCTTTCTTTCCTTGAGCTTCTCCTGCCTATTCCAATGAGCTATGGTAAGAATCAGATGAAGCAATGGAAGGGAAAGGATTATAAATTTTAAAGTACTACAGAAGGCATTGTTATGATAAACTATGGGTCCTTGGCTCACATTGAGGTGGGGTACCTTCAGTCATTCTTTTAGCTTGTTTATGTAACCTCTGGTGAAATATTAATAGTTGCTAAGTGGCATACATTTCAGTATTGCTTATTTCTTCTGTGGCTTTCACAGGGCAGTCACACCTGCCATGAACTGATAATTCCTCAGAAGGGTTGGGGTGGAAAGACATGTAACTAAAAGGGACTAGGAGGCCTCCGGTTAATGAGACATCTTAGATAGGAGTCATTTTAGCCACTCCAACCCAGAAAAGGACAACAAGAACAGCAGCAATATTGTAAAAAACCATAGCAAAACAGCCAATAACTTAGCACTGTTTCTTTTCACTTGAAATTTCCATTCACCCATGTTCGATCTCATAGCTACCACCATCATGGACATCAAATTTTACTGATGTCCTACTAGCTCCATTAAATTTCAACACATATTTTTACTTATCAATTATGTGCCACGCCCTCTGCAAAGTGCATAACAATGAGTAATTTACAGATTCTTCCTTAAGAAACTCACATACGGATAAACACACACATAAATAATATTCACTGTGAATGTTGCTATAGGGGAGGTATATTCAAAGCGCAGGGGGAGTACAGAAGTTGGAGTAACTCAGCCAACTCTGTATGGGAAGCTGGAGAGGAGGTAGCGTGTGAGCTGCGCCTTTAAGGATGAATAGAACTTGGTCAGAGAGTGAATACAGTCCATTAGTTTAGTACATGGGCTGTGGGGCCAGCCCAACCAGTTCAAATCCCGACTCTGTCACTTCCCACCTGCAAAACTTGGCTAGTTACTTATCTTTTGATGCGTCCGTTTTCTTATTTCTACCATATGATATTATATGATACTAACAGAGCCTACCTCAAGGGTTATCATGAGCAGAAATCAGTTCAGGCATGCATAGTACTCAGAACAGGTCCTGTCATGTGGACAACCATTTAATTAGTAGTCATTATTATTGTTATTATTATTCTTCACCAAGTCAACAAGCAGGAAAGAGATTCTTGGAAGTCTTAGAGACCTGGTCTCTGAATTTAAGAGATTTCTATGGTCATGATTATTATTATTCAAAACAATAAAGCTAAAACGTATGTGCCAGGCACTCGACACCTTACATATGTAGCTTGACTTCATTCTCATTGTGGTTCTGAAAGTCACAAAATGTACACTGAAATATCAGTAATGCTACAAAGAATATGAAGTGAAAAATAAGTGGCACGTAGGGTGGATGAAAGAGAAGTACAAAAGGAAGGATATTTATAACCTAAAGTAAGGAGACAAAAGTCAAAGGGGTTGCAAAATAAATGGTAGGCTTGAGCCAAATGAGGTTCCAGACGTGGTTTTTTGTTTGTTTTTATTTTCATTTTTTGTGTTTTTAGTTTTTGTGTTTGTTTCCTTGCATGCTCATTGACAGGCCTGCCCTTTCCAGTCTACTCCAGTTCCCAGTGCCCATCTCCTACCCAAGCCTGAAAACATTTCAGTATTGAAGTTTGTGACATACGGACAAAGATCTAGAACCTGAAATTGGCAGCTTCTCACGTGTGTCAAACAGTATTTTCATGCCAGGCACTGTGATAGGTACTTTGAGACACATGATCCATATAACATGCTGAATAAAGGTATTATTATCACCAATTTACATATGAGGAAACTGAGTGTGAGAAGGGCTAAGCCCTTAAAAGGACAGGGTCAGAGGCACCAAAGCAGGGAAGTACGTGGAGTGTTTGAGACTCATTTGACTGGAAAAGAGGATTCGTGCAGGGGAGTTGTAAGAGCACAGGTAGAAGGGGTTGGATGAGGGATGCCTGGGTGGCTCAGTCGATTAAGCGTCCGACTTCGGCTCAGGTCATGATCTCACGGTTTGTGAGTTCGAGCCCCGCATCAGGCTCTGTGCTGACAGCTCAGAGCCTGGAGCCTGCTTCGAATTCTGTGTCTCCCCCTCTCTCTGCTCTTCCCCCACTCATGCTCTGTCTCTCTCTCCTCCAAAAAAAAATTAAAACATTAAAAAAAATTAAAAGAAGAGGTTGGATATTCTTGAAGGCCAGGTTAAGGAATTAGAACATGGCTACATGAAGGTAATAAGTGATAAGCTTCCTTTTCTTCTTTATGGCTTTATGAAACTCACCCACAGCAAACATAAGGGCTGCCACAAGGTTCGCTATAAAGTGGGAGAGGTGCTGGGAAGGGCAGAAGATGTTCACTCGTCTTTGGAGAATGCTCCACTCTAGGCAGGGATGGTCCTTCAGCTCTCATGACAACATAAGGGAGGAAGGCCTGTCCAACAAATATTCTCAGCTGAGCTTTTATTCATATATTATGTCATTTTTAAGAAAATGGCCACTTGGTTTCCCTCCCTAGATTCCAGTCCTTGAGATCTGAGTAATATTTAAGTCTTACACAGCAGAGCACCCTAAAATCAAGAACAAACTCTTTAACCTTTGATTCTAAGAAGTTCTTTCTGGTATTTCTCCTGTTTACTTTTTCACCCTCATCTTGCTCCACTCCCATGATGCACCTCGGCCATACTATTGTTCCCGGAAAGCACCAGGAACAACAGTGCTTTTCTCCAAAGCACTGCAACAGGCCACACACTACCCCTAACCTCCATAATGCTTTGCTCTTACTTCTAGGATACAACCTCTCACTGAGAATGTGCTTTTTGTCTAGATTAGACTATAAGCTCCATGAAGGTAGGAACACTTGTTCTCTACTGATTGCCTGCATCTTACATATCTCAGCATGTAGTCACTACTCTGTAACAATTTTCCCAATGAACAAGTAAATGATTAAATGAGAGAGTAAGTGTTCTGATCCCCTGGTCCTTATGGTTCACCTTCACCTTCACCTTGCCAGTGAATTTTCCCCTCTCTAATTGTCTGTCTGACCCTAGATTCCCCCCAACACCAACTTGATCATCGATTTCCATGTCACTTTCCAGATCTTACATATCCCCCACTCTATTTACCACCTGACACATGCACACGCTCACCACCACCAAAAACAACAAAATCTGTTTTCTCTCTCCTTTCTGGTGGTCATCCTTTGCCAAAACCTATCATTCTGTTGCTGTTAGCCATGAAATGTTTTGTGTCTCTTGGGTTTCCTCTCAGATCTAACAATTATGTTTGAATGGGCTCATCTGGAAAAAAAGATATGGGGATGGCAGCAACATCTCGATTCTATAGCATTGTTGTTGGCAGTTCTTAGAATAGAGAGGAAGTATGTGTGCTTATAGTGTGTGTGTGTGTGTGTGTGTGTGTGTGTGTGTGTGTGTGTGTGTGGTATATCAACCTGCAGCTGGGGGTGGTCTGGCTAACTCTCGTGGAATGAGTAGCCTGGGAAGAACATTTGATACCTGCCTGCTCATTGGAAAGGGGGAGGCCCTAGCTGGGCAGTCCCAGCTCTAGGGGCTCAGGAGGAGCTCTGCCTAGCAGGCCAAACCTGGTAGTCCAGTACTGGCAATAATAATAATTGCTAACACCTATGAGAACTCCCTATGTTCCAATCACTGTGCTAAGCACTTAACATAGATTATTTCAATTCTTTCTTACATCAGCCCTATATGGTGGGAGCTCTTATTACTCCTGTTTTGTAACTAAGGAAACTGAGGCACAGAGAAACTAAGTAGCTTGCACAAGATTACACACTAAGTGATGGAGCCAGGATTAGAACCCATGCATCCCAACAACAGAACTCCATCCAGTATGGAAGAGTTCCAAGCAGGTAGCCCTTAATCACTGAGAGTTAGAATGTGGAAGCAACACACATACAAAAACAAACATCTGTTTTTACAATACAGCTCTCACAACTGGGGAAAATAGAAGAATCGTTTGCTTTAAGGAACAGCTAACGAGGTTCGTTAAAAATATCTTGCAAACATGTTGTATTTCTCAGGATGTTTATGAATTTGTAAATGTATTCCATTATACATACAGGGAGATTAAAGGAGCACTGGGCTGCCACACATTGAACTGCAAGTTCCCAGGAATTGTGCAGTGCACAGACTGCTCAGCCTTACATGGTGGCTCCAGAAGGCATACTTCTTTATACCCATAAATTAATACAGGGACCAAATGACAATGTATTAATGGGGCTTGAGCTAGTGTGGCCTTCAAAAACTAAATAAAGGAAAACATGAAACAATGATAACCTGCCGATCATAATAGAATAGAAAGAAGATGTCTTTCCCAGTGTGGCTACAGAGAGACTCTGCAATCTCCTCTGTCACCACCCCTTCCCGCTTTACTTTATCAGTGTCACGTGCCACTGTTCCTTGTACACACATCTTCCCATACTTCCTAAATTGTGTAAATGCTTCTTCCCTCTTCCTCAGCCTCTCCCCATCTTTCTTTACTTATTACCTCCTTCTTCAAGATGTAGATATTCTTAGATCCATTCATTCAACAGATGTTTTGGGAGCACCTACCATAACCCAGGCCTTGAAGAAGATGCAAAGTGACAGAGATGAGGAAGGTGTTCCTCAGCCCCAGGTTGCTCACAGTCTAGAGGGGATTAAACAAAGTGAGTCTTCTCTAGGAAGTTTTATAAACATTCTCTTTTCTTCCCCCCATCTAGAGGAATTCTCATGTTCTGGAAACATGTACAGTGCATTTCCGTATGGGTTAAGGAACAATGTAAAACACTTAAAACTAATACATTGTAGAAAAACACAATATTTTGAAAGCTGTAAATCAGTAAGTTTATATGTCTGTATCTCTTCTGGTCCATTTTGTGAGGAGGCAATAAAAATGGAAAGTTAAAGTTCAGTTGATTTTCTCTAGATACTTGCCAAATTCTTGACATCACATTTTACTGTGTTGTTAAGATTCAAAGAGTCTACCCAGTGCTCGTGCTGAGCAAAAGAAACGTATATATCATTCTAGCCTGGAAATGATTTTTTTTTCATTAAATGTGTGAGGCTTAAGCCAAACAACTATATGTAGTATGAAAATAATTTCATCCCCAAAGACATAAAGTAACAGATTATCTTATGAGAACCATCACAGGTGAAAGACTTTAAAAAATATCCTCTACTATGGATATGAAGCCTCAGCTGGCCATGCATGTTCCATTTGAGACACAAAGCCTTATCTTAGTAGACTATGAGCTCCTTTCGAGCAGGAACTGTGTCTTATTTACTTGTCTAGTTCAAGCACCCAACATAGGGCTCAGTAAGTATTTGTGAATATGTTATTCTGCTGATCAAAGTGGAAGTCTTTGTTGTTCTCTGACAGTTTGTCATATTCTCTAATGTTCTCAAGAAAGAGGTATCAGAGTTAATGTTTGGGGTTTTGGGGGATAGGACAGAAAGGAGAATTGTTTTTCTTTGTTTTTGAGATAGGTCATCAATCATGAGAGACCAGGATGAAATCAATAACCTTGTCCACCAAGACAGCTTAGATATTGGCCCACTGACCATCCCACTTGATGAGTTACAGCCATTAGATGACCTTATCTTCTCTGTGATGAGTACACTTATTACTTTGAAGTTTTGCTATATTTTCACCTCAGGAATTGAAACCAGCCCATTCTATGGCTCTAGACCTCACATGTCTTCCAAAGGCATTAAGATTCTCTAAGCCTTCCCACCGCCCCACACCACTGCTAAGTACACCTTGGTCTAGGTCACCTGTGAGATCAATTTATAAACAGGAAGTACCTTAAGAATCATGCTTGGTCTGAAAAACACAATATATATATGTCATCTCACCTTCAATGGAATGTGGAATTTGCTGTTACAACCCTCTTCCTGTTCAACTTGGCAATGGCATTTGGTTTGACTTGGTGATGAGAAATGTAACAAAACTCTGAGAAATTTTCCTTCCAGAGCACTTCTTTTTTTTAATTTTTTTTCCTGTTTATTTATTTTTGAGAGAGACAGAGACAGAATGCAAGTGGGAGAGGGGCAGAGAGAGAGAGAGAGAGGGAGACACAGAATCTGAAACAGGCTCCACACTCTGAGCTGTCAGCACAGAGCCCGATGCGGGGCTGGAACTCATGGAATGTGAAATCATGACCTGAGCTGAAGTCGGACACTTAACCAACTGAGCCACCCAGGCTCCTTCCAGAGCACTTCTTAAGGAAGCTTAGTTGCTTTATAGGAAATTTGTATTGCCTAGCATTCATGAAATGCCCCTTCAGTACATTATTGAGAAGTTTCAAGGCCAAATAAACACGTTTCATCTGGACACATTTAGAATTCATGGTAAAATAAGTAAAAAGATGAGTTGATGAAATAAGGGCATTTTTACCATTTTATTCCACACATAGTTTTTACTTTCTCTCCTGTCCTGTAATAACTTCTCAACGTAGTGGCACCCGTATACATTTTCAGAGGATTTTCGTATTCTTATGTATGGAATTATATAGTGTCAGTAAATCCGTTACAAATTCTCATTTCCAACTCTCACAGTTTGGCCATAAAGATTCAGAAAGAAACCAAGACCTTAAGGAGAAACTGGTGGTTGCAGATGCAGGGTCTTTATTGTTTGTTTACATCATACACATCTTGGTTGGCCAAACCAAAATGGTTTAAGTTGTGATGTATCATGTAGGTCCCCACTGCCTGCCTTCAGGTGTTTGTTTGGAAGAAGACATGTGCCCACCCAGGGCACCAAATCCTCCCTGTTTTACCCTGTCATCCATCCACTGCTGGTGTGGACACTGTTGTGTCAACTCTCTGCTAATGTTCTTCTAATGATCTAGTGACAGACGGGCCCTTATTGATCTGAAATAGACTCCTCAATTTGAAATTTGGGTAGTTAGTAGTAAAAGGAAAACTTTTTTTTTTCTTCAAGAAATATGTTGTTAAAAATAACAGCTATAGGGACGCCTGGGTGGCTCTGTCGGTTAAGCGGCCGACTTTGGCTCAGGTCATGATCTCACGGTCCATGAGTTCGAGCCCCGCGTCGGGCTCTGTGCTGACGACTCAGAGCCTGGAGCCTGTTTTGGATTCTGTGTCTCCCTCTCTCTGACCCTGTCTCATTCATGCTCTGTCTCCGTCTGTCTCAAAAATAAATAAACATTAAAAAAAATTTTTTAATAAATAAATAAATATAAAAATAAATATAAAAATAAAAATAACAGCTATAGTTTTTTAATTCCTACATGTGCATTGTTTTTTTCCCTATGTTTTGGTTCTCATAATGAATAAATGTGGTTCTTCTTCCTAGGAACAAACTCTTCCTAAAGTTAAAAATGCCTGCTGATAGGGAACCAATATTAGGTTGATATTTGTTCTCATTGTATTTTCCCTGCTCTGGTATCCTCCTGAAAAACAGCTACAGTATGATATTCATCCTTAGCAACCAAGTAAACTATGATGTGGTACATGAAAGAAGTCCTGGTATATTTGGGCTCTTTCCTCCAGAATTACATAAAATAGATTTTATACCTGCTTCTCCCTCCTGTTGAGGCTGGACGGTATCTCAGTCATTTGTTTACTCATTGACTTAATTCATACCCTCATTCAAAGCATTTTTTTAAGTTTATTTATTTATTTTGAGAGAAAAAGAGAGAGCACGAGCATACATGAGCAAAGCAGGGGCAGAGAGAGAGGGAGAGAGAGAATCCCAAGCAGGCCCCACACCGTTAGCACAGAGACTGACACAGGCTGGAACTCACGAACCATGAGGTCGTAACCTGAGCCGAAATCAACAGTCAGATTTTTAACCAACTAAGCCACCCAGGCACCCCTCAAAGCATTTATTAAGAACCAGTCGTTTGTTAAGACATGAAAAAAATAGAAAATGGTGAAGATCCTTGCTATTTGCTTGGGGAGGCAATATCGACATGGGTGAAACAATTTAAGAGTTATTTAAAGTATGTGAAATTTAGTTGTGATAAGAATAATAGATGATATTTACATAGCATTTTCTAGGTGCCAGAAACTCTTTATGCGTTTTACATGTATCAATCCTCACAACAATCTTGCCAAGCAGCCCCTTTAATGATCCCATTTTATAGGTGGTAAAACTGAAGCACAGAGTGATTAACTAGTAGCTGGTAAATAGCAGAGCCAGCATATGAATCCAGGCAGTCTGGCTCCCGAGTCCAGGCTCTTTGGCCACAGTCTACCATTGTACATATATTCAGTGTAGAATTAAATGTTGCAGCAGCTTTCATTCACCATAGGAAGCCCCCTCAGCTTCTCAAGACCAGATAGAGAAAAAAACACTCAGAGAAGCTGCCCATTATGGTTCCAGAGTGTTTCTTCTCTATGACAGCCTGGAGAGGTGGAGCTCTTCCTTCCCACCAGGCACTCCACTCCCTGTGGTTGCTATTGTAACCTTAGCACGTTTCGTTCACCATAGGAAGCCCCCTCAGCTTCTCAAGACCAGATCTTCCATGGACAGTGTCCATGATGGTATACAGTGTAGAGGGAAGACTTGGACTTTCTTGGGAAGCAAGGACGGCGAGAAGAAAAACTGGGACTTGGAAATGAATACAATATGATAGGAGGAATGACTAGCCTACAAAATGGAATGAGAAAAGTTTTATATAGGGCTTTGAGCACGAGGCCTAAAAGTTCCAACAGAAATCCATAGGCAAGTGTAAAAGCCAAGACCTGGCTCATGCATAACTGATGTAATTACAGCTCTGGAATGTACCTCGGAGAGCATCACTTCCAACTCCTTCTTTGGCAATTATGGAATCCAAAGATCCAAAGGGTTGAAATGATTGTCAGTGTCACTTACCTAATGGCAGAGCTAGGACAGGGCAGAGCTGTCCCGATTCATCATTTAATGCTGTTTCTAATGTTTCAGGCCTGGAACTCTGGAAGGTTCCCCTAGGAGAGGCATTTGGTTCAGCTTAGAAGGGAGAGACAGAGGCAGGGTGACCCATGAGGCATTAGTGCTAAACCCAGGTGAACATACGAGGCCTGTGCTCAGTGGAGATGGGTGTCACTGATGAAGGAAGGGAACGGGTCAGGGTGCCTCCAAGTTGACATAGCTTTGACAGAAATAGGGAAAGTGGACAAAGATGCCACTTGGGCAGAGAGATCATCAGTCTGGGTTTAGTACCTGTGAGAGAGAGGTGACTTATACCTCGTCCATACGGCACCTTCTATAGCATGGTGATTAGATCCCAAGGCTCTCTGCAATTTTGCTGCTGAGCGGTTACTACCATCATCAGTGTGGGAGAAAGTTCTTGCCAAGACTGAGATGAAATGCGTTGACATGCATTGTCTGCTCCCTCCTGGCCTTCTGTTTGGTGGTTTCTTCTGCTGCCAGTCTGCCTCATGCGTGTTCACTCCCCTCAAAGGTTGAGCGGAATAGTGGTAAAGGGTGTAGGTTCTGACAGCAGATGGCCCGAGTTTGGATCCTGCTCTGCAGCTCTATACTTGTGTAACTTGGACAGATTGTTTAAGTTCTTTGTGACTCAGTTTCCTTGTCCGTAAAATGACACTGTGATCAGTACTTAACCTCCTAGCACTAATGTGAGTGCAAATTAATTGATCCATGTAAAGCACTTAGAATAGTACTTAGAATAAGCGGTAGCTGTGATTGTTGCTCTTCTGTGATCCCACTCTGCTCCATTATGATTCCAGAGTGTTCTGTCTCTGTGACGGCCTGGAGAGATAAAGCTCTTCCTTCCCACCAGGCACTCCACTCCCTGGGGCTGCTGTTGTAACCTTAGAGGGTTTTGTTCACCACAGGAAGCCCCCTTGGCTTCTCCAGCAAAGGGCATCCTGCGCCCCTGCTCCCCATCACATCTGAGTCCCTGCCCAATAAGCCACCTTTCACCGTCACACATATATACACACAACCCAAGTTTGTTTTCAGGGCAAAATGATCCCTTTCTCTATTTTCATGCAAACTTATGACATAAAATTGTGATCAGGCCATCTAACTTTCACCCGAGAACTCTCAAATTCAGTAGACCACCCTATCCTGGAGTTCACCTAGTTAAAGTTTCAAAAGTAAACTGTCTGCTTCTGACGCCGGTCTGAGAGGGATTAAAAGCAAAGAGGGAGGGAGGCAAACCATAAGAGACTCTTAACAAACTGAGGGTTGATGGGGGGCAGGGGCAGGGGAAAATGGGAGATGGGCGCTGAGGAGGGCACTTGTTGGGATGAGCACTGGGTGTTGTACGTAAGCAATGAACCACGGGAATCTACCCCTATAACCAAGAGCACACTTTACACACTGTATGTTAGCCAATTTAACAATAAATTATATTTAAAAATAAATAAATAAAATAAAACATAAAAATAAAACTAGATTTAACCCCCCCCTCCAATAAATAAATAAATAAATAAATAAATAAATAAATAAATAAATAAAAGCAAAGACCTGAGAGGCAGCAGGACCTCGAGGCAAATCTAGGTTTTACATTTCCTAGCTATATGACTTTGGATCACATAACACCTCTGAGTCTTGATCTCTTCACTTACAGGAATGTTAACACCTATCTTGCTTGTTATAAGGATTACAGGTTTATAACCTTTACAAAGCATATCACCTGGCACATAGTAAGTGCTCGATAAACTCTGACTCTTATTATTATTGTTGTTATTGTTGCTGCCATGACTGCATCATCCTCCAAGCTGTAACAAATGTTATATATTTCTTTTTTTTTTTTTTTTTTTTTGAGGGGGGAGTGCAAGTGAGTGAGGGGCAGAGAGAGAGAGAGAGAGAGAGAGAGAAGTGGGGCTCATCCTAAGTGGGGCTCGTGTTCACCCAAAATGGGCTCGAGCTCACCTGATGAGGAACTCGAACTCACGAATCACAAGATCATGACTTCAGCCGGAGTCAGATCTTTAACCAACTGAGCCACCCAGGCACCCGGTGTATGTATTTCTATATCATTAAGGAAATGACTATAAAACCACCCCCAGTTATGAGTACATTCAATGTTTAAAAATACCCTAAAGATTTTATTTTAGCTTTTTTTTTGGCTTTAATAACTCAACCAAGTTGTTGCTGGCGATGACAGGTGATGTACAACATTAGAAGCCATCAGAGCAAAGCAGCAGCCAAACCGTAAGCTCATTGTTTTGATTTCATCTAGAATGTTGGCTCCTTAGGGTGGAGGTGCCAATGGGCCACTAGCCAAGAATTTCAGTTATCTCTGTTGGCCAGAGGAACTCAATGCCATGAGGTCCTGAGCTATTACAGAATGAGCCGTTTGAAGAGACTCTTCACTACTAGAAGTTTCCAAGTCAATATGGTGATGCTACTGTCTGCCCTTTTCCATATTCTTTATAAAAATATCACAGGCCATGAGGCAGTTTTAGGCTTTTTTTGATAGTTCTCTGAGGTACACAGATAAACTAGACATGAAAATTCACAGCTGGCTTCATCTAACACTGAATTTTAAATGTAGAGTGAGGTGACTTCTCTAGAAATACAGATGAGGGGGCAGAGACACCCCCAAATCTCTAAGGGGTTCTGTGCAAATGGCACCAGATTCATGACTGTGCCTGTCCATGAAGGTAACCTTGAGGGTCCTTCAGACAAATCTTAACTGCAGTGGTATTCTTATTCTTCCTCTGGGCATTCAACAGAAAAAGGCAAGGCTTAGCCTTGCAGCAAGATGGAAGTGAGCTCAGTGGATCCCCAGTAGTCAAGGGCTATTTGGGTTAGAATTCTGGCAGACAATTTGTCACGCATATTATCTTTCTTTTGTATCATGTTCTCTGGCACTGCTATTGTCTATATTACTCTGCTGCCATTTGTTCCCTTCTAATTTGGTTTTAGACATCTTAAAAGATGGATTTTCGTTAGATACTACACAGGGAGAAGTTTAAAATAAAAAAGGTATTCTATAAGTTTCTGCTTGATTATTTAACAAAAATTATAAATAACAGGGGACAGAAAAGCTGCCCTCTGATGAGATATCTTCTAGACTTGGCAACAGTAGGACCCAAACAGAGGTTCTAGTTTTCCTATTCCCTGTAAGTCAAATTTGAGTAGAGAGCCTTAACATGTCTTAATGCTGTTACTAGCCTAGCCTGCCCCGCATCCCGCTCTGATATGCCACTGTCTGTGCCTGTCACGGCTCTGGCTTAAAGAGTTCTGACTCATCTCAGCTTTGAGGAATTAAATGGAAAGATATAAAAAAACTCACAGATCCTGTGAAAAGGTCAGAAAATCAGACTCAGCACCCAGGTAGGGAAGAGAGGAAGCTCACAGCCCAGCTCTCATGTCACATAAACAGCGTGGCTCAGCCACTGCCTTCTCTGGGGACCCTGTGTCGTGGCTGGTACTGTTGTCCCTGGAGAGTGGTTGCCATCACCTCTAAGATGAGCCCTAACCTGTCCAGATTTCTCTATGTCATTCACTCCAATATTAAATTCCAGTGGAAACACCCAATTAGCCTCCTACCAAACACAAAGTGGTGATGTCCCCAGAATACAGGTTGGGGACTCGGGTGATAGGCAGCCAAAATACTTTAAATATTTGCTTTCTCTTCCATCCTCCTCTATTTTCTCCCTTTCTACCTTAAATCTAGTATAGAGCTTCTGGGTTTTTTCCAAAAATATTTTTTGATCCTTATAGTATTATTATTCCCATTTCACAGATAGAAAGACCAAGTGTCTTCATTCAGGATGCTATAACAAAATGCCATAGACTGAGTGGCTTAAACAACAAGCATTTATTTCTCACAGTTTCTGGAAGCTGGGAAGTCCAAGATCAAAGTGCCAGAAGATTTGGTATCTAGTGAGGGCCCACTTCCTGCTTTGTAGATGACCATGTTGTTGCTGTATCCTCATGGGTCAGAGTGAGTTCTGGTCTCTTTTTCTTCTTATAAGGGCATTAATCCCATCATGGGGGCTCTACCCGATGACCTCATCTGAACTAATCACCTCCCAAAAGCCACACCTCCAATACCATGACATTGGGGGTTAGTGCTTCAAATAGTGTCTTTTCATTTTTTTTCGGGGGGGGGGGTTGGTTTTTGGTTTTTAGGGAGACACAAACATTCAGTTCATAGCACCAAGTCTCAGAGAGGTTAAGTGACTATGGAAGGCCATAGAAAGTATTTGTGACGTCTATATTCTTTTGCTTCATGAATGGGTTTCCTTAATGCTACTACCCATTTTGCTTTATTTTTTATTGTTGGCTTTTTAAGTTTTTTTGTTTTCATTTTGCCACTGGAGCATTTTAAATTTTTCCAATGAGACCTTACAAGAAACCTCAATATCTCAGGCAGATCAAAGCAGAGCTGCTTGGGTTGAAGAGGAAGGGAGAACAGAACCCTGTCTGCTCGGCCTCACGCTCCTCATTTCAAACACACAAAACACCACTGAAGTTTAAACACTGCTGTTGCTCCTCTCAGGAAGAGAGGTTGGCCATTTGTGGTCCATTTCCTGTCACTGTCCCTCCAGCCCCAGGCTCAGGGACTAGAAATAGCTCTGAGTTCAAATAGAGAATTAGCTATTCATACCCAAATTTATCCATGGCCACGGTCCAACATTTCTGTTCCATAGAACTCTTGTTCATCAGGATATTAATAAATGAGAAATGAGAAAAATAAAGGTTTTGTTAATGGTGTATTTCTTATCTCAGCCAAATATGGGAAACAATAAATTTGTGAAAATTAAAAATGTTTCTTACCTACATGAATACAAGGAAGTATTGTGATTCTCCAAAGAAGAGGTATAGTATCTAGAATTTTCCAAAGATTTGACCAGAGTCCTTATTTTCAAGTTGCATTTCTCAGGGCCAGTCTCTTGGAGGTTTTGGTTTCATCTTTAAATGCCTAACCATTTGGCTGTCATGGAACCAGGATGAGTTGGTTCTTAACCAACGTTTTTTTGTTGTTTTTTTTTTAAATAAGGATTCTTGTAAAGCTTGTAAATCCCAGAAGAATTGCTAAACTCACCCAGGAAGGGTAAACCTCTATGGATCCCTTACATCTGAAAGATCTGCTTTATGTATTTCTCGGGAAGGTAAGGGTATAGACACTGCAGCTCAGAAGAACTCTGAAAAATCCTGGGCCTTGATACTCTCAAGATAGTAACAACAGTAATTACAATTCTCTAATTAAAAGAGGTCTATAAAGTTCAATTGTGAAAGGCAGTAAGGTGAAGGGAAATTGCTCTCAGATTCACTCTTTTTAAACACTAGTGATTATATATTTACCTCTCAGGGGAAACAAAGGTGTCTCCAAAGGTCTGATCCAAATGAAGAGAAGAACCTAAATTCTGGAGGAGAAATGATTTAGCTGGGGGGAAAGCATCTAGCTGCCCAGGGCAATTTATCCCAGGTAACAGCCATGACATCATTTTACTCTGTCAAAATCAAATGTGTAGCCTGGTTTATAAATGTCTTACAGTCCCCTGTTGCCTTTTGCCTCAAATGAAACCTGCTCAGCCTGGAATCTACTCCCTCCTTCAACTGCATCTTTTCTCACCAATTCATTTCTCGCTTAAGATAAATCAGTTACCCGGGGAGCCTGGGTGGCTCAGTTGGTTAAGTGTTCAACTCTTGGTTTTGGCTCCGTCACGATCTTGCAGTTCATGGGATTGAGCCCTGAGTCAGGCTCTGCCCTGACAGCGCGGAGCCTGCTTGGGATTCTTTCTCTCCTGTCTCTCCTCCTCCTCCTCCCTCACTCCTCTCTCTGTTTCTCTCTCTGTCTCAAAATAAGTAAAAACATAAACTTAAAAAAAAAACTTAAAGATAAATCATTTACCCAATGTGAGTCTTTGGGGCTTTGTGTTTAGTGAAATTGGAGTAATCCTAACTGTTCTGTCAATTCTGAGGGTTGTGGTGAGAATCAGTTGTTTTGACCAGGACCAAGACTAGCCCACACTTGCATCTTAGTTAATTAGAAAAAGGCACCCCTTTTGCAAGTATGCGGGCATCTGGTTCAAGCTTGGCTACTGGCATGGGCTAGACTGCAGCCCCAGGCATCCCCAGATCCTGCTACCACCCACCCAGGGGCACACCTAGTATCAACAGATGCAGAAGAACTATGTAAACTAAGAGGCGCTGTCATCAGGCAGGGCTGTGGAGAAGCACTCAGGACCAAGACCCATGTAGGATCTGGGTGTCTTTGCTGGCTCTGCCATAACAGCTGTGTGTCCTGGGCAAACTCAGTGACCTCTTTGAGCCCCCATGTCCTCATATGGTAGATGAGGATGACAGCAGCTAAGATTTGAAGATTAGGTGAGATAATACCTGAAAAGTACCCAGAACGTAGTAAGTACTTGATAAATGTTAGCTCTGACATTTGTAAAGCATGGACAAATGGATTTTCGGACATTATTGTCATTTTTATCATGACACAGATCCTTTATTCTAGCCAAATTAATCTTCTTTATATAACAACAAACTACTGGTCAATCTCTATGCCTTTCCCTATGCTGCTTTGCACTAGGAAGCAGGTCAATCCAAAGCTCTCATTTTACCATTCCCTTGGTACTTTCCCGATCACCTACATCATTCTGCAATGTTTTTGGAGACTAGTTATTGGAACTAGTTAATACCTTATGATGTAATGCTAAGGGAAAAAAAAGCAAGGTTCAAAATTGTATATTAATGACCAAAAATAAGTTTAAAAAATAAGCACACCAGTAGTCCACTCTTTGCAGAAGCTTGATATACATGAATTTCAGTTATCATGGGTTAGTTAAATAACAACAATCTCTTGACACCTTTCAAATTTCAGTTACCCTAGTATATTAACTGTGAGTAATTGCCTAAGTAATGCTTGACTGCTAGCAATTCAGTGCACAGATCACCTTGTAAATGACAGATACATATCGTGATCGGTAACCAATCACATCACTTCTTTCCAAGTCTGTCTGTCATCGGTCATGGTACACCTGCCATTTAGTTCATGTACAGACCACAGAGTATGTGATTGTGTTGCCTCCTCGTCTTCCAGTGATAAACCCACATGTCATTTTTTTTTTAATTTTTTTTATAACGTTTATTTTTGAGACAGAGAGAGACAGAGCAGGAACGGGGGAGGGGCAGAGAGGGAGACACAGAACCGGAAGCAGGCTCCAGACTCTGAGCCATCAGCCCAGAACCCGAGGTGGGACTCGAACTCATGGTCCGTGAGATCGTGACCTGAGCTGAAGTGGACGCTTAACCGACTGAGCCACCCAGGCACCCCCACATGTCATTTTTTAAAAATAGTTAATTGATTGGTTGACAATGGTCAGTAGATGCTAACTGGTTGGTCATCATTGGTCAACAATGATGAAAGTGCAGCAAAGAAATGAAAAGTAGAAGTGAAATTTTAATCCATATAAGTGGAGTTATAGAAGAAATAGCTGACTATAGAGTGATTATATGTAAGTGATGGGTCACTGGGTTCTGCTCCTGAAACCAATACCACACTGTATGTTAGTTAACTTGAGTTTAAACAGATAAATTTTTTTAAATGTTATAGATAAAAAAAAAGGAAAGAAACAACTGACTGTGGATGTTGACACTGCCACAGTTTGAGAGACCCGTGATATGGAGCCAGAGGAACTTGGGGAAGGCAAAATTGACATAAATGACGAAAGTGGTTGGGAAGAGAGGGATGGAAATGTCCTAGAGGAAGTGATGCTGGCAAAACACACTTGACATTAAAGGAACAAATGAAGATATCTCACATTGAAAGTGCAAAGAATATGGGGCGCCTGGGTGGCTCAGTCGGTTAAGTGGCCAACTTCAGCTCAGGTCATGATCTCGCAGACCGTGAGGTCGAGCCCCGCATCGGGCTCTGTGCTGACAGCTCAGAGCCTGGAGCCTGTTTCAGATTCTGTGTCTCCCTCTCTCTGACCCTCCCTCATTCATGCTCTGTCTCTCTCTGTCTCAAAAATAAATAAATGTTAAAAAATTAAAAAAAAAAAAAAAAAAAGAAAGTGCAAAGAATAAAATACCGGAAGGTGATCTAAACTGAGAGAGGAATATGACAGTTTGCCAAGGCATAGAAAGGATTGCTCTGTAATGCAAAATAGACGAGCACTACTCAAACTACTTTTCTTACATTTTTTCATAAAGAAATGAAACACTTTATTGTTCAGTGTTTCTAATATTTTAAGGGTGCTAAATTTAATGAGTACTAAAGTCACATTTTGCTATTTTCTATTTCCCTGTACATTTATTACCAACAGTAAGAGAGTTTTCAGTGTTTTGACAAAAAACCTTAAAGGTCACAGAACAACGGGATTTCCCCCCATTGATTATTAAAATGACTTTGCATGGTTTCGCTTTACATGGTAACTTTTACAGTCAAACACTATCGTGCAAGGTGACAACTGCCTGTACCTTCTCTGAATTGTAACTTATTTTAACTCTCTTCTCTGCAGTTTTTAATATTTTCAAATTGTTCTACAATTAACACTTATTTTATTATCAGAGAAGAAACTTATTTACAATAAAAAATTGGTTTAACATTCAGCTCCATAGGGAATATTGTTGGCCCTCTCTATCCTTGGCTCAGGACCCCTTAACCAAAATATAATCAAGATATCTTGTTGCTGATATATAGTTCTATAAAGCCATTTGGATTATTGTCTGGATTTCTTAATGATATCAACAAAATTAAAATTTTTGTGATAGAGACATTATATGTATAAAGTGTTTTCCTTCCTATCCCATGGAGCCCTGAATGGTGTTCTGTATATATAATCGACGCTCAAAAAATATTTCTAACCTTCTCTCAAAAACCTGACAGCAGTAGCTGGGAGAAATTACCCCAAAAGCAGAAAGGAACATAATTAGGTGATATTTGAACACCATTTGAAGAAATTTCATGTACAATTATTTAAGTGTTTTACTCATTTAATTAAAAATTAAGTTGTTCTTCTTCAAACAACACTATCGTTGAGAGTCTAGAGGCCTTCTATGTCATGGTGGTTACATTTTTCGTTTCCACAGTAACTGTAATTCAGCCTCAGAGTCTTGACACATTTCTTTGGATTATAGCACGTGGGGTTGAATTTTTTTTTAATCTCTGTATACATACAAAAGCCAAGTTATGATTGTTCTGGAAACCACAATTTCTATTTCTTAAATAGTATTCATTAAAAATTAACAAAATATCTCACAGTTTTTAAAACGTATGCCCTTTGTTAAAAAGACACGAAATGCGATGAAAGGCAAAATCCGTGCATGCCCGGTTGCAGCACCTGACGTCTTTACGGATCCACTCTCAAGTCGGCTCAGGCCCAGATGTAGGAGCTCGGGGAGGTAGACAGAGGTGGCAGGTGGATGGTGCCATTTTTGTCACTCACCTTAGTACACAGTGTGTTTTGCAGTTTTAACCTAAACCACCTTCTTGTTTTTCATGGTCTCCCGAAAAATTGCATTTCATGGCAATGCCCTCAGCGTAGCGGGACAGACATCTCCGAGGCCTGTGTCACCACACCCCCGTCTCAGAAGGAGGGGAACTGGAGAACAGAGCAGGCAGAGGGGCTCTGTCCTGTTGCCAGCTAACAGCACGAGATTTCAGCATCTGACAAAAAGGTTTTTGTAGCATAGCCTCTAACCCAGCCAAAGACTCTGTCTTCCTTCCGAAATTTGATAATTGCACCTTTTCCTGAAGAATGTGAACAAATGAAAGCAAAGACACACAAATTGTAATTTCAAAATATAACTAGAATCTTGAGCTCTCCCCACCCAGCATTTTATATACATACTCCCCTGCTTGCAGGCTTATTATATGGAACCTATCACAACTGAGGCACGAATGACGGCTGGCAGTTATGTCAGTACCAGCTGAGAGTTGGCAACGTACATAAATCCCTGTGCCTTTCAGTGGTTTCCTTGAGGTCCCTGCCCTCAGGGAGGCTGTAGTCAGTACGCAAATGTGCCCACGGAGTGAACTCCTACGCTCCAATGGCAAATCCAGTTGATTCTGTTTGCCGTGCTGGGAGCTTGTGTGGCTTCATCCAGCTACACCTTGACTCCCACTTCTGGAAACCAGAACGCCTTTTTGATATTGTAAGTGCAAAATTGAAGATGGCAATTTGAAATATGTTTAGTTAGTATACATATATAAAGCCCACCTCTCCACGGCTATAAAATTTCCACTCCTCCTTCCCAAGAATAGAATCCTCGTATGTTCTGAACCAAAGATAGGGCCAAACGGGTGGGTGTTTCATAGGTGTACTTTTGGGGACAGCGAGGCAGGGAGTGTGAAATGGAAATACCAGAGGGAATTATTGATGGAACCTAGGTGAACTCATGGCCTTTCTTGTACTGTATCCAGAGACTTCCTAAGAACAGAAGTCAGTACATGATTGAATCCTCATCCCCAGCAGGAATCCAATTCCTCATTGCACTTGGAAATGGGAAATAGGACAGGAAGGGTCCCTGTTATTTACAGGTAGCAGGACTTTGGTCAGAACTGTTAAGCAAAAGCAGGATTGACTGCTTTGAATTTTCATTTCTTCCTTGGGAGAAGGTGCTGTCAGGGAAACTGCCCAAAGTTGTGTAGAAGACAAAGAGCCGAATGATAGACTGTTGAGTTAACTCTGGGTAATCCAGCCTCAACAGAAGAGGATGGAGTCCTGCACTGTGCTGAAAATTGAAAGGGGGAGTTTGGGGGTATTCTTGAATCCTCTGTACCTCCATCCTCCTCTGGTTACCCAGACTTCACAGGGACCAGTGGACCAGGGGTTCTTGGAGTACACAGACTAAGTAGTTGCTTAGAAAATAGGTTTTGAGAGCTTATGAAAGACTTATTTTGCAAAGCTATTTCAATCCTCTTACTCTGAAATTCTGCCTTTTCGAGTTCTAGTTTTAAGCTCAGGCATTATTGCTGGAAGATCCTCTTGAGCTCAAATTTGTTTTCTGGAAATATGTATTATTAGCTCCAATTTCTCCAGATTAGTTTGTAAAACACTTTCACTTTCCCACAACGGAGACTGGGGAATAAGATACTCTGGAATAATGGCACATGAGACTGGTAGAGTTTGATTATATTAGGAAGGATGAGAACAAAACCTGCTTCCAGGGTGAACAAAAGTATGAAAGTATTTTTAACAGTGTGAAGATCTACCCCTGGACTAACATGGCAGAAAGAAAAAGAATATTTAGGAGGAGAACACAGGGTAAACCCTGATAGCATCAAGTCCAAAGGCAAGAGGAGAGGCGCCTGGGGGGCGGAGGCGGGTTTCAGCTGATTAAGCGTCCAAGTCTTGATTTCACCTCAGGTCGTGATCTCACAGTTTGTGAGTTCTAGCCCAGTGTCGGGCTCTGCGCTGATGGCGTGGAGCCTGGTGGGGATTCTCTCTCCTTCCCTCTCTCTCTGCTCTTCCCCCGACTCAGAAATAATTAAACATTTAAAAAAAAAAAAAAGAAAAGAAAAGAAGAAGAAGAAGGCAAGAGGAAAGACATCTGCATGGAAAATGCTGTTAATCAGGGTGAGTTAAAGATAATATTGCAGGTCAATTACATGCTGTGGAATAGACAACACTAATGTTTCCATTTGGTTTAGACTATGGTTCACTAACATTCTTCGGTTAATAGCTTGCTTTCCTTAAAGTCTCAGGCAAAAGAGGATCTTCAACATTCTGATTTTTTTTAGTAGTAAGATATTGCCAGTGATTAATTAATGGTATCTGAATGTGAATGGACCCTAAGTTCCACAGTCTTGAATTTATAATTCCTCTCTTTTAGAGTTTGCAGTGTTTTATATGTATTTTGGTTTGTACTTGTGAAAAATGTTTTACTCCTGCCAGTGTTGAAATCATGGCTACCCGCTGTTTTCTGTAGCTGTGAAATATCATGAGTCTTGCGGCTTGCAGAACTTATGTTCTTACTGATGTACCTCTCCCGCCCCTTTGATTAAAAAGTAGCAACAGCAAGAGACAGGGCCTGGGACTGAGACCTGCCATTATTTTTATGTCTCCTTTTGTCACAGTAATTCTCCACTCAGGCTTCACATCAGAGGGAACTATGCAGCTTTTTAAATTATGGAATTTCCAGAGGGACAGCCTGGTGTGTGTGTGTGTGTGTGTGTGTGCGTGTGTGTGTACACATTTAAGTAATGCAGGGAATCTGACGCATAGACAGAATCAAGACTTCTCACTTTATTGATTTCAGTGAATATCTGCATACAGTTTAAGTCTGGGATTGGAAGGTGATTTAAACCTCTCTTCTCAACTCGTACTTACCACGTAAGATCCCTGCCATCTGATCGATCAAAATACTTTGTGTGTATTCCTCTGTCTGCCTGATTGTTTCTCCTGTTGCTTGCATGAAAATTACAAGACATAGACTCCTTCATAAGTTACTCACATGGCTGGAGGTACAAAGGCTCCTAACTAATGACTTTTTAAATACACTACTTCATAAAGAGCGGGATTGTTTTGCCTCCTGCGGGTGGTGGCCTGAGCTGTGGCTGAGCCCCAAGGCTCACGGTTACGCAGTGACGCTACTGTGGCCTGTGAACACAGCTTGCTGTGTGGGCACGTTGGTGGATGAGAGACTCATCCTGAGCAGAACCCCGCTGCCCTGGTTCAAAAGTTCATGGGCGCAGAGAGGGCGGTGGTGGACTTGAGGCCAGACAGAAACGCTTTCTTTCACCCGGGAGAATGCCGAGAAGCAACGTGGCTGCCCGTTCCTCTGGGCAAGACAGCGTGCTGCCTGTGTACATGGGGGTCCTCAGATTTCGTGCTCTGTTTTGCAGCTTTAGACACCCCACAAAAAATTGCATAGCATTTGACTGACATGTAAATATTCCTTTTTTTACATTTTTTAATGTTTATTTATTTTTGCGAGAGAGAGAGACAGAGCATGAGTGGGAGAGGGGCAGAGAGAGAGGGAGACACAGAATCTGAAGCAGGCCCCAGGCTCTGAGCTGTCAGCACAGAGCCCAACGCGGGGCTCGAACTCATGGACCGTGAGATCACAACCTGAGCCGAAGTCAGACGCTCAACCGACTGAGCCACCCAGGTGCCCCTAAATATTCCTTTTATAAATATGCATTTAATATATCCAGTGAGCCTAATTGCAATAGGTAAAAGAGGGCATTCACTCGTGAACTAACATAATGTAGAGTGTACCTATTCACTCAGGCATTTTTTCTAACACGTGATAAATACTGCAGTGGGTATTATCTACTCTGTGCCAAGGGATGAACTAGCTGATATGGGAACCCAGAGATCAATCAGATATGCATCATACCATAGAGTGTCTGCCTTATGTTTGTAAAGATAAAAGGTGCATATAAGTCATTAGGATACAGGGTAGAACAGAGTACAATTAAAGTTCTTTGCTATTTCAGAATAAGGAGATTGGCTCCAGCTGAAGGCAATTAAGAGAGATTCTCTGGAGGAGGTAGCATGTGCCCTGGACTGTGAGGGAATAGGTAGGATTTGGACAACACTGAGCTTAGGCGAGGGGCCAGGGTGGGTGGCTTTCCAGACATAGGGAACGGGGTGAGCAGGGGCACCAGACAGAAGATCTAGGGTGTATACAGCAAATTTGGCTAGAATGTGGGATGTGTAAGGAGGAAGGGAACCTCTGACACCTTCTGAAGGGCCACCTTGGGTAAGTTACCGAACCTTTCTGTGCCCTACTTTCCTCATCTGTAAAATGGGATAATAATAGTGCCTACTTCCCAAGGCTGCATGAGAAACAAATGAGTGAATATATGCAAAATACTTAGAATATTCCGTGGTACATAATAAGTTCTCTAAGTATTAGATCTGAGTAATTATTAATGAAAGGGGTGAAGAGATACCAAGACCAGATGAGCTCTAAGATCCCTCCAATTCTAAGGACCTAGCATGCCGACCCACTGTGAATTTTGAGTGGTCTCTGAGGGGGAGGAGGCCGACTTCCCACTAGACCTGGGGACAGTTTTGGAAAACAGTAGGGAGGAGACAGAGGCCTAGAAACAAAGAGAGCTCTGAAAACAGTGGGCTGCTGACCCTTACTTTTGCTGTTAATATAGAGTCTGAAGAAAAGGGGGGAAAAAAGCCCTGTTATGCCATCCCTTTCTCTCCCAGTGGAGAATTCCCTTTGTGACTTTCCTTCAGCTACTCTTTTGTGTCCTTCTTTGGCTAACGAAGGATTAAAAAAAAAAAAAAAGAGGGGAGAGAAAAAAACAGCTTTGCTGTAGAGAGGAAGAAACAAAACAAAACAACCAAACTGAAACAAAAAGAGAAATTAAGGTTCTAATCTGTAGTCACAGAAAGTGGCCCCAGGAGCCGAACCTTTATCTGTCCCCTTCACGCTGCCCTCAGAAGCACATGAAGTCTGAGAGCTAATGAGACAGGTTGTCAGGACAGGGGTGTAGGGCAGTCTCACTGGCTTGTTGCCACATCGAGTGGCCTTTCTAAGGCAGGCAAGCTTTCCTCAGTCACTCTTGGTCTCTTTTCTTCAAAGTTGGAAGTCAGGTTCTGAATGATAAGTGACTTCCCAGGTAAAATTCTGTTAAATGCTGAAACGTGTGCCCTTAAGACCCTCCTACTTCTCTGCACCTGGTTCCCTTTGGAGGCTAGTCCTCTCTCTGAGTGACCTCCAGGTCCTCCGGCTCTGGGGAGGCAGTCAGGAGTCATGGCGTCTATGTCACCTGCCTCTGGCCAGCCTGATCTCCAGCCATCACACAGGTTCCCAACTGTTCTCACCTGAAAAAAAAATAAATAAAGTTGTCAGAAGATTTGAAATCACAAATCTGAAAGCCCCTGTGCTTTATAAATTCAAGGTGACATTGATAACTGTTTTAATTTTTTTTTTAACGTTTATTTATTTTTGAGACAGAGAGAGACAGAGCGTGAACAGGGGAGGGGCAGAGAGAGAGGGAGACACAGAATCCGAAACAGGCTCCAGGCTCTGAGCAGTCAGCACAGAGCCCGACGCGGGGCTCGAACTCACGGACCGTGAGATCATGACCTGAGCCGAAGTCGGACGCTTAACCGACCGAGCCACCCGGGCGCCCCAATAACTGTTTTAATTTTTAAAAATTACAGCCCTCTCAATTTTTTTTCTCCAGAAAAGGCATAAAGGAGACGACAGTTTGGTTTGTATTTTATCCCTTTTCTTAGCTCAAGCTCTCCTTTGAATTGCCCAAGGGAGTGAATGACTCGAACACAGACTCAGAATTATGATAGTGGATTTTGCAAAATAAGATATGCTGAAGCTCAGGGGCTTAATTTTTTGCTTCGTTCAGTAACATATTTCAGAAAAGCACCAGTAATTGGGACATAATTTATTTATCAACAGGGATCCAGACTACTCCCTTGCTGTTGATTTCTGAAATCCATTTGACTTCTGCAGAGTGCTATATCCAAGGTGAGAGAGGCTAAAAACAGATGTAGAATTACAATTACCAGAGGGAGAAGAGTTGGCTGTGGGTATTTAACCATGCTGGCAATTGGCCACCAAACTGGGTCTTTCTTCACAGCCCCTGACACATCCACTTGTGAAGGAGGTTAATAATAGCACCATACCTACACCCACACAGTTACAGCTAAATAACAATTTCCTTGATAAGCCTTTATTTTTCTGCAATTTAGAATTTAAGACCGCAATTTTATCTATACCGTCTAAGCCCTAAATTTATTTTTGGCCTTCTCTAAGAAAGTTGCACCCATTTAACTTCGCCTGACAATGTAAGAGAAAAATGTTTTTAAGAATACAGATTTTAATTAGCTAGGCAATTTGCCTTTCTCTGAACCACCAAAATGTGGCCATTGCCAAAGGCAGAGAGCCAGATGAAGTGGAGCCATGGTCAGATACGGAAGGCAATGTCAAGAGCTTGTAGCGAGCTGCAGTTGCCCATAGCCTGGGTTAGTAATGTGCGTATTATTTTAATGACTTATTAGCAATTGTCACTGAAATGAAAATTGTGCGATTTAAAAAAAAAAGGATATTTGGGTAGCAATTTTGGGGACTTAGAGGGAAGGTATATTTTTCACCACTGACTTTCAGAAGCAGTTTGATGGCCTGCTATTGACCTTCAAGCTGCCTTTCCTAGCCCTGGGGCTTCTCCTGGCATTTCCTGGGCAGACCCCTCTCCCAGTCTCCCTTGTGCTCTGGGTAGGGCTGAAATGCAGCTTTTGGAGCCTCTGGCCTGGGTTACGTGGATGGCAAACAAACATTACTGCAAGGGAGAACCTGCTGGTTTGTAGCCCCTGGGTCTAAAATTGTTTTTGTGGTGAGAGGCTACCTTTTTGTTCCACTTTTCTATGATATCTTTGAGGAACCTTTCACTGTCCTGGAGTTTCGGAGATGTCTTTCAGGAAAGAAGATTCTTGTGACTTCAGTAACCTACCTTCCTCTACCTCCTTAATAAGAGGAGACCTTTGCAGAAAATGATTTTGTGCCAATATTTGTTGTCCTATCTCCCAGTGGTTGCTTAGAGTTGGTGGTGAAACTACCAGGTTCAGTCACTAAAGGACTCATGAACACATTTTGTTTGGTGTGTCACAAATATCTACAGATTTAGTGAAATGCTCAAGAGCTGCCTCTAAGCTTGGGTTGCTGCTTAATAAAAACACATTTTTCTTTAATTGCTCATGCATACAACAGCACCAGTAAAACCATAAATTAGGTACTCTGACTGGGTAAAAGCCTTGAGCCACAGAAGATGTTGTGAAGCTATTATCCACAAAAGGCAAAGAGTAAGACCCCGTGTCCAGCAATATACAATGTCCCCAAATGCCTGGGCTTGATATCACTGGGCAATTATAGTCTCCATCACAGCTTAGCCATTTGGTTTATCTACCAGTTTGTTCAACAGTTGATAGCCTCTGATTTGAACTTTTAATTTTCTTTGTCCTGCCTTCCCAGTTGGATTTTAAGCACTGAGTAGACTAGTCATCGGAACCTCTTTGGCAAGCCTCATAACACCAAAATCAACTTCCTTTTTTTTTTCTTCAAAATCAACTTTTGGAGTGGAGAACCAGATATCCTGCTACTTAAAAATGTCGTCCTCAACATCCAGTTAGCTACCACTGTACATATTCCTTTAAATGGAAATTCCTAGAAGGGGGATTGATCCCTGACAGTCACTCCTTAATGTGAATTACTTTGGTCAGATAGATGCTCCCAGAAAGAGAACTGATTGAGGAAAATGGAAGTAATTTTTGAGCAGCCAGTCCACAGAGGAAAGACTCTGGGGCAACCAGGTGTGTGTGTGTGTGTGTGTGTGTGTGTGTGTGTGTGTGTGTGTGTGAGAGAGAGAGAGAGAGAGAGAGAGAGAGAGAGAGAGATTATCCAGGAGAAGGAAGGGCTGGAAAGCAAATTCTCACTGATTCTGTAACTTGGTCTGTGAATCTGGTGACATAAGTATGAATGGATGATTTGGAGCAAGAGTGAACAGAGTATAGCCCTGCCCCCTGATTTTGTGTGGTTCACAGGCTAAGGGTAGTTTTTACATGTTTAAGTGGTTTAAAAAAAAAAAGAAGAAGGAAGAATACTATTTTATGACTCATTAAAATTATGCAAAATTCAAATTTCAGTTTCTATAAATAGTTTGGTCAACACACAGCCATGCTGTTTCATTTATGTATCATTTATGGATGTCGTTGTGCTGTAATGGCAGAGTTGACTGCTTGCAACAGAGACAATATGGCCTGCAAAGCTCAAATATTTACCACCTGCCCTGGTAAGCAAAGTCTGTCAACCCCTGACTTAGATAAAATTTTCTTCTTTGTTTCTTTTCAGCTTTAATGCTTTTGGGTGAAAAATCGTTCACCATTCATAAAATGAGTAAACACCATTTCTTTCCTTATGCCTAACCATTTAGTATTGGTTAACGTATGGTATATCTACACAATTGAATGCTATAGAATGCTTTATCTGCATGGCACTCTGTGTCCAATATTGAATCTTCACACACAAAAAATGTTCCAATCAAAAATATCTTAGGGGCACCTGGGTGGCTCAGTTGGTTAAGCTCTGACTTTGGCTCAGGTCATGATCTCGTGGTCCGTGAGCTCGAGCCCCGCGTCGGGCTCTGTGCTGACAGCTCAGAGCCTGGAGCCTGCTTAGGATTCTGTGTCTTCCTCTTGCTCTGCCCTCCCCTGCTTGCACTCTGTCTCTCAAAAATGAATAAAATTTAAAAGAACTTAAAAATATCTTCAAAGATCCATTCCATAATTTAGACATGTTATATCTGAGTGGTGGGGTTACAGACGGTTTCTTTTCTTAGTTTTGCTTCTCTGCATTTCTAAAATGGTTTTCAGTGAACAAATATTATCTTTATAAAAAGGAAAAAAAACTATTAAAAAAAACCTCTTTTTTCCTTGGTAGAAAAATAGAACAAAAGTATTACAATACATTAGGTATTTTGTGTTCTTCCCTAAGGGAAAAAGAGGAATTTTCCTGGAGATACTGGAACAGGGGCCTTAGCATCAAACTGCTCACTGGGGTTCAGAAACTAAGCCTGGGGTGACTGAGTGGCTCAGTCGGTTAAGCGTCTCGCATCGGCTCAGGTCATGATCTCACGGTTCCTGGGTTCTAGCCCCGCATTGGGCTCTGTGCTGATAGCTCAGAGCTTGGAGCCTGTTTCAGATTCTGTGTCCCCCCTTGCTCTGCCCCTCCCCCACTCATGGTCTGTCTCCCTCTGTCTCAAAAACAAACAAACATTAAAAAAAATTTAAAAAAAGAAAAAGAAACCAAGCCTTCCAGTCATTGGTTCTGTAATCTCACTCTTAGCCTGTTTTTCAAGTTCTCCAGTAAGGAAAGAAAACATCTTCTTAGGGCTTTTTCAAACATTAAATAAAATAATGCATTCGAGGGGCACCTGGGTGATTTAGCTGGTTAAGCGTTTAACTCTTAATTTCAGCTCAGGTCATGATCTCAGGGCTGTGAGACCGCATCAGCTCTGCACTGTGTGTGGAGCCTGCTTACGAGTCTCTCCCTCTTCTCTGCCCCTCTTCCTGCCTCACGTTCTCTCTCTCTCTCTCTCTCTCTCTCTCGCAAAGAAAAAAAAATAATGCATGCAAAACAATTGGCAACCCATGTAGTGATAGGCACATAAACAATACAAAACTGTCAGTTTCCAGTCTATTTTATGAAAAGTATTTGCTATAAGGATGTCCTGCCTTCTGCATCAATTTGTCTTGTGAAAAGCGGTCCCTAAGTGAAATGTGTGGAGCGAGGAGCAGGGGAAGGCAGATGAGTGAACAGGAGGGCAGCGGGGGATGAGAGTGCCACCTGTCCTGAGGACAGTCAGAGTGGAGTGGTTCAGAAGAGGCATAGGTTTTGTCATTCAGTCAGGAAGCTTCCATTACTGCTTAGAGTAGTCGGGGACAGCTAGATTGCTGGGGAGGGGGCGGGTGGTGAGCAGATGTGTATGTGTGTGACGGTGCAGGTCTTGGAGGAAAATTGTTGCGACAGTTCACTGTTTAGTTCAGCAGTTTTCAAGTGTCCATTATGTGAAAAGTGCCAGGCCTCCCAAGGTGCATAAAGCGTGGCTCCAGAGGGAGCCTCGCTTATAGGTTTAGAGAGATGACTTTGGGGAGAGGGACCGGGCAATGGATTGCTTGTGTGTCCAGCCCATTTTCCAGTAGCACTCCAAGGAATGCTTGCACACTCAGGGTTTAGCAAGAAGGAAGATGATTACTAAAATATTGTTAAAAGAGCCGTGTTTTGAGGAAGCGATTGGGCCAGAAATAAAACCAGTCACTAAAAACAATCTACCGGTAACAGGGGACTAGATGCTAAATGCTTAAGAGAATGGGAAGAGGTGAAGAGAAGATTCGTGGCCCATTGCATTTCTTTCAGTAAACACCAAGGAGCAGCTCTTGGGTAGGATAATGTCAAGTGGGAACTCTACAGGGTGCCTTATTCTTCTCGTTGTCCTCCTCGTTCTCCTGGTTTTCCGGGGAATACTGCTCTGAAACTTCATTTCCACCTTTACTCTCTCCCAGGCTCTCTCCATATCCATGCAAAGTCCCAGCCTTCTAGACCATTGCTCACTATTGACACTGGCATGTGAATATGGTTCATTCCTTGAAATGATATCCTTGAAGTGTCAATGGCCTATACGAACTGCCATCTCAAGATACATGAGGGGTAAATCCAGACCAAACCAACCACAACCATCTCTTGGTGAAGTTCACTGTGTCTCCATCCCTGCCTTCTAATGCATTACGCAGTCATTACTTTTTCTATGCTGTTCACTTCTCTGTAGGTTTCTTTACATGTATTTGTATTATGTTATTTATGCCAATTTTAGGATGGGTTTGTATAAGCAGGCCTTTGCTACATCAAACAAGAGAAATAAATCATTCTCTCTTAATGTGTTTTTGCCTGAAGAATTTAGAGTCAATGTAATTACACCGTTTATGTCTTACCCCAAAGATATATATGTTCTATTCAAATATATATTCTCTCTCTGCATCTTGGGAGGATGCAGAGAAAGAAAATATATCCTATCATAAAAGGCACTCCAGTGAAACACCATACCCCCATCTGCAGGAAAGGTACTCAATAGACAAAGACTATACAAGATTTACTCTCTGTAGGATCTGGAAGAAGGCTCTTTCTATAACTAGGCCCCCTCTACAGTTGGAGGTGATGTGTGGACCTTGCAAGGACTGGTAATACGATGTGGGTTATGTTATACATTTTGAGACATACTGAAAAGGAAGATACTTAGAATCACAAAATAGTTTATTCATCTATAAAGGGAATTAAAGTGGGTGTGCTGGAAGGAGCTGGAACCTCGAAATCCCAGAACTTGTGTCCTTCCCACTGCTGAAGCTGGCTCTCCTGAGCCACTCTAGAGTGACTATTAATTACCCAGTTTCCACACTGCTGTCTCCAGAGGGTCAGAGAAACTGGCATCTTAACTGAAAATTGGTGATATAGCCAGAAATGAGATGGGTCAGTTTCCAGAGGCTAGGGAAAGCATGTTCCCCCTGGGGTGAGGTAAGGACCATCCTCCACCACACCCTTGCATCAGTGAGGTGCCTGGAGGTCCTCTGCAAAGAGTTAAGAATGTGGCATTCAGTCTTTAAGCACCTGGAAACAGCTCCTTGGGCTTCTGCTTTGCGGGAAGAAGGATCTTTCCATTCCATACACATACTCATACTCACATACACACAGACTCCACACATGCAGTAATAAATATAAGCATTCACAAATGCTCATGCACACACATGCGTACCCTTATAAATGCTCAGACATGCATACAGACAGTCACACACACAAACACAAACATGCACACATGTTCAAACACACACATACGCACATATGCACAGGCCAGCTGGCACCGTGCAGGCCCTTTCCAAGGAGCTATTTCTAGCCCCTCACCCCCTCCCACCACCTCTGCCCTAATGATACACTGGCCTTCAGCTAATATCTAGGTGACCCTGGCTCTCCGGGGCTCAGCTCGTGAATTATTCCTAACCCAACAGCTTTAAGGTTGCATCTCTAAAACCAGCACTGAAAAGCGAGAAGGCTGATGTTGGGGAGGACAGAAGGGAATGACTCCCTTTCTCCATCTGTGAAACCGTCAGAGCAGAGGAGCTCTTCTGTCTCTTCTGACTCAGAACAAACTATGAAACTGTCAATGTTTGGGAGGCACCTTGGGGCGGAAAGTGTATTCTGCATCCAGTTTAATACGGAGGGGGCAACTGGGGCATTCGTTGATCATGGCAATCAAACAAAGAATTGGCGCCATGCCTGATGCGCTAACTTTAATCTTGACTGACACCAGGGTTCGTCTTTCGCTTTCTTTTTTTCCTTGTAAACCTGTTTTTATTTATTTCACTATTTTTCGTTACCCATTAATATAGGATTATCATAGTATTGTGCAAATTTCAAAAAAAAAAAAAATACAAGTTAAGCCAATATGTCTCCCACATACGGCCCCCTCCTCAGAGACGACCACTATTAGCAGGTAGCGTGTGGCCTTCCAGACTGCAGACTGTCTGGACTGTATCTTTTCCTGTCATAAATGGCACCCCACTCCATGAACTGTCTTACGACTTGCCATTTTCCCCACTTAATCGTATGTCTTAAAGGTCTTTTTATTAAGGGATTTTTTTTTCATATGAAACGAGTCAGTGTACTTCAAGGGGGTGCCCTTTCCCCGTTTCTGCCAAGTGCCACGCTGGGCTTGCGGTTCTGTCTGCGATTCCCGATTCTGGGCTCCTGCCTTTCCCCATCTTACAGTTACAGTAGTCGCTTTGCAGCATCTCTGGGCTCCCGCCTGTCTGCTGTGGCCGCGTGAAGGAAGCAGAGTCGTCTTACTGTAATTATTTGAGGTTCTGGGCACTTTTCTGTGCATCAAATCCAGTAACACAAAACAGAAGAAAACCATTATGCCTGAAACCCAGCTATTTACTCTCTCCCACACAGCATTTTCTGGGAAAGAGAGACTGTAGTACTCTGGGAAAGGGATCGGCCACGATGTTCAATTAGGTCCCAGAGCCATGACAAGCAGTGCGCCCTCTGGGCCCCCAGCAGGGCCATCCCAGGCAAACAGGAACTTTTACCAGGAACACTAGCCCGGTGATTAAATGACACAAATGTGATCAGACGTTGCCCCCTCAAATCCTGGTTCCATCACTAGCTCTAGAAGCTTGGGTCAGATACTTACTGTCTGCACACCTTATCTTTGTCATCTAGAAAATGGATGTCATAAAAAGTGTAGCTGTTTTGTGAGGGTTTTGTGAAGCTTAGGTGGGAGAATTCACGAAAAGTCCTTAGCACAGCGCTTGGCGTGTAGTAATTCCTCATGAAATGTCAAGTGCTGAGTGAGCTTCCCCCACCCCTTCCATCTCTTAGAATCCTTCTCGGTGGTTCCACCCCCTTGCGTCTGCCCAGATAGTCACTCTTTTCCTGTTCAGGCAAGCTTACAGCAGCTGGGAACCTGCCAGCTGTTCCCAGCCTGGCCCTTCCCTGGGGGTGGGAGGGGGGGTGCTCCCTGGAATCGCCCTCACTCACCTTTTCCACAAACCTTTCAGCTTCCTCTCAGCTGCAAGCCCAGTGAGGCTTACCTCCACTCATTCATGCATTCATTATTTGTTCTTTCAGCGTTATGTTAGCACCTACTATGTGCCAAGCACTGATATAGGTAGTAGGGGTAGAAAGAGACACAGTCCCAGCTCTAAGGGAAGGCCAGTCTTTTGGGGGCTAGAGTCTGGGTCAATTGGCTCTACGGTGTGTGGAGACAAACACGTGCTCTGATGAGAAGTCTTGTCCAGGATGCCTCAAGGATGCACACCAGCCTTGCCGCGGACCTCTACTTTATGGGAGACTTCTCCAACTCTCTTCCAAACCTCCCCTTGCATTTTTTATGTCATCAGTTACGCTTTCAATTACCAAGTCTTCTTTTTTGTTCTCATTATTCTTTCTTTCATAGCGGTTCTTAAAAAGTGTATAGGAATCAGCCAGAAATGTACATTTGGACCAGGATGGATTCCAACAAGCTGAGCAGGAGCCTGGTTATGAATGTCCCAGCCTCTTGGTGTCAGGTTCTCTGTAAGAACCAAAGAGACAGTTGGCCACGCTGATAAAGCAGTCATTCATTCCTTTATTCGTTGCATCAAAATTAGTGTTATGTGCTGTTGCACATTATGGTTTGGGGCAGGGAGAGGTATGATCTGTTCTTTCAAGATTTCACTAACGTGTGGAAGAAACCAGCACCTGAACAATAGCAATACCGAGGGGTAAGCTCCACATGCATCTTGCTGTGTGGATTGATCAGGAAACCACTGAGAAGAAACTGGGAAGGAGACAGGAGAAGGGGGCACAGCAGAAGAGGTAATTTGATTGCTGAGTCTTAAAGGATAAGAGGTAATTCCCAGGCAGGGAAGGAGCCGAGGAAGTAGCAAAGGGGGAATGGCATTCCTGGCAGAGAGAAAGGCGTGTGTTAAATCCAAGAGGTATTAATGGGTTTATGGCCTGTTGGAGACTGGTGAGAAGTTCTGTGACTGGAACTTAGTTCACCCAGCCAGAGAGGATGGGGAGAGGCGGGCAGGAGATGGGGCTCCAGAGAGGTTGGTTAGTCTGGATTGTGCAAGACCTCATCTGCCATGTTAAGGATTAGGGCTTTATGTTTGAGGTCCTTAAACACTTCTACATGGACCCTTTTGAAAATAGGATAAAAATTATGAACCTTCTCGTCCCCCCAAATGCCTGGATACACACACTTTCATGGCTTGAAGGATCTGAAGCCCCTCCCTGTTCCTCGAGCTAGGCAGTGGGGAATCCCCAGAAAATGTTAAGCAGGAATGTCACATTCAGTTGGAGGACTGGGTTCTGGCTCTTCCGCTTCCAGGTGTATGTGGCTCTAGTGACATCTCTGTGCCAGCTTCACGTCCCTGCAGCCCACCTTGGATTTCAGTGCCACTGAGGTGGACAGTTCCGTGCAAGCTCTGACGTGTCCTCACATTGGCAGTGTGTCTTCTGTGACTCACACATAGGCTTAGTCCTGGGGCAACCCCCAAACCTGAAGACCTAAGGGTGAGGAGTGTCAGCGCATAAATGTCCCAGCCTCCCTTTTTCTGGGTTACTGTTCCTCCAACCACTTTCTGTTGTCCAAGAAATTTAAAAACTCCCTCATAAGCTGATAGCCCTATCGCATTCTCCTTTTACACCTTAAAAAAGACCACCTTTCTTGATGGTGATATTTTTCTTCCATTTATTTTTTTATAGTTTTTGAATATTCCATAGTGAAACACCAGTTACTTTCATAATGAACAAAATACTTGCAAATACTACCAAGAGGGAAGACAAAACAATGTTGTATTCAGTTGGCGATTACCAGCCAGACATCTGTCTGATATTTTGTATTCCTTAGAGTAAAAAGTTTTAACTATAAACTTAAAGTTTAAAGTTTTAAACAAATATTAAATTGGGGTTGTTGAGCATTGAAAGAAATTTGAACCAGAATGGCTAACGTCCCTAAAACTGGGATTGAAGATTAAATCGCTTAAAAATCACTTTAAAATTTTTTTAAATGTTTATTTATTTTTGAGACAGAGAGAGACAGAGCATGAATGGGGGAGGGTCAGAGAGAGGGAAACACAGAATCTGAAACAGGCTCCAGACTCCGAGCTGTCAGCACAGAGCCCGATGCGGGGCTCGAACTCACAGGCCACGAGATCATGACCTGAGCCAAAGTCGGAAGCTCAACCGACTGAGCCACCCAGGTGCCCCTTAAAAATCACTTTTAATTGACCAAGTGTTTTGACATGTGCGCATGTTCCATTGCAACATTCTCTACAAAAGTCAAAATATTCAGAGTATGTGCTATGATCCTAGTTTATGTAAAAAGGGGAAATAATGCTGAGTCCTCATTTTGAAAGAGTGTGTACCCATCTTGGTACCAGGGTTACAAATGGTTAAACACTCTGCAGGACTAGGAGATCCAGGTCTACCAAGTGAACTAAAGTGTTCGTCTTTTTAAGTGGTCAGTTCATTGAAAAGAAAATTAGGGAAAACGGTTCATGGCTCTGACCTTGACTTTCCCACCTCTCTGTGCTTATGGCTTTGTGTAGATAGAGTCAGAGTGTCAAAATCTACTAGCTTGCTTAAATATGGGCATATAGGACAAGTTGGATTTGGGGCTTGAAGTCAGGACACTGTGCCAAGACAAGTACAAATATTGAGAAGAAATCAAGTAGTCTTTCCATTTGCTTCTTGGTGCTACGTTATAGGAAATCCATGTTTTGTGGTCTCTGAGCAGGGTCTCCAGAGAATATCATGGCCAGAAATCTCTTGGGAGAAGTGGAAAGGGAGGAGACTAGGGGGAAGTAGAAAGGGAAACACAAACGGGAAATAAAGAAAATTTTTTTAATGTTTATTTATTTTTGAGTCAGGGGTGGGGGGGAGAGAGAGAGTGCGCACACGCGCGCAAGTGGGGGAGGGACAGAGAGAGAGAGAGGGAGACACAGTATCTGAAACAGGCTTCAGGCTCTGAGCTGTCAGCACAGAGCCTGACGCAGGGCTTGAACCCACGACCCGCGAGATCGTGACCTGAGCTGAAGTCGGACACTTAACCGACTGAGCCACCCAGGCGGCCTAAGAAATTTTTAAATTTAAATCTTCCTAAAAGCATTATGGGGTCTTGTTTTGTTTTCATTGTTGTTGCTCTGTTTTGTTTTGCTTGATCTTGTTTTACCAGAATTTCCCACAGAAATTTGTAGAATGCCTTATAAAAAGAACTCGAAGACTAGAGAGAAAGGGCTGCTTAACTATTTAATCAGTTTGTGGCAGGGTTTCAGTTCCTCCTTCAATGGCTTTCCAGCACATTGGAATCATCAGGGCAACATTTAAAAAGACTGATGTTTGCCCACACCCCCAACCCCCACTTCAGTTTCTGATTTAATCTCGTGTGACCTTGACATCAGGATTTTGAAGATCTTCCCAAGAGATTCTGAAGTGCAGCCAAGATTGACAACCACTGTTTTTAGCCACCACCTCTCACATACTAATGTGCACACAAGTCACTGGGGGATCTGGTTAAAATGCAGATTTGAATTCAGTAGGTCTGGGGTAGGGCTCAAGTCTGCATTGGTAACAAGCTCCCAGGTGAGATACAGATGCTGCTGGTCTGAGGACCACACTCTGAGAAACAAGGGGCTAGACATCTCCGAGATCCTTTTGTGCTGTTGATGTTGTCATTCTACCAAGTTGCTGGATTTCATGCCTTTAAGTATCACTTCATTAGGACTCAAACAACTCCGAACATTGTGGTGTGAGTAACTGACGGGCTCTTATGCAGTCATGAGAAGTTATGTTTCTGAAGATTGCATAGTAATAATGAAGGAATTTTAATATCATGATGGGAAATGAAAGTAACAGTGACATAAAATTTTATGTGATCAAAAATATGTCAAACAAATAAAAAATGCATGGAAAAACTGGGAATAATTACAACGAATGTTAACAGTGATCCTGATGGTGATATTTTTCTTCCATTTATTTTTTCTAGTTTTTGAATAGTCCATAATGAAACACCAGTAACTTTCACAATGAACAAAATAGTTGCAAAAGAAATGTCTAAATATCTCCAGGTTGAAATACCAGAGTGCGTGGAACATTTTCATATATCCAATTTTGTGTTTCTCTCTGCCTTTCTTTTATATTTTTTCCAAATTTATTAAAATGTAATTGACACATAACACTGTGTAAACTTAAGGTAAACAACATGATGATTTGATACACACATGGGTATTGCAAAATGATTACCACAATAAAGGTAGTTAACATCTCCATCATCTCATATAATGGCCTATTTATTTCTTTATTTTTGTGGTGAGACCATTTAAGATCTACTCTCTTAAAAACTTTCAAGTGTATAGTACAGTATTGTTAACATAATCCCCATGCTATACATTAAATCCCCAGAACTTTTCCACTATGTAACTATGAATTCATTTATAATTTGACCAACATTCTCCATTTCCCCCATCCCCCGGCTACTGGCAACCACCATTCTTCTCTCTGTTTCTATGTTCTGCTTTTTTTAGATTCCACATATAAATGAGATCATATAGTGTTTGTCCTTTTCTGTCTGACTTATTTCATATACTCTAATGCCCTCAGGGTCCATCCATATTGTTGCAGATGGCAGGATTTTCTTCCTTTTGTGGCTGAAGGATATTCCATTGTATATATCACATTTTTTATCCACTCATTTGTCAATGAAAACTTAGGTTGTTTCTACAATATCTCATATTAATAAAAAGTACAGCTGGTATAGATCTCTTTCACAGACAAGAAAACCAGAAGAGACAGAGCTGAGTCTAAAACTAGTCTCATGGTCATAATTAGGTTCTTTTCACCAAAACGTTCTATCTGTACAAAATATCATCTTTGTTGGCCAAGAGACACGTGAAAAAGGTCAGCATCGCTAATCATTAGGGAAATGCATAAAAAAAACACAATGAAGTGTCACTTCACACCAGTCAGAATGGCTAGTATCAAAAAAAAAAAAAAACAACAAGAAATAAGAAGTGTTAGTGAAGATGTGAAGAAAAGGGAACCCTCATGCACTCTTGATGGGAACATAAATTGGTGCAGCCACTATGGAAAACGGTATAGAGGTTCCTCAAAAAATTAGAAATATTATATGACCCAATAATTCTGCTTCTGGGTATTTACTCAGAGAAAACAAAACACGAATCCAAAAAGATGTATGCATCCTCGTGTTTATTGCAGCATTATTTACAATAACCAAGATACTGAAGCAACCTAAGTGTCCATCAGTAGATGAATGGATAAAGACAATGTAGTGTGTGTGTGTGTGTGTGTGATGGAATATTACTCAGCCATTAAAAAGAATGAAATCTTTCCATTTGCAACAATACGTGTAGACCTAGAAGGAATTATGCTTAGTGAAATAAGTCAGGCAGAAAAAGACAAATACCATGTTATTTCACTTACATGTGGAATATAAAAAAACAAAACATGAATAAATCAACAAAAAGAATCAGACTTATAACTACAGAAAACAAACTGGTGGTTTTGAGAAGGGAGGGGAATGGAGAGGGTAGGCAAAGTAGCTGAAGGGGATTAAGAGGTACAGACTTCCAGTTAAAAAATACATAAGTCAGAGGACTGAAAATCATAGCATTGGGGATATAGTCAATAATATTGTAATAACATTGTACTGTGTGACAGATGGTGACTACACTTACACTTGTGAGCACTGAGTAGTATATAGAAGCATCAGATCACTATGTTGTACACCTGAAACTAATATGATATTGAATGTCAGCTATACTTCAATAAATAAATAAGAATGTCATCTTTGTGCTTGTTGAATAACTCAGGTAGTGCCCCGAATTGTAAGTAGTCACCTGAGACAAGGGAAGGATAGCTAGGCCAAGTACAAGGAGAGCTGAATTCTGGTCTAATCTTGCCAGGTTACTAGCTACATGACCTTTGGTACATTGCTTAAATTCACTGAGGTCTCGCTTTTCTCTTTTGTTAAATGAGTGATAATAGAAATGCCTACGTCATAGGTCATCACGGAGGTGAAATGAGGTAGCGGGCCCTCGGTGACTCATGTAACCTCTGAAGGTCTGGATTTGCTCATCCAGGATTGACAAGGGAGATTAGAAGATCTCTAAGGATCCTTCAGACTCTATCTCGTGACACTAGAGAACTGTACTTTTGGAAAATCTGGAGAAACGAGATCATGTGGCCTTTGTCTAGATGGCAAGTAAGTGCCTACAGTTCTTCGCACTGTACCGTGCAGCGAGGACAAAATGAGTAACCCGGAGGAGCGCCCGGTCAAATAATTCAATACAACATGATATGTGCCATGATGGAGATAGAGGTAAAGTGCTCCAGACTCCCAGAGTACATGTAGTAGAGATGGTGATAACGTGGGTCTTGAAAGGGAAGAGGGGGAAGAGGCACGCAGGCAGAGGAAGTTCATGGGCCAAGGCTTGGGAGCATGAAAGACCACGTGTGGTGTGGCTGGAGCAGATGTGGGTTGGGGCTTAAATCGTAGGTGCATCTGGGGTTCAGACAGTTTGTGGAGGGCCTTTTTGGCTACAATGAGGACTTTATGGTATGATCTTTGAACCAGGGAGTAGAATAACCGGATCTGTCACTTGAAAAGAAACCCTCAGAACAGTGATGAGGAAGGTGATCTGGAGGAAGGGAGGCCAGGTGGATGGAGGCCATGACAATAATCCCCGCAGTGGTGACAAACACAAAAGGGTGTATTAGAAACCCTTGATAGGCCTTAATGATTGTTTGCACGGGCTGGCACGGGCAGGGAATGAGGAGACAAGGAAATTAAAGGTGGCTGTGACCCAGATAAAAAGTGCAGGAGGAGCAGGACTGGTGTGAGAAGTGCTCATACATTCGGTTTTTAGGTGGAGCATCCAGGAAGACAGCACAGATGTGTGGGTACATGTGCCTCCAAGATGAGAGGCAGAGAGATGACAGAATCTGTACGCTAGGGCGAAGTGATGGGTGGGTCAATGTTTGTCTCTGAAAATGCCAGAAGTTTCTAAGACTCAGTACCGTCCAAGGGAAATGTAATGTCAGCTACAAACGTAGTTTTAGTTTTTCTCGTAACCATATTTTAAAAAGGTAAAAAGAAGCAAGTACGATTAATTTTAATTATTACGTAAATAATTAATTATTTTTTAAGAAATAAGTTAAATAATTAATTATTTGAATTATTTTGATGCAATGCACACAAAATATTATAACTTCAACATTCATCACTGTAATAATTGTTGACATACTTCACATTCTTTTGATCATTCTAGGTCTTCAAAAGCCAGTTGGGATTTTACACTTACAACATTCTTCAACTGAGGCTATACTATATCAAGTGCTTAGTAGCCACCTATGGCTACTGCATTAGACCGTGTGGCTATAGACAGGTCCCACGACTCTGCCCTGAAAAATATATATGCACACAAAACTTTCCTAGAATTCTGGGGACTCTTATAGCCCCTGAAGTATACCTATGCTTGGTTAAGAACTCTTCCTTAGAGGCACCTGGGTGGCTCAGTCGGTTAAGCATCTGACTTCGGCTTAGGTCATGATCTTGTGGTTCATGAGTTCGAGCCCCATGTAGGGCTCTGTGCTGACAGCTCAGAGCCTGGAAACTGCTTTGGATTTTGAGTCTCCCTCTGTCTGCCCCTCCCCTTCTTGAGCTCTGTCTTTCTCATAAATTCTCTCAAAAATAAATAAACATTAAAAAAATAAATGGTAAAACAATAGTCCTTTAAAAAAAAAAGAACTCTTGTTTTTAGAGACTTTAGGTTTCTTGAGACTGGCTCTGGAAATCCATGGCTTTCTTCAATATTATGAGGGTTAATTTTAAATATTCTGGTTACACAGAATATAAAGTAATGTACAATCCAGAATGATAAGAATTTATTCTTGCAAATAAAAGGATTTTATAAAAGGATGTATTGCCCAAATATATCTTTTTGGTTTGTAATTCTCCGGTGGACTGTCTACACTGAAAGATGGATTTTTATGTTTTCATGGGACACTTTTGTTGCAGATTTGGTTTGTTAACCCTGTGGATATTGTTTCCAGGCCAGACAAAAGCCGAGTTATAGGCATCATTTTCTAGGTTGATAATTTTAAACCCAATTCTTAATTCTGCAAATTTTTAAAAATTGATTTTGTCGGTTTCTTTTCCCCTCACCATGGTCATATACAAATTTCAAAGAAATGGCCGGAGGCACTACTTCCTTCCCAACCGCCAATGTGTCCTCCCTTTAAAGCAGCACCCTCATAAGGGGGATTTCTTTCTGAATCTCAGGCAGAATTATTTTTAGAGGCGGCAGCATGTTATACTTGAAGGAGTGACCCTTCCTGTAACTGGCCTGTTGGGATGATCTGGCTGTGGCCTCACATAATTACAGACCTGTGCCAACAGTCTGGGGACCATCAGCATACATGTAAGGCCTCTGAATCGAGGATATTTGGTTAATTGCTCACAGGTGTTTTCTCGTGCTTGTGAATACGTGCAGCCTATGAATTTTACAAAACTTGGCAGAAAGAAGGGCCATAATGTTGAGGAGTTTCTTAGATTTACTCAGCTAATTAATCAGGCTGGGTAGGGATTTGGCTCCTCTGTTGAGGGAGCTAATGCATTTGGAATATGACTGAGGAGCAACCTATACTTTTGAAGCAGAGTTTAAGTGCAAAACAAAAGGAAACAGAGAAAAACTTTAGTAAGCTGCTGCCACCAGAAGCTTAGTGTAGTGGCCCAGCCTATTCTGGGAGCTTTGCAAAGATGGGTTGGCCTTGCCTCTGCAAAGAAATGGTGCTAGATTCTAAAACACAGCAGACCGTGTTGGGTTATGAATTTTCATTTCTAAGACTATGCCTATAGTACCAGCCACACCGTTCATTTGTTTTTCTGCTGGCTACTAATGATCATTATTGTTGGCACAATGGCCTTGAAAAGCGTAGAATGCTCATCAGAAGAATCCTATATTAGATTTATGTAGAAGTTTATCCTAAACAAGTAAGTATGACATTACTGGCTTAATATAAAATTCAAAAGAATGTCCGGATAATTGCCCCAGGTGATTTCTGTGACAGTTTATTCACGAGGATAAAAGTATGGGGGCTAGGTTAAATGAAATGTACCTACAGCCAGTTGGAACACATCATTCCGCCCAAGAAATTAGGGGGAAAATGGTTTTGCAGTTCAGTTCAACAAGCATGGGTGAATGTCTACAAAACCCCAGGTGCTGATGTTAAGGAAGATGAAAAGGACATGGTTCCTATCCTCGAGGAGCTTAAAGTTAAGGGAAGAGAGAAAAACAAATAGAGAATGTCAATTGAATGTACTAAATGCTGTAGAAAAGTCTTGATTCAGCCATTGAATCCGGCAACCTTTCATGGAGAGCTGAAAACAACCAAGCCTGATTATGAAAGGTCAGTAAAAGTTAGTTCAGCTGAAAAAGCTGGTTTTCAGGGCAAATATTACCAGAACATGAAGAACTAAGTGGAGAGTGGATGGGTGTGAGGCTGGAGACTGAGAGATGAAAAGATGTAGGGATCTTATCGAAGATGGGGGAAACTTAAATTTGCTTATACGCTGCAGGGAAGGATCCAGCAAAGAGGAAGAGATTAGAGACATGAGCAGGTCTTGGCCAAGACTGTAGAAGACATGGGTATGAAGGACTTAGTTTGCTTCAACTGAGCAAAGGACCACAGGGTGCATGTAGAAAAGCTTGCGACACATTTGTGCTATACCACATCGCGTTTTCTGCTGAAGTAGGAGGTGACATTATCTACTTAAAAACAATGGTTCTAATCCTTGGCTGTCTACTGGAATCATCTGCGGAGCTTTTAAAAACGCCGATGCTTGGATCCATTGCCAGAGAATTTGATATAATAGGCCTGTGTTTTCAGAAGGTCTTGGGGAGACTTTAATAGGTTGTCAAGGTTGAGAACTGCTGGCTCAGACTAGACTGAAGGGGTTGAGGAAAGTATCAAATAGTCTAGAAATTGCCACTGAGGGGAATGGAAAAGGGAATTAAGGGCGAGTGGAATCGCTGTGAAGTGATGTTCAAGACCAGGTGAGTCTTCAGAGCACAGATTTATGAGAGCCCTGATCTGCAAAGGGTGATTTTGTTCTTTCTCCCCGCCACAGTGTGAGGCCAGCAAAGTAGGCTGGCGGTGGGACTGGTCCGAGGTGCGGTTTATGCAGGCTCGAGGCACAAGAAAGGGGTCAGGTCAGCTCCCTGCAGTCTAAGGCTGGGCTTGGAAGAAAGCGAGACAGGGAGCATCCCAGCCCAGTTCTGCCTCAATCCTCTATTTCCACTAGTGGAAGTTTATATCAACAGGAATCTGGACAAAAACAAAACAAAACAAAAAAACAATCAAGTAAACAAAGCACTGGGAGAAGCAACAGGACCAGACGCTTCCCCACTTATATCACTAATTGCCGGATAACCTAGAGGTGGCTGAACATGCTTCCTATAAATCTGTGTGACATTACATGTCAGAAACACATTTCACGCCCATCCCTTTTTGAAAATCACCGTTCATGCCTATGAAATAAAAAGGCAGGGCACAGTTTATGAGGGGTATGTCTTTCCCATTGGTCACAGAAAGCGTCTCCTAAATCACAGGAGTGCTATATGCTAGCTCCCTTACTTTCCACAGGGACAGGCAGCATTTTTCTTGCTAAGGTAGTGGCCTATTATTGAACTGTTTTGCATGGACACAGTGAGTCATTGTTCTGGCAGAATTCCCTGCTTTCCACACACATTTTTACCTACCTTTGGAATGTGGGAACACTGACCTTGTATATGATAGCCTGGCAGAAAAGTGGCTCTGTCAGAGGTTTTACTACTGAACAGCCCCGGGGAAGCAGGGAACAGAAGGGAAGGGAAGAAGGAGGGTGGGGAGGGCAGTGGCAGGGGATATAGAGAGAAGAAAGAGAATGGTGACCAAGAGGAACAGAAATCATTCCACCTGCAGTATTCCTCAGTATGGGAAACCTGACTGGGTAAAGCTCAATATGTTAGAGCGGTATTTCAGTAAGATGACCAACATGAAAATATACTTTTTATTAAAAAAAAAATGAATACTATGTGTGTACATGTTTGAAACCTTAGATAAGTTACCTAACTTCCATATCCTTAAAATAGGATAATAAAGTTACTTGCCTCACAGGGTTGTTATGGGGATTAAATGAAGAAACTGGAACACTCCTGGGACATTATAAGAGAGCAGTAAATGTTAATTGTTGTTATTGTTTTTCTATATTTGGCAACTCTGAACTTGAGAACCTTAAACTACTTTTCCTAACTTATTTTTTTTTCTTTAAACTGCTTTACTGTCTGTGAAAGGGGGATGCAATCATCTGGTCAACAGGTACATAAATTTAAGGGTATTAGAATACTCATGCACTTTTTTTTAAATTTTTTAAATATTTATTTATTTTTGAAAGAGAGTGAGAGAGTGGGAGAGGGTCAGAGAGAGGGAGACACAGAATCGGAAGCAGGCTCCAGGCTCTGAGCTGTCAGCACAGAGCCTGACACGGGGCTTGAACTCATGAACTGTGAGGTCATGACTTGAGCCAAAGTCGGACGCTCAGCCGACTGAGCCACCCAGGAGCCCCTAGAATACTCATGCACTTTAAAGAAAAAAACATGCAATGTACAAATGCATTACAGTGATGATCCATTTGTTCACAGGTATTGATTGAAAGCATATTAATGTTTTATATGCCTCTCTGAACTAGGACATGCATGGTATCTGCCCTCATAGAATTTATAGTCTTCAGGAGAAGTTAAACATTATATATAGTACAATAAACAATATTATTATCATACAACATAAATACACAAATCCCCAATCGATTGTGGTAAGCGTATTGAGAGAAGAAAGCCAGTTATTATATTTAGGAGTGGAACTACATTATACTATATTTAATGGGAACTACATTAGTTTGGGTACAAAACTTTCCAAGGATTGACATTTAGTTAAGACCTATCTGAGGATGAAAAGAAACTAGTGAGTGTCTGGGGCAGGGGTGTGGGGGTAAAGGGGCGGAGGAAATGTTCCACATCATTTCACATACCAAAAGAAGGCCAAAGGCAGCTAGAGTTTAGGGAGCCAAGAGAGAAGGGGCAATAGATCTAGACCTGTATTAAGGAATTTGGAACAAGAGCACAACTTGCCCATGTTACTTGTTCCAAGGGTTGCTCTGGTTGCTGGATTGGAGGGAGGCAAGTGTGGAAGAAGAGAGACCAGGTGGGAGGCTACTGATGAGTAGCCCAGCAAAGAACTGATGGTGGTTTGGGTGGGCCGGAGTAGATGGAGATGGGAAGCAAAATAGGCAGAGTCAAAATAGACTGTGGGAGTGAAATTGACAGGACTTGGTAATAGATTGAATGTGAATGTAGATGGTGCAGCCACTGACAGAAATGAGGAAGTCTGTAGGAGGAACAGGTCTGGTAGGGAAGATGATTACTTGCGATTTGCTGTCAGAATCATTTAATTGCAATGCAAATGGTTTTAACCCATTGCAATCAACAGATAATTATTGTAATACAATTATGAATGTATATATTTTGTAGAACTGACGAGGTTTCATCTGGTGCAGATATATATAAAGTTGTAATATTAAGGAAGTCCAGCTGATCCTTAGAATCCCTATGTTTAAACTGTTTCAAACGATTGTGAGGCAAAAAAATATAATCAGTACTGTCAGTTTAGTACCCGCTTGACTATTATTTTGACATCATTTAAACTTAACCATGGAGAGTACAGCTCTGAACACAGAGCAAAAATTTCTCATGACAGAAGTTCTATACTGAAACCTCTTGGTCTTGGTTCTGGAAAATGAAGAGGCTTCTGATATTTTATATTAAAACATGAATATTCCTCATATCTATACAAGAGCTGAGCAAGATGAAAGAACACTCATTTTTAACAAATGCACAGGAGGCCAGGGCTCAACAAGTGACCAACTGTTACAGTATCCCTTCCACAAGCATGTGGTGTGGGTGGCTGTTTATTAAATAGCACAGTTGGGCTTTGAGGTGTGAAGAAAAAGGAGGGGGAGAAAAAAGGAAGAAGAATAAAGAGGACAAGAATGGCAAACAAGAGGGGGAGGTGGAAGGATAGAGGGAAGAGGGAAAAAAGGGGGAGGGAGAAGGAGGGAAATGAAGGAAGAAAAGGAGGAAGAAAAAAAAAACAGAAGAGAAAATCCTGACATTCACTTCTAATAAATCTGAGGCCAATATACAAAGAAAAAATGCCATTTGGAAGGGCTGTCATAAATATGATCAGAAAGATTTCTTCTCAATTACCCCATAAAACAAATCTTCCTACCATCACCACCTTCCCTAACTACTCTTCAGGGGCCAGAGACAGATGGGGAATCAGAGAACATACCAGACTCAGAGCATAAAGGTTTATAGCTAATGGACAGTTTATGACTGGAACCTAGGACACAGATCAGTCCAGATGTTTGGGGAGCTCTGTACTTTCCAACAGCTGGTCCACTGTACCTACCCAAATTACGTCAGCTGCTTTGTATACTTTTTGGAATATCTAAAACATCTCATCAGCTGGATTCCATGTGTTTTCTTTGGGGATACATCAGTACTCCATGAAAAACAAAACAAAAAAAAAAAAGGTTAGAAGGTGAAAAGAAAGGCGGACTTGAGAAAAACAGACCAGGTCTTTGCTTATGACAACTGTATTCAAGTTGTCTCAGAAGACAAACAGGAATTATCCCTGTGGTCACCATGTCGCACATACCCTTTTCACTTTCTGAGGTGACTGGTAAATAGCTGTGTGACAGGGCAAATTCATTCGCCTCCAGGAGCCCCAGGTCCTTCATTATAAGATGAAGTGACTGAACTAAATGGTGTCCATAAGACTTCTTCCAGGTCTGTCATTTGACTTTGACTTGCCTCCCTGGGAACGCTGTGTTCAAACCCCATGGGAATTGGCTTGACTTGCTCTGTGGAGGTCATCCAAACCCGATTTCCACTCAGCTTGTTCTGTGATTTCTACTTTTAAGTCGGCCTGGGAACTTCTCCTCTAAAATTTACAACTGGATGAAATAAATCCATCAAGGGCAGCTAATTAGCACGAATATAGTTGCCAGCAGTAACTTATGAGGGAAATTCTGTAAGGATGAAGGGAAATGATTCTTCCCAGACACAAGAAAAGTTCCACTGATTTGGCACACAGTTGGGAATTAGTTGCCAAGACGTAGGGCGGAAAGGTGATTACTAGGTCTTTTTCTCTGAGAAAGGTATGATTCCAAAGTGGAAATGGACAAAAGGGCCCCTGTGTCCTTCTATTTAGGATGAAGTTAGACTACACCAGTCAGACCTATGTATGGGCCATCAAGGCAGGGCTTCTGGAACCAGCAGCTGAGAGTCATCATCCCTTGCTCCTAAGGATGTCACCCTTCCCAGGAAGCCTTGCCCACCTACCAGCCTTTCTCTGGCTTGCTGAGCAGTGGCTGTCCAGCCCAGCAGAATCTGGCAAAACAGGGTAACTCACAGACCAAAGCCACCACTGCTCCAATGGGACTCAGCTATTTCCAAGGGCTCCCTCTGAACATGAGTGACCACAGCTCCTATGGGCCAAGATTCCCAAGCCGTGTTCCCGACACATGGCCGGTTGCAAGCCGGCACCAGCCTTAGAGAGCTGGGCAGTGCACCCACACTTGTCCTCAAGTTCTGACTTTTCCAGAGACGGTCCCCAAGCAGGAAGTAGTAAATTCAGGGAGAAGCGGCATCCAGGCCAGCTGACTTTCCAGAGTTTGCTGATAGAATCAACTTTGTTTGCTGCAGTGGGGCTCTCACATCACCACATTCCAGGGCTGAAGTATAATTACTTTAAACACAGAGTGGCATTTAACCAAGCCACTGTTTATGTGCCTAAATCAGCACTCCGAGGAAACTGCCTTTTAAATCAACTTTTTGATGTTGCCTCGACAGTGCATGTGACTTTGGCAGGGAAAATAAGCCTGGTTATTTGCGCTTGACGTATGACTCAAAGGCTCTGAAGTGCTGTGCTGGATCCAGTAGCCTGCCCACAATGAAGCTGTCTTCTTGTCCTCGCTGGGCCAGCCATGCCAAGCAGCTTCACGTGGGGGTGGTCTTCTGCCTTGCTTTCCTGCTTGTCTTTCTGTCACATTGATGAACTGACACAGTATGACCCACCAAGATGAAGCTATTGCATGGATAACACTTCCTTAGTCCACCGGCACCTCCAGATGCAGTGTTTTACCCAAAGGACAGGCACCCGGGTGGTCTTTTTAACCAGGCTTTCCTGCTGCTCCTTCCTAGGTTGGTTAAGAAGGATCTTTGTGAAAGCAGACCAGAAAGGACTAACTCTAGTGGGTTACTTACAGATTCTTGGGTCTCTAAACAGAAGATGCCTGGGACACCTGGGTGGCTCAGTCGGTTGAGCGTCTGGCTTCGGCTCAGGTCATGATCTCACAGTTTGTGAGTTCGAACCCTGCGTCGGGCTCTGTGCTGACAGCTCAGAGCCTGGAGCCTGCTTCGGATTCTGTGTCTCCCTCTCTCTCTCTGCTCCTCCCCTGCTCATGCTCTGTCTCTCTCTCTCCTTCAAAAATAAATAAAAACACCAAAAAAAAAAAAAATTAAACAGAAGATGCCTTACACACCAATGACTAATTTTTATAAGATTTAATTTATATTTAAAAATGACTTCTAGGGAGATAAAATAAAAACCCGCACAACAGTACCTTTCCTTGCAACCCACTCTAAGTAGGTCGATGTGATTACCCCCACTTTAAGATCAGGAAACAGAGATTCTCCCAGGTCCAGCGGGGGCAGAAAGGCAAGGAAGTTGCAAAAGTTGGAGTGGAAAGACTCTACCTGGTCCCAGCGTGTACAGTTCCAGAGGTGACCGACATAAATAGGGTGAGCATTTAATTGACGGTGCAGAGCGGGACTGTTTTGTTTTGTTTTGTTTTCAGAATGAAAAGGGAATTATTAAAATTTAAACAGGAATAACAGGCATAACCTGGGGCTTTCTGGCAAACCCGGATGTGTATCCCAGTCATCCTGCAGCCTTCATCGGTGATGCCATATCTGGGTGAGCCCTGAAGCCAATGAAGCTTCTGGTCCCTAACTCACACGGGTCCCTGTGCATGCTGGGAGTGGCCTGGACTTGTAGAGCGTTGTAGGTGTGTAGTGAAAACTAGACCATGATCAGGAAGCGTTTCTGTGTAAAGCATCCCTGATAATTCCCCTGAAGATGTTTTTGGAAAAGTTCCAAATCCCCAAGGCTTCAGTTACCTGTTGTGATTTCTTTCCTAAGTAATTGTTCATCCGTGGCCTTAATTTTGCACACATGATTTGTTATGCTTTTATTTATTTATTCTTATTGTTTTAATGCTTATTTATTTTTGAGGAGAGAGAGGGGAGGGGCAGAGAAAGAGGGAGACAGAGGATTCAAAGTGGGCTCTGTGCTGAGAGTGGAGAGCCCAAGGTGGGGCTCAAACTCATGAGCTGTGAGTTCATGACCTGAGCCGAAGTCAGACACAATTGACTAAGCCACCCAGGTGCCCCCTCTTTTTTTTCTTCTTTTTTTAGAGAGCATCCTTCTCCGCACCCTCTGACTCCTACACAAATTGTATGAGCCTCAAGTTCCACAGTTTGTGGTAAGGGCACCTGCTCAGGTGGCACAGCCTGGGGAGAGAAGTAGGGACCAGCATCATCCCAGTAGGGTGTAAATCACCCTATTTTATTATTACTTACTCTCATCATATTTCTTACTCTCATCATATTTATACCAATGTAATTAGGATGAAATGATCACTAAAGGCAGCTCTAAGAGAAGAAAATCAATCTCCCAGCTGGAGCTGAGGGTCATAGACAAAAGAAAGAGGTAGCAGTGGCCTTGCTTTTGAGTCCTTGGTTATAGGAAGAAATGTAGGAGAAAATGGTGCATTGCATGTTTGTGAGCTTCAAGTCCTTTTATATTACTCACTGATAGGGCTATTTCCTGCCTGAGAACTTTACTCTGAGTCAGTCCTTGACCCTGCTTCTGCTGCTGCCCAACCCCCAACACATACATACTCTGCTCAGGTTCTAGTGTATTTGCTCCTATTCACAATACCCTGAAGATTCATCCGGACCAAGCCTTAGGAGACCTTCAATCTAATTCTTTGTCTGCACTGACTCATTTTCTGGCTTTGTCATTTTTCATAAGCTCTTCAGTTCTCTTGGATGTGTGATGAAAATGATTTAATACCTCAAGAAATAGGAGATCAAATTTTGCTCCTCAAAAAAAATAGGTCAGATCTGAAAATCAGCTGCCCTCTACACACGTGTTAAAATACCTTTGCTCTATGGACCGTGAGAAAGGTATAGGTGATTGTTCAAACAGAACAACACAAAAATGATCTTGGCAGAATTCCTTTTCATACTTCAAGAAATCAGGGGCACCTGGGTGGCTCAGTCGGTTGAGCGTCCAACTTTGACTCAGGTCATGACCTTGCGGTTTGTCAGTTCAAGCCCCTCATCGGTTTCTGTGCTGACAGCTCAGAGCCTGGAGCCTGCTTCGGATTCTGTGTCTCCCTTCTTTCTCTGCCCCTCCCCAGCTCATGCTCTGTTTCTCTAAAAAATAAATAAACATTAAAAACATAAATAAAAAAAAAAGAAATGAAATGAGGTGCTCTCATTTCGTTACCACCTGGGTACACTGGAGAATCTATGCCTCAAAGAGCTATGCATTCTGAACCGTCTGCCATCGTGTTTCCTATCCTTAAAATGGGCTCCTGAATTCCACAGGTCCAAACAGTCAAAATTCATTATATTGTATAACCAGAGTACAGCTGATGACTCAGAGCTAAATCCTGACAATCACTCAGCCCTCTCTGTCACCCAGCTCTGTCACCTTTCCTATCTTTGTGAAGGTCATGCACATTTTCTCATCCCTCTGGACATGCTTTTCTCCTATTAGAAAGCTGCTTTACCTCTTCTCCACCTGGACTGTACTCCTTGTTGTCCTTCAGAGTTTTCCCGGCTATCACAGTTTCCGGGAAGACTTCACCGTTGCTGTCTTCCTCCCGTCACCGTTAACACCTAGTTCACGATCATATCATATTTCTCTATACCGTATCATCAAGTTTTATTGACTGGACCATGAGCAATCTCAGTAAACACTGCATTTACTGTAGTTGCAGTAGACATCCAATAAATGTTGAATAAATGAACAAGTGAATGAAAGCAAGATGGCATTAGAGAGCACTTATAAGGCAAGAACTGTGGTTTAGTGGTTCCGGAAATAGATTAAAAGAATTTCCTATGAACCTTACTCTGGTGTTTCCCAACTTAGAAACAGTAGCCCCTATTGGGAACACCATATGGACAATACTATTCACCGGTTGGGATAAAAAATTTCAAGGGTCTCCCAGACCTTTGATCTATCAAGGGTAAGTTAGAATCTCCAATTTCTGAAACTTTCCCTTACTGCCTTCATTCCTGCCCGTATTAGTGCTGCCTTCCTGCAGGTGCCTGGATGGCTCAATCAGTTAAGTGCCCAACTCCTGATTTTAGCTCAGGTCATGATCTCATGGTTCATGAATTCAGGCCCTGCATCAGGCTCTGCACTGACAGTGAGGAGCCTGCTCTCTCTCCCTCTCTCTCTCTCTGCCTCTCCCCCTCAAAAAAATAAATAAATAAACTTAAAAAATATATATTGCTGCCTTCCTAAAAGCAAGATGAATTTGTAGGATGAGTGTATATGATTGTTTTATCCCATTGTGGAATATATATGTCTATTCCATTGCTCCATCTTTAAAAAAAATTTTTTTAACATTTATTTATTTTTGGGAGACACAGAGAGACAGAGTACAAGTGGGGGAGGGACAGAAGAGAGGGAGACAAAGAATCTGAAGCAAGCTCCAGACTCTGAGCTGTCAGCTCAGAGCCCAATGTGCAGCTCAAACTCATGAACTGTGAGATCCATGAGATCATGACCTGAGCTGAAGTCGGACGCTTAACCGACTGAGCCACCCAGGCATCCCCTACTGCTCTGTCTTTCATAAAATGGCTCTGCTAGGCTCTGCTTAGCCAGGGACATGGGCACTGTCTAGATCTGCTTCAGTCCAGCCTTAGGGGCCCAGAGTGGTGTTCTTTACTTCCCCTTCTAAACTGCAGCACTGAGACAGCTAAACATCAGCACCAATCTTTTAAGCTCAGCAAGTTAGTAAAATGAATTTTTTAAATCCAAATTAGAGCTGAGGGAGCTTGGGAACATTTGTCTGGAATGCTAACTTGCCTTCATAAAACTCACTAAAATAATTGCTCACCCCCATCTTGCTCGATCGAAACTATAATTAAACACATTGGAGATTTTTCAAGTTGTCCAGGTAGCAGGAAAACTATAATGACAGTAAAAAAAATTACACTATATCTAGCAACTGTACTTGAAAACTATAAAGAGTGTTAATACCATCTCTCCTGTTATACTAAAAATTCCCAACATTGTTATAGTTTTAAAACATCATTTGCCACTCACCCTGTTGCCAGCATTGTGTGTGCTGAAGGGGATGAAACAGAGTAGTTTGGGAGTACTTTCAGTACCCAGATCAGTAATTTGAACACTTGGTGTCTTACTTCCAACAATCCACATATTTAGAATGGGATGAATTTGTGTGTGTGGAGGGGGAGATGATTATATATTTTTCCCATTTAGCTGAAACTAATTCAGAAGAGCTTCAATAATTTCTGCTGTTGCGTTTTCAGAGAATAAATGACTGAAACTGAAAACAAAACCCAGAAATTCTGATTTCTAACCCTACATTTGTCCTATGACCCTTCTGGGATTCCCCTGACTTCTTCCGTTCCATTCCGTTCCGTTCCCTTCCCTTCCCTTTCCTTTCTTTTTTTCCCTTTCTTTTCTTTTCTTCTTCTTATATGCTGGCAAAAAAAAAAAAAAAAAAAAAAATAGACAGATTTTTACCCAAGACAGGAAGCCGTACCTGAGTAACTATTCCCTGGACCCTGACTGGAATGGAATCTCCTTAGTGTCACAGGCTGCCATAGGATATGTCACTGTAACATTCAAATCTTTTTGCTCCCCAGCAGAAACCCCATCACACTGACCCATCACAGGTGGGTGTCCTCACTGTTCTTCAATGCAACATGCCCATTCTTACTTCCAGGTCTTTGTAGAATGCTCTTGTCTCTCTTCTCTGCTATCCAAACCGTGCCTTCTGTGAGGCCCACCTAGGCCTGGCTTCATTTGAGGAAGCTATACCTATTCTCATCAGCTCATAACTGCCCCTCTCTATATTCCCTTAGCATATACTGTCTAAGTCGTTCTTTTTATCACTTAATTCTGTTCTTTTCTCTTTACTGAATTAGGAGCTCCTGATGAACAAGGTTCATGTCTTATTTGGGGGGAGGGGTTGTCATATCCTAGGTTTATTTAGGCATGAAGTAGGCAACTGACAGTGTTTGTTTAAGTGGCCAAAAAAAGAAAAAAAATCTAATCCTTGATGGTACTCCCAGATTTGGTGAAGAGCAAGATAGCATGATGGAAAGCACATGAGTTCTGAGTCAGACAGAATTTTTTAATCTCCCTTGTCCTTAGGTATTTGGTTTTTTCCCCGTCAATAGGAATAAGAAGACTTAACTTGCCTAGTTATCAGGATTAGAAATAAGAAATGTGAAATTCCACATAGAGCGCCTTCTATATAGTAGGTTCTCAATAAATTGGAGTTATTACTGGTTATGAAACCGAGACCTGGAAATAATGATCCTATTTTCTGTTAATTTACCAAACAGATTAAAGAGTTTTGAGATTTCTTTTACTTAGGGAAAATAAAAATCATTGAGTGCCATCACTTGCACTCACGATCAGAGAATTCTAGAGGGAAAATGGGAAAGATTGCAGTATGTCCCAGGCTTGCCTGTGCAACTTCTTATCATCATTAATCTAGGGACTGGGTTGTTTTGCACAGTTAATATAGCAGCAGTCACATCTCCACAATGAAAGATTTTAAATCATATTCCTCTGTAAATCATTCATTCCATTCTCAGGATTTCTCCTCTGCTACTCTTGCCTGATGCCAGATTAAGAAGATAAACAATTCTGAAACATACTGAAGAGAGATTTTAAAGGGATTTGATATATAATGACGTGCCTTAAGTAAAAGGATGAGTTTTAGTTACTTGAAATACATGCATGTATCCACCACATGATAATGTCACTGATCCATCATCTCATGTCTCTTCTTCAGTGGAAGTGATGCCAAAATCTTTGCATTAAATGTAAAGTAAACAAAACTGCTCCTTAATTGGCTCTGATGACCGGGTAAGCTAAATACAAATGGTCCTTTTATTTTCAGCCACTCCAGTGATTTCCAGAAAATGAAGAGTCTGAATTGTTCTGGCTGTCTGGAGCCTATAGCTAGAGCTCAGGTAAGTACCCTATAAAAGAAGAGAGTCCTGTTCAAGAGAGTCTTATAACCTGGTGAACAATTTATAAAGCACTGAAGAGGAGCCCAGGACAGAAATGTACAGAGAACCAACTTATTGGCTATTCTTGAGTGAGACATATGCCATGTCCCCTGTGGCTTCTCCATTTTTTAAAAAATGAGGGTGACAGTTTTTGCAAGATATTATCAGGAGGTCTGTTTAGATGTACGGTGTAGTGACTGAAGACACTGGCTTCGGAGTCAGAAAGACCTGGACTTGAATCCTGGTTATGTTACTTATCAACTGTCACTTTGAACAGAAAACCTCTGTGTTATTTTTCTCATTTGTAAAAAATGTGAGTAATTATTCCTCCTACTCGTAAGATTAAATAAGGTGCCTGGGACATCGGAATAGATCAGTTACTATTAGCTATTATTTGTAAAATACTATAAGCTTCTTGTAGAAAAGAAGCCCATATGATTCAATATCTGAATTATTCACCTGGCAGGTACAGGTTTGGGAGGGTATTTTCAATTTTTTAAAAGTAGATTTTATGGGGCGCCTGGGTGGCTCAGTCAGTTAAGCGTCCGACTTCGGCTCAGGTCAGGATCTCGCGGTTCGTGAGTTCAAGCCCCACGTCGGGCTCTGTGCTGACAGCTCAGAGCCTGGAGCCTGTTTCAGATTCTTTGTCTCCCTCTCTCTCTTTGACCCTCCCCCATTCATGCTCTGTCTCTCTCTGTCTCAAAAATAAATAAACGTTAAAAAAATTTTTTTTAAAAAGTAGATTTTAAATAGGCTTTTACTTTAAAGAAGCACCATATGCCAAATTATGGTTTAGTTGACTCATACATTCCTGATTATTCTTGATATGACTGTAGAATGGCAACCATCAGTATTAGGAGTATATCACATTTATCTGCATGAAAACAGTGCTTCCTCTCTCTGGATAATTTTACTCTGAAATACTGGGGCTGAATGAAGTGAACAGGAGAATTATTAAATTATCAAGTTCCAAAATAGTCAAGCTTCACTATTCTTTGAGATTCTCATCCACATTCACTTTCTTCCACAATGTAAGTTGCGAATTAATAACCTTAGCTTCTCAGGTATAAGTTTGTGAATGAGACCTAGGAAGAGGTTTATGAGTTTCATTAGTATAAGGAAAATAATGATTGAAGCATAGGGTTTTCCTTGGTTTAAACTATTACATGTAAGGGTTAAGATACTTCAGAAGGTCTAGTCAGATAGGACACCCTGGTGCACAGATGACTGAAGGACTAACAGATAGCAAAGCACAGCCCAAGGAGGTTGGAAATCAAGGAAAAGGAAGAGTGAGGGAGAGGTGAGGCAAAGAGAAACTTCTGGGCAAGATGAAAAATGGTGGGATGGCTATCTTGGGTCCAGTCCTCAAAAGACCAGACCATACAGGCATCCTACTGTCTCCATTCCTGCTATTGATAAACAGAAGTAGCTCTGGAATGCTCATCTCTCTCCTGTGGCTACCATCACCCAATCCTGCTTCTCCCCTTGCTCACCACCCCATTCCTTACCCAGTTGGAAAGTTGGAGCTTTGGAGTTGTTTATAATCAAAGTCATGAAATAATAATATTTGAGCTTAAAAAATTTTTTTAATATTTTATTTGTTTTTGAGAGAGGCAGAGTGTGTGTGTGTGTGTATGTGTGTGTGAGCAGGGGAGGGGCAGAGAGAGGAGACCAGAATCTGAAACAGGCTCCAGGCTCCAAGCTGTCAGCACAGAGCCCCATGCGGGGCCCATGAACCATGAGATCATGACCTGAGGTGAAGTTGGCTGCATAACCAACAGAGCCACCCAGGCGCTCCAATATTTGAGCTTAAAGACAGATGTGGGACTGTTTCCAAGAATACAGCCTGTTGATGATATCCTCTACAATCTCTGACTGTTACTTTTGATGTGGAGATCATCTCATTAACTGCATAATGATAAATATTTTTTTAAACAACTTTATTGAGGTATAATTGACATATTATAAAATCTATTTTAGGTGCATCTATAATTTCATGACTTTTTAATAAACTTAGAGTTATTTAATCATCACCACAATCCACTTTGAGGACATTTCCAACATCTCTCCAAAAATCTTTTATCTCTGTTTTCAGTTAATCCCTATTTCTACACCTGACCCCAGGTGACTACCAATATCTTCTCTGTCTCTATAGATTTGCCTTTTCTAGACATTTAAATGGAATCATCCAGTAGGTCTTTTGCATCTGACTTCTTTCACTTAACATAATGTTTTTGAATTTTATACTTGTTGCAGTCGTTTGTTCCTTTTTACTGCTGAATACTATTCCACTGTCCATGTACCAAATGATAGACATTTGGATTGTTTCTAGTCTTTTGCTATTATAAATAATGCTGCTATGAACAGTCACATACATGCCTTTGTGTGGATATTTGTTTTCATTTCTCTGGGGTAGATTCCTAAGAACAAAATTGCTGGGTGAGGTGGTAGGTTTAACTTCTTAAGAAACCACCAAATTATTTTTCAAACTGAAAAATATATTTTACCCACCTGTGGGCAACATAAGAGGATTCCGGTTTCTCCACATCCTTGTCAACACTTGCTATTGTCAGTCACTTCAATTATGCTCATACAGTAGCATCACAAACATTCCTCATGGACCAGAGTCTCCTTACAACTCGAAACAGGCCCTTTGATGTCTATACAAGCAGAAAAGGAATGCTTAGTTTCCATTACTTGTTTTGGCCAATTAGAATAAGTTAAAAACAAAAGCAAAAACCTAGTACTTGATGTGGGCAGGAGTAGAGGCTCCGTGCTCACCTGTATTCTTCCTCCAGCTACCTGGACAGCTGATTCTCCAATAGATTCTCATCTGCTCCGACAAATTGAAGCAGATCCCTTTAGGATAAGCCTTTCATGGTGCTATATCCTGGTATCATGTCAAAGAAAAGCCCACACATTCAGGGAAGTCATGTATTCTTGATTTTCTTCCTGAAATGATGGGATCGAGTGATAAATAATGCAAGCAGAGGAAAAGAAAAGAAAGCAAAGAGCTCAACATCTGCCAATTGCCCACATACTGGATATGAGATGAGCATTTTCATATTTTTCATATGGTGAAATTCTCATAATCCTTGAGGTAATTTTACAATCACCATTCCACAGGTGAAGAGAGGTTAGGTAAATAGCATAAGGACACACACTTAGTAAGTGAAGCTGGGTTTTAAGCCCAGGTCACCTAGTTGGAATCCAATTTTATTTCACTGTGCCAACTGAGAGGAAAAAAACAAAGGATGAAAATTCTGATGAGCAGGGGGAAAAGTTAATGTAAATGCTAACTAATGAGAAAATATAACAATGAGATTTACAGTGGTCAATTATTATAACTACATTGTACAGCCAATAATTATCTTGTGGTCCAGGCCTTATTTCCTTATTTCTGTAGTTGGGTGCCATATATATATTATATATAATATATATATATATATTATATATAATATATATATATAATATATATATAATATATATGTGCCATATATATAATATATATATATTATATATATATTATATATATATATATATATATATATATATTATATATATTATATATATACACACACACACACACACACACACACACACACACACACAAAGTTCAAACCTTGGGGAGGAGGAATCAATCTCACAGCTTCAGGAGGAATGGGGAGAAATGGTGTTCTTGTTTATTGAATCGGCATTTTGATTTTTCCCCCAGCTGAGAAAAGATTGTTCACCCCAAGTACTTGCCCAGATAGTGCAGCAAAAATCCACAGAGACATTTTTACCACCCAGAGTGAGGAACTAAGAAGTTCCAGAATTAAACTGGTACATTTTTTGAGTAATAGTTCTGCTTCCCTCGGGTGAGTGGAATCTTTACTGATGTCATTGCCACCCACCACCACCTGGCATCCCTGCATGGTGGCGGTCACAGCAGTGTATAGATGGAGAGGAGCAGTTAGAAGATGCTACAGGGTGCTTGGAGGAACTCTCTCTCTCTCAAGAAAACAAAAACATACATTTACAGATTTCAGAGTGGAGGCCTCCTTAATCTTTGTCTTTAGGAATATTTGATTTATGTGTTTCTTACTTCATTTGTTTTTCATATATGTTTATGTGATCACCATGAAGGAAAAAGTGAGAACTCATCTTTATGATGCCTAGTTTCTTTTTTTTTTTAATTTTTTTTTTAACGTTTATTTATTTTTGAGACAGAGACAGAGCATGAACAGGGGAGGGGCAGAGAGAGAGGGAGACACAGAATCTGAAACAGTCTCCAGGCTCTGAGCTGTCAGCACAGAGCCCGACGCGGGGCTCGAACTCACGGACCGTGAGATCATGACCTGAGCCGAAGTCGGACGCTTAACCGACCAAGCCACCCAGGCGCCCCTATGATGCCTAGTTTCAACGGAAATGTCGCTATTTCCTGAAGTTCTTCTATTCCTTAGAGCACCAAGTTAGAGGTTGTTCAGGCAAGGGTTAGAAATGTGGTAAAAGGGACAGGGGATGGGAGATGAGAATATGAGTGATACATTCTGAAATTACTTTTTCTCTAGCGACAGCCAACACAGGTAATTGGGGATTATTTTAATTTTTACCAATTAAGTTCTTCAAATTTTAAGGCTTTAAGTTAAAGCCTAACTGGCAGCATTTTGTTACTGGGCTCATATCATGTACTCAATAGCACTTATCTTTCAGTGGGATTAAAAATTCCACTTTACACCACAGGATCTAAGAGTGAGAGGAAAACTAACAAATGTGATTATCAAAGTGCTCTGCCAGAACAGATGGTTATTGGTGTACCTAATCAAAACAGTAATAATTGTAGCAAAGATCAGTGCACTTCTCAAACTATGTTCCAAAAGATGTTAATAGGGGATCTGTGGGGAAAAGAGACCCGACTCCATAATCAGATAAGTTTGGGAAACACGGAGTAAAATTTGTGTAATACCAAAGAGCCTTTAATATGTTAAATGCACATTATGAGCCTCCAAGAGGGGCATGTTGCACAGAGTATTTCCTGAACTGCTTGAATTGAAAAGAAAACCTTTTTTTTAAGTGTAGTTGACACACAATGTTATATTACTTTCAAGTGTACAACATGGTGATTCCTCAAGTTTATACGCTGAGAAGAAAAACTTAATCACGGGAACATTTTGTAAAACATTTTGGGGAAAGACGGGAAATTTGCAATTGCTTTAGGAGTACGGTTTCTTGTCTATTCAAAGTTCACACACGCGGGAACCTCTTTCCATTTCACCCACATTCCATCTCATATCGCCCATAAAAGGACCCTGACTGGTAAACCCATAGAGCGTAGAAATATGTTAAAGGAGAAATGAAATCTATGACCTTTCTAAATCTGAATTTTCTTGTAAAAGCCTAAAGGGCCAACCTGACTGAGCACTGCTTAATGGTAGTTTCATGTGAAACGGGAATTTTTCATTGAAAAAACAAACTAGGGGTGCCTGGGTGGCAAAGTTGGTTACGTATCTGACTTTGGCTTAGATCATGATCTCGCAGTTCATGACGTCAAGCCCCCCACTAACAATGTAGAGCCCACTTGGAATTATCTCTCTCTCTCCCTCTCTCTGCCCCTCCCCCACTTACACAAGCACTTTCTCTTTCTCTCTCTCTCTCTCAAAATAAATAAATAAACTTAAAAAAAAAACCCTAACTCATATAATAATGAAATGCAATGCATGGCACTTATTTAGATCTGGATTTCAACAGACCAACTATAAGAAGACATTTTGGGGATACATAGAAAGCTTGAAGGCTAAGGAATTATTAATTTTGTTAGGTATGATAATGGTATCTGGTTATAAACAAAATGCCAGTTTTTAAGGATGCATACTCAAGTGTTTTGTATGAAATGTTAGGATGCTAAGGATTTGCTGTAAAATCCTTTAAAAAATAGATGAAGCAAATTTGGCAAAATATTAATAACTTCAATCTGAGTAATGGGACAGGTGAGGATTTTATACAATATTTTTCTGTAGGTTTGAATATTTTGGTGTTGATGAGTTTTTTTTTTTTTTAATGCAGAATAATCAGTCAGTCCCAATCTATGAAATCAGACTCTCTGGAGACTGGTCCTAAGAGTCCTCTGTTGTTTCCCTCCTCTTCTCTGTCAGTCGCTCTTTTTAACAATCCTACTATCAGCGGTTTTTAGTGACGAAGGCTGAGATGCTAGCTTCCTCTGGAATGCTATAGCCTTTACACCTCGCCTAGTCATTCATGGCCTGGTATGTTGTTTTTTAAGAGCTTACAAAGCAGTGATGTAGGCGTATGAGAGAGTTTTAATATAGCAAAAAGCCTGTTGTGCAGATATGCAGGTTAAAGCTACAGATGCTAACTAAAAGCTCAACCATCTCATTAAACAAGTAAGTGTAATGTGGCTTGTTTTTACTAATTAGCTTTGATGTTTACTGTTTGTAATGCAAACACATAGTTGAATTAAGAATGAAAAAGTGAAAAACTTGTCATAATTATAAGGTAACCATAAAATTATAATCAAAAGTAATGTTACATTTCATAAGTCAAACATATAAAAGCAAACAATATAAATAATAATAACTAATCAATTCTAATATGTGTAGCTAAAACTAAGTTGCTTAGAGAATGGCATTATGCATAATTAACCTAATAAAGTTACATATTATACTTCACATATTAAATGAGTCAACTTCAGAAGTCACAATTTGATACATCTTCTTAAAAAAAATGCAGTGATGAACACAGAAATTTAGTACATGCAGAATCTATGCTATTAATCCATATCATCTGCACTTTAAAAAAAATATTTTTTATTTATTTTTGAAGGAGAGACAGAGCATGAGCAGGGGAGGGGCAGAGAGAGAGACACACACAGAATCAGAAGCAGGCTCCAGGTTCTGAGATGTCAGCACAGAGCCTGAGGCGGGGCTCGAACTCACGAGGCTTGAGTTCATGACCTGAGCCAAAGTCAGACACTTAACTGACTAAGCCACCCAGGTGCCTCCATATCATCTGTACTTTCAAAAATCCATATTGTCAGGGTGCCTGGGTGCCTTAGTCAGTTAAGTGTCTGATTCTTAATTTAGTCTCAGGTCATGATCTCACAGTTGGTGAGATTGAGCCCCATGTCAGCACGGAGCCTGTTTGGGTTTCTCTCTCTCCCTCTCTCTGCCCTTCACCTGCTTGCGTGCGTGCTCAGGCACTCATGTGCACTCTCTCTCTCTCTCAAAATAAATAAATAAACTTTAAAAAATCCGTATTTTCATACTTTGGAAATGTTATGGAAGAGGGTTTATGGAACATGCCTGAGCTTCATACCCGTAGTTCATATGGTCTGTATAAAATGGATCATGAGCGTAATTAGCCATGTCCTAAGCCATAACATCTATTAAATATGGGTTTTGAGCTGTTTTGGTTTTTCTAAAATACATTGAAATGAACATATAACTAGTTTTTGAAAATGCTTGTCTCTCACCATCAAAAATCATGGTAATGATCGTGGTGTATACCACAATTAATACTCTTCATATACCTTGGGAGACATCAGCCTCATTTGAGAACATCAAGAATATATCAGATCCTTTGCTAGTAGGAAACAAGGTGAAAACATATACCTAAAGGGAAAGAACTATGTCATAATTATATTTGTATGAGCTATACCTAGCACAGTGCCTAAAACATAATAGGCATGTAATACATGTCTGAGTAAATGAATGAATGCTTATCATATCTCTGAATTAGCTCTATCCCCTATTCTCAAAACCAATTATTTGTCAAGGTAAAGGCTTTAATCAGAGCTCTTAGCCCATGAAAATTAAATTGCTGAGCCTGGCCCCTTTGTAGGAAATGTAAAACTCATGAAATTCAAGTACCCTTGGGAAATCCAAATACATTTCCATTTACCAATGTATATAATAGAGGCAAAAATAAATTCAGATAAATTTACTTAAATACATGGCTATTAGCTTTTGACGTTCCTTAAAACATTTGAAAAGGAAATGGAAAATTCTCTCTCACAAATTTGGAGGCACCTTAGAGTAACAGAGAATGCAGACAGAAAGCCTGGGTTGGAATCCTGGCTTTGCTACTATTTAGCTGTTCGTACCCTGGGTAAAGCCACTTAATCTGAGCTTTAGCTTGCTGAGTTATAAAATGAAAAGGTGAGATTAAATTATCTAGGTTTCCTTCCAGCTCTAAAATTCTTTTTTTTTTTTTTTTAATCATTCTTCTCCCAGAGGCTGCTGACCAGTGCCTTGTGTTAAGCTTCCTATCTTTTCCAATATGAAGTAGACAGAGGCTGGCATAGCCCTGTGCACAGACTCAGCACCGTTCTGAATTATATGAGCCCAGGTACTGGCCAGAAAAAACTTTCACATATAAGTAAAGGCTCTTTGTTGTTCATGTTTTAAACGAGTATATTTAGGAAACCGTTTAACATGCTCTCATTTCTTTTAATATTTGAAGTAAATTTTATCAGAAGGCAGCATATCCAGCTGTTAAGAACATATTCTCTGTAGTCAGATTGTCTGGGTTTGAATCCTGGATTTAGAACTTAGATAAGGATAGATGTGTTAACTAATCTTATTGTGGTAATCATTTTGCTATTTATGTGTATATCAAATCATCAATGTTATATGTCAATTATATCTCAATAAAGCTGGGGGGAAAATAGCTCTTAGGACAAGGGACTTCTCCATGACCCAGTTACCTCATCTTTTTAAAGTGATTACAAAAAAAAAAATAATAATAATAATGCTACCTACTTCACAGGCTTGTGGGAGGCATAAGAATTAAATGAAAACAAAACAAAACAAAAGCACTTAGGAGAGCGCCTGACATGTAGTAATCACCCAATAAAGCAGCTACAACTGGTCTTTTCCAAATATCCTTTATCTGGGAAAACATTGTTTTCCCTACTAAAGAACACAGTAAAACATTTGCTGTGTACCTGTCTCTTCACTCTGACCTGTTTATGCTCACATCTGCAGAATAAACGAGGAAGGCGGCGGGGGGGGGGGGGGGTGGGGGGGGGTGGGAGGGCCTTGCTTGCCTGCTCCTGCCCACCCCTACCCTGCAGTCCTAGGCCTCTCCACAGCTAATTGAATTGCTTTAGTCAATTTGTCATATTTGCCTATAGTTGACCATTTCCCTGTCTGGCTATGTGCTGTTGGCCCATTCTGGGCAGCTATGGAGAAGCAGCCTTGTGAAATGCTGACCTGTGTTGAAGATGGTCCTCAAGTCCCTGTACTGTTGCCAAGAGGCAAATGAGATGCTTTGTGGTTTAAAAACTGCGAAATGCTATTCAAATGCCACTTTTTTATATGTGAAGTCCAATTTGAAGATCAAATCTAGAGGAAAAAGGCCATGATGTGGGAGGTGACCTCCAAAAGGACTGTCATTATTACAAGGTACAGTGATCATTTCCCAAAGGCCATGGAGTAGCTGTTCTTCTGTCCTGATTCTGCACCCGGAGAGGGAGGCCCAGAGGGGTAGGAGAGACTGCCCCCACCCAGGGGGCTGACCAAGGCAAGACAGAAGCAACCATAGGGAAGAAAAGGCCAGCTTCATTCTGAACCACCTTCTCACCTGCATTACACATTTTACGTGGAAGAGCAGGTGTCTTTTACATTTAAAAAATAAAGTTTTGTTTTTCTTTAAGATAACTGGCAGGGGACTTTATTTGTATGGATGTGCTTCCTATTTAAGGAGAAGAATAAGCATTTTATATAGCAACCATTAAGTGAAAGATCTTTAAAAACTAATTTTACTCTATAATTGATGTGTCCCCATTTAGTATGCAAATGAATGATGTTAAATATATGTGTAATTCCCTAACTTTAGGAACATACTTTTGCAAATTTTTATTTTTAATTTTTGGAAGCATTACACATAAAAGTGATACCATTGGCTAGAAATAGTTGCTGGGGGGAAAAACTGACATAAAGCAAATGGCATGTTATCAGCACCGCAGACCAGTACAATTAGCAACAACATTTTATCCTGCCTGCACACAATTGCAACGCTTGATGTATCTAAAAACGAACCTAGAGGGTATTATGCTAAGTGAAGTAAGTCAGACTGAGAAAGGCAAATATCATATGATTCCACTCATATTTCGATTTGGAATCGAAAACAAAATAAAACAAAACAAACAAAAAAACCCCCAAATAAATGAATAAACAAAAAGCAGAACCAGACCTATAAATACAGAGAACCGATGGTTGCCAGAGGGAGAGAAGGGGCTGGAGAGTTGGCAAAATGGGTGAAGGGGAGAGGGAGATGCAGGCTTCCAGTTCGTGAATAAGTCACGAAAATAAAAGGCAAGGCCCAAGGAATACAGTCAATGATACTGTAATATCAGTTTCACATGTACAACCTAGTGATCCAGGACTTCCATACATCACCCAGGGCTGATCACAGCAAGTGCACGCTTTAATCCCCATCACCTGTTTTACCCATCCCTTTACCCACCTAAAAGTTTTTTTTTTTTTTTTAATGTTTATGTATTTGAGAGAGCTCGAGCACATGCACACATGAGCAGGGGAGGGGCAGACAGAGAAGGTCAGGGAGAATCACAAGCAGGTTCCACGCTGTCAGTGCAGAAACTGATGTGGAGATAGAATTCACAGCCCATGAGATTGGGACCTGAGCGCAAATCAAAAGTCAGAAGCTCAGTCAACTGAGCCACCCAGGCACCCTCCACCTAAAACAGTTTTTAATGTTTTTTTAAATGCTTCTTTGTTTTTGAGAAACAGAGACAGCATGAGCAGGGGAGGGGCAGAAAGAGAGGGAGACCCAGAATCTGAAGCAGACTCCAGGCTCCGGGCTGTCAGCACAGAGCCCGATGCGAGGCTCAAACTCCCAAACCAACAGATTATGACCCGAACCAAAGTCAGATGCTTAACCGAGTAAGCCACCCAGGTGCCCCACCCTAAAACAGTTTCTAAAAATCATCCCAATTTAAGTCATCTCTCCCTAAATCCCCAAAAGATTTTGATGGGTGGCTTTTCTTGAAACTCAAGGACATTTTCTTCAAGAGTTCTCCAAGTTGCGAAGAGTAGTAGGGAAATCTTTGATTTAAGAAATAAAAAAATTTGCCAAGTTCTTTCTATGGATAATGAGTCGAATGAGACAGGATAGCATGGTGCCCAAGCCTCGGTGCCAGTGGGAACGGTAATTTGGTCTCTACCACCTCATTCAGACTGGGAGCCTCCAGCTGTGGGTGGTTTTGCATTGTTTGAATTCCTCCTGGAGGCTCAGGGTTGACAGCCACTGTTCTGGGAGCCACAGCTGACCTAGGAGGCTCATGTCGCATGCTAGATTTTACAACCTGGCTCTAGCAATGCTAAAATCATGGAGACTAAGGGCAGAGGTGATTCTAGGGACTGCCAGTTGGCTCCTCAAACGTTCCCCTGAACTGTCCACCTCTCTCCTTTATGTAGTGGTGTGGCTCAAATGAAGTCACTGGAACCTTGAAAGGAAAAAGTGGAGTTGCAGATGAATGCAGAGGGGTGTAGTTACTTACCTGAGAGCCTTGGTCATCATTCCTTTAGTCTGATCAATTTAAAACACAGGCCAATTTACAGCTGGTAGAGTGGAAAGGTATCATCAAGCACTGCCCTCTGGGTGCCTTCTTGCCAAATGACCTCATGTAATTCTACCCACTGAAAACAGGGCTGAGAATTTTTGTTCCCAGCCCTTCCTGTCCCACATACAGTTTGAGTGGGTCCATATCGTGGGTACTTCTGCACATTTTCTAATACCATAGCTTGCTGTCTGGAAGTCACTCTGCTTAGAAAGTGGACACCTTGGTGTTAGATTTTAAAAATTTTATCAGGAGCACTTGGATGGCTCAAGTCAGTTAAGCGTCTGCCTCTTGGTTTCGGCTCAGGTCATGATCTCACAGTTTGAATTTGAGCCCTGCATCGGACTCTGCACTGACAGTGTGGAGCCTGCTTGGGATTCTCTCTCTCCCTCTCTGTCTCTCAAAATAAATAAACTTAAAAAATATATCAAATCTGGGCATTTCCATTATTTTCATGTGACTTTTTCTATTTTGTTTTTTACAAAAATTTTTTAGAAACTCCAATACTAGTGGGCTATTTAAATTTGTGCCCTAGTTTCCTTATTTGTAAAATAGGAATTGTGATGGTATCTATCTCATAGGGTGGCTGTTATGATAGTAAACTTAAAACATTTGGCATAGTACCTAAACCACAGTAAATGATCAATAAACAATCACCTGTCATTATTTTAAATGCATTGTATTCCTGGAAACTACTCTTCTGAAGTTACTTGTCATTCATAGAACAAAATAGTATCTATCCACGCAACTTTGAATTTATCAATGAGGTGTCACCTTCCAAAGTCCTGAGTGAGTCAGTGCCGTGGGGATGAAATATATATGTGTTTATTAGGCAGCATCAGAAGAGCAAAGCTGTGAAATGGGAAGAAGTAGAAATTGGGTTACTTACATATTCTCTTCAGTCTCTATTCCATTTTCTCAGAGCTGCCCTTCAGCGTATTTATGGAAACGTTAATTAAGACTCCGATTCATTTATACACTATTAGATTGATGTGGAAGTTTCTGGGGACTAGATGCAATTATGTTACTCAGTAAGACTGGTAGTCTCCATTGTTTTATCTTTAGCTGAATGGCTTCTTATTGACCGAATTAAAAATCATAGTTTTAATAACTCCATTTACATCACAAAGAATCAAAAATAGGCAACTCTTCCCTAAGTTGAATGGGTTGCACTGATGTCACCGTCCTTATTGTGATAAAATATTACTAATCACATCTTAACACATTTTCCCTCCACCTCCCCTCCCACCTAGTTTTATTCATTGGAAGGGGATGGTGGAGTTACAGTACCTAAAGCATTTTGGGGCGTCAAATTAAATATTTCTAAAGTATCTTTAATCTGGCCTCTTCATTTAAATCTTACTTTAGTATAAGCATTAACAGTGCAACTACACATATGGTCACAAATGGGTGTAGGAATGATTTGAAGAGTTTGTTGCCACTATATTGAGATTCCCAACCTTGCCATTGGCTCTTAAATGGTTCTGATACATTTATAGGTTTGCAAATGACTATATAAAAGAAATCAGCTAATAAGTCTAAGTGGAAATCAGGTAATATTTGAAAATGGTGATTAACAATATACTTCTTATAGCTATTCTTGGGTTTGCTTTCATGAAATTTGAATATATTTGAATACATACATATATCCTTTATTATAAATGCTAGTAATATGAAGAATAATGGAAGTATAGGGTTAGGAAATGGCTTTAGTCAATATAAATGTGATGAATATGATTCCTGCAAGTAATTGATAGCCCTAATGATCCTTTCAAAGTTTATTTCTATATATTTGGCAGTGGCTATTTGTTCAAAAGATTTGTTTATTCTATCATATGCATGTATACTACTTAAAAATAAAATTTCGTGAATTATTTAAGCAATTACAGTTATTATTCACTATAAGAGCTAATAACTAGTCAGGTCTAGTTAAATTATAAACTTTATACTTTATTAATAATATCCGTAAGACTAAAATTGCTCAAAAGTTGATTCTTCACTGATGTCAGTGAAAAGCTTTAGTGTTTCCAGCTTTTTTCTTCTTTGGCCTATTGTTTAATTTGGATTGAGATAAATCTTGCTATACCTCTGTTGACAAAGAGCATGGTGTTCTACCACATTGGTAATTTTATAGCCAGAGGTAGAAATTTCGCTAATGTAAAAAAATGCTTTTGTCAGATACAGGGATTATCCGACTTACTTTTCCCTCTCCAAGTCCCCATACACTAAGATAGGTGATGCAAGACATCATAAAATGTGCATGAAGTGTCTTGGAGCTAAGAGAAAGACTCAGGTAAAGTTTGGGGAAGAGCAGACAGGGAAACTCAGCCCAAACAACTTACTCTGTAGGTTCCAAATGATTCTTCATCTCTAGTCACTCTTCGACAGACCTTCAGCAGGCTTAGCCAGAATCCCCAAAGGGACCCTTCCTTCAACCCAACTTACAGGGCAGCTAAATGTTCCGGTCAAGTTTAGACCCATGGTTATCAACTAGGAGCAATTAATTCTTTGTTTTGAGGTGCCTGTGTTGTAGGATGCTTAGTGGCATCCCTAGCCTCTATCTACTAGACGCTGGTAGCAATGACCCACTTACCCCCAACCCTGACTTGGGACAACCAGAAACATCTCCAGACACTGCCAAATGTTCTTCTGGGGAAAAATCACCCTCTAGTTGAGAACTACTAGATTTTTTAAAAATTTATTTTAGAGAGAGAGGGAGTGGGGAAGGGGGCAGGGAAAGAGAGAGAGAGAGAGAGAGAGAGAGAGGGAACATCTTAAGCAGGCTCCATGCTTAGCGTGGAGCCCAACACAGGGCTTGATCCCACGACCCTGGGATCATGACCTGAACTGAAATCAAGAGTCGGATGCTCAACCAACTGAGCCACCCAGGTGCCCAGAGAACTACTAGATTAAAAGTTGCAAAATATGGGTTTAAAAAGTGCCTTGTTTTACAAATATCTCCCCCGCCCCTTACAAATGCTGAAATTCCTTTAATCAGATTGTGTCTTTCTTTTCACAATCATAGATTATAAGGCTTAAACCACAGGTACCAGTCTGAGGTAACTTTGGTGGGAATAATTTCAGTTAAAGTGCAAATAGTCAATCAGTCAGTAATGGCCAAGGGTTAGTTTTCCAAACCTTCCTAAATCGCTGACAAAAAGTCACTGACAAGACAGTTTAGGGAGAGAGTGTGAGCTTAGAGACAGATTTCCTGAGTTTCAGATCCAGCACCTACTTTCTTGAAGATCTTAGGCATCTGTAAACCAGGGATAATGACAGTGCCTCCCTCCAAGGGCTGTTGTAAGGATTCAACAAGGTAATACTTATAAACCTTTCAGACCAGTGACCATGAGAGACGTGCTAGGCTGAGCCTTCACAGCAGCAGGGTTTTTTTGGACTGGGATGAGGGACCTGAAGAGAGACATAAGAATCTGTGTTAAGTGCTCCACTGCTACAACCATTGTCTTGGTGATGTGACTGATCAACGCATTCATTATTTTCTGTAGTCTTCCTTGGTGACTTTAAAGCAAAATGCAAGAAAATGGGCGACTGAGTTGACCTGTTAGGGCTGTTAAGAAAGCTGTAGTAGAAGGTCAAGGAGATATGGGGCATAGACTACGGGGGAAAATAAAGTCAAAATGGTGAGCCTAGGCACTAAATTCAAAATAAAAGAAGAGAGGCCAAAAACGGCCAATAAACGGGAAGAACTAGGAGGGTTTTTGGTGACTGGAAGTCTCAAGCCAAACAACAGCTCTGGTGGGAGGGGTGGAAGGGCAGGACGTGGTGGACAGAGCAGCTTCATATGTTAGAGATAGAGCAGCTCCAGACGACACTAGGATACCTTCACGTGGAGGTGAGGACATTGACCGAATGGAAGCAAGGCCACTTCTTTTTCCCTTGCTCAACTCAAACCACTCTGTTCCCAAGGGTATCTCATCAAAATGCTTTGCTGGCAAGGAATTCGATAATTCACTGCTCTAGTAAGATCCCTCTCATGTTCTTCTTACGCTTTCAAAAGTCTGTAGTCTGAGTAGTTAAAGATAGAGGGAAAGGTGCAAACAGAAATAAAATACCCATTAAGGAATATCAAGAGATATACTCCAGACGCTGTTCTAGATGCCGGGGCCACAGCGGTTAGTGAGATTAGGTCTATGTTCGGATGAAGCTTAAATTCTAAAGGGAGAGACATGGACAAACAAGTGAACATATTTATAAATAATTTCAGATAATGAGCAAAGTGCTATGAAAAAAGTAAGTGATGTGATAAAATATATTGATGCATATATAATATGAGGTCTATATATACATAAAATAATATATTAAGTATATATCCCATTATCTCTTAAGAAATTGGGGTGTAAAGGACAAAAATTATTATCTAATACAGAACTATGGGCAGAATGGAAAATCACTGATTTGCTGATTCTATTTTTCTGCTCAAGAACTCACACAGATGAATTATAAATACATAATCAAGTTTTTAAAGAAAAGCATGTTTAAGGACTGGCCCTACCCCTCCACCCCAAGAGTCTTACCTTCCAAGCTAGATCTAGTTAAGAATGCTATCACCCAGCACTTTCTTCTCCAGGCCTGTCAAAACTAAACATTGGAATCTGAGGCCATTTGAGAACAATCTTACAATCCTCGGTTTCTAATTCAAACTCCATGCCTAATTACCAGTGTTCTTTCTTCAAAGAACTAAAGCATAAGAATTCTGTTTAGGCTAATTGAATGATACATTAGCCTACTCTTGTAAAAGAAAAACATAACCACTGCCTTGCCTATGGAAGAATTCCTTAAGATTTTTTTTTGGCATTTGGTTCCATAGCCAATCCAAACAAGAGCGAATGTAGATTTTGTTTCTCATCTAGGATCAGGTGAGAGGAAAACAGGGATCTAATGCGGGTGTTCATAAATGTTTTTTCCCTTGCGTACAACTGGGTAATGTAGCCAGCGGATCAGGACTTTGTGTTATAACCAAAATCCCAGCCACCACAGATGGATAGGGTGTTCCTTGGAGGCCCCGCCAACAGAGGCCGTTAGTGTCAGTGAGCTTCCCGTGGGATTCCAGAACCAGCATTTCTTACTTGTATTTTTGTTCATCCTTCCTTTTCAAGGAACTAAAAAGAAGCTTAAGGGCACGTTTGTTGTGCTTCAAATATGACTCAAGGTAACCGAATTAAAACCAAATAGATACATTTCACGAATCCTCTTCATAAATGAAGCTTTTGTGGGTATTCTCAAGAAAACCAGTGTCAGCTAGGCTGTAAGCCTGTGTTCCTGAAGATGGATATTCACATCTCCTGTTCTAGTTCCGTGTGTCTCTGGCACAAATTGATAAGACGTCATAAAATACTGAAAAGAATTTCAGTGACATCTGTAATGGTGTCATTTGTGTTTGAAAGTGACTCTTCCAGGAATATTATCTCAGATAAAGATAATCAGAGTGTGCCTGAGGCCTAACTTGGAGTAACTGGTCCTACTTCCTTTCCTTTCCCATCTGTCTCCCCCAGTGGGGAATGGAGGGAGTCGCCTTCATCTCTGGGGGTAGGAATGTTTTCTTTCAGCTTTTCAGAGAGTAATCAAGGAATCAGAGCCAAAAAACTGCTCTGGGACATTGAGGCCTGTTGTATAAACACAAATGGTATACATCAGGAAGCTTTATCCTACAGGGAGTCTACCCCTTGTCTCGTCCCTTCTACTAGACATTTTTCTGTACTTGTCCTCAATCTTCTCTGGAATGTGAAGCCCCATGCAAAAGCAGAAATGCTATGCGCACACTTAATTCCTCACTCTATTTTAATTCACAACAGTATCCCCCAAAAAAGCATGGCCTCTCTGCCATTATGCCTTTCACCTCCAAGACCTCAGTACTCAGTTATCCTACCTTGTGCAGCTAACACCTTCACTGCCCCACTTCTCAAGAGTGAAGGGCCTGGCTTGACCCTCCCAGTCTTATCAAATCTTTTGTCTGGAGTGTTCAAGTATGTAAGCCCTCAAGGAATAGTAATGTGATGTTTTGGCAAAACTAGAGCCTTAAAAGAATGGAAAGAAAAGTAGCTCTTTGAATATGTCTCCTGTAGAGTTTTACATGTTGCATTAAAACCAAACTTTATACTAGGATAATTAATTTATCCTATTAAAAAAATTTTTTTTAATGTTTATTTATTGTTGAGAGAGAGAGAGTGTGTGTGAGCAGGGGAGGGGCAGAGAGAGAGGGAGACAGAATCTGCAGCAGGCTCCAGGTTCCGAGCTGTCAGCACAGAGCCCCAAGTGAAGCTTAAATTCACGAGCAGTAAGATCATGACCTGAGCTGAAGTCGGACATTCAACCGACTGAGCCACCCAGGCGCCCCTAAGTTATCCTGTTTTTAATATTTTCTCAAAATTTGATGGCCAAAAGAGCAGAATCAATTAATTTAATTTTTGTAACTTTGTGTCTCCAAATTGGGGAAAGGTACATCTGTGTTAGATTGCTACATAATATGTTATGCATGCTAATATATTGCTATGCTGTGCTACCTCTGCAAAATAATTATTTGCATTCCTGGTTAGGGGCTCCTGGTGCATACTAATGAGACAGCTGGATTAAATAACTGATAAGCAAGTTTCCTGAGTATTAAAATCTTTTTTTTTATTAAAATTTTTTTTCAATGTTTATTTTTGAGAGACAGAGAGAGACAGAGCATGAGAGGGGAGGGGCAGAGAAAGAGGGAGACACAGAATCGGAAGCAGGCTCCAGGCTCTGAGCTATCAGCACAGAGCCCAATGTGGGGCTTGAACCCACGTACTGTGAGATCATGACCCGAGCCAATGTCAGAGGCTTAACCAACTGAGCCACCCAGGCACCCCTTAAAATCTTTTGGTGTTTTTGTTTTGCAGAATATAGTGATATACCAATGAGAATAATAAAAAGAGCATTTTAAATGTTAGGCAGTGAAAACCAAAACTATATCACTGCACTGTTAAGTTTCCATATGTGATTAGTTTGTCTCTCAAAGTAATATACATTAACTAAGTGGAGATTTAAGACCTCAGAGTAGGACTTTAAATGTATTTTGAATGCTTTCAAATGCATTTTGTTTTGCTTTTTAAATTGCACTTCAGCAATTACCAAAAAGAAAAATGAACCTAATTTCCGTATTATGACCTTCATCCAGAATGATGAACAGTATTTAACTTGGGGAAGGTCTTCTTTAAAAGCCAGTATGTCAAATGACCGACTTCTTTCTCTGACTAGAACTTATATTTCAGCATTAAAACATACTCTGAGTCCCAAATAACCCTGAATTGTATAGAAAGGATTAAAAAGAACTAATTTTTTTGTCTTTTAATATTCTGAATGATCTTAATTCTCAAAATACTATTCCAGTGTTTGGAAGATACTTGTAAAGGGGTGTGAATTATAGCAGTTTACGGCTCTTTCCCTTCTATGTAATTGTATTCTTTATACCAAAAATGTGTAAATATCAGCCACCAAAGCTTAAGCCTCTTGAATTATAAAATGAGGCTATGGCCATCATGCTTTAAACTCACACCCCAGTACACGTGCTCACTCTTGTGCCCTCTACCTGGGATACCATATCCACATGTGTCTCCACTTAAAATAATCTGGGGATTTAAAAAACATTCCCAACCCCAGGCTACATCTCAGACCAATTAACTCACATACCTGGGACACAGTTTTTGAAGGTCCCCAGGTGATTCAGGGTACTTCCAAGTTTGAGAACCACCACCTTGACCAACTTGTTCCTTGGCAAACTTCTGCTCATCCTTCCCATCTCAGTTCATCCTTCTCACCCAGACAGAGGTCTGATGCCTGCCCTGAAGGGGCCAGGCCTTCCCACTATGCCTCCTGCATATCCCTAGCCTGGCAAGCATTAAAGTATATTGTAACTGCTGACTCACATGCCTGCTTCCTCAAACCACTGTAAAATTCAGGAGTATTTTTACCTTCAGATCCCAGAGTCTAACCCTGTGCCTGGTGTATGGAAGTACTCAATAAATTTATGGAATGAATAATTTCCCCCTAAAAAAAAAAGCAAAAATATGGAGTTATGTTAATGTTTACATGCCATGGAGAAAGTTGTCATTTAAGATGTGCTCAAGGTGATGTTTCACTGATGGGCAATGTCTCATATTTAGGAAAACATCATATTGGTGAAAATAGATCCATACCTAAACATCAAAAAGAACCATAAAATATAACTTTACCTATGAATTTGCATTCTTTACGGTAATAAGTGCAAAAAAACATGTCCTGTGGTAAGAACTATCTAAAACAACCCATCCTTTCTCAGCTCCACCTCCATTTTGAGTGGATTATGTGTTGTTTTCCAAAGCAATCCTTTCAGAAATTTATGTTTCACGGGGCTATAAAGTGGTTTTTAAGAGTGTTACTTAGTTTACAAAATGCATTATGTAAGAATGTATGTTTATTGGTATTCACTATTAATATGATCATTATGAGTAAAAAAATACCCACACAGTAAATTTTGTGACAATCTAATTCTAGACAATAAACCCAATCTTAAACATGTTTTTTAAAAAGCTGTTTAAAATATTTTGCTCCTTGGATTACCTAATTACTTTATATTGCAGCAATGTTTCACAATCTAACAACATGTTGTTCTTTTTTCTTTTAAGTTTATTTATTTTTGGGAGAAAGAGCACATGTGCAAGTTGGGGAGGGGCAGAGAGAGGGAGAGAGAGAGAGAATCCCAAGCAGAGCCCCATATGGGGCTCAGGGCTCCAACTCCTGAACTGTGAGATGTACTGAACCAAAATCAAGAGCGGACGCTTAACCAACTGAACCACCCAGGTACCCTACAGTATGTTGTTCTTTATCCACAAGATGCAGAAAGCCTGAAAAGAAATCAGATTTAGGAACTGTTTTCCAAGATAGTAATGTATTACTCCTTTATCTCGTTTATCTTTACTTATGAAATGCTGGATTATCTCATTAGACATCAAATTAATTTAAGATCTTATCAACCAGTGTTTACTGTGCACTCATTCTGAATGCATCTAAAAAAGTGAGAGAAAAGTGTGAGCCTCCACGTTTAAATGCCTACATTGTCGTCAACCAGTGTAAGCCAATTTTTAATTTTACTGTTAATTAAATACAACTACTTTAGAAGACAGTCATTGAAATGTAGTTCTGGTCCTTTTTTCCATAACGGAATTATGACTTTAAATGCAATACCCTTAGACACTGCTGCTTTGCTTTATCAGAAATAAGCTCTGAATGTATTATCAATTGTGAAAAAAGATCACAGCTGCTTCTAAGATTCAGTTCCAGTGTCATAGTTCCTCCATTGTAAAAGCTGTCAATGAGGCAACTATTCCAAGTTAGCTTCAGCCCTAATGAACACAAAAGTGAATTTCTTTTGCCAAGCAAACGAGGCACACAGACAGGCATACTTTCGACCAGTAACAGCCAGCTTTACATATTTATGTTTGGACTAAAAGAGCAGAGCAATTTTTAAGTTGGCTTCTGTAAGCATAAATCTGATTTTGGGTATTGTCCTTTCTCAGGTCCTCCTCTTCTGGTCTCTTCACCCATTTGTCAGACCCAGAAACATACACAGCCTTACTCCTTTAGTGAAGGGCCCTGTGGGGTATTACTGCTACACTGGCCAGGGGTCACTGGGTCAGCAATCAACATAAGACCTAGGAGGGCAGAAGCCCGAGAGGCGGGAGCACTGTGCACCAGGGGTCTGGGGACGACGTGACTCTCCCTTGGCTCCAGTTCCCAGCAGCAGGTCCTAGTGGGCACAGGTTGACCAAAGAGGCGTAGCTCTTTCCCAGACCCAAGAAAATTCCGTAAAAACACCTTCCGGGGGCCCTTTGCATCACCCGGCGCTCTCTCCAGCCACCTCCAGGAGCGGGCAAATAAAATTTCTGAGGGGTCACGGACACTAAAAGCACAGCCAATAGAGGCTGTGTCTACCTTCACAACTGGAGAGACTCAGCAGGGGAGGCTTGGCTTCCGGGCGGCGCCCCCACCATCTAGGATAAAACCCGCGAGGGCGCGGCGTCCCGAGTGGTGGGTGGGCCGGTGGGTGCGGGACAGAAAGACGGGAGGGAAGCTAGGAGTCACGAAGCCTCCTCCGCTGGGATCGCCTCCTCTTAGAGTGGCCTCCCTCCACTCCGTCGTTCAGAATTAGTAAAACGGTGCTCAGGCCAAACAGCCGCCCCCGCCCACCCAGACTTGGGCTCGGGAGGGAGGGTTCCCGGGGAGCGGGGCCGAGCGTCGGAGAGGGCCATTCGGCCAGAAGGGGGGAGCTGACAGTGTCCCCTCCCGCATCCGTCGCGTGAGGGTAAGGGCTAGATGGCAGTGGTCCACGTACGGTGCCCTTCTGGGTTCTCCTCCTTCCTCAGGACCCGAGAGGAGTGGCTCCCTCCGTTTGCTCCCACCTTCGTGTCGCGGCACCCCTCCGCGGGACGCTTGGTTGGGTCCGGGGCGGGGCCGACAGGCGCTCCACGTGCGGCCGCGAGCAAGGCCCTCTGCTCCCGCGGCCCGGCGGCCACCCCCGCCACCTCGGGGCGGGCGTGGGGGCGGAGCCTCTGGGGGCGGGGCGGGAGGCGTGGGCGGGGGGGCGGGGCGGACGCGGAGCGCTCGACAAGCTGCCGGGGCAGAGGGGCTGAGAGGAGCCGGGCTGGCGCGGCGCAGGCAGGAAGGGACGAGGACCTGGGAAGAGTCCGACGCCTGGTGCTCCGGGCTTTCTGGGAGGTATGAGCGGGAGCTCGGCGCTTGGGGGCCTCCCAGTCTGTCCCCTGGCCCGGCCACCGCGCCCCGGCTACCCACTGTGCCCCCTGCCGGCCGGGCGGCGGCGGCGGCTGGACGGGACTTTGGGAGGGTTTCTGGGAGTCGAGAGCCCTAGCCAAAGCAGTGTCTTCCCTGCGTCTTTCTTCGCCTTCTTTTTGCTTCCTCGACTCTGGGCTTCGGGCACCGGGCTGGAAGGTCGCCTCTCCGCGGGTCAGAGCTCGCCCACGCCGGGGCGGGAGGCCGGGGCCCCGGGGCAGCCGAGCCAGGCAGCGGGGGAGGCGCGGAGCTCCGGGGCCGCCTCTGCGGCGAGGGCGGGAGGCCGGCCGGGGCTGCGGGCTGCTCCCCGGGCTCACGGTGCCGCGCTCGGCTCCCCAGTGGTCTCTGGCGCGCTGTTCCGGGGGCGCTTGTCGGTTGCGCCCCATCGGTAGCCACTTTGACGGGGCGCCGGGGCCAGCGCGTGAACCCTGAATTCCTGGGTGCCCTGCCGCCTGTTGTGCGTGCTCCGGGGGAGGGCAGCCCGGCTGCGGGAAGGGACCCGAGAGCAGCCTCTGCCCCACGGACCCTGAAAGTGTCTAATCGGGGAGCCCGAGATTGAGCTGGGGCTCGGCGGCGCCAGAAGGGGGCCTCGGTGGGATGCTAGTGGGGGGCGCGGCCTGCAGAATTTGGGTTCCTGGAGGTGCTTGCGGCGCGCAGGCCCGGCCCGGGGCAGCAGAGACCACCAGCCTGTCCTCGAGGAGGACCGGGAACTGTCACGTATGGACCGCTGGGGGCCACCCTTGTGAGATCCACAGGGCTTAATAACAGTACCTCGAGTCCTGGGACAGCGTAACCTAATAGTGAGGGCGTTTTCTTTAGGGCATGAATAAATGGAAAGGTGTCAAAATAAGCATATTTTAAAGTTGAAACGAAAACTGGCAGATTTTCAGGTCGTGCAGTTGTGAAGTTAAGTGTCCAAAGAAATATTAGCTCTTTTACACCCTTTTCGTTTTTATTTTTTGGCAAAAATCTGTTTTGCCAGAATTTCCCTCAGGAGCTTTGCATGGCCCACAGTGGGGCAGGAAAACTTGAGCAAGCGTTCTCAGGTTGCTTTTGACTTCAAGCCTGTGCTCTCCAGGTTTTTTGAGTGTGCAGAAAAAGTGTCTGATTCTGTTTTTCTCTGGGATCCGACGATGTTTGTTTATTGGGTTTATAAGCATCTATTTAAATTCAGTTTTTGCACGAAATACTCCCCGTTGCCACAGGGTGTAGTTTAGGGATTAGAAAATACTGTTGGAGAAAGCTGCTAGTGGCTTCATTTTCCAAGAATGTAAGTCATTTCCTTTCTGTGATTTCAGGGAGTTGATATTTCACAGCATCAAAACTTTGTGGGGAAAATTTTCCGTAATACATCTGTCATTAAAAAGGCTTTTGACTTTTGGATTTTGTCTTCTTAGAGCAGCACATAAATTTAGGCTCAGCAATGTTGAAGGATAAGAAGTTTTTCAGAAACTGCAGTATTATGAGAGTCTTGTAGAAAGTAATTTTAACAACCACCAAGACTTACAGCCTGCACCATCGAGATGGGGGAGGGGAGAAGACCAGAGGAGAGAGACAGGAAAACAGATGCTTTTGCTGTTGTCCTTTGTAGTACAAAACTTGTAGCAGTTAATCATTTTCCTTGGGTGTGGTTTTGAGAAATAAAAGTATTACGTTAAAAAGGAAAATACTGCACAATATGAGGCAGCTGACATTTAAATGCTCTTTCCGTATGTTTGTAAACATATTGGATTTATATTTCAAATTAAAATGGACCTTTGGGATCATTAGATGAGAAGGGTCCCCCAGGGGATATCTTCTATCAAGTTATCTGCAGGATATCTTCTCCAGAAAGCAGACTGACTGTAATAGGAACTAATTTTCCCCCTTTTGAATTGCTTGTAAAAATGCCGGAGATCTGACACTGATGGACCACAGTAATCAGCAGTCCTTGCAGAACTCAAAACATCTTAAGGGAAAGGAAATCTTTCCGTGTTTCCACTCCCTCCTTTTTGGGGGGCACCCTGGGTAAGCTACCAGCTTCAAGTACATAATTTGAACTTGCTGGTTGAAGATGCTCCTAGCTCTGCAGTGAAACAATAGGAGCTAGGAGGAAGACCCTGCTTGTTTGAAAGCAAAGTGCCCATGTGCTAGGTGATCACTTCTGGCAACAAGTTCTGTAAAAACTCATCCAGTTGGGCTAGCTGAATCCAGAGAAGGGGGTTGTAGAGCTTTTCTGGTTTCTGGACTTTGTTTTCACTTTTAACTACACTTATAAAGCCTTTGGCTTTCAGAACTTATGACATAATAGACTGTGTAGCCTTTTGTGGCAGATGCTTGAAATGAAAGTTTCAAACAGAATTGCTTTTGACTGAACTGTCAAGTTCAGAGTTTAGTGTAAATGAGTCCTGTCTCACAGCTAACTTTTTTGATAAAGGAGTTCTTTGTAGTTTTCAGCGTGGATGCTGCACATTTTGATTTCTGAGACTGTGGGTTTAAAAAAAAAAAATAAAACCTGCAAACAATTATTTTATTACATGAAAGCCAGTACCAAGAAAAGATTAATTCAGTCCAGATGTAAAAATGTATGTGAATTTTAGATTTGGATGATCTCAACAAGTTTTCCCTTTTGTTGATGAAACTGCCTGGATCCCAGATGGCATTCACAAACTGTCCCTTAGGTGGTTTTCTGAGTTCAGAACTAAATTTTAGGGGCCTTCTCTAAAGTCACTTGAAAATTGTTTTAAGCATTCTCAAGGATAGAAAGTTTTCTCTATTTATGCAGAGATAGGTTTTTCCTATTCCACATGAATGCAAACCTTATAAATGCCCTGGTTTGGTAAATGAGCCTGTGTGTTTCATAAGTAGGAAAACCAGAGGTATTCAGTATTGTGTATCCTTATGAACAAAGCATAGAAACGTTGGCTTTCATTTATGCAATTCCAACTTTTAAAAAAAATATATTTATTTATTTATTTGCCGGGAGAGCATGAGCAGGGGAGGGTCAGAGAGAGGGGGACAGAGGATCTGAAACAGGTTCTGAGCTGATAGGCTGACAGTGGCCAGCCCAATGTGGGGCTTGAACTCATGAATGGTGAGATCATGACCTGAGCCAAAGTCAGATGCTCAATCGACTGAGCCACCCAGGCGCCCCAATTCCAACTTTATTTTTATAAAGAGTTATAAGTGCGTTCTCAGTCTTTAATAGGATCCTGTTGTAACACAGTTTGTGGTTTCTGATAAAGCAGTTGGTCCTCATATGATGATCCTGTACCCTGCTCCCACACCAAGAAAGAACAAACAACTTAGAAGAAAACTTCAGTACTTAAAAAAAAATCTGTACTTCCAACACTAAAGTTACTAAGTGTTACTAAGGGTGTGTGTTACACACTTAAAATTATATGTTTTTAAGAAGTCTTTGTTTATGTAATTATACATTTAAGAGTTTGATTACATTGTGATTGCATATTAAACAGTTGAATGTAGGAGGGGGGAATGGAAAAGAAATAGTGATGGAATTTTATGAGTGGTGAAATTTTAGTTAAAACATATCTTTCCTAAAACCCAAACAGGAAAAATAGTATTGTTGGCTTCTGCAGTTAAACTTTGATACAGGGGGTAGTTGAGAGGGTTTTTTGAATTGCACATTATCCTGAGGAAGAGGCTTTGGGGGCCTATAAAAATAAGTAGAAACAGGTTAAGGGAATAATTTGAGAGGAAGGAGGAAGTAGAATACTGGACAATGAGTTGCAAGGAAAATCTGAACTTAGAAGGATGCATTTTTAAAACAAGGCTGAAGTAGAGAAAACTTTGTATTTAAAAGTGGAAATTAAAAAACAAGATCTTTTTTAGCAGAGAAAAAAAGGATTCATGTTAAAGTGCCCTACAGAATCTGCATACAATATGAAATGGTGCTGTTATGTGCTACTCATCCTGGAAAGCTTGTGTGCATTTGTGTTAAATTGCTGCTTTGGTCTTAAATAGTGTTTAGGGACTGGATGCTTATTATTGTGCCCCACCACCACCCATGCCACTTCTCATTTTGAAGATTAAAAACATTTTTTTGTCTAAACTCTAATGATTCTACAAATATTTAATTTTTTTTTAATGTTTATTTTTGAGGGACAGAGAGACAGAGTGGGAGCAGGGGAGGGGCAGAGAGAGAGGGAGACACAGAACCAAAGCAGGCTCTAGGCTCTGAGCTGTCAGCACAGAGCCCGACACGGGGCTCGAACTCACGGACCATAAGGTCATTCCCTGAGCCACCCAGGTGCCCCTGGTTCTACAAATATTTAATTACTCCCCCAGCATTTGTGAGAGCGACAGCCTGCCTGCCATGCTGTAAGACCAGAGGGGCTCTACAGTAATAATGGCCATAGTTATGATAAGATTTTGAGTGAAAACAAGCTATCAGTGCTTCCAGATTATCTGACATGATTTGGTGGTGTAATTACTTCGGATGCAAGTAATGCATCAGAGTATGATATCACTCTTGATACGTATCAAGTGGAATCAATCATGCAGTATACCATACTGATCAAAACGATATCATACAACAATGGGAGGGGGAAAGGAAAGAAATCTCTGATCTGACATGAAGAATCGTCTCAGGAGGAGAAAAATGTAGCACTGCATCAAATTCAGATGAACCAGTTACAGGCCAAAGGAGACAGCAGTGTTGACTAGAGCTTTCTTGGAGCTGTGTGTAGCACAGCATTTTCTCCAATGCCTTTTCCCACCCGTGTGGCCTTTTCCTAGCAGAGTTTGGTCTGCACAGCAAGAAACTAAGAGATTTTGCCATGACCCAGTGTATTTCATTAATGTGGTAACTGGGATAATTTGGACCAAAAAGATCTATTTAGAACCTCAGTATTCCTAATTGATTATCCAGGGATATTTTCAGCTGTTTTCGAATAACCCTGCCTTTGTACATAGATACGATACAACTTTGAGTAGTAACGTTTTATAGGTACATGAAGACAGAGAGAAAAACAATTATTTTATACTGTCTTCTAGCCACAGTTTCATATGAAGGAGGAAATGATTATAAAAATTAAGCAAATTCCGGATGAAGATTTTAGGAAATTAATGAAAAGCTCACTTAGCTTTTTGGGTAGTTCTTTGTGTAGTTTACATCAAATGAGTAATTATTTAGTAGTGGCACTTGTACTATCCAGTCTCAGTAGATACAACCAGGCAAATGCACGGATCAGAAGTATAGCACGAAGTGGTCATATGCAGGCAGCTGGCATCCAAGCCAAAAAAACATCATTATCTGCTCCCCAGAAGCCTATCTTTACATTCACAGTCCCTGCCCCAGGGATAACCACTGTTCTTTCATTGCCATAGGTTAGATGGTTTTTAAAAAAAATTTTTTTTTTTAATGTTTATTTATTTTTGAGACAGAGAGAGACAGAGCATGAATGGGGGAGGGTCAGAGAGAGGGAGACACAGAATCTGAAACAGGCTCCGGGCTCTGAGCTGTCAGCACAGGGGCCCGATGCGGGGCTCGAACTCACGGACCGCGAGATCGTGACCTGAGCCGAAGTTGGCGCTCAACCGACTGAGCCACCCAGGCGCCCCTTAGATGGTTTTTTAAAAAATGGTTATTTTGAGAGAGAGAGGGAGAGAGGGATTCCCAAGCAGGCTCCACTCTGGCAGCCCCTCAGGCCTCAAACCTGCGAACCCTGAGATGATGACCTGAGCCAAAATCAGGAGTCAGACGCTTATCTGACTGAGCCACCCAGGTGCCCCGCTCAGACTGCACGTAAGTGCAATCAAATAGAAGTTCTCTCTTGTGTCTTCTTCAGCTCAGCATAGCGTCATGTCCACATTGATGCAGGTAGCCGTTCTTTTTTCTTTTTTTCTGTGCATGAATATATCCAGTGTATTTATCCATTCTGTCGATGGACACTTGGGGATGGGACTAATATGGGGGTAGGACCTTTTGAAGGCTCAAGAAAAGTCGAGCACCTTGGAGTTGAAAGGAGAGTATAGTCTTAAGATTAAAAGAGAAAATTACTTCAAAAACGTAAGGGAAAAAAAGAGAAAGGAACATTACAAAAACACTGAAGTCTCAGCTCAGTCCACGGAATCCTATTGTTTCAGGGACACAGGAACATACCAACTGGATCTTGCCAGATTTTAACTGAGAACTGGAAAGAGGGAGGAGGCCATAGGTGGCAGACAGCCTGATCAGGTTTTAGAAGTGGAGGGACTGAAGCCCTGTGAGGTTGAGTGACTCAGAGTCTCACAGGTAATGACAGCACCAAGTGAACAAGCTCCTTCTCACGCTCAGTCTGGTCTAGGTTCGCGCCATCTGAGGGCTGACAGCCGGCCCTCTGCTCTGCAGTGAGTCCACTGGCCTCAGGATGGGGTGCTTTTTTCTGTCAACACAAAGGGATTGTGTGGCTTTGTTGAGATAGACTCAGACCTGCCCGGAGAAAACAGGGCAGTGGTCCAGTGAGGAAGAATTTTACCTCCTCTAGGCTGGTCTGCCTCTGCTCCCATGCAGAGCCCTTTTCTCCTTCTTCCTGTGTTCTAGGACTTTCTAGTGAGAGGTTGGGTGTCAAGTGCCAGGTAGGTGACATCTTGAGGTCCCTCTTGACTCAGTGTTTCATTGATCCACAAGTGATCTAGGCTGGAACTCAGTTTCAAAGGACTGCTTTCTAAATATTTTCAGAGTAGTTCACTCTTAAGAAGATACTATGAAAAAGTCTTTGTTTGTTTGCCTCTTCCTGCCATTATGTCCTCACTGGTTATACACTTTTCTCCTCCCTTGGACACGCTTCCCCCTCCTTCAAGTTATCTTTTCATAAATATCTGTGGAAACATCCTGTCTCTACCTAAAACAACAGTGAAATTCTGATGCTGATGTCTGTGGCAGTCTCCAGGAAGCATTTACTGTAAAACAGAGGATTATGAGAAATCTAACAGATAAAGTGCTTACAAAGGAAAACAAATGATGTAGATGTCTTTTTTTCTTTTATGTTTCCCTAAAGGGGAAAAGGGCATTTTTCATGGTTTAAGAAAAGGCTCAGAATTTTGACTTAGGCTCATGAGGAAAGTGAAAAACAAGTAAAATAGCAGAAGTGTTACAAATGGGTAGTAAATATATTCTGCTCAATGAAATACTGCTTAGAACAGCAAAAACCTAGCATGTGCAATCTTAGAAAATTAAAAAAATGTGCTCACCATAGGGTCATGTCTCTGACAAGTTCCTCACTGAAATTACTGCAGAAAAGAATAGTACATTTCAGAGGCAACATGGAAGAGAAGCAGAAAAGTCTAACGGTAACAACAAGATCTTTGAAATCAATCCTCTGGGGCACAGATCCAGGCTCCACTATTTTCCTGTGTGTAACCTTGAGGAAGTTACTTCGTTCTCCGAACCTCTTTTTTCTTACCAGTAAAATGAGGATAATGATAGTAACTATCCCACAGTGTTGTTTTGATTACTATATGAAAGAGTACGTAGAAAACAATGGCGTGGTCTGACACATAGCAAACTGTCAACTGATGTTAGCTCTTACTACTTAAGACAAAAAAAAAAAAATGATGTATAGGATTTACAGTTTTTTTGGAAGTCCCTGAGCCTTTAATTTATAAGCAGCTCATGAGATGGTATTATATTTTGTTTTCGATGACCTTCAACAGGCAACAAAACCTAGTGTTTCTCAGTTACAGATACCGGGCAGTCTATATCACAGCACTGAGAATATCTGCTGGCCTATCCTGTTGACCACTAATTGATTGAGTTATTTTTCCTATTTCTCTTCTGATTTCCAGTAGTCTTACTCAGGCTCTCAGCTTCTGCTTGCTAGATATATATGCCTTTCCAGATGCCAAAAAGTAAATCTACAGATTAAAAAATAATCTCTCTTTATGATAATGAAGGCCGAGCAAAGTATTTTTAAACTTAAAGACTACCAGTGGCCCATGTCTTTTGCTCTTGTACCCTATAAACTACATGTGCTTTTAAAGAAAACTACTACTGGGGCACCTGCCTGGGTGGCTCAGTCAGTTAAGCATCCAACTCTTGATTTCATCTCAGGTCATGATCTCACAGTCTGTGAATTCAAGCCCCGCATCAGGCTCTGCGCTGACAGTGTGGACCCTGCTTGGGATTCTCTCTCTTTCTCTCTCTGCCTCTCCCCACCTTAAAAATAAATAAATAAACATAAAAAAAAAAATAAAGAAAACCACTATTATTGGTATAAAGCAATTATTGTTTATTTCTCCCCTCCCCATCCCCACCATTGGCATAGTTTCTATAATGTGGGTCAGACCCCTTTATAATTTTCTCTCAGTAGGCCCAAAGCTTAAGATTTTAAACCACTCATTCAATGGAAATTAATAGTTTGGAAGTTTCAAAAGGAACATTTAAGAAAGAGTTAAGCATATTAGAAAAAGACACATTTACATCTAAACAGCATAATTAGAAGCCAGTCAAAATAGGCACAGGATCCTCCAGAATAATTGTGATGTATCATCCCACTGTGTTCTTTAAAAGCAGGACCTACCCTGCACAACCCATGCTTGTTATGTGTTGAATAATATCTTGAACTTATGAATGTTTTTAAAACATTAAGTTTCCTAAGCCCATCAGAAATAGGTTTTATGTCTCTATGAAGTATCCTGGGACCGTGTTGGCGATTTGAAATACAATGGCCACAGTAGGACTTACCGAGAAGATGACTCGAGAGAGGAAGTTGGCCACACAGAGATACCTGGAGAACATTGTTCAGCAGAGAGACCGGCAAAGGTCTCAGGTGGAAGTGTGCCTGGTGTGTTCCCGGAACAATGAGAAGGTCACAAAACAGTAATAGATGAGGTCAGAGAAGTTTAGGGGGCATGTCACGTAGGGCCCATTTGGTGGACCATTTTAAGAACTTAGGCTTTTACTCTGAGTGAAATGGGGAATCATTGGAAAGCTTTGAGCTGAGGAGTAAGGGTTTGATTTACATTTTAATACAATCACTGGCTGCTGTGTTGAGGTAGAAAAATGGAGCAGGGTGGTCGGTCAAGGGCAGAATCAGGGATACAGGTTAGCAGTTGTTGATAACAATCCAGTTGAGAAATGCCAATAGCAGTGGAGGAGGTGGTGAGAAATAACCAGGGTTTATTTTGTAGATCACACCACCTAGATTTCTTGGCCAGCTGTTTGAGGAATATGAGAGAGATCAGAGTAAGGATAACATCAAGGCTTTTTGCATAATTATGGAGTTGCCATGAATTGAGGTGGGGATCTGATTGAGGTTGGTTTGGGAAAGATAACAAGGAGCTGTTGTAAACACGTTATCTTCGACTTCCAGGTGGAGAGGTTGAGTGTGTTGTTCGATAGCATTCTGGAGTTTCAGATGCCCAGGCTAGAGATTCAAATTTGGAAGGTGCCGAGAGAATTTGGATGAGATCCCTTGGGGAATGTGAATAGACAGAGAAAACAGTCCATGGACCAAGCTTTGGGTCATGCTAGTATTTACAGTTTGTTGAAGAAGAGAAGAAATCTCCTAAGAAATTATCTTACGACATAGGAATTATGCACACATTTCTAACATAGTGGATCTAATTGTCTCCATTTCCTAAATAAGTGTTATTATTAGAAGATACTCTTATTTCTGTTGACCCACAAAATGGGAAGAATGAACTGAGAGTTATTTTTCTATGATAAGGCACTTGGGCTGAACCTGAGGTATTTCAGCCTTTAAAGATTGAGTTGGTAAGAAGGGACCAGTAAAGGAGAATGAGAAGGAGCAGCCAGATGGATAGGAGGGAAATGGGAAGAATATCCTTGAAGTCAAGTAAAGGAGGTGTCTCAGGGAGGACAGAGTGAATCAGTGGCGTCATAGGTTACTGAGAGGTCAGGTAGGGTGAGGACCGAGTTGCTCATTGGATTTAGCAAGGGAAGTCATTGGTTACCTTGACAAGTGCTGTGTTAGTGGAGGGGTGGGGCAAAACGTGACTGGAGTGGGCTCAAGAGAGAATAAAAAGCTTATGAAAGAGAATTATAATTTTCCTTTTATTTATTTATTTATTTGAGAGAGAGAGAGAGAGAGAGAGAGCGAGAGCGAGCGCGAGCATGAGAGCAGGGGAAAGAGGCAGAGAGAGAGAGAGAGAGAGAGAGAGAGAGAAAGAGAATCTTAAGCAGGCTCCACACTGAGCTGGGAGCCTGACATGGGGCTTGATGGCATAATCCTGGGATCATGATCTGTGCTGAAATCAAGAGTTGTACACTCAACCCACTGAGCCACCCAGGTACCCTGATAATTCTTATTTTCTGTTCAGTTTCTTATAAACAGTATTGAATGTGAGTACTTTTTAATATGTCTGATAGAATGTGGGGTAGAACTTCAGAATACTAGAGGCCATGAGGGGTCTCCAGCAGGCTCTGACAGGGATGGGGGTAATGGGGAGCCTTTGAGCTTCCCTCTGGTTATTATCGGGAAAGCTCCCAGCGTATAGATTGTAGTCTGTTTCTTTTGAAATAGAAAATCAGTTGTAATGCAGTGTCTTTATTCTATGTTGCATCCCTTTAGATAAGAACTATATCCTGGAAGCACTGTCACTTTGTGTTGAGACTTTTCTGTTTCTAGTAAAGACGTGTTCTTTACTTCAACCCATTGATCCTTTACATGAAAAGGGTATAAGAGAGCTCCTGTGAGACATGTGCTTTGAGTTAGCCTCTTTTTCGGCAATGGTGATAGATTTGAGCTGACCAGGCACACATCGTAGTGCCCCACGATCCTGGAGGCCTTCGTTCACAGAATGGATGGCTCAGGGTAGGGGTTCCCAAGAGCCAGAAGAATTTAAGTAATAGAAACATTGCTTGTTTAATAGTTCTTTTATACTTTGTTGATAGCTTCCACTCTGAATATTATTTCAAAGCATGTGATTAAGCAATTTTCATAGTTCTGTATTGTATATCATAATTATGCACCAAGAATTTTCTCTTCTGGGAATTACCTTTGAATTATAATGCTAACTTTCTGTAATACTGTCATCAAAACGAATCAACAAGTCTCTGATACTAATTATCTTTTCTTTCCCTAAGCTTATTAAAATGTTAACACATCGGCGTTTAGTACTTAAATATTGTTTTTGGATAGTTAAAAGCTTACAGTGACTGGTAGAATTAAAACTTTGCTACATGTGTTCGAGTGTTGTTTGGTGATAAAAGAAAGTGTAGTAATAGTCTTTAGAAAGTTGCTAAGTATGGGAAAATGCTGGAAAGAGCAAAGACTCTTCTTTTGCACTGGATTATGGTGCATGTTTTTTGAGAAGTGGAGCTCCAGGGACTGTGTGTGTGTGTTTCTAGTGGGTTGTGGTGTAACATAATGTCAGCATTCTCTTAGGCACTGCTCTGTCAACACTGCTTTATTAGTATCATTTTGAATGTTTTTTCAGCTGAAACTTATAAGTCACTCTACAGTTTGTTAAGTGAACATAATTGGCTTGTAACGGAGAAATACACAAGACCAATGTGAAATAATTTGGCAGTGTTGAGAGTTGTACGTGGTAAATACTGGAGTGTGCAGAGGTATAAAACTAAGCAAATTTTGGAATAAACGTTAAGTCTCTTAAGTCAGTGACTACAGGATGAAGTCCAGATCTCTTGAGCATGGAATTCAATATCCCAAACCAGAGCTCCAAACCTGTGGCCCACCGGGAAGACTGGCTACAGACGTATTTTGGTTTTTAACATAGCATGAAAATAATTATTTGCCAACTTTTAAAAGTTGAGACTTTTCACTTAAAAAAAATTGAATTTTATATCTTCTTTTGAAAAGCCGGAAGGCCTGGCAATGAGTTTTGGGGAGCAAGGTAACAACTTCCCCTTTTATATGGGGTTTGTACTCTGTAGCCCACCATACTCCCCAGAAGAGATCCTCTTGGCCCCAACGTTGAGACCAAATTGCTGTCGGCATTTTCATCCTGCAGGCTTCACTCCTTTCTTGCCTGCCCCTGTAGGCATGGGAATTGACTATCCGTGTGTTGTAGTCACTTGGATTCTTCATAATGTCATCTCACAGATCCGTCAGTCTATCCCAGTTCTCCTCGTAGTCCCCAGTTGTCTCCATTACCAGGCTAACTACGACATACATACTTAGTCTGGGTCATGCTTGCTATTCTCCTTCCACTCAAGTGAGCTGCAGAATGCTTGTGTCACTTCACTGGAACTTAGTACATCCTGCTTTATATTGTCATCTTTTTATATATTCTAACTTACCAGCTCGAAGTTTCTCGAGGACAACAACCATATCTTATTTACTAGTGCCTAGCAAATTTACTCTAGATTTACTAGATTAATTATTGTTTAGAGTTACCTTCCAGTAATGGTGGAAGGTATATATAATTATAGTGGTGATTGAGAAGAATTAGAAAATACCCAAAACTCGTATAAAATCTATTTCCTCAGACAGGGCAATCTTAATTTACTATATTGATTTCTTTGTAGCAAGATTTATATCATTTATTTGAGTATTAAGTCACCACCTCATGTATTGCCAGTTTAGATTCTGTTATGTAGGTGGATGACGTTTCCAAATAAGGGGAACTTTATTGCATACCATTTTATAATTTTAGATATGCTTCTTTCTAAGGCTAATACTGTTTTAAATGTCTTATTTTTTCATTCATTTGACAAATAGTGAGTACCCTATGTAGAAGGCCCTGGAGATAGTATGAATTCAACAGGCATGATGGTACCTGCTCTCCTGAAGCTTTAACCCATTAGCCAGAAAGGCAGATATCAGAAAACAGAATGTATAATTGTTTAATTTTGGTAAGTATTACCAAGAACTGGGGGGTTCTCTGAGACCTCCTAACAGCAGTCTGGTCTGAGGGTGGGGCTGTAATAGGGAGTATAACATAACTGAATTCTAAACTCCTTGACTTTCTCATAATGCCATAGCAGTTTATAAAATATTCTAAATGTAAAAATTTAACTTTAGAGGGGCACTGGGTGGCTCAGTCGGTTAAGTGTCCAACTTTGGCTCAGGTCATGATCTCACGGTTCGTGAGTTAAAGCCCCGTGTCTGCCTCTGTGCTGACAGCTCAGAGCCTAGAGCCTGCTTCAGATTCTGTCTCTCTTTCTCTCTCCCCGCCTCTGCTCATGCTCTGTCTCGCTCTCTCTCAAAAATAAACGTTAAAATTAAAAAAAAAAATTAACCTTAGAAACAAATAAGTGGTAATTTCTGTGACAAAATAAGAGTTAAAAAAATCTCTAAGGAACTTACCATTGGCTACAGTCATTACTTTAATGAGGAAGAATGAATTATTTATTTTCTTTAATCTTTATTTTTGAGAGAGAGAGACAGACAGAGACAGAGTGTAAGTGAGGGAGGAACAGAGAGAGAAGGAGACACAGAATCCAAAGCAGGCACCAGGCTCTGAGCTGTCAGCACAGAGCCCCACGCGGGGCTCAAACCCATGAACTGCGAGCTCATGACCTGAGCTGGAGTCGGATGCTTAACTGACTGAGCCACCCAGGTGCCCCATGAAGAATGAATTATATTTTATAACTCTAGAGTTTACTTTGTTTGGTACCTGAATTGAACTCTATTTAAATAAGTAAATGAAAGACAAAAAGGAATTTGGGCTAGAAATTTCAGATATAGCTAACTCGCAAACTAACTTTTATTTTATGAAACTGTAATTATTTTAAAGATGTTTACAGTGAGGACATTTCTTATGGCTTCCGAAAGTAGGATATAAAAAATAAACTGACTTATTCCCTCAAGAGTGAGTAGTGGATTGTACCTTTATTTTATATTTCCAAGCCCGTGACTAAAAAATACTAATAGTTTATTAGTATGATCTTGGAGTGATGTAAGAGGGTATTATGAAAAACCTCAGAGGTAACGTTAGTAGCATATGTGAGCCAAAAAATAGAGTGGAATTTTGTGTGGTGTATATATTTTATCAAAGCAATCAGAAATGCTTTAGGCATTTTTCCCCCCAAAGAAAATAGAATTCTATACTTAACTAAATCCATCTAAATATAGTGGTAAAGTTAATTTTTTGCATAGCTTTGCATCACACTGAAACAAAGGTCAGCTGTAGTGGTGCCATGTCTGAAATTTCTGTTGAGAAACTTATGTTACTGGTAATTATAGAAAGAGACTCAGAAAAATTAACATACTGAAGTAAGTTTTAGTTCAAATTCACCCAAGATTTTCAGATGTGAGCTTAAGGAAATTTAAGGAAATCAGATCAGGAAATAGTTTTTAAGAAATGTCAAATGTCATGTAGAATTTAAAATAAGTACCAGATAAATCTTTTTAACCTTAAATATTCATTAACTGAGCCCATGTCAGTTTTAAGTTGTGAAGAGGGTGTTTAACAGATGATATGTTATTTACTAAATTATTTGCTTTTACTGGTGCCTACAGAAATATAAAGAGAAGTTTTCATGAATTTTAGTTGTAGAGTAAAAACTAGCAGGGAAAGCTGATGAAAGTTAGTTAACTTATAAAACAAAGTTGCCTTTAATGATTGGTTGGCTTATGTATTCTTGAACTAGACTTGTAATTGACCAATACGTTTTCAGGAAATTTGTAGTCACCATATTATAGATAAAGGATCTAAATTAATGCATTTTAATGTATGAACTATTTTCAGTTGAGGGGCCTGAAACAAATTCTCAATTGCCAAGGGGTTGGGAAAGGCTCTGAAATGTTTGGGGGCTTGTGTAGCCTGGTTGTGGTCAACTGAATTCCATTTTCTAGTGCTTGAATCCTGACCAGACATGTTGCAGTGGTGACTGAGTTTGTGTATCTTTTTCTGGTATGATATTATTGTCTGTGTTATGGATGTTAGTCATGTCTTCCCAGGTAGGCAGTACTGTTTGAGGACACATAAGAGGTGATTTCTACTCTCTTGAATTCTTTCATAGCTCCTATAAAACTGTTGACTCTTGACTTCAGCCCAACAGTGTTGTGGCTTTATTCTTTCTGATCTGTATGATGTAAGAGAGCTGCCATCTAGATTTAAGCCTTCAGCAAGTCCAGGAAGCATCTGACCCATTAAAAAAAGTTAACAGAATTGTGTTTGTGTGCATCTCCCGAGTCTGATGTATAAATGATGTATATCAATAGCACAATAGTGACATGTATTCATATTTAATATTGGCGTTGGAAATACACATTTTGTTGCTTAAACATTCAAAAGGCCATGAAGAATACAAATTTTGTTCCGTAAACTTTCAAAAGACCATAAATACAGATTGGATTTTAAGCATTAATAATAGAATGCGGCAATAGAAATTATCTGTGATTTCTCAGTGCAAGAAAACAAGGTCTCTTGAAATACCTCAATTAGGGATTTCCTCCCAGCCTGCATCAGAACAACGTTTCTTGTTTCCTCATGCCAGATGTTTTCTTAGTGATGGTACACCACGCACTGGGGCCCAAGACACGAGCCTAATCCACTGGAAACGCCCATTCAACCATTCTTGCAGTTTTTCCTCCTTGGTTTGACATGTGGTGGTGTCCACCCTCGTTGTGATGATCAAATTGCCTGTGAGGAGGTAGTCCTGAAATGACACGACCCTCCCACCATTTGAGTTGATGTGCTTGGCCCTGTGCCTAGGAGCGAGATGATAACGGACCTCATAATTTCTTATAAAATAGTTGATATAGTCTTATCTTACTTTCATATTGGGGGTGGGGTCAAAAAGTTGGGATTATTTCTAAATGAAATTTTTATATTTGCTGCGCCACCCATCTTTGCTGTTGTCTTGACCTCCTTATGAATGTGAGTTTTAACTTCCCCTGCCTTCTGTTTCTTCAACCCTTCTGTGTTCTGTTCCTGCTTCATCTGATCGCCTATGTATCCTCTATTACAAAGAAAAAAACAACTCTGCATGTCATATGTTCTATAATGGGATGAAAAGGCTCACAGACAAGAATTTAACTAAAATCATGTACAAGGATTCTACTCCTTCCTAGTTTCTTTTCTACTCAAATTGTGCGTGTGCGTGTGTGTGTGTGTGTGTGTGTGTGTGTTTCCCCTGAGGATATTAATAAAGTTATTTTATAAGTATCTTTATGAATTTAAACCTTTCACAGGCCAGGAGCAGTTGATCCATAAAACAAACTAAAAACTGTGTTTATGAAAATCCATGTTGTGTATCTCCCAAATCTGACATATGAACAAAATATAACTTTCCTAACAGTAATATGTAGTTAGATTTAATGTCACACTGAAAAATATAAATTGTATCTGTGTGAAAAATATAAATTTAAAGTTTTCAAAAACTAAACAAAGATTGAATTTTGAAAATTACCAATAGAGTGTAGTTATGAAATAGGACATTTTCCTCAAAGAAACAAATCAAGATATCATTGATTAGCTTCCTATGATAATTTATATATATATGTATATATATACATATATATGTATATACATATATAAACATATAAATATATGTATATATATGTATATACATATATATACATATATATAAATATATATAAATATAAATATAATGTATATATGTATATACATATTTATTTAAAAATAAATATACATATAAATATATGTATATTTATATATATGTATATATACATATATATAAGTATTTGATTATGGGAATAATTATGTAATCATAAGAATAACTATAAATAGTGTTCTCTCAATTCTCTTTGAGATGCTAAAATGTAAAGTAAAATAATAGATCTTCATAATGGTGTATGCATATTAATTGATAAGGTTTTTCTACCTAAATGCAGATAGAAATGTAGCTATACAGCACGATTAAGAATTCTGTCATTAGAGTTTGGTATTATAATAAGTCATCGTTGAGAAGTTGAATTACATCTGATATTTGAGTGAGGTCACAGATTTTTTTTTTTTTTTTTTTAATTTTTTAGAGAGGGAGAGCTCATGAGCAGGGGAGAGGGGCAGAGGGAGAGAGAGAAGAAAATCTTAAGCAGGCTCCATGCTCAGTGCAGAGCCGGACACCGGGCTCAATCTCACAACCTTGGGATTATGACCTGAGCCCAAATCAAGAGGGACACCCAACCCACTGAGCCACGCAGATGCCAAGGTCATACATCTTACAGTATTGTTAGATAATGGGATATACTACTGAGATGAAATAATGCATTTGAAAGTGCTCTGTAAATGTGGTATCCCATGGAGACACCTCAGGGTCTTATCATAGATGTTATCTGGGTGGTCATTTACTACCCATAGGTGTGGGCAGGAGAAAGAAGCGATTGTTACAGCGTTTACCCTGGACTGCAGGTGGTGAGCGGGAGACTCTGACACTGGAAAATGAAACATTGATGCGTACTTGTGGGGCAAGGATACATGGTATTTATCAGATTAAGAACCATGATTTGTATATATTACCTTTCTCAAAAATTAAAGGAAGGTGAGCATGTCTTTCCTTTAACTAGATATTCCGGCATCATCATAATTTATCTCTATGTGACATTTTGTAGGTTACTTTATTTGATCCTCAGAGTAGTAGTCCCTGTTTTACAGATGAGAAGGTTAAATAATTTGTATGACTTGACAACTTTACCTGAAATAGTTGGTGAAAAACCAGAACATGATACTCTTCTGACTCTGAGGCCTGTGCTCTTTTTTCTTGCTACCAGTCATCCTGTTGATAAAATATTTCTAGAGTATTTGCAAAATATGGTGTGACATTTTGATTTTTTTTTTTTTTTTTTAGTATTTTTTTAAGTCAATTTTGGTTTCTGCCCGATGCTAAATCAACTTTTGTTCCTTAATTAGCTTACACTGATGTTGCCGTAGAGAATTTTTTGTGTCAGTCCAAACTAGATAGGGTAGTCTTTTCAAACATATTATACTTCCTGTGATAATGCATTTAACTTGACACAAAATTCCTGATCATTGGATTTTATTAGAAGACAGCAAGACATGCATAATCCTTTGTTCAGAGCAGCTGTTACCTTGAAAAAAACCTCTAGTAATTTGTAGGATTGGTTAATAAAGGAAAATTAGAGTAAAGGTGTTTTTGGAATGATGGCACATTGTACATTTAAAGGTGAGACATTAAATACATTTGCTTGATTTCCCTTTAGAACATTATAATCTTTAAGTGCTAGTGTTTTATGGAAACATACTACAGGCCTTTCTGTAGGAAGTTTTAGACATGTGGACTTTGTAAATGAACCCGAATTTAGCATGAGAGCATCTGCAAATCTTTCTTTCATTCAACTCTTATTTATATGCCAAGCATTTTGCTGGAAATTCAATGATGAACAAGGCATGGACCTGTCCTCTGGAAATTAGAGCCTGGTTGATGAGGGAGACAGACAAACCAGTGAACACTTAAACCATGTGATATGTGAAATGCTACCTGTTTAAAACTCTGCTGTGCTATTTTTGTTTAACAAGAAATTTTCTTTTATCTCTCCGGAATTCTTGCCAGGTGATAACATTGGTAAACATCAAAAGGCCCTAACTTTTGGTTTTACTTAGTATCGTTTAAAATTGTAGTGTTTTGGGGCGCCTGGGTGGCGCAGTCGGTTAAGCGTCCGACTTCAGCTCAGGTCACGATCTCGCGGTCTGTGAGTTCGAGCCCCGCGTCAGGCTCTGGGCTGATGGCTCGGAGCCTGGAGCCTGTTTCCGATTCTGTGTCTCCCTCTCTCTCTGCCCCTCCCCCGTTCATGCTCTGTCTCTCTCTGTCCCAAAAATAAATAAAAAAACGTTGAAAAAAAAAATTAAAAAAAAAAATTGTAGTGTTTTTTCCAAATCACCATGAATTCCTACCTTTCAATTTTTAAGGTCAAGTTTAAACTTTCGGAAGCCATGGGTTTAGCCAGTTTAGGTAATAATACCAGCATCATGCAGCAAAGGGTTTGAAGTAATGTGGTGTTACTTAAACACATAAGGCGCTTCAATGAACATGTAGATTCATTAAATTTGTTTAAATTAAACTTTAGTTATATAAATTGCATGCAATAAAAATAAAGTTCACAAATTTTAAGTAGATAATTTGGTAACTTTTGAGAAATGTGTATAATTATGTAACCAGTGTCAAAGTCAAGATATAGAACATTTTTGTCATGCCAAAAAGTTTTCTTCAGCCCCTTTTTAGTTAGTCCTCTTCTCTTCCACCACTTTCTCCTTTTTCTCCTTCCTCCCACCCCAGTTATCCATGACAACTACTGATCTTTAGTTTTGCCTTTTATAGAATTTCATGTAAATCGAATCATGTGACCTGTAGTTTTTTTGTGCTTTGCTTTTGTATCTGGCTTCTGTCCCTTAGCATAATGCTTTCTGGATTCATGCATTTTGTTGCATATATCAAGTTTTTTTTTTTTTTTTTTTAATTGGGTAATATTAAGTTGTCACAACTTGTTCATTCATCTGCTATTAATGGATATTTGGATAGTTTCCAGTTGGGAATGGAAGTTTATTATGAATGAAGTTACTATGAACGTTCATGTATAAATTTTTTTTTAATTTGAGGCACACCAGTTCATTTATATTTTTAAAATTTTTATTCAAGTATAATATATGATTTTACATTAGTTTCAGGTGTACAATATAATAGAACAATTCTATACATTTCTCAATGCTCATCAAGATATGTGTACTTTTAATTCCCTGTATTTATTTCACCCATCCCTCCACCCCCCTCCCCTCTGGCAGCCACCAGTTTGTTCTCTGTATTTATTTATTTTTAAGTGTTTGTTTATTTTTGAGAGAGAGAGTGAGAGAGAGAGAGAGAGAGAGAGAAGGGAAGGGGCAGAGAGACCAGGAGAAAGAGGATCCGAAGCAGGCTCCATGCTGCCAGCACAGAGCCCAATGCAGGGTCCAAACTCACAAACCGTGAGATCATGACCTGAGCCAAAGTCAGAAGCTTAACTGACTGAGCCACTCAGGCTCCCCTGTTCTCTGTATTTAAAAGTCTGGTTTTTTGTTTCTCTCTTTTTGTTTTTTCTTTGTTTGTTTTGTTTCTTAAATTCCATGAATGAAATTCTCTGTGAGTGAAATCACACAGTATTTGTCTTTCTCTGTCCTACTTATTTTATTTAGCATTATACCCTCTAGGTCTATTTATATTTTTTGCAAATGGCAAGATTTCATTCTTTTTTTTTTTTTTTTATGGCTGAGTAATACTCCATTGTGCACATATACCACACCTTCTTTATCCATTCATCTATGGATGGAACTTGGGTTGCTTCCATACTTGGCTATTGGAAATAATGCTACAATAACCATAAGGGTGCATATATTTTTTTGAATTAGTGTCTTTGTTTTCTTTGGGTAAATACCCAGTAGTGGAATTACTGGGTCATAATAACTTTTTTTTAACTGTTTTTAACTTTTTGAGGAACCTCCATACTGTTTTCCACAGTGGCTCTACCAATTTGCATTCCCACCAATAGTGCGTAAGGATTCCTTTTTCTCTACATCCTTACCAACACTTACTTCTCGTCTTTTGAATCTAGCCATTCTAACAGGTGTAAGCTGATATTTCTTTGATGTGCATTTCCTTGACGATTAGTGACATTGAGCATCTTTTCATGTGTCAGTTGGCCACCTGCATATTTTCTTTGGGAAAATATCTATTCATGTCTTCTGCCCATTCTTGATTGATTGGATTATTGGGGGGTTGATGTTGGGTTGTATGAGTTCTTTGTATATTTGGGATAGAACTCTTTCTCTGGTATATCATTTGCAAATATGTTCTCCCATTCATTAAGTCGCCTTTTTTGTTTTGTTGATGGTTTCCTTCACTGTGCAAAAGCTTTTGATATGGTGTAGTCCCAGTAGTTTCATTTTGCTTTTGTTTCTCTTGCCTCAGGAGACATATCTAGAAAAATGTTGCTAAGGCTGATGTCCAAGAAACTGCTGTCTATATTTTCTTTCAGGAGCTTTAAGGTTACAGGCTTCACATTTAGGTCCTTAGTCCTATTGTATATAGTGTTAAAAAGTGGCCCAGTTTCATTCTTTTGCATGTAACATTCTAGTTTTCTCAGCACCATTTATTGAAGAGACGAGATGGTCTTTTTCTCATTGTATATTCTTGCCTCCTTTGTGATAGATTGACTATATAAGCATGTGTTTATTTCTGGACTCTATTCTGTTCCATTGATCTATGTGTCTGTTTTTATGTTGGTACCATACTGTTTAGATTACTACAGCTTCGTAGTATATCTTGAAATCTGGGGTGGTGATGCTTCCAGCCTTGTTCTTTTTCAAGATTACTTTGGCTATTTGGAGTCTGTGGTTCCATTTGGTATTATTTGTTCTAGTTCTGTGAAAAGTGTTATAGGTATTTTGATAAGGGTTGCAAGTGTAAGTCTTTGGTGGATGTATCTTTTCGTTTATCTTACTCAAGTACCTAAGAATGAGTTCTATGATAAATGAATGTTTGACCTTGTAAGAAGCTATTAATTGTTTTCCAAAGTAGTTATATATCATTTAACACTCTCACCAGCAGTGTCTGAGAGTTCTATTTGCTCCATATTCTCACCAAGGTTTGGTATTCTCTGCCTTTTCAATTTTAAACATTCTAGGGGTGTGCATTGTGGTATCTCACTGTAGTTTGTTTTTTATTTTTTTATTAGAGAGAGAGCGCACATGTGTGAGTATGGGAGAGGGACAGAGGGAGAGAGAGTGACAATCCCAAGCAGGCCCCGTGCTCAGCATGGAGCCCAATGTGGGACTTGATCCCACAACCCTGGGATCATGACATGAGCCTAAATCAAGAGTCAGATACTCAGCCAACTGAGCCACCCAGGCACCCCTCACTGTAGTTTTTAATTGCATTTTCCTAATGACTAATAATATTGAGCATCATTTCAAATGCTTACTTGCCATTTGTGTATCTTTTCCAGTGAAGTGACTGTTTAAATCTTTTGGCCATATTTTTAAGTGAGTTTTCTTCTGTTAGTAAGAGCTATTTATGTATTCTGGATTTAAGTCTTTAATTAGATAAATGTTTAAAAATATTTTTTTCAGTCTGAGGATTGCATTGCCATTTTTAAACTGACTTGCAAAGAGCAGAAATTTTAATTGTAAAGAAGTCCAATTTTTCCTTTAAAAAAATTTTTGATCACAAAGATCTCCTAGAAGTTTTCTGTAAGTTTCACAGTTTTAGCCTTTATATTTGGATCTATGATTCAAGTTAATCTTTGTATTAGGGCCGAAATCAATTCTAAGTTTATTCCCTCAGTAAAGTACCTTGGCACCTTTATCAAAAATCAAATGACTTTTGATATATGGTTTGTATCTGGACTCTTTATTCCATCGACTGACATATCTTTAGGCCAATATTGTATTGCTTTAGGGGCACCTGGGTGGCTATCATTAAGCGTCTGAGTCTTGATTTCAGTTCAGGTCATGATCTCACAGTTCGTGAGATTGAGCCCCACATGGGCCTCCATGCTGACAGCACAGAGCCTGCTTGGGATTCTCTCTCTCTCTCTCTCTCTCTCTCTCTCTCTCTCTGCCCCTCCTCTGCTCACACATGCACACATGCTCTCTTTCTCTCAAAATAAACTTAAAAAAAAGTAAAAATATATACTGCTTTAAGTAATGTATGTACTCTTTACAGTAAGTCTGAAAAATCAGATATTAAGTCTTCCAACTTTGAATTTGAGTCGAAAGGGCAGACATACTTGCTTTGTTCCAATATTAGGGAAAAACCATTTACTTTTTCGCCATTAAGTGTAATATTAACTGTAGATTTTTCTTAAACTGTCATGACTTCTAGGAGCAAGTAATTTCCAAATTCCAGACAGAGTAACGCAATTGGAAGATGTTTTTGAAAGACTCCTTAGAAGGATTTTCAGGATTTTGTCTCTTCATTATCGCCAACTGTATCGAGGGTTACCAGCAGACAACCTACAACTTTCCAAATCTTATCTGAAAAAGAATTTTCATCCAGCTTTCCCTAGAGAGCCCATGATTAGTACCAACAACGTATTTTCTTAATTCACTTTTCCAAATGTGAAGGTCATGAAGGAAAATAGGCACTCATCTCTTAATGAGGACTTTTTGAATACTTGAATAGTTTTGCCTCTGGATCTGAGGTGATAATGATTCTATGGCATTTGTTGGCAGTATGTAACATTTTCTTGGTAGAATTAAGGCAGTAGGAGGACAGTGATGGACCACTGGTATTGGGCAGTAGTCCTGCCATGAAGAATGGCTGACCTTGGAGTAGGCTGCTCTTCTGGTTTACTCAGGATAATAGTCTGTAGGTCAGCCTCAGAACTAGCTGCCTTTCCAGGATGATTAGAGCCATTTGGGAAAAAAAAAAAAAAAAGCAATGCTAAACAGAGATAGGTTGGTTTCTGTTTTTTGTTTGATTGGTTTGTTTTTAACTTCAGCGTTGAGTTGTGGTTCCATTTTTCATGGAGGATTAACCCTGTCACTGTAGGGTAACTTGTAATTCTGATTTCCTTCCTCCACACCCTTTAAAAATCAGGCTTTTAAGTCTCTCTCACAGCATTAGAGGATGATTAGTATCAGGAGGAATGTTGTCTTTTGGCGGTATGCAGAGGGATGCACATCACAGAACCAGAAAATCCAATGAACAGGTAGGTCAAATGGAGACAACTTGACTGGGCTATTCAGTGACTCACTGTTGGACAGTGTGGACTTCACCAGAGAGTGCAGAGATTCACTGTTAAATGACTTTTATTTCTATTCTCTTTGGGATATAAGGTAACACTCAGGTTGGCTTTGGTCTCTTGTTTCAAAACCTGGTTGAGAAGAGTTCTAGAAACAAGGTCTGTGAGTTGGTGTATGGGAAATAGAATATTACTATATAGGTAAATACTACTTGAAAATGAGATTTCACACTTGATGGACCTGGCAAATTTATGGTGGTTATCTTCTACAAGTAAGCTAAGGGAATTAAACGCTGGATGACGGGTAGAAGAGAGCCAACTTCTGATTGAAGGTTACCTTGGGGAAAACCTAAGGGATGCAGCCGTGGCTCCCAGTGATGTTCCTCATGTTCATCTTAACAGTCTTGGATTTGTGTTTCTCCAGAATAGCACAAATCACCTCAGTCTCCTTGGAGAAGATTAGCTAATGACTGGATGATGCCCCAGGGGGATGGGGTAGCTATATATAACTGGGAAGCCCTATATAAAATGAACATTTTTATCAGTTTTCTTAAGCAAGGACTTTTAAAACTGTAAGTCAGAGTTTTAGACTTTTTTTTTTTTTTAATGATTAAAATAATCATTGTTGGGGTGCCCAGATGGCTCAGTCAGTTGAGCGTACAACTGTCGATTTCAGCTCAGGTCGTGCTCTCGTTATCGTGAGATCAAGCCCTACATTGGGCTCCACACTGGGCATGGAGCCTGCTTGGGATTCTCTCTCTCTGTGTCTCTCTCTCTCTCTCTCTCTCTGTCTCTGTCTCTGTCTCTCTGTCTCTGCCCCTCCCTTGCTTTTGCGTGCACATGTGTGCTCTCTCTTTCTCTGTCACTAAAAAAAAAATAAATAAATAAATAAATAATAATAATAGTAATAGTTGTTTTCTCTGACTTTTTAAATTGGTATTTTCAGATATCTTTATAAGTTTACCTGACAACTTTGTCTCTACCTTACTCACAGCAAAACCCCCAAAGAGGTGTTGAATAAGAACTTTTGTAGCAGTATAAAGCCTTGTTAGAATGTCCAGAGGAATTGCTTACTTTGAAGTCTGTAGATTGTGCTTTTGATCTTTTACTGTAAAGAGTACCTGGACCCATGAGTTTTACTTCACGCCCTTCTGCACGTTTGGCACATGAACAGTATGGGCACATGTGTGAGGGTGTGCCCTGATGCAAATGCTACTCTTTGGTTAACAAAGTAATTGCAGCCCATCATTTATGTGTATCAAGGTAAAAATTGGATTCCTAGCACCTCACACTCTTTTTCTGGCTTCATAAACTTCTTTACATATAATGCTACAACTGTCAGGGTGGAAGGCAGGTCTTATTAGCATTTGAGTACATTCACTTTAGTAAATCATTTTAACATATTTCTTAACTTTATATCAAAAATGAACTTTTTGAAGAGAGACTAGATTAAATTAAATTGTTTCCTACTCATGGGAGTTTTTGAACAGAATTTAGAGAAGAAAAATCCTGGGGGAAAAAAAAAGGATACTGGGTACCTAAAACTAACTGGTATTACCTTGGCAGATCATTCTCTCACCACATTGGTTTCTTCACCTATAAAATTATGGGGTTGGGGGGTGCGTGGGTGGCTCAGTCGGTTTAGTGTCCGACTTCAGCTCAGGTCGTGATCTCACAATTTGTCAGTTCGAGCCCTGCATCAGGCCCTGTGCTGACAGCTCAGAAGAGCCTGGAGTCTGCTTCGGATTCTGTGTCTCCCTCTCTCTCTGCCCCTCCCTCACTTGTGCGTGCTCTCACTTGCTGGCTCTCAAAAATGAATGAATAAACTTACAAAATAAAATTGAATTAAGGGATTGGAGTAGATCATCTGTGAGATCTGATACAGTGGTCAAATTTTCATTTGGTTGTTCTTCTATTGCATTATTATTCCATTTAGTAGTAGATAGAATCTTAGAAATTAATACATATGCCTACTACTAACTTGTAAATACTGTAAAAATTCATTAACAACACCAGAATATCTAAGGCTTTTTCCCACTTCTGGGCCATGAAAACACTTATGTAGTGGGTACAATAATATTTTATAAAGATTATTTTAGTTTGCTGTAAAGTCTTTGCATAGGATCCTCAAAGGATTCAATTTATGTTAAAAGTAACAGGCTATTTATTTTAACAGGATTGCATACTTGTCGTACTTTATATATCTTTTTCAAGTTTAGTCACCAATATGTAGTTGTTTACAGCATTTTCAACAACAGTACCTCTGATAATTTTTTTAATTATGAAATACACACATAGAAAAATGCCTATAATGTCTGTGTACATTTTAAACAGTAATAGTAATCAACACCATTATATCCACTATCAAGTATAAGAAAAATAATTCTCTAGCTCCTTTGTAGCTCCTGTCCCTTTCTGAAGACATCTCCTGCTCCCAGACTACCCCATCCAGCACCATTTTGAACTTACTCATTACCTTTCGTAACAGTTTTACCAATATATATTCTGTATCCCTGAATGAGTTATTGTTTCATCACCTGATTTTGAACTTCTATTCACAGGAAAGAATTGTATATATTCTTTTGTAACTTGTTTTTTCACTGAACATTGTCTTTGAGATTCACAGTTGTTCACGTGTGGCTGTGGTTCATTAATGTTCACTGCTGAATTGCCTTAATGTATCGTATTTTATTTATTCTGTCAATGGACTTTTGCCTCTCTGGTGTGTGTGTTTACTTTGTTGTTGTTAAGAACTGTTTAATAACATGAAAAGTCCTTCTGCAGTGTTAAAGCTAGAAACTTTCCAAATCCTTAATTCAGTCTTTCTGAGGGGTGCTAAAGTCTCTTTGGAAAAAAAAATATATTTCAGAGGAAAAATAAGTAAAGTTAATGTTAAGGTTCCTATGTAATAGAAGGATTTCTATATTTCTACCAGATAATGAGAATTTCACAGCAAAATCATTATCAAGAAAATTGCAGTTCCACTGTCAGAGAGAATTGAGCGCAAGTCCCATGAATGAAGGAATCAAAGATTTCATTGTGGAAATTAGAAGCAGATGCTTCTAAGTTGGAGGATTTTCCCTGAGAACAGCACTTTTTGTTGGCGATGTCATGCTAGAAATCCATCTTGGTTGAAAGGAATTTTTGTGCCTGGTTGCTAAACCCGATATGACTTTTGAATACAGATGGCTATGCAAAATCAAGTTTCTCTGGCTTAAAATTCATGAATTTTACCCTTGACTTTGTTCTTCTTGTTGGTTCCTATCTAGCATCTCCCCTCATCTCCCAGGCTTTCCAATGTACTCAGATTTTTGTTTTGATGTCTATGTACTTGAGGGGAAGTTGATCCTACCTCTAGCTCTAGAGGTGGGCCCTGGGTGGCCTCAGCTAATCCATGCAGGCCCCTGCCCTATATTGTGTGTGTGTCAGGAGGGGGGGGGGGGGGTGCGTGCTGGTGACTTGAGACATTCAGTTAGGATTAGTATCATTACTCCTGTTTGCCTCCGCATTCTGGTTTATTTGGCCACTCTGAGAGAAGCAAGCCTTAAAGTGGAGTGATTCCAAGGTACCAAGAGGAAACTAGGTTCTGGATGACATCTCAAACTACCACATCAAACTACCCACGGGCCCTTTCATCCTGCTTGTTGCCTTCAAGTTACTTTGGTTTTTATAAATTTCCCTTATAGCATTTAACTAGCCTAACTACTAATAGTTAACATGTCTGTAGTGTATACCATATACCTTATATCATCCTTTGAAGTAGTTACTGTTGTTATTCCCATTTTACAGATATGGAAGCTGAGATGTAGAGAGAGGCAAAGGCATTTGTCCAAGGTCACATAGCTAGGAAGTAGATGGCTAATAGTCAGACCCAGGCAACTTGGCTACAGAGTTCAAGTTTCAGTTTGATATTTTTGGTACTTACAATATAATGCATCCCAGCCAATGTATCTTTCTATGTATTTGCTTTCACGTAAGTTGGCTTAACTTGATATACAGGGAGACTTTCCTAGAAACTGTATTTTGTTGATAGTTTTGGAGATTATTTTCTTTTATGTTTGGCTATCACATTTAAAGATGAGGAAAAATATGCACCTTTTCTTCTGTAACTAACATGCAGAAAATATTCAAGAAGCTGTGACCAATACTGACTCCCGTTTCTAGGGTGGGGATTGGAGAGTGCGTCTTTAAAAACATAATTTTAATCTTAATTGCTAGAGAATTCACATTTCTGGTGAATTGATAAATAATTTACTCATTGCGTCCTGCTGTGTGCCTATTAGAGACCCAATGTCTCTGCCTACCACAGACATTCATCCTATCCTGGAGGACATTCCAGTTCTCTGTGGGGGGGACAACTTGCCAACAAGTACAAGGGTGATAAGAGTGCAAGTGAAATGCCCCTCAGCTGCCTAGCCATGTGGAGGCATGCTGCCCGGACAAGTATCTTGAGTTTTCTGGGGAGAACGAAGATACAGTATTTTGTTCTTGTTCTTTTGGACATGGGTGAATACTATGTGAGGGAGGATATCCAGGCAGGGGGAACAGGATGGTCAAAAGCATAGACATATGACAGTAAGACTTGTTCAGAGAACTCTGAGGAAAACAACTGTAGTAATGTACAACACGGGTTGACAGAGCGGCCACGTGGAGGCTGGATACAACGCGAAGGTGAAAGGTTGTGCCTTAGAGTTTAGGAGTTGTCCTGTGGAAGTGCTGTGGCATGAAAGAATGTGCGAGCTGGGATGTGATATGCAAAATTGAATGTGCAGTTTCATGAGGTCACCTTGGCAGCCTTGAGGGGGTGGCGGCCTTGAAGAGTGAAACAAGACCGAACAGTTAGAAATCCAAGGGAGAGAGTACAGTGACGATGTACGGGAGAGGAGAAAGGCGCTAGAATGGTAGACTAGACACAGGAAGAATATATATACATTTTTTGTAACTAAGAGTATTTTTAAGTATATATGTAGCAACTGTATCACAGCCTTTCGACCCCTGGGATCATTTTTGTCGCCCTTCCTCTCCCCCACCTTCCTTGGGCCTTATGAAAAGATTGTCTGTCAAAGTGAATTTTCATTTTTTAAATCTGGCGGGTAAAACCAAATGTGCCGTCAAATAAGCACTTGAAAACTGGTATGAAAATGACTTAAGTGAATGATCTTTTAGTTTTCTTTGAAATATTACCATGGATAAATATACCAGCTTTTATCAGGGGTTTTGAAATATCTAAAATAATTGTAAAGATCCCATTGCTTTTTCTGTTCAATTGAAGTATGGTTGACATGCATTGTTACATTATTTCAGGCGTACTACATAGTGATTCGGCAAGTTTCTGCGTTATGCTGTGTTCGCCACAAGCATAGCTATCCTCTGTCACTATACAATGCTTTTACGGTATGCTGTCCCTTTTATACCTGTGACTTGTTCATTCCATGTTCCTTCGCCCATTTTGCCCATTCCTCCACCCCCTTTTCCTCTAGCAACCACCAGTTCTTGTATTTTTGGATCTATTTCTGCTTTTTGGTTGTTTGTTTTGTTTTTTAGATTCTACACATAAGTGAAATCATACGGTGTTTGGCTTTTTCTGTCTGACTTACTTCACTTAGTATAATACGCTCGAGGTCCATCCATATTTTTGCAAATGGCAAGATCTCATCCCTGTTTGTGGCTTTTACTCCATTGTATGCATATGTACCACATCTTCTTTATCTACTTATCTGTGGATGAACACTTGGGCTACTTCCATATTTTGGCTGTTGTAAATAGTGCTGCAACAGACAGAAGGGTGCATGACTGCACCCTTTGAGTTAGTGTTTTTGTTTTCTTTGGGTAAATACCCAGTAGTGGAATTACAGAGTCATAGGGTAATTCTATGTTTAATTTTTTGAGGAACCTCCATACTGTTTTCCACAGTGGCTGTACCCGTTTGCATTCCTGCCCACAGTGCATGAGGGTTCCTTTTTCTCCACATCCTTGCCAACACTCGTTATTTCTTGTCTTTTTGATTTTAGCCATTTTAACAGGTGTAAGGTGATATCTCATGGTTTTGATTTGTATTTTCCTAATGATTAGTGATGTTGAGCATCACTATATGTCTTCTTTCAGAAAATGTCTATTGAGGTCCTCTGCCTATTTTTTAATTGGGTTATTTGAGGGTTTTGGTGTTGAGTTGCACAAGTTCATTATATATGGTATTAATCCCTTACTGGATATATCATTTGCAAATATCTTTTCCCGTTCATTAGGTTGCCTTTTTGTTTTGTTGATGGTTTCCTTCACCGGGCAAAAGCTTTTTATTTTGGTGTAGTCCCAATGGTTTAATTTTGTTTTGTTTCCCTTGCTTTAGGAGGCATCTAGAAAAATGTTGCTAAATGCAGTGTTGAAGAAATTACTGCCTAAGTTTCCTTCCAGGAGTTTTATGGTTTCAGGTCTTACATTTAGGTCTTTAATGCATTTTGAGTTTATTTTTCTGTATCGTGTAAGAAAGTGTCCCAGTTTCATTCTTTTGCCTATAGCCATCCAGTTTTCCCAGCCCTGTTTACTGAAGAGACTGTCTTTTCCTCATTCTGAGTCTCCTCAGAAACCTGGTCAGGGTACTGAAGGAAATGCCTTATCATTCAGGGGAACATTCCACAGCCTGATTTCTCATCTGTCCAGTCTGAGTTTGCATCATGGGACAGCAACACTGAATTTTTGAGGGGCTCGGTCCTCTGTCCTGCCTCCCTAGCCGGGGCCCTTATCTGTATGACTTTACACCCTTGTAATTCTTTCTTTTTCTCCCCACTGCATACAAGCCATTTTACCTCCCTCTGTGACATTTTTCCTCTGTGCTGCACTTCCCTCTGTTCACAGCCTTTCCACAAATCCAGATACAACCTTCTTTTTACCACACACTTTAGCATTGAACTTAAAATACAATTGTATTCCTTCCTATTGTTCCTACTGTGTTAATAGAGATTATAAGGTCTCTAAGGCCAGAATTTAGAAATGATGTGAGAGACGAGAAGAAGCATACTTAAACGAAGTGCTGGAGGACTCAAATTCCAGTTAGTTTACATGCTGTCCGACTAACAGAATACTCTGGATCTCCCTCCTTCCCTCCTTCCCTCCTTCCCTCCTTCCCTCCTTCCCTCCTTCCCTCCTTCCCTCCTTCCCTCCTTCCCCCCTTCCCTCCCCCCTTCCCTCCCCCCTTCCCTCCCTGTTTCATTTTGTTTTGTTTCCTTTTCTTTCTTTCTTTCTTTCTTTCTTTCTTTCTTTCTTTCTTTCTTTCTCTTTCTTTCTTTCCTTCCTTCTTTCCTTCCTTCTTCCTTCCTTCCTTCCTTCCTTCCTTCCTTCCTTCCTTCCTTCCTTCCTTGTCTTACTGTCTTTTTACTGTCTGTCTTTCTTTGTACCTATTTGATTTAGGGGCTTTCTTTATTCCTGCTAGTTCTATTCTGAAAATGTAGTTAAAGAGTAATTTGGGGCTACAGTGGGTATTTGTGATTTGGGAAGAATGTGTTCAATAAATGGTACTTTTTATTGATGTACTATAATTTACTAATCCATTCCTATTGTTAGACTATTTAGTTTTTTTCCCAGTTTTTACTCTGATGGATAATAGTTCAGTGAGTAATTTTGATCAAAAGTGTGATGTGTTTTGGTTGTTTCCTTCTTACACATTTTGTCCCCAGAAGTCAGATTCTTGGGTCAAAGGTACAAACATTTGTAGGACTGGCTGCATAGTTTTATTCCTTAGAGTATGGTAAGTATTAGTTGGCACCAATTCAAGTCCACTTTAATTGGAAGGTGCTTTGCCATTCCCAGCCCCACGGTGTGTCTAGCAAATGTCATCATTAAATTTAGAAATGAGATAATCTATTAGCTACGAACAAGAGAAAAACACGATTTCTTTTAGAACTCAACACCACGTATTACACAAAAAGCCATTCTTCCACTTACTTTCCGTAATATGATATCAATAATGTTACCTGGTAGTAAATGAGTAGCCAATTTAATAATCTTCACGACAATTTGATTTCAGAGGTGAGAAAAATGGACACGAAGAAGTAAAGAGACTTGCCCACGGGCACCTGGGTTTCCGGTGTTTCAGGTGGATCCAAATCTAGGCAGTCTCTCCTTGCTCTTTTAAAATTTTTTTTTTTTAATGTTTATTTATTTTTGAGACAGAGACAGAGCATGAATGGGGGAGGGTCAGAGAGAGGGAGACACAGAATCTGAAACAGGCTCCAGGCTCTGAGCCGTCAGCACAGAGCCCGACGCGGGGCTCGAACTCACACACCGTGAGATCATGACCTGAGCTGAAGTCGGACGCTTAACCGACTGAGCCACCCAGGCGCCCCTCTCCATGCTCTTAAGTAGCACATCATATTAACTCTTACTATATCCCCACTTTACAAGCTTATCATTTTTATCAATTCAATAACTACATTTCAAATGTAGTTATTCTAACTTGTATATTACTCGTACATTACCTCAAACTATCACAGGTTAGGTTTCAGACCACTGCAGAAAAGCGAATATTGTGATAAAGTGAGTCAGATGAACTTTTTCGTTTCCCAGGTCATATAAAAGTTATGTTTACACTATACTGTTGTCTGTTAAGTACACAATATTGTTATGTATTAAAAATATACACACCTAAATTAAAAATACTTTATTGCTAAAAAATGCTAATTATCATCTCAGCTTTTATCAGGTCGTAATTCTTTTGCTGCTGGAGGGTCTTGCGTCTGCATTGATGGCTGCTGACTGATGAGCATGGTGATTGCTGAAGGTTGGGGTGACTGTGGCAATTTCTTACAATAAGACAATGAAGTTTGCCAAATCAGTTTACTCTTCCTTTCACGAACAGTTTCTCTGTCTCATGCGATGCTGTTTGATAGCATTTTATCCACAGTAGAACTTCTTTCAAAATTGGAGTCAGTCCTCTCAAACCCTCCTGCTGCTTTATCAACTAAACTTGTATCCTATTCTAAATACTTTGTTGTCATTGCCACAGCATCTTTGCCAGGCATAGGTTCCATCTCAAGAAATCGCTTTCTTTGCTCATTTATAAGAAACAACTCCTCATCCGCTCAAGTTTTATCCTGAGATTGCAGCAATTCAGTCCCATCTTCAGACTCCACTTCTAATTCTAGTCCTCTTGCTATTTCTGCTGCCTCTGCAGTTACTTCCTCCACTGAACCCGTCAAAGTCATCCATGAGGGTTAAAATCAGCTGCCTCGAAAGTCCTGTTCTTATTGATATTTTGACCTATTCCAATGAAGTACGAATGTTCTTAATGGCATCTAGAATGGTGACTCCTTTCTAGGTTTTCAGTTGACTTTGCCCAGGTCCATCAGAGGACTCACTATCCATGGTAACATTAGTTTTATGGGAAGTATTTCTTAAATAATAAAACCTGGAAGTCGAAACGACTCCTTGATCCATGAGCTTTAGAAAGGATGTTGTGTTAGCAGGCATGAAAGCACATTAACCTCAGTGTACATCTCCATCAGAACTCTTGAGTGACCAGATGTACTGTCAATGAGCAGTAATATTTTAAAAAGAATCTTTTCCTGAGTGGTAGGTCTCAATAGTGGGCTTAAAATACTCCATAAACCATGTTGTAAACAGATGGGCTGTCATCCAGGCTTTGTTGTTCCACTTATAGAGGACAGGCAGAGTAGAGTTAGCATTATTCTTAAGGGCCCTAGGATTCTCAGAATGCTAAATGAGGATTGGCTTAAACTTAAAGTCACCTGCTAGCTGCATTAGCCCCTGGAGAGGAGTCAGCCTGTCCTTTGAAGCTTTGAAGCCATGCATTGACTTCTCCTCTCTCGTTATGAGAATCCTAGATGGCATCTTATTCCAATAGAAGGCTGTTTTGTCTACACTGAAAATCTGTTTCGTGTAGCCACCTGAGCTACATCTTCTAGATAACTTGCTACAGCTTCTACATCATCACCTGCTACTTTACTTTGTACTTTCATGTTATGGAGATGGCTTCTTTCTTTAAACTTCATGAACCAACCTCTGCTAGCTTCATACATTTCATCTGCAGCTTCCTCAGCTCCTTTAGCCTTCACAGACTTAAAGAGAGTTAAGGCCTTGCTCTGGATTACTCTTTGACTTAAAAGAATGTTGTGGCTGGCTTGATCTATCCAGACCTCTAAGTAAAGCTTTTTTGCTTTTTTATCATTTGTGTGTTCGCTGGAATAGCACTTTTCCTTTGATAACTCCTCCTTTGCGTTTATAACTTGGCTAACTGGTATAGGAGGCCTAGCTTTCATCCTATCTTGGTTGTTGACATGCCTTGCTTACTAAGTTTGATCATTTCTAGTTTTTGATTTAAAGTGAGAGACGTGCAACTCCTCCTTTCACATGAACACTTGGAGACCATTGTAGGATTGTTAATTGTCCTTATTCCAATATTGTTTCATGGGGAATGGAGAGGCCAGGGAGATGGGGAATGGCTGGTTGGTGGAGCAGTCAGAGCACCCACATTTATCGATTAAATTCATTGTCTTATCTGGGCACAGTTTATGGCACCCCTCCCCCAAAGTTACAATAGTTACATTAAAGATCACTGATCTTTAATCATAGATCACCGTTATAAATATAATAATGATGAAAAAGTTTGAAATATTGTGAGGATTACCAAAATGTGATGCAGAGACACAAAGGTAGCAAATGCTTTTGGAAAAGTGGTGCCAACCAGATTTGCCACAAACCTTAAATTTGTCAACAAGCAAACAAAACCATACACACACAAACATCATCTGTGAAGTCCAGTAAAGCAAAGTGCAATAAAACAAGATGTGTATGTATTTTAAAAACAACTGGATGCTAAAAAGTAATGACTCTAAGGAAACTTGTTCTCAACAGTGGGGGATTTTTCCCCAAGGGGGCATTCGACAATGTCCAAAGAAATTTTGGATTGTCACAACTGGGAGGTGGGGGGATTCTCCTGACATCTAGTGAGTAGAGGCCAGGGATGCTGCTGAACGTCCTACAATGCACAGGATGTCCCACAGTGCAAAGGATATTTTACCCATGATGTCAATAATGCCAAGGTTAAGAAACCCTGCTATAGAATCTTCCTTGTCCAAGGACATGTATGTAGTAAGTGAAACATCCCTCCCTTAATGAGCATATACTACACCTGCCAATCGGAGGTTAAATGAAGTCTGAGTAGGGGAGACAGACAAGAAACATAAGCTACTGAACTGTTAGTGTAAAGATAGTGCTTTGAAATAACAAAGTATATTCGCGCAAATGAGTCATCCATGAAGCAGAATTTCTAACTGAATATGTGTCAGTCACAGGGCCAGCCCAAATTCAAGGGAAGGGGAAATAGATCCCATCTCTTAATGGGAAGCATGGCAAAGAGTTTACAGTTTTCTTTAATATAGCATAAGTCCTTAACAGGAGCACCTGGCACATAGTAAGTGTGTACTAAATGTTAGCTATAATCAGTGCCTTTTCTGAACAGTAGGTGAACCTTGGCATTTGCTGTTTCCTCTATTTGGAAAAGTCTTCCCGAGGTGGATGGATGGAGGCATGGATGGATGGATAAATGGAAGGAAGGAAGGAAGGGAGGAAGAAAATGGCATCCCTCTCTTAATTCTGTTATCAGTTCATATATCTACTTACCAGAAATGCTTCCCCTGATTACCCTGTATGAAATAGCATCTACACTACCACCTTATCTCCATCAACTCTGTCATCTACTCTGAGTTTATTTTTCCTCACAGTACATATCACCATCTACATTATATATTTGTCTTTCTCCATCATGGCAGGATATTTGTTTTGTTCAGTGTTATATACTCAGTGCCTACGACAACACTTAGTACATTGTAGGTGTTCAATGTATATACATGGAATGAATGAATGAATAAATGAATGAGGAAAAAACCCAACTCATTTTACCAAAGGCATTTTGATATCACTTTTAGGATACCATACATTGAAAGACCATATACTATTTATTCCAAAATGATATTAGCCACAGTATTCATATACTTAATGCTGTCCGCTATTATGTCATCCCATGAGAGTTATCCGTCAGGATACGTGTGTTCTTGGGAAGCAGAGGCAATATCATCATCTTAAGTTTCTTGGCAGTGGTATGTTCCTAACTACATTTCAAGCTCAAGGATGCAGGGGCACGTCTTCTATTGCTGTTGTATTCTGCTTTTCAGCAAATAAATACAATACTGTGTGTGTAACCTGAGCTTCCTAAATGTATAGTCATTAAATTAAAAGGGCTCTTTGTGATCCAGCTTTCCAAGATAATTTTTCATCTTGTTTTTGTTAGGTAGTAAAGATACCTTATTGACTGTTGAAATATGACTACTAACCATGCTTGCCTTATAGTAATCACCGTAGCACATTACCACCTTTCACTTTTTTCAGGGTGACAGTCTCAGAATTGAGAATCCTCCTTTGCTTCCATTCAAAGTGAGACTATATTATGTGTGTTGGAAATTTCTGGTAACTTACTTCTTTTATTTTTAATTAACCTTTTTAATATAGAATACTTTCAAATATATAGGAGTTGCAAAGAGTATAGGAGTCCCTACATACCCACATGTACCCACTTCCCCCTGTTGGTAACATCTTACATGAGTGTGCTATATTTATCACAACTAATAACCATTATTGATGCATGATAATAAACTAAAGGTCATACTTTCATTCTGGGATGACCCAGTTTTAAAGGTTAATTCTAATAATTTCTAAAAAAAAAAAAAAAAATGAAAGTCTCTATTCATTGTACACATATACCAGGTAGTAGCTTCCTGTTTCTTTAAAGAAACAAAGTAACTACCCAGTGCGGCTTATCAGGAAGTAAGGGACTTATAATAACGTGGGTTTAAAATTCAAGTGGGGGAATCTAATAGCTTAACATATTTTATTTGTAAGTTGGGTATTAATAAAGATGACAGGATGTGGGGTTTGATCATTATTAAAGGTGTGTTTTTGTTGCCTGGAAATCTGATCCTACAACATGGTATGTTCATGGATACCTGTCTTAAAATCAATAATCTATCCTAAGATCACTGGGCAGAAAAGGACTGCCTGGAGTAGGAAATGTGCCCTCCTGGGGCCGAGTTGGGACTTAGCTGAGGACACAGCAGAGGTAGCCAATGGCTCACAGGCTAATTTCAACAACTCAAATTGGTATAAATTTAGCCTAATTCTTTTCCCTAGGAATGTCCAATTTCAGATTAAATTTTATACTGGAGTGTATTAGAGACATAGGCATTTTGCTGTTTCACTGGAATCTTTTAATCAGTTTTAATGCAGTCCTGGGTAAAATAAAAACGTAATCCTATCTCTTTTTTAGGACATTTTAGTTTGCCATCCTCAAAGCAGAAAAGGCAGCAATGAGGCAGTGCTGCTTCTTAAAGACTCTGCTTTTCATTAATTTTTCTTCAGTAATCCTCTTCCAGTCCTTTTTTTTATTACATTATTTGAATCATAAAATAAGTAAAAATTGTACTCAAATGAAATTTGAAAATTATTTTAATGAAGCTCTAGAAACATCTCAAACACCAGAAGATGTTTTTTTCCTTAGTTTATTTTTTAAATTCTAGAAAGTAGGTCAGTAGAAATATCCCTCTTTTAACTGTTTTAATTAGGAATGGAAAATTATAGGAATAACTCAATTTGAAGTGTAGATTTAAATAAGAAGAATTACACTGGGATTAATATCACTTAAGGGTTTGAATTTAAATAAGATTTGTTTAGTCATAGCTTAGTATTTCTTCTTGAAAAGATTTTAATAGCAGAGAGGAGACCTAAGTATTAGAATAGATCAATATGTAGGAAAAAAATTTGCCATGAAATTGACAAGGAGATTGTTTTACAACCATATTTCTCAAATAGTATGTTTAAGAATATTATTCTATAGAACCTTAATAGATAAATCTTAGAGGTGGGGAAAGTATTCGGTGACCAAGTAAATATGAGAAATATTAAGTTAAACAAATTTAGGAAGTTGCCTGCAGTATTCCTCAGAGCCTTTAACACTTTGTTTCAGAGAAGGTATATATAGGGTCCTCTGTTTCTCCAACTTATTTATCCCTAGGTCACCTAGTAACACTTTTCAGGGAAGTGTTCTAATACAAAAATTTGACCTGTTTTAGGAATTTATACCTTTGAAAATATTGAGTACTTTTCAGAAGTCCTTATATGTTGCTTATTCCTCATTCTGTACCTCATGATGTTTTCCCAGTGTATGCTATGAAAGTATTCAACTGTTTGCACAGTACCTTCCTTCTGTTAACTCAAGTGCGGTCTTTATACATGACTATGTGTCAGAAATACCTGGGAGCTTTTTTTAAAAGATTAAGATTCCTGAGTCCTGACCTGGGAGATTCTGAGTGAGTAGAAATGTCACTGCACTCAGGATTCTGTATTTCTTACAGACACTGAAGTGATTCTGATGCAGCCAAAATGGGTCTTCCAATTGGTGCTTTGGAACTGTTGAACTGAAAGTGTGCATCTGTCAGACCAGTGATTGGATTTGGCGTGTACTTAGTTTGTGGTCGTATAACACATGGGCTAACCATCCCATACTGGAGATAAACTTCAGTGTTGACCTCCAGTGACCCTATAGGGTGATGTGCTGGCTACAATCTTAATGTGAAAGAATTGCTATTATCCTTTAAGAAAAACAAAATACTTGTAAGGGGGCTTTCGGTCACCTTCCTAATAAGGAAATACTGTATGTAAGATTACCATTTGTTTTTATTTAATTTAAGTAGCTTCCTTGTTGGTGGCATTTTATTCATACTTTAAAAAGAAATGCTAGGGGTGCCTGGGTGGCTCAGTTGGTTGAGCGTCCGACTTCGGCTCAGGTCATGATCTCGCGGTCCGTGAGTTCAAGCCCCGCGTCGGGCTCTGTGCTGACAGCTCAGAGCCTGGAGCCTGTTTCAGATTCTGTGTCTCCCTCTCTCTGACCCTCCCCTGTTCATGCTCTGTCTCTCTCTGTCTCAAAAATAAATAAACGTTTAAAAAAAAAAAAAAAGAAATGCTAGTTTGTATTTACTCATAGTGCCATATAAGATTATATTCTCTCCCATCTTCCTGCTCATAACAGATGGACATTTAACCTTAAGCAAATAGACCAGATTATATCTCATTTATGCGTTGATTTATGTGAGCACTGACAGTAGCTTTTCTGTTAGAACTGTGTGGTTATGTACTCGGAAAACTATAGAATACTTACGCCTAAGGAAATTGAAGAGGACACAAAGAAATTGAAGAGCATTCCATGCTCATGGATTAGAAGAACAAACATTGTTAAAATGTCTATACTATCCAAAGCAATCTACACAGTTTATGCAATCCTGAAAAAAACAAAACAAAACTGGAAGCATCACAAACCCAGATTTCAAGCTATATTACAAAGCTGTAGTCATCAAGACAGTATGGTACTGGTACAAAAACAGACACATAGATACAGTGGAGCAGAATAGAAAAGCCAGAAATGGACCCACAACTATATGATCAACTAATCTTCGACAAAGCAGGAAAGAATATCCAATGGAAAAAAGACGGTCTCTTTAATGAATAGTGTTGGGAAAACTAGACGGCGACATGCAGAAGAATGAAACTGGACCACTTTCTTACACCATACACAAAAATAAATTCAAAATGGATGAACGATCTAAATGTGAGACAGGAAACCATCAAAATCCCAGAGGAGAACACAGGCAGCAACCTCTTTGACCTTGGCCAGAGCAGTTTCTTACTAGACACATTGCTGGAGGCAAGGGAAACAAAAGTAAACATGAACTATTGGGACTTCATCAAAATAAAAACCTTCTGCATAGTGAAAGAGACAATCAAAATTAAAAGGCAGCTTATGGAATGGGAGAAGATATTTGCAAATGGCATATCTGATAAAAGGTTAGTATCCAAAATCTATAAAGAGCTTACCAAACTCAACACCCAAAAAACAAATAACCCAGTTAAGAAATGTGCAGAAGACATGAATAGACACTTTTCCAAAGAAGACATCCGGATGTCTAACAGACACATGCAAACATGTTCAACATCACTCATCATCAGGGAAATACAAATCAAAACCACAATGAGATACCACCTCACACCTGTCAGAATGACTAAAATTAACAACACAAGAAACAGCAGATGTTGGTGAGGATGCAGAGAAAGGAGAGCCCTCTTTCATTTTTGGTGTGAATGCAAACTGGTGCAGCCATTCAAAAGAACAGTATGGAGGTTCCTCAAAAAACTAAAAATAGGATTACCCTACGATCCAGCAATTACACTATTAAGTATTTACCCAAAGGATACAAAAATACAGATTCAAAGGGGTACATGTACTCCAAGGTTTTCAGCAGCATTATCAACAATAGTGAAACTACAGAGAAAGCCCAAATGTCCATCAGCTGATGAATGGATAAAGAAGATGGTGTGTGTGTGTGTGTGTGTGTGTGTTGGGGGGGGGGGGGTGTATTACACACATTTGCAATGACGTCGATGGAGCTAGAATGTATTATGTTAAGCAAAATAAGTCAATCAGAGGAAGACAAATACCATATGATTTCACTCATGTGGAACTTAAAAGACAAAACAGATGAACATATGGGAAGGGGGGTAGGGAAGAAGAGAGAGGGAAACAAACCCCAAGAGATTCTTAATGGTAGAGGGTTGATGGTGGGAGGTGGGTGAGAGATGGGCTAGATGGATGATGGGTATTAAGGTGGGCACTTGTGATGAGCACTGGGTGTTGAATATAAGTGATGATAAAAAAAGAAAGAAAATGTGTGGTTATACTCTCTGGCAAAACAATTTTGTATTCTTAGAAATTCTTTTCTGCATCATACAAATATAGCTGGAAAGAGACAATATAAATAATTACTATTGGGGAAAAATAATTACTGTTTGAGAAGCAACTAGTCTTAATCTTGGCTGAATATTGTTATATTAGCAATAATATATGAAAAAGTAGACACACCCATTAAAAGTAGAATATATCCCCCGCTGTTTTAAAATTATTCTGCAAAGTCTTGCCAATGCAATAAGACATGAAACAAAGGGTGTGAGTGTTGAAGATTAGAGATAAAATCTTCATTACTTGCAAAAAAAATTGCATATATTGAAAACCTGAGAGAAATTTAAAAATGTGTTTAATAAACTGAATAGATATGAGAGGGTATCTACAAAATCCACAGTTCTTTTGTATACAAACATGGTTTGATAGATAGTTTTGTTATTTCTAGGTATTAATTGGTTGGTGAAAAGAAACAGAAAAATTGTTTGCATTGTCAGGTTAAAGAATCGGGAGAGAGAGCAGCACCATAAAATCTCAGGGAGAAAAAAAGTTGTCAGGAGGGCTTAACCTTGGTAAGAGTGAGATCGGTTGAAGTGAATCCCAGATTCTGCTGATGGTCTGGAGGTCACTGGCTTCCTTTGGCAGAGCCATGGTGGTGAAGTGAAGGAAGTGAAAGCCAGACCACAGCAGTTAAAGAAGGAATGTGATGTAAGAGCCAAGGCATTTATTTGAGTTTGCGATGGGAAAAAAGATTGAGAATTTTGTTGTTGTTGCTGGTTTGTCATTCTGTTTGTTTATGGAACCCTTTGTTATCTCCCATGCGAGACTGGAAACTTCTCAAAGGCAGGCTCTCTCTGCTTCTGTGAGCCCTGGAGGACACAGCACAGCCTCGAATGTATGAGGCGCTCATTGGCTCTATGTTTAATTCATGACGATGAATGAAAGTTTTGAAAGAGTTGATAGTGGGCAAAATACAGAATGAATTTCAGTGAGTTCTCATTTATTAAAGCAGGCAGCCCTCGCGTTGAGACGTGCTGTCTTTGTGCCAACAGAAGCAGTTGTGCTGCTGCTCATGTCCCTGTCTCTCTCCTCACCAATCTCACTGCCTTCATTTATGGCTGGCTTTTGGGCTTTTTTACAGCTATGAAACCTACGTAGTGGAACATCACGCTGCTTCTCCCGTAGGGCGTGTGATGAGGAACGGAGTTTGGCTTTGGAGTGCTCGGAACCAGAGGAATTGCCGAGGACTCGGAGCCCAGCCCTGACCACTGGAGAGCCCACAACACGATGAACAAATTGAATTTCCACAACAACAGAGTCATGCAAGACCGCCGGAGTGTGTGTATCTTCCTTCCCAATGATGAATCTCTGAACATCATCATAAATGTAAGTAGATTCGACTTGAGAAATGTTTGAATGTCCTGTTCCCACCAGTGGCCACATTCAAGTTATTACCTGGTGAAGGGTGAGAGCGTTACAGAATGAGACCATTAATAATGTGACAGAAGTGGGGGGTTAAAGTTGTCTACAAACTTTGAATTATGGCTTTAGAGCGACTGCCCTCAATATTCTTTCACCTGGGGAGGGCGGAATTACAGAATTTTGGTTACTATATTATAGAAAAACAAACACCTTGCTATTTTAAAGCTGTGTCTTGAAATATAAATTTTTATGAATATATAATATGATTTTGCTTTTTAAATGTTTTTGAGTTGTCACACACATGATAAGGTAATAATTGCTAGCTTCTTAATATGCATCTTGATCATTAATCGTAGCCTAAGTCTAGCCAATTTTAAGGACAGGCTGTGCACTTGAGCACTAAGCTGTTGCTATGGTTCAGGAGTCAAGGGTAACTCTCTTAGTTGACCTGGACATTGAGGAATATGGTACTGTTTTTCTTAACTTCTAAAACTGAGTTGTAATCTACATACAGCAAAGTACAGGAATCATAAGCATGCAGCTCAGAGAATTTTTACAAGTGTATACACCCCTATAACCATCATCCAGCTTGAGATACAGTATATTTCCAGCATCCCAGAAAGATCTTTTATGACTTCTCCTTGTCAGTCATCTCTACCCAAAGGGTAATAAGTATTCCCTCCCCTATAGAGTAGTTTGCTTATTTCTGAACTTCATGCAGCTGGAATTACATGGTGTGTTTTCTTTTATATGTAGCTTCTTTCAGTCAACTTGGCCTATGAAATTCACTTATGTTATTGCACATAACACTAATTCTTTTTCATTCTTGTGTAATATTCCATTGTATGAATATGCCCAATTTGTTTATCCATTTATTGTTGATGGATATTGGGTTGTTGTAAGTATTGGGCTATTACTATGAGTAAAAGTGTTAAGAGCATTTTATGTATATGCACATGTGTATACATTTCTGAGCCTCACCTAAGAGCTGAACTGTGAATCATAAAGGATACCTGTGTTTAGCTTTGGTAGACACTGCCAAACAGTTTTATGGTAATCAGAATCATGCCTAGCACTTTTCAGCTCCTCTCCCTGTTATCGACTTTCATATTCTTCCTTTTACTGATTGTATTCAGATGGAATTAGGAAAAATACTGCCTCAGTGCAATGCCTTAAATTAGTTTTCTTTTTTTCCTTTTTCTTTTTCTTCTTTGATCTTTATTTTTGATAGAGACAGAGACAGAGTATGAGCAGGGGAGAGGCAGAGAGAGAGGGAGACACAGACTCTGAAGTAGGCTCCAGGCTCCAAGCTATCAGCACAGAGTCCAATGTGGGGCTCAAACTCACGAACTGCGAGATCATGACCTGAGCCACAGTCAGATGGTTAACCTACCGAGCCACCAAGGCACCCCTTAGTTTTCTTTGTTAACCCAATTGCTATATAAAAGAATATTTCTAAGTGTTATACTGAATATATATGGCATTTAAATAGCTTCATTACAAAATTTACACAGGAAATGGCTCTGCTTATCACCGTAATTATTTTGGTTTTATTCTGACAACCACCACAGTTTCTGGGTTTTAGTTTCTTGATTTACTGATATAACCTCGTTTTTGCTTATAGGGATTGTCTGAGCATCAAACCTACCTCTTGGATGAATTTTATCATCTGTGGGGCAGAATTTCTGTTCATCAGCAACATTGCTATTGCAATGTTGTACCCAAAGTTGTTTTTGAGTATGTGAAGTGATAGGCTATCATTTTTACAACATTTGGGTTTTTTTTTTTTTTTTAATCTAATAAAACTTGGCAGCTTATCTTTTTCAGTGTGGTCATGGTCAAAATATATAAAATGTAATTTTTCTTATACAGGTGAATATGCTATTTCAGTTTTTATATACAGTTATATAAAGAGATACTAAATTTTTTTAAAATTCAAAATCCAGGGCATATAGCCTAAGCTATAAGAAGTTAAGAAACTTCTCTCAGTTCCATTTATATGTTTCCACCCAGAGAGTTGTATATCCTTGTGTTCATGTGTGCATCTATGCGCACATACAGGATACGGAACAAAACCTTACTGACCTCAGGTGAGTGGAAGGAAGACTAATCTGGCTTCATGAAGAATACCGAGAGCCAGCTAGAATTTTCAAAGAGATTAACTTGTCCTAAAATCTCAGCTAAGGAAGATAATTATGAATAACAACCATGCTACAATCATACTATGTAATTGTGTATATTGTTAGTGCATAGCATCATTCCCAATGCTTACATAGTAGCTGCTATTATTACTTTAATTCCTCATCAGAGATTCATGTTACATCTCTTCACTTTCCTTATTTTGTAACATTAGTGTAATATCCCTACAGGATGGGCAGGGCTGTGATCATGAATTGCACAGCCATACATCGTCATCATTAAGGAGGGTTTTAGAGTCGGGGTGCCTGGGTGGCTCAGTCGGTTGAGCGTCCGACTTCGGCTCAGGTCATGATCTTGCGGTTGGTGAGTTCAAGCCCCGCGTCAGGCTCTGTGCTGGCAGCTCAGAGCCCGGAGTCTGCTTCAGATTCTATGTCTCCCTCTCTCTCTGCCCCTCCCCGGCTCATGCTCTGTCTCTCTGTCTCTCTCTCTCTCTCTCTCTGTCTCTCTCACTGTCAAAAATAAACATTAAAAAAAAAAAAAAAAAGGGTTTTAGAGTCACAGGGACTGAAGTTGAAATCTCTACTCCTTGACATACTCTGCAGCCTTGGGCAAGTTGGTTTTTTGCTCCAGTTTCCTCATCTGTAAAGTAGAGATGATCTTACTGTCCTCATCAGGGTCGTTGTAAGGATTTAAAGATGTGACATGAATAAACTGTTCATTGTAGTGTGTGGCAGCTGAGCATTGCTCAGTACGTGAGCCCTTAACAGAGTAGCGCTTGTTTTCATTTCTTTGAGCTATGTTTGTGCATTTCATTTGGGAGCTCTGTTAATGAAACTCAAATAGAGAATCCGAACCCCCTGTGGGCCTGTTGAGATCTTCTTACTCCAGGGCATGTAGACCCCGCTGCCATGTCCAGACCCTTCTCTAGCAAGTAATTGAACAAAGGAGGGAGGAGGGACTCAGTTAAGTAGTATGGAGGCCCCTCATTGCTGGAAAGCCAGTGCAGGACTGCCAGAGCTCTGCCTTTTCCTTCCAATGTTATCTCTGCATTCATAAAATAGTAATTGTTATTTGTATGGCTGTAACATAGCAAATTAACTGTAACAAAACCAGTTTTATCAATGGTTTCATTTGTTTCATCATTTCTAAATATTTTTTACACAAAGATGATTTATTCCTTGACGTGTAGTTGGTAGAATGTTGTCTTTCTACATGTGAGGTATATTTAGTGTCTGATCATTCTAGTTTCTCCATGAGGTTGAACTAGTAGGGGCTGTTTTAAATGATTTTAATCATCAGATAAATACTAAATATGGAAACTTGGAAAATTTTGGAAATAAAATTATGGTAAATGTAAGAGCCACAAAATTTTTGAGTGATATAAATAGTGGCCAAGAGTTTATACTTGTTCACTAAAACTAAGGTAAACAATTCTTTTTTTTCTGGAATATATTTAAAAAAATTTTTTTAACAATTATTTATTGTTGAGAGAAAGAGAGACAGAGCATGAGCATGAGGGGCAGAGAGAGAGGAGGAGACACAGAATCTGAAACAGGCTCCAGGCTCTGAGCTGTCCACACAGAGCCCGATGCGGGGCTCAAACCCACAAACCACGGGATCATGACCTGAGCTGAAGTCGGATGCTTAACCAACTGAGCCACCCGGATGCCCCTGGAATATATTTTAAATGTGCTTGCTCAATAACCATTGACATTTAGGACCAAATGCTTTTTTTTTTTTATTAAAAAGGTCCATATAGAGGATATTTTTAGATAATATTTTAATTCTTATTCTTAATACTTCATATACTCTATAGCACTTTTTAAAGTTCCATTTCTCCTGAAGGTTAAAGAACTTGAAAAATTTCACAATAGGGGCACCTGGGTGGCTTGGTCGGTTAAGCGTCTGACTTCGGCTCAGGTCATGATCTCATGGCCCGTGAGTTCGAGCCCCGCGTCGGGCTCTGTGCTGACAGCTCAGAGCCTGGAACCTGTTTCAGATTCTGTGTCTCCCTCTCTCTGACCCTCCCCCATTCATGCTCTGTCTCTCTCTGTCTCAAAAATAAATAAACGTTAAAAAAAAAAAATTTAAGAAAATTTCACAATCAGCTAAAATGTAGCCTTCAAGAGTCATAATATGCAAATACAAAAAACTCAAGCCTTTTTTCAAAGAAGAGTCACAATTTTAAACAAGAACACTACTTACTCCATAGATGTTACAGAGCTTTATCAGTAGGCCCCAGATACTTGATTTAAATTAGCAGAACAATAATAAGTATATGGGATATATGGAAGAAATGTACAGCATTATTTGAACAACAGTTACAGTTACAACATGGTTTGTTTTATGTATAGTTTGTGGTTTGGAAGTTTTCTGCTAACTTTTTATCACATTTTATCCCAATTGCTTTGTTTATAACATTTTAAAATACAGTAAAAACTAAGGATTAAAGGTATCCTAGATGGTATGGCATCTTAAGTCTCAAATTTGCAGTGTGTATTTCAACTTTATATAATGTTTGATAGTTTTCCCCTTTATCACGTTGGTTAAGCTTATTTGTAAAGTAGAATTAGGACAATATAGAACTCAAAAATACACAGTTTTTTTTAATGAACAAAGAGGATGATTTCCTATTGGCAAATATAGTCTCCCAGTGGTGTTTGTGAGTTTGCAATTCTTCATTTTCCCTAAATTCTTCAGTGGCACATTCATAAAGTGATGTGCTCAGTGGGCCAGAGACTAGCCCATAGTCCTGGTACAGAACAAAAGCAAGAGACCCAAATGGGCATCAGACACCTGCTTTTATCCATCAGACATTTACTGAGTGCCAACTATATATCCTAAAAATAAGATAAGACACGATCCCAGCTTCATTGAGTTCCTGGTGCTTCTAAGCAGCGGAATTGGTGCTTTTGGTCTTAAATAAATACCTTTTGCTCTTTCCATTAGATAAGGTGCTTCAGATTAGTTGCCATTTAATAATGTGGAAAAAGCAGTAAACCTTCACTTGGAATTATCACCATTCTGCATTGTTTGGCTTTCAGTTATCAAGGGGTTTCAGGGGTCTCTTATTTTCTGAATCTGAGTCACATATTAAGGTATGATAAAAAGTCATGAATTCAGAGTTAATTTAGAATTTATCATTAAAACTGTAAGTGGCATCAGTATCATTGCAAGTATAGTACAAGTGAGGGACAAATGCCCCACATAATATATATAGCTGAAATGATAAACTGTCATGTTGTATGTATTTTAAAATATACATTTGGAAATATTTTAATACTTAAATGAGCAAAGTTGTGAGTTGCTGCTTTTGCCATTACTAGCTTATATGACTTTAAGCTTTGTGGGTTGTTCGTTCTTTCTTTCTTTCTTTCTTTCTTTCTTTCTTTCTTTCTTTCTTTCTCTTTCTTTCTTTCAGAGAGAGCAGGGTAGGGGCAGAGAGAGAGAATACTAAGCAGGCTGTGCACTGTCAGCACAGAGCCTGATGCGGGGCTTGAACTCATGAACCATGAGATCATGACCTGAGCTGAAATCACCAGTTGGACATTTAACCTACTGAAGAACATGACATAACATGAAGAAATTGACCATAACATGAAGAAATCATCCATAACATGAAGAAATTGACCTGTATGGTCTCTTAAAGTCAACTCTAAGCTTTAGTGATTCTGAATTCAATGAGACAGACCCAACAGAATTACTGTCCCCCAAAATACTTTATTAAATATTGGAGAAATCATTAAAACTGTGTCTGTTAAAGACTATGTTATTATTCAACATGTGACTTTTCAGGATAGCCTATTCAGAGTTCCAAATTGATATGATTTTTTATGGTTGAATTATACTAGGACTTAGAAAGGACCCTTGTTTAGGTACTTAAAAGGTATAAAAGAATAAAAGTAAGATAAATAAAAGCTAGTTATTCACTCATTGTAATAATATCTAAGTATTTTGCTTAGACCATCAAGAAGAAAACCTTCCTTGTAAAGATACCTGCCTAATTCATGCTTCTGATAATCTGAGTAGGCTGTTTTGGGTACCTTCTGAAATATTTACCATGCGCCATGGGTTTAGAATTAAGGCCTCGTCAATGTGTCATAAGATTTATGAGTCTCGTACAAGATTGCATTGGTACTTTATTGCCATGTTGTAAAAATTCGTATTGTGATAATCAGTATTGAAACACAACGCAGATTAAAGCAATTTCCATGAACCAACAGCGGTTTTTGCTAGTGTCGGCTTGTCCTTTCAAGGCATATATTCAGGGTGTATTAAATTGCCTGATTGTGGCTCAGTATTTGGGTTTGAGTGACTTGTTGTCTCAAGTTGTGTTTTTTGTGTGCTTGTTTGTTTTTCTCTACAGGTTAAAATTCTGTGTCACCAGTTGCTGGTCCAGGTGTGTGACCTACTCAGGCTAAAGGACTGTCACCTGTTTGGACTCAGTGTTATACAAAGTAGGTCTTAGTCCCATCTCTGATAGATTTAGCCAGCTGTCACCGAGGAAGTGATATTTTATAGCTGGCTGTGACTTGATTTGGGCGTATTGTGATAAGATTGTGATTGGCAAAATACCCATAAATTCATCATCATTTTTAGTCTACTATTCGTGTTTTGATCTTAACTGTTGTGTATTTCTTACAAGACTTAGAATTTTAGGCTGTGTATCATAGTTTGAACTTAAAAATCGGTTCCTTTTCAGGAGTCTAAATTTTGTATTTGTTCTTTTCTGTTTTAATGAACCATGCTTGATTTTTGTTTCCTTGCACTCAGGGAACAGCTGTAGCTAGTAGGAAATTATCTTGCATGTTTTTGTAATTTGTTTCATATTTTTTGACATTAAAAAACTTAGGCATAAGAAAAATGGCTTTCGTCTATTCAAGTTTTCTTGCTGTTGACCATATAGTATAACAAAGTGATCTATTAATTTGCTCTTGTTTCCTGTTTTTCCTTCTTAACACCATCTCCTTTTCTTCCAGTCAGACTATAAGACCTAAAGATGGGGGATCAGTTTCTACTTTTACTTTATGTGAAGGCTTTCTTCACATGAAGCCTCCTCCACCTGCCCACGCCCATAATACCTTAGAGTTAAGTTCCCAGGGTTTACCTGCAGCCTTTCCTTATAAGCTTTTTCTTTGAAGTCATATGTTTAAATTTCTCTAATTTACCCTTATGCAAAAAACCTTTTCTATCTTTGCTCAGTTTTTCAGGAATACTTTTTTTGTGTGAAATGTATTTAATTACATTTTATACTTGTAGATGAATCATATTCTACTACTGGAATCGGCTTAAATTTAAAGGCTTATGACATCTTGAGAATCTGGTTAGTACCATAAAAAGCTTAGATCTGCCAAGTTGGAAAGTGTATCATGATCAGCCCTTCTCCTCCAAAATATGAACCATCTTCAGCTGTCTTTTTTTAGGAGAAGCCAGAGAGCTTGGAGCAGGGAACACCTTAGGAACCAATGAATCAACCATTTGCTCTTCAGTTTTTTTCCTGTAGTAGTTAAAGCAATAAAAGCACAGATGCTTAGCTCCGTGTTTCTATTAGTACATCCCTCAGTCATTCTTTCAAGGAAAAGTTTGGGAGAAATAAGATGCTCTATAGATTCCAAAAATTGTTTCTTTTATTCTAAACTCAAAATTAATTCTTTCTTACTACCACGACAGCCAGATTGTTGATCTGTGTTGTTTAACAAGTCAGTCTAATAAAACCAGTTTATGGCTTCCTTAGATTTCAAACTACGAGTTTTTAAGATCTCTTTTTTAAAAGAAAGATTGTAGTGTGGTGAAAGAACATTGGAAAAGGACACAGATGACCTTGTTCCAATTCTAGTTCTACCACTAGCTAGCTATGTAGCTTTAGAAATGTCACTTGACTTCTCTCGACTTCAGTTTTCTCAGGTGTCAGCTGGAGATTACTTCACCCACTTTGCAGACTTCTGATATATGCTTTAGAATTCTTAAAATATAAAGCCATGATCAGACTGTCAGATGGCAGAGATATGGTGGTAGTTTAAAAGTATGTGCTATTACGGTGAACAGTTTCCATTCTGTTCATTATATTGCTTCTTCAGATGGGAATTCAAGCCAAACACAAACCATATTCAACAGGAAGGTTGTCTGGTCTTGTTCACTTCATGTTTAACTGGTAGCATGTGAGATATGGGAGATAATTTGGCTGATCTGATAAGTGGATTTAAGTAGCATCCTTTTGGGTTTTTTTGTTTTGTTTTTGTTTTGTTTTGGTCTCTGGGACCTCTTATCCCTTTCATTCAAATTGGCTGGCTTAATATGCCATTTATAGACAGAGAAACTCTACCCTTCCTGTTCTCTTATGGCTCTTTTTCAAGCAAACCTCTCCAGCATTCAGTCAGGAGTGACAGTGTAGTCAGGTCTGTTATCCTTGGAGAAGTCAAAGAGACACCCTTCCCCTCCAGAGTGAGTACATTTTTATGCAGAGCTTTCCATGAGGACGCTGCCTTAGTGATGGTTAGAGAAAAAGGACTAAACTATTTTAAAAAGATTTACAACTTTGTACAAGATAGGAATGCTGAAGGTTTCTGTTGTGAAATATCTCTCTTTTAAAATATTCTCTTGGGGAAATCTGAAAATTTTAATATTTTTTAACAGCTTGTCTTCATATGTTTAGATCATTTTTACACGGGTTTTTAGCAATCATGGTTTCTGTTCATCTTAAGAACATCATCTCCCTGAAGAAATACTTTAGCATTATTTTTTTTGCATGAGATTCTTCTCATCTTTCCATGGGATCAGTCCAAAGACTGTGTTTTACCAGGGTGTGTTTTATGTGGAAAACACAGAGAAGAAATTGTCTTAAAGAATGTTCTTCACGAAGCGTGGGTCAGACCCGTCACTTGGAAATAGTCAATTATCCTCAATGTTGTCTCATTTCTTATATAGCAGTTAGGATGGTGTTTCTGCCCTGTTTCATTATTCTGCAGCTATGACAGGAGTCCTCTGTGAGCTAAGCAAAAGCATGTTTCTCTAAGAGCAAGTAAGCACAGAGTTGGAAGTTTGACTATGCATTAGGATTGACCATAGAAACTTAGTAAAAGCAGGATGTGGAAGCTAGTATTTCTTCTAAATACTACATATTTTTAATAAGATGTGTTCTGTATTGCGAACTCAAAATAGTTTATAAAGAACCTCATTAATGTCTAGCCAACTTTTTGACTTTTAGTATCTTGTTGATTGTTCACGTTTTGTGTGTGAATTCAGAGCACATTCACAAATTGTGAGGCTTTTTAAAAGAACCCGTTTTTGTGTGTATTTTCTTTAAAAAAAATCATCTTTTCTTTATCATATTGCCTCCTTTTTTAATGTGCAGATAATGAACATGTCTATATGGAGTTGTCACAAAAGCTGTATAAATACTGTCCAAAAGAATGGAAGAAAGAGGCCAGCAAGGTACGACAATACGAAGTCACTTGGGTGAGATTACATTTATGAGCAAAACTATTTTGATTTTTTTAAAAGGTTTATTTTAGCTATTATACATTAGAAAAATATTTAATTTTTTTTTTTAAATTTTTCAACGTTTTTTATTTATTTTTGGGACAGAGAGAGACAGAGCATGAACGGGGGAGGGGCAGAGAGAGAGGGAGACACAGAATCGGAAACAGGCTCCATGCTCCGAGCCATCAGCCCAGAGCCTGACGCGGGGCTCGAACTCACGGACCGCGAGATCGTGACCTGGCTGATGTCGGATGCTTAACCGACTGCGCCACCCAGGCGCCCCTAATTTTTTAAATTTTAATTCATAAAAACACTATGAAGTAGAGAATGAAAAAGGGAAATGTGTAAGTTCTAAAATGTCACATTAATAAAGTATTAATAGCTTATAGCGTATGATAGATTTTGGGTATCTGTTTAAATCATGTTGGATAATAACTTTTTAGTAATTTGGGGATAATACTTTGAAACAAGAACCATGGAAAAAGAACTTGCTTCTCTTCTGTGGCTATGTTAGCCATCAAAACTGATGTTCTAGAAGTTATTCCTAATTTTTAAATCTACTTTTACTGTACTTACCTTTGATACTTTATTACTTTATTATACTGGTGCCTTTATTTAATAAACATCAATTCCATTTACATGGGACATCATTCACAGGGAATTTGCCTAGTGTTTCCACCATATTAATCAGGAATAAGTCCCCAGTGTCTAATCCTAGATCCTCCGATTTGCATTTAAGAATTCTTGGAATAAACGGGAAGGCTACTTGGAAGCTAACTACAAAGTAAGGAACATTAAAGTCTAAATAAACAAACAGCATATTAGAATTTGGTATGTGGAATGTCAGAGGAACAAGAGAACATTTGTAATGAGGAGCAAATGGTCACCACAGGGGATAGAGCTGAGAGAGGAACTGGATCTCAACTAGAAATTTCCACTGGCATTTATTTTTATCTTCCCTTATGTTGTCATTGGCATTACAGTGAATGAGTATCAAATACGTGATGATGCTTTATAACTTCCCAGTTTTGTATGAACTTAATATCCATAACGGACAACTGTCTACCCTCTGCCTAGCCACCACCACCACCCAGCTGCATTAGAAGTAGACAAAACCTTTCAAGGTTTCAAAGTATCTTGCAAGTAATGGTATTTTGTTGCATTTAAAACCCGTTTTGCAGTTACCAAAAATAGCTCTCTTTTTGTATGTGTCCTTGTTTTAGGGTATTGACCAATTTGGACCTCCTATGATCATTCACTTCCGTGTGCAGTACTATGTGGAAAATGGCAGATTGATCAGGTATGAGGACAGGGAGAGACTCTAAACCTTCACTTCCACAAGCACTCACCTTCTAACATAACCATATAAAGTTCTTGTGTGTGTTTGTCTCCATCTGCTAGAATACACATTTCAAAAGAGCAAGGATTTTAAAAGAAATCTTTGTGTACACTCATGTATCCTCAGTTCCTAGAAAAGAGGCACAGTAAGCGCTCTAAATATTTGTGGAATGAATGAATGAATGAATGAATGGATGAATGATAATGTTAGAGTATTGATGAAAATGTTAACAATGTCACTGCCTCACATTGTACTCCCCATTTTCGATAACCAGTCATTCGCCAAAAAGAAGATATTTCATTCAAGAAGGAACTAGCACTTTTGTGAAGAATGGAGAAATTAATTAAAGGACTGTATTCTTTTCTGGTGGAGATGGGGAGTAGGGCAGCAGCAAGAACTCTCTCCTGTAAAAATGGTGTCGATATAGCCTGGTTTTCTTTCCACCTTTGGGGTCTTGCTTCTGTTCTTGGCAGGGGCCTTAAAGCTAAGATTACACCCAGTGGAGCTATCCTGTGAGAATCTTAGATGCAGTTTGGCAAGGGCAGGTAATTGATTCTTCTTCTGGAGGTGGGTGCATGAGCAATTCTATGCTACTGATACAGACTCAGAATTTACCATTTCAAAAGCTCAGTTTATCATTTGTATAGGAGGATTCAGTGCTGGAAAGCTTTCAGAGTTGGTTTTGTTAATGGATAGAAAATGCTGATGGAAAATACTAGAAATGTGAACTCTGTTTTCCTTATTTACTTTCAAACTCTGAGAAACTCCATTAAAAGATACAAAGATACATTTGGCTAATAAGTTATATGTGAGATCTGCTCTTAATATTTGTGTTATTGCCATATGTAAATTAAAAAGTAAAAAATATTAGCCCATAAATAATTTTTTCTAAAGGCCAAGAAACTTTCTTAGTTATTTGGAGTTTATGTAAAATTTTTGCTCAATTTACCTACTAAGTATGGAATGTGCTGAAAAGAAGGAAAATACATTATTTAGCCACAAATTAACCCCCTGGGGCTAATGAATGTTTAATTCATCCCTGTACTTCTGCTCTTTTCCCCAGGGATGAACTAGTCCAAACACTGTGTGGTCAGCATTATAAAAAGAAATGCCTTGAAAAGTACTCTGTCCCATGGGGAAAAAATTACATAAATGCTTTATTTTTAAACTCATCATACTTAAACATGATCTTAGTTAAAATAAACTCATGTTTTTATTGTCATCAGGTAATGCATTATAAATCTCAGGTAAACCTTTGACTTAAACTAATAGGGGAGGCAAGTAAGCTCATTAAATACACACACACACACACACACACACACACACGCACTTTTTTTTTCTTGCATTTTTACTTTGATCACAAAGGCATCCCATTTGCCTGTGACATTTTTTGGAGCTTGACCATGTTTTTCCCCAGTCAGCACTTCTTATTCAATGTATTTAATGGGAACTATATTTATTTCTGACTTCAACGGATTGTAATGAGTGCACTAGTAGGATTTCCATCTGTGAGGAGTATCATGACTGTCATAACATGTTCCTATAAAACCACACCCATAAAGTAACATCCACTTAATTAAAAAAAAAAGAGAGAGAGAGAGGGAGAGAGAGATTTAAAGCAAGCTTTTTTTTTCCAGTTCATTCTGAGAAAGAAAACAAAACACTATAGTTTTTTTTAATGGGCATTTAAACAGAAATTTTTTTATAAGGACCTTAGGGTATTTGTAATGTGCTCAGCTGAAAAACAAAACAAAACAGAGGAGCAAAACATTAAAGCCAGGATTGTCCCCTCAGATTTGTCCTTGTTTCTGTCATACGTGCCGCATTATTGCAGCAAAGTTACTTTAATGCAGACAACAAATGCCCAGGCTTCTAGAGTAATACTTGTTTCAATGAAATATTTACCATGTTGGAATGGATGATTCAGATCTTGCTTCCATTCTCTGAATGAATTAAATGTTATAGGCCTCAGGAAATGTTATTTTTGCCTGTTGGGGTAGTCAGACTTGGGAGTCCTACCTCCCTGCAACCTGGGTGGGGCAGCAATCAGGTATTAGCCTCAACCCCCCACCCACTTTTTTTCAAGGAGTGTGGAGGGAGGAAGAGGGAACAGAAACAGAAGAGTTCTTGTCACCAGATGGATAGCAGGATTTGGGTTCTGTTTACACGCCATTGGATTGTTCCATCAAATGTGAGTTCTGTTTTCTTTTATTTTCCTAGTGACAGAGCAGCAAGATACTATTATTACTGGCACCTGAGAAAACAAGTTCTTCATTCTCAGTGTGTGCTCCGAGAAGAGGCCTATTTCCTGCTGGCAGCCTTTGCCCTGCAGGCTGATCTTGGGAACTTCAAAAGGAATAAGCACTATGGAAAATACTTTGAGCCGGAGGCTTACTTCCCATCTTGGGTAGGCACTGTTTTCAAGTTATAAAGTGTTTTCTCTAGCACATTTCTAGTTCATTATGCTGCTACTCAGGTTGCTTCAAGAAATGGGAACACAGATGTTTGTGGCCAGTAAAACCCTTCGTGATGCCCAGATAGAAGTTTAACACTTAAGAGCATTGTACACATGATCTCTTGATATATTTGATCTGCTCCTTCCAGTTAAAGGGGAAGAGGATTTCTGTCCATCCTAAATGTGGTGGAACTTGGAACTTACCAGCCTTCTTTTGGCAGTTGCTTGGTCTTTACTTTCTTATTTACTCTTAACTCAAGCATAGTTTTCCTCCCTTTGAAGAGAGAAAAACATTACACTTTGAAAAGTAACATCATTCACAGCTTTTCTTATGTTGAGAAAACAAATTAAGTAGTCACTTTGCCCTGACCGCCATCTCCTCCACTCTTGAGAGAGGAACCACGCCTTTACGTCAGCGGGCAAATTTAGGTTATTCGAACTGTCTCAACTGTCCTTTCTCCGCCCAACCCTGCCCATGTCTGTTCCCACCCTTCCTCCAGGCCTCTGTTGAAAATCTGATTTTTTTACCTTATTTCCCAGATACACTCCTCAACACAATTCCATCTGCTTTCTGTCCCCGACGCTCCCCTCTACTCCTCATGCTGTCCCTATGGTCGCCAGTGACCTTTAAGTTGCCAAATTCTGTGGACACTTTCCACTTCTTTTCTCGGCTGCATTTGACATAGAACCACTCTCATTTGGAGATCTCCTCCAAATGAATGCTTTTTTTTTTTTTTAACAACCACCTATATGCCAGTAGCTCCCAAATCTGTTTCTCTCCTCTGTGTCCATGAGACAGCTGTTTACCCATAGGCACCTCAAACTCAAAATGTCCCGAGTCAACTTCATCTTTCTCCCACCTGATTTCATGTATTCCTGCCTCTGTGTCCCTAATGTCAGCTAGTAGCACTGCCATCCACCCAGTCACCCAGAAACTTGAGTCTCCTGCAGAGCTCTCCCCATCACCCTTCTTTCTCCCTGCCCTGCCCAAACCAACCGGAACAACCTAGAACATAAAATACTTGATTACCCGTCACCAGCTTAAGAAATCAAATTCTCTTGAAGTTTCCTTGTGGTAGACTTCCTGAATGTTTGTCGTGTGCCCTCCCCAGCGTCCTTGCTCCCGTCCCCCAGGTTCCAGCTCTCATCAGCACTCAGCAGCACTGCTGAGGCGGCTTGTTGTCTTTGCCTCTGTCTTTAGAGCTTGCGGATGAGTGGATTTTGCTCCTGATTTAAATCTTCAGGGGCTTCCCTCTCACCTACAGAGTGAAAGCCAGGCTCCCACACATAACCGAGGAATTTTCCAGGATCTGATCTCTGCCAGCCTTTCCAGCTTCCTTTCAGGTTGTCCTGCACCTTGAATTTTATGCTCTAACAACATCCAACAATCCCTATGTCTCCAAACGCCCTGTGGTATTTTGCACCTCTGGCCTTTCTTCCTGAAGTTCCCTTAGCCAACAGAACCCCTCTCCCTGTTTGACCTGGCCAACTCCTGTTCATTCTCCAAGACTCTGCTCAGATGTATTTCCTTCTGGGCAGACTGGCTAGGTACCCAGTGCCCCTCCTCTGGGCTCTAGAAGTCCCCGCTATGCATAGTGTTTTACATCTTATTTTCTGTTTATCTTTTGCCTCCAGTGAACTGTTTATTAGTATATTCTAAAGGACAGGCTTAAACTACATACACCTTTTCTGTTTCTTCAGCACTTCACATTGAGGTGCTCAATATAAATTTTTGTGAACTGACTGCCAGCATGTCAGTTGTTAAAGAGAAACCACAAAAGGTATCAAGCTTTTACATATCAGTGTCTGTGGAACCCAAATTAGCCTATGTTTACATCCGGTAAGTTGTCATCACGTACTTGCTGAATCTCCGTCTTTTAAATCAGATCTTCCCAGTCAGTGCGCCATAGCTTCCAGAGCACTGAGATACAAGTTTCTTCAACCTTTGGGATCACCAAAGCCACTTACTTCAGTGCCCTTGCAAATATTATTTTCTGTGTGTTCTTTGAGCCGAGAAAAGTTAACAAATACTAATTTAGGTGATCTCCATGTAAGAGGAGTCCGAAAGAAAAATCTGTACCTTGAGTTCTCAGCAATATTAAATAGCCAGCAATCTATCATGTTTAAACAATAGGAAGAAACAAAATGTCAATATCTATAAAAACATTTAAAACTAAAAATTCTTTAATTATTTTTTATTCTGATGATTTTAAGCACTACTCTTTTTGCTCTCTTTGCATAATCCTTTCCATGTTTTATAATCCTTATGAAATCGGCTAAGATTTTTTTTTCAATTTTTTAAATATTTTTATTTATTTTTGAGACAGAGAGAGACAGAGCATCAGCAGGGGAGGGGCAGAGAGAGAAGGAGACACAGAATCCAAAGCAGGCTTCAGGCTCTGAGCCATCAGCACAAAGCCTGACATGGGGCTCGAACTCACAGACTATGAGATCATCACCTGAGCTGAAGTTGGACGCTTAACCAACTGAGCCACCCAGGCGCCCCTCGGCTAAGATTTTTAACTAATCTTAGCCTGCAGCTGCTGGATACTATATGTTTTGGGCATTGAAAGGCCCAGGCTACCGTCCGTTGAAAAACTAAGCCATAGTGAATTGCAATGAATGTTTGAATGAAATTGTTTCCTCACAAATACTCAAATAGAATGTTCACATCAGCCTTTTATGCAAAAACCAAAAATGTTTCAGAGAATTCCTCCCAGTCCCCTGCCTTCTTTGGATTAACATTTAGAACCTCCCACTCTGTGGCTGTAATTTTAGAAGAGTTAAGTAGGATCCAGAACCTGAAGATGTGTTGACAGTAGATGTATTTCATAGTACCAATAATTTTGCAAGTATAAACAGTGATGTGTACAAAATTTTGCAAGTTTGCATGTTTTTTTTTCTTGGTGAGTTTAAAGCCAAGAGAACATATTTTTCTCATTTCTTGTGATTTTTCTTCTCAGATATACAGCTAAATTGACTTTGGAGCTTCTGGTACTAGCTGATTCAGCCTAGTAACATAACAGATGGTGAAAACAGAATACAAGTGGGAAATTTCCTGGTGGAAATTAGCCAGTTTCCATGACCTATGTTAGGTCCTTGTCCTTTCATCATTTGGGGGACAAGGGTAGGACTCCCATCACTCCAACAGATGTGGCAGTGCATACCCATTGTATTCCAACAGGTTGTTTCCAAGAGAGGGAAGGACTACATCCTGAAGCACATTCCAAACATGCACAAAGATCAGTTTGCGCTGACAGCTTCCGAGGCTCATCTTAAATACATCAAAGAGGCCGTCCGACTGGATGATGTTGCCGTTCATTACTACAGATTGTATAAGGTACAAAACTGCAGTCAGCCTGCAGCTTTTGGTTGTTGTTGTGAAATGTTTGTTTATTTTTGAGAGAGAGTGAGTGGGGGAAGGGCAGAGAGGGAGGACAGAGGATCCAAAGCAGGCTCTGCGCTGACAGCAAAGAGCCTAATGTGGGGCTTGAACTCATTAAAGAGCTGTGAGATCATGACCTAAGCCCAAGTCAGAGACTTAACCCACTGAGCCACCCAGGCACCCAAGTCTGCAGCTTCTGAAGACAAAATACCTTCATGATTTAAAGAAGCTTTTATTAAAAGTTGTCATTTCATTTTTTAGTGGGCTTTTTTGCTTTTTTTTTTTTTTTAAAAAGGATTCATGTGAACTGTTTCTCATGGTAGTTCAGTCTTCGAGTTAATGATGCTTTTCCTCAGGCCTGGGAGCATGATAGAGTCCCTTTATAATGGTTCTAATACTGAGATGCCAAGTGGCTTCAAATCATGAGTCTGGCTTTTCAGTGACTATGAAATAGTTATTTTTCTCCTTTCCAAATCTGCATCTCTGCCTTGGGGACTAACATTTGCAACTTTTTTGATCAGTAATTTTTAAAGTTCCTCTAAGTGAAGCCGTACCTGCACTGTATCCATTAATTAGAAGAACGGCCACAACAGCTAGTGTTTACTGAGTATTGTTTTTATGGGGCACGCTTTATTTTCTTTTTTAAATCCTCACAGTTCTATAAAATAGAAGCTGTAATATTCATTGTACAGATGAGGAAACAGACCAAAGACCACAAAACTAGCAAGGGGCAGAGCCAGGATTCAACCCAGGTCTACTTGACTAAAGGAATTCATGGATAAAAATAGTGCCCAGCACATGTTAAGAATGATGTTAAGTTGTTACCATTATCATTGTTATTAATGTGCTTCTTATTACTACTATACCCTTTGTGGTAAGTTTAGCCTAACTAGACCATTGGAGACTAGGGTGTAGTTTGGATATGTTACTGGATGATCTTCTTGGCTGGTTCAGAAAACTTAATTAGGTACCAAAGAATGGTATTTTTTTTATTTTCTCACTTCTGTGCCCAAGAGATGAAATTGTTAATGTCCTGTCATCCTTGAGAGGCATAATTGAGTTCTATAAGATCTCTTTGGCCAAATTCCTGAAGGATGGAGTTGTTTGTTTCCTTGAGAGATTTCATTTGTGACACCTCAGTTTATATGAGAAAATGCAAATAAGTGGCATTTGACAATCAGTTTATATTTTAAAATGTACAGGAAATATGAATGGTGTATAAGAAGGAGTGAGTATAGCTTTAGAGTCAGATATCAGAAACCCTGCATCACCACTGTTATGGGATCCTAGGCAAATAGAACTATAATTCTGGACCATCTATTAAGTGGGAATGGTTCAATACATCTCACAAGGTTGGGAAAATTCTATGATGTAATGAATCTGAAATAACCAGGTGGAATGTCTGGTACATTAATCAGTGCTCAATAAATATCAAGTGCTTCTCATTTGATAGGGAAACATAGTATTTTAAAGAATCCTGTTAGGAATTTATCTTTTGCTTAAAAGATTTATCTTTTATTTGCTTACGATGTGGTACTTCTACATGGCATAGAAAATGACTCTTTTGGGACACCTGGGTGGCTCAGTCCGTTAAGTGTTGGATTTTGGCTCAGGTCATGATCTCACAGGCCATGAGTTCGAGCCCCGCATCAGGCTCTGTGCTGACAGCTCAGAGCCTGGAGCCTGTTTCGTATTCTGTCTCCCTCTGTCTCCCCTCCCCCACTTGTGCTCTGTCTCTCTCTCTCTCTCTCTCTCAAAAGATCAATAAATGTTAAAAAATTTTAAAAAAAGAAAATGACTTTCTTATCTTCTTAAAGCAAGATAATTAATAATAATGAAACTGAATGAAGTGGGGAAATGGATATTGTTACCTCATGGGCGGAGTTTTCATTCTTTAGAGAAATAAAGTGGCAGCCATTAAAACTGCTCGTAAAGTGGAAATAAGGTAGACAGAGGACAGGAAACATTCTGGGGGGAAAAACTTCTGTGTCCCTCTCCCAGTAGTACATGCCTTGTGCCTGCACAGCCAGCATTTTTATGAGCACAATCTTATTTCAGGAAGCAATCAGAGTAGCCTTGAAGAGGAAATTGACCTAAACTCACAGTGATAGATTGATTTCTCCTGCTGTATGTGCCTTTCTTGATGTAAAAACATAGTAGTTGGAGAAAACAGTCCAAATAGTGAAAATAGGCCATATCTTGTCTTTACTATACCAGATGAGGATGCATTTTCTAAAAATATTTCTTCCCATATTCTTGGGAACGCTGGCACTAAACATACTCATTTATTTTTATTGAGGAATTTCATAATGAAAATATTTTAGTTACTTTGTGATTTTATTTATCTTCTATTTTGAACTTCATACCTTATATCCCATTATTACATATGAGCACTCCAAAGATGTGGTCAAATTTCAGAGTACATTTAAAATTCAGAGAACATTTCAGGGTTTTTTTTCCCCTACACTCATTGTAGTTGATTTTTTATAGTTTAGCTGGTAGAATGTATATCATATTGGCAAGTGACAATTGAACTTTTTAGAAATAAGTATTTTCTTTCCAAACAAACTGAATATAAAGCTTTTACAGTTTTTTATCCTCATGGGATGACAGTCTTAAATATGTAGGCGTGCCTCTGATTTTGGCTTCAGAGGCAGGAGAGTTACATAGTTTGAAACCTATAAAATCGAATGCATCTCAGAATATATCTATGATATTAGATTCAAGATTCTGACATCTGGGAAAAGGAAGAGAACTAATAAATAAATAAGCAGCAAAAATAGTATTGTTTACTAGAGTTTTCAGCGATGGCGGTCTTTAGAATATTGTCAGATATGAAAGTGTATATAATATAGTAAAAACACTAATCCTTTGAAATCTCAGTGGTTTAAAAAGTAGAATATATCCTTGCTCATGTGTATGTGCTCATGATTTTCTTAAAGCTTATGGTAAGCTAAGGATACAAAAAGATGAACAAAGTTATTTAAATTTTGTTTTTAATGTTTATTCTTGAGAGAGAGACAGAGCCTGATGTGGGGCTCGAACTCAGGAGCTGTGAGATCATGACCTGAGCTGAAGTCGGATCCTTAATGGACTGAGCCACCCAGATGCCCCTGAATGAAGTTATTTTAAATCAAAAATTTTCTAATCGTATTTCTCCTTCTGTTTTTTCCCTTTGGTGTTTAATTGTCCATTGTACAAAAAAAACCCACTACTGTTTCATATGATTTTATTTCTATAGGATAAAAGGGAAATTGAAGCTTCTCTGATGCTTGGACTGACCATGCGGGGAATACAGATTTTTCAGGTCAGTAAACGAGAAATGACTGTCAAGTGGCATCCACCATGTCTCATGTTGACAGTGTACCTGTGTGGTCCTTGGACAGGTGCACTGGTTCATTTCTGGCCATCGACTGGCCATTACTTCCTATTTGTCTAGTACAAATAGGGATGATGTAGGATAAATGAAGTGATACAGTCCAAACCTTGACAGTAATAAGTCCTCTAGAATAAAAAGTAATAAGCCCAAGATTGGCTCAGGTTCATCACTAACAGATCATTAACGTCCAAACATTTTTCTTTGTGTGTTACTGATTTTAAATATCCTGATTATAATGCTCCTCTGGAGCGTTACAACTGTGTAAAGAAAAAAAATGACATCTTAATACAGTGGCAGACCACTGTATTTTAATTTTCATTACACTTTTCCGATACAGCCTGTCCCCTGTCCCTGTCATGCTTTTGCAGGTGGGATGGTATTATACCACAGCCATCAACAAGAAAGAGAGAATCCCTCTTTCTGTGAGACCAGGGAGAATATAAGAATCTCTTATCTTGATGTAGGCACAATATCCAATTAGGAAAGTCTGAGTGCCTTATCTCTCCAATGCCTGAGTCTTTTTGGATTTTTTATTTAAATTTATGGATAGGCTCAAAGGGAAAAGGTTGCCTTGAAAGGCCAGTTAATGCAGTCACTCAGGAACCCAAAGCTACAGAATTGTCTCACTAATCTTTTAATTACTGTCTGAACATCTCCAAAGAGAGTTGAGGACCTCTTTCAGATTTTAATTACTGTATTTTAGTTTTCTGGGAGAGAAGTTAGAGCCATTTTAAAGTGTCTGGCAGTTTCCTCAGTAACTCTGTATGCATTAAAATTTTTTTCCACAGAATTTAGATGAAGAGAAACAATTACTTTATGATTTCCCCTGGACAAATGTTGGAAAGTTGGTATTTGTGGTAAGTTTAAAGTAACTGACTAAAGAAAAATTGCTCAGTTGTTTGTTTTTGTGGATTTTTGTTGTTCCCTGTTTTGTTTTTAAAAATAATGCTGTGACAGGCACAAAAGCTGATATTTTTTTTTAAAAAGTTGAAAATGAAGACAACTCACTTTCTTACATTCTTACGTATGTGCTCTGTTCGTTGCCACTCATAGGTCATGAATCTAAAATTAAGGAATTTTACAGCAAAAGAAATTATTTATTTAATTTGTGAGTCTGGTCCCCACCGTGCTATCCTAAGTTATTCTAGTTGCAGAAGAAATGTAGTGGGGGAATGTGCAAGATGACTTCAGCAAAGAGAATGATTTTCAAAAGCCTACATCAGAGGGATCAGAAAACGGAAAGCCATAATCACAGGATAAATTACTCTTGGCGTGGGGGTAGGCCAGTTCTTTTGGAAGTCACTTCTTTTGAGCAAAGAATAAAGAGTGATATAAAAAGATGTTTCTATTAATATCTAACTCTTTGAAACTCATCATTATAAAGAAAGGTCTACAATTCTTAACAGGAAAAAAATGGTGTTATTTTTAGAATATTGAGAATAGTATCCTCTTTTTTGTTATAAGAGCAAATTCATGATTTTTCCCAGCTGTTTCTCTACTTTGCCGGCTCTATCCGGTTTGGGGCAGGGTTCAAAGAATTACAGTTAATAACATGTATATCTGGTGGTCATTAAAATCCATATTTTTTTCTTTGTTCAGAAATTGTTGGAAAAAAATACACAAAGGAGGAAGATAAGGATTTGTACACATACACAAATAAAGAAGATGGCCTATATAAATAAAGGGCTGTATTGCCAAAGAGCATTTGGGTTCTGACTCCATACTGCCCTGTGAAGTCAAAGACCTGTTCCTGACTTTACATTATTTTAATTACTTGGGCCCAGTTCAATCTGATTTCACTTCACTCATACATCAAATGGGGCCCTACCTGCTTCCTCCCCACTTGCTCTCTCTCATTTAGGCCCTTTGTGAAAGGATCTGAGCTGTATGAAAATGAGCAAATTATTAGCCCATTACCCCATTACCCCAAATTGAGTAGACATAAAATACTTTTATGAAATTGAGTGTCTTAAGGGTCCTGGACACAGTGGTTCCTGAATCTAGTTTTGCATCGGTCTCATCTGAGGAGTTGGTTTAAGATAAAGATTTCTGGGCCTCATCCTCCTCCCCTAAGAGAGTTTTGATTCAGAGGGTGTGGGTTGAGGACCAGGCATCTATTTTAATGAACTTCCCAGATGATTCTTCTCACAGCCAGCCCAGTCCTGCCCCAGTCGTGTGACCTTGAGCAAGTTACTTAACCTCTGTGCATTGGTTTCTTTGTTCCCAAATGGAGATAATTGGTCCTCCCCCATAGACTGATTCTGAGGATTAAATGAGTCAATACCTGCCTAGTGCTCATTCAGTGTCAGTTATTACTATTCGAGCATTGGAATCCACTGGTGGTTCCTTTAAAATGAAAAATCAAGAGGTGAAAAATCCATTCCCAACCGAGATACACAGAGCCATATTGTTTTTTATTGACTTTAAGTGTGTGGTTAGAAGGTGCCTCTCTCTGCTTTACTTCTCCCTTCTGGCTGAGAATCATTATGTCCGCAGTATTCCTTATGCAATCCTGCTGCCCTGTTCATTCATAGGAAAGGTGAAGGAATTGATAATTCCATTTCTGGGGCATCTGGATGGCTCCGTTGGTTAAGCTCTTGATTTCAGCTCAGGTCACATGATCTCACAGTTTTGTAAGGTCCAGCCCCAGGCCAGGCTTTGTGCTGACAGTGCAGAGCCTGCTTGCTTGGGTTTCTTTCTCGCATTCTCTGCCCCTCCCTAGCTCAGAAACGTGTGTGCTCTCTCTCTCTCAAAATAAATAAACTTACAGTTTTCCATAACTGTAAAAAACTGCCAAACTCTCACCCTCAGCTTATGTTAATGAACTTTATGTTAATGATCCCAAACTTAAACAATGAGATTCCTGGTATCTCTGATAGAAATACTTAACGGTACTTATATCTCTTCCTTTCTCTTTCCTGTCTCATCCCTTGAGCTGTCCCTCTAGCTTCCACCTATCCCCTCCCACCCCCCCCCACCCTTTTTTAAATAAACCATACACCCAGTGTGGGGCTTGAACTTAACAATCCTGAGATCACGAATTTCATGTTCTACCAACTGAGCTAGCCAGGTGCCCCCCACCCAGCCTCCCTCTTTTATCCAGCTGAAGAAGTTTTCCATATTTTCTTAACCCTAAAAAGGTATTTATAGTGTTTGCTCTTACAACTCCTCATTTATTTCCTCCTCAGAGTTTATCACAAACTATAGTGATTTTATATATTTATGTTTATTTGCCATCTCTCCCACCAGAATGTATTTCTGTGAAGGTAGCGACCTCGTCTGTCCTATTCACTGTTATTTTCTTGGTGACTAGCACAGTGTTTGGTACCTAGTGTTTCACAAATATTTGAATACATCACGCTTCTAGAATGTCATCTTGTTTGCTGAATTAGGGTGTTGGAATTGCATTTGAAGATGCTTTCATGATGAGCCCTTCTCTTCTCCATTGTATAAATGGCCTGACTAGCCAGAGAAACCAAAGATAATTCCTCCACCGTCATACCCAGTCGGTGTCGACCGGATGACCCCGGCTAGACACTTCCCTGAGTTTTTGGTAATCCTTGTCCTGGGACATTTTTGAAAAGGAAAACAGCAATTTATCTCTCGCTGAATTTTGAATGCAGCTTTATACATCTGTTTTTGAATCTGCACTTCTCCTTACTAAAGAGAAAATGAAGGGGACCTTGGCAAATTAGAGACTTACCTTCCAAAAGCTGACTCGTGCTTTTGCTCCACAGGGTAAGAAATTTGAGATTTTGCCAGATGGCTTGCCCTCCGCCAGGAAGCTCATCTACTACACAGGGTGCCCCATGCGCTCCCGACACCTCCTCCAGCTCCTGAGTAACAGCCACCGCCTCTACATGAATCTGCAGCCTGTCTTGCGCCACATCCGGAAGCTGGAGGAGAACGAAGGTATGGCAGAGTGTTGGGGGGGAGAAGCACACACGGTGCCTTGGCCGCCTCTGGCCCCTTAGTCTGTAGTTGCCATCAGTTGGGGCTTTAGACCCCTGCAAAATGGGATTCGAGGGCTGACCCTCTCCAGATTCAGGGCCGTGTTCCGCCTCACATCTCACCACTGTCCCAGCACCTGTCCCAAATATCTGAGGTCATCCCTATCATTTAGCTATCCCCGAGTACAGTCTCTTTAACGTTTCCCCACATTTGCTTTGAAAATCCTTGCAAAAAGCCACCACATGAAGATGCAGGGCAAGATTTATCTGCGACTCCGAGCACCTTGGAATCTGGAATTTTTTCCAGTGCAATTACTCCTTAGATTAAAGGTGGGAGACAGAAATGTCTCCAGTCTCTCTTATTGACTGCTGAGAGGACCCCAGGTCTGGGTCAACAGGAATGACAAAGGAGAAAGAAGTTTTCTTCTTTTTTTTTAATGCTTATTTATTTTGAGAGAGAGAGGGAGAATGGGGGAGAGGCAGAAGGTGAAGGAGAGAGAGAGAATCCCAATCAGTTTCCACGCTGACAGCACAGAGCCCAACGCGGTTCTCAACCCCACAAACTGTGAGATCATGACCTGACCTGAAACAAGAGTCCGACGCTTAACCAACTGAGCCACCTAAGCGTCCTGAAAGAAGTTTCCATTTGAGGATTATATCAGCCAGTCCTGTGGGGGCTTTGCTGAGATACATTTGGGGCCCCTGAAAAGGAGAATGAGTCACGGTAAGGAAGAGGAAGGCAGGGATTGGGGCCTCTCAGAGCAGGCTTCAACTCTACTGGTTAGCCCTTCATCTTAAGTCATGGCACCCAGGGTTATTCCATTTAACACATACGAACTTCTGATCCCCCAAAATGCTACTGTGCTCATTTGCCTATTTCTTTAAAAAAAATTTTTTTTCCTTAATGTTTATTTACTTTTGACAGAGAGATAGAGTATGAGTGGGGAGATGGCAGAGAGAGAGACAGAATGAGAAGCAGGCTCCAGGCTCTGAGCCACCCAGGCGCCCCTGCCTATTTCAATGTCTTCCATTTGTTTTGTAGATTCCCATTGTGGTAGTTCTTATAATTCAATTGGATTAGATTTAGGATATCTGCATGAACATTTGGATGCAGATTCATATCCTTAGGTCCGTGTCTGAAACAGATTTCGACCTCTCAGACCCCAGCTTTCTCACAGAAACACAAATACTTGTCCTCTTAAGAAAAAACCTGAAAGAAGCTTGCACATCTAATCAATTTCTCTCAAAACCTATCTCTCTAACTAAATGAGACCCAGTTTGGGGATGCCACTGCATCTTAAGTAGCCATTAGAACATGAATCATTTTGCACGGTCTGCCACCAAACTGCTTTCTTGTCTTTGGAGAGAACTGGTGTATAACCACCAGGTGTATGGGCTTCCTTTGCTGCCAGGCTGCCCCTTCTTCCCCACGATGACTCATTGCGATAAGAAGCACCTCTCTCCAATGCTGACATGATTATTAGGAGGACTCGAGATGGGACAGAAGCGCCAAGGGAACTTGTAAGAATAGGCGACTTATGTGCAGAGCCCATCATGTGCCAAATGGGTCACATTCCTAAATGGCCAGCTTATAGCGCCTTGAGAAGTTTCTTTATTTCATCAGCTTTGCCAGCATTTTAGCAGATTCTTGCTTAGATGACCGTAAGGGGAGCCCTTTAGAGCCTGAATGAATTCCAGAACCCCTATAGGTTCTCAGGTAAAATGACAAAGAATTTTCAGTTCTTAGAGGGCAGGGTTTTGTCTGTTACTGCACCTAGTAGTATCAAGTGCATTTGGGGGCTTATGCGATTAGGGCAATGAAGGAATGATAAAGGTGTGGATTGTATTTGTTATTTGGGTAAATGTAGATAGAGTTGGGCGGATATCTCTTTTTTTTCTTCTAAAGAAAACATACTTCTTTTCTTCTACTTAGAGATCCCTCACAGTCTAAAGAACACCCAAAATTAAGTTTCTCTGGGCCAGCTTTGGCCTGATGCCAGTTATTTCACTCACGCTTAAAGTCTTCCTCACTTTTACAATAAAGCCCTTTTCTTAGCAAAAAAACAGCACAGAAAGAGAGTGTATTTTTCTTAAATTTAATTTAGATCCATCTTGTCTGAGATACTCTTTTAGCATCTTATGGTAGAAAATGATCACAAGAATTATTCCATAGCATTTAGAAGGGGGAGAATGCCTTTGTCATTAAAAAAGTTTAAAAACAAAAGTTTTTTTTTAACCCAACTTTATTCAACAGTGGGAGCTTATTCTTAGGCCATATGCCAAGAGGTCACACTGCATTCTGTTCCAAAATAATATATGAAAAGCTCTGTGGTCTCCGGGCTTTTACAACAGAGGGAATCCAAAGAATACCAACACATTGGTAATCTGTGCTCTTGACTTCGGTGATTACTAGGGAGGTAAGAGGTTGCATTTCCCAGGTCTCAGAATAAACTTCATAATCACGTCAGCATTTCCTTCATGACACTTTTTATTTGTACCAGGTCTAAGTGATACAGCTCTGGGAAGGGAACACTGGCCAGCCACGTAGAACAGTAAGGCCGTGCTGACACGCTGACACGAAGCAGATTTACGCTAGGCTCCTGTGAGGTAGACCACAGTTCGGCGAGCGCTTGCCTTCTGTTACTAGAGTAACCGTAATAGACTCCGAACCTGCTGGGAAGGGTTGGGAGTAAAAGGGCTATTTGTAAAGAGGCAGAAAGCTTTTAAGTTATTAGAGCCACAATTCCCACTTGTCTTAGAACTCTGGCACCCTAAAGAACTTTTTAGAAAACTGTTTTTTCACTTTCCACCTTTCCAAGTGCCACGTGGCTAGTATTTTGAAACCACAGTGAATAGAAATTGTATGAGAATTTTGCAAACCCTTTTATCTCTCTGTCTTCATCTCAACCCCTGTTGTCTTCAGAAAACAGGAATGTTTATAACCCAGTCTAGCCCTAAAACATGGATTTTAGATGATGCACATCTGTCTCAGATGTGTGTTTTGGGCTCTGGTGTCCTGCCCCAGTCTGCTTTCTGTGTGGCTGTGCATTCTCGCTGTTGTGATGCAGCCTGATTCCCTAGAATTGACATGAATGGCTGGAGCCCAAAAATGTACACATCGCCTTCTGCAAGCATTTTTGCATTTTGCATCCTGGAAAGCGCATCTTCTCTTTCTGCTAATGCTTCTTCCCTCCCTGAGGAGGCTGTGTAGATTATACTTCAGACACCAGGAGTGCAGGTGATTTCACTTACCCAAGAAACAAGACAATTAAATTCATCAGCAGGCCTCTGAGAACCCAATTAGTCTACAAGTTAGCAATTTCTGAAATAATATCAATTTAACATTCCTCAAATGCATTCTCCATCTTTAACATTGTTCTCATGTGTTATTTGTCATCAGTATTAAGAATACAAAGAATCTAAACTATTTCTCTGTTTTACAGTTCTGACCTGAGACACAAAAGTATTGTATACCTGCAACTCAGTTGTAACTTTGTGCCTTGATGTGATCGTTGCTTTACCATTTGATAAAAGGGACTTTCTAACATTGCGTCTTGGTGTTAAAGAATGGCACTGACATGTTAAATCAAAGAACAGTTTTGTCAGTCAGAGGCCACATAGGTATAAATCATCAAACCAGTAGTGATGACTGTGTTTTCTAAGTAGATGGTAAAACCTCACTAGTTCACCCCAAATGGAGAAAAGCAGTTTCCACTAATGAAAAACTAAATGTTAGAACTCTTTGAAGGAAATTTAGAGAAGAATAGTTTTATTTTAAATTATATTCAACAGTCAGAACTGAGCTAATAATGGGCCAAATTGAATAAATGAAATCATTGGCAATTAGTGTAATTATATTTATCAAACAGTCTTCCATAGCAGTGCTTCTGAAACTATTTGTGGGGAAGGACCAGATTTTTAACATTCCTCATCCACCATGGACTGATACTTTTACAAAATACAAAATCACCTTAGTAGCTGTCACGGCACTGTCAGATTGCTCTGAAAATCTATAAGTATTTATTCTCACTTACTGAGCTTACATCGCTGTGGACCAATAACAACTTGCAGACAAGAGGTGGTCTGGCGACTCTACTTCAAATAGCACTTTTCCGAGTTTTGAAGCGTCAAAACCCTTTGAGTAGTCTCAGTACTCGCTCAAATCCGTTGTACTGGTTTTTGCTCATCTTCGTTAATTGACCCTCTCCCACCCACCCGGGTCAGAACCCTCACGGCGCCTAGATCCTGGGTGTGATCCTGCTTAACTAGATCCTGGGTGTGAACTTGCACGCGTTCTTAGCCTGATGTGCCCTGTAGGCTAACCAGGCGTGTCTCCCCCTCCCCCCCTCCCGCCGTCCTGCGTGAATGTGCTCCTCACCTCGCAGAGAAGAAGCAGTACCGGGAGTCCTACATCAGCGACAGCCTGGACCTGGACGTGGACCAGCTGGAGAAGCGGTCCCGGGCCAGCGGCAGCAGCGCGGGCAGCGCCAAGCACAAGCGCCTGTCCCGCCACTCCACCGCCAGCCACGGCAGCTCGCACACGTCGGGCATCGAGGCGGACACCAAGCCCCGAGACGCAGGGCCGGAGGACAGCTACTCTGGCAGCGCCATCCACCGCAAGCTGAAGACCTGCAGCTCCACGACCAGCCACGGCAGCTCCCACACCTCCGGGGTGGAGAGCAGCGGCAAGGACCGGCCGGAAGAGGACTCGCAGGACGATGGTAAGCCGCTCTCCGCGGCTTTCCAAGCTGGCAGCGCTGAGCCGCTGTCGCTCGCCCCCTTCTTCCTCTTGCCTCGTCTTGTTTCTGGTTTTTTTCCCCAAGCATCCCTTCTGGAGAACTGCTGTGTAGGGCACAGCCGGGGGGTAGTAATGGACAGGTGTCCTGCACCTTCCCCCATGATTTGGGGGAGTTGCTCGTGTCAGTGAACAAAGCATCCCTCTGGTCCTTTGCCGCCACAGGGTTGGACGCCAGTGGAGGCTGAGTCCTGGCGGTTTAGCCCAAGTAGAGGAGAGATCGGTGCCGCAGAACTCGTGTCTGCATTTCTGGTTCCCAGATTAAATAGGCATCGGTGAGGACAACAGCAGAGGCGCAGTGATAGCGACAGAAATGTCTTAAACTTTGCAGAGGAAAAAAAAAAAAAAAGACTTGAGCCCAGGCCATTGGTTATTTAGTATTTCTTCAATTCCTCCTATGCAGCCAGAACTCTGGGAATGTAAAAGAAAGTTAGCACCTGGATGCTTAACTCTGTTAAGGAGAGAAAAACCAGACTGTCTCAGCCAAACTTAACATATGCGGGCATCTTTTTTATTATTTTTATGCCTCAAGTGCTATAGCTTCGGGTTTGGGGAAAGGGTAGTGACTTCATTAAGGAAGCCCATTTGCTTGCTTACTGTAGAATTCATGTGGATCTCTAGTGAAGTCAACTGAATGCCCTGCGGGCAGGCAGGTCTAGAAATGGGGAGCTTCATGAACTACTCCTTGTGCAGGTGACAGCAGTCTGCTCTGGCTTAGGCATGTGGCCCATCAGTCTCAGTTGCCCTTTGTCATCTCAGCAAGGTGGTATAGCTCTTTCCTTCTTTCTCACAGAGGAAAGAATAACACAGTTCAATCGTGGCATTAGAAGACATGTGGATAACACAGCAACCCTGTGAAAAAAGAGAGCAAATACATCTAGTTGAGAATTGTCCTAGAGTTTCCTATTGTAGATTCTCATTAGCAAATGTATTTTAAAATCTGAATAATTACAGAGCCTTCCGCAAAGTGTGGCTACGAATGCTGTCATCCATTTCCCTTCGTGTCACTAAAGGTCTCTTTCTTCTTCTGTGTCAGAAATAGAGATGTTGGTTGATGACCCCAGGGACCTGGAACAGATGAATGAAGAGTCTCTGGAAGTCAGCCCAGACATGTGCATCTACATCACCGAGGACATGCTCATGTCACGGAAGCTGAATGGACACTCTGGTGAGCTCTTGTGGGAAGTTCTTCTCCTGAGCTAGTGGATGGTCTTGGACTGAGGAGCAGGTGCCTCAGAAAACAGAAGGGTCAGGGTGGGGTTCTCGATCACAAACAGGGCTGGAATCAGAACCTTTCCAAGTCAGTGCCATAGACTGCAGGGTCGAGTACTTCGTGAGGAAAAAAGAGAACAGAAGGGGAGAAGCATCTAGGATGGGGAATTAGCATCTTCTCCCCTGTGCTCAGCACAAAGTGGTAAAACACAGTTTTCTCTTTGTTGCTGTTGTTTTGTTTCGCTATTACAAATGATAATCAGAGAATCCTAGAATACATCTAGAAGGGACCTCGGAGACCTCCTTTTTACAGATGAGAAAACCCATAGATGAGGGGGACAGACGCTTAGGTGGCTAGAAACAGAAGTCAGGTCTCCGAGTTTAGTTTGTATTGTTTTTCCCCAACTAGATCAGAGTGGGTATGGGAGTGTGGAGGAAAAAGTGTCAATAAATGTTGGCGTAAAAAGGCATTCCTATTATATTCTGTATTTCATTAACTCTACTAGGACACTTGCATTCACTGTAAACCTATTATGGGATTATATAATACGATATGTAATAATCTATTTCTATCAAATAAAAGATATTACCCTTCAATATTACTGCAAAAAACCACAGTATGGGTTTTGTTTTCAATTTTTTTTTAATGTTTATTTATTTTTGAGAGAGAGAGAGAAACAGAGCTCCAGAGGGGAAGGGCCAGAGAGAGAAGGAGACACAGAATCCAAAGTAGGCTCAAGGCTCCGAGCTGTCAGCACAGAGCCCGACACAGAGCTCGAACTCCCGAACCACGAGATCATGACCTGAGCCAAAGTCAGACGCTTAACCGACTGAGCCACCCAGGCGCCCCAGGTTTTGTTTTTAAACCTCAGTCACTCCTAACTGCTCTCGCCACATTTTATGAATTGGTCTCCGTTCTGTCTAAAAAACATACCTTAGGAATGAAGTCAAAATGTCCCAGGTACTTACTGATCAGCCGCTTTGAGCTTTGAGTGAAAGACCCTGTTTACAACTGGGGTGACCTGCCATTGCTGTGTCAAGACCCACGGTCCCTGATAAGTGAGCCTCACCCATGCAACAGGTGCTGGGAATGAGAGAGAAACAAGACCACAGTACACATGGTCCCCTCATCTTGGCATTGAATCTGTAAGAGCACAAGGCTCCTTTTATTGCAGAATTTCCTCTGCTCACCTAGCAGAAGCATGGCCTCCAGATGCTCTGCGGGGAATAGACCTGCCAGTGGTTACAGAGAACCGCTCTGCCTAAGCAAACACAGATCCGTCAGGCTGCTTGCTCTGGTCATGCTTCAGGCTTAGAGTTCTCAAACCAAACTTTACCCTTGTTTCTTTGCCCATTTACTTTCTTACCTAGATGTCTTCCCTCACAAATACATTTTAACACATATATTAAATATAAATTTACAATTTTATGCACATTATATTTACATGGATATCATGCTCTCACTCGATATGTGCATGTGTATTTTTGTGTAAAGAAAACTGTCCAAACCATATACACCAAAGTGTCCATGGGAGGAGGGGAGATGAGGGAAACAGACTTTGGCTTTTTATTTATATATTTCTATGTTTAATTTTTATAATAAGATTTTGTAATTTTAAATAGAAATAAAATTTAAATAAATAGGGTGGCTGTTTAAAGAGGTTTTTATACAAAAAAAAATGCTTTTTGAAATGTTATTTATTGAAAAAGAACCTGAATGGTTAACAATGAGCAGTTATATGCTGTCCATATAGTGAAATATCGTACAGCCATTAACTAATGACACTTTTAAAGAATATTTAATAATATAAGAAAGATAGGTAAGAAAAACAGCACAAATTGTATAATCAGGATGCTCTCAAATTACAAAAATGTATATATGTATATGAAAAAATACATAAAAATATTAATAGCCTTTCTCTGGATGATGGGGTTGTGATGATCTTATTTTCTTCCTCGCATCATCCTCCTCTTCCAAATTCTCTACAATTTGAGCATTTACTTTTTTTAACATTTATTTATTTTTTGAGAGAGAGAGAGAGAGAGAGAGAGAGACAGCGTGAGCAGGGGAGGGGCAGAGAGAGAGGGAGACACAGAATCCGAAGCAGTCTCCAGGCTTTGAGCTGTCAGCACAGAGCCCAATGCGGGGCTCAAACTCAAACCATGAGATCATGAACTGAGCTGAAATTGGATGCTTAACTGACTGAGCCACCCAGGTGCCCCTACAATTTGAGCATTTAAACATTGTTTCTCAAGCATGGAGCTGAGATTGAATAGGGATGGAAGTTTGGTACAAGTCAGGTTAGTGTTCTCAGCACCAGACTTGCTGCTGACTTGTCTAATGCGGAGTTTGGGTTTGGGAGCACATAATTTACAGACATGGTGGCCAAGGACACATTTACCAGGAAGTCCAGAAGGACCCATCCCAAGTGCCAACCAAGGACACCAGTCCACATCATCCTCTGAGGATTTGTTAAAAGTTTAAAGCTTTTTAAAAGATAAAGATATTCTCAAGAAAGACCCCCTACTAAAGCAGTCTGTACCAACCCCCAAAACATAAGTACCCACCTGAAGGCTTTTAAACTGTCTACATGTAAACCAAGAATGTCCTCCTTCCATGTTTCAATTGAACAAAATATCAAACACTTAATATATACAAGGTATATACTCGTCACTGAATCATTAGGCGTCACTTCTAAAGAGTTAAGGGATAAAACACAAAAGGCCATTTCTGAGGTTATCAGCAAGTAGCTAAATAAAAATCACATTGCACTCCAGGTTCCTTTTTTATAAGGTGAGAATGTGCTTTATCTGAGAAGCCATTTGGCCTTAAGAATCTGGGGTTTGACTGACCTGCTTCATCTATTTGCAAGAAAAATGTCAGTGATCTCCACTTCCATATCCAATTCTTGTTAGCAGTTTTATCTTACGAAACATTTTTTCCTGGTGCTTCACTCAACATGCTAGAGCCACAGAGGGAAGTTTCCGCCCTGGATTTCTGTTTCCAAAGTATTAGGAGGTGACTCCTGGGCACTGGGGTGATTTAGGGCCCTGTCACTCTCAGAGATCCAGAACTGAATGCTTAGGGTGGCCTCCCACTCGTGGCCTCTCCCCAGCAGGATTTGTTGTAGGAGGCAAGTGCCACAGGGCCCCTGTCAGCCCGAGGAGCTCTGAGCTGGGTGTGTCCCATGTGCAGGCCCTGTACCTCGCCCTTTCCATGCATTTACTCTTCAGTCGTCATTAAACTCTGTTGGATAGACACTGCTGTCAGGCCCACTTTGTAAGATGAGACCGAAACATAGGGGGGCTAAGTCACTGGCCAGCATACACAGTTAATTACTTTTCTGGGCCTGCTTCCGGCTCAGATCCGTGTGACTCTGGAGGTCAAGCCCCACACTACACTTTAACTGTCCATCTAAAGGGACCCTAGGGGCACCTGGGTGGCTCAGTCGGTTAAGTGTCCGACTTCAGCTCAGGTCACGATCTCACGGTCTGTGAGTTCGAGCCCCGAGTCGGGCTCTGGGCTGATGATGGCCCAGAGCCTGGAGCCTGCTTCCAATTCTGTGTCTCCCTCTCTCTCTGACCCTCCCCCATTCATGCTCTGTCTCTCTCTGTCTCAAAAATAAATAAACGTTAAAAAAAAATTAAAAAAATAAATAAAGGGACCCAAACCTAGACGGCCGTGTCACAGTTTAGCTTTAGGAGGGAGACTGCTTTACATCTACGGTCTTTGTTTTTGTTACTAATTTCATCATAAATAGCTTAATTAGAAGTTGTAGTTCACCTTAGAAAAGGCAGGCTCTAAACTCCTTCCTGTACGCTGACCCCACATTTATCCCTCTCCCCCCTTATTTACTGTGAGACAGGAGATGGGATGTGTCCTAGGCTGGTTGTTTACCACGGATGAGTCACAGTGAGATTTTTCAGGAACGGTTAATGCTTGACCTTTCAGTCTTGGTGGTAGCATGTGTCAGATAGGTGGCAAAAAGTATGAATAAGGAAGTCTTCATTGTTGTTGTTTTTCTGTGTTTTACTTCAGGGTTGATTGTGAAAGAAATTGGTTCTTCCACCTCTAGCTCCTCAGAAACAGTTGTGAAGCTTCGTGGCCAGAGTACAGACTCTCTTCCACAGGTACAGAAGGAATCGAAATGTTTAAGTTGTGCACTGAAGTTACAGAAAATGTTAAATTGGAACTTAACGTTTATATTTATATAAATGAGCAAAAATTAAGAACCATAAGGCATTGATTCTTCCTAGGTACATTCTAGTTTTATCCTCAGTTGATAACCATTGTGTTTGCTAGTTCCATTCATCTCTGAGTTGATTTTCATTTGGATAAATTATATACTTTGTTTCCCACTTTATAGAGGTGGGAAGTGTGTAACTTCAGACTTCAGGTTGTGTGTGTGAACCTCAACAACTGAGAGAGTAATTTTCTTGTCAGGCGTGTTATGGCAGAAACGTTTCCACGCTGATTATTCCATTCAGATTGCGTTTTCAAAGTATGCTGAGTGAGACTGTTTGATAACCTGTGATCACTTGCTAGACTATTAAAATATCAAAGGATAAAATACTCTGAAATTCATGGTTGTAGCGTCTGGATCTATTCCACAGCTGATATACTCACCTCTATTTCCTGTGCGTTCTCTTTCTCTCTCCTTTATGACTCTCTTTCTTGGTCCATCTCTGTCTTTTTTGGGTTTTGTCTTTTTGCTTTCTGTGTGTGCTTCTCTCTTCCCTTTTTTCTTTTTCATTTCTATGTGCACATGATGTTTTATTACATATTTTTTTGAATACTCCAGTGAATAATTTCTAAAGCAGTATGTGTAGCATGATGATTACAAATCCCAGGGTCCACTGCCCGGGTTTGCACCCAGTTCTGTCACCCGGTGTTAGATCTTCCTGTACGTAAGTGCTTGTGGTGCACAGCTGAGGATCAGATTCCACGCCTGCAAAATGGGAAGCGCATTTGCGTGCCTGCTGTGTGGATTTGTGAGGATGACCTAATGAATTCTGTGTGGGAAAGCCCGTTGGTACCTGGGAAGCCGTGTGGGTCCAGGGGACCTTCTTCAGGGAGTGCTCGGATGTGATACTTCCGAATAAAATGGTTTTGGGCTCAGACCCTGTTCTCTCCTCCTGGTGCTTTTGCCTTTAGCAAAAAGTGATCTCTTATTCTAATGAGGTTGGCTTTTGTGGTGTTCGGCAGCAAAAGCTGAGAGGTACAGTGCCCTGTTTCCTTAAATAACCCATTAAGCGTCTTTCGTTCATGTAATTATCTGAGCCTTTTTTAACCTATTTATGTTTTCAGCCAGTACCACTTCTGGGGATAATGAGTTCTGTAAGTCTGTTGCCCGCTGTGTGGAGTATTTGGCACAGCACCTCCTACAGTGTTTGGGAGCTGCCTCTTGCCTCCCAACCTTTCCGTACTTTGTATTATTTTTCTATCCAAGAACTCTAGCTTTAAAAAAACCAAAAAAAAAAAAAAAAAAAAAAAAAAAACACCCAAAAAAACGTTCTTCAAATTGTATTCCTTGAGTAATTGGTTCATTTCCGCATTTCTTATGAAAATAATAATAGAGCTCAGCATGAAAGTATTACTGTATAGAATATGTTGAATTGTCATATTCTAGTAGAAAGAAAAAAGAAAAGAAACTATATCTGTACGTATCTAGCCTCCTTTTAAGACATTTTCTTGACTTCTGAGATGCTAGAGACAGGCTTCTGTTGCATTTACTTCCTTTGCCTTGGATTATTCATCTGTAAAATGGGGAGAATAATAGCACTGGGCTCATAGGGCAGATGGGAAGAGTAAACAAGTAAATACATAATATTGTGTTTAGGTGAGAGCCTTGCACATAATCAGGGCTCAGTAAATGTTAGCCACTCTGACTGTTGGTAGTGGTGCTGTTTTCCCCCGCAGGACCTCAGACCGGAAATCACTTTCTAACATATAAGGATTCCATAACCTTTTATGATTTTGCAGTGTCGCTCTTTACAAGGGCAAAATAGCACTAACCTGTCACTTTAGTCATCCTCTTGAAGTGGTTTTAACCTTACTTTATTTTTCAGACCATATGTCGAAAACCAAAGACCTCCACCGATCGGCACAGCTTGAGCCTTGATGACATCAGGCTTTACCAGAAAGACTTCCTGCGCATTGCAGGTCTATGTCAAGACACTGCTCAGAGCTACACTTTCGGGTGTGGCCACGAACTGGATGAGGAAGGCCTCTACTGCAACAGCTGCTTGGCTCAGCAGTGTGTCAACATCCAAGATGCTTTTCCAGTCAAAAGAACCAGCAAGTACTTTTCTCTGGATCTCACTCATGACGAAGTTCCAGAGTTCGTTGTATAAAGTATGTCTGCGTGTAGCTAGCCACACAGGCAGCCTGCTGTCTGCTGGAGGCCGGAGAAGCCACGGGTTCTCTCTTTAAGTATCGTGCCATATTTTCTTCACCCCACCACATAGCTCTTTCTTTATGATATTTGCAATGGAAATAAAAGCCTTGGGACAATTGCACTTTAAGTATTACACAGATAGAAAAGAACTGCAGAGAAGGTACAGCAAGACAAGTGCCCGGAAGTTCGTGACCCTTTGGAAGGAAACGCGCTTCACTGGTTACCAAGCCTTCGGAATATTGAATTGTGGTGTGTTTGTCCCTCGTTTTGTTTTTCAGTTTGATCATACGACATCACATTTTTTATCATGTGAAAGATGTTATTAGATTGATTTGTTTGCTTGTAAATGTGTGTGTGTGTGTGTGTGTGTGTGTGTGTGTGTGTGTGTCACTCCCTCATGCACGTCGTTTGAGGGAGGAGAGAAAGGAGAGTCTCTCCTCTTAAGGGAGAAACCATTGCCTGGTACATAGCCATTGCCGCCTCGCTGGGGCTGTCCCAAAGTGAACACTAATGAAGTGGTCAAAATCTTGTAGTTCTAGCAAGCCAAAGATATGTACATAACAGAAATGCAGCCCGGGGCCAAGAAGACATGAATGAAGCAATAACCAGAAGGCTATGTGTGCTGTGATGCCTTGTGACTCCTTCATGCCTGGTCAGTGCCCTGTCCTCCTCCTGCTCTTCGAGAAACCTCTGGGACCCAGCTAGTTTCTCATGCGAGTAACTCATCAGTTGTGTTCACGTCTTCGTGCGTTTTGTAGAGTTTGTAAAACCAGTTTCTGTTAAAACTATGGAAACGTCTTAGAAAATGTTTGTGCTTGGTGTTTTGTTTTTTTTTTTTAAATCAACAACAAATTGTAGTAATGCTTGTTTCTGCTTAAGCAAAACACCCTAACTATACATATATGTTATACATATATAAATACCTGAGATTGTATGTGTTTATATGTGTTTACAGCTTACTAACGCTTCATTTTGGCTTCCATGACTGTTTTGTGTACATAGTCATTCTTGTTTAATATGGAGGAGGTGTCACTGAATGAATGATACCTACAGACAATCAGTTAATATATGCAGAGTTAAGAACAACTGTTTTCCCATGTGTCTTTTGCCATGATTCTCAACCCTGGTTGCACACTAGAATTATTTGGGGAGCTTTAAAAACAATAACACTGTCTGGATCCCACTTCAGACCAATAAAATCAGTCTGTTGCAGTGAGGTCCAGGTGGAATTGCCTTTTCCTTTAAAGCTCTCCAGATGGAGCTAATATGCTACAGGGTTTAAAACCACTGCTCCAGAGGGTGTCTTTTTCTTAATTTTGAAGTTAAGGTATACAGAAAATGTCAGTGTTTGAGGAAGGACCATTTTTAAGACAGTTACTGCCACTGCTATTAGGATATATAATGAAACCTCGTCAGGAGAGTGAATTGATCAACCTTTAGATGTACAGTAACAATGTTGTTCACACTTCAGGAGAGAACTTTAGCACAATGTCTTTCTACGAGATGTTTGTAATGATTTCGTATTTAACAACATTTGTTTACCATATTTTGATACACCATTTTTTCTATCTGCCAGGTTTTCTTAAAAAAAAACTATATATTATTTTCTAAAGAAACAGTCATATTTTTATACAAAATTAAGTTTTCAGGTAACAAAGAAATCGATTTAGGGTACAGCAGAACATGCAGTGTTCCCCGGGGGCGGGAGTCAGTATTATGAACATAAGGGGAGTGTGGACAAGCCTCACCTGTGCTGTGCTCGGACGCCTGCGTGCGGATGGGGCAGGCCAGTGTGGACACTGCAATCCCAATCGAATCAGTTCAACCCGACACTTGGAAAAAGGAACAGAAGTTCTATAGAGTTTTGTAGTCATGCGATTATTTTGTTTTTATCAAAAGTTTTAAAAGAACCAAAGTTTTCAGATACCAGAATGTACAAGTGTCTCAGTCTTCTGTATGAAAGGGTAGAAGGATCATCTAATGACAGCTTCACTTATAAGTAAGTCGTTAAATAGTCCACCATTTCTTATAGATGCTTAAGGGACAAATCCTAGGAAGTTTAACTCTCAAGAGCCCAGATCATAATGTGGTGCGTTTCCTTAGCTCTTAGTGTTTCTTGCAACATCGAGGCAAAAGCATATTTAATTCAGTATGTAGCGCTTTAGTTTCTCTGTGCTTCAGCCAGAATCAGGTCTTCAGGGTTTTGCCAGCATTATTGGTGGTTTTGCACACCCTCTTTCTAATTGGGTTTATGCATAGTCTTGTGGGTTTTCAAAAATGAAACATGCTAAGGAACATTTTTGCTTTTTGATCCTCTATTTGCGGCAGAATTATATATATGTATATGAAAATCCATTTTGGTTATCTACGTTTTGTATTTGGAAATTGTTTTAAAAAATAAAAAAGGAAAAGAAACGTATGAAGCTGTTATTTATTCTGCATTTGTTAATATCATCGCTAGTCGGTATACCAGTTTGGTATATACTGCCTCGATACAGCGACATTTGTATTTGCAACAATGAGCTTTATATCTACATAAACTGTAAATAATCCTTTCTGTGAAAGGATCATCATATCAGGAAGATACCAAAAGTGTGTAAAAGAAAACTGCATTATTTTGTAATGATTTCTTATAGGCATTTCATGGTAAGATTAGCAGTCAATAAAGTTACTTTTTATTTGTCTTTAAAGTGCCTTTTTTTTTTTTTTTAGACTTCTCAATTAAGCAAGAAGCATTAAAGAGTGAATGTTTTCTTTATGTTCTTCTTTCTTATAATAGGCCATGTTGAGGAACAATGTAAGGGTCCACGGTGGTAGGATTCTGAGCCCGGAGCCCCCCGTGGCGGAGCTGGTGGGGACTGAGCTGCCCCTGCTCCTGCTCTGCGTGTGTGAGGAGTTCACATATTAACTCCTTCATCCTCCTGTTTACATACGGCGGGGTCTGTTCTCATTCTCGACCTAGAGACGAAGGAACCGAAGCTGAGAGAGGCAGTGGCAGCCAGCCGCTGTGCAGGCCTGAGCTGTGGGGCTAAAAGCACTCGATAAGATACAATATTTTATTTTTTTAAATTAAAATGACTACTTTAACTTTTCCCTCAAAATAATCATCATTGGCGTGTTAGTTTTAATTTTAAAAAAGTAAGTGGTTACATTTAAAAGCATGCCTATCGCAAGGCTGGGCGTGAGAGCAAAGCGGCATCAGGGGGAGAGGCTGGAGCTGGCAGTCAGTAGTAGACAGGCGTCAAAAGCACCAAAAAGCCTGGCATCCTTGTGAAAGAACGTCCATTATCTTCTCGTTACTCCAGTTTTCTTGGCTCTCGTGGGATTAATAATTCAAAGGACTATTTGGGGGATTAATAACATAATAGTTATAACATGCCCCTGATCACTAAGGTGGGAGAAAGGAGGGTGGGTGTTTTCCGATCTTCTAACGAGCCTTTAACTTGTGTAGAATTGAGCCATGTGGCCATTCGGAAGCCTACAGTCCAAAACAAAAGCTTTCTGCTGAGGGGTTAACTCATGAATTTTGCAGTGTATCTGGTAAATTGTGAGTAAATTGGAGTCAAGGAAAAAAAACATTTCTGGTCACCTGCTCTGTATCTGCCATTACACACGTCAAGTCTAACCTTCACAGCCCTTCAAGTAGTCAACTCATGTTACAGCTGAGGAAACGGTTAAACTTCCCCAAGATCCTACAGTTCGTAAATAGCAGAGTTTTAAGCCCAAATCCATGTCCAAAAGCTTTGCTTTTTCTACTACACATACCACGTTATCCATTACACTCAGAGAAAGCTCAGAATCTAATAGGGAAGACAGACTTACGATTTGGATAATGTGATAAATGACATTTATTTGCACACTGTTTTTAAAATTGTTTTTAATGTTTCATTTATTTTTGAGAGAGTACAAGCAGGGGAGGGCAGAGAGAGAGAGAGAGAGACACGGAATCCGAAGCAGGCTCCGGCCTCTGAGCTGTCCACGCAGAGCCCGACGTGGTGCTTGAACTCATGAACCACAAGATCATGACCTGAGCTGAAGTCCGATGCTTCACCGACTAAGCCACCCAGGTGTCCCTGCACACTTCTAAAAAGAAAAAAAAAAAATTATTTTGAGACAGTGCATGAGCAGGGGAGAAGCAGAGAGAGAGAGAGAGAGAGAGAGAGAGAGAGAGAATTCCAAGCAGGCCCCATGCAGTCAGCACAGAGCTCTGATGTGAGGCTTCAACTCAACCATCCACCAGAGCCGAAGTCAGATGCTTAACCGACTGACCACCCAAGCACCCCTGCCCACCTTTTTAAAGCACCCCTATGCCAGACCTATAGAAGCATTATTTGGGTAGTACTCTGGTACAGAAGCAGTGGAGACCTGGGGGGTGGTAGTAGGGAGTGGGAGGTGGGAAGAACATAGAGGAGCCTTGAAGGGGGCCTTCTGGCAGACGGGAGTGAGGTACAAACTGTCCATGCAAAGATTAGAAGCCTTGGACGACAGTGCTCATTCAGGGGCCTTTAGGCTTGAGTAACGACTCTCTCCAGACTAGTTGTGAAAGGCTCTGGGTGCCCAGAGGAGGACACTGAGTTTTGTTTTGTTTTGTTGTGTTTTTTCTGGACAGGGAGCCATTGAAGGGGGTTATAAACGGAAAGAGACATGTTTGAGAGACATTATTTGAGAGAAATAATGGGATCAGTGCCAGTAGAAGATAGGGACAGGGGAGCAGGACTGGAGAGATGATGATCTGAACAAGGATGTGGCAGCAGGGAGAAGAAAAATTCAAAACTTATGTAGCTATGCCTCACTCACCTCTCTCTCTCTCTCCCCCCCCCCCCCCCCCCCCCCCGTCTCATGTCTCCCTCTCACCCACACACACACATTATGTTCTAAGCTAAATACTGGAGAAATAGGCAAGTTTCCATACTTGGCAACGTCCCTGGGAAGACCAGAAAGCTCACTACTGCTTTATAGAATGAATTACAATCTACTCTGCACGGATGCTTCCAATGTTAAAAATTGGCACAATGGCCACAACTACTCTAGTCTATAGGTCCTCAAGCTGGGCTGCACAGAAGACTGACCTGGAGAATTTAAAACAGCGATGCCTAGGGCCCAGACCAGAGCTTGTCATTTGTTTGGTCTGGGTGGGCATACGGTACTAGGAAAAGTTCAGCAAGGGAGGCTAATGTGCACCCACTGGTCTACAGTGAGCCCCAGCAATACAGACCAAGCAGGCTACTTGCTCTGAACTAGCATGATCCACAGTTGGGGTGCGTTGGGTCTCCAGAGTGTCCCAGCATATTGCATTTTGTGAGAATGATAATGTTTTTACTGATAAAGAGGTCAGAGAGTGGACCAATGTTCAGGCGAGGCACTGAACTCACCATCCCAGGAAGTCTGAATACACCCACATTCTAGAGAGCTGGGCATTACATACACATAACTATTCTGCTAAGTATGAGAGTGGAGGTTATGTGAGTACAGTAAAATACTTCCAAATCTCCTCCCTGCCACTTTCATTTGCCTTGTCATTCCTCTGGTGCTTTGTATGAGTTGATCGCTACTGAGAATAATGGAAAGAAGTAAGCTAAATTCCACCTAGCTCTTTGTTTCTTAACACATTCATTTTGAATTAATGGAGGATCCTGACCTCTGGAAAGTCCTCCTCAAACGCTGTGAGACATTGTGGGTGATGGAGTTATGTACACTCAAGAGATTAATCGAAGGTCTATAAACAGGGCACAGCTATAATTAACCAACTCATTACTTACGATGGGTGTTTACCCATCTGGTGTGAACCCTAGTCTGTGAAGGTCTCCTCACTTTATTACTGTTATTATGGCGAGAGATGGATTTTATAAAAACAGATAGTTCCCAACTTAGAAAGGAATTATGTTCCAAGTTTGCTTCTAAATTGGTTGTTTGGTATTTAGAACACAACGTGGCCAAGTTCCCTAACTAGCCCACAAATGCCTGTTTATCCCAGAGATATTATTAGAGATGATTTTTTCCTGTGCATTAGTAACCACCAACAAAGAGCCCCAGAGTATAAACAAGATAGATGGAGTGACCTGACAACCAGATACAGAAGATAGCACCCCCAGTAGACCAATAATTCAATCTTCAGGTTTTACGTCTCAGGGTACATCCATGCCCAACTGTAGCTAAAAGTAGAAAAAGGCTTCAGGTAAGCTATGCCAAAACGAAGCAGCTCTAAGCCAGTTTCTGCCTTGCGGTTCCACGAGGGATGTTTCTAGGGTTTTCCCATCCACAACCCAGGCCCCAGTCCAGAGCTGCTCAATCCTGCTCTGCCATCATGAGAGTCAGCTGGAATGAAGCCAACCCCTAAGATCAAGTCACAGACCTTCTTCTGATCTACAGGTGGGAAGAAGCAGAAGCCCCAGGGTCTTATTGAAACTCTGTCCCTGAATTGCTACAGGGTATAAATAAGATGCTAAGAGAGAAGCGAAGGAGACTCTATCAGGGCCTTTAAAGGCAACAGCAGAGTGTGGAAGACCACGAAAGCTACTGGGGAAATTTTAAAAAGGCCTAAATTAATACCCCATGTTCCTAAAAGGAAAGACTCAATGATATCATTTTTTCCCATCAATTTCAATCAAAATCCCAACGATGAAACATCGTAACCATGATGGAGTAATAGGAGCAGTGCTACCCTCTCACCTTAAACAACTTTAAAAAGAGAAAAAATATGTATGAAAAAATGTTTAAACCTTCTACCGTAGCGCGGCAGAGGAAGCCCCAGAAGGACAAACAAGTTATCACTGCCCAGCTCACGGCCCAGAGAGGGTTTCCAGGCCTCAATGAGGGAGGAGGAACCAAGCAGACCCCAGTGGTCTCCCAGAATTGAGAAAACAGGGTGGGAATTTGAGGAGGCCAAGGTAGCTAGAGTTCACAGGGCTGAGTCCCAGAAAAGAGCTGCACAGAGCGGGAAGAAGCAGCAGAGGGAGAGCAAATGGAGAGAGCAAGCCCTGGTTTCTCTCCCTCCTCAGCGGCACTCGGCTAGCACTTTGCTGACTTATCATCTAGGCCCACTTTCAGGCTACAAGGGCAGAGAGAAGTAGCTATCAGCGGAGCCATAGAGCCTGCAAAGCCTGAATATTACTGTTTGGCCTTTGTAGAAAACATTTGCCAATTCGTCATCACTACCATTAATAACAGGAATTCTGTGGTGTTTTCTGCATCTGGAAAAGTGAACGTGTTCTCATTGGGTCTGTATTTCAAAAAAAAATTCTAGGCTATTCCTTGTAAATGTCTCTGGTGAATTTTGCACTTAATTGATTATTGATATGATTGGGTTTAAATGTTCCAATGTTCTCTTTGCTTTCACTTGTCCTATTCTTTGTTCTTTTTTTTTTTCCCCTTTGCCTTCTTTGGGCTTAGTGATTTTTATTTCATTTTCTCTCCTATGCCTCTTTGTTTATTTTTAGTAGTTTCTTTAAAGTTTATGGTATACACCATTAAGCTATCATAATCCACCTTCAAATAATATTACACTACGTCAGGGGTGCCTGGGTGGCTGAGTTAAGTGTCGACTTCAGCTCTGGTCATGATCTCATGGTTCTTGGGTTCGAGCCTCACATCGGGATCTGTGCTCATGGCTCGGACCATTGGAGCCTGCTTTGGATTCTGTATCTCCCTCTCTCTCTCTGCCCCTTCCCCACTCATGCTCTGTCTCTCTCTCTCTCTCTCTCTCAAAAATAAACTTAGGGGCGCCTGGGTGGCTCAGTCGGTTAAGCAGCCGACTTCGGCTCAGGTCACGATCTCGCGGTCCGTGAGTTCAAGCCCCGCGTCGGGCTCTGTGCTGACAGCTCAGAGCCTGGAGCCTGTTTCAGATTCTGTGTCTCCCTCTCTCTGACCCCCTGTTCATGCTCTGTCTCTCTCTGTCTCAAAAATAAATAAAAACGTTAAAAAAAAATTTAAAAATAAACTTAAAAAAAATAATAATAATATTACACCACTTCAAATATAGTATAAGAAATTTATACAGGTCTTTTTGTTATTGCAGTACATGTGACTTTTTACGTATGTTATAAACTTCATAATACATTGTTCTTATTTTTGCTTAAAATGGCCAGTTATTTTTTAAAGAGATTTAAAATACGAAAAAAAAATTGTGTTTTATCTTTACCCACATATATACCATTTCTAGGGCTCTTCATTCTTTGTGCAGATAAAGTGTTTCATCTGGTATTTTCTTTTTGCCTGAAAGATTTCCATTTTTCATTTTTTTTATTTCGTTTTTGTTTTTGAAAGAGATTTTTGCTGGGTATAGTACTGAACAGCCCTTTTCTTTCAATATTTAAAGGCTTGCTTTTTAAGCTCTGTTGGATAGGACCAGAGAACCCTCAGTGTTAGAAGACAGAGTGAATGTGTATACAAGTGGTATCTTCTCAACTTTCATAACAAGAAGTTGACAGAGAACATTCCAAATTGAAAAAGCAGTGTACAAATATTTGTGAGAATGTTACTTTAAAATATGGAGGTAAAATACTTTACTTCTAGAACCACCTTAAGAACTGAAAGTGTTAGCATCTGGGGAGGGAAGAGGAAACTGCTATTTTTTGTTAGAGGCATGATAGCACTTTCAAATAATGTAGACTTATTAACTTAAATTTTTTTAAAATTCTTTTTAAGAATTTAAAAAGTTATTTCAGTCACTAGCACAGAACCCTGGGTTCCCAGAGACCATAAAGAGAAAAGAATCAGCAAATGGAAGCAAGTGTGGTGGGCGTCAGTCTTCGTTTTGAGGAACAGGCTGTTAAGTTTATCTCCAATGAACACGGTATGGATGTGAGCCCAGGAGGTAGAATGGAAGAGGGAGGCTTTTCCTTTGGGCATGGACTCTTCCTGACAACGCCTTGCAGGCTATTCTGGGAGGTGTTGGCCTATTAATGAAAAAGGCTTTGGGCAGCCACATGGGAGTTGTTTGTAGTGAAAGCGCCAGAAGGTGGGACGAATCTCCCTTCCTCCCTGCACACTGGGACATGTGGGGTTGATGCCCAGTGAAAGTGATCTGGCTGCCGTTTCCTTGGTGAGAACAGCCAGCAGATGGGTGTCTGGTAACTCAAAGCCTTTACTGAAACGGACCAAGGCAATTCCTCCACCTGGCATGGGCTTGGGGCTGACTCAGGTTTCAGCCTCCAGTCTCAGGGGGCTAAGACAAAAAGTGGGGCAGAAGATGGAACCGGAGGTCTTGTATTGGGAGGGAGTGGGTGGAGACACGGAGCCTGTCTGGATGGGAGACAATGATAAGCAGGAGATTGTTGATCAGCCTATCCCCTAGTTCAAGTGTTCACAAACCTGAATGATTTTCAGAAGCTCCAAAGACTTTTTTTTTTTTAAGATAGATTTATTTCCAGGCCTCGCAGCACACCAGCTGATCAGAACCTGCAGGCGTTTTAAGGCCCAGGATTCTGTTTCTCCCACTCATTCCTCCACCACGGCCACCCCCACAAGCCTTGCTGTGCCAGTTCCAGACCAAGCCTAGCCTGCCTGTGGCCTCAGGGCAGTCCTCTCCCTACTTCAGCTTTCTCTTCTTCCTTATTAGCAATTCAGAAGCAGCAGGAACTTTCTGAAACCCAGAGGTAAAAATCTGCTTTTTGCCAGGGGGTTGACAGCACCTGTCAGTTACCAATTCATGCTGTAGGAGAAGCCGGGGCTTCCTGGGAAGGGTGGGAACAAAGCTCTGCTATTGATTGTTGCTACTTTTATCCCATCACTAATCTTCAGTCAGAAACTCAGAAAGGCAACTGAGGGATTCAAAGGCAAAGAGTTCTTTCCCCTCCGAGGTCTGAGAAGTCTGGGCAGGCGTGGCCATTGTGCTTTTGCTCAGCTCCAATAGATGGCTCCCAAAATGACAATGCCTAAATGGGCTGAATTCAGTTATGGAAGATATGAGCTCTACTTTGGGAACACATTTCTTCTCACCCAGAACTGGTGAGATGGGATGGTATGAAGGGAATGCTAGAGAGCAAAGAAAAGCTTGCTTCCCCCCAAAATGGGCGGGTTGTGATCCGTGGCTTTTCTTTCTTTAATATGAGTCACAAGACATTGTATTCAGTTTCTTGGAGACCTCCAACAGATGATTTTCCCATTGGGTTTTGGTATTTGTAGTCCCAAAGGCCTCCCCAGAAGGGCCACACTGTCCCAAACTAAAATAGATTTTCTATGATGAAGAAGATAAATGGTAAATGTAGAAACTGAACATCAGCAGAACCTTATCTTTAAAAATTACACCAGGTGGGGCACCTGAGTGGCTCAGTTAGTTGAGTATCTGATCTTGCAGTTCATGAGTTCGAGCCCCACGTTGGGGTCTCTGCTGTCAACCCAAAGCCTGCTTCGGATCCTCTGTCCCCCTCTCTCTCTGCCCCTCCCTCTCTGCCCCGCCCCCGCTCACATAATCTCTCTCAAAAAAAAAAAATTAAAAAAATTACACCAGGTTAGGGGCGCCTGGGTAGCATAGTCAATCAAGCATTCAACTCTTGATTTCGGCTCAGGTCATAATCTCACAGTTTGAGATCAAGCCAACACTCTGCGTTGAGCATGGAGCCTGCTTGGAATTCTCTCTCTCTCCCTCTCGCTCTGCCCCTCCCCTGCTCTCTCAAGCTCTTTCTCAAAATAAATAAACACTTAAAAATAAATAAATAAAAACTGCACCAGGTTATCAGCGTTAGGAGGGCAGAAACCATGGCATTCTTGCTCACAGCTGCATCCTGGCGAACTAGCATCATGTGACTCAAAACATGTGCTCAAAACATGTGAAGCAATGAGTTGAAATTCTGCCACCATGGGCCAAGCTGCCGGGTGGGCTTAGCTGGAACCGCAAGAAAGTACTCTCTACCTGGAATATTCTACCTCAAGTCCTTCTCCTCATTTCAACCTCAATTCCATGACCCCTCCGCAGAAAGTTCCCGAACACCCAGCTGAAATGGGTCCCTCCATGGCATTTCTGCCACATAATACTATTTATTTCTTTAATAGCACCGGTCACAACCTCCAACTCTGATTCACTAATTCATTTATTATTCTTTCATTTTCAGCCATGTGAGGGCAACCACACTATGAATCTGGCTTAACTCTCCCACAGCGCTTGGAGCAGCTTCTTGGCACAGAAGGTACTCTGTGAATCTGAGTTGAATGAATACAGTAACATCAGATGATGAGAAGAAGAGACAAACTTCTCTCAATTCTAAAACATATATTGTTTTTTTATTGATTTCTGGAACTGAGCTGCATCTTACCATGGATGAGCATATTTGATGCTGTATTTCACCCCCCACTCCGCCCTGCAAAGCAGTTAGGACATCAGGGCGCTCCGGGAGTAAATTGTATCTTAGCACCAGATGAGGACAACACACATTTTCCTGAGCGGAGAGCTTGGCTGCCTCTAATCCAGGATGCTTTTGCTGAGCAATGAGGAGGAGGGAGGCACATCAAAGGGGATGAAACAAGGAAACGGGTGCCCGAAAATTAAACACAGACCATGAAGGACATCAAGAGAGGGCAAGAGGCAGCGGCAGTGGTGGTCTTCATCTGGCACCAGGGAGCAAGAATTTTCCTTCATCCTCACCCTCCTTCATCCCACCTTTGGTGGTGTGTGTGTGTGTGTGTGTGTGTTTAATGTTTATTTATTTATTTTTAAGAGAGAGCGTGCAGGCAGAGGAAGGGGGGGGGGGGGGGGGACACAGAATCCCAAGCAGGCTCCAGGCTCCCAGCTGTCAGGACAGAGCCCCACGCAGGGCTCAAACTCACCAACCGCGAGATCATGACCCTGGCCAAAGTCAGACGCCCAACAGGCTGAGCCACCCAGGCGCCCCTCACCTTGGGTGTTTATTCAAGTGGCCAGAGACCACACATCTGATGCCTCACCCCACCTGCCTACTTAAGTCCAGGGCAAGGCACAGAGCCAAATCCCTCCACTTAGGGATTGCCCTCGTTTGAACAATCCTTAAAGCAGCGTCTTGTCAAAGTGTGGCCCTGCACCACCCGCCTCAGAACTACTCAAAAGAGTTTGCGTAAAACGCAGATTCTGGGGCCCAAACCCTCCTACCGAGTCTGCCTCCATAAGCAGGACCCAAAATAAGCGCCGCCTCCGCCCCCTCCCCCGCCCCACGTGATCCTTAGGTGAGTGGTTCTCAAACTTAAATGGAAATGAGGGCACGATTCCCTCGCGGACCTAACTCAACCCCAGGCAGCCTCTGTGACAAACGGGAAAGGAATCCCACAGGCCAGGGCTGGGCGCGCTGGGCCCAGTGTGGGTGAGCTCTCCGGGACGCGGGCGGGGCCTGGGGGACAGCGGGGGCGGAGCTCAGCCCGGGGGTGTCCCGGCCGCAGCCTGACCCCTGGTGGCCAGAGCGAGTGGTTGGCTGGGCAGGACTCGGTGCTTTGGGGCTGTAGAGAGTCCCGGGAAAAGTTAAATTCCACCTCCGCCGGCGGAGCCTCTATTGACAAGACTGGAACGTTGTGAGGAGGGGGTGGTCTGCAGTTTGTGGATTTTCCAACTTCTTTGGTTTGCCTCCATTGCTTACGCGTTTTGTCGGAGCCCCTCTCCCCTGAACGCCTGCAGGCGGCATTTTAGCTGCATTTCTATGTATCTCATCCGAGGGAGGAGGCGGGGGGGGGTGCAGAGAGAGAGGGGGAGAGGGAGAGAGAGAGAGAGATGGATAGGAAGTTGGGTGTTTTTACAAGACATTATTTTTTTTGAAGGTTGGGGTGGGGATGAAGGTTGAAAAACGTAACTCGACACAGGTGTGCATGGGTTCGGCTATATTTGGGCCGCGGCCTTTCTCTCCTTGGCCTAGACCGCACTCGGCCATCACCTGTCTGCGCACCTGAACCCACTGAGGATGCAACCCAGCGAGCTGGGTCTACTCAACCCTCGGACATTGAACCTGTTGAACTTGCTGAAGTTAAAGCCCTCCCAGGATGCAAGTGGTCCTAAAAACAGGTAATTCAAGGGGCGCCTGGGTGGTTCAGTCAGTGAAACGTGGGACTCTTGATTTCGGCTCACATCATGACCTCACGAGTTTGTGAGTTGGAGCCCCCCCATGCTCCGCACAGTGCAGAGCCTGCTTGGGTTTTCTCTCTCTTCGCTCCTCCCCTGCTCATACTCTCTTTCTCTCAAAATAAATAAACTTAAAACAAAAAAACAGGAATTTCAAAGAAGTCTGTCCAACAATCTGTCTTTCCTTTTTCGTTTTTAATACTGGGTAATTTGTAACCAACACAAATAGGTCACTTGACTTTAATCGTGTATAATAATAGAGTTTTGCATTTTCAGAACTGATCTAGAGCCCAGTTCAAGGACTCATTATTCGTCTGGTGATCACAGAGAGAGATTAGTGTGTCGGGGTAGCAACCACAGAAGTGAAAGCCCCACCAGGAGGGGTGGTGTGGTGGAAAGAGAACGCAGCCTGAGAGTCAGGAGTCTGAGCTGTTTCCCGGATGACTGCCACCCATTTATTCCATCACCTAACGCATTTTACTGAGAGCCCTCTAGGAGGAATGCATTGAACTGGATACTTAGGAAACAAAGAAAAGGAAGACATATGCTGCCTACCCTCAAGTTATTTTTAGTGGGTGAGAAGCAGTAGAAAGAGAAACCCCGAATTATCAAACTGTTTGGACCATGAATTTCTCTGGCGTATTTAGTTCTTTGATTTGCTGCATGACCATCATCATTGCCACTCTACACTGGTAGGGTGCAGAGAACCTTAGTTCTCTCAGTAGTCCTATAAGAGAGGGCCTGTTACTGTCCCGTTTTATGCATGAGGACACCGAGTACTTGGGGACATCGGGTAGTGTGCCGGAGGTCACATAGCTGGTGAGCCCTGGGGGAACTGGTATTGGAGTCCAGATCAGCGTGACTCCAGAGCCTACGCTGCTACCCACCAGGTGACAATGTTCTCCAGGGCCTTCCACCTCTAATCTTGTCTCATCTGCCGTGTTGCTTAGAGTCAACTCTTTTCCCTCTCACCTACAGCTTATCTCTACCCACTTAGCCATCCTGACATTCTTTCCTGTGGTGTCGGAGAGTAAGGCTCACATCCTGCTGTCCAAGCTCATCCTGCCCCGCCTCTTCCTTCTTCTCTGGACTACATCCACTCATCTCCTTTCTCCTGGACCTCCGATCCATTATCGCTGCTCATTGCTTCCCCTCTGCCCACAGACATGCCGAAGGCTCACCTTTGCTAAAAAACCTTCAAACAAACAAAACACAACACAGACAAAAGCTTTCTATATCCTACACCTATTAGAAATGCTAACACGAAAAATACTGACAATACCAAGTGCTGGTGAGAATATGGAAAAATTGGATCACTCATAAATTGCTATTGAAAGCGCAAAATGGTATAGTCTTTTGGAAGATAGTTTGGTGTTTCTTATGAAACTACACATACACTTAACATACGATACAAATATGGCAAATATTTCAGAGAAATGTAAACTAATATCACAAAAATGTCTCCCGTACTTCTATACAATGTTCACAGCAGCTTTTATCCTTAATAACCCCAAACTAAAAACACCCCAAATGCCTTTACTTCTTTCAAAAGAAGTAAATGGCTGAACTAAGGGTGATATTCCCATATAACGCATGCTACCCCATAATAAAAAGAAACAAACTCTTGATAACTGCAACAACATTGATGGTCTCAAGGACATTAGACTGAGTGACAGAAGACAGTCTCTAAGTGTTAATACTATGTAATGGCATTCCTTTAATATTTTCAAAATGACAATTACAGTGATTCATGGTCACCAGAGGTTAGATAATTTGAGGGAGTCCTTTGTGGTGCTGGAACAGTTCTGTATTTGATTGCGGTGGTGATGGCACAAATCTATACTGATGGTAAAGTTGCACAGAACTGTTCATGCACACATAAGTGCATGTAAAAACTGTTGAAGGTCTATAGGTTTTAGCAATGTCAATTTCCTGGTTTTGATAATATATACGACAGCAAAGTAAGCTGTTACTATTGGGTGAAGCTGGGTGATGGACACGTAGAATCTCTCTGTTCTGTTTTTGCAACTTCCTGTGAATCTATAATGATTTCAAAAGACAAGGTAAAAAATAAATGCCTGTACTTTAAAATCAAGCAAGTAACAGAAGCTTCATTGCCTTATATTCAGTTCAGCCCTGCTAGGCCCCCATCCCAGGGCCACCACCCCATCGCCCACCTCTCTCCTCCCCTTCTCAGCTAGTGCGCCCAGAAGGTAATCTGCCCTCGCTGTCTCCACTTTCTCAAGCTCCCTTGGCTCTCCAGTCCACTGCCATCAGTCTTCTGCAGCCTCCCCATCACCAGACAGTGTGGAGAGTCCACACTCCTCCCCTTGCTGGGCCTCTCCGCTGCACTGAATGCATTGACTCCTTCCTTCTATTCATTTGGAGTCTATGACAAAGCACTTTCCTGCTCCCACTTACACTTCCCTGGCCATTTCTTCTCTGTCTCCCTTATGGATTTCTCTTTCCAATAGCTTCTCTTTTGCTACTTATCCCCTCAATGTCAATGGTAAAGGAATCAACACTGACCCACTCCTTGACCCTCTGCTTTTCTTCCTCTTCACTCCATGCCAGGACAAGGTCATCCACTGTCCTGGTTTTAACCACACTCATCTGGGGGCGCCTGGGTGGCTCAGTCGGTTAAGCGTCCGACTTCAGCTCAGGTCACGATCTCACGGTCCGTGAGTTCGAGCCCCGCATCGGGCTCTGGGCTGATGGCTCAGAGCCCAGAGCCTGCTTCCGATTCTGTGTCTCCCTCTCTCTCTGCCCCTCCCCCATTCATGCTCTGTCTCTCTCTGTCTCAAAAATAAATAAAAACGTTAAAAAAAAATTAACCACACTCATCTGTTGCTATCTCCCAAATAAATATTGCTGGCCCAGGCCCTTGATCAGGTTTTGGCTGCACCTGCCTGCTGGTCATCTCCAGCTGGATGTCCTCTGAGCACTTCAGATTCAACATGCACACGTCCTATTTTATCACCTTCCTTCCAAATCAGCTCTCCCTCTTGATCCCACATCTCCTTACTCTTGTAAGCTGGACACTTAGGGGTCTGCCCTGGTCCCTCACATTCAGTTGGTTGACGGGGTCCTCTTATATGGACCTTCTCAATGCTCCTCTCTGCCTTCACTACTGTCCTAGTTCAGGCCACATCATCTCCTGCTTGAGTTACTGCAATAGCATCCCGACTGGTTTCCCAGGACACAGGAATATCTTTCCTAAATCTGTCCTTCATCTTAGGGGAAGAGCAGCTTATTTGAAATATAAAGTGTCTTGGGGTGCCTGGGTGACTCGGTCGCTTAAGCATTTGACTCTTGATTTCGGCTCAAATCGTGATCTCATCATTCGTGAGATTGAGCCCCACATCGGGCCCTGTGCTGACAGCACAGGGCCTGCTTGGGATTCTCTCTCTCTCTCCCTCTCTCTCTGCCTCTTCCCTGCTCTCTCTCTCTCTCTTTCTTTCTCTCTCAAAATAAATAAACATGAAAAATGTTTAATTAAAAAATAGAATATAAACTGTCCTTATCAAACTCTTCGGTGGTTCAGTTCACCACTTAGAGCCAGAGGCCTAGCCTTTCCCTCTGGCACAAGAGGCCCTCTATCTAGCAAGTGCCTGTCGCAGGGGCTGCTTCCTCAGTGACTGTCTGCATTTCACTCTCTAGCACAACAATACTGCCTGTGCCCGTTGCTTGCATTTGCCATTCCTTACCTCCAGCCCACATGCTGTTGTGTCCAAGGAGAATGTGTTTCCTCATTCCAGCCCCTCTCCTCAGCCTAGGGACTAGGTAACTCCCACTCACTCGGCTTTGGTGATCATCTCTAACCTGCCCTCCTCACTCCCTCAGGTTTATGTTGCAATTATTTGTCTGTATGTCCGTACCATGTTCCCTCAAGATTTGATAGGAAAGATGATGACACCAGATTTAAGTGCAGGGCTTTGAATTACTTTAGGCAATGGGTATGTTCTCTTCTCTGCAAGTGAGATTTATGAGCTCCTGGGGGAGGTATTACAAATGCTTTGGGTTCCATAATATGCCTTTTGCCAGCTGGTGGAGTCTGAGGGAGGAGGAAGGACAAGGAAGGAAGATGGTGACCCTCTCAGCAGGGGGCTGCAGGGAGATGTGGCTGGTGGGAGGCGCAGGACCACTGCTGCCCAGGCCTGGGTGTATTCAGGTGAAATACAGGATAAAATAGACTTGTGTATCCCTGTACTGGCGTAACAACAACAATAAGTTCTATCTGGAGTGGCTGCTCAGCAGCAGAGAACATGTGGGAAAATGTAAAAACCATGTCCTTGCCATTATGGGAAAAGAGGTAAGGAACACATATCTTTATGGGAGTAGAAGAGGAATTCAGGAGTCTTGACGTCTCATCAAAGCTCAAGTAGACCCTCAGTCAGGGACAGGGAACCCTATAGCCCATATTGGAGTTAGGAGCTCTGACCAGCATATGAGCAGGGAGGGAGGCAACAAGACCAGGCGCAAACACCAACAAGACACATCCTCTCTTCTGCCAACCCTCCTGGGTCCCCCCAACGCAGCCTCCCTTCTCCCGTCGTCTCTCAGGCCTTAGCATGATCTCCTTCCATGCTCTTTGGTTTGTCCTGGCCATTTTTGAAAGTGAAGGGGGCAACTCTTTAAAATAAATGCATTTTCACCTGATTTGAAATATGCCTGGTTTCAGACTTCCTTCCACGGCTTCGCTAGCTTTTCTCATCTGAAAGGAGAGAGTTGTGTGCCATCTAGTGGTTGAGAGCTGCCACAGCAGCAATTATGCACCTGAAGAACATCCTTTGCAGTCCAGCACCAGGGCTACCTGGTGTAAAGCTCTTGAAAGGGTTGTGGCTCAGAGAGGCGGTAGCAATCAGAGAATGCTTCAGTAGAGAGACACTGGGAACTGAGCTGGTAATTAATGGCATTGGACAAGGGGCCAAAGGGATTTTTTTCCTGCGACTAATATGATTTTATCTCTAGGTGCCCTTTTCCCTAATTAATAAATGAATTCCGATTCATGGTGGTGTAAAAAAATGAACTTGCACAGTAACAAGCCAGACTGAGAGCTAAGACTCCTGATATCTGATTGCCCCTCTGCCACAGAGTAGCAAAGAAAACTAGCAGCAGAGGATAGTGGAAGGAGTATTGAACTGGGGCCAGGAGATTGCTACTCAAGATCTACCACTGTCTAGTCTGTTAAACCTTTACTGAGCACCTCCCCTGTGCCAGGTGCTGTCCAAGGTATTTTTCATGTTTCTTCCTCATAGCCAGCCACACAGGTAATGGGTCTAGAAGTGAGGAAACTGAGACTCAGCAAGAATGAGTGAGCTGTCCAAATCACAGACTCAGTGAGTGACGAGTCAGGATCTGATCTGAAGTCTGACTCCAAAGCATATGATCTTTGTTATTTATTTATTTGTTTGCTTGTTTATTTATTTATTTAATTGTTATACTTTTTTGTCATGTGAATGTGGGAGAGTTGGAGAGGGGGTGGCTCACACCTAGGCCAGATGGTTTGAATTTATTGTGCGCATTGATGATCGGGCAAGTGTGATTTCCACCTGAGTGCTACACATGCTATGCTGTTGCTTTTTAATCTCCTGTGTGTTCTCATTTCTCCTCGTCGGACTTGGTTTACAAAGGCATTTTAAGAGATTGAACTACCTCTGCTTCAAAAATCATGTTCTTTGATTTCTGAAGATAAAAGATACAGCCTGGAGAGAGAACACTGTCTGAGGGATTAATTGTAAAATCAGGTTCTTTACAGGGAGGACAAGATGCTGTACCCACCATCGATGTAGTACTTTTCCAAGCAAGGGCTGTCATTACAGGTTCTCACCTCTGTGACATGCTTGTTATTACTGCCTTCCTTTGACGCCGAAGGGAATTCAGCTACACTTGTTCAAGAAACTCGTTCGAGATCACATAACTATGACTCAAACATAGGCCTTTTCATTTTTTTATTTTTATTTTATTTATTCAAAAAATTTTTAATATTTATTCATTTTTGAGAGAGAATGAGGGTGAGAGGGAGCAGGGGAGGGGCAGAGAGAGAGGGAGACACAGAATCTGAAGCAGGCTGCAGGCTCCGAGCTGTCAGCACAGAGCCCAAGGCAGGACTCAAACTTACAAACCGCGAGATGATGACCTGAGCCCAAGTGTCACGCTTAACCAACTGAGCCACCCAGATGCCCAACATAGGCCTTTTTATTTTATTTTTTTTAATTTTTTTTTCAACGTTTTTTATTTATTTTTGGGACAGAGAGAGACAGAGCATGAACGGGGGAGGGGCAGAGAGAGAGGGAGACACAGAATCGGAAACAGGCTCCAGGCTCCGAGCCTTCAGCCCAGAGCCTGACGCGGGGCTCGAACTCACGGACCGCGAGATCGTGACCTGGCTGAAGTCGGACGCTTAACCGACTGCGCCACCCAGGCGCCCCAACATAGGCCTTTTTAAACGCAACTTTATTGAAGTGTAACTGAACTACAGCAAACTGCACATATTTAAAGTAAAATGTGGTAAGTTTTGATATGTATAAAATGGTGAAACCATCACAATAATCAGGATAATGAACATATCAGCCCCATAAATTCCCTCAGCCCTTTTAGACTTCCTTCCCCTGCCCCACCCCACCTTCCTGTCCACCCCTATGCTACCATCTCCAGGCAAACTTTGATCTGCCTTCCGTTACTATGGTTTTCATTTTATACAATTTTATATAAATAGAAACATACAGTGTGCACATTTTTTTTTGTCTGGCTTCATCTCACTTATCCTGAGATTCATTAATGTTGTGTGCATCAGTGGTTCATTTTTTTATAGTTGACATATATCCCTTTGTATGGATATACCACAATTTATCCATTCTTTGATGGAAATTTAGATTATTTCTATTTCGGGTTTATTATGAATAAAGCTGTTATAAACATTAATGTACAAGTCCTTGCCGTGGACATAGGCTTTCATTTCTTTTAGGTTAATAGCTAGAAATAGAATATCTGGGTTATATGATAGGTACATCATATAACTTTAAGAAATAAAGTTTAACTTTATTTAACTTTAACTAAAAAAACTTTAACTTTTAAGAAATAGCTAAACTGTTTTCCAAAGTGGTTATATGTTTTACATACCAGTAGTATATGAGAGTTCATTTATCCACATCTTTGCCAACACTTGCTATGGTCAGTCTTTTCCATTTTATATATTCTCACATGTAGTGAGATCTCGTTGTGGTCTTCCATTTCCTCCATGACTAATGACTTTAAGTATCTTTTCATGTGCTTATTAGCCATTCATACATCTTCTTTAGTGAAGTGTCTATTCAAATCCTTTGCCCATTTTAAAAATTAGGTTATTTGCTAATTATTGAGGTTTGAGGATTCTTTAAATATTTTGGGTATCAGATGTTTTTTTTCAGATACTTTTCTCACTCTGTAGATTGTCTTTTTGTTCTCTTCTTCATGTCTCTTGAAGAGTGGACCTTTTAAATTTTGATGAGGTCAAATTTATAAAATTTGTCTTTTATGGACCGTATTTTGTCTTTTATGGATCATATTTAAGAAGCCTGCCTAACCCCAGATCACAAAGATTCTTTTTTTTCTATGTGTTCTAGAAGTTCTATGATTTGAGCCTCTGATCCATTTGGGTTAATTTTTACATGATGTGAGAGTGTGCTGAATTTCTTATTTGTTTGTATGTTTGCAAATGCATAGCCAATTTTTTCAGCATCATTTATAGAAAAGACTGTCCTTTCTCTGTTGAGTTTTCTTTGCACCTTTTTTGATTGTCAATTGCATATCAGATATATGTAACCCCATTTCTCCAGTCTCCATTCCATCCCACTGATCTATTTGTTTATCTTTAGGCCAATACCATACTGTCTGATTACTACAGCTTTATGATAAGTCTTGAAATCAGGTTGTATAAGTCCTCCAAATTTGCTCTTCTTTTTCAAAGTTATTTTGACTATTCTTGTTGTTTTGCATTTCCATACGTATTTTAGAATCAGCTTTTTGATTTCTACGAGAAAAACATCTGAGATTTTATGTAGGATAGCACTGACTTTACATAGATTGTAAGACTCACTTCACTTTTTATCACGTCTCAAGAGTAACAATCGTTTGTTCCCCAGTGTTCAAATTTTTGAAGACCATTGTTTCTTTTTTTTTTTTTTTTTTTTTGGAGTTTTGTTTTATTTTGTTTTGCTTTTTGGTTGTTTCAGGCAGGAATTGTAAATGTAGTCCCTGTTGACTAGCAAACCAAGGCCTTTGAACCCAAATCCTGTGCTCTTTCCTTAAGAAGCCTGATGGAAGAGAAGTGGGTATAGTACCACCTTAAAACAAGCAAACAAGGGGTGCCTGGGTGGCTTAGTCGGTTAAGCATCCAACTTCAGCTCAGGTCATGATCTTGCGGTTTGTGGGTTCGAGTCCCATTTCAGGCTCTGTGCTGACAGCTCAGAGCCTGGAGCCTGCTTCAGATTCTGTGTATCCCTCTCTCTCTGTTCCTCCCCCTCTCGTGCTCTCTCTGTCTCTGTCTCTCTCTCTCTCTCTCAAAAAAACAAACATTAAAAAAAATTAAAAGAAAACAAGCAAACAAAATGATTTTATAAAAAGTTAAATTTTACTCCTGTTACTGCCTTGAGTAAATGCTTAAAACCCTGTCCCTAGCTCTCTGGTAAGACTGGGTTGTGACGCATCAATTTTTACATTCCCAAATTTTGATTCTCATACATTAAATCTATTATTTTCATTCAATTCTTTTTATGAAAAGTCACAAAAAACACCTGATATTTGGGCAATTTACTTATTTGGAGGAGATGCTGTTTCCTCTGCAATTCTGATAATTAAAATGATTTCCTAGTATAGAGCATTTAGTATAAAAAGAGGGACTCGTTTTTCTAATAAATCTCATCTTGTTCCAAAACACAAAGCAGAATCAAGAACTATGGAATATTGGCGGTTCTTTTTATTTATTTTTTTACATTTGTTTATTGTTGAGAGACACAGAGAGCACGAGCAGAGAGAGGGAGACACAGAATCTGACACAGGCTCCAGGCTCTGAACTGTCAACACAGAGCTTGACACGGAGCTCAAACCCATGAACCGCAAGATCATGACCTGAGCTGAAGTTGGATGCTTAACCGACTGAGCCACCCAGGCACCCCAAATATTGGTTGTTCTAAGCAGAAAACCTAATGATCTACTATATATACTTAGCTTTTGACTTCATTAACTTTTTGGAAGTGAAACTGTTGGGAAAGCTAATCTAATGCCATCCATTAAATAAGAAAAGTAGATCATTAAATGAATGTGGCTGGTGCCAAGGTGAACATAACAAAAAATATTTTATTACTCTCCATTATTTCAAAGTAGTCCTTTAATTAAGATTTCTTCCACCAGCAAAACTAATTTCATAAGTTTATACAGCTAGCAAATTTCAATTTGCACCTCCAGAAAGTAACCCTTTTGCATTGTAAGGAATTTATGTTTATTATCCAGGAAGGAAATGAGGCCAAGAGGCAAAGAGAGACAGCTCAGCGTGGTGGAGTGATGATTGTCCTGTCAGCCTACAGTGAACAGCCACATTTCCAATTCCTCAGACTAAATTTAGTCTTATCTACTTTTCACATCAACAGCTAGTCTAAGAAATATTGTTGGACATAGCAGGCTGGCTCTGGATTTTATCCCTCCTTGAATTTGTTGATAGAAGTAGAAGCCTGAATAGCAGTCTCATCCCACTTGCTGGTTTCCATGAAGATGGGGCAGCAGAAATTCAATAACTGTTCAGAATATTAATTTAAGCTTGAGCCTGACAGCCAATGATCACTGGAACATATAGTACTGACCCAGCTGCTCAGCTCTTTTAGAAATGACTTAATTACACAGTTGGAACAGCTGTTAGAGCCAGCCAAAGACACACAAGGAAAAAAAAAAAAAAACAGTTAAAAGGAGAAACAAGCCAGGATTAATGTGTTGTCTAACTCATTAAGACCTCCTGCTGTCATCCTTTGCCAAGCCACTGGGCCTTCACATTTTAGAAAATGGTCACATACCTCCAACTACCCTTATTAGTTCCCTTGATTTTGCAGAAATCATAACAACACCCAGGAGTCATTAGAAGCACCTGGAGCACGTAATCTGTTCCAAATGGGAAAAGCCTGCCCAAGAAGACCAGGGATGGTCCACAGAGCCTCAGCCCTTCCCTCCGGTGGTGTAAAATCTCCCCCTAGACTTGGCTACACAAGCCTGGGGTGCATCTCACTTGCCTTCCGTTCTCCCCCTCCCCCTGCCCCTTCTTTCTCTCATCTCCTCTCTTCTTCCCTCTTTACCATCTTTCTTTCTACCTTTCCTGGTTACCCTCTGGCTGCTGGATTGAGGCTGAAGATGGGGTGTCAGGAACATACATGTAGAGCTGCTGTTGATGCACTTGCTGGGCAATCTATATTCACCAGTCATTTATCCTTACCAAAACCTGGAAGGGAGGCATTTCCTCCCGTTACACGGGTAGAGGAATTGAGGCTAAGAGAGCTTCTCTAAGTCCTGAAGGCCATTATCCCGGTTACTAGGTGATCTCTTTCTGTTTCAAAACCAGTCTTCTCCAAGGTGCTGAGTCTGGGACTCTGCAAACCGCATTTCTGCTTCGTCATAGGTGCTCTGTTGGCATGCTGGCAGGAGACTGTAAGGCTGGGCAAGGGAGTAGGGACTGCTTCTTCCTGTTTGCTTCCTGGTATGGTCAGCCTCACCCCAGCTGTGGTTTTGACCTCAGCAGCAGTAACTTTCCACATTCCCAGACCAGCACCTCACAAATACCAGCAGTAGTGAATGGGCACCCCTTTCCCAGAGGTCTGGGTCCCAATTATAAAGGGCCCTGCTCTGAGCTTCGAGGTTCTGATACCCTCATCTTCTTTTTCTTGGTCCCCTAGCCCTAGGGAAAAAGCTGCTTCCTAAAGTCATTATCCCTCTGGTGCCTCAGTGTCCTCTTTTTTTTTTTTCCTTCTTTACCTTTTTGCATCTTCGATACCCATTTAACTAATAATTCTCTCCGTTAAATTCTTTTCTGTTAAAGTTACTTGTTTGGTTTCTGTTTTCCTAATACATAGACCACTGGTACTCAAAATCAAGTATGTCTGACTCCAAATCCAGGCCCTTGATCCCTACTCTGTGCTATTCTCACCTACCCCCTTTCGCTACTTGTGGCAAAAATACATTACTTTGATCAAACTTTACTCAGTCTCTTTCTCCTGTGCACCACCTTATAAAACCTGGTTTTAGCAAGAACCATGCTAAGTCAGTTTAACCAGAACCCTCCACCGTTCATAACTGATCAGGTTCCTCATGCTCCACTATCCCCCCAGCGGATATCTGATCACCCTGGCCTGTCTTCAGCAAGAACCTGGTTAGGTCATTTTAGCTGGACCCTCCCACCCTTACCCTGGATGTTTCGTCTCAGTAATTTTTCATCCACTGATCCCCACTGTGCTCCTTGGCTATAAATTCCCACTTGCCCATCCTGTGTTCAGAGTTGAGCCCAATCTCTCTCCCTGTGAAATTTCATCGCAGTGGTCTCCATATATTCATGATGTTCCTAAATAAAGTCTCTCATCATCTTCAACAAATATCATTAATTTTTTTTTCATCAACAGTGGCATTCAAAAAACACTCTGAATCAAGTATAATTAGAGATTCAAGTTATAGTCTTTGGGTGCATCCCTTGGAGTAGGTCCTAAACATTGTCATATTGATGACTGATGTTCCATCCACTGTTAAATGGTTTGGAAAGTACCTGGCATAACATAAGTGAATATAATAGCCTCAGCTAAATAATATGGAGCTCTGATTAATATGTTCCTAAAAAGATCACAGAATTAACACATTTGCAAGTCATAGCAGTAGTGGGAACTTACCAGCCACTGAGTTTCAACTGGAAATCTCATTTCTCTAAAAGCAGAACATACAGTATATTTTTGACCTTGTCTTGCTGATAATTTCATTTTGCAGAGGAAGAGAAAGAAACACAAGGAACTTCTTTCCTAGATTTAATTCTGACCTCTGAGAAAGAGCTGGTAATTGAAGCAGAAGTGTAGGAAGCTGGGGGCTGGAATCTTTCACATGGGGGGGAGGTTAAAATGCCTGGAAAAAACCATTCGGGGGACTGTGACATGAATCCTAAAGTCAGCACACAGCTTTCAGAAATTCAGAGGAAAGTACAATCTGATCCTATAAGCAGACAATCTGAAGGAGAAAACAGTATAAGAGGAATGACAGGACCTCAAAACTGAGAATCTGGGGGCGCCTGGGTGGCTTGGTCGGTTAAGCGTCCGACTTCGGCTCAGGTCATGATCTCACGGTCCGTGAGTTCAAGCCCCGCGTCGGGCTCTGTGCTGACCGCTCAGAGCCTGCAGCCTGTTTCAGATTCTGTGTCTCCCTCTCTCTCTGCCCCTCCCCTGTTCATGCTCTGTCTCTCTCTGTCTCAAAAATAAATATACGTTAAAAAAAAATTTAAAAAAAAAACTGAGAATCTGAGAACAGAAGAGGATGGCTCTTGATAAGGAGTGAAAGGGATCAGCCTCCAAAAATGGCAGTGTGCCTGTACAGAGAGCCGTTTAATGCACTTAATTTATCAAAGGGCTTGGCCAAAGATGAGAGAAGTGTACAGCAGATGGTGATGTATAGATGCCTCTTTGTTTCAGGTACTGTCTAGAAGTGAGCCATCCGAGTTGTTGCCTTCAAGATACTTGCACTCCCGGGGAGGAGAAAAAAATAAGCCAATAAATAAATAGTAAAACCATAAAAATATAAAGGATGACAGGTAAGCACAATAACATGTATGTGTGTGTTAGACCAATTGAAATTGACAATATTCTACCATTTTGACCTACAAGGATAGCCATTTTCTGTGGTATGACCATCTGTATTGTTGGGGTGGGGGGGAGTTGAGATTCTGCATAAGGTCATGAGAAAAGACTTCTCAGAGAAGGTGGCATATGAGCAGAGACCTGTATGCAAGGAGGGAGGGAGCCATGTAAAAATGGTGGGAAGAGTGTTCCAGACTTAGGGGAAAGCAAAGTTCAGGATTTTGAGGTGGGAATTCTGGGTGCATGTGTGAAGAAGTTCTGGATGTCCAGTGTGGATACAATAGAGGAACAGGGGCAAAAACAGTATGAGATAAGATGAATGTGGCAGCCAGATACAGATGACATAGGGCCTCATGTGACCCACGGGACATGACAAAGACTTTGAGTTTTATTCTGGGAGTCAAATGAGAAGCACTTAGAGGTTTGAGAACAGAGGTGATATGATGAAAGATCAGCCTGTTAAATGGTTTAACATTTAAACCTCCCTAGTGTGGTGAGGTGAGGTGAGACTGTAGAGGGGCCAGCATGGAAGCGGGTGGAGGGGCAGTCGGGTGAGGAAGGAGGTGATGGTGACAGGCAAGGCTGTTAGCACTGAAGGAGGTGAGAACGGGTAGACTTTAGGATGTAAAAGCGGCAGGATTTTACAGATTGAATTCGATGTAACAGTTGAGAATGAAAAGTTAAAGATGACAAGATTTTTGGCCTGAGCTACCCGTAAGTGCTGGAGCCATTTACTGAACCAGGAAGGACAGAAGAAGGTGAAAATTAATGTGGGTGGAAAAAGTAAAGAGTTTGATTTTAGATACATTCAATTTAACATTCTTCTTATATATCCATTTTGAGATAACTGTATAGAAGTTGAATAAACAAATCTAGAGTTTTAAGAATAGGACAAAATGGGATATATACACCTGGAAGTTATTAGCATAAAGATTTACTTAATGCATGGGACTGGTAGAAATCACCTAGGGAAAGTGAATAGGGCAGAGAAGAGATCTAAGAACAGTGGTCCAGGGGTGCCTGGGTGGCTCAGTGAGTTAAGCGGCCGACGTTGGCTCAGGTCATGATCTCTCGGTCTGTGAGTTTGAGCCCCACGTCGGGCTCTGTGCTGACAGATCAGAGCCTGGGGCCTGTTTCAGATTCTGTGTTTCCCTTTCTCTGACCCTCCCCCGTTCATGCTCTGTCTCTCTCTGTCTCAAAAATAAATAAACATTAAAAAAAATTAAAAAAAAAAAAGAACAGTGGTCAGGGCACCTTACCTCTTAGAGACTGTGAGGAATGGGATCTAGCACAGAAGACTCAGGAGTGGCTGTCAGTGAGGACAGAGTTGAAACATACACATGATCACTGTTAAGTCCCAGTCCTTGCCACAGTCCTGTTTGGAGGACAGATCTTTGAGAATATACAGGAGAAGCTAGAGAAGGATGCACAGGAGAATCCTCAGGCACCATATGAGGGCAAAACTCCAGAAGCTCCCTCCCTCCCATGAGAACGAACCTCTGTGTCACCTCCATCTCTTCCATCACCTCTTCCTAACCCTAAGTGACAAAAGTCACTTCTACAGACCATGTATTTCAGGTATAAAAGCCCCTCTTGCCTTTCTGATGGTCACAACAATTATACCTCACAAATCCCAGTCAAAACGTAATCATTTTCTAGAAGCCCTTCAGAGAGGAACTTCCTGCTGAGGGTGTGAAAAATCTGGGTAGAAGGAAACCCGGAGGAATCCTCAGACATGTACTGGCAAAAATACTAAAAGGCTAAATATGAAATTAATGGGAAGACTAGACAAGGGAAAAAAGAGGAGAATCCAATGAGATTATCAAAGATGAAGTAAATTGCAAATGGATTCATTCTGGGCAGTGCTGTTTGGAGACCACTTCTAGAATACACTTACAAGCCTACAGAAAAGGCTTCTAGAAGGGGCCAGGTCTCCATCACCTAGGACAGTGGGTAACCAGGACTTGCTGAGCAATGCCCCTCTGGCTACAGAGCTAGGGAGAGATACCTGCCCACCCCCACTTCCCTCAAGTAGTCAGAAGAGTAAGAGACTCCCAGCAAGTGAGGAGCCAGGTAGGCATATACCATTCAGAACTGCCTTCCGAGTCCACCAGTTGCGAATCAAACTTTTTCTTCTGAATATCTCTGTGAACAGATAAAAATACAAATGCTTGGGGCGCCTGGGTGGCTCAGTCGGTTGAGCATCCGACATCAGCTCAGGTCATGGTCTCACGGTCTGTGAGTTCGAGCCCCGCGTCAGGCTCTGTGCTGACAGCTCAGAGCCTGGAGCCTGTTTCAGATTCTGTCTCTCCCTCTCTCTCTGACCCTCCCCCATTCATGCGCGCTCTCTCTCTCTCTCTCTCTGTCAAAAATAAACAAACATTACAAACATTAAAAAAAATACAAATGCTCATCTTGAGGTCACATGATTTTTACACAAGGTTTTCAGAGGTATGGCTTTAAAATGTAGTGTTCACCTCGTGAACTGCTGTGGGGGAATGTAAAATGATGCGGCCACTGTGGAAAACTCACGGCAGTTTCCCATAAAAAGAAAGCATAGAATCACCACGCGATCGATTATTCCACCTCTGGGATTCCCTTACTTCTTTCAAAGACGTGAAGGCAGAGAATCCGACATATATTGACATTCATGTTCATGATGACATTATTTACAATAGCCGGAAGGCAGAGCAATCTCAAGGTCTAGCCACGGCCATTCAGCGGAATATCATTCAGCGTAAAAAAAGAGGGAAATGTTGGCACAAGCTACAACATGGACGAAATGTGAAGGCATTATGCTAAGTGAATTAAGCCAGTCACAAAAAGACAAACGTTGTATGATTCTACTTAACTCGAGGTACCTAGAGTAGTCGAATTCATAGAGACAGGAAATAGGAAGCTGGCTGCCAGGTGCTGGGGGAAGGAGGTAATGGGGAGTTCTTTGATGGGAACAGAGGTTCAGTTTGCTAAGGTGAAAAAGGTCTGGAGATGCATGATGTGAATATACTTAATGTCATTGACTTGAACACTTAAAAACAGGTAAGATGGTAAAAAGAAAATTAGTGTTCAAAGAGTATAAGGTTAAAAGGTGATTATTCATTAGGTAAATGTGTCTCAAAAGAATTATCAAAATTGCTTAGTTGGAGCAAAAATTTTATTGTTAGTATTAGAGAACCGATCTTTTAAAAATGTGTAGGAGCATGTGTATGCAAAACTTGGCATATATATGTCAGCGTATAATAATTTTGTATGACTCGCCCTCCAGATTCTATTTCTTCTCTTCGTGTATGTGAGCGCTATAAATTCATCATTGAAAAATTACAGATCTCGGTGTAATTCTGATAGCTGGGGGATAGTGTATTTTCAGGTGTGCTGGAGGAAAAAAAACTGGACTTCAAATGATTAAGCCAAAGTGATTGCATTAATTAACTTATATCCTTAATCACTAATTTCATTTTTTTATATTTCCCCTGACTTTTGGGGCAGGAATAGTCTTTGTCTCAAAAGCAGACTTTAGTGACCTAACAGTTTGAAAAGCAACCAGAGATAACAAGGCAAAGATATTTAAATGGAAATTTACCAGCGATCGTTAGTTAACTGAAAGTGTTTATGATTTTGTCCTGAGGTCAGTGCTTTCCCTGCTAAGCTACAGTGTGGGCAGGGAAGAGTGACAACTTTGTTTCCCTTTTTTGTTGTTGTTTTATGAAACTACTGATTAGAAATTAAAAGATGGTAATTAGAAATTTAATTAGAAATTAGATAAAAGATGGTAAAAAACAAATACTCTAACAATTTAAAAAATCTCATATATTTCAGTTCAGGGATTTGCTTTAAAAGATTTTTTTAATTGAGATATAATTGATATATAATATTGTATTAGTTTAAGGTGTATCAATTGGTCAACATAGTGACCAATATACGTAGATATAGTGAGGTGATCACCACGATAAGTTTAATTAACATCCATCACCACACAGTTACAGATATTTTTTTTCTTTTGATTCCTTAACAACCCTGAATACATAATACAGTATTGTCAGCTATAGTCACCAGGCTGTACATCACATCCTCAGAACTTACTTGTTTTATAATTGGAAGTTTGTAACTTTTGACCTCCTCACCGGTGTTTTCCCTCACCCTCTGCCTCTGGCCACCACCAGCCTGTTCTCTGTATCTACTGAGTTTGGCTTTTCTTTTTAGCTCCCGTGTTATCAGTGAGATCGTACAGTATTTGTCTTTCTCTGTCTTATTTCACTTATGTTCATCTGTGTTGTTGCAAATGACAGGATTTCCTCCTTTTTCATGGCTAACTATTATATTGTGTATCTATACACCACATCTTCTTTATCCATTCATCCATTGGTGGACATTTAGGTTGTTTCCATGTCTTGGCTATTGTTGATAATGCTGCAGTGAGTGTGAGGGGGAAGATACCTCTTTAAGATACTGATTTCATTTCCTTTGGATATATGCCCAAAAGTGGAATTTCTGAATCATATGGTAACTTCTATTTTTGACTTTTCTGAGGAACCTCTATGCTGTTTTCCACAGTGGCTGCACCAGTTTGCATTCCCACCAACTGTGCAGAAGGGTTCCCTTTTCTCTACATTCTCACCAACACTTGTTACTTTTTGTCTTGTCTTATAATAGTTATTCTAGGGGCGCCTGGGTGGCTCAGTCGGTTAAGTGTCCGACTTGGGCTCAGGTCATGATTTCACGGTCCGTGAGTTTGAGCCCCACGTCGGGCTCTGTGCTGACAGCTCAGAGCCTGGAGCCTGTTTCAGATTCTGTGTCTCCCTCTCTTTGACCCTCCCCCGTTCATGCTCTGTCTCTCTCTCTGTCTCAAAAATAAATAAACGTTAAAAAAAATAAATAATAGTTATTCTAACAGGTGTGAGGTGGTATCTAATTGTGGTTTGTATTTCCCTGATGATGAGTGATGGTAAGCACTTTTTCATGTATCTGTTGGCCATCTGGATGTCTTCTTTGCAAAAATGTTTATTCAGGTCCTTTGCCTATTTTCTAATTAAATTGTGTGTTTTCTGTTGAGTCATATGAGTTCTTTATATATTTTGGATGTTAACCCCTTATCAGATATGTAGTTTGCAAATATTTTCTCCCTTCCATAGGTTGCCCTTTCATTTTGCTGATGGTTTTCATTGCTCTAAAGAAGCTGTTTAGTTTGATGTAATCCCACTTGTTTGTTTTAGTTTTCACATCCAAAAAATTGTGCAAATACTGAGATCAAGGAGCTTATCCCCTATGTTTTCTTTATGGAGTTTTATGGTTTCAGGTCTTAAGTTCAAGTCTTTAGTCCATTTTGAGTTGAATTTTGTGTATGATGTTAGACAGTGGTCCAGTTTCTCTGTTTTGCATGTAGGTATCCAGTTTTCCCAGCACTATTTATTGAAGAGACCATCCTTTCTCATCCTTTGTCATAAATCAATTGACCATATATGTGTGATTTTTATTTCTGGGTCGCTATGAGGGACTTTTTAAAGATTTTTTTAATGTTTATTTATTTTTGAGAGAGAGAGTGTGAGTGGGGGAAGGGGCAGAGAGAGAGGGAGACACAGAATCCAAAGCAGACTCTCTGAGCTGTCAGCACAGAGCCTGATGTGGGGCTTGAACTCATGAACGATGAGATCATGACCTGAACTGAAGTCAGATGCTTAACCAACTGAGCCACCCAGGCGCCCCTCTATGAGGGATTTTTAAAGATAAGTCCAGGGACGCCTGATTGGCTCAGTCGGTTAAGCATCCAACTCTTGATCTTGGCTCAGGCATGATCTCATGGTTTGTGAGATTGAGCCCCATGTTGGGCTCTGCATTGACAGCATGGAGCCTGCTGGGAATTCTCTCTCTCACCCTCTCTCACCCTCCTTCACTCACACACACACTCTGTCTCTCAAAATAAAATAACATTTTTTAAAAACTTTTTAAAAAGATAAGTCCATGTGAAATTGGGAATACATTTCTACTGGCAAAGTTTATTGATGATAACTGTATAATGTACAATTCCCACAGAATGTAAAATTGGGGGGATTCTAGGCACAGTATATTATCATGATGCAGAAAACAGATACTTATATCAAAACAGTATAGTTGTTCTCTGTTGAACCTTATACAAAATATCAGAGACTAAAAAAATATGGCTCAAAATGATGTGCCAAATATTGATAAAATTGAACTAATATAATATGAAGGTGGAATTTTAACTGAAATGTGCTTTAATTTATCTCCACGTGTATTTTTTTTTTGTAATCAATTATTATGAACTCAGATTACCTTGTGAAAGCTTAAGTAGAAATCATTCTATGCAAGCTTTCTAAGAAAGTGATCTTGTATTCTGTAATCTTTTATGCATTTCACCAAAAATACTTGATATGCATTTTAATCACATTTTATTAATCAAACTAAAGATTTATCAGAAAGCCCTCAATACTACAGATTTCTTTGGCGCTGGTTTGGCCTAAAGTTGAAACACCTTCCAGAAACCCAACCTTGGGAGTGGGACTTCTCTTGTCTACTAGGCTCTACTTCTACATTTCCAGTTTTTGAACAAATGAAGTCCTTTATATCTTTAGTATGCTAACAACTGATCAGTAAAATACATTAAAATGCTCCTAAGGAAAAAGGAACAAAGAGTGAATTAGCACAGGCTTAAAAATGAAATGAAAGAACATTACCTTAAAAATTCAAATATTATAATGACCCCCCCAGGGTAAGAGGAGGGAGAAGGTCTTTACACAGCAAGGGGAATAAAATAGAAGTGGGAGGAGAATACCATAAGATTTAAAAAAAAATTTTTTTTAACGTTTATTTATTTTTGAGACAGAGACAGAGCATGAACAGGGGAGGAGCAGAGAGAGGGAGAGACAGAATCTGAAACAGGCTCCAGGCTCTGAGCTGTCAGCACAGAGCCCAACGCGGGGCTCGAACTCACGGACCGTGAGATCATGACCTGAGCCGAAGTCGGACGCTTAACCGACCAAGCCACCCAGGCGCCCCCCATAAGATTTTTTAAATAAAGCATAGGGAATTAACATCTCACGAAAGCTGATATCCAAATGACCGACCAACATATGAAAAGGTGTTCGGTCGCATTCATCATATGGAAAATGCAAATTGAAACCAATTGCAATACCACTGCATACACACCAGTGTGGCTGGAAAGAAAAGAGGTGGAAAATATCAAGTGTTGGTGACATTGTAGAGCCAATGGAACCCTTTTACACTAATGACAGGTGTATAAATTGGCACAACCACTTTGGAGACCTGTTTGGCATTATATACTGAAGTTAAACATGTGCGTATTTATGACCCCAAAATTCCACTCTTAGGAACCAACAGCAATGCTTACGTGTGTGACATATGTTCACCAGAAGACATTTACAAGAATGTTTATAACGGTACTATTTCAAATAGCCCCCAAATGAAAACTCAATGCACAAATGTTCAACAGTAAGGCGGAGAAAGTGTGGTATGTTCGCACACCATTCACATGCCGAATCGCAGTAACAATGAGGGTTCTAACTAACACACAACAGTGTGCATGGATCTCACGAATACACTGTTGGGTGAAAGAAACCAGATACAAATGAACACATACTGTGTGCTTTCACTTATTCATATTATCAAAACTGGTAAAACTAGCCTATGCTGTTAGAAGTTACAAAGGTGACTTGGTTGAGAGGTGGGGTAGTAATTGAAAGGGAATGCAAGGGGATTTCTGGTTGCTAGTCTTGGTTAGCATCTCAGTTTAGGTGCTAGTTATACAGGTGTGATCAGGTTTTTAGAATCCATCAAGTAGCACGCTTAAGATGTGTGCACTTTCCGGTACGTATGTTGTGTTTCAAAAAAGTTTTTTAAAATAAGGAAGGAATGAGGGACACCTGGCTGGCTTAGTTGGGAGAGCATGTGACTTTTGCTTTTTTAATGTTTATTTATTTTTGAAAGAGAGAACATGCCTAAGAGTGGGGGAGAGACAGAGAGAGAGGGAGACAGAGGATTCTAAGCAGGCTCCTCACTGACATGCTCAAGCTCACCATGAAACCACGACCTGGGCCGAAGTCGAAGTCGGATGCTAAAGGGACTGAGCCCCCCAGGAGCCCTTGAGCATGAGATTCTTGATCTCCAGGTTGTAAGTTTAAGCCCCACACTGGGTGCAGAGATTACTTAAAATTTAAAAATCTTAAAAAAATAAAATAAAGGAAATTGGGACACCTGGGTTGGCTCAGTCAGTTCAGTGTCTTGACTTCAGCTCAGGTCCATGATCTCACAGCTGGTGGGTTCAAGCCCATGTCGGGCTGTGTGCTGACAGCTCAGAGACTGGAGCCTTCTTCAGATTCTGTGTCTCCCTCTCTCTCTGCCCCTCCCCTGCTCATGCTCTCTCTCTGCCTCTCAGAAATAAATAAAATAACTTTTAAAAATTAAAAATAAACATTAAAAAAGGAAATAAGTAAGTATATAAGTAAAATAAGGAGGGAATGAAAATGACACTATTAACAGGGAAGTATAAAAATGGGTTCCACGACAGGACCTCTACTTGTCATGCTAGGAGCAGCACGCCCTTAAGATTCCCTTGAGGAATGGTCCTCTTGAGAGAGGTTGGGTTTTACTTTTCTCTTCTTTTCTTTTCTTTTTTTTTTTTATTTTTTGTTTATTTTTTAAAAAAAATTTTTTAACGTTTATTTATTTTTGAGACAGAGAGAGACAGGGCATAAACAGGGGAGGGGCAGAGAGAGAGGGAGACACAGAATGGGAAGCAGGGTCCAGGCTCTGAGCCATCAGCCCAGAGCCCGATGCAGGGCTGGAACTCACGGACCGCGAGATCATGACCTGAGCTGAAGTCGGACACTAAACCGACTGAGCCACCCAGGCGCCCCTAATGTTTATTTATTTTTGAGAGAGAGACAGAGCACAAGCAGGGAAGGGACAGAGAGAGGGAGACACAGAATCCGAAGCAGGCTCCAGGCTCTGAGCTGTCAGCACAGAGCCCAACTCAAGGCTTGAACCCACGAACCATGAGATCATGACCTGAGCCAAAGTCGGACACAACCAACTGAGCCACCCAGGCGCCCCTTGACTTTCTTTTCTGACAGCTGGTGCTACTCTCTGATAGTATCAACCAGCACATCACAGACTTTGCATTATTTGGAATCAGCTCACAGATTTTTAACTAAGGGTTGAGAAGGAAGGAAGAAAGAAGAAGAAGAAAAACAAATCATGGCCATGACGCTTTCCCATGACGTTTCCACGTGTGTATTCTGTTTGTAAATCACATTAATCACCCTAAAACCTAAAATATAGCCGCTAGAGCACCATAAATGCTTTTACATGGGGAGTGGGGATATGCGCTGTTCTTTGCAGCACTGTAATGCAAATACAGGATTGGGGGGTGATCATAAAGAACACAAAATGTCAAATTTGATAGGGATATATATATACACACACACATATAATGTGTATATATCATGTGTGTATATATCATATATGTATATATATAGGAATATACATATATATATAGGGATATATATATACACACATATATAGGGATATATATTTGTGTATATATCATGTGTGTATATATCATGTATGTATATATCATGTGTATATATATGCATGAGTATGCACAAAATGGTAGGAAACTTACCGATATTTATAATAAGATATTCAAAAACAAAAGGCAGGAACTTAAGCAGGTAAACTGAAAACATCAACATGAGCTAATGCTTTACGGAAAGGTTTCTCAACCTCAACACTATTGACACTTGGCATCAAATAATTCTTTGGTGGTGGTGGCTGTCCTGCGTGTTATAGGAAATGTAGCAGCATCCCTGGCTATCTAGTGTGTAGACACTAGATGCCAGTACCAAGTCTCCTCTCCCCAGTCATGACAAGTAAAAATGGCCCCGAACTTTGCCAAATGCCTTGTGGGGGACAAATTTTCCCAGGTTGAGACCCATGCTTTATGGATCATTGTATCTTTGGTTCTGCCATTCCTACTTCCAAAAGTCACAGTAATGTCTGGAGTGCAACATAGACTCCATGTTCTGACCCATCTCACTATTTTCCATGAAAAGGAGCCAGAGTTCCTTGGTGGATATTGGACCCAGTCTTAGAGAAAAAGCAAGATAGGCTGAAAACATTCTGATACTGTCAGAAAGTAAGAACACTTTTAGAAAGTTCTTCTAGATTAGTGTTAAAAGAGGATTCCCACTGTTAAGGTAGAGAAAAACTAAACAAATTTATAAAGATAATTAATAGTAATAATAGAGTCCACTGGGATAAGTTATGTCTATCAAAAGCATTATGATATAAAAATGGGTCATAAAATGAATATATAAGGAAGTTTGTAGTAAACACAACAGTTTACAGTATTGTTACAAACCCTTCTGTGCCCTCCCCAAAGCTGTTTATTAATCTATTTAAAGTAATACAATTTCCGTTCTAATTTTAGATAACACCTAATATACTAATCACAACTGATAAATAGAAATAGGAAGGAAACCATTTTTAGGATTGCTTATACAAATCTTACAATTTCAGAGTTGCTTGTAAGTCTTAAGTAAGTCGTTACTAGGACATATATTAATCATTTAGAATAGAAGCCGTTTTGGGGCACCTGGGTGGCTCATTCGGTTAAGCACCTGACTCTTGATTTTGGCTCAGGTCATGACCTCATGCTTCCTGAGACTGAGCCCTGCAGAGGGTTCTGCACTGATGACGTGGAGCCTGCTTGAGATTTTCTCTCTCTCCTTCTCTCTCAACCCCTCCCCTGAGCTCTCTCTCTCTCTCTCTCTCAAAACAAACATCAGAATAGAAGCTGGTTTGCTTTGGTCGGTTATAGTTCTGTCCAGCATCAGTGTTGGAGTAGGAGACCCCTGGATTTCCTAATGGATGACCTTAAGGATGAACCCGTCCTAACAAAAGGTGACCAGGAGATTGTCTGGAGGAGCTAAATGGGAGCGTAAGGCTAACCCTTACTGTCACAGAGTTGTTCTACTAACCCTGCCACACCAGGGGATACTGTCAATGGTGAAGCTATTCAAGAGCATGTGTATGAAGGCCAGCTGTTAATGAAGCTAGCTTAACTTCAACTTCAGAAAGAGGTGAATGCCTATTAATTGAGAAATAAATAGAATTCAGCTAACTCATTTCCAAGTTGGGGGGGGGGGGGGGGAAGGAGGCCTGAACACAAGAGTGAGCACACACTCCACAAACCAACCGTCCCTCATTTCCACGATTCCCCCAGCTTCTGCCCCTGGGCATCCCCTCCATTTCCCTGCTTCTAAGACAAGGAGGAAGAAGACAACAACAACAACAACAAAAAACATTGCAAGGACCTTTTTGGGTTTAGGCCAGACTTCCTGGGACAATCTGTCATGACCAGAGGGCTATAACATGCTTTCTGAAATGGGTTTTTGATAGAGTGTGCTGTTACATAGTAAATGATATTAAGGGTTAGCCATGACTACCCTGTGAACATTCATTCGATTTTCCTTTGGGAAATAAATTCACATCTATAATCACATATTTTGGTAAAATGACCTAGTCTTCAGTGCCAGGGGATACCTTCCATTTCCTGTGGCCATAGTGATTAGTTCAGGGATGAGTGTGTGATCCAATTCAGATCAGTGAGACAGAGAAAATGCCAGGATTTGTAGAGAAAAGGACCAGAAAATGGTGGCACAGTGTGAGGGGGCGAGGTTCTCAGGCCAGAAACAGCCATGAAGCCATTTTGCTGCCATTAAGGGAACGGACCTGACGATAAAGGAACAGCCAAAAGGTGTAAAAACCTGAGACTCGGAGTTTGAGTCTCGGGCTCTTAGTGTACCCAGAGCCAGGGCTAAATCCAACTATTCAGTTCTGGAAATGAATTCTCTCCATGTTCTTTTAAAAATGGAAGCCAGTATGTGAAGAGTTTTCAATGACTTGCAACATAAAGTATCTTAACAAATATGGTATGTTCCCCAAATCTTTAGAAAACACACAAAACATGAAAACCAACCCTGCCATCACCTCTGTAGAGGGACCCTAGGAGTCTAGGTTAGGAGAAGGCTTCCTTTCCATTGTGTATGCAAATGAACTGCTTTTATTTTCTCTTTGCTTTTAACTGTGTGTGTCTTCTTCAGTGAAAAAAAAAAAGTAGCTGAAGTTTTTAATAAACATGTCTTAAATCTGTGGTTGTCAAATGTAGGGCAGTTGCATCCAAATCACTCCAAGAGCTAGTTCAGACCACAGGTTTTCCCTTGGAGCGTCTGATTCAGTGGGTCTGGGACAAGACCCAAGAACCTGTATGTTTTCCATTTCTCCCACTGATTCCGATGGCCAGTCAAGTAAGGACATTATTCAAATTTGTGGTTCTCAGCCCTGGCTGCACATTGGGATAGCCTGGGAGAATTTCCAGAAGTACCCATGTGCGAGTGCTGCCCCAGAACCAGAAGAATCAGGGAAGATTCTCTGGGGATGGTATCATATAAAGCTCCCTAGGCTAAACCTTTAAAAATCGAGTAACATTAGCTGTTGGAGAAGAGCTAGAGCAATTGTGATTCTCATCCATTGCTGGTAGGAATATGAATTAATATAACCATCTTGGAAAATGCTTGACATAATGTCTTCCTTACAACCAAGCAATTCCACTCCTAGGTATATGTCCAAGAGAATTGGGTGTCTGCAGCACCAAAAGACATGTACAAGGTTATTCACAGAAGCTTTATTTGTAATCACCCAAAACTGGGAACAATCCAAATGGCCATCAACAGTAGAATGAATTTCTAGAGTTGAGACACAAGAAAGACTTAATTTTAAAGAAAATGTTTATTACTTAAATTTATGTATTATCTATAGCAGATACACTGGACAGAATAAAAAGCTACAGAGAGTTGTATGTGGAAAGTAAGTTTCCGCCTCATCCCTGCCCTGTAATCACTCGGTTTCCCTTCCCAGAGCAATTGTTAACGGTGTCTTCCAGAGATATTTCATGCACAGAAAGACCCATCTGTTTCACCCGGAAAAAAAAGCAAACAGTAGAATAAATAAACTGTGATATATTCATATGTTGGAATACTACCTAGCATATAATATATATATTACATATAAAAGAGCAAACTGTACATGCAACAATATACTACCTAGCATATAATGTATATATTACATATAAAAGAGCAAACTGTACATGCAACAATATAGATGGATCACATAGACATTATATTCGGTTAAAAAACCAGAATGCGGGGGTGCCTGGGTGGCTCAGTTGGTTGAGCATCCAACTTTGGCTCAGGTCATTGTCTCACAGCTCGTGAGTTTGAGCCCCGGATCTGGCTCTGTGCTGACAGCTCACAGCCTGGAGCCAGCTTCAGATTGTGTCTCCCTTTCTCTCTCTCTCTCTCTCTCTCTCTCTCTCTCTCTCTCAAAAATAAATAAACATTAAAAACACTTTAGGGTGCCTGGGTGGCTCAGTCGGTTAAGTGTCCAACTTCAGCCCAGGTCATGGTCTCGCAGTCCATGAGTTCAAGCCACGCATCGGGTTCTGTGCTGACAGCTCAGAGCCTGGAGCCTGCTTCGGATTCTGTGTGTCTCCCTCTCTCCCTCTCTCTGCTCCTCCCCTGCTAACACTCTGTCTCTCTCTCTCTCTCTCTCTCTCTCTCTCAAATAAACATTAACCAAAAAATTTTTGTTTAATTAAAAAAAACAACAGAATGCATATTGTACGATCTTATTTAAATGAAATTTAAGAGCAGACAAAATTTGTCCAGGGTGATAGGTATCAAGAGAGTGGTTACCTCTGGGGAGGCCTCTGGGGTCCTAGAAATGTTCTATATTTTGATCTGATGGTGTACCCAGGTAGTTGGCCTTGTGAAAATTCACAAAGCTGCACGCTTGAGATTAGTGTACTTCGCTGAACATGTGTCATATTTTAATACAAAGTAAAAATAAAAACAAGCAGGAAAAAAACATAATGACTCTAACTGGCAGCCAGGATTGAAAGCTACTGTTTTGTAGCCTGCAGCCTCAAAACGGCATTTAACAAATAGGTCACACTCTGCTTTGTTAATGAGATTTACCTTGTACCTCTTATTTCTCTGAACCCCTTCTTTCAGTGGACCCACCCTGAAACTTGCCTTTTCATCGCCAATCCCCACTGGCCTGGGGGTTAGTGGGAAAGAGTGGAACGAAATGCTATAAATGTGGAACTATTTCTCTAAACCTCTATTTTGAATTATAAGAATGTCTTACGCAATAATAGCACTGGGAAGGATAATTGACATCCAAAATTTATCTGGATCTTTTTCTCTCCTGTGATATTTTCTGAACCGTGATATGGATTATGACTTGCTTTGTAAACACTGTACAACGAAGAGGTTTCTTAGCACCACAGTCTGAAAGTGCATTTGATCTGAAAATATCTAGCCCTGCCTTCAAATTCTGCTCACAGCTACCTGACTAGGAAGCCAATTGCATTAACGGCATTACAGCCTCAGCTCTAGCACATTCTTAATCAAGTGCCATACCTTGGGAGGAAACCAGGGCTGGCTGAGGCTTCTCGATTCTGTCCAATGCCGGCATCTGAAATGAAAGCAAGTGGTCACATTTTTTGCTTTCAGGTTAAAGGTGTCTGTTCAGTTTCTGGAATGAATAGAAATCCTGTTCAAGATTAGGATTATACAATTCTTAGGACCTCCCCTATTTAAGGTTGGAACCTTCTTTTCCAAGTAGTTGGTCTTATCACTGACCCTAGAAAATACTCTTTTCCTTATTTCAACAATGATTATGAAACGCTACTCTGTAAAGGAATGTGGTCAGAATGCCAAGCAAATAAGGCCTAGCCTTAACCCTTATGGGGTTTTTCAGAGGCGTATCATATGTGCAGAAGTGAACATACTATGTTGCAGACTAAGCAAGAGTTTAAAAATGTAGTTCAAGGAAAGCGGCCCCAGGGTTCAGATGTGGCTGGGATCACTTCAGATTAGGAGGAAATAGCCAGGAGTCCCTCTTGACAGTCTCTACCCCATTTCAGCTTTATATAAAGAGCTGTAAGAGGGCAAGAATAATTGAAAAGCGATTCAAACCCTACCAGAACCTCCTGAAGAGCATCAAAGGGAACACAAGAGATCAATTAGAACAAGTCCCACACCCCCCTTCATTTCTCTTTGCCCACACACTGCGGTTCCAAGAGCCAAGTGAGCAAAAGGATGGAGCGTGGGAGACTGACAACCCCGTGCTCATCACTCCTGTCCTGTAACAGATGGCTTCTGTCATCTTCTACCATAAGCCTTTGATGTCGCTCCTCCTTCCTCTGTGCCCATAAAACAGTAAGAATACTAATATCTCACACTCGAATGACACTAGTGGTGTGGTTAGCCTGAGTACTTTTCCATTTACTTTTCGCAACCACCCTGTGAGGTAGATGTCACTCGTGTCCGTTTTACAGATGAAGAAACCAAGGCACAGAGGAGTTCAGTAGCTGGCCAGGTTCACACAGCTGGTACATGGTATGAGCCAGAACCTGAATCTGGATGCTGAGCCCATGCTTCTAGATTATATTCAAATTCTAGGGCACTGCTCCTTGGGCAAGGCATTCCATGACAATGGGAGCTGATGCTTACAACCCACGCTCTCATTTAGCCTCAAAGTATTTCTGAATATGTTGCCTTCAGCAAAGGCAATCTGGAGCAGGAAGAACAAAGCTGGAGACATCATACTGCCTGGTTTCAAAGTATACAACAGAGCTATAGTGATCAAAACAGTATGGTACTGATGGAAAAACAGACATTTAGACCAATGGAACAGAATAGAGGGCACAGAAATAAATACATGCACGTATAGTCAACTGATCTTTGACAGGGTGCCACAAACAAACAATTGGGAAAGGATGACCTTTTTAACAAATGATATTGGGAAAACTGTATATCCATATGCAGAAGAAATGAAATGGAACCATGATCTCATGCTATATACAAAAATCAACTCAAAATGGATTAAAAACTTAAACATAAGACCTAAAGTTATAAAAGTACCAGGAGAAAACATAAAGGTAAACTTGTTGACATTGGTCTGGGCGCTGATTTTTTTGGATGTGACCCCAAAAGCAATAGGCAATGAAAACAGAAATGGACAGCTGAGGCTGCATCAAAGTGAAAAGCTTCTGCATAGCAAAAGAAACAATCCACAGAGTGAAGGCAACCTACAGAATGGGAGAAAATATTTGCAAACCATGTATCTCATAAGGAGTTAATATCCAAAATATAACAAGGAACTCAGACAACTCAAAGCAAGCAAACAGCCTGAATTTTAGAAATGGTTAAAGGATCTGAATAGACATTTCCCAAAGGAAGACATAGAAATGGGCAACAAGTATAGGAAAGGTGCTCAGTGTGACTCATCACCAGGGAAATACAAATGAAACTACATACCTCATACTTGTTGGTCTGCTGCTATCAGGAAAACAAAACATAAGTATTGAGAATGTGGAGAAAAGGGAACCTTTGTGCACTTTTGGTAGTCACTATGGAAAGCAGTATGGAGGTTCCTCAGAATGTAAAAATAGAGCTATAAGTCTAGCAATTCCACCGCTGGGTAGATGTCCAAAAGAAAATTAAATCACAATGCTGAAGAGATATCTGTACTCACCTATTTATTGCAGCATTGTTCACAATAGCCAAGATACTGGAGCACCATAAGCGTCCATTGATGGATGAACGAATAAAGAAAATGTAATACACACACAGACACACACACACACGTTGGAATATTAGCTTTTAAAAAGAAGGAATTCTCATCATTTGCAATAATGTGGATGAAACTGGAGGACATTATGCTAAGTTAATTAAATAAGCTAGACACGGGGGCACCTGGGTGGCTCAGTTGGTTAAGCGTCCAACTTCAGCTCAGGTCACGATCTCATGGTTCGTGAGTTCGAGCCCCACGTCGGGCTCTGGGCTGATGGCTCAGAGCCTGGAGCCTGCTTCCGATTCTGTGTCTCCCTCTCTTTCTGCCCCTCCCCTGTTCATGCTCTGTCTCTCTCTGTCCCAAAAATAAATAAACGTTAAAAAAAAAAATTTAAATAAGCTAGACACAGAAAGACAGGTACTGAATAGTGTCACTTCTGTGTAGAATTTACAGGAGTCAAACTCTTAGAAGCAGAGAGCAGAGTGGTGGTTGCCAGGGGCTGAGTAGTGAGGGAAATGAGCAAATGTTCATTGAAGGGCATAGAGTTTCAGATATGCCAGAGGAGTAAATTCTGAGTAGCTCAGGTACAGCATGGTGACGGCAGTTAACCATACTGTATGGTATACCTGAAATTTGCTAAGAGAACAGATTTTAATTGTTCTTACACAAAGTAGTAATAGTGAGATGATGGGTATGTTAATCAGCTTGATTAAACAATTCAAAGTGTATACATAAATCAAATCACATTGTGCACTTGAAGTATATACGATTTTTATTTGGCAATTATATCTTAGTAAAGCTGGGAAAAAATGTTACCCATTCATGTCTGTTGGTGCCACGTCCACATTTAGAGTATTAAAGACAGTCTGTGACTCCCAGGGGCCATTAGAAATCCCATATTATTGGGGCACCTGGGTGGCTCAGTTGGTTACGTGTCCAAATCTTGGTTTCAGCTCAGGTCACGATCTTGTGGTTTCATGAGTTTGAGCTCCACGTTGGGCTCTGTGTGAGCAGCACGAAGCCTGCTTGGGATTCTCTCTCTCCCTCTCTCTCTGCCCCTCCCCCACTTGTGTGCGCGCGCGCCCTCTCTCTCTCTCTCTCTCTCTCTCAAAATAAATAAATAAACTTAAAAAGAAATCCCCTGTTATCTGCCTTGACCAGAGTATGGGCTCAATAAACATCTGATTCTTTTTTCCTGTATCCCATCCCCTTGCCAGTGCCTACCACGATGCCCTGCCCATACTTGGTAATCCAAAAATATTACTTGAATTGAAGACAATAAAGACACTAAATAAATTTACTCCAGAATTTTAGGCACAAGCTCTAGATACCACTTTCATTTCTCAGACTACACTTTGCATATTTTGTGCTGTAAAACAAATAATAAATAATGTCAGGAAAGCTTATCACAGAGCTTTCAGATGAATTATGGCAGACTAATAGCCATCTTGCCCCAAAATAACATCTGAACTAATGCATTATTATGATTACTCTCAGCCTCTGGGTGAATTTAAATCATTTTTCTTCTTCCTCTCTCTCTTAGGAAAAGCAATGATTAACCTGTTTGTGATAGATTGGAACTGGAAAAATAAGACTCATGACCACAGAGCATGACTAATGGTCAGAGAAAGGGACCAGCAATACCCACAGAGCTCTGTCCTTGGCTCCCCATTTATTCTTGTGCCTCTGCCCCGGTCCTCATGCCACATGGTCTGTGTGCTTTGGGCTCTGTGTTCTGTCATGTGTGGCGAGAGCTGCTGGATTCCCTGCCCAGACTCTGCTGCTGTAAATCATGGCTGCTCGGGGCTGAGTGTGCTGTGTGCCGACATTGGAACTGCCAATATTTAGAATACCGCAGACAAGCTTCTGCTGCAGGCTTCTCCTTTGGATCTAAAAAGTACCCTTTAAAAAAAGGCATTGAAATACTGGGTGGGGGGGGCGTCTAAGTCTTAATAGGATGAATTCTAAAGCACTATTCAATCAGGAAAACTAAACTTGAGATGATTTTGAGGTTACCTTTTAGGGCATAGGATGTGGATTTCCAACTTTATAGAAATAGGGGTTCTATCTTAGGGGGAGAACTTTTAGAAACTGAGAAAGAAGCCTATATACTTTCTCCTAAAATATTCCTCCTGTAGTTGGGGTGCCTGGGTGGCTCAGTCAGCTACGCGTCTGACTCTTGATTTTGACTCAGGTTATGATCTCATGGTTAGTGAGTTCGAGCCCAACATCAGGCTCTGCACTGACAGCATGGAGCCTGCTTGAGATTCTTTCTCTCTCTCTCTCTCTCTCTCTGCCTGCCCCCGCCCCTCTCAAAATAAACAAACAAAAAATATATTCCTCCTATGATCAATTAAGTCAAGGCATTTTGGTGCAAGGATGACTCCTTAGGGATTATATATATCCCTTTCTCTAATATGCTCTGGCCTGGAGCCTAAACCCCAGGCCTAGTCTGACTTGTTTGTGTTCTGTATCAACCAAGACCAACAACAGATCACATTTATGAAGTCTGTGCTAACGCCAGCCACTGTTCCAACACGTTGTTGTCACTTTCAGTTTCACAACAACCCAATGACATAGGATTTACATCCCCCTTCTGCCCCATTTATGGCTGAACAAAATGAGACACAGGGAGGTATGGTGACTCCTTGTAGGTTGTAGATTGGTGGCAGAGCTGGGATTCAAACATAGCTCACCCCTTAAAGGCTGTGGTGTGGCTATACTAAGAAGGAATATTGGTCAATGATGGTGAGAATAAGGGAAGGATGAGGTAGAAGAAATGAGACGACACAGGAAATCAAAGACGGCTGCAGGTTCTTTGCCACTTCTCCCTTCAAGATATGGAGTCTATCTGGGCTGGCCCTGTGATTGTTTTGACTGGTAGAATGTGGCACAAGAGTCATTGTATGAGACACAGACCTAAGTTTTAAGAGGCCTAGTGGCTTCTGCCTTTCTCCTGTTGGAAGTCAGATGTAAGGAAGCCCAGAGTATCTTGCTAGAGAGAGAGAGGTCACGTGGAGAAGACTGGAGAATGAAACATCTTATGGAGGGGAGACCATGTGGAGGAGGAAAGAGGCACCCCAGCCGATAGTACCAAGCCCCCCGCCCCCAGTCCTGTGAGAGAGGGCTTCATGGACTTCGAGTGCAGCCCAGCTGCCAGCCAAATGGAATCATGTGAGTAACTCTAAGTGAGACCAACAGAGGAACCACCCAGTCGACCCATGATAGAGTAAGAAATAATAAATCTTGTTTTAAGGCACAGAGTTTTAGAATGGTTTGTCACACCGCAATAAGCAACTGATACAGATGGTTATTGAATTACTTGAACTTAAAGTTCCTTCTTGCACTGAAAGTTTATGGCTCATGAAGTGAGATAAGCATATTTGGGTGGAGCAGAGTGCCAGACCGAGAAGTAAGTTGGGACCAGATGAGGAGGGCCTTCAGTGCCAAGCCGAGGAATTGGAACTGTAGCTGGTAGGTTCTGGAGATTTCTGAGGAGGGAAGTGATATGAGGAGATTGGTTTTGTTTTGTTTTTGTTTTTTTTTTTTTTTTGGAAGATTAACATAGCAGCAGCATATGGAACAGACGTGAACATACAGAACACATGTGAGAGAGAAGAAGGCAGAAAGACCTGATTGCTGAACAAAAAGCATGCAGTTAAAAATTACTGAGCAAGAAGCCACAAAAGGCAGAATCAAATATTCCATCTTTAAGGCACAGATGTTTTCTGCCTTAACTATAGACTCCATTAACTCTTTATCTTTTCCAACGATGAGTGTTCTTACTTTCAAACATTCATGGGAAGATACATGGTGTGTGATTAAGAGCCTGGGTTTTGAAATAAGAAAACTTTGGTTGTAAGTCTGTTCTCTGTCACCTTCTTGCTGTGTGACTGTGAGAAATTACTGCACCTTGATATGTCTTACCTTCCTTGCTGTAAAGTACAAATAATGGTATGCCTCATTGTGGGTGTTACAAAATAGGGACAGATGATGTCTGATGCGCGATGGTTGGTAAATAATGCCTGAGTAATACAAATACTATGATGGTTGTTTCTCTCTCACAGAGCAGCCCACGTTAGGAGTTTCAGGTTGGTGGGTGGCTCTTCTTTTTTGTTTTTTCTTTTGTTTTGTTTTTCCCCTTCACCTATTTCACCTGCCCCCCCCCCCCCCGCCCCCACCACATTCCCTCTGGTAACCATCTATATTGTTCTCTAGAGTTAAGGTTATTCTGGTCATGGCCATTCCCAGCAGAAGGGAGGTGAAGGAGTATGGAGGAGCACATCTAAGAAGTTTTATGGGGCTGATCTAGAAGTGGCACACACTTTACTCATATTCCATTGACAAGAACTTAGGCACATGGTCACAGAGGCTGCAAAGAGGGCTGGAAAATCCCAGCTACAGTTCCATTCAGCGAAGACAGAAGGAGAAAGAGGACTTGGGTACTAGTTAACATGATGGAACTACTAAACCAGCCTGTAAATATCTACCATCAAACTATACTCATCTCTTGGGTTGTAGACTAAGCATCAGGAGTTTAAAATTTTCCACAAGTGACTCTCATGTACAGCAAAGTTTGAGGGCCACTGGCTTAAGCCACCACTACCAGGGTTTGTTATTACTGGCAGCTCAGAGCATTTCTAACTCATAGGTTTTCTGAGGAAGGGCTTCTCAACCTTGTGTGAACATGGTGGGGTGGGGGTGGGGAGAGGGCTTTAAAATTTGTCAGTGCCCAGTGTGCATTCCAGACCAATCATATCTGAATTTCTGGGAGTGGACCTCAGCCATCAGTGGTGTTGAAAGCTCTCCAGGTGATTCCATTGCACAAGGAAGTTTGAGAACCACCACACTCAGAAGAGGAAAATTATTAGAGATTTGTCTCTTGGGCACTTCTCTGTCTCTTGGGTTAAGCCCACAATTTTCAAACTTTCATGAGCATGGATATCACCTGGGGTCCTTGTTAAAATGCAGACGCTGATTCAGTAGGTCTGGGGTAGGGCCTGAGATTCTGTACTTCTAATAAGTTCCCTGGTGAGGCTACTAGTTCATGGACCACTCCTCAAGCAGCCAAGGATTAAGCGACCATATCCATTTCTGGAACTCTTACAATTCAGCAGTTACAGGAATAAAGATTTTTGATAATTAGTAAAGACCAGTATATACTTTATTGTTCTTTCCTTCAACAGAACTATCATCCCATAAAAATACAATGAATATTTTCATGTTTCAAAGTACTCCATGAGACATTCCAAAAAGGAAATATTTGATAGATATCTTGTCTTTGAGAAAAAATGACTTGACCTTTTGTCCAAGGAAGTTAGAGAACTGTGGGAAAAGAGAGTTTGTCATCATCTTTTATTTTAAAATAAAGTTTTCATTTTAACAAATTTATTGGTCTTTAATAAGAAGCATGGACAATAATTTTAGAGGAAAATGAAGGAATGCTCTTTTAAAGATGACACTAAATACAGACCACAAAGGAAATTGGTAAGTTTACCCTGGAATTAAAACTTTTGTGCATCAGGGCGCCTGGATGGCTTAGTCAGTTAACTGTCCAGCTCTTGATTTTAACTCTCACAGTTGGTGAGTTCGAGAAATTGTGTTCACTTGATTACAGAATACCTATCTTTTGCTTATTTTATTTTATTTTATTTTAGATTATTTATTTTGAGAAAGAGAGCAGGGGAGGGACAGAGAGAGAGGGAGAGAGAGAGAATTCCAGGTAGGCTCCACACTATTAGTGTGGAGCCCAATGCAGGGATTGATGTGGGGCTCGAACTCATGGAACCATAAGATCATGACCTGAGCTGAAACAAGACTTGGATGCTAAACCTGCTGAGCCACCCAGTTGTCCCTTTTTAAATTAATGTTTTAAAATAAGCATTATGTGCACATACTTAACAATTATTTTGTACTTAAAGATTTGTAAGTAAAAAAACCAAAGCCCATCATCACACTCAGTCCCTCTCTTGATTCCTGTTCCCCAGTGGCAACCACATTCACCTCTTTGGCTCTTTCTTCCAATATTTAAGTGAATAATTCTTAAATTGTAATTTTGATTTATCAATTTTAACTCTTACCTATTGACTTCCCACCAGATGACTTCCCACCATTGTATAGTAGATTAAAATTGGCTCATCCTCTCCTTCCTAGTCCCCACCCTTCCAAACACACACACACACACACACACACACACACACACACACACACACACCTGCATACATCCATTTGCAAGTGTATCAAACAACTGTCAATTCCGTTTCCCCCCAGGGAAAGTACCTTTCTCCCAGAGATTTCTGGCCCTTCCCTGGGATGATTCCCAGGAATTCCCTCTGCCCTCCTCTTTGCTAGGTTTCATGATGTCCTCTTAAGCGGTCAACTCCCTGGCAGATCATCCTCACGCTCAGTTGACACGTTGGCCAGATGGAGAATTCCAGTTTGAAAATCATTCCCCTGGGATATTTTCAGGTACTGCTCCACTGTCTTTTAGTGCAGAAGACTTCTTAGTTCTTTTCCTATTTCACAGCCCCTTCATTCTCAGCTGGTTTTTGTTGGGTTGGTTGGTTTTGGTTTTCATCTTGTATTGTTTTCCTTTGTTGTTGTTCTTGTTGTTTGCCAGTTTCTCTTCTTGTTGATGATGTCTGTGTGTTGATATGCCTCACGGTTAAGTTCTCCAGATGTCTTTTCCTCTTCATCTGAATCCACTGCTTAGCTAATCTCAATCAGTCCCAACATGTTAAATTCCACCTCTTTGTTGATGGCTTGTGGATTTGTATCTCCGGCCTGGAGGTCTCCCCTGATGCCATGCTCAGATAAGCAACTGCCTCCTAACCATCCCAAATGCCTAATAGGCGTGTCAGACTTTACATCCCCAGAACTAATGTCTTCATTCCTCCCCCTCCACATGTACTCTTCTCACAGTCTTTTCATTTCAAGAAATGGTGACCCTGTCCTTTCAGCTGCTCAGGCCAAAAAACAGGCCAGGTCATCCCTGACTCTTTTTCTCTCACATTCCACATACAATCTGTCTGCAAATCCGGATCTCTGTGAAATGTTTCCTAATCCTAATCACTTCTCACTACTTCCTCTGCTTACTGTCCATGTTCAAGTCACCATCGCCTTATTCCTGCACATTAGCAAGAGACCCCTAACTAGTCTCTCTATTCTACCTTGGTCCCCCATAGTCGTTTCTGGACACAGCACCTAGAAAAGGAGTCTAACGTAAGTCAGATCATGTCACTCCTCTGCTCAGATGCTCTAGTGCCTTCCCATCTACAAAGTCTGGAACCATCTTCTGTCCCTTATCCTCAGCTCTCTGATTTAATCTCCTATTACTTTCTCTTTGCTTACTCCAGTCATTCACACTGCCGTCCTTGCTATGTAAACATGGGCCTTCCTGGGCACTTGCTATTATCTCCTTCTGGAGTGCCATTTTCCCAGATAGCCCTGTGGCTCACTCCCTTGCTCTCCCTTGAAATGTGACCCCCCTGACTGCCTGGATTAGTTTCCTGTGGCTCCTGTAACAAATGACCACAACTGGATGGCTTAAATCAACATAAATGTATTCCCTCACAATCTGGAGGCCATAAATCTGAAATCAGGATCACTAGGCCAAAACCAAGATGTCAGCAGGGCTGTGCATCATCTAGAGGCTCATCATCTAGAGGAGAATTGGTTCCTTGCCCTGGACAGCTTCTGGTACTACCAGCAATCCTTGACTTGGAGCCACATGACTGCAATCTCTGCCTCTTCCTCTTCTGTGTGTAATCATCTTCCCCTTCCTCTCATTATGGACACTTATAAGTGGATATAAGGCCCACCCTAGATAAACCAAGATAGTTTCCCTATGTTAAGGTCCTTAATCACACCTTCAAAGACTTTTTTCAAATAAGGTAAAATTAACCAGTTCCAGGAATTAGGATGTGAATCTTTGGGGGGGGGGGGGAGAGTATTTTTTAGCCTACAACAGTTTGCCCTCTGGCCCCCAAAGATTGATGCGTCTCCCACATCTATACCCAATTCATACATTTACAAGTCTCAACTCATTAAAGCATCCATTCAAGGCCAAAATCTCATCTAAATTTTTATCAGCTTCCAAGTCCCAAAACTCATTTTCTAAATTATCTAAACCAGGAATGGGGGACACTCTGTGTATGATCCATCCTGATGCAAAATTCCTCTCATGTGATCCATGAAACTAGAAAAGTTATCTGCTTCCAGAATACAATGATGGGACAGGAATAGGGTAATGGTTATGGACATTACTGTTACAAAAGGGAGAAAATGGAAGGCAGAAGGGAGCCACAGGTCCTAAGCAATATTAAAACCCAGTAAGGTTTCAAGGCCTGAAAATAATCTTCTGTGGCTCAAGGTAGACCTGTGGCTCTGCCCCCAGGGCCAAGGTTACCACACCACCCTGCCTAAAATTTGCACTCCCAGTTACTTTCTGTCTTACCATGCTTTTTTTTTCATAACATTTACAACTACCTGACACATATATCAGTATATGAGAATCCTGTGCTTTGTGTTCAATTTTTCTGTAAACCTAAAACTGCTCTAAAAAAAAAAAACAAGGTATATTACACTTGAAAAAAGTACAATCCTGCTCTTTTCATTATACCGTTGTTTTGAAGAAACTAAGACAATTGTCTTACAGAGTATATCATATTCTGAACTTGTCTTACTATTTGCTCATGGTATTATTGACTTGTTTCTTTCTCTTTAATTCAAGTCTAGAGGCTTGATTGGATTCAGGTTAAATATTTTTGGCAAGAATACTTCAGAGATGTTGTGAGCTTCATGTTGCAGCCTATCAGAAGGAACATGCTGTCAGATTGCCACACATTTAGTGATGTGAAGTTTGATCTTTTGTCTAAGGGAAAATCTGCCAAATCCCTTCCTTGTTAAAGGAACAACCTTCTCTTTGCAATAAATAAAAGGTCTGTACACTGACAGTGACCAGTCCCCCAGCAACCTTTCCTGATAGTTTTAGTATCTGTAGATCATTCTTGCCTTAATCAGTGATTACATTGGAGGTTGCAAAATGATTATTTTTGTAACTATCGTTATGTCAACTTTTCTAATCCAGCAAGTCTTCTCTCCTTTCGTTTCCCTTTCTCTTTTTTTTCCATCACTATTATTCCATGTGTTGCCATTAGTGATAGCCATTATTATTTCTGATGCTCTAATTGTTCTGACTTTGGCTAGTGAGAGCCCTTTGATCTGGTTCTGAAAACCTTTTGACACACTCCCATTAGCCTGTGAGCATGCATTTTCTTTCTTCTGAAACAGTATGTCAAGACTCACCTTGTACTTTTCCTGCCTTAGACACAGACTCCCCCAAAGTGCCTTTTACTGGAGAATCTTTTTGTGTTGTTGTTTTCTGATTATGAAAGCAATACAGGTCATCATAGAAGATCTGAAAAATAAAATATAAAGGAGAAAATGAAAAGCACTATTACTCTAACCACTCTTAACATTTATTGTACTTATTTCCAGGTTTTTAAAATATGTATCTATAGGTGAATATTTTAAATTTAAATTGCGGATGGATATTATGTATTTGGTATTGTACCATACTTTTATTGACTATATATCATGAACTTATTTCCGTGCCATTAGATGTTCTTTAAAATCATTATTGTAATATTTTTTATTTATAGAATAAATTTAATGTTTATTTAATGTTTTTATTTACAGAAACCAAATTTTTTAATCTTTTCCACAGCATCACAACTACCTTTTGTGATAAAACTAAAACCATTCCACAGCTATTAAGCTACATGCTAGAGCTCTGTGGAGGAATTAGGGCATTAGTTGAGTATCAAAAATAATAATAATAATAATGATGCAGGGGTGCCTGGGGGGCTCAGTTGGTTGAGTGTCTGACTTCAACTCGGGTCATGATCTCGCAGTTGACAAGTTCGAGACCCATGTCAGGCTCTGTGCTGACAGCTCAGAGCCTGGAGCCTGCTTCTGATTCTGTGTCTCCCTCTCTCTCTGCCTCTCCCCAGCTCATGTCTCTCTCTGTCTCAAAAATAAAGATAAACATTTAAAAAATAAAAAAAATAATGATGCCATGGAATGAACACATCCCTTGAAAACAGAAATGCCCAAAAGACAGTATATTCATGCGAGAGTTACTTCACTAGTTACTGTAGTGGATGTGTTTCCTTGAATCTAGGTTCTCTAGTGTCTTGAAGACAACCACCAGGTAGAAAAAAACAAAACAAAACAAAACAAAACACCAGGGGCTATTTTAAGTGCCCCCAAATGAAGTTGATTTTTAAAAAATATGGTTGACCAGCAAGTAAAAAGAGATTTCTCTTCTGCTACTTCCTTGCTATATGACCATGGGATGTTACTTAACTGCTCTGTGACTTGATTTTCTCATTGATAGACTAGCAGTAGTTCCTTCCACATTGCATTGTTGTGGCAGTTAAGTAATCATTAAAGTGTTTATCGCAGGGTCTGGCATACAGTCAGGTTCAATAAGTGCTAACTATTGGAATTGTCACTGCAGGCTGGAATGGTGAGTAGGTTTGAGCCAACATTAATGGCAGAGAATGTAGGCTGATGGTGGTGGCACTGAGGGGCCCTCTGGGAGAAAGGACACTCCAGCACAGAGTTCAAGATGCACAAGTTGTGTGAGTGAGCCTGTGGAGCAGGGTGGGTATCTATGTTGTGAAGCTTAGAGAAGACTGCTCTTATGATAGGGCTATAGCTCAGAGTAAGCATTTACCTTCTATCCGTCTTCCATGGCATTTTTCTTCATACACAGTCTACTGTTGCTGATGACTTGGATGAAAACAGTAGACGTATTTTTTATGGGGAAAGACTTGAAAATTTCTCATTGAAAAGTGGACAGACTATCAGCTAACCCATGCCAAGATGGGTTTTAGTAGAGTCCAAAGAGATCTTTATAGCTTTGAAATATTTTCAGTGTCTAGCTGATTCAAAATTCTCTCTATTCTTGCAGCCTCTTTCAGATCTGATAAATTTCTTAGAGGTACCCTGCTTCTCATAATGGGATTGTAAAGTCAAGTGCATGCACAGACCACTTCTAGCCATGGGGCTAAGGAAAAATTACTTAGTCCCCTAGGTCCTGACTTTCCTCATCTTTAGAACAAGAATTACAATGGTAGTAGCCACTATACAGGTATTGTAAGAATAAAATGCAATGTCATACATGTAGCACCGAATCTGATGCCAATAATTCATATATATATACATATATATATGAATAAACAACAAATGTTATATCTATTTACGATGATATAAGATGGAAAACCCTTATAGCTTCAGCATTTAGATCCTCCCTCCCATGACATTGTTTCTTTTTTTTTTTAATGTTTATTTATTTTTGAGACAGAGAGCATGCCAGAGGGACAGAGAGAGAGAGAAAGGGACAGAGGATCCAAAGTGAGCTCTGCACTGACAGCAGCAAGTCCAATGTGGGGCTTGAACTCATGAACCATGAGATCGTGACCTAGGCTAAAGTCAGATGCTCAACCAACAGAGCCACCTAGGCACCCCCATTATTTCTTATCCACTTTGTCAACTAGACTGCCTGAGAGATATATTTCTTTGAATGTGAGGAACTTAGTAGGAAAGAATCTCCCATATCTATTTCCACTCTAGTTATCCATGAAATTTATTCATTAATTCTACAAATTATATTGAGCACTATATTATGCTTCATTATGCTGGATCATGGGCATTCACAGGAGGTACATATATATGAGAAAGTTGAAACCATTTAGTCCCCTATGATATTGTTCGGGGTTGAAAATGGGAGTACATGCCTGGTTTATAACCAGCCCTATTTAGCTGCTTATTTAGCAAGTCTAATATAGGTTCCTCTGCTTCTTGAAAGTTCAAGTTACTCTACTTTGCTTTTACTAAAGACCTAGATGGTACCTGTTTTCACTAACTGAAAGAAATCCAAAGAAGATTTGAGTGTTCCCACCCAGCTCCTTCCTGGGGACTATATTCAGCATCTCAGTATCATGCTCCCTTAGCTTTGAACTGCGTCTCTGAGCATCTGGGCTTTATCTCCACTTATTTTATGAGTCAGTTAGCAAGATGTATCCGAAGGTATCAGAAAAGCATGAGAGGTTATTTTGGGGGTCTGGGAATGCTCAAATTTTCGTGTAAATTAGTGGGAATTGTTTCTTCACTTTATTCCATTTCTGCTTATGAAAGCTTTTTTTGGTTAAAGTTTATTTATTTATTTTGAGAGAGAGACAGCACAAGCAGAGGAGGGGCAGAGAGAGAGAGAGAGAATCCCAAGCATGGGGCTCGTACTTATGTAACTGCAAGATCATGACCTGAGCCTAACGCAAGAGTTGGACGCTTAACCAACTGAGCCATCCAAGCATCCCACAAAAGCTTTCATAGAAATACTCTACTTTCAGATAGCAGGGGAAACATGCATTCAAATAAATGTAGGATCTAAGCCCTTTAAGAAGACAGGACTTTCAAAGAGCCTCAAAGGGAAACTTAATAGGAACCCATGGGGGAGGGGAAGGAAAAAAACAAGAGAGGTTAGAGTGGGAGAGAGCCAAAGCATAAGAGACTCTTAAAAAATGAGAACAAATTGAGGGCTGATGGGGGGTGGGAGGGATGGGAGGGTGGGTGATGGGTATTGAAGAGGGCATCTTTTGGGATGAGCATTGGGTGTTGTATGGAAACCAATTTGACAATAAATTTCATATATTTAAAAAAAAAAGAGCCTCAAAGGTAAGGTGCACATTTGATAGCTTTGTCTGGAACATAGTCTCCAGATTATCTCACCATGAGTGGGTGAGGGACATGGCTATATCCCTGGAACGTTCCAAGTTCATTATTGAAGGATCTGTCATGGCGATGGTGACAGACTCATGCAGCCATCTTCTCAGAAAAGCATGACAGACTTGGGGACTAGAGTGTGTGTTTAAATTCTGGGTGCCTAAGCAATATTTTGGGAAAGGCCCTTTTCTAGCCCACAGCTTCTAAAAATGTTCTGGGCTTAAAGTTTTGGCCCAGGGGTTGAGGTGCTGTGCTATAGAATGCTTTGGGAATTGTTCAGTGACCTTAGACAGGCTACGCCAAGTCTCCCTAAATCACCTGTGTACATAGTTGAGCTATATTCAGCAATGAACATCTAAACAAGGAAAAGAGGACAATTGATTGAGCGAATGCAGCGGCAGGGAGAGGAAGATAGAGAAATGGCTCCACTTGCCCATCTTCCCTAATTTATCCATTAAACACATTGTCTCAAGTGCCTTTTATGTGCCAGGCACCGTGCCAGCTGTCTGAACCTTGCAGGTTTCAAGGCATTCTCCTCCTTGGGTTGAAATGACTCAGAGACATAGTATTAATTTGTCCTTTTCATTAATTAGTACTAATTGCACCAACCACAGATCATACCCTGGGGTTCCCATCTTTATAGTCCCAGAAGGGAATGGAATGTTAGGGGTCAGGGAAATACCAAAAGAATCACTGGTCTCTCTCCCTCAGGTCTTATCAGAAGTGAGAGTCTTATTTCTCATTGGCTCATTTCCCCCCTAAAACCCCATCAGAAAGAAGATAACCTATTATTGGCTGGGCAAGTTTAATAAATCAAAGCACTCTTCTGGCTGGGTCAGGCTGACCAGGGATAAAATTAATATTTGCTTCAGGACACATGTTGAGTTCAACCTTTGTCTGTATCCAAAGTTTCTACCTTCAGGAGGGTGGAAATTAATACTCTTCAGCATTTGAAAATGCTAAATACACACACTGATGTGTGATGTACCTTTTCTTATGAAAAGCTGGAGTTAGAGCATCACAAACAAAACTTTAAAAAATACCCTCACCCTCCTGAAACCGGTACTACACTGTATTTTAACTTGAATTTACATAAGTACATTTATTTTAAATATATAAGTTCTAAAAATAATAATAAAATTAAAGCATACTTCAACTAAAAAAATACCTCATTATCTGCAAAGGTGCTTTGTGGGGAAGCAACAACCCACCCCCCCTCCCCAACTCAAACTACATGAAAGAATACAGAAATTTACATTGTGGTGATACAAGGAAATGCAAGCTTCCAAGCCGGTTAACTCAGGGCGGGGGGGGGGGGGGGGGGGGACAACAATGTCCACAAAGACCCAGGTTATCTTTGTGTCTTCACTCCGCCATCTTTTGTGTTGGCATCCTCCTCTGGGGAGCCTCACTGTGACTGCAATAGTTCAAGGTCTCAAACCTGGACACAGCACTATTCTCCAGAAGGAGAGAGAGACAGACTCTTCTTGCTGTTCTGTCATAGGAGCTTTCCTCAAGAGCCCCAGATTTCAGCACTCCCGTGCCTCACCAGTTCCTTTACATGGACAAGGACAAGGACAAGGGTAATGGGATTACACTTGCCCAGTCAGTGCCTCCCCTGGAACCAGAGCTGGAATCAGTCTCACCTGAGGCACCTAGCTGAGTAGGCAGGGAGGGATATCTGAACACAGTTGGTATTCTGCTAGTGAACAAGTAGGAGGATGGATGCTGGGTAGATAACATGTAGTTGCAGGAAACAAAACTCAATTTATGAGTAGATTAGGCTAAAAAGTATTTTTCCCTCATAACCTAAATTATTGTGTTAGCTGGCTGCTGACATTGATTCAGCAGCTTGATGATGTCATGGTTAGACACGTGGTGATGCTCTTGATCTTTCCCTTGTGTTTTTCACCTCTTGGTCCCAAGATCACCCTTTCAGATCCGTACGTCATGTCCAGATTCAAAGCAGAAAGAAAGGGGGAAAGGGCACGGGCTGTATAAAGTATTGAGTGCTGGAGTCTGTGGGGCATATGAAAAACTAGACTTAATCTCCCAATTTTACAAGGGTCTACAATTCACATGGGGAAACCAAACATACCCTAGAAACCACAAAACAATGTCAGGACCATGAGAAGCATGCCAACGCCTAGGTGGCTTGCATACCTGAAGGGAGCAGATCTGTGTCTACTTGTCCTTTGAATTGCTTTTCTGTTGAGACAGATAAATGTCTCAGAGGCTCTTGGATGACAGTATTGCCCTGGCAGGGGTTCAAGGTGGCTGGAAATAGAGAACATTTAATGAGCGTAGCAGCAGAGCCATTGAGGTGCAACTGAATGTAACAAAGAGGACAAAAACCTCTGCCAATGACATCTGAGTTTGGTTGGGCTCTCAGCTCAGGTTTCAGAAGGCCAGGCAGGTCCTGCTGAGAGCCATCTAACTGCCATATTCCATTCTGTGACCATGAGTCAAGTTTGGAAGAAGTTTAAGAAAAGTAGTTACTCTTTAGCTCGTCATTTGGGTATTTCCTGTCTCCCATAACAAATTTGGTAAGGGCAGGGATATATGTCTTACTTACCTTTATACCATGACCCTAATGTCTGGCACATGTGAGTGTCCTGGACATTCACAATGCCTTAACAGCTGTTACCCCCCACTCCCCAACTCCCATCTTTTCCTCCACCTTTCCAGCTTCTCTTTCTACCTTGCTTTCCCTCATACATGGATTGGACACAAGGTCTGGCTCCTGATGTGGCACTTCAGCTCTTATTTTCTGGCATTCTCTATAGCACTCAGCACCTTTAACCACAGCTCTCTCCCGCTTGGCTCCTGGACCTTTCTCTCTCTTGGCTTTTGTTTGAGTTCTTCTCGGGTGCCTCTTTAAATGTGTGTTTTCCTCTGAGCCTGTCCCAAGTCCTTGGCTCCATTTCTCACTCTCTACATCCTCCCTGGGTCCTTCAGCCAAATTCACAACCAAGATGTCTGCTTCTGTCTCTCAACTCTACCTGTTACGAGACATCTCCATTAGTATAGCCCACAGGTACACTGAACTCAACATGACTGAGACTGGGGACAACATATTGTCCACAAACAGAATTCCTATCTTTTTTTTTTAAGTTTATTTATTGATTTATTTTCGAAAAAGAGAGAGATAGAGAGAGAGAAAGAGAATCCCAAGCAGGCTCTGTGCTGCCAGCACAGAGCTCAACATAGGGCTCAATCTGATGAACCATGAGATCAGGACCTAAGTCCAAGACAAGAGTCTGACACTTAACCGACTGAGCCACCCAGGTGCCCCTGGATTCCTTTCTTTTTAGAGGACACCAGCACCTTTAAGCCAGAAGCCTGAAAGTTATCCTACAATTCTCTTTTATAAGCATTTCATGTGACAGTCACCTTATTAAGATATTGTCATCTGAATATGTGACCTACTTAACCCCTTCTTTGAACCTTCCTTCCATCATGGCATGTCATTATTTGGTGGCTCTCCTGTGAAATACTCCCCTGCTGTCTCTTCTCCTCCAAGCCAGTCTGAATCAGTTGCCCTACTTCTGGGATCCAATAGCACCAATAGTGGCCAGTCCCTTCTTCTATGATAGAACTTATGACTAGGTATTTAATCATGTGTTTCTTCTTCTTTCTATACTGTGATTTTCTTCAAGGCAAAAACTCTGTCATAACACTTTCAGAATCTCCAGCAACTGGCATACATAGGGCCTGGCATACAGTAGCTATGAAATCAGTGTTTGTTATATAAATTGTTTGACAAATGGCTGACATTTTTATACCATAAAAATTCATCAATACATTTTGATCTAAATGGAAAAGAGGGAAAAACCACTTATCGTCTCACCACCCAAACTGAACTACAGTCATATTTGGGTATTTTTTAAATCTTTACGTCTATGGATAAAATTCATTTTTATTTAAGCATAATCATACTGTGCTTGTAATTTTGCATTCTGCTTTTCCAGTAAGAATATCATATTTTTTTTTCATATCGTGAAGTATGTTTTTCCAGCTCTGTTGAGATATAATTGACATATAACATTGTGTAAGTTTAGGATGTACAATGTGATGATTGGATATACATATAGATTGCAAAATGGTTACTACAATAAGGTTAGTTAACACCTCCATCACCTCACACAATTACATTGCGTGAATGTGGTGAGAATATTTAAGATCTACTTTCTCAGCAACTTCCACATACGCAATATTGTTAACAATAGTCACCATGTTGTACATTAGATCCCTAGAACTTATTTATCTTCTAACTAGAAGTTTGTACCCTCTGACCAACATTTTTCCCATTTCCCTCACCCCCAGCCCCTGGCAACCATGTTTCCATGAACTTGACTTTTTTAGTTTCCCTCTATAAAGGACATCAAATAGAATTTGTATTTCTCTTTTTGATTTATTTCACTTAGCATAATGCCCTTGAAGTAAGTCCATCCCTATTGTTGTAAGTGGCAGTATTTCCTTCTTTTTTTGTGGCTGAACAATATTCCATTATGTGTGCGTGCACATGCATATGCACGTGCATGTGGGTTTGTTGGCATACTGTTTTCCATAGTGGCTGTGCTAATTTACATTCCCACCAACAGTGCACAAAGGTTCCCTTTCCTCTACATCCTTAGCAACACTTGTTATCTCTTGTCTTTTAGATAACAGTCATTCTGACAGGTGTGAGGTGATATCTCCTTGGGGTTTTGACTTGCATTTCTCTGATGAGTGATGTCGAGCATCTTTTCATGCACCTGTTGTCCATTTGTGTGTCTTCTTTGGGAAAATGTCTATTCAGGTCTTCTGCCCATTTTAAAACCATATTGTGTTTGTTAAATTATATGAATTCCTTATATATTTTAGATACTATCTCCTTATCACATATATGGTTTGCAGGTATTTTCTCTTATTCCATAGGTTGCCTTTTCATTTTGTTGATTGTTTCTTTTACTGTGCAGAAACTTAAAAAGAAGTTTATTTATTTTGAGATTAATATAATACAATATTTTGTATTGTTATTCATGGAATCATGAAAAAAAATTTGTTTCTTACTATAAACGGATGCCTACCAATGGTAGATCATTTTATAAGTACAGAAAGTATAAAGAATAAATAACAATCAACCATAATCCCACTACTCAAAGGTGTAGGTAATATTGTACATGTTTTATTATACTTACTAAAAATGAATTTTCCATGGCGGAACAACATTTTCTACTGTTGCAAATTCCTTTAGCTGTTATGAAATCAGAAATATTTTCCTGTGTCATTTGAAATATTTTCCAAATATTTTTTAATGACAGCATAATAGTCTATCATATGGTTGCTCCCTAATTTCCTTAACTACTCCACTAATGTTGGACCTAAAGGCTACTTGTGATTTGTTAGAAATTATTGTAAATAATATAATATTCTTACACATACATTTGTGTGTCATTCATAATGTAAATTCCTAGCAGCAGGCAAATTGATCTATCAAAACATATGGATATTTTCAAGGCATTTGATATATCTTGTCAAAAACTTTCAGAAAGCTTTGACCAGTTCATTCTCTCCACAAACAAGAGAAGGCATTTCTCGCTGCCTCTCCCTCAACCCTAGGTAGTTATTGTCTACCAGGTTGACAAATCTTTAAAAAAAAATTCAGATCTTACTATTGCCTTCATTTTTATTACTTCCATTGCTAATGAGGGTGAAATGTCAACATTTTAAAATAGCCATTTATAGGAGGAGGCTATGCATATTGGGGGGCAGTGCATATAGGGGAACTCTGTACCTTCTTCTTAATTTTGCTTTGAACCTAAATCTACTCTTAAAAAATCTTTAAATATGAAAAAAGACAAAAATAAAATAAAATGGCCATTTACAAATTGGCTTCTTTTAAACATTGTTTATTCATATTTTTGGGATATTAGTTTTTTATAGAAATATTACAGTTTTCCTGTTTAAGTTTTCCATGTAAAACTATTAGTTTTTCTTGATATTTTCACAACTATATTTTAGCTTATTGTTTACTCATTAATTTTATTAATAATTTTACATACATATAGATTTTGCTGTTTATGTAGTCAATTCACTATTTTACTTTCTGATTTCTTCAGCTGATTTTAACCTTTTCTAGCACAGACATTTCTATTCATAAATCATATAAATCTTTAGCTATCATTCCTTCTAGTATATTTATGTTTTGATGGACTCATATTTAATAGTTTTATCCAGTTGAATTTATTTTGGCATGTCATGAGAAATAAAGGTCTAACTTGATTTTTTCTCCCAAGAGCTAAGCAGTTGGGTAAGCATCATTTTTAATAATATAACATTATAATATTCTGCATTGTATTGCATTTCAAGACAGGATTGTTAAAAGGAAGTCAGGGTAATGTTTCTGATGAAATAAAACCTTATAATGTAATTTGGAACATGAGTGAAGGGTATGGCATTCTAGGAGGCAGGGGCAGGTTGAGGCCAAGTATGAGACAGATCTTGGAAGCAGGAAGAATCTCATTTCTGGAAGTATCTTCCAGGCAGGTTCACGTGCGAATAGAAAAAGCAGGAATGTATTTCTAGAACCCCTCAACCCTACGAGTATTCACACACAAAAGGATTATTTGAGAGATGCCTAGGTATGATGTGGCCACTTCCATTCCTATGGTGGTCTATAAATACAATGAGATGGGGGGAAAAAAGCAGATGAGAAAGATATAATTTTAATTTGCATTACTTCATACCCAAACCTCAATTCTAACCTTATGTTAAACAATGACTCCTTTCTCCATAACTTGCTAAATATAGAAAAGTCTATAGGAATGCTGCATAAACTGAATGGAGATTTGTCTGCAAAAATCTGGGCTGCCATCATTAACGTGTGCAATTCCATATTTATTCAAAAGTTGAGGTGACTTAATAGCAGGGAAGGAATCACTAATGAGGCCATTCCCTTCACCATAGAAGAGGACCAAGAGTTTCAGTACATATGATGGTGGTCTGCCTTCACTTAACAGATCTGGATTTTGTTGGGAAACTTGAGTACAACAGTTAACATCACCAAACAAGGACCTCTGTGGTTTGGTAGGCCAAGATAAGCTAACATACCCATGCACAGTACTAGGAAATTTGCCCGTAAGCCCATAATAATAATATCAGCATTGTCATTTTGCAGAACTGAGTGCATCAGCAAAATAGAGAGAGGGAGGGAGGAAAGGAGGGAGGGAGAGAGAGACAGAGAGAAGAGAGGAGAGGAGAGGAGAGGAGAGGAGAGGAGAGGAGAGGAGAGGAGAGAAGAGAAGAGAAGAGAAGAGAAGAGAAGAGAAGAGAAGAGAAGAGAAGAGAAGAGAAGAGAAGAGAAATTTTTGCAGCTGCATGCATAAGAATGCACACGCACACGTTTGGCTCAGCCTTACTGATGAGATCTTGACTTGGAAATGAAACAATTTTGTAATCCATACAATTTAAAAAACAGACCAAAAAACATCACTAAATAAGTAGTTGTCACAGAAACATAACAAATCCTTAAGTTACCCAGACACAGCCTATATGCAAGCTATCCAGATTTTTCTCTAAAAAAGATAGACTGTTCAAGCAGGATGGAATTCAAAACATATTGTAGTGCAACTCCCTTGTCTTACATTTTGAGATTTTCAGCTTGACTTTACAGTGTTTTTTATTATTTACTAATTGTCTACTAATAACCGTTTCTTAGCTTTCTTTCCCAGACAGGTTACAAATTCACTGAATGGAGAGGCTGCATCATCTTCGTTGTGTGGCCCATCACCCTAAGTGCCTAATGAGTGAAAGACACTTGGTAAATATTGAAGACGGTCCTGGTGCTTCACCCACACCTTTCAGTACAGTCCCAGATAAGAAAATATTGCAAGCACATTTATTCCATGCTGTTTAACAGCCTTTAAGGATGAAAATGACAAGCTTTAACCATAGTTAATATATAATCGTGGGAAAAGTAGCTGGCATCTGGCAAAAAAAAGAAAAAATGAGTTGACTACCTTATTATTCAGGACTCATGATCCAATTTGTGGATTATCCAGACGCCTGGCTTTCCTCTCCTTTGTAAAGGGGCAGTGAGAACAGAGGAATGCAGACTTTTCAGTATGAGTGGTCTGGTCAGAAGCAGGGTTAACCATCTTCATGAACTACTGGAAGCTCCCAGAAGCCTCTTCTCCTGTGTGTAGTAAATGACTGATCCTGGGGTTGTGGGGAGGGGTAGTTATTTTATATACCATATTTAAAAGTCTTTACTCATGTTTTATTTCTAGCAATTAGAAATGGAATTTGGGGGGTGCCTGGGTGGCTCAGTCAGTTAAGTGTCCTACTCTTGATTTCAGCTAGATCATGATCTCATGGTTCATGGGTTTGAGCGCTATGCTGACAACGTGGAAACTGCTTGGGATTCTCTCTCTCCCTCTCCCTCTGCCCGTCCCCTGCCTACACTTGATCTTTCTCTCTGTCTCTCCCAAAATAAATAAATAAACTTAAAAAAATGGAAATTTGATTTAATGGTAATTTAAAGAACTATGAGTTGGTCACTTTTTAAGAATATAGCTTTATTGGGGTGCCTGAGTGGCTCAATCAGTTAAGTGTCCGACTCTTGGTTTCAGCTCAGGTCATGATCTCATAGTTGGTGAGTTCAAGTCCCGCACTGGGCTCTGTGCTGACAGCACAGAGCCTGGTTGGGATTCTGTCTCCCTCTTTCTCTGCCCCTCCCTGCTCGCTCTCTAGCTCTCTCTCTCAAAAATAAATAAACATTTTAAAAAATAAAATAAAATATAGCTTTATCAATATAAAATTTAAAAAATCTCGTTTTACAGCATTACTATCACCTCAGAAACTTTCTTCATGCCCACTTACAGTTACTCACAGCTCTTATCCCCCAACCCTAGGCAACCACTGATCTGTTTTTGTTTCTATAAATTCACCTTTTGTAAACACTTCATGTAAATGGGATCAGACATACAGTATTCATTCTTCTGCATCTGGCCTCCATCACTTAGAATAATGTTTTCAAGTTTCATCCTCGTGGTAACATAAATCAGTAGTTCTTTCATTTTAATTGTTGAATATTATTCCATTGTATGGATTTATTGTAAAAGTTCTTTATATATTCTGGATACAAGTATTTTATAGGTACACGAGTTATAAATATTTTCTTGCAGTCTAGTGGCTTATATTTTCACTTTCTAAATGGTGTCTTTTGAAGCACAGAAGTTTTTTATTTGGTAAGGTCCAATTTAACAGTTTTTTCTTTTAAATATCATGCTTTTGATGTCCACTGTTTTTATATTGTGTCAAAATAAGGAATTTTACATAAATATAACATTTAATATCATATGTATAATATGTAATTTTATGTGAATGTAATGTTTGATGTTATATTAAATATATGTTATGAGGAAAATTAGTACCAAAGCTTTCTCTGCTATCCCTCCTAACTTACTTTGTATTTTGAATGGAAACAGTAGTACTCTGCTATAATTAGTGTTAAGGTTTTTCACAGCCATGATGAAAGAAATCCACTATGTATCACCTAGTACTGAAGACCCAGTCTGACACCTGGACCACAGTACAAATACAAGCACACTTCCTGAACCAAGGTTGATTTAATTGTGTTAGCTGAGCAAACAAAACTACACAGACACTCTTTTGTCTGCCTTGTTGATTTCCTTCCTGTACTGTGCTTCCTGTGTGTGTTTTTGTCATTTTCCTTCATTTTTCCCCCTGCCTCTTCTGGAGTTGTCACTGTGTGAATAGGAGTCCCTCAAATCCCCAGACAACCGGATTCCCACAGGGTTGCTGGATTTGTTGTTTCTTCATTGTGCTGACAGGAGCTATATGCTCACCTTTTGTTGAGCAGTAAATACATGTTGGAAACAAAATACAATTAATACAATGCTTTATGCTTCTGAGGCAGCTTTCTCATTAGTCCCTAGCATATTGAACAAAGAAGTTATGTTCTAGAAATAAGAGAAGCATGGTGCTGACAATACGAGCAGAGTCACGTGGCAAGGGGGAAAGTAAAAAAGAAAAAACATTAAAACCAAGAATTCTGAATACCAAATTCAAAAGCCTGTAAAGGAGGCATCTGGAAGGATTTACTCCTACTTTTGAATCAATCTTCAGTAGGCAGCAAGGGCTGACAAACGGTAGCTGGGGTGTATATGAAAGAGCAATAAGGAAAGGAAGCAGAGTCAGAGTCTAGAAAGACTAAGAACTGAAGCAGAGGGTCCAGAGCCAACAGAGAGGGGAAGGCGAAGGTATATGGAAAGAGCATATAATTAATCATGCTATGTGCTGGCAAGGTGAGGTGATTTGTGCGGCACGGTGGAAGTGTTGACCTTGAAATGGAGTAGGGGTGCATCCTCTGAGATGAAGCAATAAAAAAATGAAAGGGTGTGGCTATAGATAAATTTGATCTTTGGATAGAGTATAAAATTGAAAGAGATCATGCTGGATAGAATGAATTTTACTTGATGAAGTAGAAGGTCACCTGAAGAGTTCACATAGGGATATTAGAATGGTTAAGTTTTGAAATTATTATTAATTATTAATAATGATTATTTTAGTGAGGGAGATGAAGACTAGAGAGAATCAAGGATAAGTTAAAAGCTAATGAGGGAGCACAACTAGGATAAGCTACAGAATGAGAAAGCTATGTGGTTTTCTCCAGCCACACATGATGGCTAGCATTTAGGAACAAGGAGCAAATAGATTGACATAGGTTGGACACAAATTTCCCGAGAGGAGGAGGCCAATACAAGGCTACAGGGGAATATCCAGGTGAGAGGTATAGTTTGGATGATTAACCACATCTACCAGGATGGATATGAGAGGAAGGGAAGATAGAAGGTCTTGGTACCAACTGCTTCCCAACTTATCTGTTCACAGCATCACCTCAGTTAGGATCTCTTAAAAACTTCAAAGCCCAAGCTACATTTCTGGTAAATTAAATCACAGTCTGAGGGCCTGGAACGCAGACACAAACCTCCATTACTTTTTGAAGCTCCCCAGGTAATTCTAATATGAAGGTAATTTGGGAATCATTGGGCACATCCATTAGCAGAGCATTCTCAAAATGTGGCCCCCAAACCAGCACATCAGCATCACCTGGGAACATGTTAGAAATGCAAGTTTGCATTGATCCCCTCCCCCCAGACCTACTGAGTCAGAAATTCTGGGATTGGGGTCCAGCAGTCTGTCTTAACAAGTCCTTCAGGTGATTCTCATGTTTGTTAAAGTTTGACAACCACTGAATAAGGAAGAAAAGGAATGTTGTCCTGGTAATCCCTCAAAGAGCGAGTGTAGTGAGAGAGCTAGAAGGACTGGTATCCTTTACTGTCAAGCATTTCCAGTCTGTAACTAACTCAGCTTTGAGGCTCAAAAAGGTGAAGAAACTAAACACTAGTGTGTTGGATAATCATCCACATATATGTTTAAATATCCCAGAATTGCGTCAGGATTTGGGAATGATGAAAAAACTCATATCTAGATTTTCAGTGTTTATGGGAAATAGAAAATGGTAGCATCAAGAGGAATAAACTTTGGCAGAATTTGCACATTGTGTAAAAGCAGCACCAGGAAGCTGGATGAATCCTAACTCCAAGCCCTGCTTCCAGACATGCAGGAAAAACAGGAGCCTCCACTAGAGATGGAAGCAAAAGACCATGCACCTTTGGGAGAAGGTAGGCTTCAATTTATGGTGGTGGAGTAATATTGTAAAGAAAAAATGTGGAAGCATTTTTTATGGAATAGTGGCTGCAGAGGGCATAGTGGGAAGGGTTAAAAATTTGGAGACAGGGGTTGAGAGTGGGAGGGGCAGGCTATGGAAGCATGAGCTACAGAATACAAAAGAACAATGCTGGATAGATGTATGGGTATGGAAGGATGGGGGACCAGGGCAGGTTCCATCTGCCTTTGGGACAGTGGCCATGGATTATCGGTATGACAGGCCTTGCTAAAAATGAATAGCTTCTTCAACATGAGTTATTTGGTGCCTTTGTGGCTGATGGTCCCAAACAGTCCTGTAGCCAACCCCCAGGGAGCTGAGTCAGCATGTGGCAAAAGCCACAGTCTTGCGACAGTCCACTTCATGACTGGTGTAGCACTGCAGACATGGGGAAGACACCTTAAGATGGATAGGTAGTGGACGGACTGGGTCTTCACTTAGCTCTTTCACCTGGCGACTTTCCTGCTTGCCAGAGCTCTGGGCCTTCTACCATCAAGGATGTGCCTGCCTGAAAATGGTCCCAGGGCCCCATTGTTATCATAAAGGAAAACAGAATCAGAAGACCTTGAACACTTTTAGATATTGCTTCTCCTGGCTCTGATAAGGGAGACAGGAGGAGAAAGGGAGGAAGGAATAAATCAAGGAGATGGTAACAAAAGCAGAAGAAAACAGATCCTTTTTGCTGGGCTCAGTAGTTTGTCTTATGACTTCTCTCTGACTCATGGGCACACTGAGAATTCTGGAATGAATTAAGTGTTCTTATGGCCACAAGATGTAGCTTAGTGTACAGACCAGTAACAATTGCTTGGGCTGGTCCAAGGCTAAGTTGTGAAGCTAGTTTCTGATTGTACTCCATTTGGGAGTCTTTTTCCCTTTTCTGGAAATCCTTCTCCTTGGGTTTTCCTCACCCTATAGTCCTGTGCTCGCCCTTCAGGAACATCCCTGTGGCTCAGGGTTAGGCACAGCACAGAGGGTTATCCTCTCTCTTCCACCTAATGTTTTGACATACAGTCATTACAGACACTCCCTGAAGGCTCTTAGCCACTGTCACACTCCCCAGATGTTCCTATTACAATTCTTGGGAAAGTTGAGGTCCACAATGGTGAGACTTTCAACTGCTTGGACTTGGGAATAACATCCACAATATTTAACAACTGATAGGGCAAAGACATCTGTCAGGTAGAACAGACCCCACCTCAGCAGAGCAGCCAGGTGCATCCTGCCCACCCAGGCTCTCAGTCCTCCAGGGTTCTTGTGCTCACTCCCTCCCACCTCAGCTGTCCACTCCCGTGGGTATATCCTGGACTTGTCATTGCCATCAACAATGAACCCTTTTCCATCTCACTCACCATCTCCTGACCTTTCAGTTTATCTCCCTTACTCTAAACTTCTTTAACTCGAACAGCTCTTTGACATACCTACGAGCTCTTGATCCTACCACCTTTTCTCTCTCTCTCCATCCCCCATTCCCCCTTTATCCAGTTTAGATCCCATAGCTCATCATCATTATCATTTGAGCTCGTCTTACTCACCTCTCCAGTGTACTCATGTGGCAGCCTTCCTCCTGGTCAAATCCAGTTCATCGGACACAACAGACTCAGGTTTGCATAGCCATTTCCTACCACCTTAAAAACAAAAACCGTATCTTGATCCCACATCACCCTCTGGTCACTGACCCATTCTTCCACCCCCTTTTATAGTAAAACCCCTGGAAAGAGTTGTCAGTCTTCACCGTCTCCAATCTCCTTCCTCTTAACCTCTGTCGAACTCACTCCTACCAGGATTTTGCCTCCACCATTCCCACAACGCTGTTCTCCTCAGGACTCCACTGAGGTCTCCACTGCAAAATGCAGTGGACGATTCTCAGTGTTCATCTTATTTAATGGATAGGTAGCATTTCATAGCTGATCATTCCCTTCTTGAAGCACTTTTTTTTTTTAATACCAGGATTCCACACTTGCCTGGTTTTTCCCTCCTCTATCATTAGCCATTATTTCTCAGAGTCCTTTAATGGTTTGCTCCCATTGTAGTGATTTGTAGACAGTGAGGCACTTCAGCTGCTCAGTCTTTGGACCTCCTCTCTTCTCTATCTACATCACTCCCTTACTGAGCTCCTGTCTTCTCATGGCTTCAATTGCCATTGTTCCCTTGATTTTCCAATTTTGTATTTCTAGCAAAGACCTCTCACCTGAACTCCACGCTCACATGCCAACTGCCTATTGGACATCTATACTTGATGGATAGCTGGCATCTCATGTTTGACAGGTTCAAGATGGAACTCCTCCTTACCTTTAAATGGCTCCTCCTACAGTTCTCCCAGCTCAGTAAATAGCAGGTCTACTCTTCCAGTTACTCAAGCCAAAAATCATAGAGTCATCCATATGTCTTCTTTTTACTCTCAGATCCTACATCTAATCCAACATCAAACTTTAATATATATCCAGAAGCTAACCACTTTTTATCACTCCAGTTACTGCTACTATGGTCCAAGCTGCTGATGCTTCTTACCTGAATTATAACAGTAGCTTTTTTTTAATGTTCATTTATTTATTTTGAGAAAGAGAGTGCACTGGGGAGGGGCAGAGAGAGAGAGGAAGTTGGAGAATTGAAGCTGACAGCGCAGAGCCTGATGTGAAGCTCGATCCCATGAACTATGAGCCTGAGCCAAAGTTGAGTTGGACACTTAACTGACTGAGCCATCCATGCACCCCTGCAGTAGCTTCTTAATTGGTCTTCCTGTGTTCATGATTGCTCCTCCTCTAGTCAATAAATACAGCAGCCAAAGTGATTTTTTTCAAACATGAGATGCAAAACTCCTCTAAAAACCTTTTCCAAAGTACCCATTTCACTGAAGGCAAAAGCTAAATCCTTAAAATAGCTGACAAGGCCCTACAACACTGTTTCTCTTCCCCTATTCTTCTCTGACCTGTGTCCTACTACTTTCTCCTCATTCATACCACACAGTGGCCTCCTTGTGAGTCCTCAGATGTACCAAGCATGTTCTGGCCTCTAGGCCAGAAACACTTGCTCTTCCTTTGGCCTGGAATGCTCATCCTCCAGACATCTTCTACTTTGCTAGTTCCCCAAATCCAAAAATTATTTAGCACCAATAGATTTAATGTCATATTCCCAGGGATCGCTTTACTTAATATTTCAACTTACCCCCTCACCCTCACTTCTGACACTTCTTTTCCCTCTTTTTATTTTAAATTTTTTAAATGTTTATTTTTGAGAGAGAGAGAGAGAGAGAGAGAGAGACAAAGTGCGAGTAGGGGAGGTGCAGAGACAGGGAAACACAGAGTCCAAAGCAGGCTCCAGGCTCTGGGCTGTCAGCACAGAGCCTGACGCAGGGCTTGAATTCATGGACCGGGAGATCCAGGCACCCCTCCCTCTTTGTTTAAAAAAATTTTTTTCCCTTGGGGTGCCTGGGTGGCTCAGTCAGTTAAGTGTCTGACTTTGGCTCAGGTCATGATCTCACGGTCCGTGAGTTCGAGCCCTGCGTCGGGCTCTGTGCTGACAGTTCAGAGCCTGGAGCCTGTTTCGGATTCTGTGTCTCCCTCTCTCTCTGCCCCTCCCCTGTTCATGCTCTGTCTCTCTCTGTCTCAAAAATAAATAAACGTTAAAAAAAATTTTTTTTTAATTTTTTTCCCAACACATGTATTTATTCATGTAATTTTTCATTGTGGTTTTGATTCGCATTTCCTTCATGATTACTGATGTTGAGCACTTTTTCATGTACCTGTTGGTATTTGAGTATCTTCCTTGGAAAATTCTATTTGGGTTTCTTTGTCTGTTTTTTAACTGGCTTGTTTTGTTTTGTTTGCTATTCAGTTGTATGACTTCTTTATAGATCTTGGACATTAGCCCCTTATCAGATATACGATTTGTAAATGTCTTCTCCCTTTTTATAAGTTGTCTTTTCACTTTGTTGATGGTTTCTTTTGCTGTGCAGAAGACTTTTAGTTTGATGCAGTCCTATTTGTTTAATTTTATTTTGTTGCTTGTGCTTTAGGTCTCATATCCAAAAAAAAAAAATCATTGCCAAGATCCATGTCAAGGAGCTTACCTGTTTTCTTCTAGTTTTCTTCTGGTTTCTTATAGTTTCAGATCTTAAATTTAAATCTTCAATATATTTTGAGTTAATTTTTATGAGTGATATAAGATAGGGGTCTAGTTTCATTCTTTTACATGTAAATATCTCATTTTTCCAGTATCATTTATTGAAGAGACTGTCTTTTCTCCACTGAGTATACTTGGCTTTCTTGTCAAATATTAGTTGACTGTATAGCATGGGCTTATTTCTGGGCTCATCATTCTGTTCCATTGGTCTATGTATCTGTTTTTATGCCAGTACCATACTGTTTTGATTAGCATGGCTTTGTAATATAGCTTGAAATCAGGAAGTATGATGCCTCCAATTTTGTTCTTCTTTCTCAGGAATGTGTTGGCTATTTGAGGTCTTTTGTGGTTCCATAAGAATTTTAGGATTGTTTTTACAAAAAGTTATTTAAATCTTTACTGAGGTCTCATGAGAAGATACTAAAGTGGAATGTATTACACAACATGTGGCATAATTCCTAAAAGACTCTCTTCACTGTTGAAAGCATTATTTTCCAAATTAAAAACACAAATTCTTATACACATTGCATGTATGTCAGAGTTTTATTTTAACTCATTAAAATGATAAAGCAGTTCAAGGATGATAAGAGAATATAATGTAAATGTAGTTAGTGAAAACAAAAATGAATGAATGCAGGAGTAAGATTGTTAGATACAAAACTGATTTATTTGTTATGGGGCAAAAACCATTATCTTTGGAGTTCTCTTTTCTACTTTCAGAAGTAATTTATATCTCTACAGGGCAAAAATTATTTTCTTTTTTTTCTTTTTTAAAATGTTTATTTTTGAGAGAGAGACAGAGAGACAAAGAGAGACAGAGAGCGAGCAGGGGAAGACAGAGAGAGAAAGGGAAACAGAATCCGAAGCAGGCTCCAGGCTCTAAGCTGTCAGCAGAGAGCCCAACATGGGCTCTCGAACCCACAAACTGTGAGATCATGACTTGAGCCAAAGTCAGACACTTAACTGAGCCACCCAGGCGCCCCCCAAATTTATTTTCTATTCAATTATTCAAAATTATTTTCTAGTCAATTCAGGCTGTCATAACAAAACATCATATAGAATGGGTGACCTAAACAACAGAAATGTATTCTCTCACAGTTCTAGAAGCTGAGAAGTCCAAGATCAGGGTGCCAGCATGATCACTTTCTTGTGAGATCTCTCTTCCTGGCTTGAAGATGGCCCTTTTCTCCCTATATCCTCAGATGGCAGAGAGAAAGAGAAGGCAAACTGTCTGGGACCTCTTCTTTTTTGTTGTTTGTTTTGTTTTGTTTTTATTTTGGGTTTTGTCCCCCAGTATCTCTTCTTATAAGGGCACTAACTGTATGATGAGGCACATCCTCATGACTTATCTAACTATAATAACCCCCCAAATGTTTCATCTCCAAATATCATCATACTGGGGCTTAAGGATTCAACATACAAATTGAGGGAGGGCAGGGGAAGGCACAGTTCAATCCATAGCGAAAGGCGAGAAACATTTGCATTAGCAGTCTTCTGCAAAGTTTAAAGACGGTCCTTACAAAATTGTAAAATGGTCTAATGAATAATTGGCAATTAGTCAGACAACTTTATATCCTTCTGAATTCAGATGGCCCTTATGGAGGGCTTATTAGCCAAGGCCCTAGCACAAAAAGGAAGTCATTTTGCCTTGCAGAGTTTTGAAAATTTTTCTTAACATCATTTATTTCTTTCTCTATAAACCCACTCATGACTCAGAATTATGAGGTCTGAAGCTTGTACAGTTGGGAGACGGCTACTTTGTTTGAAGAAGAATATAACATAAGCACATAAATACAGTCCTTGGGTTCTAGAACTGAAAGGGAGTCTGTGCTAGAGAGAACTTCCTGGAAAACCCATCTCCAACCCTCTTTGTAGCAATTTCCACACCTCCCCCTAAATCTTCTCTTCTAAACATTCCATGAAAATCTCCATCTTTCACTGATTCTCCTTCCCCATTCAAAACCCATTCAAAAAAGCGTGTGTCTATTTTTTACTGTGGTAAATATATGTAACATAAAATTCACCATTCTAACCATGTTTAAGTGTACAATTCTTTGGCATTAAGTACATTCACAGTGTCCTACAAGTATCACCACTATCCATTTCCAGAACTTTTCATCATCACAAAGAGAAATCCTACATCCATGACAATAATCCCCACCCACCCCTGCCCTTGGTTCCTGATATGTACTTTTCTACTTTCTGCCTCTCTGAATGTGCCTCATCTAGATATCTCATGTAAGTAGAATCATACAGTATTAGGGGCGCCTGGGTGGCTCAGTTGGTTGGGTGTCCGACTTCAGCTCAGGTCACGATCTCGCGGTCTGTGAATTTGAGCCCCGCATCGAGCTCTGGGCTGACGGCTCAGAGCCTGGAGCCTGCTTCCGATTCTGTGTCTCCCTCTCTCTCTGCCCCTCCCCCGTTCATGCTCTGTCTCTCTCTGTCTCAAAAATAAATAAAACGTTAAAAAAAAAAAGAATCATACAGTATTTGTATGTATTTGTCTGGCTTATTTTATTTAGCCTAATATTGCCTTCCCATTCAAAACTCTTCTCCAGCTCTTCTTGGTCCATGAGCTTCTTCTCATGTCTCCTAAAATAAATCCTTGTAACATCTCCAAGCAACTCCTAGTTCTTGCTACCCATTATTTCTATAGCAAGAGGCAAAAAGCGCCCTTCTTCGAACAGGAGAGGAATACGATAAGATTGTGAATATGAAGCTAGTAATATGTGCCCCCTCCATACTTACTCTTTGGGAAAAATCCAATACTTCTTTAAAAAAAATTGTTGTAATGTTTACTTTTGAGAGACAGAGAGACAGAGCACGAGCAGGGAGAGGCAGAGAGAGAGGGAGACACAGAATCCGAAGCAGGCTCCAGACTCACAGCTGTCAGCACAGAGCCCGACGCAGGGCTCAAACTCATGAACTGTGAGATCATGACCTGAGATGAAGTCGCACGCTTAACCGACTGAGCCACCCAGGCGCCCCAAAAATCCAATACTTCTTAACACTAAGGTGGAAATGGGTAATAAAGCCTAATGTGTAGGCTTCTTCAGAAATTTTTCAAATAATAATCAGGAAGCCTCAAATCAAAGGAATGAAAATCACTCTTTGTGGAATTTCAGGGAAAGGGTGTGTGATATTTGAGGGTTATAAAGAATGGCAATATTGATTTTTAGAAAAGCCACCAGGAACACACATTCTACAGAATGTCACTCAACTGTCCCCATAACTGGCTCATCGCAGCGTCATTCCTATGTGCCCCCGGCTGGGATGATGAATGAAATTCCCATCTCATTAGAACTGCCACCACTTCTTGCCTTTTTTCCCCTCTTTTGACAATAATACAGGCGGCTGTACGGATGGTGCGGGATACACTGTGCTTTCACAGCTTACCATAGCCGGCTTGAGATTCCCTCAACATAAACATCAGAATGCCCTTAAGCCACTCTCATTGTGCAATACAGCTGAGTTAGAAACATGGTCCTGCTCTCTGAACAATTCCTGGAAGAGACAAAAAAAAAAAAAAAAAGGCAAATATATTTGCAGAATGTTGACTTCATTCAGAATGTGCATTAAATAAATAATGCACTAAGGGTTTTGGAGACGGTAACTAAGACAGACGCAAATGCATATTTTTCTCCAGATAACAAAATCTTCCAAAGATGCCTGGTGCTCAGCACGGAGGATGTGCACAGCGGTGTAGAGGCTCCAGCCCTGTGATGGTCTCCATTCTGGGCTTGCCTGGCCCCAGCTTCCCTGCTGAGGTAAGAGCCGCATGGAAGCTAGGCCTTCCCTGGTGACTGAGAGCAGAGCTTGTCAACCAGCTGGGAGACAAGAGTCCAGTGCTGGGGAAAGGTGGCAGATGAAAGGCTGGCAAGGCGCTAATGTTATTCCCTCCAGAGGGTAGCAAGTCAGAAGAAAGCCTCTCCTGCCTTTTTGTGCTCATGCGCCCTGTGGATGCCAGTGCCACTGGGTAGCGGGTAAGGAAAAACACATGCTATTCAACACTGAGGTTGCTAATGCCGCTTTAATTTTCTGGGAGATTCCCTTTTACGGGGGAGAAGGAAAGCATAAGGGACATCACTTAAGTGGATTCTGGGAACACAACTAGGGCTGTAATGAATGCAAAGTTACTGGGTACATGGCCTGAAGTACTCATTAATACGAATGCAAATGTTCTGGAAATAGATTTTCTCTTCCATTCCCTTTAGGGCATTCCATTTATTTCTGCTGTATCCAAAGAGACCCATTTTCCTTAATGCTCTGAGTTAGAGCTCTTTATTAGTTGCCTGCTTTAAAGATACCCTAAATGCCCACCCAGCTAATGCATAAACAGGTAAGGGCAGATGCCATGCAAAAAAGAGCAGGGGACCCTGAGGCTCAGCAGCGTCTTCACCAGAGCAATGCAATGCAAATGAACAGAAGGCGAACTCTGTAGAAATAGGCTTAATCGCTGGAATTATGACCAAGACTCAGTTTTTTTAATGCCCTCTGAGGAACAAGCAAAAGAGGAAACAAAAGAAAGCTTCGGGGCTAATCTGATGTTTATAAAGAGCCTGGAGCTGAAACTCAGTAATTACCCTGTGAAGCAGGAAGGAACGCTGAGCTAATAATATCAGATAAGAGACACAAAGCACCAGAAAATGGGAAGTGAAGAGGGAGAGTAGGCATCCAGGTTTCCTATTCTTTCCACATCAAACCTACCTTCTTATCCCAGGTCTTTTATTTTGAAGAGGAAAAATTACTTTATATACTCAGACCTCCAGGTTTCTTATCTCTCTTTACCTGTAATATATCAGAGGTCCAAGGCTATATAGATGAATAAGATGGGGCTTTTCAGAGTGTGCTCCCTGGTTTCCTGTCTTCCCTGTAGCTCCAGGATATCACCCACCATTGGTGTGAGGTAGGCTGCCCCAGAGCCTATCAACCTCTCACCTGTCCCTTCCCATGTTCCATGCTCCTTTACAAACACTTCAACAGATGAACCTAAAGAAAAACATATTAAGGCAAACTTATCAGATCATCCTTTCCTGCCCTTAACCTACAACTTCCCCTTAAGGAAAGACCTAAATTTACGAGGCTCCCAAAGTCTCTTCCTTGCAGAATTGGGAATGAATGTAAACATTTAACCAAATAGAAAATCTTAGCTAAAATACTGTGATTTTGTTTCCTACCATTTGGTAAATATTGGCCTTGCTGCTAATCATCAGATCTCTTGCTGACAGGTGCTGAAAAGGGAGCTCCGATGTCCAAGCTTGAATGTTTCAGGATGAGATGCTGTGCAGGTAGATTGCTACAGGTGGGTTTGGTGGGTAAGTAGAGGCAGTGTGGTGTGGCAGGGCAAGCATCGGACTCTGGGCTGTTCTCAGCGCTGTCACGAATTCATTCACTGAGGGACCTTGAACCCTTCATACCTCTGTTTCCTTTTATACAAAATGGAAAAATATATTTTATGGTGGCGTTCTGAGAGTCCAGTGAGACCATGTGTATGAAAATGTTTTTAGAATTATAAAAAGCCAAGGGCTCCTGGCTGGTTCAGTCAGGGGAGCATGAGACACTTGATCTCAAAGTTGGGAGTTCAAGCCCCACGTTGGGTGTAGGGATAACTTAAAAAAAAAATCAAATCTCAAAAAAAAAAAAGAATTCTAAAAAAAGCATATAAATATGTGTTGTTATAGTTAGCTCTATATATCACCTCCCTCATGGGTATTCCCTCCCTCCCCACAATTCTAGCACACACCCAGTAGTCATCTACCATTCACTTTTTGGATAACCTGACCAAAATATATCACATCTAACCTACTCTCCTTCTCATGGTCCATGTTCCTCTACATGCTCTTAAATAGATGCATGGGGGGGGGTGGGGGGAGAATTATAAGGCACATTTATAGGATTATCCACTCTTGCCCCTAAGCTCCAACTTCCCATTAAAGAAGGGACTCAAGGCCAGCCTATGATAAAAGCTTGTTTTTATAAATGCAGTAAAATATTTTTAGCATTGTATTTAAAGAATCTTAACATGGATGCAATAAAACATACATTAATTGTAAAACCTGTTTTCAAAGAAAATACCTCATTTTAGATTGTTTCACATGCCTAGACTTGGGAGAAAGAAAAAAAGTTGGATGAGATTAAGAGTTAAAATTGATTGAACATCACTATGAGCAAAGCACTCTGCTAAGTATTGTCAGATCTAAAGTTAAAAGCCTGACTCATTCAAATATAAAGGGAGCACATGTCAGGGGCACCTGGGTGGCTCAGCTGGTTAAGTGTCCACTTCGGCTCAGGTCATGATCTTGCAGTTTGTGAGTGCTAGCCACGTGTCAGGCTCTGTGCTGACCGCTCGGAGCCTGGAGCCTGTTTCGGATTCTGTGTCTCCCTCTCTCTCTGCCCCTCCTGGGCTCGTGCTCTCTCTCTCTCAAAAATAAACATTAAAACAAAACAGGGAGCACGTGTCAAAGATTTCTTAACTCATGAATGAGGGAACAGACAAGATAGTTCAAAAAGAATTAGGAAGATGGAAGTATTTATAGGGGCTGAGCAAGAAAGAGGAGCACATGGATAAAATTTGTAATTTAGGTACGGACCTGGTTCATGTCCTAGAGGGCAGTAACAGGATAATCTTGGGATTATCTTTTCGACCCTGAAAGCAGTTTCATGTCTTCTGGACAAAATCAATTTGCCTTTCTCTTGGACAAGAATCATTTGCATTGCTAGCACTTTTCTACAAGTTAACTTTTACACTTACAGAATTCCAAAATCTCCTTATGGTGAGATTGAGTAAATAGCAACTCAAACAGAAGTACCCACCTAGAGAATCAGATAATTCACCAAACAGGTCTACACACAACCCTGGCTTAACACTGAAAAAGACTTGCACGTTTCCAAATTTTTAGATAATTTTATTTTTAAATTTTTATATTTTTATTTTTTTAATGTTTATTTATTTTTGAGAGAAAGAGACAGAGTGTGAGTGGGAGAGGGGCAGAGAGACAGAGACACAAAATTGGAAGCAGGTTCCAGGCTCTGAGCTGTCAGCACAGAGCCGGATGCGGGACTTGAACCCACGAAGAGCCCACAAACCATGGGATCATGACCTGAGCCGAAGTCGGACACCCAACTGAGTGAGCCACCCAGGCACCCCTGGATACTTTTATTTTTAACAGCACTTATGCATAGTGTATGGAAGCATTTAATATTTATTATTTTGTGCGACCTACACAATTCTGTAAAGTGGTTATTATTAATTCCATTTACACGGATGAGGAAACTGAAAATCAAGGAGACAAAGAAATTTGTTCAAATTCACTGGAACAAATGATTACCCAGACCTGTTAAATTATGAAATCCTTGCTTTTCTTGCTGCAGTGTATATATCACCCCCCAAAAATGTTTTAATTGTCTTTATTGAGATACAGCATACATATGGCACAGCGCAGATATCTTAAGTACACATTTTAATGGCTTTTTACATATAAGGACATATGTATATGTGCGTGTCTTTTGTCAAACACATATTACCATGACCCAGATCAAGATGTTAAACATTTGTAGTGCCCCAGAGGTTCTCATGCCTCTTTCTACTCAATCCACCATCACCACTAACCCCAGGTCACCTTTTTTTTTTTTTTTTTTCTACATCTATCACCATAAATTAGTTTGGCCTGATTTTCATAAAATGGGTCATACATACAGTAGCTGCTGTTTTGTGTCTGGTATCTTTTGCTCATAATTATGCCTGTGGCATACACCCATGTTGTTGCATGCGGTAGTATTCTTTCCAAAAAACTGTTTACAAAGTTCATTGCATGAATATACCCAAACTTATCTATTCTCTTGTTGAGGGACCCTTGAGTTGTTTCCAATTTTTGGCTCTAAGGCATAAAGCTATTAAGAATATTTTTGTATATCCTTTCTGTGAGCATGAGCATATATTTTTGTTGGCTGTATACTCCGGAGGGGAGTTGTTGGGTGGTACGTTTATATATTTTTGGTTTTAGTAAGTTCTGCCAAATATTTTTTCAAAGTGGTTGCACCAGTTTGTATTCCTACTACCATAGCAGTGTATGAAGATTCCAGTAAGTTCACATCCTTAACAACACTTAAATCATTACCCTTTATTTTTAACTATTTTGTGATATGAATAAGTATTCCTCTGCATTTAAATTTGGTCCCTTTCCTGTTATAAAAGAAAGAAATAATATGACAGTTCTATAAAGCATTAGGTCTGAGAAAGTGATATCAAATAATATCAGCTCTGTCTGGAGTGCGTGGATGGATCCCAGTGCTTCCAATTTGGGGGTTATTTTAATAGGTGAGTGTAACATACCGAAATAAAACTATGTCTTTTTGATACATTCCCTCTGTTCATTTAGGGTGCCATGATTTTGATGGCATTTACCAATCAAACCTATTTGATAAAAATGCTCAGGGCACCTGGGTGGCTTAGTCAATTACATGTCCGACTTCAGCTCAGGTCTTGATCTTGAGGCTCGTGAGTTTGAGCCCCACCGCTCTCTATTGTCAGTGCACAGCCTTTGTCCGATCCTCTGTCTCCCTCTCTCTCTCTGTCCCTCCCCCATTTGCGCACTCGCTCTCTCTCAAAAATATATTTTTTAAATGCTTAGTAATATTAGAAAGCTTCTTTAAATTTAGCACTGTATAAAAAGACTAAGTTAGGAACCTAATTACTACTATGTAAAGGACCATGCATATTTGAATAAATCTAACCATAAATATAAACAAGCTACAATTAATATACAGAGATCTAACTTCAGAATGGGTCCCTGTACCAAGGAGATAGTAAACACATGGTGCTTGATATATGTTTATGAATGATATTGATTGCACACCTCTTCTTTCTTTATCAGTTCTGAGTGGGGCTTTACCTTTTTTGTTGTTGTTGTTGTTGTGTTTTGTGTGCTGGTCCACATTAGATCATTACCTAAATTGAGGCAGACTCACTAATTTACAGAAAATTTGCAGTCTCCACAGATACCCTGGATGTACATCTTAAACAGTCTACAACTATTTCTAAATCTGTAGTTATTTTTATTCCTACTCCACAAATTAATATAATTTAGGACCCTAGGGAAGACTGCTTTCCTTCAATGGCCAGACTTTGAATTCACTATCTTTTCTTTTTACGACAATGGGTGAATCTTTGATAGACTGCTATGATTCGGGGCAGAAAAAACAAACAAACAAACAAACAAAAAGCTGCCTGGCTTTAAATCCTATTTCTATTACTTAACCATGTGACCTGTGGTAAGTAATTTAACCTCTGTACACTTCAGTTTCCTCATCTGTAAAATGAGAATAATCACTCCAACCTAGGAGGGTTGAGAATTAAATGAGCTATTATTTGTAAAGCATGTAGAACACTATCTGATACACAGCAACAATATACAGGCATTTGTTTAGTAAAATAAATTTGAAATCTTACCTCAAAGTGTCTTCTACTCAATCACTCAAAAGACTTCTCTTTGGATTCCTGTATGCTCTCTTCAAATATCCCCCTCTGGAGCCATACGTCCCCCCCATGTCAGCTTATGCACAATCCTCTCAAAGAAGAACAAGATACTCAGTGATAGTGACCCCCCAAACACACAACAATGTGCATGGATCTCCTATGCATTAAGGTGAGTAAAAGGAGCCTGATAGAAGAGGCTACATATTGTAGGATTCCATTTACTTGACATTCTGGAAAAGGCAAAACCATTGGGATCAAAGCAGATCAGTGGTTGTCAGGGACCAGAGTCAGGGGAGGAGTTAACTGCAAAGGGGCACGAGGGAATTCAGGGGTAGGGGTGTCGATGTGATGCAGTCGTCCTATATCTCGACTATGGTGGTGATTAATCAACTATATGCATATCTTAAAAGATACACAACTATACTTTTAAGAGGGCAAATTGTGCTATGTGCAAATTACACCTGAATTTATTAATAGAAAAAAGAATAAGAGGTACCACAAAGTCTTTTACCAAAAAAGAAGTCATTCAGTTACACGTAAACAGTCCTAGACTATGTGCAGCACCATGTCTAACTGCAGACACGGCCAGTTCCAGAAGTTCTAGGAACAGATCTCCAATAGTCCTGAACCTTTGGCCAGTTGCAGGATGATCTCAGTGAATCGGTCTTTCTTTGCTTAATTGTCTTGCAGGAAGCACTTGAAATGTGTGGTAGTTGTTTTGCAACAATTACTGACATCTGGCAACTAGGGATCTGTTAAGGACTCAAGGAGATGTAAACATAGCTGTAAGAATGGGCAAGGTGAGTTTCTCATGTCTGGCGAAAGGCTTACTCCACCTGGTTGGCTTCATCAATAGCTCTCTGTCATCGTCAGAGCCTGGGAACGGAAGCCTGTACCCGGGTCTGAGAGCCTCTCACCTTGTCTCCTGCTTTGCCTGACTCTAGAACGTTATCCCTTGTCTTTTAGCATTACGAAACTTCTTGTTCCTGTACTGTTTCCGCTGGCGTCTTTCCATCGATTGCATCCCTTGTGACACCTATGAAATGTTCCACACGAGAGCTAACTTCCACAGAAAATCAGAAGTAGCTTCTAGAACCTGTGAGTCTGCCCGCCCCCACCCCCCTCCCTGGGCAGAGTCTCCACTCTCCACTCTGGATGCGGCCCGAGCTACCCTGTTCCCCAGCTCCCCAGGGACTTCTCCCCTCTGTGATGCCCCTCTCTGGCCCTCCCCCTTTCATTCGTCTCCAACTCTCCTAAAACCCTCTGCATCTTCAGCTTTGCTCCTCAGCCTAGGTGGTCACTTACTCCACTGCTGCAGCATCTTTCCCGGAGACAGCTGAAGACAGGCTCTGGGTCCAGTGAACAATGATGAGAGAAGAAAGCTACGTTTGCCCTTCAGCCCCCAGGTCTAGCATCCAGGAGAAGAGTCTGACTTTTCACACCACTCCAAGGGACTGCCTTTTGGCATGATGCCAACGCATGTAGCTAGAAGAGAGACCCCCTTCCTTCTATGTAAGTTTCATAAACAAGTCCCTGAAGCCTCTCCTACCTTGTAGTATTCGGAGCCCTGATACTGGGTTCAGTCACATGCACGTGTGATGCCAAACACGTATTACCTCCCATCATAGCAAACACAGATTAATTGGAGCCCTCGCATGTCTGATCATTTTTTCTAAAAGTAGAGGTCGCGGACTGACGCTGAGAAGTGGCCAGAAATGTCTAATAGGAGACCAGTTTAGTAAGAAGATAGGTAGTTCTATAGAGGTCCTCCACTGGTAGGCAAATCAGCCAAACACTATAACAACTGAGATTTGTGGGGCGCCTGGGTGGCTCAGTCAGTCAAGCGTCCGACTTTGGCTCAGGTCACGATCTCGCAGTTGGTGAGTTCAAGCACCATGTCGGGCTCTGTGCTGACAGCTCAGAGCCTGGAGCCTGCTTCTGATTCTGTGTCTCCCTCTCTCTCTGCCCCTCCCCCACTCACACTCTGTCTTTCTCTTTCTGAAAAATAAATAAGCATTAAAAATTAAAAAAAAAAAAATAGGAGTGCCTGGGTGGCTCAGTCGGTTAAACATCCGACTTCAGCTCGGGTCATGATCTCACAGTCTGTGAGTTCAAGCCCCTCATCAGGCTCTGTGCTGACAGCTCAGAGCCTGGAGTCTGCTTCAGATTCTGTGTCTCCCTCTCTCTCTCTGCCCCTCCCCTGCTCATGCTCTGTCTCAAAAATAAATAAAAACATTAAACAAAAATTAAAAAAAAAAAACACCTGAGATTTGACTTGGGGGAAGCTCAAGCTCAATATGACTTGGGGGAAGCTCAAGAGAATAGGAGGGAAGAGCAAGGACTGTGCCACAGGAGGCAAAATTTTAATTTTAAGTTGTGGTTCTTAACTGCCACTGCATGAATCAGCTGCAACAGGCCTCTCTCCAGACTGACTGAATCACAATCTGTGGCAGTGGCCCCAGGAATCTACACTTGAGAATATCTCCCCAGGCGGTTCTGACATTTGCCCAAGTCTGGGAACCCCATGTTTAGAGGCGCCACCAGGAAAAGAGCCCCTCAGTGTTCTCTATCTATAAAGTGCTCACAACGACTCTGTAAGGAAGGTACCAATATCCCCCTTTTGCAGATGAGAACACTGAGGCACAGAGAGGTCACACAGCTAGTAGGCAGTGGAGCTTGCTTTTGAACCCAGGTAATCTGACTTCAGACCCCATGATAATATTTCAACAGAATTATTAAGAGGACATAAAACAAGCAAAATATGAAATATATGCTAACATATTTAAGAAAGATGTTTAACATGAGTTCACTCTTCCCCCATTACACCCAGAAAGTCCCATCGAGGGAAACATGCTAATCTCTGAACATTCTGCCTAAGGACGTTTTTACTCCACTGTGTGTTATTTTCCTATTGTGCAAAAGACCTCCTTTTTTTTTGTCTAACCTAGATGGACACCGTGATGTCATGCTTATTTGCCCTTTCCTGACCTAAACAGTAATGAAATTTACGTCCTTGAAAAACCCTCCTATTCAGAGCCAGGACACTAAAAGCTTATTCAGATACGAGACAAGTGTCCTGATATTATCTGGTCTAGACATAGGGACTCATGAAAGAAGGTACAATTAGAATCTTTCAGTCTGGAGTTGATGTCTTCAAATAAATTTTCCGAAAATCTGATCTTAATATGTGTTATTTTTTATAAAGAAAGTGAGAGAGCAAACATCTTTCCCAGGTCTTCGCCAGGGCAGTTGTGTTTCTTCTTTCTACATCCTCTCGAGCTGCCAAAGTCGGTAAGTGAACCTGTGACTGGCAGGTAGGGTGTCTCTCGCGTCAGCCACAGGGCTCTGCACGCCTAAACAAAAGTGGTGAAAAGCCACTTACTTTCCCAGCATATGAGTGGTGTTTCCTGAGGTCCCACCAGAGTGGTCATGGATCCGTTCGGAGTCCAAAATTAATTTATTATTAAGATGGCAGTTTGGCCTGTTTTGCCAGACAGAGGGCCCACGTGTGACCCTTTTTCACAGAACACGGTTATTGTCAGAACCAAAGACCGACAAAAAGGTTCTTTTCCTCTGGAGAACCCTGTTACCATTGGTATCGCTAAAGTAATGGACTTAGATGCTGTGGCAAAAGTCCCACCCATGTTAGAAAGCAGGAGACCAATAACACGATCAAGTTATAAGTAGCTGAACTCCTTCAGGTGCTTCCAATCCACACTATTCTTACCGGAAATCATAGGGAAGGTCTTCAGGACAAAGAGAGCAAAGAGATGTTTTTATATTAATGCAAATCAATAATTGTTGAATGGATAGATGAAGGCACAAGCATTCACTGTGGTTGTTTTGCTCCTGAGGCTACTCCTTGCCTCCTCTTTCCCATTCTTCTCTGTCACCTCTTCCCAGGCATTACCAGTTAGTGCTGTGAAAACCACTCAACTATTTTTGTGGGTCTGCTCTGCTCTCATCTTCCACCCTACCCCATTTCAAAGCCTACCCCACATCGTCATGCAATGGTTTTTCCAAAATGCAAGCCTAGTTATGTATCTAAGTTATGTACCTAAAATCTTCTGTGGTTCTCATTTATCTACACTGGCTGAAACATCATGGAGGGTACTTCCCAAAAGGTGGATCCCAGTCCACCTTTACAATCCATGGAGCACCCCCTCGATACAGCCCAGCCATTTGTTCCCACTATCCCAAACTATTCATGGTTCACAGAATAAGCCATGTTCTGTCCCACCCTCTTTCCAAACAGTTACCTAACTTGCAAACCCCCCTTTCTATCACTGAGCACTCAGGCACCATCTCAATTGCTGACTGTTCTGAAGGCTGTCCTGGCAACCCAGACAAAATAAATCTATCCCGTCCCTATGCTTCCTCTCCTCAGTTTCCCCCATCTGTGCTCCTACGGTGTGTACATGGCTGTCCCGGCTACTTAGCCAGTTTGATCGAAGAAGCTCAATTTGTTGAGATAAAAACATGGACCCATTTTATCTTTCCCATGGCTGCTAACCCACTTGGTTCCTTTGTTTGACTCTCCTTTCCCTCTGGGCAGCAAGCTCCCTTAACAATAGTTCATTCTATCCCAGAACTCTTCAGTCACTTATGTTTTTTAAGACAATCTGGTCCTGTTAACCATCTCATATTTGGTACAAACCCCTCTCCACCTCCCCAGGGCAGACAGGACAAGGCTGGACTGGGGGCACATCTGCTTTCTGACATGGTCCCCTTCTTAAAAGATCAGAGTGAGTAGGAGGTTCCCTACTCAGGGAACCTCAGAGGGAGCAGAGGTTTCCCTTTGTCACTTTTTTCTTTATCTTCAGTGGTAATGAGGCTGTTGGCAACTCTTTTGTTTCTCCCAGCTCATTGGTTGGTGGGGGACAGGGGCTAGGAATAGTCTTATAAAGAGTCACTGTGGTCAGAATGGAAGCCCCCAAATCTGCATTGATGGGAACTCAGTCCCAAAAAGTCACCTAAGCATTGGTGGTTACTTCCCAGGAGAATCCACAGCAACTCCAGCTGACCTTTACCCCCATCAGCCCCCGCCCCCCCCCCGCCCCCCCCCCCCCCCCGTCCCAATGGAGGCATGGCTCACATCCCTCTTTGCTCCTTGCCACAACTTTTGTTGAAAAAATTGAGAGGTCTTGTGGGGTTTATTGTTAGAGAATTTCATCTAGACCTATAAAAGCAACAATAAAACCTCGACAAGGAAAATATGTACTCATATGCTCAGGTTCAAAATAAATATTCTGAAAGACACCCAATTTATTGAGGATTCTTTTTAAAATTTTAAAATTTTCTCTTGGCTTTCTTAAGAATTTATCTATGAGCTAAATTTTAGGGTATCATGTGGAGCCAATCACTTGTGTAAATTTTGTAATTTTAAATCATAAATAAAAATTTATCTTTAAATTATAGTTAGATTTGAAAGAAATCTGCCCCAGCATTTCTCAAAGTATGCTCTGAAGTACTGGGGATGTTCTGTGAAGATATCACTCAGTGATCAAATTCATCTGGGAAATAGCATATTGTCTAGAGCCCCCTCCTGGAGAGTCACCATAGGTATTGGAATATCAAAATCGCTGAGAAGTTACGCAGTAAATAAACCTGCTTAACATTCTTGAACCTAAGATTTTACAAAATTATTTGAGCTCTGAATTTCCTGCCCCAACTTTTTACCTTGTGTAACACTTATTGACCCAGTTTGGAACTTGCTGGCTCTTGCAATGAGGCAGTGTTGGATGCCAGAAAGAATATTAAGAAATGGCAGTTACAGGGCCTGGCTTTGTCTGCTTTGTACCCTGGAGTACCCCCAGGCACAGAAATTTATCTCTTGGTGTCACTTCTCTAGCATCTATAATACGTGGGAGGCTTTCGTTCAATGCAGATCTAACCTTCCCCAAGATAGACATTCAAAAAAATTACCTTGTGACTCAACAGCCAAAAATTAATAGTAAAGCACCAGTAGCTGCCTATATATGTGTTTTTCAACAAACCTATGGAAATTCTGCCTGACTAGGTTTTTGAAACCTTTATGTGAAACATTAGTCAAAAGGCAGAAAGATTTTTCTGGAAAAGGAACAACAGATTAATTTTAAGCCATTTGGTTCTAAGATATGATGGAACGTCAAAGAGGTAAGTTATCAACAATTTTAGTTTTTGCATACATAGAGTAATACAAAATATACATCTTTTTACATGCCAATCCTCTTTATAGATATTACTAAACACAGTTAACACGCAGTCTATGAAAATCATAGAAATCTGGATTAATCAATATTCAGTATATGGTTTCATCAGGGTGTTACAAATCAATTTTTAAAAAAATAGATAAATAGCTGCATTTAATTCTCCAAAGTTATTGGAAAGAAATAAAAATTCATTGTTGAGTAAGTATTAAATTGGAACACTTGGAATCTTAATTCTAAAATTATAGAAGTAATTCTAAACAAAGTCCATGAGACTTATTTTTTGTTTTGTTTTGTTTTCAATTCAACTTAATTCTTCCACTCCAGTTAAATATTTCAGATTTCCTCTCTGTGGGACTCAGGCTGATTACTGAAGGGTTCCTGGCACCTGAGAATGGCATCTGTCTTCCTGTCACCATGCCAACTCCACTACAAAGGAGGGATTTCCCCTTTTTTCCCAGTCTTCCCTCCAGTGAAGGAGGGACACACTCCTGCCTCGGGGGAGGGGGGGGGTGAAGAGCACGATTTCTAATCATAGTTGGTTCCTTTCCTCCGCCTTTGTGTGAGAAAAAGCCTTGAAATGAAATGCTTTGTCTTTTTAAATATGATTTTTGTGTTCTCACTAGTCTTACTGACGTCTTTGTGTGGTGCAGTGGCTGGGATCCCACTGCATTTACATGGCAACCAGGAAATCAGTCATTCAGAGTTGCCATGGTAACCAGAGGTGGGGAGGGGGGCAGGGAGAAGTCCATTTTATCACAGTAGGCTGGTGTCCCTTCCAGGAAGCCTACAGAATTTTTAGAAAGAGGTCATTATGAACACAAGAACAACAACAACAACGACGACAACAACGACAACAACAACAAAATGCCAGTTGGCGTTAGGACAACCATGCTCCAGCATCACAAAGCTCTTTGTAGTAGAGGAGGGTGCCAGTGAGCAGGTGGCAAACATTACAAGGAGATAAAGGGCGTTGCCTTCTCCCCTCAGAGCACAGGGTGTTGACTTGGTCTAGTAGGTCTGTTCAGGGAAGTCCCTAAGCACAAGCTTCACACTGAATTGTCCGATTCTCTCTCAAGTTTCAGGTCTGCAAAGGAAAGGCAGGTAACTGAGGTGTAAGGAGGGGGAGTATCTTGTTTGGGTTGGGGCACAGTTCTACTTTTATGGTAAGAAGAACCCTGAACTGCAGAAGTGGAGCAAAGGGTGCTGTCCCAAGAAAAACGGAAGTGTCTGTTAAGTCTTGTTTCCTGCCACATCTGCTTCTGGAGCTGAGGGTAGTCATATTTCAATTTTTTTTTTTTTAAAAGAAAGTCATGTGAGGTTAACCAGTGAGATTATCTTTTACAGGCTTGATAATTAGAATCCCCAGCTGATAGGCAGATCATGTTTTATAACAAACTACAGGGGCTCTGGTCCCCCGGAACAGACTTGGCTCCTGGATTTATTTAGTCTGACCTGTGGGGAGCCAGAACTACCCATGATTTGATCATGTTTATAGCTAAACTTGAGAATGCCCTACCTGATTTTTAAAAGTTTTCTAATGGCAGTATCCTAATAGGGAAATAGGAAACTGCCTCTGCAAAGGTAGATCCTCTGGTTTGTAAAATGAGGGAAAAAAAAACAAAACCTCTCATCTTCCTTTCTAACAGCAGAGTGTTTGTTACTCTTTTCCTCTTCTGAAGATGAAATGATCCAACTCTTGATTTCTACCCCTCCTTCCTGCAAACTGCCCTCCTCTGCTCCCTGTGTTCATCTCAGTAAATGGCTCCAACATTCATCATTCAACTGAGAGTCTTCCTTATCCATACTTCTCTCACATTCAGTTTAGCAGCTAATTCTTACAGGTCTGGTTTCAAAACAAGTCCTGAATGCAGTCTCTTCTCTCCACCTTTTTATCCATCATACCCAAGTTGTCATCATCTTTCTAAATTCTAAAAGAGCCTCTTGACTGGTCTTCCGGTTCCCATCCTGGTCACACAAGGCAAGTTAGGTCATGCCATGCCAGCATTGAGACTGCTCCCCACCCACCCCATGGCTGTGCACAACACTCAAAATGCAGCCGTGGCCTGCTATGGCCCCAGCCTACCCCTCCATCCTCATACCCTAACACTTCCCTGTGTGTGCACTCTATTCTTTTATGCTGACCTTGTCATTCTTTGAACACATCCAGGATTCTTCTTTGGGTCTTTGCACATGCCTTGATATTCTTTCCCCCTACCCCCCATGTTAGGAGGGCTCCTTTCCTCACTTTCTTCAAGTCTCTAAATAGGCTCTCCTACAGGAAGCCTTTTTTGTTTATTTGTTTATTTTTTAATATAATTTATTGTCAAATTGGCTAACATACAGTGTGTAAAGTGTGCTCTTGGTTTTGGGGGGTAGATTCCCATGGTTCATGGAAGCCTTTTGATCAGCCTGGGTCTTTCATTGGAAACAAAAGTCACACAAGTTTTAGGAGATGAAAGGACTTATTTGCTGTGTGCAGGAATAAGGAAGCCAACAGCAAGGTTGAATGCCATAGCTAGTCTTAAGGAGCCAAAGGGAAAAAATAATATTGTAGGCGCACAAAGGGAGCTGCATCCTGGAGTCCCGTGGGGCTGCCCAGAACAGAATGCTGAGGCCTAAGCCACTGACCTCACTTCCTGTGGATTGGCCAAACAGAGCTGGAAACCAGAGTCCAAGAGAGTCCAGGTAATGTAGTATTGGGTACTATAGAAGTTATCAATGGTTGCACAACAAATAGTCCCAAAATACACTGGCTTGAAACAATAAACATTTGTTATCTCTTTCTTTGGGTGGGGAACTTGGAAGCAGCTTATCTTCGTGTTTCCAGTCCCAACCCTCATGTGAAATTGCAGTTAAGACATCAATTATTCGAAGGCTCATGTGGGATGAAGGATCCATATCCAAGGTGGCTCACTTACACGGCTGGTGAATTGTTGTTGGTTGTCAGCAGGAGACCTAAGCCGCTTGAGCATCTTCACAACATGGCATCTGGCTTCCCCCAAGGGAGTGATCCAAGAGACCAGGGTGGAAGCTACAATGCCCTTTTGTGACCTAGCCTTGAAAATCCCTTGGGTCACTTCAGCTGAGTAGAGCAGTTCTGAGTCAATGTGAGAGGAGACCACACAAGGGTGTGCATACCAGGAGCCAGTTATAACTGGGGGACATCTCAGATGTAGTAGAGATACCACTGAGTGCAGCACAAAGCAAAGAAGGGTGGAGGGTGAATTGAAATGGCCGGCGGGGGTGGGGGGGGGGGGAATGTAGAAATCAGGGAATAGCAACCTTCTTACTTAAAGTATTGTATGCAATCCTGCCACTCCATTCCCCTTTACTCTGTTTTATGTTTCTTCATAGGACTTAATGCTACCTGACATGTATTTGTGTATTAACCACATTGACCCTGAACAACACAGGAGTTAGGAGCACTGATACCCCACACAATAAAAAATCCACACATAACTCTTGACTCCCCCCAAACTTTACTAATAGCCTACTATGGACTGGAAGGCTTACCATAACATAAACAGTTGATTAACACACATTTTGTATGTTATATGTATTATATACTATATTTTTTGCAATAAAATGAACTAAAAAAAATGCCAAGAAAATTGTAAGGAAGAACTATACTTGTAGTACTGTACTGTATGGGGAAAAAAAAACCCACGTGTAAGTGGACACGTGAAGTTTAAACCCGTGTTGTTCAAGGGTCAACTATGTTTTATTTTTGATTCTCCCACTATCGTATAAACTTCATGAGATAAGAGACTTAGTCTATTTTGTTTCCTGCTGGCACTTAGCAACCTTTCAAGAAATACTTTTGTAATTGAATGTATAAATAATACCCAATTTTAGATAAAAAATAAATGTTTTTAAATGCCCAATTCCAGTAACATCTCCACCTTTTTAAAACTAAAACCTTATCCCCTCTGCCCCCCGCCCCCCAAAAAAAGAAAGAGCACTGCTACTCAGTGAATTAGAATTTGCCTCTGAGAGCTTTGCAAGAAACACAGTTGTCTCTTAGTCCTGACTCCTCCTCTGGTTTGCTATTCCTTTGAGTTGTTGCTAGTGCTTTCCTGAAATTTTAAAACCAAGGTTTCACATCTCTCCTTCTTAAAAGTAAATTAAATTGTTTTCTGTTTATCTGGCTCTCCGTTGAGTTCTGTTTTCTGAGGTCTTGTTTAAAAATGGTTTTTGCGAGAAAAATAAACACTTCCCTTCTAGCTTCCCCTTTATTTCCCCCTCCTCTGTTTCTTTCTGAAATCTGGCAAGGGCACATGTGGCAATTTCTTGTCCTCCGTGGCACTTAAGAGGCTAAAGAGATTGCTGACCTCTGGTTACCCATAGTCAGAAGAGAACAGAGCAAGCAGGAAACAAAACACTTGTCCTGGACCACCCCCCCACCCTGGCGCCAACTGGGGAGCCCATGTTCATGCCTTATCCCAACTGACTGATCATAAGAAGAAGGCAGCCTCAGGAACATCTAAACCCAAATCTAGAGTGGGTAAACCCAAATCTATCCTCTACCAGCCCTAGAAGGTGCGTGATAAATTAACACCTTCCCAGATATGAATTGGGAGAAAACTAGTCTGTTATGCTCTGAAGCAATGGCCCTTGGAGTGGAGGAGACAAGCTGGTTGTTACAGCCGGTGAGAAGACATGACTTAGTGCCACGCTTAGTGACACACTTAGTGCCATACTTACACACGAAATCTACACACAAAAGTCTTCATTGTAATTCCTTTCGGTAATGAGCTACAGCCATTCAGAATCTGTACCAGAACCAACAGCTTCAGCTCTCATCAGTACTAAACCTCATCATTTGTACATATTAGAAATATGAATAGTGAGTTTCTGTCATTCTTGTAAAGTTCACTTAACAAAGATTTAGTGAGTAGATACTGGGTACCAGGCACCATCAAGACCCTGGCTAATCAAAATAAGCACCTAGTTATCTTCCTAGAAATGTAGGGGTAGAGAGGTGTTTTGATTTTTCTCATCTGATGATTGTCATAAATGGTGGGGCTTTGAAGATTCTCCTTAGGCTATTGTTCCAGAATAAAGTGGGAGTCTGTCTCACTAAAAAATTAAAGCAAATATATTCATTACTGTACACTTTCACTTCTTTCTTGGAATCTTATTTTTCTCTAGTGGGGTTCCCTTAGCTATGGGCACATACAATGTTTTTTTCCCTCTTGTGTATATTGTTTGAGATTATTTCTTTCATTTTCTGCAGATATCAAACTACGGATATACATATATAATCCTTAGAACATGGGGAATGTAGTCTTATGTTAGAGTGCCAAGTGTATTTATTAGGTATTGGTGGAGTTTTCTTAGTCATATTTATGCTATTAATTTTTAGTATAAATCTACCTACTTTCTAAATGTGAAAATGTGAGGTTGGGGAGTTAGGAATGTACACAGATATTTTAGTAGCAAACAAATGACTTGGCTGTGGGCTGGGTGAATTCTGGTATTTTGAGCTGGGAAGGATGCAATGACAATAACTGATATTGAGCAAGTAACCCATTCTTTTCATGTGAAAACAAAGCCATAAAGGACAAGGTATAAATAGTGACAATCTTGCCTACCAACAAGATACTATAGGACTTTATTAATTTTTTTAAAAATTGCAAATAAATCCACAAATTAAATTAAATTTAATCTGTGTCCTTTACTTGGCATGCTTTTGCCTTTATTCATACATGCAACAAATATTTATTGCACACCTACAACGTCCTGTGCACTAAGCATTGCAGAAGGTACTAGAGATATAGCACCAAGTAAGACATTACCTGGGTATTCTAGAATTCCACATATGGTAGATGATAGAGAAGGAGAAACACACAATGACAATAAAGTGTGATAAGAGCAATAGCCAGGATAAGCAAGAGGTGATTTGTGAAGGAGGGAGGATCCACCTAACCCAGTCATTTTCTTTGAGAAAACTTCACAAGTAAAAATAGTAGTTTCCTGAGGAATCATATTGTTTATTTTTGCCAAGTCAATAATTTGAGATATCCAAATTTACTATACACCACACAATTCTTCTCTGTTGAAATTTCCCTGTGTAATCATACTGAAAGAGCAGACCTAGGCCAGCCGACTAGTGACTATGTCCCTGACATGGCCGCAGAAAGAAGTTCCCGCTCAAACCTCAGACCACACCTCCTCCCCTTGAGTAACTTATGTTTTCTAAGAAAGCAGGCTACCGATTGATGCATTCTTCCGAAGTCTAAGGTGGGAGGAAGGGGAGTGTGAGAGGCGCGGAAAGTGTGAATAGAAGAGGGAGGGCTTCTCTCAGGTAGGGGCCAGAGAGGCAGGAGCCCTCAACCCTGTCCAGGCTTAGAATGACCTGGGAGCATTTTTCCCCTCCCCAAACCAATTAAATCAGAGTCTCTGGGGATGGTGTTTGGTGCTAGGTATTTATATAGCACAGCAAGGCTGACAGCCAATGGTTAATAGGTGACCAGTGAGAAACGTTCTGTATACACTGAGGCCAAACATGTTAGAGATCCTCAGACACAGTGGTTCTTAAACTTCAGGTGCATCAGAATCTCCTGGAAGACTTGTTCAAACACAGATTGCTGAGCCCCACCCCCAGAGTTTCTGGTTCAGTGGGTCTGTGACCCCCCAGGCCCAACATTTGCATTTTTAACAAGTTCCAGGTGACGCTGATAATTGCTGATCTGGGACCACACCTTGGCAGCCATTGTTCTATCCTTCCCCAGCCAATAGGCTGAGGCCATGACCCTTCCCGAGCCAGTCGGCTAAGGCCATGATCCCTATAAAACCTTTGTGCTTTTGAAAATCGCGCGCTCTCTTTCTCTCTCTCCGGTATCTTACTGCTGTGTCGGTGCAGGTAGGGGATTGAGCTCGAGCTAGCTCCAATAAAGGCTCTTTGCTTTTGCATCGGACTCGGCTCCCTGGTGGTCTTTGGGGATCACGAATTCTGGGCATAACAATGCAAACGAAAGAACGTTGAATACCTTCTTACTAACGGAACTGATACCATTTTTGTAACATTTCACAGGACGTTATAGAAAATGTTTTGCGTTACTGAAGATGCACCATCCAAGTGTGCAGATTTGCAAGAAGAGTAATCAATGATAAAACTTTTAGGAGCTTTCTACATAGAGTGGGACTCCACTGTCATCTGAGCAAATAATGGATTTTCATACTAGTTTAATATTAACATTAGTCAGCTGGTAACTTCAGGGTCTGTCCGTTTAAAAAAATATTTATTTTTGAGAGAGAGAGAAAGAGAGAGAGTGAGGGAGGGGCAGAGAGAGATGGAAACAGAGGATCTGAAGCAGGCTTCATGAATGGGGCTCGAACTCAGGAACCGGGAGATCATGACCTGAGCCGAAGTCGGAGGCTTAACTGACTGAGCCCAGGGTCTGTCCTTTTTTAACTTCAGTATCACCTTTTCCTTTTTTCTGATTTTCTGATTCTCAAGGACATTTTGGGTAATATATTAAGCAGCCAGGGTGGTTTGCTCATTCCTAGAATTTTGTAAAAAATATGTGCATGTGTTTTCAAAGTGGTCAGCAGTACTCATAACTTTCTCCCACAGGGCCTCATTGTTTAGATTCCGTTAAAGTCAACAAACGTGTACTGAGCATAACTTGACATGCCGAGTCCTGTGCAAGGTGCTGAATGGTGCAGAGAGCACAGCCCTTGTCCTTAGCACTCAGTCTACTTATTAGACTCAAGTGGACTCTGGTGGGAGAGACAGAGTCACCACCTAGCCCTTAACACCAAAGTTCCTTCCTCAGTGCCTGGGGTTCTGTCTCTGAAATTCTATCATAGGAAAATTCAAAGTGAGAACTTAGGAGAAAAACAGAGCTGGTGGGGAGACCGAGGTCGTAAGTAAACCTATGAAGTATCTTTACAATGGGGAAATCAACAAAGACACAAAGAGGCTTTCAAACATCTTTTGTTCTCCAGCCTTTTTCAACCCTGTTTGCTATAGAAAGAGATCACCTTATCTGGTTGACATATTTGGTGCAGAAAAATCAAGTCTCGCCTTTCTGCCCTGCCTGCAAATGATTGGAGTTCTCAGCGTACAGCTTTTCTTTCAAGACACTTCAAAATGGTTTCCTTGTGTGACGTTAATCTCACCGATTCCTGTCCTTTAATACTGACATTCCTTTCAAGGGTTGTTCTCCCAAGGCTTTGCTGCACTCCATGGTCTCTAACCTCTGTCGTACTTTGTTGCTGACTCCCTCTTCTTGATCCTGTTGCTCACTTCCTGTTGTCCCTGATTTTCTGTGTGGTGCTTCAGAGACTTTTTAGAGGAAACAAGTTGTATTTTGCGGCAATTGCTGTTTCTGTCCTTATGGTAATAATGCATTTGGTTTAGACTGTCTCATCAACCCAGTCAATGGTCCACCTCCTGCTCCTGCTGGTGGAGGGTCTGGAACGTTTCCTCCTTCTGGGAAGACCAGGACTGCAGACACAGTGCAGGCAGTGTGCACTCGGGGAGCGTCCAGCCTTCTTCAGCCTGGCCAAGCGCCCGCTGTTTCCATCCACATCTAGGCCGCTTGCTGACTGACTTCCAGCTCTGGTTCTGCCTCCCTCCCCATCTCCTGCCTTCTTCCTTCCTGCATCCCTCCATACCTAGTATCTTCTAGCAAGACCTCATGCTTCATGATTAGCCTCCTCAGCATCCAGCTCCTGGCCACCCTTGGCCTCCGAACCCACCCCCTTCCTTCCTATCAACACTTGTGTTTCTTCTCTCATGGGATATTAGGAAAGCAAATTTCTTGAACTCATTCATCAGTGACAACCTCCCCAGGGCCTTATGCCTGTAACACACACACGTACATTTGGGTTAACAACCCAAATTGGTTTAATGGTGACGTTTCAGGCAATATCAGGGAAGTATCTGGAGGGTGTCACCCTCTTGCACTGAATCCCCTCCTTAGCCCTGCCCAGGGGAAAGGGAGAGGGGAGTTCATGCCTCTAACATTTTGCCCTCTAGAGGAAGCCTTGGTCATTACTCTGCAGACCCCTTATCCTACTAGCTTTTGTCCTGGGCCATGACACAGACTGCCACTTTTCATTAGTGAGGGGCAGCCGCTCTCTCTCAAAAATCTATTCTGTCTACCTCCCCCCGCCCCGACTCTCTTTACACCAAACATGATTTAGTCTTGTTGACTCCTAACAGCTGGGGTAGGCTCAGATGTCTTGGGGGGAGGGGGGTTGGCAATGACCCTGTGACACATAGATCTGACTGGCACAAGATTTATTAATGTATGAACTTTCTTTCCATTTCACTCTCCCCTCTTCACTGCAGCCACACACAGATGCAATCCAGCAGCGGCTTTGCCGGTTCGCTTTATGGCTCCTGGCTGCTACAACAGAATAAGAAAGGATAGAGAGACATCAAAGCTGGGACATGGACAGGAAAGTAGGGAGGGCTCAGCCAGAGAAAGCAAGTCAATCAAAATACTAAAGAACTAGCAGGCATGGCGAGGGCGGCAGAGGGACAGGAACAATATTGTCAAGAGATTGGAGAAGGGTTTGGGGATCTGGCATAGGAGAGCCTCTGGGACAGCTGCGAGGCGGCAAAAACTGGAGCGTGCAGGAGGGAATGCGAAAAGTGTTTCTGGCTTATAAATCAGTCTCTTTAAAGTTCACCCAGAAATGCAAGTAAAGAATAGCTTTTTTCCTTTTTTTCTATTTCTTTTTAGAGTTTATTTTTTAAAATTACTTTTTGTTGCCAGATTGTGCTTCTTTATAAGCAATTCAGTGCAGACGTAGAACCAGGATTTACCTACATAACCAAAATTCAGAATTTGGCATGCAAGTTGCAGAAAACCGTGGTTTTCTGTAAACAAGCAAACAAACAAACCTAGAGGGATTATTGTCTCATCCCATGACCAACTTCTCATATCAGAGACTTCCCTTTTCTTCCCCTCCCCAGGCACCCAAATGAATACAGTGGCAGGTTTGGAAGTTCTGCCAATGATGACTATTATACAAACAGTAACTACCTGCTTTGTGACACGCGAAGATGAACAGAACGTGGCCCTAACCTTAAGGGGCTCAAACAGTAACAGGTGAGGCGGACATATAACAGCTCATGAAAACAATGCAGTTAATGCTGACTCAGAGGTCGAGGCTAGGCACCGTGTGTTCTCCCAGCAAAAAACACTCGGCCCTGGGGCACCTGAGTGGTTCAGGCAGTCGGGCATCCGACTTCAGCTCAGGTCATGATCTCTCAGCTCGTGAGTTCGAGCCCCGCATCGGGCTCTGTGCTGACAGCCCAGACAGGGCCTGGAGCCTGCTTCGGATTCCGTGTCTCCCTCTCTCTCTGCCCCTCCCCCACTCATGTTCTGTCTGTCTCTCTCTCAAAAATAAATAAGTAAATATTAAACACAAAAACAAAAACACCCGGCCCTGCTTGTGCAGTCAGGGAAGGCTTCGGAGAGAAGCTGAGTCTGAAGAGATAGGAAGGGGTTGCCAGCAGACAAAATGGAGGAAGGAATGAGGGTGTTGCTACCCAGATGAAGGGCATATGCCAAGGTGCAAAGGAGATAAAGGGCACGGTCCCATGAGAATCCCCGTGGAGGTGGAGGTGGGGTTGTAGGTTAGCTAATAAGGTGAGAGTGTAGCTGGGTGACATTCTGTAAGGTCCTGTGTGCCAGGCAGAGGAATGAAGATTTGTGTCCTGTAGGCAATGGGGAGGGGAGATGCTGACGAGGTATAGCAGGGCAGTGATGGTATCAGCTATCAACGGCTTATCTTAGAGTTTATTTTTATTTATTTAGAGAGAAAGAGAGCAAGCGGGGGAGGGGGCAGGCAGAGAGGGAGACAGAATACCCAGCAGGCTCCAGGCTCTGTGCTGTCAGTGCAGAGCCCAAAAGCAGGGCTCGAACTCAGGAACGGTGAGATCATGACCTGAGCCTAAATCAGGAGCCAGAGGCTTAACTGAATGAGCCACTAAGGTGCCCCCTGAACTGTTCATTTTAATTTTTTTTTAACGTTTATTTATTTTTGAGACAGCATGAACAGGGGAGGGTTAGAGAGAGAGGGAGACACAGAATCTGAAACGGGCTCCAGGCTCTGAGCTGTCAGCACAGAGCCCGACGCGGGGCTTGAACTCACGGACCACAAGATCATGACCTGAGCCAAAGTCGGAAGCTCAACCGACTGAGCCACGCAGGCGCCCCTGAACTGTTCATTTTAGAAGTGTACTTCTAGCGGGCATGGTTTAGAAGAGAGACTGGAGGTAGAAGGACACAGGAGGGAGTATTGCAGTCATATAGAGGAAACCAAGGCATTTATGTTAAGACAGGGGCAAGGAAAACAGGGATTTAGTCAAAGGGATAGTTTGGTGCTATCAAATTATATGGGAACAAACAGATAAGGAACTTTCAATCAGACATGGGGTGACAAAGACAAATGGTTTTGATAGCATTCTTATATTCCCCCTGTGGGAAACAGGTTTATAGTCCTCATTAAATAAAGTGGAGAATACAGAAAGGGGAACATGCTTTGGTTGAGGCAATATACAAAATTTGGAAAATGTTAATTTCAAGGGACATCCAGCTAGAATGTTCGGTAATGCAGGAGAGATATCAGGCTGAAACGATGGCTTCTTTATGACCATCAACCACTTCTACACGGTGGACCTAAGAAATAGAAGGTATCAATGCCTATAAATAAGACTATTGATGAGTTGGAGTGTTTTACGGGTTTCTGTTCTATGCATTGATACAACGCATCCAGGCTAGGCTCATGTTTAGTTACTGATGGCATGAACTGTTAATGGTGAGATGTAATTATATCTCCCAAGAAATGAACACTTTGCAGACTTAGTGTGTACTTACACTATGCTTGTGTTAAGAGATCTGAACTGGATTGATCTTCTCTCTTGGCCAACCTACTCCCCCCAGCTTTTTCTTCTCCAGAAAGAGTCTGTTAGGACCAGTTGAAAGCAATGAGGTTAATGACAGAAAGAGAAAGAGCTTAAAATCTAGTTTTTGGCTGTGAAGAGAGGTTGGTTGAGCGCTCACAGCAGTGGTCAGGTGAACCTACTGAGAGTTTATTAAGCTCCAGAGGGGGAAGAGCCAATCAGAAAACAACAGGTCAAATTCCTGGCAGATTTCCTTGTCTGAGATTTTCCTATAAAGATGTAAAGGTAAATACCAACCACTCTCTGCTGGTTGAGAGAACGTGTGAGAAGGAGAGAGACAAACAGAGGATTAGAAAAATAAATAAATGAAGAGACCTGTTTGAATCCAGAGTTAACACCAAAATCCACTAGTCTAAAACTAACCAGAGATTTGTTTCCGTAATCTTCCAACCGTTAATAATTGCGCTTCTCATTTTTTTCTTAGACTTTGTAGCACAGATACTGTATTTAAATTTTTACTTAAAAGCTCCTGGGAACCTCTGCCATGAAGATTCCTGATTTGGAGATAATTCGTGTCTGATTTCCATTGGGTTGCAGGAGGCAGTGGAAATCTGTGTCCAATCTTTCTCCCTACCACAATTCTGTTTCTTGGTGGCTCAAAAGCAGTTCCTTGATTTTAATCTTAAAACAACCCATTTTGTAATTTTCTGATGTTAGTGAGTTGACATTAGGGTCCTTTTTGATAAAAGATTTCCAGAAAGAAAAGTCAATTCTGTTCTTGGAACGTCAAAACAAAGAGTATGCTGGGACCGTGTCAGAACATTTCCTATTTAGTAAATTCTGTATCTTCAGGTGCATGTGGCCTCAAACTGCCGGAGGGTTAAAGCAGGACTGGATTTAAACAGGTGGAGTTGGGGAATTAACTCTTTTGCCTGGGGAGGATTAGCTTTCTGGGCACTGAAGCCTGGAGAGAGGTTTCTTAACAGCAATGCTTGGACACTGGGAAGATTTTCTCCTGCCCCTAGGCCATGTTTAATCTGTAGCTTCCCCAAAGCACCTTGTATTGGAATTGAGGGGAGGGTGATTCACAAACTGAATAGATTGTCGCCAAGAGCATCAGAGTTTAGTGACGAATATACTGATGGTGGGGAACTCAGAAACCAAAGACTGGTCCTGATGTGGCTGCTGACTCTCAAAAGTCATCTCGTCTCAGAGCATCCACGTTCTCTAAAAAGAGCTAATGTGTATTTAACACTTCCTAAGTCCCGGGAACTATTAGCATTTTGTGGCCATCTCCTGTAACCCTCACATTTCTACTGTGGGATGTGACTGTAATCCTTTCCATTTTGCAGATGAGGGAATCGAGGGACACGGACGTTAAATAATTCACCCAAGTTCATATAGTCAGTCATGACAGCTTGGATTCAAGTCCTAGTGGACAGACTGCCTGCAGTCTCTACCCTTACCCATAACATGATACCTGTCCTAAAGCCCTAAAGCAAGGGGGAAAGGATTAGAGGGTCATGAGGGTCCTTTCAGCCCTACCAGTGGGAGTGGGTGGGGGCAGGGGCAGAGTTCTCTTTCTAGGCTGGGAAGGCATTCAGCTTCCCCCCCCCCCCCCCCATTCCTTGGCACCTCTGAGAATCTTTTGGGAATATGTCTTCACTGTCAGGCTACAGGTAGCAGTGCAGGACTTGGTTTAGCACTTGTACCCCACAAGGATACTTATCAGGGCCATTCCTTTCTGAGCATGTGGGTTAATAAGATCTCCGTGGTAGTGGGACCTTGGAGAAATTAAGCTGCTGGCATGTTGGCCACAGAGCAAAATGCTGCAGCGAGAAGCTGCAAGCTGCAGGCTCCCAGCTAGCTGCCTTGAAAGGGACCACAGTAAATCAGGAGCAGCCATTGAGGCTGGTGCTGGATTTCAGGGCCAGCCCCCCGCCAGGGGCTGCGGACCCCCCAAAACCAACAGCAGCAGCACCATCAACGACAACTGGCCGGTGCAGGCCGGTTGCCGGGAAGCCGACTGCGCGCGCGGAAGGGGGCCCGAAGAGGCGGTTGCTGGAAGCTGCTGTTAGAGGTGAGGGAATGAGAAAGGGGAAGGAAGGAACAGAGGCACCAGGGGGACTTGGAACAAAGGGGGAGAGGGGTTCTGGTCACACTAGTGTGGGCAGCGCAGGAGGAGGTGAAAGCGCTAGCTCGAAAGAGAGGGAAAGAAGAAAGCAGCCGAGAGCCACCAAGAAGAGGAGGAAGTGGGAGATGCGCTGCTTCCTGTAGAAAGCGCGATGATTGAAGACAAAGCTGGGTGGGGACTAGTCCCTGGGCTGCAGGCGCCGCTGCTACACACGCACAGCGCACAGCGCGCAGCGGCGGCCGCTCCGTGGCAGCTCCTACTACTGCTGGGCTGGGCCGGGCCGGGCTGGGCGGGCTGCGCGGGCTGCGCCGGGCTCCCCTGCACACATCGGCTCCCCCGCAGGAGACCAGCCGCTCTCCGACGAGCCGCGGGCGCCCAGGTAAAGGGGCCGCTTTGGGGCTCGCTCCTTTTTAAGCGAGAGAATGACCACCGCCTGCGGTTGTAAGGGCGGATTTCTCAGGGAGGATGGGGACGTTGCTTCGGGATCGGTGGGGGGAAAGGATGAGAGGATGGGTTCTTTGAGAAGGGCTGTTGAGAATGGCCAAATTCGTGGCACATTTGCTTTTGCGTTTGTTTGGTTTTTGTTGTTGAAATCATCGTTGGCGCTTCGCTTTGGCGATTCGTCAGAAAAACACCCTAAGTGTTAAGAAGCCGTTTGCAGAGTTCTCTTGGAAGAAAAGCGGGGCTCAGTTGAAATCAACTGGGGCTGTGAAGCTGTGGGCTCATCATCTGAGCGTTGCAGTCCCCTCGTCTTAAGGGTGTTAAGTGGTGGAAAATGTTCGTTGCATTATCTTTCTTACATACTGCACTGAGGTGTCTGCTGTTTTGCACTATAACGACTGTGATTTAGCGGTTTTTTAAATTATTATTATTTATTTATTTATTTTTGGTTAAATCCTTTTGTACTCAGAATTTGCCAACAAGGGCTGGAATTGCGTATGTGAGGGGCAGTATTTGTTTTAAAAAAACGGTGTCTTCCTCCCTCTGCTCTCTGTGCAGCTGCTTTCTGGATAACCTCAGACAGAGCTACCATTTGCTAGTAGGTCTCATCCTAAAGTTGCATCCTTTCTCATAGGAGTGTGGCGGGTTTAACTTGTCCAGAATCAGATATATATGGATTTGATGTTTATGTGGATTTTATTCATCTGTGGGTCAAGATGCATGTTAACCTTAGTGAGGGACAAAACGTGAAAGTGGAGCTCGGTTATTTCCTTACCTGTTTACACCCAAATGGTAAAATCAGAATGCGATTTTTGTTCTTTGGTTATCTTGAGCAATGGATCCTCTTAATGAGAGTGCCCGTGACTATGACTTGTTCATATTTATGAACGACCTGTAAAAGTACACTAAATAGGTCTAATGGATTGGAAATGAAATTGTGAGATGTCTTTGGCAGGATATGTAGGAGAAAGAGCATAAGACCCTACTGAAGCATGGTTTTAAAAATTAAGCTTTGTTTCCAATGGAAAGTGTGGGTAAGCAATAAATGGTCATTGATGAAAGGTTTCTTCTTGAATGTTTAGAATGAAGAGAGATAAGTTTTCAAAGGAAAGAAAGAACTGCTTATAGTAAGGTAAAAAAAATAGTAAAAAGGTCGTATTTAGATATTCAAATTCCTAACATATAGGCTTTTAAACACTAAATATGCCGTTGAGAGTGTATATGGCTCCTCATTTCTCACCATTCTCGGTTATGAGAAGCTGTAAGGTCTGCTTTTTAATGCCATCTTTCTGAAATTTATTTGTCTTCCCAAAATTTGTGGGTAGCAGCACATGTTCAGAGATGAGAATCTTTAGGTACTAAAGGAAAAAAAATGTCTACTTCTCTGAGGTTACTTATTAAATTAAACTTGTGCTATGTCTAAGGGGCAAAATATTGCTAGTGTTGAAACCGTAGAGTTTCCCTGTGGAGTCAATGAATTTAATCAAACCTGTAGGCAAGCCAGGTCATTCCATGTACTTCACAATTACACTCCCCATTTGCCTCCTAAAGAATAAAATATGTAAAGATCATCTTCCAGGGGGAGATGTAGGGTGGATCTTGGATCCAGAATGCCCCTAACTTGGATCCAGTTTTGTGATCAAGCTGCCTGTCACTAAATGAAATAGAAAGTTGGGGATCTGGGCTGTATGAACAAGGATGGGGCTCACCCTTTGGTACTTACTCATCTTCAGGCTGTATTCACTGGATCCTGCCAACACCCTGCTTTATTTGGGGATGTGTAGATAATCTGTGTTATTCTTCGCCGTGTTTCACAAAAGAGTAAGAAAATGAAACCTTGGCCCTTAGGCACAGGAGAGTCAAGAGGGCCCCCTGTTCTCTTTTAGAAAACAATTAAGAGCTGCCTATTTTCTGCACAGCACAAAACATTTCCTTAATTGTTAAATTCCAGCTTGAAGCACAACATCAGTGAGTAACAGCAGATCAGCCACTATGATGGTAGAAGGTTTAGAAAAAAGATAAAAATGCTTCTATGCTGTAAAACTGGACTATTTCCACTTGTTCTGGCCATATGGAATATTGAAAGACATAGTGCTTTTGCCCAGAGTATTCAGTGGCTTTTGAGGGAGTCGATGGACACTGAAATTTTAATTGTATGGGGTTTTTTTCCTGCCATATGGCCAATGGCTGAGTGGAAACATGACTCCATTATTTCGTGGCCAGCCCTGGGCCTCATATGGTGGGCACATAGTGAATGTATTTGGTTGACTGACTTTTTTAGCCTACTTCAGAAGGCAGGCCCAACTTTTAAGTATAAAAGCTCTATCGTCAAAGCAGAAAGCCAGTTCAAAAAGACAACTGTGGGTAGAATAAAAGAACATCGTGGAGTGAAAAGAACATAGGCTTCGAGAGTCCGGCAGATCTGCCTTTGAATCCTATCCCTGGTTCTTACTACTTGACCTGGTACGTTAATGTATAAACCTTAGTTTCTTCGTTGTAAAGAGAAGTTAATAGTACGTAATCAAGGGTTTCTTTTTGTTTTTGTTTTTGTCTTTCATTTTGTTGTGTTTTGTTTTTGCTTTTGTGTGTGAATAGGGGAGTGCCTGCTATGTGGTAGGTACTCACGTGGCATTTTTTCTTCATGGGTGACATAAGGGAAAACTAGCATATTCTCGACCTTTGCCGCTAGCTACCTCCAAGGTTCCAGGAGATATATATATATATTTTTTAATTGGAGTAAAATATATATAACATAAAATTTCCCCTTTTAACCATTTTTAAGTGTACCATTCTGTGGCATTAAGTATATTGACATTGTTGTGTAACCATTACCACTGTCCATCGGCAGGGCTTTTCCATTTTTCTCAAACTGAAACTCTGCTCCCATCAAACAATAAGTTCCCATTTCTTCCTCCCCACAGCCCCTGGCAACCGCCATTCTACTTTCTGTCTCTGACTTTGACTACTCTGGGTACCTCATGTAAGTGGTATGTCTTTTTGTGACTGGCTTAATTCACTCACCATAATGTCTTCAGAGTTCATCCATGTTGTAGCAGGTGTCAGAATTTCTTTCTTTTTTTAAGCTGGATAAGATTCCTTTGTGTGTCTACCCCACACTTTGTTTATTCATTCATCTGTTGGACACTGGGGTTGCTTACATGTTTCACCTAGTGTGAATAATGCTGCTGTGCACATGAGTGTACAATTATCTGTTTGAGTCCCTGCCTTCACTTTTTTGGGGTACCCAGAAATGGATTTGCTGGATCAAATTGTAATTCTGTGTTTAATTGTTTTGAGGAATGGCCATACTGTTTTCCACAGCGATGGTACCATTTTACAGTCCTACAGCACTACGTAAGAGTTCCAAATTCTCCTCATCCTCACCAACACTTGTCATTTCTTGGGGGTTTTTGTTTGTCTGTTTTTGATAGTAGCCATACTAATGGATATGAATTGGTATTTCTTTATGTTTTCAATTTGCATTTCCTTAAGGATTAATGAAGTTGAGCATCTTTTCATGGACCTCTTGGCCATTTGTATATCTTCTTTAGAGAAACGATTACTCAAGTCTTTTGCTCATTTTTTAATTGGATTGTTTTCAAGGAGACATTTTTAAATGGTGGGATCACTTAACATAGTGCATCATAAAGATCATGATTGTAATATTTGTACTTAATCTCTTGCATATACCAGTATTATCTCTGCCCAAGTAAAATATCTCTCTCAGAAGTAACTTTTAAAATCAAAAGGAGGGGCGGTGCCTGGGTGGCCCAGTCAGTTAAGCCTCTGACTTCAGCTCAGGTCATGAATAAGTCTTGTGGGTTTGAGCCCTACATTGGGCTCTGTGCTGACAGCTCAGAGCCTGGAGCCTGCTTCAGATTCTGTGTGTGTGTGTGTGTGTGTGTGTGTGTGTGTGTGTCTCTCTCTTCCCCTCCCTTGTTAGTATTCTATCTCTTTCTCTCTCTAAAACACAAAATAAAAAACATTACATTTAAAAAAAAAAAAATCAAAAGGAGAAAGTAAGAAAATCTGTATAGCTCCTGGTAATTGGTGATATCAAGGACCTGATAGTGAAATCCAAACCTGTATTGTAGACAGTCACACCAGTGAGCTGGCTGGTCAAATGTAGACCAGGCTACTACAGAGGAGGCCCTGGGGGACTGTTGTTCCCATGTTCTTCTAGTCTCTTCTCATTAGCTGGATGAGAAAAAAAATGTCCAATAGTTAGCAGGGTCAGAAATAAGGAAGAGAATCTAAAGTACTAAATTGTTCTTCAGCTCTTTATTTTATTTTTTTTTAATTTCTTTATTTATTTTGAGAGAGAGAGAGAGAGTGTGTGTGCCTGTTGCACGCATGCATGAGACAGCAGGAGAGGTGCAGAGAGAGAGGGAGAGAGAATCCTAAGTAGGCTCTGAGCTGCCAGTGCGGGGCCCGACCTGGAGCTGGAACCCAAGAGCTGTGAGATCGTGACCTGAACCGAAACTAAGAGTCCAACCCTTAACCAGCTGAGCCACCCAGGTGCCCCTCTCCAGCTCTGCATAATGGAGAGGATTAACCTGTGAAGAAGGGGCTTTGGTAGTTAAACGACAATAGATGTCTGAAAAAGGTTTCTACTAATGAAATGTGATGCTGATCTAAATTTCACTTTTGAAAATAGGGAATCCTTCTGTGTTTCATTTCCCACTGCAGATTTCACCCCTGATTCTGAAACTGGTGAGGCAGGGAGTGGACAAGGCTTGAGAGGAGCTGGGTGGGAAGATGAAGGGGGATTCTATTAAGAGCAACAATATCTGAGATTTATGGTGTGGGAACAGAGGTTGACCTTGAATGGTTTGAAGAACTCCTGAATGATCATATGTGTATTTCTTATAATGCACTCTTTGTGTTGGTTGGTTGAATAATGATCCTCAGTTTGTTTAATTTGCAAATCTATTTATTCTGCATTTACTTGGAGGATCCATCACTGGCTTTACTAGATCCAGGTGGAGAGGGGAATTACAGAGCTGTATTAAGACTTAGTTCCTGACCTTTGACATCGTAGAACTTGTACAACTGAAAATGACCTGGGGATGAGCCTAACCTGTATCAAACCATCCATGATGGATAATAGAAAAGGCCTAGAATTTAAGTTACCTTTCTAGATTTGCCCAGATGATTAATACCTTGCCTCCCAATTCAATCTCCATTTCACCTCCCTCCGTCTTAGGGCAAACGGACAGAGAAAGTCTCTATAGTTTGTCACTTTTAAAATTGTTTGTATGACCAAATTTGTTTAAAAAGAAGACCATAAGTGTTTAAATTTAACACCCTGTGTAACGTGTAAGTATGCAGTTTCTGTGTTCAGATTTGTTCAAATGTAAAGATGCCATGTTGGAATTGCAATTCAGATTTTCAGGTAAGAGCATTAGAGATATATATGTTCCCCCAGACTCTTATGTTACAGAAAACGAGTTATATTTAATGGGAATCGATGTTCAAACAATCTCTAAGGGACTTCATTAAACATTAAAAAAGAGGGAGTTCAATCTTAAACTCGAGTGATAACATGTTTCTTAGAAATGGTACCACTTTATACCAAGGTTTGAGATAAGACAAGATCAACTCTTTTATCTCTTGGCAAATATGTGTAAACAGTCAAGCTCTTTAAAGGAGAGGCTTGGGAAAACTAGGCCCTTGACCTCTTCCTCCCTGTTGCTTTGGACTTTCCTTGCCCTCCTGTCAGCCTGGTTGTCAGGGTCAGACCTTTCCACAATCCTCTCCTCCAGTACCTGGCACTCAGAGCTAGTGAAGAGGGTCTAGAAGCTGGGTTCTACTCCACATTCACTGCAACATCAGTAGGGCCATTGCTGTTCTCTGAAAACCCTTTGCTTCTTTTTTTTTTAAAATTTCCTATTTTACTATTCCCTGTGCATTTTCAATAAAACCCTTAAACCTAAGTCCCACTACTTTTATTTATTTCAGGTGACCTCACCTTCTGTTTATCTGAAAAGGTATATATTACAGGCTTCCTCAACCTCATTATTTACCATCTCAAAATACCTCTGTGTCTCCACTCATTCTCTTCCCCTGTCTTCTTAGGTCAAATTAACACAGCCTTTCATTCAAGCTGAGAGTAAACTCTCTACTTGGACTCTCCATTCCATTTCTTTTTACTTTGTAGGGGACTATGTTCTGACAATAAGTCTATCTCTTTCACACGTATTTGGTTTCTTATCTTTATTGGCCCTCTTCTCTTTGCCTGCAAATGTGATTAGTTCATGCACATAAATTAATTTAAAATTAGATCTGCTGCCAATAGAGCTTCCCCTTGACTTTTATAACCTCAACGAACCTGTTCTCTTCTACCTGTTGGGGAAGAAAAATAGTTTTCCCACTATCCTAAGTTCTCATCTGGGAACCCTGGAACAAAAGGCCGATTAGTGAGAGAAAAGCAAACATACTTATTAACATGTATACCTCATGTATACATGCAGGATACCCAGGAAAAATGAGTAACTCTCAGAGGTGGCTTAGAATTCCGGCTGAAATACCATCTTCAGCTAAAGGCAGAGAAGAAGGGTTGGAGGAAGCCAGTTATGGGAGAGGTGACCAGGAAAAGTGTGGTAAATAAGAGTAAGATTAAGATAAAGCAGATTTAAGTGGATACCTGTCCACTGACTAGAGTCTCTAGGGATTTAGTCATCCTTCCCTTTCAGGTAGGAGAGGGAGGAGGCACCCTTATAAATGGAGATTTTCTTTGTAAGTGTAAATTTCCCTTACATAAGTGGTAACATCTAGTCTGTTTTCAGAATTTCTCCTGTGTCTGCTGTTTCCCAAAGTATCCTGTTCAAAATAATCTGTATGTCAAAGAGGTATATTTTGGGGTGGCACATTCTTCCACCCTTCATAGCTCTCTTAAGGCTCCCAACTTCCCCACTAACCCCCAAGTTATGATCCCTAAATATGTTTGTTCTCAAGATTTGGTTTTTCTGCCTCTTAATTTCTCCCTCTCCCTTTATCAAATCCTTTTCTATGACTTTAGTCATTGTCACCGTACAGGTAAGTTCAAATGTGATCCTTCATCGTCATCACTCATCCGCTGCCAAACTTGTGCATCAAGCACCCTGCAAACATTCGACCCACTGAAAATGAAACTCACATGTCCAAACTAGTGCTACTATTGCCTTTCCCCACCCAAAACTAGCTCCTACCGGATTCCCTGACTATTAATGACACCCCATTCTCTCAGTCCCTCAGTTATAAAAACTCAATTTCAGTTTTCCTCAACAAACAGCCCAAGTTGTAGCTGGTCCCATAGCTTTTTGCACTGTGATTGGGAACATATCTTGACACTCTCTACTCTTTTCCACATTGATAGCTGGTGTCTTAGTCCAGGCCCTCCTAACTTCCAGCTGGACTGGTTTGTGTGTGTTCTTTCCTCTCCCTAGAATAACCTTCCTACTTCCCCTTCCACACTTCACCCCACAGTGTTACTTCTCTGAATAGCCAAATTCCATCTGTTCTGTAAGACTCAGTTCCAATGCTACCTCTTCCATGAAGCCTTCCTTGGTTTCTTTCCCCCCCTCCCCAGTAAGAAACAGTTTTTACCTCCCCTGAAATCTTTTGTTCTTTCATCATAGCAGTTAGCACATTCTAGTGTGTATAATGGCAATCTGCCTTTTTTCCCCTTCAGCCAGCTCTTTGAGGACAGTGGCCACGCCCAGTTTCATCTTTGTCTTCCTTATATATACCACACACATACAGTTATGGGGGTTTTTGTTTATTTGTTTTTAATTTCAGCTTTACTGATGTATAATTAACAAATAAAATAAGCCATTTAAAGTGTACAGTGGGCTCATTTGATACATGTATACATTGTGAAAGGATCCCCTCCATCGAGATAATTAACACATCCCTTACTTCACATATTATTGTGTGTGTGTGTGTGTGTGTGTGTGTGTGTGTGTATGTGTGTGCATGTGAGAGAATATTTAAGCTCACAAATGCAGTTTGTTTATAATTCATTTATTTACTGAACTCTCCTTCATCACTTATTTTTTGATGCAGACTGGGCTAGATACTTTAGGAGCTCTCTAGGAGCTCATAAACTACAGGGGAAACAGACAAATGCTGATGTAATTATAACCCAGTTGGTCATTCGGTCCACAAGCCTTAACTGAATGTCTGCAATGTGCCACGTGTTCTTGGAGGGGCCAGGGAGACTTGGATGAACGAAACAGGCCAGTTCTTTGTTTTCTTGGAACTCACAGTCTAGTGTTGGGAGAGATCCAGTAAACACATAAACAAGTGGCTTTTAGATCTGGCTGCATGTTCAATATCACTGAGTGGTACTTTGAAAAAAATACCCAGGTCCTGGCCTCAGCCCAGGCTAATTAGATCACAGCCAGCCAAGTTTGGACCCCATTGACAAGAAATAAATTATAATACAAGAAAATATCAGGTAGTGAGAAGTGCTGAGATGGATGAAAATAGAAACAAGTTGAATGATGGAGATTATACATACGATGGTGGTGGTAATGGAAATGTACTTTTGTTGGGTAGTCCCTGAAGACCTCTCTGAGGAGGTGACATTTAAATTGAGCCTTGGTGAGGAGAACACCATGTGAGGATGTGGGGGGTGGGGGCGGGTGAGAGTTCCCAGTCAGGTCTTAAGGATGAGATGAAATTCAGAGCCAGTATGTCCTTTTCACATACATGTATAATAATCTCGGGGTCCCTAGGTGGCTCAGTTGGTCAACCATCTGACTGTTGATGTCACCTCAGGTCATGATCTCATGTTTTGTGAGACTGAACCCTGTGTCAGACTCTGTGCTGACACTGTGGAGCCTGCTTGGGATTTTCTCTCTCCCTCTCTCTGTCCCTTCCCCACTCACGTGCATGCACTCTCTCTCAAAATAAATAAATAAACTTAAAAAAATAATCTATGAAATATGTCTTTCCTCTACAGAAAGCCACTTTTCCGTTAAACTAGGCAGTCTCCAAATGGAGCACACTTGGCTGCTCCATTGAGTACCTGGTCTGGGTTAAAATTTATTCGGATCAAATTGATTTACACAGTCAGCAAGACTACTTTGTTTCGTTATATTTTTCTACACTGCAATCAGCACTACAGGGCTTGTTGTCTGGACTAAATGCCAATGTTATTGTTTAAAATAAACCTTAGGTACTTGGTATTATCTTTTAGATGAACAAAGTAGAGAAAGCAGTGATTTTTGCCCTTAATTCTATTGGGAGGAGCCAAGGAAAACCTCACAGAGGAGCCATTCGGACCACATAGAGTCAAGCGCTCACTCATGGTTGAATGAGTGAAAATCAACACATTTCAGCAATCAAGTTGAGAACTAGCATTTGCTGGGCATGCTGTTTGTGCCCCGTACTTTGCATACATTACTGTTTGCCATTAGTTTTAAAAAATAACCCTATGAGAAGTGAACAGAATTTTTCTATCAGGGTACTTTTGGTTGCTGGTAAAGGAACACCCTACCAAAATGGCCTAACCAACAGGAAATTTGCCTCAAGACCTCCTAAAAGAAGGGTAACTCCAGAACACTGTTTTCAGCAACCTGCATTCTTTCCTTCCTCCAGTTCTGACATCCTCCACAGTTGGTTTCTCTCTTAGACTGTTCCCCTGCTGGTGCTGACATGGCTACTACAATTTCAGAATAACAGGAAGATTTCAATATCTAGAGGCACAGAGAGGTGACCGATTCCTTTTCATGTACCTCTTATTAGTGTTACAGAACAGCTGTCTCCAGCTGAATCCCCCTCAGAGCTCACACGCTTTATCTATGGAGGTGAGGCAGACAGAACCCCTGTGATTGGCTGATGTGAGAGTTTCCTCCTGGGGCCACGGAACAGCGTCTCTGAAGCACATGGTCACCAGACCCCGGAGAAAAGGTCTGGTTGTGTTAGCAAAGGACAAGGAGTTGATGATTAACAAGTAGGCAGTCAATGGAGTCTAACACTATTATTATTCCCATTTTATAAGTGAAGCTATCAAGGCTCAAAAAAAGGTAATTGATATTTCAAGAGCCCACAACTTGGAGTTGACCAGTGTTTCCATGCATTTCCTTTTGAAAAACACACATACACACATAGACAAAAAGCTTGTTTTTGTTAAATGGTGGTGATATAGGTAGATGGGAGAAAGAATCCTGAAAGAAAATACCAAATGGCTAATACAAGACTTAGTAAATAACCTTCTAACCAAATTATTCCAGAGGAAAATACATCAGGTCCTGTAAAGCCATAAGAATGTCATTTAACTTATAATATAAAAACAGGGAGGGGGACAAAACATAAGAGTCTCCTAAATGTGGAGAACAAACAGAGGGTTCCTGGAGGGGTTGTGGGAGGGGAGATGGGCTAAATGGGTCAGGGGTATTCAGAAATCTACCCCTGAAATCATTGTTGCACTATATGCTAACTAACTTGGATGTAAATTAAAAAAAATAAATTAAATGAAAACTTCAAAAAAAAAGAATGTCGTTTAATTTAGACAACCACTCTTGCATTATCTGCATTGTAAAAAATTGTGTAAATATATATATGTAACATATATATAAATTATATGTTATATATATGTTACATATGTATAAATATATGTTACACACACACATATATATATATACACACATATATATAAAATGAGATTTCCTGCCTGGTCAGTTAAGTCAATTTGATGTAAATAAAATCCACCCTGGGCCAAGACAGGCCCCAGAGAGGCCAAGGGTTCTCTATGTGTGGCGCCTGTCAGACTTCAATGAAAACCTTGTTTTCTCTAGAGAGGTGTGTATTTTGTTGATTACAGCACCTGTAAGAGAAGAATGACTAATCTCTGGAATTTCAGATTATGAGTTGTTTCGAAAATTGGTTTTCACTTTCCAACTCTGGAGGCAACATGCAGTTCTATTATCGTTGCCTTTTCTTCATGGTTCCTACTTTCCACTTTGGCATTGTATTTCAGAGGCCACGTGTGTGAGGCAGCCATAGTGAAAAAAGGGAGATTTCAGCGGAATTGCTGTCATTACAGTGTTTTGACTGCTTGCCTTGAGGTGTGGTTTCTTTGCGTTCTCATCATAGCAGACTAAGTATTAATAGTAGGAGTACCTTTTCTATAATAAATGATTGAGTGCTTCCTACTCATAGTTGCATTTTTAAACAGGAAAGTAAAGTTAATTTCTAGGCTTTGCCAACAGAGCTCTATTTAAGAAGGGTATTTATCTGATCTGTACAGAACCATATTAGAAAAATTGTGAAAAAACTTAAACAGGAAAAAAAACCCATCCTTTTTGAGTCTTTAGAGAACTGAGCTGATTCTTTGCTATTAAAAAAAAAAATCTCATAAATGATGACTGTGTTTAGGGAACATCATGGTGTATAGGCATTCAAATAATTTCACTAAGAAAAAAAAAACCCTTGATATTGAACAGCCCCTAGATTTTCTTTTAATGAAAATAATACAAAAGTTAAGTAAGAAAAAGTGAAAGCTTCTAGGTAAAAGACAAATGATGTGTTTTTTATTATAAGTCTTAAAATAATCCTAAAATACTGTAGTGTAAAAAATAATTTTCTGTGGTGTCTGGGTGGCTCAGACAGTTGAGTGTCTGACTTCATCTTAGGTCATGATCTCGTGGTTTGTGAGTTCAAGCCCTGCATCGGGCTTGCTGCTCTCAGCACGCAGAGCCTGCTTTGAATCCTCAAGTCTCCCTCTCTCTCTGCTCTTCCCCCACTCACGCTCCCTCTAAAGAAAATAATAAATAAATGTTAAAAAAATAATTTTCTAAAGCTTAATACACAAGTGAGCATAGTTAATTAAAGGACACCAGTTTGGAATCGGAATCTCTAGAGCAAGTTACTTTCTATGCCCCAGTTTCCTCATCTATAAAATGGGAAATAATAATGACAATACCTACTTCACAAAATTGTCAGGAGAAAATTATATAATGTATTAAAATGTTCATTTAGCAGAATGCATCACATAGTAACTATTTAGAAGTATAACTATTAATTACTGTAATTACTACTGTTACTACAAAGCTGGAATTAGAGTGTCTTTTATTCTGTCCATGGGATTCTTACCAAATTCTAGCAGAAATCACTGCTATGGACCAATAGCAGTCACAGACACAAAGAACTTGGAGTAAGGAATCACTTGAGGAAGCCTATTTCCCTGGGATAGCCAGATGTCGATGTTTTGACTTAAGCGCCGATCTCAGGCTTGCACTATTTGTCCAGTAATCCATGCACTTAGTCATACATATTTCCAGTTTTCCTTCCCAGCTCACGAAAGGCTTACACTTCTCTGTCCGTTTAGTTAGATGTAGCCACATATCTTGTATTAGCCAGTGAAATGTGAGCATAAGTGCTATTTATCACTTCCAGGAAGAAGCTTCTAAGAATCAGGGTGTGAGTGCATTCCTTGGCAATTGGCGGTGGTAGGAACACAGAAATGGGGGCTGCATTCTTAAGCCTGGGTCTTAGAGTAAAGACAACCCAGGAATGGTCTCTCCACTGACCCGCAATGGACATGTAGTGGGAGTGGGAAATAAGCTTTGCTGTCTTACACCACTAAGATTTGGGAAATGTTCATCACCACAGTATAACCTAGCCAATTTATCCCTTCAAACTCTAGAGGAAGAGTATATTATTGGTAACAGTGCATAAAATGTGTAGCTATTTGGAGACAGTGATTTTTAGTGACTATTTTGTGTGTGTGTGTGTGCGCGCGTGTGTGTGTTTTATATGTTGTATTATATGAAAGCATCAGGAGATAGAGTTTTAAGTTAAATAGATTTAGAAGTTTCCATTTAAATTTTCTTTTAAAATAAGGTTTGTTTCCAATTCATACTGAGGAAAGCCAACATACCAAAATTACCAACTGTGCTTTTTTTTGGAGAGAGTCAACCATGATGCCAAAGTCAGGACTCTGAATTCTAAGCCCAATACTATCATTGGAAAATTGTCCTTCTCACTGAGAGCTTACCCCGAATGGTGCCTTGTGAGGCAAAGAATCTTTCTCATAGACTAAGCCACACCCATGGTCTTTGTCTCCAATAAAAAAAATGGTCTTCCCTAAGCCCTATTGCGATGTTCTGGTTGTAAACAATGATACCTATTACATAGCGTGTCTTAAATAATATGTATTGAATAAATGAACAGAACAGTCCAATTTTTCCAAATATCTGGACTCTTTCATGTATGCATTTAGAAAGTCAATGTCTTTATTTTGGACGTCAGTTGAAAAACATCTTGGTATTAAGACTTAACATTTATTCTTTTGTAACACTTTACATGGGACCGATCATGTACCCACAGATTTAGGCTATTTTATTTGCTATTTTTTTTAGTGCTGATTTTATTTCACTTGATTATTTCATTTGGGTCTCTAAAACTACATTATGAAATACCTTAATTATTTAAATTAGGAACAGATTAATTATCTCCAGTGTACAAACTCAAATTAATTTCATTATTAACCCAAGTTTTAAATTGATTAATGTTGGAGCGTTTAAGGAACCAAGCGGCGTTTTTTTTTTTTTTTTTTTTTTTTCCTTAAGGAGAAAGGCATATTTGATTTGATGAATCTCTCTCCATCACACCAGTTATGCTAATAGGAGCGAGAAATTTGCAAGAAAACTTTGAATAGCTTTTGTAAACCACCCAGAAACCTGTGTGTCTGGGGCTTCTGGGAGAACAATCTGTGAGTCATTTTAAAAAACAAACACATCTATAATCACAGTGCATGTTGTTACCATGGTAATTAGGCCTGTCGAGTTGGCTTGCTTATGTTCCTGTCAAGGGAAGAGGGGGAGAGAAACTGAGAATTCAGAGCTTGGACTATCAGCTTCTATTTGCCTATTGCAAGAGAGAGTTTAGGGGGATCTTGAAAACATACTGGCGTAGTTATCCTTAGAGGGGAGTGAAGAAACTCTGGCATACCTCCTTGGTTATTGAATATAAGTTAGCCTTATTAGTGTTGGGGGGTTGTGATTCACAGGGGAGAAAAGGACCATTTGACATTCTCTTGGGGGTAGAAGGGGGGAAAAATAGATCCTTTATCTGATACATAATTACATATAAGTCTTTGAGGTCTGCCTGGGGAAATGTCTTGCACGCCAGTGCACAAGGCTTTAATGATCTTCCAAAAGACATCACATACCACGGGCATAATGTTATTGCAGATTTAAAGGATCCTTAATGCATTATTCTAATATGGGTAGAGACTGGTTTTAGTGAGGCCATTGTTTCAGAGCTGATCCCCAAGTGGATGAGGTATCTTTATTATATGGAGTAGATTTGACTCCTTTATCTTGGTCAGTCATCTTATAATACGGGCCCATGGGTCACAGAGATTAGAGAGGTTATGTGAGCTCCACTCCAGAGGAAAGTAAAATCAAAACATAACACTTGTTTGATGGACAGTCAACACAGTTGTTGGACCAGTGGAATTACGTACGGTAGGGGTGAGTCATTATGATTCTATATGGGGAGAAAACAACAACCTTATTAAATTAAAGGTATGAGTGAGTGCATATAAACCTGTTTTTAAGAATGTTTCTAAGTTTACTTTAAGAAGTCTAGATATCTTCTCAAGTGGATAATTATAATATGTTGACTAGAGTTGTATTTTTTTAGAATATTCCTCAAGCAGATTTTAAAGCAGATTTTATTTAGAGCTAAACAACTTTTCCTTGTTAAAACTGTTTTTCAAAAGGCTTGAAATAAAGTGCCCTGGTGCATGATGAAAGGGTCATAGCAACTCAGGGAGTTTGTGTGTAGTTTATGCCCTTGAAAGGATATATTAACTACTTCTTGAAACTGTGGATTTCATTTTTTCCTCTCCTATATGGAGAGAAGTCACACGTTGCTTGAACTCCATTCTGTGCTATCTTAATTTTCTTAACATTATGAAACGATGCTTAACAAACTTTTTTTTTCAGATAATCAAAGTAATTCACGGTGATTATTGAAAATTTGGAAAATACTTAAATTGCCAAAATACTTGAGTTGTTAGTTGAACTGCAAGTAACAGAGACTTGACTTCACCGTGGGTGACAGAAGTTATTTCTCTTTCACATAATAATTCAGAGGTATGGGTAGTCCAGGGCTGGAAAGGTAGCTCTGCTCCTCAAGAACATCCAGGGACCCATGCTTTTTCTATCATGTTAGTCCATCACTCAAGCATGTTTCTCTTGGTTTATGATCTAAAGTAGTAGCTTGCCCTGAGGATCTCACTTATCACCAGCAGGAAGGGACGTCGTTGGAAAGGGGAGGGCATGGCCCACAAGTTGACATTTATCACTGTTGCAGTCTTCGCATTGAACTTTGTCTCATAGCCACACACCTCGCAGCAATGGAGGCTGGGAAAAGTAGTTATCCTTGACATCTATGTTCCTAGCTGAAAATTCTATTATAAGCATAAAAGAGAAGAGCAGATACTGGACATATCTAGCAATTTCTGCTACTTTCATTATCCTATAGATGATAGGATAGAAGAGGTAATATGCTGTTTACATTTTGATGTATCTTCTTCCAGTCATTTTGTAGAATAACCTATATCAGAGAGATTATAATATTTACCAGAAAATAATATTTGTGAAATAATGTACTAGAAGAATATACATGTGAAAATATAAAAAAGAATTAGAGGGGCGCCTGGGTGGCTCAGTCAGTTAAGCGTCCGACTTCAGCTCAGGTCACGATATCGCAGTCAGCGAGTTCGAGCCCCGCGTCAGGCTCTGGGCTGATGGCTCAGAGCCTGGAGCCTGCTTCCGATTCTGTGTCTCCCTCTCTCTCTGCCCCTCCCCCGTTCATGCTGTGTCTCTCTCTGTCTCAAAAATAAATAAATGTTAAAAAAAATTAAAAAAAAATAAAAAATAAAAAAGAATTAGAAAAAGTATATTTGAAACATATGTTACAAAATTGAGGTCATACTATATGTAGTTTTGTATTTTTTCACATTACTTTATATCATGTATATTTTTCCTTATTTAAAATTTTTGTATCTGTTTTTTAAAAAGTTTTATTTACTTACTTTGAGAGAGCATGAGCATGGAAAGGGCAGAGAGAGATAGAGAGAATCCCAAGTAGGCTCTGTACTGTGGGGCTTGAACTCCCAAACCATGAGATTATGACCTGAACTGAAATCAAGAGGTGGATGCTTAACAGACTGAGCCACCCAAGGCTCCCCAATTTTTTGTATGTATTGTTTCAAAGTTCCATCATGCAGAGTTTTTATTTTACTCAGTAGGCTGAATTACTGGTATTTCGTTTGTTTCTAACACCTTGGTAAAAATTGTCTGCATTTTGTATTTTTTTTTAATAAAGTCAAGGAGTGATATCACTAAGACAATGATTGAGAACATATTTGAGGGCCTTGATAAATAGTGCCAAACTGTTTTCCCAAGAGGCTGCTAGCACCAGTAATGCATGAGAGTGCTCAGCTCCGAGCATCCTTGGATAGGCTTATTTTACAAGCCCCACTAATCATCGTTATCCATAGGTTTCATCCTCTGAAAATAGGTTGTTTTTGGCCCTTGGCTTTTTTTATTTCTTTGCTGTCATTAATCATGAGATAATGCTTTCCTAACAACTTTGGCTCATTGTAAAATGTATGATCCACTTGAGAAACTTAACAGAAACCCATGGGGGAGGGGAAGGAATAAAAAGAAAAAAAAGAGGTTAGAGTGGGAGAGAGAGCCAAAGCATAAGAGACTCTTAAAAACTGAGAACAAATTGAGGGTTGATGGGGGGTGGGAGGGAGGGGAGGGTAGGTGATGGGCATCGAAGAGGACATCTTTTGGGATAGGCACTGGGTGTTGTATGGAAACCAATTTGACAATAAATTTCATATGTTAATATAAATAAATAAATAAATAAATAAATAAATAAATAAATAAATAAAAAAAAATAAAATAAAATAAAATAAAATGTATGATCCCTTCTAACCATCTGGGAGCTGGTTGGGTTGTGACTGTAGCACACGTGCCAATCTTAAGCACTGTGAGATCTTTACAGACACTGATGTTCATGGGTCCTAGGACCCAATGTGATTTTTGTTCAACATCCTCAGAAGTTATGGTGGCCAGGGATATGCGTGTCTCTACTTCTAAACAGCCCACAGAAACTGTAGATACTAAAGATGCTTTTATAATTGCTAAATTGTCTAAATCTACCCTCTTAAAGGGCTAGATACACACAAATGGAACTTCAGCTCTGTCCAGGACACCTAAAGCAAGAACCTTTCCTGCCTCTGCCGCTTTGGTCCGTTGGGAACAGATTGGGTGAGGTCAAGAGAAAGACTTGTTCTTAGTCATCTCTGTCACCAAGAACTCTGCTTTCCTTAAGTTCCCAAGCTGACTTTGTATTTTCATGGTTTCTTGTGGGCCAGGGAAGTTCACAAAGAAAGAGACTCTTATTTCACATCTGCTTCTTAAAAGAAAAAGAGTTAACAAAATATTTGTTTCTTGGTTCAGAAATGTAAACCTGTGAGACCCTCTGCCCTTAGAGCTATCCAGCCATTACCACCAAACCCTATTTACAGAAACACCCATTTGCCTGTTCAGCTCTTACGTATCATGTTATTTTTCCTTTTTATAAAAAAAAAAATACATTTTCCTCTCTGCTTTCTCAACAGCCCAGATCTGCCAGTGAGCCTCAGGCTTTGGGAACTCAAGAGGTAAGAATTATAAAATACTTTCTCCTAGGATTTTCTTGAATCTAACTAGAACTTTAAGCCGAAAAGAGTATCTTAACTGATCCTGTAGATGATTGCATTTGACGTGTGATGTTTATCAAAAAGAAATATCCATAGAGGCTTTAGTAAAATTAACATGATTTCAGGATTTAAGGCAAGCCTGGTTATCCTTGATGATAGTTAAAATCAGATTTCTCACCCAGATTTTCTTATTCTCTTCTAAAAACCTGAGTTGGAGAGCCTTGGGGTCATAGCCTTAAAATGTATTCCTGTGGCACTATACATGATTAATCGGTTGCAGCTATTGAAGACATACCCTGTGCAAGACAGACGTCACAGTAGATTAGATCAGAGAAGGGTAAGCCCTGTTCTTAACAGACTGGTTGTAGACGTTGTAAGGGTTTTTTTCCAGCAGCAACAAACAATAATAACGAAAGGTCAATCTAATGCTGTAGGGGTTTCTTCTTAAAGAAGCTAACTTGGCTTTTGAAAGTAGCTAAAGCCATTTGATTCTGGTTGTAGACTTGAAAGGTCACCATACTGCTGAGACAGGTGATAATGTGTTTGTCGGCCCCAACCAGTAGTCAGCAACTTGGATTTTTTCCCCTATTTTAAGTTTATTTATTTATTTTGAGAGAGAGAGAGAGAAAGAGAGAGAGCAGAGTAGGGGCAGAGAGAGAGGGTGAGAGAATCCCAAGCAGGCTTTGCACTGTCAGCACAGAGCCTGATGCAGGGCTCAAACCCACAAACCGAGAGATGATGACCTTAGCTGAAACCAAGAGTCTGACACTTAACCAACTGAGCCACCCAAGTGCCCCTTTCCCCTATTTTAAAATTTAACCTCATTAGGAAAAATTTCATGCATATTCCAGTATAGAATAATATAATGAACTTCCATATCCCCACCACTCAGTTTCCATAACTATCAATTCGTGGCCGATATTGTTTCCTTTATGCTATCACCTATTCTCTTCGTTGCCCATTGGATTTTATGTCAGTGGCTTGAATTTGGTTGTTGGATTTTTAATTATTTATTTACATAACTATTTAGTGGTTACAGAAAAGTGCTAATAAAAAATACTGACAGTTTCCTGGAGCTGGTCTTTCATCCATTTATTTATTCAGCAAATATTTAGTATTTTCTACTATTAGAAACTTAGGATAAGAATCTCTAATCAAGAGCTTATTAGAAGAAAGGCCTGTGTAGGTATGCTTTTAAGACCATATATAGCTTTTGCTACCTCATAGTGAAGTTCTTTTGGATTTAAGTACTTAATATCTTGCAAGAGAGTACTGAGCCATCCCTACATTGTACCAAATACAGTAGCCCCCCCTTATTTGTGGGGGATATTTGTGGTTGACCAAGCACCACTGGGACCATGGAAAGCAAAATCACGGATAAGGCAGGGACTACTGTATTGTTGATAATGAAGACTCTCTTATAAGTATTTGATGTTCTCTATCTGATGTTTGTGTTGATTTTTTTCATGTTAATGCATGTACTTAAATGCTTCAAATCAATCCAGGCAGAGTTTCTCAATGGGAGTTGCTGGCATGTTGAATGGGACAATTCTTCATTGTCCTTTTTGGTGTTCCTGTCCTTGGCTCACAAAAGGCCGGTGGCATCTTCCAGTCACTGTGATATCCAGAGCACCCTAGGAAGACACTGGGAACTACTGTGTCTTTGCACACAATGGTAGAGCGATTATTTGTCACTTATTCTCGCAAGCATTTTTGCCTCATGCAAAATGATTGATTTCACTTATGCTCAGTGGTTCCTTATGTAAGTGGTCTCTGTGCTAACAAACTAAAGAAAGAAACTAAACCAAGTAGATATGTAAAGCAAAATAGTGTTTTGCACTGTTGGAGGGATTTTGAGCATATGTGCTCTAGGACCAAATCTGTTTTTTTTTTTTTTTGTTTTTGTTTTTTTTTTTAGTCTATACAGAGAAGCAAATTAAATATTGGGTAAGAAATGGTCAAATATTGGGGTTTAAAGCAAAATACTACCAAGACAGCATGCAAATTGAAAGCGCAGCAATGATGAAGGATATATTTCGTTTCCTGTTTGGTGTTGTAACAAATTATCACAAGCTCAGTGGCTTAAAACAATACAAATTTATTACAGTTTTGCAGGTTAAGTTCTGTAGGGATCTCACTGGGCTAAAAGCAAAGTACTGACAGAGGCACCTTTCTTTCTGGAAGCTCTAGGAGAGAATTCTAGAGAATTCTCTATCTTCAAAGCCTATAACATTGTATCTCTGTATGCCTTCTGTATCTCTTAATTCTGAACTCAGATAGAAAAGCTTCTTTGATTTAAGGACCCCTGTGATAAGATTTGGCCCACTGGCTAATCCAGGATACTCTCTCCCTCTGAAGGTCCTTAATTTAAAGTCCCTTTTTCCCTTGTAAGGTTACATATTCACAGGTTCCAGAGGTTAGGACGTGGACCTCTTTGGAGGCTATTATTCTGCCTACTGCAAAGTAAAAGAGATTAGCTGTTCAGAAAAGTGGAAAGGCGTCGGGTAGCAGAGGTAGGATTATCTAACATTCCACTGTGTAGGGTTGAGCAGGAGTTAGGGTTCCTGAATTGCTGGAGCAAGTTTTTGTCTTGATTCTGGAAATCCTGTGTTATAGATACAAGCCCTAAAGGCTTTGGGTTTTCTTGGAGTATTTGTCATTGGATCCAGTGGACAGGTTGACGTCCCACAGCTCCTTTCTTGGCCAGACCTTTTGGTACTATGGGTGTGGCCCCTGGAGGGTGTGCTATTTTTGGAGTTCCTCCAGCTTTGGGGAGTTTGCCCACAGTGTGTAAGTTCCAAGGTCTTTGAATAGTACCAAAGACATGTGAGATTTTTATTTATGCTGTTATGTCTGTGTGTCATATTATGCTATATTTATTAGGCTCTAAAATGTGGAAATTGGAGGAAAAAATAACAATATTTTAAAACCTCACTGTAGAGGTATTTCTTATAGCTAATTTCTAAGTATGGTTTAATTTCCATCATCCATCAGGTAGGTCATCCCCACAAAGTAAGAAACCATTTTTTGCCTACTGAGTGAAATGAACCACTGGCTTATTTTTTGAAAATTCTCTCTGGAGGACAATGTAGCTGGAAATTTTTGTTGGAGATTTTAAATTTTTTCAGCTACTTTTTGTAGCAGGCCCCCTCTCTATTTACTTCTAGACACTTCCGCAGTGCAGATCTGAAGACCAAACCTAGGGCTAGCAATCGGGTAACAAACCACCCTGATTTGTCTAAGACTGGGGGTTTCCTGGGACATAGAATTTTTGATGCTAAAACTGGACCAGTCTTGGGAAAATCGGGACAGTTGGTCCCCCCACCATCTGTCTAACAAATGGCTCTAGTGGAAAGTAGCTGTCATGTCAATGAATTACTAAAATAGAAAAATTTTTTAAAGATTTTATTTTTAAGTAATTTCTCTACCCAACATGCGGCTCAGACTTATAACCCTGAGATCAAGAGTTGCACGCTCCACTGACTGATGGCCCAAATAAAGGTGCCCCCGAATAGAAATTTTGATTGCATTAAATAATGACAACAACCCCCAGGGTTTGGGGTGAAGAGAGGAGCAAGTCTAACTCTTGGAAAACCTGTATCCACATTAGCATGTTTGCTCAAACCAACTTAAAAACAGCAACAACAACAACTCTCAGATTCAGAACTAAGAAGAACCTGTGACATTTAAGAGGTGTTACATTTCATGGCCTTCCCTTTCAATTCCCCAGTGTTACCAGCACCCTCTTATAAGATGCCTCTGATGAGCCCATCTTTAAAAACTTTGTTACTGAAGTGACCACAGTGCCTCACTGCTTCTTTTTCAGCACGTCAGCATGTATGGAAATGATAAAACCCAGGTTTCCCTAAACAACCCGGGGCTCTCTTAGTTTGAATTCTGTCTCTTGTATGACAAAGTTGGACTTTCCCACCTGAGAGATAGCATAGACTGTTCAGAAATAGAGAAGTATTAGGAAGACTCTCTTGAGTGTCCGAGGAGAAGGGATTGGAGTGGACGATGTGCTCAAGTCTCACCCAGCTCTTGATGCTTTCTGACTTGCCAGCTGTAGAGTGTGAGCTACTTGCCCTGATCCAAGTAGCTGCATCTGGGTAAAGACTCTTGCTCAGTCCTTCCTCCCTGCTTCCATAAGACACTGCACTGTGTTAACCATAACGAGACAGAGTGAGAAAACGGGAATACTGAAGGTCCTGGGGTCTCTTATTTTATGTTTCTCTAAACCACGGGGACAAAGAAGGCTATAAGTGTTCTTGAAAGAATAATAAATTAGCTCCCCCAGAACAGGTACTTGACTTTCAGGAGCTGGCACTTTCCCCCCTCCTCTTTTTATTAAATGTGCTTAATTGTTCCCTATCTTCTGAACTTTCCTTGTTGATAGTATAAGGAATTCTCTTTCAATATCTTTTTTTTAAATCCCAATAGATTGAGCACTATCAGTCATGGAGGTACGATCTGGGTTTCTGACAAGGATTTGTCTTGGATAGAACTGTAAATTATTTTGAGATCTACCTCAGCCCCCTTTTTGGGGTTCCTTCTAGGACAACCAATCCCGGTTTCATTTTGTTAAGACTAGCATCATTTCAGCTTCAGACCTGTGCATGCTGGTTTTTTTGTGAATCAAAAAAGTTACAGAAGAAATGAAAGCATATCAAATCATTATGCTGTCATTTAAACCCAGATTTCTTTTATTCTTTGCCAGAGAGAAATTAGAGAGTAAATGTAAATAAGAGGTCCAAATGACTACTCTGGGTGCAGGGTTCCTTTGGGGGTAATAGAAATGTTTTAGAACTAGAGAGAGGTGATGGCCGCACAACATTGTGGATGTACTAAATGCTGTGGGATTGTACACTTTAAAATGGTTAATGGCTAACTTTGTGTTATGTGAATTTTACCTAAAAAAATACTTTTTTCAAGTGAAAAAAGATGGCTTCTCCCTCTCTGTAGATTCTGGAAGCCATCTTAGCCATTTTAATACACTCATGTTAAATTTCTAGACCAAAATTGTGATTGTATCCTGCCCCACTACTCAGAGAAGATATTTAGACTTAAAAGTGTCTGCAAGGCAGACCTAATGAGGAAACTCTTAAAAAGGTGAAGGAGGAACAATTTTGAGAGTTAAGACACAAGTTGTTTATTAAGATGTATAGTTTTTGTTACTAGATTATAGACTGGCCTAGACTTTGCAAAGTTGACCACAATAACAATTTGGTTTTTTAGTGGAACAGTTTAAAACACTGGACTTTCTTCTATCTTTCACGGGATAGAACTTGTGTTAAGTAGGTTGGACAGTTTTTTAATATCCTGTGGTCGCAGACTGCAGGTGGATATGATAAAATGGAAAGAGTCCAGATGTGATAACTTTAATGAAATGTGAGCAGGTAACAAATTTCAGATACAGAAATGTCTTTCATTAAAACATCTCCTTCGACATTCCCAAGGGCTGTCATGTGATCAAAGTCTGATGGGGACTTGTTTTAAGGGATGCCTACATAAGGGTTCACACAATCCTTGGTTTAATTATAAAGCTTTAAGGTTTTTTAATTCCTTCTAGATTTAGAGGCAACCATTTTGACCTTTCCTCAGAGATGTAACTAGGCAACAAGTAACAGCATGTAGCCAGTGCACAGCACCCAAACTTCATAACCATCGCATCATTTTTAAAAAATACCACTTAAATCAGTATTTTAGCTTTGGCATATGCTGCCATGTAACCTTTAATGTCTTAGAAAATATCATGCAACCCCCCCAACTGTAAAATAGAGTGGTTCCTAGAAGCCCGGCATCATCTGCTGTGAATAAGGAAGTGTGCCTACAAGAACAGCGGTAACAGAGTTGAGAGGTAGCGGCATGCACTATGCTTTATGATTGGGAATTAAGAAAGGAGCTTTCATTTTTTGGTGTGTGAGGTGTAAGAGTTTAAAATCATACGCTCAGCAGGTGGCAATGAACATTCCTCACAATATGATTAATGGAAAACATGCATAGTCACAGAGATGAAAGCTGGCTTTTATTCTAGTGAAGTTGATTTTACTTTGCTGGATAGGCGGTAACTACTTTGATCAATAAATAAGCACTTGCTGGAAGCTTTTTATGTGTCAGACACTATACTAAGTATATACTGTATTCCTTTTCTGTGATGTGATAACCATGCTTTTAATTTAGTTTTCTTTATTATGAAAGGAATACATGTGTAAGATTTTTAAAATTCAAGCAGTAGAGACAGGCGTTAAGTGAAAAATAGAAGTTTCTTTCCAAATGCTAATTTCTAGCCCCACTCCCTGGAGGTATCCGCTGTTAATAGTTTCTTGTGTGTCTGTCAGAAGTTTTCATCTTTCGGTTAATCTATAGTGAAAAGGTGAGTATGGTAAGTGCCATTAAACCATCTGTTAGTCTGCTTCTCTTCTGGACCACATCTTTTAATCTGGAGACACTACTTGATACTTCTTTTTGAAATGTGCCTTCCAACACCGAAAAAGTAAAAATGTCAGCACCAAAGTGATGCCAATAGGGCATGGTGGTAGGGGGGCCTGCACTGAAGAATCTTACTGTGTCATTTTGGCCTCCCTGAAATTTACATACAGAGCTTTAGTAATAAACCTTAAGGTAGCTCTTTATAATTTTCAAAGTCATCTGAAGTACATTATCTCCCTTGATCCTTTTGATGACCCTGTGACGTAGGAATTGTTTATGTTACCAAGGAGGAAGCTGTGATTCTCAGGTTAAATGCGTTGCCCACAAACATAGCCGATGACTGGTAGGATGAGGACTAGAACCTGAGTCTAGTCCAGATTTTACTCTGGAGCCAGACTACACGGGTAACCGTGAGGAACAAAGAGGCACATAATACCTGTGTGGCTCCTGCAGTGATGGGCTGTGCGGTCAAGTGGAAGGGTGCTGGGCTTGCACTGGAAGATGGTTATGAAGTCATTCCGATTCTGCCCGGGGCAATTTATTTAATGTAGTACATACAAATTAGGGTGGCTGGCTCTCTGCTCACAATTTCCTCGCTGGCTCTGTCTGTCTATTCCTGTTTTGTTTGTTTGTTTGGGTAATACTGGCCTCAAGGGTGGGGACTTGGCCCGAGCTGGGGAAGCCACAGTATTTCATCCCCAGACCACGGGAGTCGGTTCAAAGGGTGGACATGTGGCCAAGCAGGGGCCAATAGGTTCTTCCTGTGGGATATTCCAGCTCAAGTTGAGGATGAGGTCCCATCCTTTCTCATCTCAAGGCAGTAAGAGTCATATAAGGCCATGTTTCAGTCTGCTGAGAGAACGAAGTCTGATGCACAGAAGGGAAGCAAAAGAAAGAGGCAGGTAGATAAAGGGAAAGGAGAGAGCTCACTAACAATTGGAGGCTATGAATTCAGTTGATGGGAGTCAACACATTTTCATTTCCATTTTTTACCTAAGCTAATTCAAGTTGCTACAGACAGTTCTGGATGGTATCTCTAGGTGTTTTCGCATCTGTGAAATGGAGGTTACTAATATTTGCCCTGACCATATCTGAACTGCTCTAAAGATTAGTTGAGATAATGAATTGGAAAACACTCTGTAAATTGTAAAATGCTGTACAAATGCAAAGTGGTATTATTCATTGATATGTTGTATTGACTTGGGAAAAATCAAAAGCATGAATTTACCACTCATTTGGAAAATAAGAAGTGAGAACTTTGTAAGAGCCATCTGGTGTGATGCAGAATTCAATGGAAGCTGCCAGAGTCCCCCAGATTTTTTTGATATCTTCTTTCAAATACTCTTAAGTTCTTAGAGACACTCATAATGAATACTAGGATAGATCTTACCTTGCTGACTCAAGTTAATTCAATGAGTTTCTCTTTTCTGTCTGTGGCTGTAATCTACAGCAAGCATGCAAACAGTCACATGTGCTCACGCACACCCAAACCAAAGTAAACAAAGCACCCTATTGATATTTCAATATTTTAGCTTTTTCACTTAAAAGAAGCTTTACAGATTTGTGCTATGTAACATTTTGTCTTCATTAGAGAAAAATCTTCAACCTAAGCCAGCCTTAAAGTAGTTATTCTAGTTATAGAATGCTCTTCATTTGGGAATAATATAGTTGGGTTAATTCTAGAGACAGAAGGTTAGTTGTTTCGGACTTAGATGGGATCAAGATCCATCTTTTTCTTTAATGGTCTTATATCTTTGATATAAGCTCTCAGTAATCAAAATCTGCTTGAGATTATAATTTATGTATGACACAGGAAGCATCACTTCACTTTTATAGCATTTTTTACTATATATGATAATACCTCTCAATGAAGGAAAACAGATGGTACCTCTGAAATCTGCTCTCTTTCTCAGATTTGCCATTTAGGCAGTTTTTATTGTAGCAAACATCTCTTTCTTCATATTGATAGTTAGAATTCCCCAAAAGTGGTTTAAAGCCTCAATCTAAGTAACGTAGCACATGCAGAAATGTTGAAGGCACCACAGGAAAATGATTTATAAGCACGAAGAAGGATATAGCAACCTGAAAATGCTTTACATCTCCCACATTTTAAAATCTGAGAAATGCGTCCACCGCCCTTTACTGTATGCTTGTAAATCTTGTGAATAGGTCTTTGCCTTACAGGCTCGTGGTGCAGTAAGTTTGAATCAGAGCTGTTTGAGCTCTCCGTTACGCACCTCATCTAGCCTTTCTTTATTTTTGCCTGGCCTTGATGTCACCCCATGAATGTCTGTGTTTTCATACAAATTGAGGGCTTGGAATAAAGTTCATTTTCTGAAGAAGGCGTACTCTTAGCCCTCAGGACATTTCGCCCGTACTGGGAAAAATTGGCATCCTCAAATTGGTTAATTTTAGGAGAGCTTAATAATGAGAATATTTACAAGGATGTGGGCAGAGTGTAGGGAAAGTGCACTTCTCCAAGGCTCCTTTACTGTCTAGAAGCCTGAAGGGATGAGGGTTGGGAGGAGAGGCCTCCCGAGTGAAACTGTAGCCTCCAGGGAAGAGGTGGAGCCAGATTATAATGACCTGGGAGGCAGAGATCCCAGGAAACTATACACGGAAATGATTCCTTCTCCCTCTGAATCTGTTTGTGCTCCCCGTTGACCAAACCCAACTGGAAGACAAAGAATAAGAAAGGCTGCTGCTGCTGAGTTTGTACAGTTTAGTTTCCTGGGGCATGAAGCTTAGTGGAATAGGATTGGAGAATGGGTCTGGAGGGACAAATGGAAGATAGCTAGCCCAGAGAACCTTCATTATGACATTCGTGCATGAGAGAAATGGCACCCTTTCCTCCCCCCAATTTAGCTATCTTATAAAAACAGTCGTTTTAACCAAGTTGTATTTTTTCATTAATTTTACGTAATGGTGGTCATAGCCCATCTTCAAATGGACCCAGGTACATTGGTGGCATTTGGACAATATCCAGCTGTTTATGCGGTGAAAGATGATCTGGAGGCTGTACAGAGGTGAGAAAGCCTATCCTGTCCATGAGCCATATAGAGAGGGGACAGCAACCTCCACCTAAGTTTCGTGCTAAGGGTGGCCAAAAGTGGACAGATGCCTCAGAGCAACTTTGAATAGTCTACATTCTTGGACCCCCATATTCAAAAGAGTGACCTATCATTCCCCGTGATGTACAATGCTCAGCTAGTGGGTTGAATGGCTAGTTTTTTTGTTTTGTCCAGCTTGTTTTTAATCTCAGATGAATTATTTTCACTTCTTTGACCCAGAGACCAGGATTACTTGCCGTGATCTAATCCAGATTAACTACTCTGATCCACTGAAAATGAATAAATCAACTGACTTGGACAAATCCCCATAATTGGAGAGGTATTTGTGGTAGCATACCGTGCTACACAGAAGAAAACACATTTGGAATACTGCTGTAAAGCATAAATCTCTTCTGTGGGCCAGAAAACTCCCTGACTTGGGAAATTCTGGGACCCAGAGATTCCAGAAAAAGAGTTGGGTCTGTAGTGGGAACAGTGAGTGGCTTGTGGTATAGAGAAAAGAACATGGGTTTGGGGGTTGAGAATAAGAGATCTCAGTTTAATACCGACAGTGGCCCCCTTGGCAAATTATTGAACTCTCTCAATCTCAAGTTTCTTTGTGTATAAAATGAGAATAATTTGACTTATTACAAGATTGATTAAAGCCATATGTGCAAAACAAAGGCAGTGTTTTTCACACATTCAAATACCTCTGGGGGGTATACTTACCTACTAAAAAATAGTTTCTTAACTGCTTTATTGAGGTACAATGGACATATGATATAATTGACATACAGTAAATAATGCATATTTAAAGTTGATGAGTTTTGGGGCACCTGGGTGGCTCACTCAGTTAAGCGTCCAACTTTTGAACTCAGCTCAGGTCATGATCTCACCATCCGTGAGTTCAAGCCCCGCATCGGGCTCTGGGCTTACTGCCTGCGGGGCCTGCATGGCCCTCTCCCTCTCTCTCTCTCTCTGCCCCTCCCCTGCTCACAATGTCTCTGTCTCTCTCATAATAAAAAAATAAACTTTAAAAAAAGTAAAACAGGGGCGCCTGGGTGGCTCAGTTGGTTGAGCATCCATCTTCGCCTCAGGTCATGATCTCACAGTCCGTGAGTTTGAGCCCCGCCTCAAGCCCTGTGCTGACAGCTCGGAGCCTGGAGCCTGCTAAGGATTCTATGTCTCCCTCTCTCTCTGCCCCTCCCCCACTCGTGCCCTGTCTCTCTCTCTCTCAAAAATAAGTAAATAAACATTAAAATATTAAAAAAAATAATAAAGCTGATGTGTTTTGACTGAATACACCTGTGAAGCCATCACCACAATCAAGATCATGAACATTTCCATCCCAAAGTTTCCTCATGCCCAGTAACTGTCTTTCCTTCCCATCCCCGTCTTGAGGCAGTCACTGATCTGCCTTCTGTCATTCTAGAAGAATTTGCGTTTTCTAGAATTTTCCATAAATGCAATCATATTATGTATTTTTTTCCTGGCTTCTTTTGCTCAGCATGATTTTACAAGACACATCCGTGTTGTAAAGATCACTATTTGTTCCTATTATTACAGAGTAGCGCTCTATTGGATTGGTGTGCCCCTGTTTGCTCACCCATTGGAGGACACTATTCAGTTATGTTTTGTTTCTCTTTCCCTTCTTCTTTCCTCATTAAGAGTATAAGAAAAAATTCTCACGTATTCCATGTTACCCAGTTGACATTTCCATTAAGATCGCCCAGGGGTAGCATGGTTTATAACAACTGGGGATAAATTCAGACATAACAGTAATGGTGCTTATTAATCCCTGGCTTAGGTTGATTCTGAGCTGAAGCTCAGTTCTTTCCACTTCCTCAGCTTTTGTTTGCTCTTTAAAAGAAATAAGCAACCTGGAGGATCCAGCCCACATGTCCATCAGCTGATACCTGGATGAAATTGTGATATAGTCATATAATGTAATATTATTTGCATAGAAAAGAACAAAATATGGATTCATGCTTACATTGTGGATAAACCTGGTAAACATTGTGCTAAGTAAAAGAAACCAGGCACAACAGGGGTGCCTGGGTGGCTCATTCAGTTAAGTGTCCAACTCTTGGTTTTGGCTCAGGTCATGATCTCATGGTTCGTGGGTTCAAGCCCCGTGTCAGTCTCCATGCTGGCAGTGCAGAGCCTGCTTGGGATTCTCTCTCTCTTTCTCTCTCTCCCTGTCCCCCCTTCAGAATAAATCAATACACTTAAAAAAACAAAACAGGCCACATGTTACATGGTTCCATTTATTGAAATGTCCAGAATAGGCAAATCCATAGAGACAAAGTAGATCAGTGGTTGCAGGGACTGGGGTGGTGGAGGGGAAATGGGGAGTGACTGCTAATGGGTATGGGGGTTTTTTGGAGGGTGATAAAAATGTTCTGGAATAGTAGTGGTGATAGATGCATAACTTTGAATATTCTAAAAGTTACTGCACTATACACTTTAAAAGAGTGAATTTTATAGTATGGGTATTATATTTCAATAAAACTGTTATTTTAAAAAGTAATCTGTAAAACTGGGGAAAAACGTTGAACTTCAGCAGTTAATTTAATTTGCTTGTTTTTAATTTGCTGAAGGAAAACTTAAAGCTGTTTTCCTCGTTGGCCATGCTGCGCCTGCATTCTAGGGCTTGAGTACAATGTGGAACTTTCAAGCATTAGGAAGTAAAAATGTCACATCTGTATATAAGTCATATTTTGGAGGCAGTTCAGTATCATACTGTTTTAGTTTACTTGAGATGATAAAGAGCCTATAACTACATTGACAGTTTTGTCTTTTCCTTTCCTTTTAAAAATAACATGCATTCAGTTTGCCTAATCACCCTTTCCTCTGGCCTCGGTTAACTAGACGCAGGATATCCTGTCAGTAAAGCATCTTAGCTAAATCAGATTATTTACCAAACCCCTAACAGCAGTAGGCAGAACAGAGTGAGTAAAGTCGAAGTCCAAATATTCAAGATAATCCTTGGAAAGGAAAAGAAGCCAGTAGCTCAGAGTCAGTGGTGATTCAGTCAGAGGTGTAACTTTGATTTCAAGCAGCTGTAGAGGATGGGAATCAAGACAGACTTCCTCCCTTTCTAATTGCCTTCCTTCACCTGGTGAAGCACCGCCTTATTTAGAATGCTCTTCGCTGCTCCACTGCTGTGAATCAGGACCGACATTGTAACGTCTGGACATAGAGTTCCATGGGGTCTAGTCCCAATAAATCAGTGTTTCCTGGGTACTTGGAATTTGTCGTGGACGAAAGACATTTTTTCTGCTCTTAGAAATCTTAATAGCCATGGTGTGAGTTTTGATGTCATTTACTTTAAATCATGATGTGAATGAAACAGTGAAATTAAAACCATTGTAACTCTACTAAGGAATGTTGCCTTTGTCTTTTGCTGTAACTTAGTGAATGAAGTTCTCCCAAGGTGACTTGGCATTTATCTTGGGCATTCTGTTGTATTCTGTCCAGCTTCTGGCACGCTACGAAAAATTGCATAAGAGAATTTCTGTTTTACCTTGGCCCTGGAAAAAGACGGCTCCCAGGAATGTCCGTTCATTTAGGTACTATATCCCTTCATTCTAGAAATATATGCAGGGATATATTACATCCATTCATTCTAGAAATATATATAGGGGTATAGTGTATCCATTGAATCTAGAAATATATCCATTCATTTATGTATTAAGCATCTAGAATGTAAATATGCCTAGAAGATGTTTAAGTGACTTCTCCAGGAGTAGGACAGGCTTGAAGGCATAAGCAGACATTGACCTAGATTCTTTCTCTGTGTGTGCGCATGTGTGTGAGTGAAACATACCATACATCAGAAGAATACATGCATGTATACACATATTCTAAAGACTAATAAAATAAGCACACGTATAGTCTTTTTCCTCCCTAGCTTTATTGATAAGTATCACGCTTAAAGACTCCTGTTTTCTTATCACTGCCCTTTTCCTCCTTTCTCCCCATTCCTAGAAACCAACTTTTAAGTTGTCATTCCCCTGCTTTTTTAAAATCTTTATTTTTTTTTATTGTTTAGTGTTGCCTGTTTCATGCTTTTTCTCTCGTTTGGAATTTATTCAACATTATGTTTTGAGATTCCTGCCGGTAGATGTGTGTAGTTATTTTCACCACTAGTATTAATTAGTATTTCAATATTGTTGTTCTGCCGTATGATATATACCCCACTTTATTTATCCATTCTACCCATTTGGGTTGCTTCCAGCTTCTTGCTCTCATGAAAATGCTGTTCTGGACACTCTGTACGTGTGTCCTAGTCATCATCCAGGAGTTTTCCAGGATGTGTGCTTTGGGGTTCAGTTGCTGGGTCATAGAATATGCAATGTTCAACTGTATTAGGTAATGCCAAATTGTTTTAAAGTGGTTACACCAATTTATTCTTCATTAGCCTGTAAAAGTGTTTTTGTTGCTTCCCTTGTCAATACTTAATGTTCTCTGAATTTTCATTTTTACTAGTCTTGTTGCAAATGTGCTCTGAAATTCTTTTTTTAAATAGCAAATAATTGGTTGGGGTTTTCACTTGGAACTATCTTAGTGAAAGAGATAAGAGAATAAATCGGGTTTCATTTGCTACATTTTATAAAATCAAATGGACCCTTGCTATAGATTCTGCCCCTAGATATAGGTCTTTAAGTAATATCCAACCTGAGCATCTTGTTTCTTTTCTGTTTTTTTCTTCAAATTTTTTCTTTATTGGATATATGTATTTTTTTAATGTTTATTTATTATTGAGAGACAGAGCATGAGCATGGGAGGGGCAGAGAGAGGAGGAGACACAGAACCTGAAGCAGGATCCAGGCTCTGAGCTTTCAGCACAGAGCCCAGCTCAGGGCTCAAACTCACAAACTGCAAGATCATGACCTGAGCCGAAGTCGGACGCTTAACCGACTGAGCCACCCAGGCACCCCTTTATTAGATATTTTTAATTTGCAAGTGTAACACGTAAAACAGTGCAAAGATATATGAAAAGTTGTTCATCTTCCCTTTCCTTCCTTATCTCTCTGCTTCCCCAGATAACCAGTGTCAGTGCCCTGGGCTGTACGATTTCACTCTTTTTCTCCTGCTCATATGTATGTAATAAACACATGCAAGGTTGTGACTAATGAAATTGCCATTTTAGTGGATCAAAAGCAGTTGAATATGAGCTCAATCACATACACATATCAACAGTTTCCTATAGCTCAATAACACATGCCTGCATATTCTGTTTTTGAGGATTTTTCACATATAAGGATTACCATCAACTATGTTTTACATGACACATGTCACAGACTTTCACCTGGCTCATTGGTATGGATCTAAGTTGCTCATGTTAATGAGTGCACAGTGTTCCCTGTACTGTCCCCCATGGAGTGAAATTAACATTGTCTCCTTTGGTTGTGGTTGTATTTCCCCTAACCAATATGTCTTTATATACCAGAGCTTCACTCTGGTTGAATTTCAAAGGGATGGAGTGGGAGGAGGGGTGGTGTTATTGAGTCAGAGGGCACATGTATCTCAAATTTTAAAATACGTTGTCAGATTTCTTTCCAAAAGAGTTGTACCAGTTCAGGTTCCCATTAGCAAGTATAGAACTGCTGGTTTTCTATATTCTGGTGACCACTGGGTATTATTATTCTACTGGGTAAAGAATGCTATTCTATTTTCATTGATATCCCATGAATTTTGTGACGTTGAGCATACTTTCATATATTTTCATTGCTTTTTTTGCATTTCTTCGTTCCTGAATTTTCATTTCTTTTGCCCATGTTTCTATAAAGTTATCTGACTCCTCAATTTGTCGGGGGCTTTTAGTTTATTGTTGATAGTATCGCTTTGCTCAGCATGTTGTGGTTATTCATTTCCCAGTCTGTCATTTGCCTCTGATTTTGTTTATAGTCTCTTTTGCCACACACAAAAAAATTTTATATTTAGTCACATATGTGTATCTTTCTTACCTTGCTTAGGAAGGTTTCCTTTATCAAAGGTAATATAAATATTCTCCTAACTCTTCTTCTAATACTTTTATTGATTTATTTTTATATGCATATATTAAATCCCTCTGGAATATATGGTGTCAGTTAGGAATATCTGTCAGGATTACGGTAGTTTTGTTTTAGGTTGTAGTATGTAGAAAAGCAACCAAGTCCTATTTCATTCCTCTTTTTCAGTATTTCTTGGTATTATTTGGCTTTTTTTTTTCATATAAACTTTGAGTTCATTTTGTTACAGTCTAAAAAGGGGATAACAACCACTGAAGACATTGAAGATTCTGATTAAAACTGCATTAAAATCATATCTTGACTTGTAAAGGACCAACTTTTTTTTATAGTCTTTTTTTCCTATCCAGGAAACATGTCTCTTTGTTCCAGTCTTGCTTTACATCTTTCAAAAATATTTTATGATGGTTTTCTTTGTAAGTTTGTTTATTTATTCTGAGAGAGAAAAGAGTCCCCACCCGTACAAGTGGGGGAGGAGCCCAGGGAGAGAGAGAATTCCGAGCAGACTCTGCACAGCCAGCGCAGAGCCCAATGGGAGGCTCAATCCCATGAACTGCAAGATCATGACTTGAGCCCAAACCAAGAGTCGGATGCTTAACTGACCAAGCCATCCGGGCACCCCATAATGGTTTTCAAAAAAAATATGGAGCTTTTTTTTTTTTTTATGTGTTCCTCAATGTATAAGAGTTTTTGTTTCTTTTGGAATTGGTAATTTGGTTAAATGGCTAGATGTAAGATAAATATAAAAATACATGGCTTTTCTTCTCTTTGTGCTAAAAGTTGTTCTCAGACTAAAACACAGAGCAGTCCCTAGTTCCAGGCCCCAGGGACAGTTGTGATGAGCCGACTTACAGAATACAAAATATTAAATTAAAGAAATATTAAAGAGCTTTCTGCTACTTGATTTCATTCCAACTTTGCTAATGTGGGGCAACATTATTATAGATGAAGGCAGTGCTCTGAGCTTTGTGGGGTTAAGCATGTTATTTCTTTGTTTGGTTCTGGATTAGCCAAGATAGTCTTAAAAGTAGGATGTTAACAGAGGGGAAACTGACTATTTACATTTCAGTTTTCTTTGAAACACAACTATCTGTTGAACAGAGGCTCATTTGAAGACAAAATCTTGAGATATATGGTAGATGAGGAATATTACTTATTGGAAGAATTTTATCATCAGTTTTTTAAAAAATATCTGCAATACTCCTGTATTTACTTGTAGAATTTACAAGTAGAAATGTTTTTACCTCTTAGAAACCAGTGGCCTAAGTAACAGTATAGATGTTCTTCTTCATAGTAAACCTATTAAAATGGCAATGAAGGGGCACCTGGGGGGCTCAGTGGGTTAAGCGTCTGCCTCTTAATTTTGGCTCAGGTCATGATCTCACAGTTGTGAGATTGAGCCCTGTGCTTGCTCCGTGCTGTGCATGGAGCCTGCTTAAGATTCTCTCTCTACCTACCTCTGCCCCTCTCCCACTTAGGCTCACTTGTGTGCATACACACTCTCTCTAAAATAAGTAGCCAATGAAAATGTCTCAAAAATGTTCAATAAAATAACCTCAGTATCCAAAAAAAATTTTTAAGTGAAAAAGAATTTCAAAATAACCCAACTAATTTTTAAATGTTGGAACACCAGAGAACAAAATTATATGAGAATCGGAAAAAAAAACAACAACAACAACAACAAAACTTTGAACTTGACCGATATAGAACAACCAAAAAGTCTCCATTGGAATTTAAAAAATAACATAAATATACTCTAAATGATAAAGAAGATAGAAAGTCATAAAACAAAGGCCATGTAGTAAAAATTGCAATATCACAATTAAGGACATTTCTAGAAGTAGTAAAGAATTGACATAGATAACTTCCAAATGGTTAATTAGGGAAGTATGCTTATGAACCATAGCTTCAAATCCAACATTAGATGGCTTAAGTAAACATGTATAAATAATGGCTACCACAATGAATCATTTCTAGAATGGAGCACACTGTTTTAACTTAAAAAATAATACAGTAAGTACTTAAGCCAATAGAAGAAATACATTTTTAAGAATCTACAATCGAAGGTATGAAGTCCAGAATTGATGAAAGGCTTAGCCTATAAACGGATAGTAACATCTAGAGAAAAATATCAAGACATTACTTATAACATTTTCAGACTTCAGTGAGGAAAAAATCTTAAAACATCTGGAAGAAAGGCCAGATAACATTCAAAATACTGATTTCAGATACAGCTGCAACTGAGACCATAAACTCCCCAGGGAAATGAAACATCTGCAATTCCCTTTATGGAAAAAATTATCCAGGCAAGATGTCATTCATTTGGGAAAGCTAAAGAAAGATTTTCACATATCCCACCAACCCTAAATAGTCACTGGCCTTACTCTTTGGGTCCCCAACAGGAATTTGTTCATATTGTGGCTGCCTTATCAACTCTCAATAGGAGACACTAGAAACACTAAGTAGGAAGGATCAGTGCTTCTGACCACAGTCCCATTGCAGGATAAGATTGTGATCTAAAACTTGAAGGGAACTAGTATTTAGGGAGCATCTACTGTGTATCAAGTTCTTTACAGTACCTCATTTCACCTAATCTTCAAAACCCCTGGGAGGATGACCCCCCTTGCTTCAGCTAAGAAAACAGTCTCAGATTAAATAACTTGCTTTGCTAAGTAATAGTCAGAATTTGGATACATGTCTTTCTGACCCCCCAAGAAAAGTAGAAGTTTCAGAATAACAGTGTGAAAACAGAATGAAATAAGATGGAGAGAGGCTGCAGCCCATAGCTCAAATATTCTTTTTTACTCATAGAAGCCCAAGAAATTTTGGTTTTATAATGGCTGTAACTAGAAATCAACAGACAAATGAATTTGATTATTGTCATGATAGCGTGCGTATATGTATGTTGGTGTACAGATTTAGTTTAGGTAGAAATAGTTTCATTCAGTACTTTCTCCCAAACATGTTTCAAAAGAGATTGGAGTATATATACAGTGTTTAGTTAATACCAGTGCCATATATTAAGCAAATATAAGAACTAGCAAAAGTAAGAGGAAATAATGATAGATGACGGTCCATGTATGACAGTCATAAGAGATATAACTTAATTATTCCACATGAAACCGATGCACTTAAAACAAAAGTTCATGCATTTAAATATAAGGTAGGAATATTATACATTAATTAAAATAATAAAGAAACTGGGAATAATAATATTTGAGAACTAACATCACAACAAAATGCGTAAAAGGAAAAGTGTTAGAAACAAAAGGAACAAGCAAATAATGTTGCAGTGCACAAGTAGTGGTATTAGGTTGGGGTCTGCTTTGGGTGGTATCATTCTAAGAGTGAAGGTTGGCTTATCCTGAGGTATGTTCCAAGAGCCCTCAGAGCCAGGGAAGAGCTTTAGCCTCTTGCAATTTAGGTATAAATGTTGTATACCTCTGGGGTGCCTGGGTGGTTCAGTTGGTTGGGTGTATGACTTCGGCTCAGGTCATGATCTCGCGGCTTGTGGGTTCGAGCCCCGCATCGGGCTGTGTGCTAACAGCTCAGAGCCTGGAGCCTGCTTCGGATTCTGTGTCTCCCTCTCTCTCTGCCCCTCCCCTGCTTGCACTTCTCTCTCTCTCTCTCTCTCTCTCTCTCTCTCTCTCTCAAAAAAATAAATAAACATAAAAAAATGTAAATGTTGTATACCTCCTGGTTTACTAACATGGAGTGGAGTAGACAGTCAGGCTTTATTTGGACTCAGATATAATAGAGTCAAATCTTTCATTCACTTACAGATAGGAATTATATGAGTTTCCTAGGATTGCTCATCTTGGGGAGAAAGACACTTCCTAAGCAACTGTGCAAGTGATTGCTCCTATAGCTAATGAGAATGGAACTCAATATAGAAGTCAGGGTTGCCCCACTGCACAACTCCAGTGAGAGTAAGTCTGTGATGTGAAAAAAGGGTAATGTTAGAATTAAGAGGTATCAGGTGAGCGGGTTATACAGATGGAACCAAGTTTCCAGTCGAATCCATATGCCAATGGTAACTTCAAGGAGAGATGGATTGAGAAGTTTGATGAAAAAGTTATTAGGTGGGGGAATTAGTGATCAGCTTTGCTTCCTAGGGGCATAGGCCTATCTGTAATGCTACCTGCCTTTCCCTTAGTAGATTACCAGATAGTTTGGGATCTCTTTTCACCTGGTTCTGAGACGACAGGGAACTCCTTTGGTGAAAAGCTAGTTGGAACTGAACATGGCTGCGTAGACAGAATGTTATTGGCCTCACCATGTTTGAGGTCACGGTCCCCTAATGTTATAACTGCTGCATGCCCCACAACGTATTAAAGGAATAATGTTTTAAAGGAAGGCAATGGGAAATATCTGCATAATAGCAACATTCTTTTCAAGCTCTGCTTTGAAATGAGGCTGTCGGGAGGCAGGCCAATATGAAAGGGGCTCTATCAACAGAGAGACCCTCTGACTCTGGATTTATTTAACGCTCTTGCTCTCTGGATTTTGTTTTCATTTATCTTATTTTCCATCTATGGCTTGGACTTCTCAAGAAAATTGTCTCTGTCCTGTGGTTACATAGGTTAGAGACCACAGATTCTAGTTTACAGATCTCATATTCTGAAAATTTTGGAATGGTATCATTCCAGCCATTTCCCCCAAGCTGCCTTTGAAACTAATATTATTGCTTACAAATGATTGTGAAATATTTAAATTATACAGGGAAGGACAGAGAATTTATTTATTTTTTCTTAGTGGTTCTTTTGAATGATTTGCATAGTGAATTTTAAGGGTAGAAATAGCTCCCTCATTTATGTTTTGCTGGGTCTCACATAGATGTGCATTGGAGTAGATATAGAAAGGAATACCACAGACTTGGCCAGGAGAAGAAAAAGTACCCTCATAGTTCTTCCCTTGCTCCCTTATCCCCACTTAATAAAAGTGAAAAAATGCAATAAAGTAACATGAAACAAAGCTAAAAAGATCACTCATTTAAAAAAAGAGAGAAAATTGTCAAAATAATAGTGCCAGCAAAAGCCCAATGGAACAAACAAAATCGCCACAAAGGACAAAGGAAAGTTCTTTGTCTGAATTAAAAATAACGAAAAGTGGTCTGATATGCATTGAATACAAATGTAGGTTTCATTGCAGAGCCCTTCAGCTCTGTAACTTTGCAGCCTGAGATAGGGAACAACTTCCAGACAAATACTACCAAGTCACTCACTGTCCCCTGTCTTCCTGAACAGTCTGCTACAGTACCTGGACATTGTCAGCTCTGCCTTAAAGTTTCCTGCCCCCCAAACCATGAGGATTCGGTGGAAATTAAATAGGTAGGAATGGCAAGATCAGTAATTAATAAAGACCTAAGGTTCTGATGTATTTTTCGTTTGGCAGCGGTGTAAGATGGGAAAGAAATGGAAGAAAGGCTAGGGGTGATGAAACCTTCATCTCTGATAGTGCCGTGTTAGCTTCCTGGAAACCTATCTCTACTCTGGAACTGACCTTCAAGGACTTGTGTCCCAGCTTGTTTGAGACTCTTGGGAGAGTCTCTCTGCAGTATTCTTCTGGTTCTGACACCTTGCTGACAAATAACAGTTTGCTTCTGGGCTCTTTGGGGGAACTCCATGTTTTTCCCTCCCTCAGCCCATTTCTGCCCATCAGCTCTTGCTCAGCCTTGCCTCTGCCAAGATCCAGCCATTTTCGGCTGAGCCCACAGACTCTGAATGAGCCCCTTCCTGGGGCTCAGGCCATCCCCAGCCCACGACTTAGTTGGAACTGAAACAAGAATGGTACCAACAATAAGGCAGAATTGTGATTTATATCAAAATTAAGGGTAGAAAAAGGAAAATCAACATCTTGGGTTTTTTTGAGGTTTCGTGTTTTGCAATTGTGGTAAAATACACATAACGTAAAGTTGACCATCTTGGCCATTTTAAAGTGTACAGCCCAGTGGTATTAAAAACATTCTCTTTGTGCAGCCATCACCACTATCCATCTCCAGAACTCTCTTCATCTTGTAAAACTGAAACTCTACCGATTAAACAGTAATGCCCCATCCCTCCTTCCCTCAGCCCCTGGCAACCACCCTTCCACTTTCTGTCTCTAGGAATCTGACCAGGTACCTCATATAAATATTTATATGCAGTATTTGTCTTTTTGTGATTGGTTTATTTTCCTTAGCTTAATGTCTTCAAGGTTTATCTGTGCTGTAGCATGTGTCAGAATTCCATTTCTTTTGAAGACTGAATAACATTCCATTGTATGTACATGCCACATTTTGTCGATCCATTCATCTGTTGATGGACACTTGGGTTGCTTCCACCTGTTGGCTGTTGGGAATAATGCTGCTATGAACATAGCCTGGCACATATCTCTTCAAGACCCTGCTTTCACTTCTTCTGGGTATATACCCAGAAGTGGAATTGCGGAATCATATGGTAGTTCAATTTTTTAATTTTTTTGAGGAACCACCATACTGTTTTCCTCAGTAGCTGAACCAATTTTGCACTCCCACCAACAGTGCACGAGGGTTCCCTTCCCGCCCCCCCCCCCCCCCATTCTTGACCACACTTACCTCTTGTCCTTTTGGTGATAGCCATTCTGACAGATAGGAGGTGATATCTCCTGGTTTGGATTTGCATTTTCTGATTATTGAGCATCTTTTCATATGTTTATTGACCATTTGCCTTTGGAGAAAAATGTGTTCAAGTTCTTTCCCTGTTTTTTAGTCAGGTGTTTTATTCTTGAGTTGTAGGAATTTTTTATATATTCTGAATATTAACCTGTTATATGATTTGCAAATATTTTCTCCCATTCCATGGGTTGCCTTTTCACTCTGTTGATTGTGTTCTTGCGTGCACATTTTTATCTTTGATGTCATCTAATTTATCTGTTTGTTTTCTTCTGTTGCCTCTGGAAAATAAATGCTTTTTTTCTTCAGACACATAAGAAGTTATAAAAATGTATTTTCTACTTGAACACATAGAAAGTTTCAATAAGAAGTAAGAAATCAGAAATCATATCAGGTGTTCCATTTGATGAACATAGTACATCTCACCCCAAAATGGTTACAATAAAAGCACTCTAAAAATAATTAAGTCATAGATGAGCACTACAGAGGAAGAAATGTATCACTTTCAGGATTGTTTTATTCTTCATTTATTTCATCCCTGAAGCAGAGAAAACTGTTAACTGGATAGAGAAGAGAAGAGGTGTACAGTGTTTTAGAGTAGGAGGAGGCAAAAGGGCAGTGATGTTTTGGAGAAGCTGTAAATGGATGGGTGATTAGCATATGTTGTTTTATTAATTTCCTACAGCAAGCCTGTGGGAGAGGCGTTGGTATGCCAGCTCAAGGGATAAGGCCCAAAGCCACAGTTACTGGGTAGCAGAGCTGGGATGGGAACCAAAAGCCTGTTTTTTTTCTAACCCATCTCCAAGTGAACTGCTTGTTAACTAGTAATTAACTAATAGTTAATTCAGCTGAAATGCTAATAGGACACGTAATGGAACATAACAAAATTATTCTAAAACCTATTGTAAGAATTAACTTTCAAACCATCAAAGAAAGGGGAGCCTGGGTGGCTCAGTCGGCTGGGCGTCCGACTTCAGCTCAAGTCGTAATCTCACAGTTTGTGGGTCCAAGCCCTGCATCAGGCTCTGCGCTGACAGCTCAGAGCCTGGAGCCTGCTTCGGATTCTGTGTCTCCCTCTCTCTCTGCCCTTCCCCTGCTCGCTCGCTCTCTCTCTCTCTCTCTCTCTCTCTCTCTCAAAAAACACCAAGAAAAACAAAAAAAATATAATCAGGGGTGATTAAATATGTATTATAATGTCTCACAATTCAAAATAGTGTGATATAGAATTAACAATGGAAATACATTCTTGTGACAGAATAGAGACCTCAAGAATAAGCCTTCATACATTCAGGATTTAATATACAGTACTCTGAGCTTAAACAGTTGTTGGGAAAAAGCAACCCATCATTTTATTAAGACTCAGATTACTCTCAACCCATATTTAGAAAAAGTAATAGACTGAGGTCCCGCATCAGCCAGTGGAAGTTTTGTTTGGCCCAAGGTGTGTAAGTGCGTGAGTGTGTGTGTGTGTGTGTGTGTGTGTGTGTGTGTGTGTGTGTGTGTCTGGATTTGGATGCTACCATGTGGGACAGACATCTAGGCTACAGTTTGCCAAAGGAATCTACCATTCCTCATAATTCTCATCATGTCACAATTGTCTTTCTGTGCCTACCTGGCCCCTTTGCCATTTAAGCTTATGATTTCTGATGAATACTCATTCTAGGTGAGTATTTCTTGCCTAGAATCATAAAATTGGTTGGACATCAGAATCACACGGACGTCTTGTTAAAACAAACTGCTCAGCCACAGCCCCAGCATTTCTGATTCAGTGGGCCTGGGATGAGGCCCAAGAATTTGCTTTTCTAACAAGTTTCCTCATGCAGTGTAGTCTCTGGGCCTGAGACAAATGCATAAATTGGAAGTAAACATTTTATACTTTTATACTTTTAAAAGGAACTTCCACATTTTGGAGTAATTTGGATTCTATCAAATCTAGTAACAAAAAATGGGCCTATATTTTCTATGACTTTTTAAAATTTCATTTTTCCAGTAATATATTTTCATTGAATTTTGTAAAAGCACTGGTTCACAGGGATTGGAAATTTAAAACCCAACAGGTGAATAAACAACATGTCTGCAGCCACAGACCACTTGAGGAGCACCGTCACCAGAGTTCTGACCAGGGGGCATTTCCCTTGGTGAATGATCTGGGACAGGTCATAACCTGTGGGCCAGAAACTTGATTTAAGAGTTGATTTAAGTCATAACACAGGCACACGCTGTCAGTTCCACAAGGAACTGGAATATGAAACCACATGCCAATGACAGTTTATTAATTTCCAGTGAGAAATGCAACTGTCAACCGGACGGGTTACTCACGTTGGCCTGACCAGTGAATCATTTCCCTGCCTGAGACACCAACCTATAATCCAGAGGTTACTCAGTGAGCATGAAAACAGAAAAAAAAATGGGTTAAATAAATGATTTGTATATTAGTAGCGTCAGGCTGGGTACCTACTGGCGATGCAGGGATACACCTGCCAAGTGGATGCCGCATCCACCGGGTCAGCGGTTGCATGGATGGACATTCACTTGTGAAGCTTCCATTGCTGATCCACCAACTTTCCCTTCCTAACTGACAGGTGATGAAATTAGTTCAGTCAAGTCGCTGTCATCAATCCAGTCAGCCGTGTCTGGAAGTAATTCTGTCTCTTTGATGATGTCTTTGCACATCTTCGCCACAATCCATTAGGTTATGAGTGTCAAAGTCAATTTTGAAAAAGTGAAGAAAATGAGTCTCATACACATACATAGTGAGTACATGTCAAGGATTTAATTAACTCATGAAAGGAAACAATGAGTTAAAAACCTGATTGAGGGACGCCTGGGTGGCTCGGTCGATTAAGTGTTCGGCTCAGGTCATGATCTCAGTTTGTTGGGTTCTGGCCCCTTGCTGGGTTTTGTGCTGAGAGCATGGAGCCTGCTTGGAATTCTCTGTCTCCCTCTCTCTCTGCCCCTCCCCTGCTCTCTCTCTCTCTCAAAATAAATAAATAAACGTTAAAAAAAAAGAAAAGCCTCAGTTAAAGAACACACAAAGTATATATAGTCATGAAAGAAAGGACACTGAATATCACCAACTTACTTACCAAACTGGCTCATACTCTACTGGGCAGTAAAGGCATAAGTTTAGGGGTTAGTTCTGCAATTAAATAATTTGGTTTTCTACCCAAAAAAAAATAATCTGTAATTTGTCAGTCTTCTACCAGTGAACATCTAGCTTTATAGAGTATGGGTCCTAATCAACAGTAAATCAAAAAACTGTCCTTCTCCTCAGTGTCAGATGAAGCCAGATGAGCTTGTTAGACCATGCTCTTGTATCACATTAAAAGGGTGCATGAGTCTTCCTGCCTTATTTCTGAGTTTTGGACAATTTTTTGCGGCAGACTTAATAGTTTTACTCTCAGAAACAGTCTGTTTCCTTGTTCCTGTGTGCTGTGGAAGAGGGTAAGATGGTCTGAGGGCAGAGCAGAGGATCTTTTCTGTCACTTAACTGTCACCTTCCTATGCTCTTTCTGGCCAGAGCGACTTAACAGGATTTGGCTCTATTGGTTGTCTAATTGCCGGAAAGAGTAGCTCAGTATTCATAGTTGGATAAAAATGATGGTGTAAATTTACCCAGAGGCATTTAAATGCTCTTGTCAGGTTTGGACTTTGGGGTTTTATTTGTTTAGGGTTAGAGATTCAGCCAGGGCATGCAAATTTCAAATGTGGAGCATTGGAGGATGATTCCAAAGTGTTCCCAAGTTCCCGGCAAACTGACCATCTGAAGTGTTTGGGAATGCTTAGAATCTGTTATCTAAGCAGGTGTCAGATCTATAGGACTTACATTTCTGAAGAATCATTTCATATAAAACCCTTATATGAGGTTATCCAGGCCAAATAATCAGCTGGTACATACTCGTAGAGCTGCTTTGGGTGTTCAAGTACTGACATGTTTTCATACTGGTTGGTGAAGAGAAATGGTCTCTCCATTGAGATTATGAAGTATCTAATGATGTCTCCCATCAGTGGCTGTGGAGGTGGCAATGGACCGGGGAGGAGCCCCAGCACAGATGGCCCCAGCAGCCACTGAGTGGTTTGAGAGGCAACAGTGGAGGGGTGTTCAGCGCCCTGCCTCTGATCCATGGCTACCTAGAGTTAGTAGGGGTGGCAAAGTGGGCACAGGCCCTTTGGGGGGCACTGGCATCCAGCTATATACCAGTTGTGAAGCGTCTTCAGTATGTCCAGCTGCAACAAAGATACTGGAAATTTCATGACTATTAATATAATGGTGAAGTCATTGATGTGGTTCTGAACAAGGGCATTGCTTAGCTAGGTGACAGCTATAGGGGCATATATATATGCCACTAAGGTGGCAACAATTTGTAAAAATCAACAAATTAGGAAGTTTCTAGATTGTTTTGGTAGATTGTTTTCTCCATAATATATTATTTATGGATGTTTAGGATATGGTTAATTTAGAAAATAAAGGAATGTTGGACATATTTTGGTTAAATATTTTGTTTTATTATATTACATATTAATATTTTATCTTCCAGTTAAATATTTTGAATATGACTTTTACTTCTGACTATACAAATGAAAATTATTTCAGCCAAACCATCAAAACTAAGGAAAAAATGAATTGGGAACATAGTTGACAATATAATAGGTAAAGATTTATTGTCTGAATTTAAATAAAGTGCTTATTCAAAGCCAAAAGGATAACACAAACCTCCAATAGGCAGACAGTTGAATTTTAGGTAGGTAGTCTGTATAAATGTAAAAACAGGCAGAAAGGAGGTTCCCCAAGGGCAGGGACAGTGTCTGACACAGGCCTGGTCTCATAGGGATTTGATAAATGTTAATTGACTAAGTAAATGACTGAATCAATATATGAAAAAGCTCTTCATCCTCACCAGTAATTAAGTAAATGCAACTAAAACATTCATAAGATATAATTTCACACCTATTAATTTAGCAAATTAAAGAAATAAAACCAATGCCAGAGAACCACTGGGGAAATGGGAAAGCTTGTCACCACTTTCTGGAAGGACCTAATTAATTTATTACTAACAATCATGGCTGCTTACTTTCTTCACGCATTTGGGGGATTTATCCTTAGGAAACAATGTTAAAGGAAATGAAAACTTTTCTTTATAAATGTTTATAGCAGAGTTGTTTATAATAGCAAAACTTGCAATCAAAATATCCCAACAGCACAGTGAAATAGTATGCACTCATTTGAAATGATACATGTGAATATTACGTGGAGAAGTTTAGAAGAAATATTAACAGATATGCACATTCGGCTTCCAGCCATGTTTGAAAACCACACAGTATCCATCTGTGGAATGGAAACATAAGGGGCAATGGAGAGTATCTAGGTGAAAAGCCACCAGGATGTAATTTTTATTAAGCTGCCTTTGCTTATGGATGAGCAAGAAATGTTAAAGACAAATTTACCTCCCTTACAGATGGCCAATGTAGGATGTCACTAAAGATCATTAGCACATTTATATTTAACCCCAAATTTATTTTCTGAGGATTATTGTCTCCCTTCAATTTGCATTGTTCCTCCAAGATTTATGATCCCTACATTCAACCTGATAGCACGTAGTAACAATGTTCAAAAGCAGTTCATGGTATCCAGAAAGATTTCTGTGAACCAAGAAAAGTCGATCCTTATTATTCACGGATTCCATATTTGTGAATTTGCCTACTCGCTGAAATTTATTTGTAACCCCCAAGACAATACTCATGACGCTTTCATGATAATTTGCAGACGTAAACAGAATGAGAATATCGAGTTGCTCAACACACATATACGCAGCTGAAGTCAAACCGAAGCGGCATTCTGTCTTTTTGTTTTAGCTCTCGTCCTGTAAATAAGTGTTCTTTTCACGGTCTGTTTAGTGCCATGTTGTTCATATTATCATGCCTTTTTGTGGTTGATGGTGATTTTACCATTTAAAATAGCCCCCAGAGCATAGTGTTAAAGTGCTGTGTAGCGTTCCCAACTGCAAGAAGGCTGTGAGGTGCCTTTTGGGAAAAACATGCATGCTAGATAAGCTTTGTTTAGCCATGAGCTATAGGGCTGTTGGCCCAGTGTTCAGTGTTACCCAATCAATAATAAATAGTCTTAAAAAATAGTAATACATAAAGTGTCTTAAGTAAGGTGTCTTTAAACAGAAATACACATAAAACCAGATTATATATTGCTCCTTGACCAAATATTCTGAAAAAGGGTCCCAGGAGCCTAGCCCTACATTTCCCTTAGATGCAATGCTAATTAGCATTTGTTAATTCAGTGTTTGTGGTAACTCTGTAGAACATAGCCACCATGAATAATGAGAACCGACTCTGGTTTTAGTGGAGGCATAAACTTAGGTGTTCACTTCTGGTCCAATATCATCAGACAAAGTCTTGAGTGAGCCAGAAAAAGACATCTGTTGTTAGGTTGTGGTAAATTTTTTTTACTCTCATTTGGTAGTAAACACACGTAGTTCTAGACCTCCATGACTTTCAGTCCCTTTTTTCCTCGAAGATCAACAAGAATATTGTTATTCAAGTAGCATAGGCCTGCGTGATAAATCCTAAGAAAATGGCAGGAACCTTAGTAGATGTTTCCAGTTATATTTCCTTAGTCTCCACAAGATCAGAAATTGACTACCAGTTTGATTTGGGAAGAGCTCAGGTGGTGACAGGGCGCCTGTGGCCTAAATCCTAACCAGATAGCCCATGCTGAACATAAAAAGACTTAAACCTCAGAGAGCTGTGTTCTATTCCCCAGCTCTTCCCTCCGTGGGCATTCTTAACTACAAGCAGTCGTAACTAACTTGGGTGAATTTTACCATAGAAGGAATGTATCTGAAGGCTACACAGCATTCATGGAATCTCTTGGAAAGATGGAGGCTCTTTATAAAAGTGGCAGATGGTTAGTCAGAAAGAACACCCAGATCCTACCACAGAGCTGGTCCAGAGAAGATGTCACTTGGCTGTGTGCTACTCTGTTGTAGCTCACGCAACTGACCCCAGACCCTGGGCACTGGGATGCCACTGCTGGAGCTGCTACCACAACTGTCTCTGGAAGCTCGGAGTAGCTGCCACCACCCCTACGTCCACCACCCCCAGTTCTCCACATCTCAAGCTTCCATTTTGGAGTCTGGGCAGCAACTTGGGTGATGTGCCTGTACTTTTGTTGCGAGAAAGCCAGGGAAATGAATTTTAGCCTCTGCCTTCAAACGTAGGAAGAGAGGTAGAAAAAGGAGGGAAAAAGAATGATAAAAGTGCCTTACCTACACAGCCAACGTGAAGGGGTTCACTTATGACTCAGGCCGCTACAGGAGTATGTTGTTGGGACGACTGACTGTCCTGTCCCGGCAGCTGGAGCATGATCCATATGGGAACCTGGGCTGCCCCCACTGCCATAGCTGCCCAGTGTGCAACTCCTTTTACTCTACCGTTAGGAGAGAGAGACAAGCTATAGTAATACAGTAATGCAAAACCACTTTTAAAGAAATGCCAAACAGACTTCAAAGCCTCTTGACTTATGCATGTTCCCCAAACATGCCCCAGACCTAGGCTCTCAGGGGCTTCTGCCTCCACATCAATTGTGAAAGTCAAATCTGATTTTCAGAGCCATATTTTTGTGTTAGAAAACTTTTGATCGGCTGCATGTCTTAAAAAACGTATTCTTCAGAAAGCACTTTATGCCCATTGACAATATAAGACATATTCAGACAGTTTCTAGAACTGCCCAAATGCCCAGCTGACTGGGGACACACACAACACAATGGTTTGGTCATGATGGGTTTTGAGGGAACTTGACCGGGAAGGAATTTGCAGTTGCAAATGCTTCTCTCTTACTATCTTACTTATTCTCACTGTAAATTCTTTGTTATGTGAGTGGGAAGGAGAGCGGGGAATAGGGTGCTCCCTGCAGTTTCTGGCAGGGTTCATTGCCATGTTCCTCAGTCACTCCCATCATCCATCATGGAAGTAGTTAGTCCAAAATAATTAGTTACCTTTTGCTGTGCTCCCAATTTTCAGAACATTTTGCTGTAGTTTTCCCTAGAGATTTGGGATCCAGTAATATTTCTTTTGAAAAAGTTGTGTTTGTAAAACATTTTTTAACTATTTTAAATTTGGGGACAGCTCTGTGAGATGGCTAGGGTTTTTGGTATTTGGGCGGGGTTGTCATTTTTGACTATTTACCACAAAATCGACAGTGATATTGGATAGATAGCCTGAAAATAAAAATGATCGTGACTTAGGTTAAAATTGCAATGACATTTTCACCTACATACCTCCCCTGCATGGTTTAGCTGAGTTTTTCTGAACACACCTCTAGAGTATAAGCGAAAAACTAAAAATAAATTTAGGGAAATTGAATTTGTTCTGATTACCTTTACTTTTTCACTTTGAACTATAGATAAAGTCAGGAAGGTTAGAGGCCAAATATGCCATAGAAAAGGGTCACTCATACTGACAGAGAAGGTATGCTTTGGCAGTGCTATTAAAAAGGACAAAGAGGGGTGCCTGGGTGGCTCAGTCGGTTAAGTGTTCGACTTTAGCTCAGGTCACGATCTCACGGTCCGTGGGTTCAAGCCCCGCGTCGGGCTCTGGGCTTATGGCTCAGAGCCTGGAGCCTGCTTCCGATTCTGTGTCTCCCTCTCTCTCTGCCCCTCCCCCATTCATGCTCTGTCTCTCTCTGTCTCAAAAATAAATAAAAAAATGTTAAAAAAAAAAAAATTAAAAAAAAAAAAGGACAAAGACCTATGGCAGACAGCATTCCCCTTCACCCTTCCAAGGCAGTAAACTCAGAGGGGACTATGGCTGTCACTGGTTCACTGAAGTTTCTAGAATCTTCCACATGAGGCAAAAGTTTCCACTCCTTGCCGTTCTACCACCTCGCCCTCAAGGGCCATGCTCAGTTGCTTTTTTCCGCCTCCATATTTTACTATTTTGTATCAAAGTTTTGGGCCTACTGGAAATGATGATATTATAGTATATTTTATATGTCATACCTAACTGTGTAAGGAGACCACTTTCCTTTTTGTTTAAAATGTATATTCCGTAAATGTAAATCTATACATAAAACATGATTTGTTTTACTCAGTGTATGGAATCTTCCCATTCAGGGAGTGGGTGAAATGAAATCCAAATGCAGGTACATTTCAGTGGAGAACAAGAAATGTTTTTATGTCCCTGATCTCCCTGTAGCATCTCTAGAACAATGATTCTCAACATGTCAATTGGAAAAGTCTTTTTTTTTTTTAAGTAAAATTTTACAAATCTCAGTATATCAGATGTACTTTTAATATCCGTTGGTTAAGAAAGCTGTTCATTGAAGAATGCTTTTAAATGAATTTCCATTTGATTTATCACACTGGCATCTACTTATACTTGTGAAAATAGAAGAACACAGATGTATAGAATATATTTTACATGCAGCCTGTCTGAGGACTCCCTGTATGGACTCCATGACTTTATTACTAAGCCACTCTGGAGAAACAGGCACACCGGCTCTAGATTTTATTCAGGTTGGCGGCCACCTCCAAGTCTCCTTAGACCAAGCTGGCGGGGAGTCAGTGGTGCCTTGGGACAGATTGGTTCTCCTTGGACATGCTAGCTATGCTTCCCTGACCTCTCATTGGTTTTTGAAGTGGTCTTTCAGACACACATTTTTTTTTTCAGTTACACAATACATGTGCAAGCCATTTTAAAACAAAAGCCATTCCTAGAGTTATTTGAACCGATGCTTATGGCTGGATTAAAAACCAGGGGTCTTGAGTGGAAACTCACCAACAGTGTAGCAGAAAAATCTTCTATGACAATGAAAGTTCATTTCCTTCTCTGCACTTGGCATTGAGCAGAATTAAACCTACATATGAAAGGAATCCATTTCTTTTGTCAGAAACCCACTTTGCAAGGAAATAATGGGCAGCTTTTTCAGCTGCTCTGTCCTTTTCTCTTAATTATGGGTGTTCTCTTGTGACATTTAATGTGGACCATCGTCTGAGTCAATAAAGTAATGGATTGATTGGATCAGATTAAAATGGCAGAAGTCTTTTTTTAAAGCACAGGATTTTAATTTGAAGATTTGAGATCAAATAGTTCCAGGCTCCTGTGTCTCTGGTGACCTCTTTTGGGGTCAGTCCCCACCTGTCATGATCAGTGGTACCCTCCTGAGGAACAGGACAAAATGCCCTATACTAACTTTAGTTGCTGGTCTTCTCCAGTTTGAGGCTGGTGCAAAGCAGGAACCAAGGGGAAACTAAGTTTAGAGCTCACAGATGGTAACTTTATTTTTTATTTATTTATTTTTTCAGATGGTTAACTTTAGGGGCGCCTGGGTGGCTCAGTCGGTTAAGCGTCTGACTTCAGCTCAGGTCATGAACTCATGGTTTGTGGGTTTGAGCCCCGCGTCGGGCTCTGTGCTGACAGCTCAGAGCCTGGAGCCTGCTTCAGATTCTGTGTCTCCCTGTCTCTCTCTGCCCCTCCCTGCTCACGCTGTGTATCTCTCTCGTTCAAAACTAACAAACATTAAAAATAAATAAATTTAAAAAAAAAAAGATGGTTAACTTTAAAAGGCTGTTTGTGTAGATGAGGAAACAGGCACTAAAAATTATATAGTTGATCGAGTCCTGTATTAGTGATCTATGACTACCTAACAAATTAATGCAAACATGGTATCTTCAAACAACAAACATTTATTATCTAATGGTTTCTGTGGGTCAAGAATCCTAGATTGACTTAGCTGCGGAGTCTGGCTCAGGTGCTCTTGTGAGGCTGCCGCTGAGGTGACAGCCCACACTGCAGTCATCTGAGACTTGACTGGGTCTGGAGAATTGGTTCCAAGCTGATTCATATGGCTGTTGGCAGGAAGCCTCAGTTCATCACCGCAGGGGCCTCTCTGTGCAGCTGCTCGTGGCATGGTTTCCCCCAGAGCCCGTGATCCAGGCGAGAGAGAACCCAAGAGCAAAGCCACAGTCTTTTGTATCCTAATTTTAGCAGTAACATACCATCAGTTCTGCCACATTCTACTGATCACACGGGATGTGAGTACCAGGGGGCAGGAATGATCGCGGGTCTTCCTGGAGGCTGCCTACCACAGGTTCACATGACTCGCTTCTCTAGAAACCATGGATTAGGTAGCTCCCTTTCTAGGGACAGCCTCTTGATCAAGTGAGTAATAATGATCTATCATACTTTGAAAATCATTTTTATGTCTTTGCTTAAAAACAAACTTGATTATTATTTTTAAGTAAAATGCAATTATAAAGACTAAATAACAGAGACTCGAGTACAACATAGAAATTTAAAATTTTACATGAGCTCCTTATACCCACAGTTTTTGGCATATATTTATATATCACTATAAAATATATTTATTTTTAAAAATCACAGGGGTGACTGAGTCAGTTAAGCATTCAACTCTTCATTTCAGCTCAGGTCATGATCTCACAGTTCGTGGGAACCTGGCCTGCGTCGGGCTCAGTGAGGAGCCTGCTTAGGATTCTCTTTCTCCTTCTCTCTCTGCCCCTCCCCTGCGTGCGCGCGCGCACACACACACACACACACACACACTTTCTCTCACTCTCAAAAAAATAAACTTTAAAAAAGTGATAACACTATTCTGAATCTTATTTTTCATTAAACAATGTATTGCTTATATCTTTCAAAGTCAGAATATACATTCATTCATCTTTATAAGCTGCATAGTATTCTATTAAATAACTGTAGCAAGTAGACTAAATGCACCAGAATTGTCTATCCAGTCCCGGCTGTTGGGCAGCTGAATTTCACCCCCTCCCGGTTTTTGACAAAATAAGAATCATTTTTGTACATATATCTTTGCATGCTGTATGACAATACTTTAGAGCAAATTTTCAAAGTATATTCTTGAGTGAAAAAGTATGTGCATCAAAAACTTATCAGCTGTTGCTGAATTGTCTGTTAAAAATATTGTACTTACTGCGCACCTGGGTGGCTCAGTCAGTTAAGCATCAGACTTCGGCTCAGGTCATGATCTCATAGTCCATGAGTTTGAGCCCTGCGTCGGGTTCTGTGCTTCAGATTCTGTGTCTCCCTCTCTCTCTCTGCCCCTGCCCCCCCACTCACTCTCTCTCTCTCTCTCTCTAATATAATTAAGCATTAAAAAATTATTAAAAATAATGTACTTACAATACTTTAGTGACAAAAGTGCCCCAAACACCTGCCTTCTAATGTCAGCATTACTTTGCTGTGATACACCTTGCTGTAATTTTGAGGAAGGTGATTGTCGTGTACCTGGCAGAGAAAAAGAAGGGTGGTGGGGAGGACTGTGGTGTGAGGAGACAGTCAGAGAGAGTGGAGGGGATCCTGTGAGTGGTTGATTCCCTGGCGGCAGTAGCCGCTCCCAAGCTCACACAGCACTAGACCCCCAGTTAGGCTACTCTGCCTTGAGTGTGAACATTAGCGATGTTTGCCCAGCTCATCTGTTAATAAGATAACACTAATGCCTTCAGGTGTCTGTGCATCAGTGAAGAAAGTGATGGAATAGACCAGAAGATAAGTGGATCAGAAAAATCCAGCTTCTTCCCAAGAGCCCCCCAACATTCCTTCCTGAAAATCTCACTATTGCTTTACCTGACACCTTAGACTCAAGATCCTTTTTTTTTTTAAATGTTTATTTATTTACTTTGAGAGAGAGCATGCGTGAGCATGGGGAGGAGTAGAGAGAGATGGAGAGAGTGAATCCCAAGCAGACTCCGTGCTGTCAGCGGGGCTCAATCCCATGAACCATGAGATCATGACCTGAGCCGAAATCAAGGGTCGGACGCTTAACCCACTGAGCCACCCAGGTGCCCCTCAAGATCCTTTAAACAGCACACACATCGTCTGAGGAAAGTAATCTTGACATCAGCCACTAATGCGCAAGCAAAGTTAGTATTTCACGTTAGTTGAAGAGACTGAGACTCTGAAAGAATGGAATTCATTCATTCATGAGTTCATTCATCAAATAATAACTATAGTACCCACTGTAGGCCAGAAGCTATGCGACACTGGGTATAAAATCATGAGCCAAAACAAGTACCAACATGGAACTGCCAGGTAGTGGAGAAAGTGGGCAGTATTCAAATATATTCAGTAGGAGAGACCCTGGGAGAATCACACTGGGCAGAACACAAAGTAACAACATGCTTGCAAAGGCCTTGAGGCGGGAAAGAGCTGAGCTGTTTGAGGAAAGGAAAAAGGCCAGTGTGGCCAGAGGGAGTCATAGCAAGAGATGAGGGCCCAGAGCCAGATCATGCCAGCCCTGCACATTTTGTTAGAAGAAGCAGTTTGAAAAAGGTATTCGGGATCTGGAAATGTTCAAAAAGGCAGATACGGAGGAGAGGAGGGAGAGTGATGGACACTGGGTTGGAAGGGAGAAGTGCCAGCTGGATAAGAAGCTTATCCGCTCCATTAGCCATGTACCTCCTGTACCTCAGCATCCACCTGGTCTTCTTGGGCACGGTGCCGCTGGGCTCGGACCCATCGTCACACATGGCACACGCTCAGGGACTGAGCGGCCTGGCCGGGACCTGCCTTTCTCCCCTCATAGACTTGAAAGTCTGTGCCCCACTTTGCCTTTCAGCTGCCTGGGAGGATTGCAACCAAAGTCCATGCCTGATTCTATTAATTGAATTACAGAGCAAAGGCCCTAGTGCATTCAGCAAACCTTAATCCATCCCCACATTGCCTTACAATGTTCAATGTTTTAAAAAGCCCACTGCAGCATGCCTCTAAAACGGCACTTAATTGACATAATATGGGTCACCTGTCTACACGGAATTAGCTGGCAGAGCTTCCAGAACAACCTACTTTTCCTCCCTTTTGCCTTTAGTTTTTGAACTTCTGAAATGCGTCACTGCTGCTCAAGTCAGTGTTGAGCCATTATTTAATAACGAGGGGTAGAGTGGAGAGCTGTGCCTCCAGCATCAGCATTTGTCCAGCAGTGCCATTGGGGGTGAGCGGGAAAGTGGTCAGGGCCTCAGGAACCAGGCCAGGGATCTGTCAGTGCTGCTCACCAAGCTGGTTAGCTTCAGCTTTTGCAATTGTGAAATGAAAAGTATAACGTGGCTTGATGTCATGCTTTTAATGTCAAGCTTTATAAAAACTCTGTATGTGTGTGTGTGTGCTTGTGAAGAGAATGCTCACCCAGCCCTGTGAGAATGACGCAGTCAGTGAGCATAGCTTGGTGTTCCTGTGTCCTGATTTGGAAAGCCAGAGAGCAAAGTGGCCAGGTCCGTGGATTTAGAGACCCACCGTCTGAACTCAAATCCTGCCCCACCCCCCAGTTACTATTTAAGAAACCTTGGAGATTTAATGAACATAACTGAGTTTCATTTTCCTCATCTGTAAAATGGGAATAACGACAGCCTTCTCTCATGGGCTTTTTGTGAGAATTAAAAGAGTTGAGGCATGAAAAAGCCTCTGTTTAAAATGATTATTTAGTAGACTGAAAATACAGCTAACAATGCCAGGCACTGTTCGAAGGGCCTTGAATATGTTAACGTACTTAATCTTCCAAGATCCCGGGAGGTATGTGCGATTATTCTCATCATCCCCACTTTCCAGATGCCCGAGATCGCCTAGCTAGGAGATGGCAGAACTGAGACTCAAACTTGGACAGTTGGGCTCAGAGTCCCAAGCTCTTAACTGCGTTGCTGCACTGCCTCCCAGCCATAAACAAACGTTAGCTTATGTTATTCCTGGGAGGGAATAAAGAATGGAAGAAATACAGTAGAAAAGGGCCAGAAAGGGGGGGATGAGAGCACTAAGATTCCTTTGGACCTTGGAGTGGACTGGAGCCTCTGTGCCCTCTATCCTCCACCCTTTACCCACCCCCTCGCAAATCCCAAATTCCAGTGGCTCAAACTAAATACCGAGTATGTCCTGAGTGTTATACCCATACTGAAACCTCTTGATCCCACTTAAGTGAGGGAGAGACTGTCACTTTCTGCTGTTGCAACAGCCGTCCTGGTTACTGAAGACTGGCCAGGGGTTTGTCCAGGGGTACCTGGCACCATGGCCAGGGGAGATCCCCTCTTATGGATGGAGTCCTGTCTACTTTCATTATTGCTGGGCTTTTTCAGACACACCAGAATGGTCTAGGTGAAATTCTCAAAACAGAATTGCCTGATTGGCCAGATCTGACATTCTAGAGAAGAATTATTCCCAGCAGAGTTACCAGCCTAGATTATTTCTCCTAATATGTCAACGATTCTAATATGAGGCCAAAGTCACCACACTGGGGAACAACATTATGTGGGCAGCCCTTCACAAACACCTCACACCAGGCAAGACGTAATCCATATCTCAAATACGGCGGTCCACGTTTTGGTTGCCTGGCTTGGTTTTGTTTTGTGTCCTTGAGGTGGGCGATTACCCAGAAAACGCTAAAATAAGTATTTAGGTAAAACTGCTGAAGTTCACTAACCTCTGGGAGTTATTGTAACCTGTTATCTTCTAATTTTGCTTTCAGAGGGATGCTGTTGCTGAAACGTTCAGGGATAGAGTCTAATCGTGTCTGCTACCTCGTTTCAAAGGGTGGGTGGGGAGACAGAAGGCGGAAGTGATGATTGTCACATCTAGGTCGATGGCATCGGGTGTTCATTGTTTTATTCTTTTAACTTTTCTGTGCATTTACAATTTTAAAAAATAAATTAGGCAGAATAAAAGCATTAAAAAATAAGGTTTGTGGGGAAGAACTGAGAAAATACAGTTGCTACTGTGGGAGGGAGGTACAGGATTAGCGGTGCTTTCCTGCACATGGTCATCCATAGCACCAGGCAGAGCAGCAGAGACATGGAGAGGTTGTAGAGAGGGGGATGGAAAAGGGATGCTCCAGATAAATAGATGTCATGGCTGTTTGTACTGTCAGAGAACCCGAAGTTACTGTGGGAGTGACGATTACAACCTTTAAGTTACATTCCCAAGTCTAATAACGAGGCTCAGGGTATTCCATGTATTCCCTTGAAACTGATCCAATAATAACACCAGAAACGTTGCACATAATGTATGAATATTTTTTTCACATATGTATTTCATTCTGTATATATGAAAACTAATGGAAAGAGTATCACTGAAAATATGTTTTTAAATGTTTATTTTTGGGAGAGAGAGAGCGTGAGCAGGGGAGGGGCTCCTCTTGGGGAGGGAGAATCCCAAGCAGGTTCTGCTCTGTCAGCATGGAGCCCCACATGGGGCTTGAACTCAGGAACCATGAGATCATGACCTGAGCCGACATCAAGAGTCAGATGCTTAACTGACTGAGCCACTCAAGCGCCCCCACTAAAAATTTATCTTTAGATAGTAGGATTACAAATGATTTTTACATTTTCCACATTACCTGTCTGAATCATATAGATTTTTTTTCAAGTGACAAATCATTTGATATTCAGGAAAAAGTCATGATTCTTAAAAAATTTTTTTTGATATTTATTTATTTTTGAAAGAGAGAGAGAGAATGAGAACGTGAGCAGGGTAGGGGCAGAGAGAGAGAGGGTGACACAGAATCCGAAACAGGCTCCAGGCTCCTAGCTGTCAGCATAGAGCCTGATGCAGGCTCGAACTTGGGAACAGCAAGATCATGACCTGAGCCGAAGTCAGAGGTTTAACTGACTGAGCCACCCAGGCACCCCGTGGAAAAAGTCATTATTATACAAAAATTCAATGTTGTATATGTTGTATCTCTATGTAACTTGTTTTCTATATTTAGCACTATTAACCATAGCATCAAATGGAAATATACTCCTTTAATCTAGACATTAAAATTAGAGATTTTCAGAGACTATGTGCTGTGTCTTAACAGGAGATAATTGGAAAACCTTTGATGACTTTTATTCATACTTCTGAATTTATGAATTTTGACCACCTTTTGAGGAATTTTGCACATTTACCCATTTTTAACAGTGCTTTTGGCCAATCCTTCCAGAACTCCACCCTTTTTTTGAAACACCCGCATATAACCATCCTGGTCTGGTAATTTATCTAGATGTAGTCAGTCAGTCTGGTCAAGAATGTTATGTGCAAAATCAGTGTCTCTTTCTCAAGATTATTTTCAATGGGAATCTCCCCCGGGGCTTCTTTAGTTAAAGATCAATGCCAATAATTCATTTAGTTTCTTGACAAATGTATTTTCATCCCTAGGCCCATATTATGTCCACAAATAACCATGTGATTTTTTTTTTTTAATTTGCGTGATTTTTTTTTTAATTTTTTTTTTTTTAACGTGTATTTATTTTTGAGACAGAGAGAGACAGAGCATGAACAGGGGAGGGTCAGAGAGAGAGGGAGACACAGAATCTGAAACAGGCTCCAGGCTCTGAGTGGTCAACACAGAGCCCGATGCGGGGCTCGAACTCACGGACTGTGAGATCATGACCCGAGCCGAAGTCGGCCGCTTAACCGACTGAGCCACCCAGGCGCCCCTGCGTGAATGAGTTTTATAAAGGATACACAAAGTTCCTTCTGGCCTAATTTGAGAGTTTTACTCAATTTGCCATATTTCGTAGGCCTACTTGAGCTGGGTTTGGGTAAGAATTTCCCTATGTGTGCTTAGTACTGGGAGTCACTGTACAAAGTTGAAGGTGTTTTGTTTGCCTGCTTGCTTTTTTATTTAGTTTTGCAGGACGTACTTCAACACTTTGCAGCCATTTTCTGGAGAATGTAGTGGTTCCATCTTGGCTCTCGTGTAGGTCTGTCACCACTTTTATTCCAGTGACGGGCTGCCATACACGGCAGTGCCATTGTGCAGGGTTCATTAGGCAACGTGATATGGACACCAGACCAAGGCGAAACGGAGGAAGACCATCATCTTGGGCTGTTTTGTTATGTCTAACGAACTACTGGTGAAGTAGAGCTGACCACAGTAGCCGTAGCTCCTGCTTTAGTCCTTTTTTTCCTGAGTCTTTCTGAAGGATTCTCCCTGCTCAGGGTGCCCAGGGTGGAGGAGGAGTTAAAATATATGCTAACAGTTTTAGGAAAAGGTTTGGTAAATTATCTTGTATGCTAAGCCTCTATGTGACATTATCTGATAGTAATGAAATGTCAGTAGTCTTTATCTATTTAAAGCTTTAAACAGACCACATGAGTAATGTGTTTCAGGTGCTTATCACTAATTAATTAATTCATTTGTAAGTGAAATACCTAATTAAAGCAGTCTAAGGGAGCTCCTTTGCGGCCCTGATGTGGTGGGTCCAGTAACAGAGAGAGATTTTAGTTGGTGAAACTTGTTGGATGGGGTCCCACAGGCTAGTTATCTTCATCAGATTTTATTTGAAGAGTGTTTTGTGTGTGTGTGTGTGTGTGTGTGTGTGTGTGTGTGTGTGTGTGTTTTAAGTATAATATAGGTTTGCACTGGTATTTAATATTGACCAGCATCACTCACAAATTCCTAGCTTTGGAAAAAACTTGAAAATCATGTGGTTGAGATCTCGTGATAAAGCAAGGGAAATGGACAAAAGATAAGCATGACCCGGTGTCACGCCTTAGTATCATGCGTGCATGGTGTCAGGAAGGGCCAAAGAGCCTGTCACTTCACGACTTCTTCCTTGGGTTTAACTTCAGGGGCATTTCTTTCTACTCGTAAGTTTGCTTTGCCTTTTACCCTGCAGAAAACTATGTAACCCAAAGTGTTCACCATTGTGCCTCAGCTGTTAAGAAACGTTAGCCATGTTTAGATCTCAAGTATATTAATCAGTTCAATTATCTGTTCCCTATGCTCCCTTTCATCTTCTTTGTTCTTTTCTTAGAATAAGGGCATTGTCCTTAAAGAAAAAGAGCCTTGTAAAGGCAGTTAACTAGCTCATGGGTAAGAATGCAGTTTTGGGTTGAGAAATTTAGATTTAATCGTTATTGTACCTCTGCTCTGTTATGATGGAAAAAGACACATTTGAGTATAATAATTATGACTGACTCATAATATAATGTGTCTTGTCTATAAATTGTTACTGCCTCAAATAAAATGAATAGAACAAAGAACATAAATGAATTCACAGATGATACCTAAGCTGCTCTCAGGATAGGGGGTGGATTTAGAGAGGGAGCAGGAAAACAAGTTGAACTTGGGATAAAGGGAAAATTAGGGGGGGCGGGGGGGGAATGGGTAAATATAATCCATTAGAAGCCACCATTCTCTTTTGCAGTAGACGTGTCAGTATGGGGTCTGGCTCACCCAGCCTATCAAGCCAACCCCAATGCTCACTGATGCCTTCTGCTCTAGTCAGAGAGAGCTAAAGTGGCTTTTTCATTAAAAAAAAGAAATCTTCCTCTATAAATATTACGTCCTTAAAATTTTTTCTCTGCAACAGAAAATTGATGTTTCTCTAAAATGTTTTGTGACAAGATCCTATTTGAAAGAAGGTGGCATTGGGGCACCTATATGCTTCACTTGGTGAAGCGTCTAACTTTGGCTCAGGTCATGATCTCATGGTTTGTGAGTTGGAGACGCCCCTTCCCCCCCCCCCCCCCCCCCCCCCCCGCCCCTGCCCCCTTCGGGCTCTGTGCTGACAGCTGGGAGCCTGGAGCCTGCTTCCGATTCTGTGTCTTTCTCTCTCTCTGCCCCTCCCCCACTCGCACTTTGTCTCTCTCTCTCTCTCTCAAAAATGAATAAATGTTAAAAAAATGAATGAATGAAAAAAGTGGCATTTCTTTAAATTAGTTCTTTGAAGAAAGCACTTAGCATGAAATAATCCTTTTTTTGCCTACAGATGTGAATTAAAGATATGTGCTGAGAACTTTGGAAATAGCTGTTAACTCTCTTTTCAGGCAGAAACACACCAAAGAGCACCATGTTCAGGCTTTTTTTGTTTTCCTGGGAGTGTTCCCCTGCCTGTGGCAGCAGGTGAAAGGTGACGACAATATTTGCTGTAAGATAAACCTATTATTACTGTCATTTTTAGAGAGGGAGGCATTAGAAATTCAAAGGATACAGTGGGACTATAAAAGAATATAAATGTCAACCTCAAAGATAAATTCCTTGAGAACAGGAACCTCTATCCGTTTATGTCTTTATCGCCTATTGTACAACATACTACATAGAGGAGACATCAAATGAGTACAGAACAGTTGATTTAGTGGATGAAATTATGCATCATTCTATCTACATAATCATTTTATTTCTGTATGAAATCTCCTTGTGTTGAGTGGTAGCTGATAGTGTCTAACCAAAGGCTAATTTTAGATGGAAAGCCATATTTTAGATCTATTATTATTTTCGCCAGAGGAAAACACAGAAATTGAGTGGGTGCTGGCACATATCCATTATTTGCCCCCTGGAGATAAATGGAGTAGTTGAGAACAGTGTACTGTTGGCAGATCATGGTGGGAAATTTTTCACATGGGCGTCCCACAAGGACCTGCTCTGTGCTGTTATTCCATATTTTGGTTGCAACGATGCTGGTGTTATAACTTCTTAAAGTGTTCGCATTTCACCACCGAAATAATTCTGAAGAAAAGAAACGGAGATCAATCAAATTAAACGCACTCTCCTGCAAGAACAGGATCTGTAGCTAGTGCATCTTCGTCAGTGGCCAAGGAAAGAGAAGGAAGCCAGGAGCAGAAGTCCTAGCTACGAGCAGTGTGGTGGGGACAGCACAGGGTCACCTTGGACCACATCCAGTTTGGTGTAGGTATCCCAGGTGTGTGGTGTGATGGACAGGGGATGTCAGGTAGAGAATAGTGTCAAGGTTCCAGGGCCATCTGCCAGCTGCAAAGCTGCCTCCCATTTGATAGTGTTTATTGGGCACCTGGGTGGCTCAGTCGGTTAAACGTTCGACTTCGGCTCAGGTCACAATCTTGCGGTTCGTTCATGGGTTCGAGCCCTGCTCCAGGCTCTGTCTGCTTTGGATTCTGTGTCTCCCTCTCTCTCTCTGTCTCTCTCTGTCTCTCTCTCTCTCTCTCTCTGCCCTTCCCCTGCTCACACTCTCTCTGTCTCTCTCAAAAATTAACATTACAAAAAATTTTTTTCTTAAATTTTTAAAAATGATGTTTATTAAAGTTCAAAGAGGAAGTCCTGGCCATTGGATGTTGATGCCTGGCAGAAGGCCTGGCCAAAAGGGCAGAATGCTTTAGGAAACATTGCCTGGGTGTCTTCAGTTCTCTGGCTATGAGGCTTTAGAAACAAAGTCTATTTCAAACCTCACCCATTGCTGGAGATTCGATCTTGTTCAGGGCTGGCTTCGGTACCTGGTGAGCAGAGCCTGCTTAAAATAACGCTGGCACTAGAAAGGAGGAGAAAGTGGCTAGGAAAGACCTGCCTAATGGACTTGACCTAAACTTCTGGTAGCCCTTAGGCATGTAAGCACATCTCCAGCTCATCCCTTGCCCCTTCAAAATGACACCTCCTTTCTGAAATCACTTTCATCAAAGCAGAAGCAGTCCCTAAATGCTCTCCAGTCAAAAATACCCAGTCACTACACTTCCCCGTGAAACCCACCTGATGCTGGGAAGAGGGATGGAGAAGGAGCAATTTTTCCATAGATGCACTCACACAGCCCTGAGAGGAAAGCACAGGAAAATTTCATCCCATTTGTCCAACAGCAATGACATGATTGGTTTCCTTCATATTACAATCTCCTTTGGAATCTTCTGTGAGATGCAACATCATCTAGGGGATTAGAGCCAGAACCTTAGCCCAGTGCTGAGTTTATTAGCATCATGTTTTTTTGTTTGTTTGGTTGGTTTTTGTTACTTAACATCCAGAAAGTGGTAGAAGTCCTGCACACACTGAATTTCCTCTGATTAAAGATATTTAAGACTGGGGCGCCTGGGTGGCTCAGTCGGTTAAGCCTCCAGCTTTGGCTCAGGTCATGATCTTGCATTTCGTGGGTTTGAGACCCGCATCGGGCTCTGTGCTGATGGCTCAGAGCCTGGAGCCTGCTTCGGATTCTGTGTCTCCCTCTCTCTCTCTCTACCCTTCCCCCGCTTGCACTCTGTCCCTCTCTCTCTCTCAAAAATAAATTTAAAAAAACACACATTTTAAAAAAGGTATTTAAGATTAATCAAGGGAGCTTTTTGTTCCTTAAAAGTAAAAATCAGGCTTTTTTTTTTTTTAAACCATACCATTGAGCTATTTTGCCATGGTTATTTGAATCATAAAAGCAATTCTAATTTTTCTTACCATTTTCTTACCAATCACCTATATTATTTTTAAGACTGAGTAACAAGCCCCATTACCGTCTCCAGAAGAAGGGAGAGATCAGAGCTACAGGGTAAAGAGCCTGAGTGTCAGGGGAAAAGCGAGAGGACACGGTGGCATAGAAGTGATCCTGAAGCATTTTTATTTAATAGTGTCAAAGACAGCTGCCGAGGTTGTGCCCTCCTAAGATTTGGCCCTATCACCAAAATGGAATCATGCGTGTTGGTGAAGAGCTGCCCTGTCTCCACCCAGCTTTCCTCTTACTCTGCTTCTCTTGATTGTTCTTCCATAGATGTAAGTCCCCTGCGGAGAGCACTTTATAAAACATGAAGTTGACTTTTATCTCCTTCATTTCAAAAGGAGAGCAGGTTTTGTGGTGTCATCCTTATAAGAGGAGGCCAAGGTTGAACTCAAATTTGAAACAGATCTATCCATCCTAACTGACACAAAAGTATTTTCTGAAAATAAAAGAGCTGTTGTTCATCTCCGACATGGTGCCCAGGAGAGTGCTTGTTTACCTTGGGTTTTGCAGGCTCTTCTCAAAATCAGTAACTAAATAAATAAATAGACTAACATATATAGCACAAAAATAAGACAGCTTTTACTTGGAACTGGCTATGGAATAGAAACTAAAGCATATTGGTTACTTAGGCACAAAATTAACACTGCTGCCTTGAATCTATTTTCCTCATTGTGAAAGAGTTAAAAGGCAAAGCGTTACTGTTTTGGAGACATTCTTGTACGTTGTCATCAAGGAAAATAGAATGTAGAAAACTCTAATTCAGCCAAAGTAAAAGCTTTGTTAATTTAAATTCTATTAATTCACAGTGTGTTTTGTTTCCGATAGTAACTGGGTTGACATTTAATTTTTACTCAAAAAACCTATTCTTTGTGGATAACGATGTAAGTGATTAAAATGCAGTAATTTGTCAACAAGATTGTAAGAGTAATATTTAAAATGTTAAAGGAATGATTTGTTTTTGAACATCCTTGATGTCTTTAGAAATAACTCTTTGCATGTAAACAGTGAACCTGCCAAACACGAGTTGTTTTCTCTAGTCTTTCAAGCAAGTCACTGATGAAATATCATGTAGCCAGCTTTGCTCGTATACTTTGAAGTTAACCCTCAGAACTTAAAAGTAATACATTTACCCCGATATATTCCATTATTTAGACGTTTTAGACTGGTCTTCCCTGCTATTTAGTGTGATGACTGAGGTTTAACAATATAGTCAGCCCCACCAAGGGGGTTCCCGGGCCCTAAATAAAAGGTAGATTTGTAGGGGCGCTTGGGTGGCTCAGTTGATTGAACGTCCGACTTTGGCTCAGGTCATGATCTCATGGTTCGTGGGTTCGAGCACTACGTCGGGCTCGCTGCTGTCAGCGCAGAGCCAGCTTCGGATCCTGGGTCCCCCTCTCTCTCTGCCCTTCCTCTCCTTATGCTCTCTCTCTCTCTCAAATATAAATAAATATTTTTAAAAAATTTTAAAGGTAGATTTGTAGTCAGCTGCTGCTGCTGGTGACTTTGTCTGTTTGAATGTGTTCTGCCCTAGTAGTGGATGTGCTCCAGTGACTGGGTAAAGGCCATGAGCACTGAAGAGTAGACGTTTTATTAGGCAAAATGTGACACAGCCTGAGCTCATCTTTTATCACTGTGTTGCTTAGTCTTTGGAGTAAGTTTGTTGAACACATACTCATTGAGTAACTACTGTATACCAGGTTCTGGGTATTTATAGGCAAATAAAAGAGATATGGCCCCTGCCCTGTCCTCGTGGAGTTTATAATCCAGCTGGGGAAACAGGAAGTAAACATATGCATAACCCATATATACACATAACCTATAACTTGTGCTACAGAAGTACTCTGAAGGATGGGAACAGAGTGCCATGAGATATAGTAGGGAAGACTTACTTTGGATAGAACTTAACAAATGGAAACGTCCCAGTGAGCATCCGAGATTTTGAGCTTAGAAGTGTCCTTGGAATGGTTCTAAGTCCCTCCTTCCCTTTCATCCTTTGTAAACAATGGAGGATGGCAGGAATGCCCCAACCATGAATTTTAGCTGTGTTACTGCCAATATGTATCTTGCTAAACCAAGGCATCATGAGCTTGTATAGCCCTAATGGTTGCTGTCGTTGAGGCCATGGAAATGGGAGGCAATGTGAAGCAGTGAAAGAGGTTCTGGGTTCCTTAGGAAGACCTGAATTCTCCTGGGGATGGAGAGGAGGGAAGAGAAGAGGAAAGAAGGTTCTTAACCTCTCTGTGCATCTGTGCATCCATTTCCAAAAATGGGGGGTGGGGGGATGATATTAGTGCCTACCCCATAATGTTGTGAGAATTCAATGAATCGGTTTAGGTAAAGTACATAGAACAGTGCCTCCTACCTCGTGGCAGATTTTTAAGAAGTGTTACTATTATTACTAGTGTTACTAATAGTGTCACTGCTGTTACTGAAAGGAGGTCACCTCCTTGGAGGTGGGACTCCAATAGAGGCAGAACGCTCAAGACACCGGAGGGAACATACAAACAGAACAGTGGGTGGGAACCAAGATTTACATGTCCACAATTCCTACCACACCTCGCCTTGTTTCAGGCGTGTTTTAAAGGGGCAATTTTTGGAAAAGGGGCCATAACCATAGAATGCTTTATTTGATACCCACAGGCGCTGTCTTTCCTTAGGACACAGACAGGTAATCAAGCCCCTGGGTATGAGGTGTGTACAGGATATTAAACTAGTGCTAATTTCATAATGCTGTCATACCTGCCGCCAGGATGACAGAGCCACAGAGATAAATGCCGTTTTACCAGAAGTGCTGAGCTGCGGAATCTCTTAGGGCAGTGAGTTGTTCTTTTTAAGCAACGTAATGAGACCCTGGAAATTAAACCTGGGAAGGATTTTGCAAATCATGAAAAATGTATTTAAAAAATATAAGCATTCACTTTAGCTGACTTCTACATAGATATTCTCTTTTAACAGAGCTAATGCAGAATTGCAGTAAACAGCATCAGTTTCTCTTCCTTGCTTAATGCATACGAATCTCTAAAACCCGATCCTTTTCTTCTTCGTACTGTTTTCCTTAGCATTTCCCTCAGTAGTACCACCTGGATTCAGTTACATTATGATGCATTTTTATGAAATGTTTAATTAACAAATAATAAATTAATGAGACTTTACTATATATCCTCCTTCTTGTGTCTGTGTGTGTGTGTCCATGTGTGCATAATCACGTGACAAACGATGTCAACTGGTAAACCTCAATCCTTTTCCTACATACTCCTCAGATTTGGGGATGTCTGAAATAGTTTAGGAGATTATACTTCTTTAGCAAAAGAGAAATAAGCCAGGATAGTATGACAGGAAGGAAATTGCTTGCAAATCTCGTGAAATAGAACATGCAGCTTTTTTTTTTCTAAAGAAAAGGAGAAGAAATCGACAAGAATTTGAGTCTTCTCAGAAAAAAGCCTAGTTCCCTGGCATTTTCTGGAGCCAGAAAAATGCCAGAGCACTAGGATCTATCCTGAATGTTCCTTGTGTGGATGCATCTCTTTCTGGGGAAGAAGAGCCCAAGTGGTTGTGACCAGCCAGCGCCCCTTAGCCCTGACCCCGCTCTCTGTCAGCCAGAGACACTGGAGGTTTTACCTCAGAAGTCTGACCCTTCGCAGTGCCCCTCTTTGTCCCCCGCCAAGTAGCATCCCCCCAGTGAGCCTCCTCCCCATCTTCACTTTCTCCTCCCTCTCCAGAGTCCGCTCAGAAGGAGCTCAGTTTTTCCTAAAGAGTAAGAAACAAAAAAGTCTTTATGTGGGAGTCTGTTTAAGAAATAACCGACTCCTGTTTATAAAGGCCCCTTTCATTCTGTTTGCTGATATGTGCTTCCTGAGCAGCCGCGGGTGGGACGGCTCAATGGAGTCCAGTCAAAGATTGCAACTGCCAATTTCCAAGGCTGCGATGGGGGCTGCGACGGGGGTGGAGGAGAAGGGGAAGTGCTGTGCATGTGGCCGTGTAGGTACTTCCCACAAGAGTTACTCAGAGGGGCCCCAGGAGCTCGGCCTTAAACGGGCCAACATGCATTTTGTTAGCAGAGCGGCTCTCTCTGCCAAATGGCCTTCTTTATGCTTTCCCGTGTACAGAGTGGTTTTCTTTTTCACAAAATACCCTTATTTAAAAAAAGAAAAAAAACTGAGCAGAGAAAATGTTAGGCACGAAGTAGGAAACTGTTGGAACCTGTGGGGTTTTTTTCTGTGGCAGGCCAGCAAAGTGCTGCCAGGGGAAGCCAGTGTGTTGCCTTTCCTGTGGAGGCCATCATGATGGTGCCCAGAGCCAGGCAGAGCTCTTCTGAAGGAGTTGCCTCCTGGTCTTAGGTCTTAAGTTAGACTCGTGTAGAGGTCATCAAACCTGGAGAAAAACTGAACCGTAGAAGTAAAGAGAGGGTCGATTTAGTGACTCATAACATTTTTGACAGCTGTGAAATCGAATGGTTAATTTCACTTCTCTCCATACGTACATGATTATATATGTAAACGCATTTGCATTCTGTACTGGTAAATGTGTGTGTGTGTATGTGTGTGTGTGTGTGCGTGTGCGTATGTGGTTTAGATTGAAGTGAGAGGATATTTATTTGTGGGACTCGAAATGGATTTCATATTGCCTTCTTAAACTGCAAGAATGCAACCATGTGCCGGGATTAATATGGTAAAAGTTTCACTTTATTTCATTTAAAAATTACTTTACATTAAAGTAAACATAGAATGCAAAATGGATAAGAATTTAAGATAAAAATGCGAAGCAGCCCTTGCTTGTGATCGGAAAGGCCCACAGATTCCCGAGGGGCATAGGTTTACTCTCTTCTCTCAGCCTTACCGAATACTCTGAGATATCTCAGCTTACCGATGGCCACGCAGGTCAGCAGGAATGGGCAACAAAAATCAGAAAGATTCTCTGCCCAGGGTCGCCTGGGTGGCTCAATCAGTTAAATGTCCGACTTCAGCTCAGGTCATGATCTCATGGCCTGTGAATTCGAGCCCCACATCAGGCTCCTCACTGGCAGTGCAGAGCCTGCTTGGGATCCTCTTTGCCCCTCTCTCTTCCTCTCTCTTTTTCTCTCTCAAAAAAAAAAAAAAAAAAAAGAAAAGAAAAGAAAAGTTCTCTGCCCAAAGATACTTAAAGTCTCCACTCTCACTTTTATTCTATAATAATAAATTTATTAGCCTTTCAGGTTTCTCTTTTTAAAAGCATATGCCTCTTGATAGGTTTAAGGTGTTGGTCATTCATATCTTTTTTTTTTTAATTTTTTTTTTAACATTTATTTATTTTTGAGACAGAGAGAGACAGAGCATGAACAGGGGAGGGGCAGAGAGAGAGGGAGACACAGAATCCAAAACAGGCTCCAGGCTCTGAGCTGTCAGCACAGAGCCCGATGCGGGGCTCGAACTCACGGACCGTGAGATCATGACCTGAGCCGAAGTCGGACGCTTAACCGGCCAGGCCACCCAGGTGCCCCTGGTCATTCATATCTTAATATGAATTAGCTTATTAGCTTTATCTAATTAATTACCTAACTAGCTTCCTGTCTTGAGTGGCTCGCAGACCAAATCAGAAACTGTGAGTTCCTAACCTAGGGTCACTTCACTGTTTTGTGGATTAGAGCAAGCCGGTTCATTCGTTTGAGTCCCAGTTTCCTAACCTGAATATAGGAAGGCTACCATCCGCTCTGCCATCACAAGACAGCTATGAAGTCAAAATGATGTAATTCACATGGAAGACCTCTATTAAATTATGAAGTACTATTTAAATATCAGTCATCACTGAATACTTTTAACTGAGATCAGTGGTACATCATCCTGGCTATTAATACATTTTAAGTTGAGATTAGTTAACAGATGAACAGGGATGTCACAGGGAGAGGGAATTTCGAATGATAAGACATTTGGGAAGATCAGGCCCGCAGCATTATCTCAGTGAGGGACTTCGGTATTTGAAAGTTTTACAAATCAGAGGAGGGAAGGGAGAGGAAAGAGGTGAGGAAATGTCGGAACACAGTTCTGTTCTGCAGTTAGGCATGGGAACCTCGAGGTAGAAACACCCTGATGGCTCCAGTTACTATCAAGGAAAAAGTCAATAGAAGAGGTTCGTCTTAAATTGTTAGGCAACCCCTAAGACACAGACTATGGAGTTCTGAGTATAATATTTTTCAAAACAAGGATCTTCCAAAAGCATACAGAATTTAAAGTAAATAGTGGTCCTGCTTAACTTTTAAAATATGTAATGATCTTGTCTACTTCTGATGATCCTGCCTCTTGTCTCTTTTTCAGTGTACGTCATCTAATAAGAGCAGTAACCATGTCCTGTATTCTATGCACGTACCATGTACTATGCATGTACTATGTACTAAGCACTAAGCACATACGATGAGTGGGGCACTATTCTAGCACTAAGAACTACGTACTCTAATACTCCCACTTCACGGTTGACAGAACCGAGGCTGAGTATTTAGGAATTTGAGCAGTTGGCGTAGAAGATCCAACTGAAACCAGGTAGTATGACCATAGAACCAGACAGATACTGTGTCTCCTTCCTCCCCACCGTTGGCATAGCCACTGGAGGTGAAGGAATTAAAATGTGCAGAAGACAAGAAGTGCGCAGAATCTGCTTCTGTGATCATCAGAGGACACTCCCTTCTTTGGGACCTGGTGCTCAAATTCTCCTACACGAGACTTGATGTTGAAGCCTTAAATATACTTGCAGCGGTAAGGATGGAGTAGGGCCAAAAAGGAAAGGGCTCCAAGGAAGTGATCAGTTGTCTTTTCGTTTTTTTAAGTGAAATAAGGGTTTGAGAAGAACAGAGGTCCAGGGACACTGAGAATGTCAAGTGTCCATTTTTGTAAAGAAGCGCCCATTTCTTTTTGAGAAGTGAACTCTCAAAGCTGCTGTTAGCCGTGATAGGTCACACTGAGTTATTTTTCCATCTTGCAAATCTTCTGAAATCACCATTTTGACGTGATGTTTGCTTCTCCCTCCAGGCTTCACCAAGGTGTGTCTCAATTTATTCAGAGACAAGTCACGAAGAACAAAGCAAAGTAGTGGACTTTTGGCCTTAACTTTAAAAAAATTTTTTTTGACGTTTATTTTTGAGACAGAGAGAGACAGAGCATGAACGGGGGAGGGTCAGAGAGAGGGAGACACAGAATCTGAAACAGGCTCCAGGCTCTGAGCAGTCAGCACAGAGCCCGACGCAGGGCTCGAACCTACGGACCGTGAGATCATGACCTGAGCCGAAGTCGGACGCTTAACCGACCGAGCCACCCAGGCGCCCCTGGCCTTAACTTTAAAAAATATCCTCTCTTCCCTTCGAAACAAGTCACAGAAATTACAGGCAAAAGTAGATTCATAGGTAAGGGAAATGGCAGAAGTTTTACGTCTGACTCTAGAATGAGTTCTGGACTGGTCTTTTCAGGCACAGAGGGGTATGGTGGGCAGAAATGCGGGCCAAAGTTTGATGTTTCGGCACCCCAGGACAGACCCCAAAAGACCACTGACATGGAATGGTGTTTCCAACACTGTCCCTGTCGTAGATTTCTCGCTTTCTTTATTGGAGTCGACTTGACACACAATGTTCCATTAGGTTCAGGTGTGCCACTCAGTGATTGACCGAGTCCGTGTGTCATGCTGTACTACCTCACAAGCATAGCCCTGTAACTGTCACCACACACTGCCCTTAGAATATCATTGACTCTATGCCCCATGCTGCACTTGATTACTGTTTTTGTTATCCTTTACCGACTTTTTTTAAGTCAATAAAAATAGACTAACATTTAGAGTCTAGGTATTAAAGTCATCAAAAGGCAATAATCTTGTTGAGAAGATACTCAGAGATAGGTGCCAGATATTTGCATTTCTTTGTCTTCAGGCTCATTCGTGTTAAATATCTTTTTACTAAAGGCCTGATCAATAATCACTGGAGTGTGTGTGGATACCTTTCATAAGCTCTTCATCAAACAGAAGGTTCTTGGAGGCAGATGGGACTGTAAATTGAGGCAAGTTGCCAAACCCACCTCAACTGGTTCCTTTCCTTGGGCTATTAATTAGAAAGGTCTTTCCTCACTCTTGGGCTGTGCTGGCCTTCTCATTGTTTGTCTCCCCTGACCATTAGCAGTTCCACTTGGTCAGATAATTCCATCTGAGTGCATATGCAGTCCAGCAACATGGTAAACAATTTTGTCTGGGATCGAATGTCTACCGTTTCTCTGGAACTGATGTCATTTTGAATTACAATCCCTACACTTTTCTCTGTTCCCCTTTCCCAGTTTAATGGCATTAAAATTCTTCAAAAATCAGATTTTCTTTTGTAAGTAAATTTTTTTCAACGTTTATTTATTTTTGAGAGAGAGACAGAGACAGTGTGAGCAGGAGAGGGGCAGAGAGAGAAGAGACACAGAATCGGAAGCAGGCTCCAGGCTCTGAGCTGTCAGCACAGAGCCTGACATTGGGCTCGAACCCATGAACCATGAGATTGTGACCTGAGCCGAAGTCAGATGCTCAACTGACTGAGCCACCCAGGCACCCCTAAGATTTTCTTTTATAATTTAGCATCTCCAGTTCTTTTAAGACCCAGCTGCCATTAGATGAAGAGTCAGACCTCCGAAGTTAGTCACGTGTGATTCTTTCTGTCATTGGCTCAAATTGTGATTCCACAGTGTCCCTTACACAGGTATTGCAAGGCAAGTTCATAGTTGTGCTTATTTTGTTTTCTGGGGAGACTCTTTATGCACCAGAGTCTCCTTTTTTACCTTGAGCTTTATTGAGCTATAGTTAGCACATGACATTGCATAAGTGTAAGGTGTACAATATGAAGGTTTGAGTCATGTATAAATTGCAAAATAATTACCACAAGAAGGCTAGTTAACACATCCATCACCTTACATAATTACCCTTGTGTGTGTGTCTGTGTGTGCATGTGTGTGGTGACAGCATTTAAGATCTACTCTCTCAGCAATTTTCCAGTGTGTAATACAGTATTGGTAACCATAGTTACCATGCTGTACATTATATTCCCCAGAACTTACTCATCTTATAACTGAATGTTTGTACCCTTGGACCAACATTTCCCCCCTTCCCTTACCCCAGCCCCACAACCACCATTCTACTTATAGAGAAATTCTTATTTAACCTAACAGATCACTACATTTCACACTAGTTCTATAAACTAGTTTTTTCTTTCTTTTTCTGGAAAAAGAAAATGGTTTCAATGCCCCTCCTAGGTGCTTCCATCATACACTGGGCTTTCTCCTACCTGAGCATACTGGGCGCCACGTTGAAATTGCTTTTTTATGAGTCTGTCTTACCTTTAGAGTGTGTAGGCTCGTTGAAAATTGAGCTTATATCTGATTCCCTGGCTCCCAGCACTGCCTGGCACATAAATCTCTAGATTGTGCTGATATTTGATAGAAGAGTAGTGCCGGAGGGCTGGCAAGGTTTCTGTTTAATTGTCCAGTTAGATTAAATAAGGCCACCCAGATGTTAGGAAAAAATGATCTGTTATGTAAAGGAAGAGTGAACGTTTTTGAAACCAATATTCTGGCGTTCTTTGCAACTGATGGTAAGAAAGATGAACTGATCCCCTTGTGTCATTAGAATCCTAAGGGTTTGTCATGACACCAAAACGCTTCATGGAAACACCAAGTCTTCTCTGGAGTCCCTGTTGGGTGTTTGCCTTTTTTCAGTCTTTGTACCATCACAGTAAGTGGCGTGAACTGAACGATTGTCTCATATAAATCATGTATTCTTTGTTCTCATCAAACCATAGCTTCAGTAATCTTGAAAGACTACTATTAAAGATTCTGTTCTGTCATTTGTGCATATGTGGAACTCTTAGGAATAAGAGACATTTCATAAACACGTGGGGTTACTAACATTAGAGTTTTTAGGACCAAATCCTAGGAATTTCAAATGACTCAGTAATGTCAGAGTATTAATTAGATTTCTGTAAAATGAATCGGGCTCGTTTACTTAATCAGAAGTCGCCTGAATGACAGGCCCAGCAAGTAAGCTGGCTTAGATACAGGGTTGTGTGTTGTTTCTCTTCCAGCTATTTTAAATAGCTGCTGTAATGGTGCCACTGGCTGTTTCCGTTCATCCCATTCCTATCTACCCCCAATGGAGGGTGCAGTTCATATCTGTGTGACCCATCAAACATTTGCTGAAGAAGGGATGCTGGGAATCCAGTCACTCGTGAAGCGGCCTTTCAAAACACACAGGGTTTCTGCAAATGAGTATCCATAACTCACCGAATTTTCTAGCAGCTCCAGCAAAATTCGCTTCTCCAAGCAAGGGAAAACATAAAGAAAGAATCAAGGCATTAGTCATGAATGTAAGCTTTATGTCCTGGAGCCACAAGTAATTGGGTGTGGGATGGGTTCATGGATATCCAAGTGTTGAAACTAAAAGTATGTCCACGTCTTTTTCCTACTCATTATTGGTTTGATTTTCATGGAGATACTACCGAGGATGAGAGAAGACAGAATCCACTGGCCACAGGGACTTCCTTGATAATTGTGTGCTTGGTAGGGCAGAAAACATAAGGAAGACGGGAGACTGGCATTGAGAGAAGAGGCTGGCAGTAGTAATTGACGTAGGTTGCTCTGATGCCAGTTTGACAGGTAAATGAACATTCTTATGGGCAATTTAATGCCTCTGGAAAACTATTTGCTAGGATGGTATTCTCTGTTCTCATCAGGCAGAAGAAAAAGTAGCATCCTATTTTAAACTCACCAGTAAAAAAGCATCTATCTCTGGAAATTCCAGAATATGTTTCTATGTGGATGACTAATCACCACCCCTGTCTGTGAAGTGTCCCACTCATCCTAGCCTCAGCCTGTAGACTGTGAAGAACCCTCAGCCAAGCACATAATGATACAACCAGGCACGAGTTGCCCTTCTGACTTTTTTTAAAAAAATTTTTAAGTTTATTTTGTGAGAGAGAGAGAGTGCATGAGCAGGGTAGGAGCAGAGACAGAGGGAGAGAGAAAACCCCAAGCAGGCTCTGCACTGTCAGCACAGGCTCAATGTGGGGCTCCATCTCTCAAAGCATGAGATCATGACCTGAGACAAAACCAAGAATCAGGTGCTTAACAGTCTGAGCCACCCAGACGCCCCTGCCCTTCTGCCTTGTGTGTCCTTCCTTTGGTATATTTGGTTAGCACATTGTACAAATATGGTTAAACCACTCTCATTTCTCTTCAGCAGGGTCAGCTTTGTTTTGTTGCAAGACCACAGATGTGCTTGTTAAGTCCTGCCCTGCCATGTCCCTTGGTGATAGGGGACATAGTAATCACGAACCTGACTAATCCATCACTACCATTAGCAAAGTGATTCTGGATGTCAGCTCTGTCCTTGCCCTACTTTATGGAAGAAGTTACTCATTTTCACAGGAAAGACCTAGTAAGAAATGGGATTCTATTTTGGGGGGTTTTCTAGTGAAAGTACTAGTTGTCAGAGACATAAGAATTGCCTTATAGTCACGACCTATGACCTTGGCAAGGTCACCTGATCTCTCTATTGTTTCTTCATCTGCAAGTCTGTTTCTGGTTTGTCTCAGAGGCGTTTCCCCCAAACAGTGGAAAATACAATATGAGTTCTTGAAGGTAACCTTCCACTATTATACTTATCATTCTATATTAATGGCCTAAAATTAAATGGAACAAATGAGCCTCAGGAGTATCTCTGACAAGTTAGCATCAAATCCCCTACCCCCCAGGTAAGGGCAATGTTTAGAGGTTCCAACAGGAAACCTGTTTTAAAGTTAACTTCCTGTAAGGCCTTTTTTTTTTTTTTTTCTTTTTAACGTTCCAAACTACCCAAGTTCTCAAGGCCCATCTACAAATAATCAATAGAAGTAAACTCCCTTCTGGGAAATGACTCTTTTGGCAAAGGCACTCACTATAGGTGCCTCATTCACTTATTCTATAAATAGTTACTGGAAGCCACTAGTGATTCAGGCACTAGTGATTCAGCAGTGATCAAAACAGACTAATTTCCTGCGTTCATGGAGCTTGTATTTTAGTGAGCTACACTAAATAATGCAGGCAATGCACGCCATAAAAATAAAAATAAATAAAATATGTCAGGTGGTTATAAGTACCAAAGAAGAACATAAAGCTGGGTAAAGAGCATGAGAAGTGTTAGAAGCAAGGTATTGTTTTCAGGTCAGAGGAGGCCAAGGAAGGCTTGTGATAAGTTGATGCTTGAACAGACACCCGAATAAAATGAGGGGGTGAATTATGAGAAGAATATTCCAAACAGAGGTTTTGGGAGGTGCAAGGGCTCTGGGGAAGGAGTATGCTTCCTATGTTCAAACAGCAGCAAGGAGACACTATCGCTGTATTGGAATGAACAAGAGGAGATTAGTGGAAGGTGAAATTAGAAAGATGCCAATGGACTCTCTCATTCAGCTCTTATAGACCATGAAAAGGCCTGAACTTTTACTCTGAGTGAGGTGGGAAGCCATTGGAGAGTTATAAGCAGAGGTCTGGCATCATTCTGACATACATTTTATTAACATACACTCCAGTTGCTATATGAGGAACTGACTGAAAGGGGCAGGGGCAAAATCAGGGAAGATAGGTGATATTGAAATGTTCAAGCAAGAAATAAAGGTGGTTAGGCCAGACTGGTAGCAGTGGAAGGGAGAAGAAGGGGGTTGGATTCTGGATATATCTGGAAGGAAGTAGTCAGGGATTTGTTGGGCGATTGGAGGTGAGCTGTGAGACAAAGAAGCAAGAATGTCCTCAACGTTTTTAATCTGAGCAACCAGAAGAATGGGGCTGCCATTGACTGCCATGAGGAAGATTGTAGGAAGAGCAGGCTTGGGGGAGAAAACTGAAAATTTGGTTTAGGACATATCAAATCTGAAATGCCTATTCCTGTGGAAAGTTTGACTAGGTAGTTGGGTCTAGAGTTCAAAGGCAAGACCGGTAATGAAAATATAAGTTTGAGAGATGTAAGCCAATGGATAGTAATTCAGCCGTGGGTCTGAATGAGATCATCTGGCTTGAGTGTAAACATAGAAAAATGCAAACACACTGAGACCTGGGGATCGAAGAGGTGAATAAAACCCAGAAGCGAGACTGAAAAGAAACTGACAGTAAAGCAAGATGAGAATCAAGAAAGACAGAAAATAACAAGTGTTGCAAAGAAGTGGAGAAATCGAAGCCCTTGTGCATTTCACTGTTGGTAGGAGTGTAAAATTATTCAACCACTTTGAAAAACAGTATGGGAGTTCCTTAAAAAACTAAAAATAGAACTACCATACGATCGAGCAATCCCACTTCCAGGTATCTATCCAACAGAATTGAAAGTAGGATCTTGTGTATCCGTGTTTATAGTAGCACTATTCACAGTAGACAAGAGGTAGAAACAATCCAAGTGTCCATCGATGGATGAAGAGATACATAAAATGTGATATATGCATATGATGGAATACTAGCCTTAAAAAAAAGACAGAAATCCTGTCACATGCTACATTGTGGGTGAAATAAGCCAGTCACAAAAAGTCAAATACTGTGCAATTTCTTATTGAGAAATTATTGAGAAACACTTAGATGAGGTGTCTGAAGTAGTCAAACTCATGGAAACAGAAAGTAGAATTGGGGTTGCCAGAGGCAGAGGAGATGGGGACATGAGTTGTTTAATGGGCATAGAGTTTCAGTTTTGCAAGGTGAAAAGTTCACCTTGCTGGAGATTGACACAGCAATGTGAATATACTTAACACTACTGTACTATGTACTTAAAAGATGGTTACAATGATAAATCCTGCCTTTTACCACAATTACGAATGAATGAATGAATGAATGAATGAATGAGTCAGTCAGTTAGTCAAGGAAAAGCAGCATCCCTGGGGTCAAGTGAAGAATGTATATAAGGAGAAGGAAGCAATCCACTGCATTAAATGCTGCCAGAAGGTGGTAGTAGCTGAATAATGGCCCCCAAAGATATCAGATCTTAATCCCTAGAATCTGTAAATGTTACCTTGTAAGCGTAAAGAGTCTTTGCAAATGTGATTAAGTTCTTGACATGGAATCATTATCCTAAATTATCTTGGTGAGCTCCAAATCCAATGATACGTATCCTTACAAGAGAGACCCAGGGGGAGGTGCCACACAGAAGAGAAGGAGGCAATGTGACCACAGAGGCAAAGGCTGGAGTGACGGGGCCACAAGTCAGGGTTCGCCAGCAGCCACCGGAAGCTGGAAGAGGCTAGAAATGGATTCCTCCCTCAAGAGTCTTGGGGGAATCATGGTCCTGGTGGCACTTTGATCTCCTTCAGTGGAGGAGTGATTTTGAATTGCTATCCTCCAGAACTGTGAAAGAATACATTTCTGTTGTCTTAAGCTGTCGAGTTTGTGATTGTTGGTTACAGCAGCCACAACAGACTGAAACAGAGGTCAAGTAAGATGAGGACTAAGAAGTGTTCACTGGATTTGGAAAACTGGAAGTTGGCCCGCTGCCGACCTAGACAAATGTCGTTTCTGTAGAGTAAGTGGAAGAGAAGCCATTTGGAGTGGCCACAGGAAAAACATGGAGGAAGGGAAATGGATACAGTGAGGCTAGACAAGTCTTCCAAGTCATCTGTAAGAAACAGAAAAATGGGGTTCTTGCTGGGAGGGCATGCAAGGTCAAGGGACAGGCTTTATTGTTTTTCTAAATATGAGAGATGCTTTGGCATGTTTGTATGCTGATGGGATTGCGCCAGTACAGAGGAGAGGAAAACTGATGATGCAGGAGAAAATGAGAGAAAAAGGACAAGGGTCAAGTTCTTTAGTAGAGAAGACGGGGGCCAGTGCTAAAGTGAAGGGTCTGCTCACCAAGATATTAAAACTAAACAAAACCAAACCAGGGCATGAGCTGTTCATCCTCACGAGAGAAGAGAAGGCAGTAGTTATGAGTGGAGAAGTGCATGTGCAGGTGAGTGGGTGGGGTTGGTCATGGGAGAACATGGCTGTTCTCTTCTGGGTGCTGCTAGTTTTTCACTGAGATAAGAAGCAAGGTCATCAGCTGGGGATGAGGATGGGGACAGAAGGAGGTATTAGAGGTTTGAGGAGAGAGGAGAACGTATGGGAAACGTCATTGGAAGTTGACTAAGGAAATGTGGAAGAAAAACTAGACAGCACTGAGGACCTACTTATAGTTAATATCTGTGAATTTGTGGTTGTGTGTTTACTCAACACTCTTTAGCTGCTTAAGGATAAGATTGAGAGTTGGATTCAATCAGGGGTGGGGATTTTGTCAGCTGGTATGACTGAGGGAGAAAGTGGCAGGATTGCTGTGAGTTTGAAGGGAGTGACCACACAATAGACCATGGGATATAAACCTGGTATGGTGACACGTGAGAACATGAAGGTTTTGAGGAACAGGGAAAAGGAGGCAGGCTCAATAGATGGGTGTTCTGAATTTTTATCATCAGGGTACAGCAGGATTGATCTGGGAAGACAGGAAATGGACATGAGACAATAGAAGGCTTGAAATCTTCCTTTCAACCAACTGGGGACCTCTTGGTGTTAAGGCTTTTCCACATATTTGTCCACTCTCCTTGGACAAATTTCCAGTGAATTTTGGAATCTGAACTGACACTTAACTGTGTTGAGAAAATCCCAGAGGTGCGGGGTTCAGTGATACACTGACAGGAATGAAATTCTTATTATCTCTACAATAACTAGCAGGAACCAATCATTCACCTCCAGATTCTTACTTTACAGAAGGTGAAACTGAGCCCCAGAGGGGTTTAAATGACTCATCTATGATCACTTGGCAAAGTTGAAACCCTACATCCAGACTTCCAGCCTCAGAATTCAGCACTCTATTCCCCCATGCTGATTCCCACATTTCCTTTGTGAACCTTGGTTCAGTACCTTGGGGTGCCCTGGATGTCAGCTCAGAAAGCATCCTCACAGCTCCCCTGCTTCCATGCCCCTCTGCCTTTCCCTTCACATTTCCATCCACAGATGCCACATGTACTAGAAAGAGATGGCCTCCAGAAAATTCCTTGGAGATTGACTCAAGTTTCTCCTACCATACAACATTAAACGTATTTTATTCCAGTGCAGAGATGTGCTCAGCAAATACTATTCACTCACTAATCAAGGCACCTTGTAGTCAAATTTGCCAGGTATTTACATTCTTTACAAAAATAGTAAAAAAAAAAATAATAAAAATAAAAACTAAAGTGAGAAAATTAAGCCCAGTTCCTCTAGCCTAAATAGATCAGACTGTTTCACTGTTGGGTACTGATCACCATGGCCTGGTGAGGGATCGGCAGAGGGAGTATGATAGTGTTTTTATGTCACCGACACCCCATCTCCCACCCCATTCCCTGATAGGGTTTTTCTAGTAGTGACCAGGCATGGGGGTGGAGGTAGAATTTAGTGAGAAATCTGAAGAGATTTGAACCCTTAAAAAAATGTTTAACTTTATTTATTTATTTTGAGAGAAAGAGAGAGGGAGCCAGGGAGCAGGGGAGGGGAAGAGAGAGAGGGAGGGAGAGAATCCCAAGCAGGCTCTGTGTTGTCAGCACAGAGCCCAGTTCAGGGCTCAAACTCATGAACCGTGAGAGCATGACCTGAGCCCAAACCAGAGTTGGATGTTTAACCGACTGAGCCACCCAGGTGCCTCTGAAGAAATTTGAAGCTTAATAATGCTTCTGATATTAGAAATAGGAAACAGGTTTAAGTCCTTGGTTCTGACACTAGTTGTTAGTGATATTTTCTAAGGCAATTCATTTCTTTGCTCAGGCCCTCAAGTTTTGTTTTGTTTTGTGTTTTTTTGTTTTGTTTTGTTTTTATCTGTGAAATAAGATCTTGGTTCAGTGGGTTTCAGATGCCTCATATTTAACCCGTCTTTAAGGGTTAGTGGCATACATTTGCAGAGGAGCCATATTGAAGCCATGTTTTTTAACTTGCTCATTCCTAGAAAAATCCTCACCCCTCATCCTGGATAGGCCTTCCTGTCATGAGCCCGCAGGGGCTGCCAAAACTGAACCAAACTTGTTAAGCAAAACACTGTGCTACCCGGGGCTCCAGACACTCAGCGGTATTTCCGAAACCTGTGTCACAAGAGATTAAAGTGTATTAAATCAGTGATTATAAAAAAGATTTGTTTTGGGTAGATGGTCCTGCAAGATAACTTCTGGGGCCTGCTAACTTCCGAGATTTCATAACTCCATGAACTCCATATTAAGGAAGGTGAGTCAAGTTCTCAGCCTTTGCTTTCCTAGAACTGTTCTCGGTACCTGGGGACTGATCTCAGAGGTGTTTATTCTGTGAGAGCAGGCTAGAAAAGGAAGAAAGTGATCAGACACTGTTGTTAAATAGCTCCCAAAAATAGTATCTGCAATTGAAGTGGTTTGGGGATTATACGTACACAATTGTCAAACTCTTTCATTGGCACATTAAGAAAGAGTGAACTTTAATGTGTATGAATTATATCCTAATAAACTTGACTTTAATTTAAAAAAAAAATCTGAGGGGCACCTGAGGGGTTCAGTTGGTTAAGTGTCCGACTTCGGCTCGGGTCATGATCTCACGGTTCGTGGGTTCGAGCCCCACGTCAGGCTCTGTGCTGACAGCTCAGGGCTTGGAGCCTGCTTTGGATTCTGTGTCTCCCTCTCTCTCTGCCCCTCCCCAGCTCACGCTCTGCCTTTCTTTCTCTCAAAAATAAATAAAAACATTTAAAAATAAAAAATTAAATTAAAAAAACATTGCATAAAAACAGTATCTATGGGGCACCTGGGTGGCTCAGTTGGTTGAGCGTCCAGCTCTTGATTTCAGCTCAGATCCTGATCTCGCAGTTCATGAGGTCGCAGAGCCTGCTTGGGATTCTCTCTCTCCCTGTCTCTCTGCCCCACACACGTGCGTTCTCTCTCTCTCTCTCTCTCTCTCTCTCTCAAAAATAAATATAAACTTAAAAAATAAAAGTATCTGTGAGGTGGTCTCCTGGTCCCCAAGTCACCATTTCCGACTAATTCCTTTACCTTTTGGAGACAGCAAGTAAACCACTGTGCCATGGAAAAGGGTCCCCTTCTTGATTCTTCTTCCCTCCAACCCAGGTGTCTTCAGGATAATCAGTGTGGGCAAGAGTTGTCTGTGTCCTTACTTAATGATAAAGTAAAAGAAAGGGTTACTTGTTCCTTCATCTTGGATTTCTTACATTGTTCCTCTAACACAGTCCTTATAATCAAAGGGATATTGGCAGGGCAATTTATTTTATGTACTTAGAGCAGGAGTTGTAAAAACAGTATTGTTTAGAAGAATAAAAGCCGGCTCGGCACGACATATCAGAGATGTGTAACAGCCTTAAAAGATGATATAGAATTTGACAGTTGAGTCATGGGGAAACATTAAAATAACTTCATTCTCTTACAGATGAATGTTGGGGGGTGGGGGGTGGATAAATCTTGCAGTGTGCATGATGGGAAAACATCTCAGAAAGTCAGCATTTATGCAAGCCCCAGCAAATTGTGTATGTGTACTAGTTAATATTATCTTCCCAACATAATACCACACACCAAAAAACAAATCAACATTAGAGACTGGAGAGAGGTGGGGCACCTGGGTGGCTCAATCAGTTAAGCGTCTGACTTCAGCTCGGGTCATGATCTTGCAGTTCGTGAGTTCAAGCCCCACGTTAGGCTCTGTGCTGACAGCTCGGAGCCTGGAGCCTGCTTCCGATTCTGTGTCTCCCTCTCTCTCTGCCCCTCCCCCACTCGCACTCTGTCTCTGTCTCTCTCTCTCTCTCAAATATAAAATAAAACATTTTTTAAAAATTTTAAAAAAAGAAGTTGGAGAGAGGCACTTGAAAAATGACTGTGAGGGTTCATTTGGTTGTCTCTTGATGGTACATCACAGGGGATCTGTGCTTTCTGAAGCTCTGTGTTTTTCGAGTTTCTGATGATGGCTGTATATTTCTTTTCAATATTGAAATATTTTTAAAGTAAAAGAATTTTAGTCTTTACTTTTTTAATATTTAAAAAATAGTTTAAAAAGCAAGTTTGAGAACCTGTGCTCCTTACTGTCTCTGACTCTAAACTAGCAAAAGGGAGGGGCACCTGGGTGGCTCAGTCAGTTAAGCGTCTGACTTCGGCTCAGGTCATGATCTCACCATTTGTGGGTTCGAGCCCCGCGTTGGGCTCTGTGCTGACGGCTTGGAGCCTGCTTCTAATTCTGTGTCTCCCTCTCTCTGTGACCCCCCAACCCCCCGCTCACACTCTGTCTCTCAAAAATAAATAAATGTAAAAAAAAAATTTTTTTTTTTTAAATAAACTAACAAAAGGGAGCCAAGGTCTTCTGTGCCACATTTTCAGGACTGTGGCCTCACACTGGGTTTCTGCCTGAGCCAGTGGTGGCCGCCGGGTGGGGGAGGGGATGTGAGGCCACTATGACAAAGGAGCTTTTTCAGCATCAGACCGATGTTTACGCTCTCAAACGGTGTGTTTGCGGTGTGTTTGCGTAACTTTGCAACTGTGAAGAGTTGTTGGTGATTTACGTGTTGCCAAGAACAACCCAGATTGTGCGTGGTTTACCTCAGGATCTGTCTCTTTCTTGGCAGCAGCCAGGCAACGGTGAGAAGGAGGTTCAAAGTCACAAGCTTATCTTTTGCCCCAGTTGTGTGGGGATGCTTAAAGATCAGATGAGATGAAGAGCCTGGGAGGTGCCCTTTTAGGGACTGTGCTCCAGGAGCCCATCTGCTCCCAAACAAAAGCCGCCGTTAGCAATTTGTACTGAGGAGCAACTCTTTGGTGGGGCTGCATGGGTGATACCCGCTCCAGCGACTCATCCTCATAAGTAGCAACATTTACTGAAGCATCTAATATTTACAAGCTGGGTGCTGGGGATGCTATATGGGGGACTTGGATTCATTTAATGAGTATTTATTGAGCACCTACTGTGAACACAATAAGGTCTTTACTCTTAGTTTGCATGTAGGGGAAGAGAAAGATGGATGATCTACAGATTAATTCAGTAACTTCAGATGGTTATCATGCGTTCAAGAAAATAAACAGGGCGATGTGCTCCGAGAACGACGGGCTAAATGAAGCACTTTAGATAATGTGATCATCAGGAGACTCGGCAGTTGAACGTCAACTCGAAGGAGAAAGCGGCAGTCATGGGCAGTACCACGCAGGGCAGTGCAGCTTGGCAGACAGGGGAAACAGCAAGTGCAAGGGCCCTGGGGTGAAACCTGTCTTGGCCTGTTCAGCCAGTAAAGACAGACAAACTTTGGAGATAGAGGAGTGGGTTTAATAAATGTTTATGGGAGGACGCCTGGTAGTAATTAATAAAGCTAGTAATTAATAATGCCAGTCACCATGCCATTTATTTAAAAGGCCCAAGAAATGGCTTGGTTTATACTAGCACAGCCTCCTGGGTTGGTATGAGTTTGAGGGACTGAGGATGTAGTCAACGTAGTAGGTAGTTGCTGAGGAAGGTTTCTCAGAGGAAGAGGGGCTAGAGTCTGAAAGATAAGGTGTGCGTGAGGGAATGAGAGACATGGTGAAATCATGGCTGCCAGGGGCATGTGCTGTGTTGGGAGAAAAGAGCCGAAGTTTAGGGCTGGTGATGTGGGGTAGCACCATGCACTATAGGTTTTAGTGCAAAATCTGCTCTGTATGCACAGATGCTCTGCTGGCCTTTACATACAGGAAATAGGCCTGAGGAGGAAGCAGAAGACAATGAGCCTCGGGTGCTTAGCTTGCAGGTTTATTCTGTGCCCACAGAAAACCTTTACAAATGCTGTAGGTGGATGTGAACCTTTCCCTCCAGAAGATACTGGTGAAAGATAGCACCTTCTTAGAATTATTGAGGTAGCCCACAGGGTTCTCACACATGCACTCAGTGACCAGTTTCCATAGAAACTTACTATGTATAACATGTGCACGTACTTTGGAGCCACACACATGAGACAATAAACCCCCGTTTACTGATTTGAAATCACAATTGATCTTCAAAGAATCGTCATCTCTTTAATAAGTTGGCAATGCAAATTAGAAATTTTAGAATTGGATGTAGTTTTACCCACCCTTCCCTCCCAAAAGAGATCCCCTCTGCTTTGGACTGTTTGTTGAGTTCTTGCTTATTATTGAGTTCTCGATTAATAGAGTCACCGTTGGTCATAATCATAGATTTTTCCTTTTGCCTTTCTTAGTCCCTGATTCCTTTTTCATGTTCCTTGTGAGGATTGCAGATTCTGCATGTAATGTTTCTAGGTTACAGAGCTTAGTAGTTGCTCAGTAAATGGTGGTGATCATTCTTTATTCATGGCTTTTCCTTGTATAGCACTCCATAATTTATAACATGCTGTCACAAACATTAGGCACACTTGTGCAATCCTGCAGTCCAGTTGAGCCACTGAGTCCCAGAAAGACTAAGTGACTTTCCCACCAAAAAACAGCTAGGAGTGCCATAATGGACTAGAATTCAGGCCTACTGTCTCCTAGTACCTGTTTTTCTACTCTTGTACCATCTGTCAATTACATCTCAGGAAGTATCCCTAGACAATACAGTGATAACAAACTTCGGTGGAGGGGGTCTAGTTCTTCCTGGGGAAACTGCATTGAGGAGCTCAGCCTAAGGACCTCTGGTATCACCGTTTTGTAAGCCTAAGAGTCCATTTGAGCAGAGGCAAGGAGGCGCAGGCAGGCAAGTCTCCCTGGGTTCCAGGGGTTGCCTAAGGCTTGAGATCCACTGAGGATTTAGAATTAAAGCAGTGTTGTTTTTTTTTTAAAGAGAAATTAATTAACCAATAAATAATTTCCTACAAGGAGGCAGAAGGCCACTGCCTGTCAGATCCCCCTTGCCTGCTGTTGTGGAGCATTAGACATCAGTAGGGTAACAGAGACATTTCTATGGAAACAAGCTCATTATTCCTCTTTTGTTGGAACCCTACTGGTTCACGGTCTAGGCTTCCTTTTTTTTTCTCTTCTTTCTTTCTCTTCTTTCTTTCTTTTTTTCTTTCTTTCTTTCTTTCTTTCTTTCTTTCTTTCTTTCTCTCTCTCTTTCTTTCTTTCTTTCTTTCTTTCTTTCTTTCTTTCTTTCTTTCTTTCTTTTTTTATTAAGAAAACCCAACATGTACCATACAAAACACAAATCTTTTTTCCTGGGAGCAAACAAAGCCCATCTAACATCTGAGAATGCCCGCTCCCATTTGTGGATACAGCCATTTCATTATCCAAGGCTCAGAGAAAAACTAAAACTTCCATGTTGTTTTTAAGTTGCAACATGGCCTATTCCTTTCCGTTTCATTTTACAAAACCTGTGAAATCTGTGACTTTCAGTCAACATTTTTCAAAGGGCTATGTTTTTGTCAAGGTCGTTAAAAGCAGCTGACCAATGATGCTCTTTCCAAGCAGAAGACTGCATCTCACAGAGATGTTTCAAAAACAGCAGTTTACTGGAAAGCAGAGGGCGGTCATTTCAAATAATGGTTTCTGGCACCCGACTAAGGCAGGGAAGCTGTGTTGTGTCTTAACTCTCCACCTACAAGGCATAGACGGCCCCCATGCAGATTTGAAGGAAATCAGACGCAATCTTGTCTTTCTCCCGTTTGGTAAGTGGCAACGTCACAGCAGAACCACATGGAAATAGTCCAGGGTGGATTTTAAGTGGATATGTTGTTCCCTCGGTTCATGTTCTTCCCTATTGGCCCATAGCTTCCGTACCAGATCTCGCTCTCCCTGTAGCTACACAGATTGTAAAAATTGCTGTTGTGTTTGTGAAAATGGCCAAACATAAACCACAGTCCCCCAGATTAGGATCAGTCTGCTGTATCTAAAAATGTGAATTGAGAAGGGCTGGGAGAACATCTTTCCCTGGGGCGGGGTGGGGGGTTGGGGCTTGCTTTAGAAATACCCCTTTCTCCAATGTTCTGACTTAATCCCAGCCTTGATTTCCTTCAGCTAGGGAGGCAGCGCTTACTTCCCTGGAGTTGTGAGGATTAAACAGGAAGCTGGCCCAGGGCCTGGCACATGGCAAGCCCTTGGTTTATAAGCTAATATTCATTTTTAGTATGCGTTCCTGGTCCTCTGATAAAAGAACAGAGCTTTTGGCCTCGAAGATCAAATTCCCGGAAATGAGAAGCACTGAAAGAGAGAGGAGGAAGGGGAAGGTGCTTGGGAGACTCCTGTTTTGTTTTATTTACAAATCCATACTTAGCCAGCATTGTGGGGTCCGGCTCTCTGCATTCTGGGTTCCCATAAACTCCCTGGGTCTCCACAGGGGAGGCTATCTTCTTGTGCCTCCTCTCCCTTGGCCCCCCTCCCCTCACTGGCTCTCCTTCTCTCCCTTCCCCTATTCAAATGCTAACTAGTGCCCCAGGGTCCAACATCACTTCACATCTTCTGTCCCCAAGCGCTTCCATGCCCAAGTCTGTGTGGACCTACCTTGCCCTCCCCCTTTCCTGACACCTCCCTCCCCATTCTCACCTTCTTTTCATTTGCTACCCGTCCCCCACCTCCACACTGCTGCTTAAAAATGAACAAAGGAAAGGCCAGTGAGGAAACCAGGACGTTGTGACATCCCAAAGATATCTTTGTGCCCTCTCCAATTGTTGAAACACATGATTGGGAAAGAGTGAGCATGTGAGGTGGATTCCAATCCTGAGACCCTAGGGCTTGAACTTGTGGAGGGAGAAGCAACAACCTTCACAAAGAAATCCTCTATTGATTTAAAATATCCCTAGTGGTGGGCAAACTGAAAAGAAATTAGTGTTTGCTGATTATTGGAGATCGTAATGTGCTATTTTGGTATTTTCAGGTCAAAGTGGCCAACTGGTAATAGAGATATGTGACCAAAAAGTTCCCTGAAACCTGGCGGGCTGCTTTACAGTTATTATTTGATTCTCACTGCAGCCACAACTCAGAAATTCACTCATGGTCTGACTGTGAAGGCCCGTCCCTGGACTCTTTGTATACCTACTCTAATCAATTTGGTGATGCGTTTTGTGACTCGTTACAGAATTAATTAGAGTAGGGATCTAAAAAAGCAAAAAAACCAGAAAAATAAGTTTGGCAAAATGACCAAGCTAAACTTGTGTTGTGGAACAAACAGTCAAGGTAGACATTGATCGAAGTGACTAACTATAGCAGCTCTGGCGAATTCCAAATTGAAATTGTTAGAAATTGGGCCTCTAATTCAAAAGCAACGAACAACCACTCATCGATGATACCAGCTACCTGACAAATGAGAATAATAAAAGATGTCATCAAGTGACAGGAGACTGCAAGCCTCTGATTTGTTTTCTAGACCTAGAATTGTTTGTTTTATTGCCGTGTAATCCTAACCTGCGAATATACAAAACAAGTAAATCAAGCCCCCTTATCACCAATTGCAACTATCAAAACATAGTTCTGAGAAACACACAGTTGTAATGAAAATGAAAGACCATAGGGAAGCCGCCTGCATGCCGTGCTTAAAAAACACCAAGTACAGCATGAGAAAAATGGAATCCACCACAATTAACCTATACTCTCTAAGGCAAAGATCTCATTATCCAAACATTTATTTATCTTTGTGCCACAGAAATAAGGAGTTGTGTTTCTACTCCCAAGACTAAATGACAAGAAAATGTATAGTTTCTTAACAGAAGAGTTCCTCCTGAAAGAAATGAAAATGCTGGATGTATTTTTAGAAAAAGAAAACTCATCTAGTGGTTATTATTCTATAACAAGCCTATCTCTCATGTTCAGGGGCAGGGACGCTCCTCTCATCAGTAAAAAGAATAAAATGCCTTCTGTATTAGTCTCAGGCTTGGAATTCAGGTGGGATAATTAGGACATTCTTGCAGAGTCCTACCAGTCTCTCACACAAACTCTAGAATTGTTCTAGGGGCTTTGGTTGTTTGTTTTCTTTTTCCTCACTGGCAAATATGACCCAGCATAATCTCATTCCACCCGCACATTGCAAGAGATTGTGCCCTCTTTCAAATCAGCAGGGACCAAATATCCATAAAGCATAATAATGCTAACAAGAATTATGAGCACTTAACACTTATTCATCCCTTTGAAGGTAATCAGGATCCTAAGACATAATATAAAAGCCAAGTTGGTTGAACCTTTCCTTGTGGATTACTTTCTTTGAGCAGATTTTTCATGCATGGATCTATGGCTTGTGTGTGTGTGTGTGTGTGTGTGTGTGTGTGTGTGTGTGTGTCCTTTCTCATTGAGAGATGAGGAACAGCACAATTCATTGTTGCCTGGCACTCTGCAGGGCATTAGAGTTTCTGCCTCTGCTCACTAAATGCCACTGGTGCCCCTAATTACTGTCATAACTCAGGCCACCCTCACACATTTCCAAATGCTTCTTAAGGGGTGGCACTTTCCCTGGTTGAGAACCTTTGCCAGCGAGACTTGGAGAATAGATTGAATCCCATTCGGAATTTCCAGAGGGTAGACTGTTGGAATTTTGAAAAGAGATCTTGGCTGTGGAATTCTGAAAGAATTAATCTGCAGTATTAGTGTTCTCTGATTCAAATTCAGAGATGTGTAACCACCCATATTTTAGGCCATAACTTGGTTGCCAGATGATGCAGCACTTTACAGGTGCCACCAATTGCTGGGCTGAAGACAGCTGGCTGGACCAAAGAGTGTTACTCCAGCACTACCCAACCTTGGATCATCACCCCAGCTGATTCCCAGAGATCTTTTGAGATTCCAGAAGTGACCCCAGGAATCCAGAGTTTCCCCCTGAGAAACAGACTCTGGCTCTGTTTCCCTCTGCCTCACTGATTTCTAGAAGAGTTAGAGTCCACAGCTGGTTGCATCGTGGAGGTGGGCTTCTGATGGTTCCAGGGACAGGCTGGGCCCCTGCAAGGGTAAACTATGGTACATCACAAGGCAGCCCAAAGACTGAGCTGACGGGGTGAGGGAGGAGCAGTGTATAGAAGTTAATCACCCTCTCTTTTTAACTAACAGTTTTTTGTTTGTTTTTAAGAGGTGTCTTAAAGCTTTGTCTACATGATCTTTTCAGCAGAATTTTACTTTTCCTTTTGGCTATTTTAGTGGTTGGTATAGTCAAACCATTTCCTTCCCTCTTAAAATAATTTCTGCCCAATTTCAGTAAGATGTAAAATGAAACAGGAACATTAGCAAAGGATATCTGATATGCATCTATGCTTCTGCCTAAGCACTTTGTCAACACTTTTCTTGGCCCGATATGCTCACAATGTGCAACATCTTTTTCTCAACAACACTTCTCATGGTGTGCAGTCCCTGTCAGCTCAGGTAGAGATGAAAAACAAAAGCTTTTGTCTTCCCCATTAGGAATCTGTGGTGTAACGTTTACATACACTAACAATGAATAGTCTTAAAAGGATATTAAGTAAAAAACTCCATTTGACAAGAATGTCAAAACTACTAAAATATTGGAGCACCTGCGTGGCCCAGTCAGCTAAGCAACTGACTTTGGCTCAGGTTCGAGCCCCACATTGGGCTCTATACTGACAGCTTGCAGCCTGGAGCCTGCTTTGGATTCTGTATCTCCCTCTCTCTCTGCCCCTCCCCCACTCACACTCTGTCTCTCTTTCCCTCAAAAATAAATAAACATTAAAAAATAGTAAAATATTGGGGTGCCTGGGTGGCTCAGTCGGTTGAGGGTCCGACTTCGGCTCAGGTCATGATCGCACAGTCCGTGAGTTCAAGCCCCGCGTCAGGCTCTGTGCTGAAGCTCAGAGCCTGGAGCCTGCTTTGGATTCTGTGTCTCCCTCTCTCTCTCTGCCCCTCCCCCGCTCATGCTCTGTCTCTCTCAAAAATAAACATTCCAAAAAATTTTTAAAAAATAATAAAATATTTAGGGACTAACTTAGAATAGAATTAACTTAGGAAGAGAGAGCCCAGAAATAAACCCTCACATATATGGTTAAATGATTTTCAACAAGGGTGTAAGACCGTTCAACTTGAAAAAGACAATCTTTTCAGCAAATGGTGCTGAGAAAACTGGCTGTCCACGTGCAAAAGAATGAAGTTGGACCCTTACCCAACACCACATACAAAAATTAACTCAAAATGCATCAAAGACATAAACGTAAGAGCTAAAACTATAAAGTTCTCAAAAGAAAACATAGGGCAGAAACTTAACAACATTGAATTTGATGACTTCTTGAATATGATGCCAGAGGGACAGGGAACAAAAGAAAATTGGACTTTATGAAAATTAAAAACTCTTGTGCATCAAAGCACACTATTAACAGAGTAAAAAGACAATCTATTAAATGAGAGAAAATGTTTACAAACCCTGTATTATCTGGTACAAGATTAATATCCAAAATACATATAGAACTCCTAAAACTCAACAGCAAAAAACCTGATTCAAAAATGGGCAGGGACATCTAGTTGGCAGTTGGTTAAGCATCTGACTCCTGATTGCAGCTTGGGTCGTGATCTCACAGTTTGTTGGACTGAGCCCCTCATCAGGCTCTGTGCTGACAGAGTGGAGCCTGCTTGGGATTCTCTCTCCCTCTCTCTCTGCCCCTCCCCCACTCTCTCTTGTTTTCTCTCTCTCAAAATAAATAAACTTGAAAAAAGATGTGCAAAGAGGGGCACCAGGCTGGCATAGTCAGTGGAGCATGTGACTCTTGAACTCAGGTTTATGGGTTTGAGGCCCATGCTGGGTGTGGAGATTACCTAAAAATAATAAAACATTAAAAACAAAAAGAGGCACAGGACTTGAATAGACATTTCTCCACAGGAGATCTACAGATGGTCAATAAGTACGTGAAAAGATGCTCATCATCACTAATCATTAGGGAAGGCCAGTCAAAAACACACTGAAATACCACCTCACACCCATTAAGATAACTACTGCCAAAAACAAAAACAATGGAAAACAATGAGTATTGGGAAAGTTGACAATTTGCATCCCTTGTGCACTTTTGGTGAGAATGTAAAATGGTATAGCTGCTATGAGAAATAATATGGCTGTTCCTCACAAAGCTAAAAATAGATTGGCCATATGATCCAGCAACTCTACTTTGAGGTGTATACTCGAAAGAATTGAAAGTAGGTCTTGAAGAGATAGTTGTACACCCATGTTTATAGCAGCATTATTCATGGTAGCTAAAACATGGAAGCAATGGAAGTGTCCATCAATAGATGAATGGGAAAACAAAATGTGTGTAGTGGAATATTATTCAGCCTCAAAAAGGAAGGTGATTCTGATTCATGCTACAATGTAGATGAAACTTGAGGACATTATGCTAAGTGATATAAGCCAGTCATAAAAAGATACTGTATGATCCCACTTCTACGAGGCACCTAGAGTAGCCAAAATCATAGAAACAGAAGGTAGAATAGTGGTTTCTAGGGCTAAGGGGAGGAAATAATGGGAGTTACTGTTTCCTGGGTACAGAGTTTCAGTTTTATAAGAAGAGAAGGGTTCTGAGTGTGTGTGTGCACGTGCATGTACGCACACGTGATGCATTGTCCAAATACATCAAGCTTAGAAGACAGGCTAACTTTTCTTACCATAGCCACTTTTTAGGAAAACATACTTCTTTGGAACACTGGTCTAGGACTGTTTAGTGCTTTCTATCTCCAGGAGGGGGATGTTATGGGAAAGCAACTGGATACACAAAAGAAGAAAATGCACAAAGCGATTCCAAAAGTGATACTAGACTCTGTTGGGTCATATGGTAAACCAAGAACACTGATGCTGTATCTTCCTCAAACGAAAACGAAAACCTGTGTTTACTTTTACTCTTAAGTCCATTTAGGTTTCAAATGTGTTTTCTTCCCAACATTTTCAGACTTGCATCCTGCCCCATCCCTCTTCTTTTTCCATCTCGTTCCTCACCTCCCCACTTCTCTTTTCTGTTTGTACAGGGGTCTTCTTCCATGGTAAGTAGAATGAAGGCCCCCCAAAATGCCCATGTCTCCATTCCTGGTATGTGTGAATATGCTACGTCATATGGCAAAGGGGAATGAAAGTTGCAGCTGGAATTAAGGTTGCTAGCCAGCTGACCTGAAGATGGGGAGATTGTCCTGGATTATCTAGGTGGGCCAGGCATAAATTACAAGGTTCTTGAAGAAAGGAGCAGAGGAGAGTCAGAGGGAGGAGATATGACAACAGAAGAGGTCAGAGTGATATGGTATGAGAACAACTCAACTCACCTTTGCTAGCTTTGAAAATGAAGGATAGGGCCATGGAACACCAATAGTAGCCCCTAGAAGCTAGGATGAGGCAAGAAAACAAATTTTCCCCTAGGGCCTCCAGAAGGAATACAGCCCTGCTGACACCTGGATTTTAGTCCAGTGAGACCTATTTCAGACTTCTGACCTCTAGAGCTGTAAGATAATAAATTCCTATTATTTAAGCTCCTATATTTGTAGTAATGTGATACAGGAGCAATAGAAAACTCAGACATTTTCTGTCTCAGTCTCCTTGGGACAGCCATAGCTTTCCCAAGGAACATGAAAAGGCATTAGGACACAGACTTTCCTAAGATATTCACATGAAAACAATGGGTCATTTACTCAGTGGCAGATCTCTTGTCCAATAACTGAAAAACTCTTAATAATGGTGGTATAAACAAAATAGTACTTATTTCTCTTTACATAACCAGGTCACAACTGGTATTGTGGCTCTACAGTATCAGTAAGCACCCGGATCTTTCCTTCTCACCCTGGTGTGAAACCTAACAGTTCAAGATGGAGCACTATAGCCAACAAGACTGTCTTCTAGGCCAGTAGCAGGAGGAAAGGGAGGCAAAGAACACACCCCACTCCCTTCAAGGGCACTTCTGCCTATATCTTATTGGCCAAAACTTGGTCATAGAGCTATAACGGCCTGCAAGGGAGACCGGAGAATATATATTTCAGTAAAGTCTGCCCAGCTAAAATTCAGGGTTCTTGTGGTCTCTGTTAAAAAGAAAAAAAAATTGTCATTACTAATGAAGAAGAGGAGAAGCAGTATTTGACTATTTGGAGGCAAGCTGTGGTCTCTGACAAAAGTTGCTACGTAATCTGGTTTAAATTCAAGGGCAGAAGAATAGCTGGCCAGACTCCCAAAGCTCCCTCAGCGCCAATGAGTATTTGATAATTCTGTGATAATTTGTATTCTAGTGTGATAAATTCTAATTCAGAAGAAATGTTAACTTCACAGAACAGTGTCCAGGGTCTTGTGGATCATAACTACTTCCAACTTTGAATGAATGAAAGAGTTAGACTACCCTAACTTGGTAATTCAAAATTCCATCTTGGTCTTGTGACATTTTGCAAGGGTGTTAGATTTTTATTCCATTTGGGGATACGTAATTTCCCTGTGGGGGAGATGATTGGGTCCCTAATTATGCTGATGAAATCGTAATTGTCAAAGCCTCTTCTTATTTTTTTTTTGTTTTTACATAAAGATCCCTCCCTTGATCTTCAAGCGTATGAAAGTAGTGCTCAGAGATCTTTGTGGCTTCAAAATCCCTTCAGTCTTCCTTCCCACTTTATTGTCTCTGACGCCTTTGAAAATAAGTTGAGAGAACAGTTAATTATCTTCCAGTTTATACTGTAAGTGCCGTTGGGGTGGCTGATTTTGCAGTCTTCTTTATAAAATAACACTATGAAGGGACCTCTTTGTTTACAGAGAGTTATACATAATTTCTTCTTTTGTCGTGAAGAATAAGATGCCAAGATATAAGAACCAAAGGAAATAATTTGCATACTTATGCTTTTTTGGTCATTAAAAATTGTTTCTTGATTTTTACTGAATAAGAGACAGTCTTACATTGAACTTACTATGGGTCATTCTTCCTTCCCCAGGTTTTCTATGTGTTCTCTTTCCTTTTTGTGATGGTAGCCTGATTATACTTTATCCCTGAATTAAAATACTGCCCAAAGCTAGCAGAAGTCACAGTTTTTAATATAATGTCTTCAGAACAAGGTTCAACTGTTGACTGAAGCAAGGCTTTAATGCCTCTCATTTCTTGTGTCATGCACTCTAGTTAAATTGCTGCTCTCAGACATTGCTTCACTATTGGGTGTCAGTGACCATGAGGGGCACATCTATACAGACAGTCTTGAAATAGCATATGGCACCTTAACATAGAGTGAGACGTGATCAGAATGTGGGGGAAATGGGTACCAAAAATAAAATAGGGTACTTTCCGAGATGAATGACAAAAATCAAATGAGATGGTGGGTCAAGAAAGAATTAGAAGAGAAAATGAAATTGGGATAGGACCTGAAGGGGATGGGAGCAAAGATGCGGAGGAAATCTGGCAAAGCCAGAGGCAAAGAAACCATCTCACAATTTACATAGGTGCAGAATTCCACTCTCTGAACATTTGTGTTCCATTTCCATATTTAGAAAAGTAATAAGTCCATTATACTTAATAAAGAATTCACCAGAATTCTGTGAACTCATTGATGTAATTAACAATTCAGACATGGCAATCCTTCCCCCTTGTTGTTATAAATGAAAAGTTGTGAATCAAGTACATGGTTGTGAATCTAGCCAGCCATATTTCAAATAGAGTAGAGAGAAATGACTATTTTTTAAAATGCTGGATAAACAACACTGAAAAGCCACACATCCTGTATAGAGTCCTTGCAGTATAATAGGCTGAGGTGATTACAGTTAACTATAAAGCTGGTGTTTGAGCCCATCAGGAGAACATTGCAAACCTGGTGTCTTTAGTCCTAAAGGATTATATAATGTACCATTCCTCTCTCTGCTTGCCTTCCATTGTTTACCCTCTGAGGGCACTTAACAGAGTATCTGACAATAGCACCTGAAAAATAACAGCAGTAATAATGTATATTGTCGCACTTACTATTTTGAACTCATTTCATAAGATAACTTTAATGACTTGCTTTCTTGATTCAGCAGTACATCTTATTCTAAGTGATTTCGTAAACATTGTGTTTCATTGTGCTTCATTGTGCTTCTCTGAAGAAGGGGAAGAAGTGCAGATGGATGTGGGGGGGGGGGGGCAGGGGCAGGGCAGTGAGGTGGGGAGGGCAGGTATTTGGAAAAACACACCTCATCTTCTGGTCTGCCTGCAATCAGACTCAGTGCTGGACTGGGGATGTAGAGGGCTGGGAGAGCCAGACCTGACCACAGCCACTCTTTTGACACTCCCGGATATGATGAGCCTGTGCATTTGGCAGCCCATGAATTCCCTGATGCATTCTTCCTTCCTGTTTTCTTTCAGTGTATCTGAAAAGCCTACCCAGCATTCCAATGGCCAGCAACAACACCGCCAGCATAGCACAAGCCAGGAAGCTGGTAGAACAGCTGAAGATGGAGGCCAACATCGATAGGATAAAGGTGAGGACCACGTAGCCCACACCACTCCTCCAGCCTCGATTATGAGGAGCGTGGCTTGCAGCCACCTGTCACTTGACTTCCCTTCTATAGAGAGTGATGAAAGCAGTGAGGGCAAGAGAGAAACTTAATGATTGGGCAAACGTTCATTTTTCTAATGTGTCTTTGCTTTCTCCAGATTTCTCTCAAATGAAATGACAGCATAGATTAAAACTGGTTCTCCATGTAGACTTAAAAACAAAACAATAACAGCAAAACAAACAAATGAAAAACTTTGGCTCATGGCTGAGATCTAGCCAAGGAGATTGGAGAACACACAAAACGTATCAGGTCACCAGTTGACCTCCCTAACTTTGTAGAGACTGTCTTCTTATTTGGGTTTTAACTTTTCTGTCTTGGTTTAGGCTCTAAGTTTAAGTGTCTCTCTTGATTAATCCTGTCATGATTAATCCTTCTATTCACCACTGCAGGTTATGATTCTTCACTCTTTTATACCTCATTGGATTTCTTTTCTTCAAAACACTGAAATCACACATGGTCTCCCTAAGGAGAAGTCAAACAGCATAGTGGGTAAATGAAAGTATTTTATCAAGTGAAACTCAGAAATGTATCTCATTTTATTAAAATAACACTAGAACATTCTTCCAAGTGCCAAATTCTTTTTATTTTTTTTTTAATTTTTTTTAACGTTTATTTATTTTTGAGACAAAGAGAGACAGAGCATGAATGGGGGAGGGTCAGAGAGAGAGGGAGACACAGAATCTGAAACAGGCTCCAGGCTCTGAGCTGTCAGCACAGAGCCTGACGCGGGGCTTGAACTCACGGGCCGCGAGATCATGACCTGAGCCGAAGTCGGACGCTTAACCAACTGAGCCACCCACCCAGGCGCCCCCCCAAATTCTTTTTAAAACTAGAATATTTTTACTATTTTCTCCATACCTGAGTTAGCAGCCTAAACTATCTACCCAACCTTTGGAGTATGCTTGTAGATCAAGGGTCAGTAACTTAAAGCTCATGAGCCAGAACATTTATTTTTATAAATAAGGGTTTATTATAACACAGCCGTTAATTTACATATTGTCTATAGCTACTTTCCCACTACAACAGCAGAGCAGAGTAGTTACAACAGAGACCACGTGGCCCTCAAAACATAAAATGATTACTCTCTGGCCTTTTACTGAAAACTTGACTGACCCCCTGGTCTAGAACAATAGTTCTCCGCCCACCTGTACACTCAGATTACTCAGGGAACTCTATGAAAAGATCAATTCCAAGATAACACCCTAGACCAATTAAGTCAGAATCTCTTGAGTTATGATTCAGGCATCAGGTTTGTGTGTGTGTATGTGTGTGTGTGTTTTGTTTTTAATTATCACTTAGTTTCAATGTAAAGCCAAGGTTAAGAACCTAGGGGAAGGGATTTGCTCCTTTTTTTTTTAAATTTAAGTAAAAATTTACACCCACCATGGGGCTTGAACTCATGACCCTGATGTCAAGAGTTGCATGCTCACCCGACTGAGGCAGCCTGGTACCCAGGGTTTGTTCCTTCTAACTCCTATCAGATACATGCTAGAGAGTGAAGGGGGTGATGGTATTCCCTCATAAGTAAGCTAAGCAAATATCCATGGACATCTATCTATTTTAATCTTCTTTTTTGAGTTCTGATAATGGGGCTATAAGATGTAAACAGCTTCTCTTCTTTCAACAGCTTTAACTCTTCTTCTTTATTCATGAATGAGATAAATAAAGGGTCCTCACCATCTGCCTTGCTCCTTTACCACCTTCTTCATCTTGTCTTTTCCTTTTGCCTCTTCTTTCTTACCCCCTTGCTGAAAAAGTAGCACAGTGACTGCTGAGAGAAGTGAGGTTGTTCAAGGATTGTCACATCAAAATGAGACATTTAGTTCTTCTTTGGGAGGGACGGGAACAGAGGGAGGTTTTGCCCATGGACCTTCTGGAAAATGTCACTTTGCCTTTCAGGGCACCCCAACTAAGATAAAAGTGTTTGTGAGGCACTGTTGTGGTTGGCATTTTCTGTTACTCTTCAGCATTCTCAGATCTTCTCCCGAAGGAGGATGTGATGGTACTGGAGGTGATGAAAAGCTGGCAGTGGGAGAGAGAAGACAGAAATAGGCCTGTTCAGCCATAAGTCAGATCTCCATCCTCCCTCACCTGAGTGACTGACTACAAGGGGCTCCTAGTTGATCCCTGAAATCCCATCTCAACCGTGTCTCCATCCGTGCCATCAACTATCCTCCACATTGCTGCCAATGAAAATTTTCTATAAGAAAATCTCATTATGGGGGCGCCTGGGTGTCTCAGTCGGTTAAGCGGCCGACTTCAGCTCAGGTCATGATCTCGCGGTCCGTGAGTTCGAGCCCCGCGTCGGGCTCTGTGCTGCCAGCTCAGAGCCTGGAGCCTGCTTCAGATTCTGTGTCTCCCTCTCTCTCTGACCCTCCCCCATTCATGCTCTGTCTCTCTCTGTCTCAAAAATAAATAAATGTTAAAAAAAATTAAAAAAAAAATCTCATTATGTTCCTTTCCTATAGAAAATCTTTTCATGCTTCCCATCACCTATAAAATAAAATCCAAACCGTTGGCAGAGTATGCAAGGTGCTTCTGGCCTCTGCCCCTCTTTTCAGCTTCATCCCCTTCTTTTTGCCAACCTGCCATACTGAGCCACTTCTGATGCTCTTGATGGAAATTTCAAATGCCTGGAACATTCACTCACCTTCTTTCTGTCTCTCTGCTTTACTAACTCTGGCGACTCCTTGAAGGCTCAGACCAATCATTACATCCTTTGAGAAGCTTTCCCAGACCCTCATCATAAGGTTGGATTTTTACTGATTTTCAGTTGTTCATCTATTCTTTTATCTAACAAATATTTTACTGACAGCTTTTTGAATTGCCAGACCTTTGCTAGGTCCTAGAGAGACAAAGACAGATAAAGATGAAAACATGGCTCTTGCCCTCAAGGATCTCCTTGATCCCCCTTCCTAGTCTAGGAAGCGGTTACAGAAAATATGAACACGACCTATCACTGACATAAATAAGATAGCCAAGAAGCATAATCTCCAAATATAATCAGAAAGAAGTCAGCACCACACCCCAGTTCCCTTTGTATACTTCTTCCGAAGACACCAAAGGAATCACCACGGCAAGAGAGACGAAGCGTTCATCTAATAAAGCCGGCCCTGGGTGGTGATCTTCCTAGGCAATCTTCATATCCAAATCTCTGGACCCTCACTATGTCATTAGACCTCACATTGTTGGAAATACAGCAGCAGCTTGTATTTCTGTATTTGTTCTGCACATCAGAGCCAGGCAGGCACGCTGTGGTGAAGTGTCAGATTATTTTTAGTTCAGCTGTTGGCTAAACTGCAACTGTGTTGACAGAGTTGACAGCTAGATGGTTTAGGGCTGGGGTATGTGCCTTCCGGAGTCCCTTCAAAGGCTTCTGAGCACTCAGGCTTCTCCACCTGATGTGCATGCATGATCCCATCAGCAAGAGAGGGCTTCTTTCTGGAGATCCCATGTTTGTGATTTTGCAGTCAGAGTAGCGACCTCTTTAAGCTATAAAGGGCAGTGGTGGTGGTATGTACATGTGACAGAGCCCACTGTGGCTGAGGCCACAAGAAACAGGGGGCTGGGAACACAGTGGCCCTGGAGCTTCCAGAGTCCCATCAGCAGGCACGGCCCTATCCCTCCTGTGGCCTCCAGAATAACTTGGGCTGCAGAGAGAAGCTGTACAGTAAGAGGATCTGAATAGCATATTCATTTTTAAACCTTCTTGTGTCCTATCCCTTTGCATCACAGATCCTGGGAGAATTGGGCTAATGAATCCATTATCTGTTCATAAGCCTCAGGCATATATAAATTATACTCCCAGCCTTTCTGTGTTTCTTTGTTAGCATTTAATTCAAGGACAGAAAGTAAAGAGAAACTTAAGGAAGCTGGGAAGGGATCTGGCGACAGGAACGGAGAGGGGCGTAGAACTGTGACACTCAGATGTATGAAACAGCAATATACTCACACTGATGTTGAGCAGAGACAAATAAAAGGAAGCTTGTCCTTCGAGCACAAGTTGAGAGAGCATGTCCAAAAGTAAAGGACAGCAGGACTTCAGTAAATCTATTTATTCACCATTATATTAGGGCTCCTTGGGTTTCTAATAATAGGAGCCTAACCCAAGCTCACTTAAGCAGGAAGAGGGGATTGATTATAAAAGATACAGTGTGTCTCAGATTCCAAGAGCAGAAATGTAGCTGGGTAAGCAATAGAAATAAGAGCTGGAAGCCCATTGGAAACCGGGAGAGCTCTGTTACATGTCTCTGCCTCCCTTTGTATGTCTCTTTCTTTTCCCAAGAATAGATTTCTCAGCTGTCTGTTCCGTGTGGCAGATATGATGGCTGCCCACAGCTCCCAGGATCCCATGTCACTTCCACCTCCATGAAGAGGTGATAGATTGATTTAATTCCTTTTCAAGTGCATATTCCTAGAGTGGCATTTCTGTACTAGCAAGAGTGAGCCATCTACAGCTCTAATCAATGGACATTAGAATAGAACCACATTGCACAAACATTGCTCCTAGGAATTAACACACCCACATGAATGGGAAAGGAATGGATACTTAAGGAGGAGTGAGAATCATTGTAGGCTGGAAAGATGCTTTCTGACGGAGGGCATGGTTAGCATAATGAAGAATAATGTAGATGTAAGAAAAAAAGAAAGCCAAGGCCAGGGGCGTGGGTGAAATGAGTGCTTCTTAACTAATTGGATGCTCCATAAATTGACCCCACATAAAAACGTCAAATTTATTTCTCATTTATCCCAAGTAGACCTTTGCAACTTGCTCCCCTTACTCCCCCTTTCTCCCCCAAGAATATGCTCTGTAAATTCCCACCTCTCTGGTTATTCTGGGTCCCTCACTGAGAATGCCTTTCTCCTTATTCTTTTCATATCTACTACAGACTCAATGTTTCTATCCCCGACTCCTCAAAAAAAAAGTTCATATGTTGAAATCCTAACCCCCAATATGATGGTATTTGGAGGTGGGCCTTTGGAGGATGATTAGGTCAGGAGGGGTGAGCCTTCATGAATAGGATTAGTGCCCTTTTAAAAAGAGACCCCACGGGGTGCCTGGGTGGCTCTGTCGGTTGAGCGTCCAACTTCAGCTCAGGTCATGATCTTGCGGTCTGTGGGCTCGAGTCCTGCGTCGGGCTCTGTGCTGACAGCTCAGAGCCTGGAGCCTGCTTCAGATGCTGTGTCTCCCTGTCTCTCTGCCCCTCCCCTACTCGTGTTCTGTCTCTCTCTGTCTCATAAATAAATAAATAAATAAATAAATAAATAAATAAATAAATAAATATTTTAAAAAATTAAAAAAAAAAAAAGAGACCCCAAGGAGGTCCCTCATCCCTTCCATCGTGGGAGGTAATAGTAAGAAAACATCTTTGAACCAGGAAGTGGACTCCCACCAGATCCTGAATCTGCCAGCACTCTGTTCTTAGACTTTCCACTCTCCAGAACTGTGAGGAATAAATTTCTGTTGTTTATAATCCACCCATTCTACGATATTTTGTTACAGAACCTGAATTGACTAAGACCCTGTCCAAATCTTACTCCCCTTTTAAGGGTCAGCTCCAATCCCCATTTGTCCGTGAATCTCTTGCCATTCTGACCATTTTCATCAAACAAATTTTTCCAACTAGACTCCAGTCCTCAAAGTCAAAGACCACGTCATTCACCTGTCTGCATCCGTCAGGGCAGTGGAGTACTCAGGCATTCCAGAAACTCTTTTTGAGTGGATAACTTTAAGTTCATGTGTTAAGAATGTCATATAACAGGACATCAGGAGCTATACTCCATGTGATATTTCCAGTGACATTTATGGTTTGGGAAATTGCAAGCCTGAATATAAACTGGCTAAATAAAACTGTGATCACAGGAGAAGTTTCACTGAAATGCAAAAATGAAGAGAGGACGGGCAAATAGTTTCATGTCATATGTATGATTATAAGTAGCCAGCGTTTATAGTACACCTTCTTTTTAAAACAGTTCAACATAAAAATAGACCCGATTTTCATAACTGACAAATATGTGTAAATTATTGAATTAAAGACAAAGGTTCCTTTTTCTTAGAGGCTGGGGGAGGGGCAAAGGGAGAGAGAGAGAGAGAGAGAGGAAGAAATCATCTTTCTGATGATTGATTCATAAAAGATTGGAATTGTACCAATCATAAAAAAAAAAAATGGTACTGAAAAAAGACCAGTTAGACATCACACTTGGTACTAGAGAGGGGACATACATCCTAAGTTTGAGGCTTTTGAAGTTTTTCTCCAGCATTTGAAATGAAAGTTTTAACATCTCTTCCCCAAAATGCTTGCATTTGATTTATTAGGGAGAATAAGATACTGTCCTCCTCATAGGCCAATTGAGAGAATTTTCAGGGACTATAAAATCAGTACAGTATGTCAAAGGACTTAAAGAGGAAAGGGTTGTGTTCAGCATTGGCCAGTCCTAATTCTTTCAATTTGCGGATAATGAAGCAAAAAATTTTAAATTGAATTCACACATACGTTAATAATTGAGCTTGGCACTTCATTTTTGTGACAGTTGATATAACTTTTAAAAATTCAGTAGGTATTTGTTAAGCACCACACACATGCTTAGCCTTACACATTGTACCTAGGGGCTACAGAAGTACTGTTAAACCTTGATGATTTGAAATCCCTAGAAAATGAATTTCTCTGGATAGCCCAGTTTTCAGGCCAGATGAAGTCTCCCTTTTTAAAAATGTAACTATTTTGGGTGACACTTTTCAGTGTCTTTCTTTTTTATTAAATAAATGTACTTTTTTGGTGACTATTTTCAAGTTATTAATTTCAAAAATATCATTCTATTTCCTTTAAAAAAAATCCTATAGATACAACATTAGTTTAATACCACCCTTGGAGGAGAGGAGAGGGGAAGAGAACTTAGAATATTCACTCATTATTTTATAAATAAAAAATAGTAGATATTTATCCATACAATTTTACTTTCTGTAGTATTGCAATCAAAGTTTGACCCTGGGTACTCCTCACACCCAGGAAAGATCCTTTCTACTCAATTATGGCCACCCGCAGTGATACAGACACCATGATGTTGAGAAGCATGTCAAAGAATACTGAGGTTTCTTCTGCATTCACTAGTGTTAAACTGAACATTTGCATTTTTTCTTACATGAATTACATATTAATGGTTCAAAGAAAAATGAAGGCTTAAAAGTAGCCAGTTGCTTTTGACCTGAGCAAAAGACCTTTCTAGACAAATGTCAGACCAATCTCTCCTACTTTGGAAATTCTGTCTCTTCCGGAGGTTGGCAGTTTCTTTGCCTTCAGGTACGTCACCACGCCTATGACGGGCGATGTTCAATGTTCATAATAACTTCCTGTTTCAGGCCTCCATCCCAGCACAATCTTTGAGGTCCTTTAAAGCAACAAGTTAAAGTTAAGTCAACTTTGGGTGGTGCCTTTCAGGCAACTCAACTGAGAGGGTTGATTGCCATCTCACACATGAGACTTCCCGCATACATAGGCAGTGACCACCTGTCAGTGCTTACTTCTTTGCCTGATGGCTTGCAAGCATTTTGCGACATCAATTTTAAAATGCGTCTCGATCTCAGAATGTAATGAAGACAGATGTATATCCTTACATACTGTTTAAATTCTTGGGTCTGATTTTTACCTTAACACCTGCTTCTCAGAGCTGTCATGGTATCTGCCTAGGGTGGCTTCCTATGTTTTCAGAGCCTAAAATCATAGTGTGGCAGCCTTTGTTGGGACTGTGTGGAGTGACCCTTTCTTCCCTCCGGTGTTCTCAGCCCCGGTCTCGTTTGGAGAGATTGCCGGATAGCTGGGCGTCAGCAGTGGTCAGTCTGGGGACATGCACACGCTTATCAAATGTCATTCCTTTACCTGTGCAACAGATGTCATCTCCCTGCCTGAGGACACGCTCCACCATCTGCCCATCCTAAATCATCAGTCTTGGTTCTCTATTTCGTCAGCTCCAACAATGTACAGACACAGTGTTATTTCTCCATCTTGAAGAAAAATTTTTTTAATGTTTATTTATTTTTGAGAGAGAGAGCATGGGCATGGGAGGGGCAGAGAGAGAGAGGGAGGGAGACACAGAATCTGAAGCAGGCTCCAGGTTCTGAGCTGTCAGCACAGAGCCCAGCACAGGGCTTGAACCCACGAACCGTGAGGTCATGACCTGAGCCAAAATCAGATGCTTAACTGACTGAGCCACCCAGGCGCCCCCTTAAATAAAATTTTTAATTTTTTTCTCTTGACTTACCCACTTCCTCTCCCAGCAGCTGCCTCATTTGTTTACTCTGCTTTGCAGAACTTCTTGAAAAAGTTGTCTGTATTCACTACCTCTGATTTTCCCTTTCTTTTGAAACATTATTTTTCCTCTGGAAGTAATCTCAAAGGTATAACAGGGTTGCGAATATAGTATAAAGAATTTTGTTTTCCCCTGAACCATTTGAAAATAAGTTGTCAACAGCTGCCCCATCACTTCCAAATACTTTAGTGTGTACTTTCTGTAAATAAAAACATTCTTCTACATAATCATAAAGTACAGTCATCAGAATTAGAAAGTTAACATTGATATGTTGCTACTTTCTAATCCTCAGACCTCATTTAAGTATTGCAAATCACCTTAATAATAATAATATCCCTTTTAGCAAAAGAACCTAGTTCAGAATCATGTGTTGCATTTAGTTGTCCTGTCCATAGACTTCCTTCACTTTCATGACCTTGGCACTTTTGAAGATTATGGGCCGTCTATTTTGTGGAATACCACTCAATTTGGGTTTGTCTAGTATTTCTTCATGATTAAATTCAGTTAACAAAACTGGGGCATTGATATAGAATTGATGGGGATATTTGTCTCATTGCATTCTATCAGTGACATGTGATTTCAAATTGTCACTGTGATGTTAACTTTGATTACTTAATTAAGGTGTTATTTTCAAGTTTCTTCATGTAAAGTTCTTCTTTTGTCTTTTGTAGTTCAGCAACATTTGTATTTGGGGGGAGGGACCTTGAGATCTATAACTATCCTACCCCTCAACAAACATTTTATTCTTTTATTAAAAAAATTTTTTTAATGTTCATTTATTTTTAAGGGAGAAAGAGACAAAGTGTGAGCAGGGGAGGGGCACAGAGAGCGATACATAGAATCTGAAGCAGGTTCCAGGCTCTGAGCTGTCAGCACAGAGCCCAGTGTGGGGCTTGAACCCATAAACCACAAAATCGTGACCTGAGCCGAGGTCGGATGCTTAACCGACTGAGCCACCCAGGCGCCCCACAAACATTCTATTTTTAAAAACGTATTTAATTATATTGATATGGACTCATGGTTTCCTCTTTTATTCGGTGGTTTATAATTGCTACTGCCATCATTTATTTTGATGTTTTAATTGACACAGACTGAGAAGCTAGCTACCGTGTCCTTTTGACATGACTCCATCATTGTTTGAGTGCCTCCTTAGTGTTTGGTACAAAAAGATGATGGTGTAGGGGCCTCTTGTTATTTTCTTGCCCCAGCCCTAGAATCATCCTTTCTCCAAGAGCACTAGTTCCTATGAGAATGGTGTTTACAAATGAAACTCTGGATGCTAGGTGTTGTCATTGCTGAAGCGTTTGAGGTGTTGCTACTCTTAGTCCCTCTCAGTGGACGGAGTTAGAGAATACTACACACACACACACACACACACACACACACACACACTTTTACATCTGCATTTCTTTCTTTCTTGTGTATCCATGTATATGTAAGCATGAGTTCACACCGACACCACCAGGTCCTGTCCTACACCACAGTACATTCTAGCTTTTCCACTTCCCGTATTTTTAACTTCCTTCACTGACAGAGAGGGTCCTGGCTCCCCTTGTCCTTATCTGGTCAACTCTCCTGTAGGGAACCAAGGTCCCATATTCCATGGCCTCTCCTCCCAACATGAATGCATTCGCCTCCCACTTGGGCTCCTATGCTCCTATCCCCTGTACAGATGCTCTCCTCACCCTGCGTAAGCTCTGACATCCCACCGTGGGCCTCTGACCTAGTGTGGAGCCCCCCGTGCTTAGTCCCACCAATCTCTTTAAGACTGAACTGTTCATGAAGGAGGAGGAGGCCCCATTTGCTCTTTTTTTTTTTTCATTATTGTTTTAGAGAGAAAGAGCACGAGTGGTAGGAGTGATGGAAGGAGAGAAGAGAATCTTAAGCAGGCTCCACACTCAGTGCAGAGCCCAACATGGGGCTCGATCCCACAACCCTGAGATCATGACCTGAGCCAAAATCAAGAGTCAGGTGCTCAACTGACTGAGCCACCCACGTGCCCCCCAGTTTGCTCTTCAACCTGTTCAGTGAGACTTTCACTCCCACCATTCTCTTAAACCTTCTCTCACCAAGGTTGCTGAGGGCTGCAGTTGGCTAAATCTAACTAAGTCAATTCTCAGTTTCATCGGACGTGGCCTACTGGTAGCATTTGACATGGTTAATGATTCCTTATGCCTTGAAGCATTTTCTTCAGCATTTGGCTCTCAGCAGCCCCCACTTTCACAGGCTACTCCATCTAAATTCCCTTTCCTGGCTCTGCTTGAGCTCCCCAGCTTCTTACATTGAAGTGTCCCGGGGTTCAGTCCTTGTCCCTCTCTTTTCTATCTAAACATGCTCTCTTGATGATCTTATTCCTTCCCAAGGCTTTATCCACCATCTGTAGGGCCCTGACTCCCAAATTTATAGCTCTCATCTACATCTCTCTCAAACTCCAGCACTGTATATCCCACTGATAGCATTTTAATTTCAAACCGAACCTGTATTCTTGATCTCACCCCCAAAACTTCTCTCCCTGCAGCTTTCACCAGCTGAAATGAGAACAGCTTCGTCTTTCTACTTGTTCAGTCCCACAACTTTAAGAATTATCCTTACCAGTTCTTTTGCATTCACACCCTATCTCCAGTCTGTCATAAATTCCTGGTGAGTCTACATTCAAATACCGTTTATCTAGAATTATATTACTTCACACCACTTCTGAACCACTGCCACCTCTCTCTTAGATTACAGTGGTAGACTCCAGGGCAATCTCTGCTTCCTCCCTTGACTCCCCAAAAGTACTCCGTGTTCTCCACACCAGCATTCTGAGTGCTCCTTTCCAGTGCAAGTCAGTGCCTCCCCTTCTTTCTGTAAGTTTTTACCCAAAGATTAATTACCTTCTCAATTGAGCCCAACTATTGTAATCTGTTCCCCACCCCCACTGCACACACCCACATTCATAATCTCTTTTACCCTGCTTTACTTTCCATTTCCTTATAAAATTTACTACCTTCTAACATTCTCTCTAACTACAATAGTTTCTTTTCTGTTCTCTCACTCAAATTCTATATACGCAATTATATATAGAATTCTCCCACTCAAATACTATATAAGCAATTTCTTTATGCTGTATATTGGTATAGTTTGATTCATGTTGCTTCATTTGAGGTTTTCTGGGTTACTTGAACCTGTGGACTTGTTGTTTTCATCAGCCATTATGTCTCTTTCAGCCACTATGGCTTCAGATATTGTTTCTTCCTTCTTCTCCACCCACAACTTATCTCCTCTCCTTTCGAGACCCCCATTACATGTGTATTCAGGCCCTTCAAGTTGTCTTCTAGCTTAATATTTTGTGTTCATATTTTATCAGCCTATTTTCTCTCTGTACTTAATTTTGGGGAGTTCCTATTGTCGTTTTCAAATTCACTCATCTTTTCTTCTGCAGTGTCTAAATCTACTGTTAATTCCATCCAATGTATTTTTTTTTTTTTTATCTCCAGAGATGTGATTTGGGTCTTTTAAATATCTTCCATGTCTCTTTCTATCATGTTTTGCTTTCTTCTATGTTCTTGATTGTATGGACAATATTTAAAATAGCTATTTTAACAACAAACCTCCTTATCTATTAATTTTATCATCTGTGTCAATTCTGGGTCTTTTTCTTTGGATTAATTTTTCTCCTTATAAGGGAGAGATTTTTTTCACACTTAATTACATGCCTGATTTTTTTTTATCAGATTCTAGACATTGTGGCATACTGGAATTTTTTTGTATTCCCTTTAATATTTGGGGGTTTTGTTCTCTAGTGCAATTAAGTTACTTAGAAGCATTTGATCTATTCAAGGCTTACTTTTGAACATTGGCAGGTGGGTCCACAACAGCCTTTAACCTAGGCCGATTTGGTACCCCTTCTGAAGCAATACCCTTTTTAGGACTCTGGTCAATCCCCCATCTGTTATGAGATCGTGGAGGCACAAACTTTTCCAGCCCTGCGTGATCACCAGGGATTATTCAGTTGATCCTTTCTGAATTTTTTTGTACAGCTTCAAGCAGTTTTCTCCCACATATGTGCTGATCAGTATTCAGCTAATGACTCAAAAGGAATCCTCTGGAAACCTCCAGAGCTCACGCTTTCTGTCTCCCTCTCATTCTGTGTCTGTGTAGCACTTTATTCTCTGTTACTCTCTCTTCAACTCAGGGAGATCCCTGAACTCTGTTTGGGTAGCCCTTCCCTATGCCATGGCCTAAAAACAGTTTTCCCTTTTTTTTTTTTTAAACATTGACTTTTGAGAGAGAGAGAGAGAGAGAGCAAGTGGGGGAGGGGGAAGAGGGGGAGTGGACAGAGGCTCTGAAGCAGACTCTGTGCTAACAGCAGAGAGCCTGATGTGGGGTTCAAAATTATGACCTGTGAGATCATGACCTGAGCCGAAGTCGGATGCTTAACCAACTGAACCACCCAGGGACCCCTTTTTTAAACAGTCAACTGGGACAATCACGGGGCTTATCTTATCTCCCTTTTCTCACGGGTCACTGTCCTGTCCTACCTGTTGCCTGACATTTAAAAACTACTTGTTCATATATTTCCAGTTTAATTAGTGTGTGTTTTTTCATCTGAGTCTGAATTAGAAGCCTAGAATATTGCATAAGTTCCACAAGGACAGGAATCTTTGTATATTTTGTTCCTTTATTATCCCAAATATCCAGACCTATGCCCGGCAAATTAGGTACTCAGTAAATAAATATTAGTTGAATAGAATATTTATTGAGTAAGATTGTTTGAGAACTCCTTCAGCAGTTATCTGAGTGTCTACTTTGTGTCTGCCACTGATTATACAGTGGATAAAGCAGATACAGTTTCTGCCTTCATAGAGCATAGTGCCTAAAAAGAAAGACATACATCAAACAGCAAATAAATAAACGACGCTTGTCATTATAAATTGTGAGAAACGTTTTTCTGTAAATGGAAAGAAAGGGTGCTCTGAAAGAACATGATGAGGGAAGTCATTATTGGATGAAGCGGTCAGTAAAGACTCTGCAAAGAGGCAATATTTCAGCTGACTCCTAAAGGAAGAGAAGAAACCAGCCTATGGAGAAAATGGGGAAAAAAATACTCCGGGGAGTTGTATAAATGAAGCTCTAAGGCATAAGAGAACTTGGAGCTTCCACAAAATTAGTGAAGGCTTGTGTGGGGAAGGGAAGGAGGCCACACACAAAATTGGAAAGATGGGCAGGCCCAAAGCATGCAAGCTTCACAGGCTGTTTTAAGATGTTTTTGTTCTCTACAAAGTAGAATGACAAACTATGAGAGGTTTTGACTAAGAGCATGATATGAGCCCATTTATATTTTTAAATTAACTTCCTAGCCGTAGTATGGAAAATGCTACTCTTGGCACAGTAGTCAAAGCAGGGAATTCATTTAGAACTGAGATTCTTCAACTTTTCTGCCTTAGACCTGTTTGGTAGCTTACTGAAGCATATGGTCCCCTCTTCAGAATGTTTTCAAATTACAAAGGAAAGTAATCCTATTGAAATACAGTTTATCAGAATATTTTTTAGAAAAAAACATTTGTGATAAAGTTATATATGTACTCCTTTATTAACTGATTATATAAGATCTCATAGTGGGTCTATAATTATGAGGTAGATGAACATAAATGAAATGTTCAGATGTTTGCAATAGCTAGTAATGTGATGGAAAATATCTGATTTCTATGGGGAACCAAGTCAGAGGGCTAATGCTACTGTTGTGTGTTGTCTACCTCTGGGAATGAAATAAAAAGAAATACTAAATGAAATGGAAGATGCTAAATTTCCATTTGAGGTTGGTGAAGATAAAGATGTAATTTTTCTTATTAAAGTTCACAGACCACCCCCTGAATTCTATCTGTTGAGTCTGTATTCATCTGTTTGAGCTGCTGTAATGCAATACCATAGACTGGGTGGCTTATAAACAACAGAATTTTTTTCTCATGGTTCTGGAGACTGGGAAGTCCAACATCAAAGCACTGGCAGATTCCATGTCTGATGAGAGCCTGCTTCCTGGTTCATAGATGGCAGACTTTGCACTAGGTTCTCACATGTTAGAAGGGGTGAGGGAACTCTAGAATCTCTCTCATGTGAGCACTAACTCCATGCATGAGAACTCCAGATTCCGTGACATTGGGAATTAAGTTTCAACATATACATCTTGGAGGACACAAACATTCAGTTTATAGTAGACCCTTTGGGAAACCCAAATTAATCACTTTTTGTTTAAGAGGTTATTTCTGGAAACGTGGAGAAAGAATATGGAGGCTTGAATTAGAGCAGTCACAATAGCAATAAGGAAACAAATTTGAGATATTTTCGGAGGAATAATCAACAAGACAGAAAAGAGAGAGATTGCCTGTGGTTACTGGGAAAGTTTTCATGGAAGTAGGCCTAAAGGTATTTAATGGAAAAGACAGGGTAGGCAAAATCTTGGCAGGGATAGTCAGAAAGCAAGAAGACTTTCCAGGCAGACTATTTTTGCTGTGACTCATTTTAAGTAAGGGATAAGGATGACACTATGCATTCTAAAGGAAGAGTATTCATAGGATTAAGTCAGAAACACTGAGACTCACTACTCAGCCACCCATGAGCTGTGAGACCTAAGACAAACAACTACCTAATGAAGCCTCAAATTCACATATTTCAGATGGGGATAATAATAGCTTGTGACTCATAATGTTGTTGTAAGTATTAAATAAGATACTGTATGTAAAGTGGTTAGCACATTTCTAACACATAGCAAGAGAAGATAAATAATAGCAATTATTCTCATTCCTGCTAGGATTCTGACAATGTGTGGGACTATCACCCACAGGAAATTGCAATCTGGTTAAGGAAACCAGATAAAACCCGTAAAATATTTTTAAAAAGAAACCATTCAGAATCAAGTGGTCAAATATAAGACATATGCAACACGTAAGCTTAATTTTTCTCAATGTAGCACTTTTTGTTTAATAAAAAGATTTTGAAAACCTCTGCTTCACACAGGCATACCTTGTTTTATCGTGCATTTTTATTGCATTTCTCAGATACTGCAGTTTTTTGTTGGTTCTTTTTTGTGTTTTTTTACAGACTGAAGGTTTCTGGCAGCCCTGCCTTGAGCAAGTCTATTTGTGTCATTTTTCCAACAGCGTTTGCTCACTTCACGTCTCTGTGTCACATTTTGGTAATTCTTGCAATATTCCAAGCTTTTCCATCATTATTATATTTGCTGTGGTGATCTGTGATCAGTGACTATGACTTGCTACAAGCTCAGATGACGGTTAGCATTTTTTAGCATGAGTATTTTTTACTTAAAGTATGTTCGCTGTTTTCTTAGGCATAAAGCCACTACACACTTATAGACTACAGGATAGTGTAAACATAACTTTTATACACCCTGGGAAACCAGAATATTCATTTGACTCGCTTTATTGTGGTATCCACTTTATTGCAGTGGTCTGGTATGAAACCTGCAATATCTCTGAGGCATGCCTGTATTTGTATGTGAACATTGCAGAATAGGGATGGTGCTGGATCTCTTCTTAACAAGTGAGTTTTAGATACGCCTGTTGCCTAGTCATTGCTGCCTGCAGCTGAGCTCCTGTTTGGGGTAATAATGACCATGGCTCAAACAAGTAAAAGGCACACACACACAGTGATTGAGATTCAGTCTGAAAGTCTGTCCTTTGCTTTCATTTAGAGGAGCTAAGAGAAGAACAAGTTGTTTCCTTTCATTCTATCATAATAGCATTTCATGAAGATGCACAAAGAATTTCAATTTCAACCTTTGGAACTAGCCTTGCATTTGAGTAGCTTCTATGTGGATAGCTGTGGCTTAATGGCAAAGCATCAGGTTCAGTTCTTTTTCTGCCATGTGCTTTGCTATATGACATTGGAAAACTCAAGCAATCTGCTGAGCCTTAATTTTTCACTTATGAAAGGACAATAACGCTTCTTACCTCGGGATAATTGTGTAGATCAACAGGGAAAACGCAATGTCTAAAACATAGTAGGAGCATAATAAAAATCTTTTTATAAGCAATGTAATATCAATTAAAGAGCAACGCTTTAAGCCAAAACCTGTAACAAGAGACAACGGTCATTATATAATGATGAAGGGGGTCAATCATTAACAGGATATAACCATCATAAACCTATACAACGTTAGAGCACCTAAATATATTGAGCAAATATTACCAGACCTGATGAGAGAAATAAACAACAATAAAATAATAGTAGCGGGCTTTAGCAGCCCACTTTCAAAAATGCATAACTCACCCAGACAAAAAATTCATAAGGAAATGTTGGACTTGAACTATACTTTAGACTAAATGGATCTAATAGACATATACAGAACATTCCATCCAACAGCAGCAGAATACATGTTCTTCTTAAGTGTACATGTTACAATCTCTAAGACAGGACAAATAATAGGTCACAAAATAAGCCTTGGCCAATTTAAGAAGACTGAAATTATAAAAAGAATCTTTTCCAACCACAATGGTATGAAACTACAAATCAATAACAGGAGGAAAACTGGGTAATTCGCACATATGTGGAAGTTAACACACTCCCGAACAGCAAACCGATGTATCGAAGAAGAAATCAGAAGGTTAATAAAAAAATATCTTGAAATGAAAAAAAAAAAAAAAGGAAATACAATATCCCTAAACTTACGAGATACAGCAAAAGCAGTTCCAAGAGGGAAGTTTATAGCAACATGTAAAACAAACAAAACAACAACAACAACAAAAAGATCCTAAATAACCTAAACTTAAACTTCAAGGAATTTTTTAAAAAGAACAAATTAAGCCTAAAGTTAGCAGAAGGAAGGAAATAACAAAGATAAGAGCAAGAAATGAATGAAATAGAGACCAGAGAAACAATAGGAAAGATCAGTGAAACTAATAGCTAGTTTTTAAAAGATGAGTAAAGCTGACAAACCCTTCACTAGACTAAGAAAAGAAAGAGAAGGCTCAAATAAAATTAGAAATGAAAGAAGGCATTGCAACTCATACCACAGAAACACAAAGGATCATAAGAGACTACTATGAAAAAAATTATATGCCAACAAATTGGAAACCTAGAAGAACTGGATAAATTACTGGAAACATACCACCTTCCAAGACTAAATCATAAAGAAATAGAAAATCTGAACAGACCAATAAAGAGTAAGGAGATTGAATCAGTAACCAAAAACCTCCCAACAAGGAAAAGCCCAAGACCAGATGATTTCCCTGATTAATCCTACCAGACATTTAAAGAATTTATGCTGATCCTTCCCAAACTCTTCCAAAATTGAAAATTGGGAGGGAATACTCCCAAACTCATTTGAAAAGGCCACCATTACCCTGCTACCAAAGCTAGATAAAATACTACAAGATAAGAAAATTACAGGCCAGTATCCCTGGTGAATAGATGCAAAACTTCTGTACCAAATATTATCAAACCAAATTCAACAGCATATTAAAAGGATCACACACAATGGGGCGCCTGGGTGGCTCATTCGGTTAAGCAGCCGACTTTGGCTCAGGTCATGATTTCGTGGTCCGTGGGTTTGAGCCCCGCATCAGGCTCTGTGCTGACAGCTCAAAGCCTGGAGCCTGTTTCAGATTCTGTGTCTCCCTCTCTCTGATCCTCCCCCGTTCATGCTCTGTCTCTCTCTGTCTCAAAAATAAATAAACGTTAAAAAAAAATTAAAAAAAAAAAAAGGATCACACACTGCAGTTAAGGATTTATCCCGGAATGCAAGGATGGTGCAACAAATCAATATATGTGACACATCACATTAGCAGAATGAGAGATGAAAATCATATGATCATCTCAATAGAGGCAGAAAAAGCATTTAACAAATACAACATCCTTTCAGGATTAAAACTCAACAGATTGGGTATAGAAGGAATGTACCTCAACATGATAAAGGTCATATATGACAAGCCCAAAGCTAACATCATCCTCAGTGATGAAAGACTGACAGCTTTTCTTCTAAGGTCAGGAACAAAACAAGGGTTTTCACTCTCACCACTCCTATTCAACATGGTACTGAAGTCCTAGCCAGAGCAGTCAGGCAGGAAATAGAAATGAAAGGTATCCAAATCAGAAAGGAAGAAGTAAAATTGTCTCCATTGGAAGATGATATGATCTCAGATAAAGAAAATTTCTAAAGATCTCACACACAGAAAACTGTTAGAACTAATCAACTTGCTAAGCAGTAAAGTAGCAAGATACAAAATCAGCATACAGATATCCATTGTGTTTTTATACAAAACATTGAAATAGCAGAAAAAGAAATAAAGAAAATTATTCACAAGAGCATCAAAAACAATAAGATATTTAGGAATAAATTTACCCAAGAATGTGAAGGAGCTGTACACTGAAAACTAAGACTTCAATGAAAGAAATTGAAGACACGAATAAATGGAAAGATAGTCTATGTGCATAGATCAGAAGAATTAATATTGTTGAAATGTCCATACTACCCCAAACCATCTGAAGATTCAGTGCAATCCTTATCAAAATTCCAATGTCATTTTTCATAGAAATATAAAAAAAATCATAAAATTCATAATGAAGCACAAAAGACCCTGAACAGCCAAAGCAATCCTAAGAAGAATAAAGCTGGAGGCATCATGCTTCCTGATTTCAAACTGTTACAAAGCTATAGTAATCAAAACAGTATGGCATAAAAATAGACACACAGACCAATGGAACTAAATAAAGAGCCAAGAAATAAACCCTACTATATACCATCAACTAACATTTGACAAGGGAGCTAAGAATACTTAATAGGGAAAAGATCATCTTTTCAATAAATGGTGTTGGGAAGATTGAATAATCACATGCAAAAGAATGAAACTATTGTGTTGAGCACTGAGTGTTATATGCAAGTAATGAATCACTAAATTCTACTCCTGAAAACAATATTTCATAGCGGCTAAGCTCGTTGACATTGGTCTTGACAATGATTTCTTAAATACAACACCAAAAATACATGCCACAAAAGCAAAAATAAGTAAGAAGGTCTACATGAAACTAAAAAGGTTCTGCCCAGCAAAAGAAACCATCAACAAAATGAAAAGGCAACCTATGGAATAGGAGAAAATATTTGCAAACCATACACATGGGAAGGGGTTGATATCCAAAGTATATAAAGAACTCAAAGAAGGGGGGAAATCTGATTTAAAAATGGGCAGAGGAACTGAGCAGACATTTTTCCAGAGAAGACATATGAATGGCCAACAGGTATGTGAAAAGATGTTCAACATCACTAATCAGGGGAATGCAAATCAAAAGCACAATGAGATATCACTTAACACCTGTTAGAGTGGCTATTATCAAAAAGACAAGTGATAATATGTGTTGGTTAAGAAGTGGAGAAAGCGAGGGGCGCCTGGGTGGCTCAGTCGGTTAAGCGTCCGACTTCGGCTCAGGTCATGATCTCGCGGTCCGTGAGTTTGAGCCCCGCGTCAGGCTCTGGGCTGATGTCTCAGAGCCTGGAGCCTGCTTCCGATTCTGTGTCTTTCTCTCTCTCTGCCCCTCCCCCGTTCATGCTCTGTCTCTCTCTGTCCCAAAAATAAATAAACGTTAAAAAAAAATTTTTTTTAAAAAGAAGTGGAGAAAGCAGAACCCTTATTTGCTTTTGGTGGGAATGTATAATGGTGCAGCCATTACAGAAAACAGTATGGAGGGTCCTCAAAAAATTAAAAGTATATATATCCACGGGAAATGAAATCAGGATTCCAAAGAGTGATCTGCACTTCATTGCAATAGTCAAGTTATGGAAACAACCTAAGTGTTCATCCATGGATGAATGGATCAAGAAGATGTGTTATATACATACAATGGAGAATTATTCAGCTATGAGAAAAAAGGAAATCTGGCCATTTGTGATAATATGATGGGCCTTAAAGGAACTATGTTAAGTGAGATAAGTCAGAGAAAGACAAACACTGTATATCACTTACATGTGAAAACTAAAAAAATCTAAGTCACAGAAACAGAATGGAATGGTGGTTGCCAGGGGCTGGATGGTGAGGGAAATGGGGAGATGTTGGTCAAAGGCTATAAACTTCCAGTTATAAGATGAATAAATTCTGGTGATTGAATGTACAGCAGGGTGACACAGTTAACAATAGTATACTGGATACTTGAAAGTTGCTAAAAGAGTAGATCTTAAATGCTCTCACCACACACATACAAAAAAAGGTAATTACGTGAGGTGACAGAGGTAGTAATTATCCTTCTGTAGTTATAATTTCACAGTATAGTCGTGTATCAAACAATTACAATGTACACTTTAAAGTTATACATCGTATATAAATTATATCTCGATAAAGCTGGGAAAAAGGTAAATAAGAGATTATTTAAAATTTTTAAAAAAGGTGAGACTGACTCTGACACAAATATACTCTACTGCATTGAATAGTGTCCCCTAAACCTATCTGGAACCTTAGAATGTGGTCTTATTGGGAAGTAGGATATTTGAAGACGTAATCAAGGAAAGATGAGTTCAAGCTAGATTAGGGTCGACCCTAATCCAGTGATTGGTAGGTAGGAAATGGGGGCATAGACGAAGAGAGGAATACCGTGGGAAGACAGAGACACACAAGAGAGAAGGCCATGGAGAGATGTGGGTAGAGTTTGGAGCGATGCATTTACAAGTCAAGAGACACTGAGGACTGCCAGAAACCACCAGCACTAGCTAAGAAGCATGGAACAGATGCTCCTTGGGCCTCCATTGGGAACCACCAACCCTGCTGACACCTTGATTTTGAACTTCCAGTCTCTAACACTAAGTGCCAGAGAATAAATTTCCGTTGTTTTAAGTCACCTAGTTGGTGGCAATTTATTAAGGCAGACTGAAGAAACTAATGCACATACCAATTCCTATACCTCTTTATATCAGTCCGGGTAGACCAGGTTTTGTCGCAATAACAAAAGGTCCTCTCCTCCCATTCTTGGGGGTTACGACAACAAAGGGGGTTACAACAAACATTCTTGGGGGTTATGTTGGTGGATATTCCCACCACATATCCTTTACAGATCAGCTGCCACTCCACACCATGTCACTTTCATCAGGGATCCTGGCAGTCACAGCATCCTCTATCCAGAATATTGCCTCTGTCTGGTGTGTGATGAAAGGAACAGACAGTCCAAAAATTCAAAGCTTTGTGGAGTTAGATGACGAAACCAGCAAACCATAAAATTGAAAGGCCTTTAAGTAGCAAAGCTGTAATCAACTTGGCCATAAGGCAAGGAACAAATCCAGGGTATGGCCACTATGCCTTTCGTTAAAACCTCTGAATCAATTAAGGTGGTTCGCAGTAAATTGCTTCATGTGGACAAACTGGCAGAGAGAAAGCATATGGCAGACTATGCACTGGTTCTTGATGCTTCGGCCCTAAAGTGACCGACATCACTTCTCTCACATCTCATTGGCTAGAGCAAGTCTGCTGTCGTTGGGTGGGTGTGTATAATCTACCTGTAAGGTGGGCCAGTGAATCTGTTTAGCAATAATAGACTCCATCCCACTCTTACAGAGGATTATCCTTTCAGTAGTCACTTTGAAAGGCTATTCTAGTAGTACAGTGATATTGAAAAATCTTTTGGAGTGATCTCTAGAGCAAGTATATTATGTCCTGTAAGAAACCAACTCTTAACTTCATGGTTTTTGAGCCCAAATACCATTCCTCAGGTGGATCATCCACCTAGTCCCCAGATGTGGTTATAAATGACCTTTAGTTTATTTTACCAAATGAAGTCCACCCTGAAGTAGTGAAAATTTGCCATTGTCGAGACTGGTCGAAAGAAGGTAGTCCAGACAATTCCCAAGAAGAAGCTACAGAAATGTGAGAAATAACAGTATCGCTGAAATCAATGACCAGCCTTGTAATGGGACTCCCTCAAGGATACAGTGCTCTATTGAAGGAATAATATATATTTATCAGATATATACATAATTATATATGTATAAGAACATATAATATAGAATATGTAAAAATATAAGAATACGTAAAGTTATGTGCATTTTTTGTGTTTGTGCACATCCTGCTGTGTTTGTTTAAAAAGGAAATGAACAAGCCTTTCTGCATTCTAACACAGTTCCCGAAGCAAGAAGGCACAACTATGAAATGGTAATAATGTCTAGCCTGGATGGAAAGCCTACATGTGCCAGGCACTACGTAAATTGTGTGGATTAACTCACTTAACCCTTGCAGCCAGGGCTGGGACTATGATGAGGCACCTAGTAAGGTACCTGAGGCACAAGTCTCAGGACACCTCCACTGTCAGGGCTGTGCGCATGCAGGGTTGATCCTCACATGACCTTAGCAGTGAGCACCCCATCCCGTTTGTGCCCTAAGGGCCTCACTCGCCTGGGCCTACTCCCGGGACTGCTGGAGACAGTCCTGAGAGGTCATGATCACCAACTCCCTTCTTTGCAGACCGGGAAACGGAGCCTATGGAGGTTGAGCACCCGCCTGTCTTTCACACGAGCTGGTGAGCAGTGCAGCATGGAGTTGAGCCCAAATCCTTCCGGGCAGCTGGACTCTGAAGTCTGGGCCTTGACTGATGGAAGCCATGGATGCTTCTGCCGATGCCGCGTCTAAACATCCGGTTGTTTTTTGTCCTCCTTTCCAGGTATCCAAGGCGGCTGCAGACTTGATGGCCTACTGTGAGGCCCATGCCAAGGAAGACCCCCTGCTGACCCCCGTCCCGGCTTCAGAAAACCCATTTAGGGAGAAGAAGTTTTTCTGCGCCATCCTTTAAGCCTTCGTGAAGAGCCTGAAGAGCCGCCGGGCTCCTGGGACACTGATGTAGAGTTCTTAGCAAAGTGGGCGCCTTTCTAGTCCACAGCATTTAAAGAGAGGGAGGAGAACCATCCTGGAAACTCCAGGCTATGCATGTTTAAAGAACTGGTCCCCTTTATGAGAATGATCGCCAAACCACATCCCAAGTTAAGAGATCTGATATCTGCAGAACTGCCTGGAGGAGGGGAATCTGTAAAGATAAAATCCGCGTCATTTCTTTTCTGCTATCCCTCCCCACACCTTATGTTTCTGCTTCATATTTAAAAAAAAAATCAAAACAGACAGCCGTACTGAGCTAAGATGTGTATGACCTTCTTGGAATGAATATTGCCTTTAGCATACCCTTTGATAAGCTGAATTGTCCAGTGTAGCCGCAGTTTGGTTTTATGGCATTGATGTTTAGTCTTTGTGCCTTTTTCTTTTCTCCTTCCCCCATACCTCTCCTTCCACCCCTTCCCATTAGAGTAGTACAAAGATAAGACTGGACTTGTCCGTAAGACTGAACTCCAAGGATGAGAACCCAAACATGTAGGGAGATGTTCCCCGTGGTTTATCCTCATGGTAATAACAACAAAAAAACGCCGGTTGTCTGTGTTCTCTTATCACAATTCCTAACATTTGTACATGATAGCTTTGATTCTGCAAGTAAAAGTAAATCATGTGTTGTGACTGGTGCTTTCATATATTTGTGACAATTTTTGAGTGATACTGCATGAAAATGTCCCTATGTTACATCCATTCAGAAGGTTTGTTGTTTCACTCTGAAGTTTGGAACAGGAACGCGAGAGGAGAAAAGCTGGAGAAGAAAAATCTCAGTCTCTTGAAAACTGAGATCACTTCAGCGCCTTAGCCATGCCTAAAATACCTCTGAGTTCACAGTGGCGTATACGCCTCTTCGACGTATTTTCCAGAATCCAAAGCAGTTTGGTTGTGTCCAGGATCCAGGACAGCACAGGAACCACTGAACAGGACAGGGAAGGATTCAGCATCAGTTGGGAGGTGCTTTTGTTAGAGTAAGGGCAAATTTCATCTTTCCCTGAATTGTGGAAATTCTAGATTCAAGAACACTTTCTGTTTGTTCAAGTACCAGGAGAAATAAACCTGGATGGCTCCAGAGAAGACCCATTCTCAGCATCCTGGCTGTTCACTGCCAGGGAGAAGGGGGCAGGTGCGGCCCCCTCAGCCAGCAACATCACAAAGGTTCTGGCTCTTTTTTGCCACTGAGATGGTCTTTGCTTTTCACTGAGCAGATTTTTCAGTAGAACCTTTTCTGGTTTTGTTTTCCATCTTGTTTGTTAGAGTCTCTCAGTCTTTATTTACAACTTCCTGGCAGCTAGAGCCCTCTTTTCCCAAGAGATGATCTTGAAAGTGATTTTTCCTTACAGCTCTAGCCTTCATCAGTAATGGAAGGTCCTGGAAGCCTGCATCACTTTTTTTCTGTGCCATTCCCAGGCAAAAGAGGACCTCTCTTACATCTCACTGTTTACTTTGGTGTCACGAAAACCATTTCCAAATTCATTCTATTCTCTTTCCATTCTCTTCCTTCTATTAAAAAAAAAAAAAAGGAAAGGAAGGAAAAAAGATGTAAAAGCTTAATATGCCAAGGACAGGTTTTGAGAGAGTAAATATTTTCCTTAGCTCCTTTTATGGGCATGATGGTAAAAGAATAAGTACATCCAATTAAAGCTCACGCCTGGGGCCAGGAAAAGGGAATGCTGAAACATTTGCAAAAGGTATGAATGTACTTCTGTAACCAGATACTGCTGTTCAAACCCTGGGGTGTTGTTACAATCAGTGAGACACTAATGCAGATACAGTGGGAAGACCTTGGCAGAGTAGTTGTTAAACTACATGCCATATTGTACCATTAGCTTAGTATTACCGTGGAATCAACTAAAACCGTATCCCATTTTCAAAATTAGTCAAAACATGAATTGGCCATGCAGTCACACAAAAACAACTGTAAATGAAGCACCTCTGGGTGGTGATTAAGGTGTCATTGCGAGACCCCAAGGATTTTCATGATCCACATCATTTATGTTTCTTAGAGGGGCTCTTTATATTTTTATGTGAATCTAGATCTTTGGAGCAGTTAAGATGGAACTAAAACTTGAAGGAGGCACCATAATACGGCTCTGGTAATTAGAAAAGTTAAGGCAGTTCCAAAGTGCGTGTGACCTTGTTTACAAAAGAAGAGAGAAGGCAGAGAACACACAGCCCATCTGAAATTACGTTTAAGGAAAGTGTTTTGGCTTTGTCGTACCTTCATGTCCTATCGTATGGAATTATACTACCAGAGTCTTTATATGCGTTTTTGCTTATTGGTATTTTTACTTGTTAAGGGGAAAAGAAATCTTTTGATGACTTATACCTCTAAAGAGCTTTAATTCTGTTAGAAGTTCACCAATCATTTCCACCAGCATGACTTTATCTTAAGGAATAACCAATAGGAAAACTTAATTATTCAAGGCCCTAATATCTGCATATAATGTATTGGATAGTAATGAGAATCTGCCATGCAGTTAATTTAAACAGTAACAATAACCCTCATATTTAGGGGAAAAAATATCTTGTATCATCCTCAATATTCCAATTTCTTTTTTTTTTTTTTTTCGATTTTAAACCAAGTACTATTTAATTTTACTTAGAGGTTGCGAAAAAGTACTTTGATCTGAGGGTAATTTTAATAATAATATTTGAAAGAGATTGCTTACCAAGGAGAAATTAAATCAATTTATCCATATACTCCTATTCACAAATGGGAATTGAGGAAATCAAGCATGCTGTCTTAGAGTTTTGTATTTTTTTTTTAATATTTGCTTTAAGCTGCTCCTGGCAAAGGTGAATTGTTACATATACATTAATATATTCCCAACCCAAGAATGGTTCACATTTTTCCTATATAAGATCTATGGAGTGTGTCTTTCAAAGAGAGGAAAATACAGAAATGTTAAAGAAGGAAAACCTGAATGTGATGTGCACATTTTCATCCCACATGGACAATGTATTTGTTTTAATAAATGGAATTTTCAAATTCACTTCACATGCAGTCACTTTTATTTGAGGGCCCGTGGGCCACCTGGCCCATCGATTTCATGGTTAATTTGAGAAGGATGGTGACATGTAACAGGATGGATGGGGAAATAGAAATCCGTTGGCTTTCTTTAGGATTTTGTTAATAGAGGTGCCCTAAGGAAAGAAAGACTCACGTGAGACTCTTTAAAAGCCTTTCTCCCTGGGTCTCTACATCTTTGGTACAATGCCTGGGGACAGAGAAAGGTGATGGAGAAGAGCCCAGGGCTCCGGCAGGCTGGACCATGAGGACAAACTGTGATTATGCTCTACTGTGCTGTGAGTGCCGCACTGGGATTTTTTTCTTCATACGTGCACACGCATGCACGTGCACACACACACACACACACACACACGCACAAATAAACACAGAGAGTCTGGTCTCCGTAAGTTGTTCACTACTTAAATGGGGTACTGGAGGCCACCTGGGTGGCTCAGCCGGTTAAGTGTCCGACTCTCGATTTCACCTCAGGTCATGATCCCAGGGTCATGGGATGGAGCCCCACGTTGGGCTCTGCACTGAACACACTGCCCCGTGCCTCTCTCAGTGGCTCACGCTCTCACTCTCTAGATTCAGTAGCTCCTCAGAGATATTCTTAGTCAACAAAACCTTCTGTATGTCCCTCAAATTATGCCAGTGACTAGTAGACCCTGTCAGTAACGAAGGAGGTGCTAGATGTCTCAGGACTTGTGCCAGCGACAGCAGCATCTTTAAAACTGATAAAGGGGCCACTTGGAGTGAACGTACTTGTCCACCTACATCACTGTTTCTCAGACAGTGGTCCCTGGACCACCTGCTTCAGAATCACCTGGGATGCCTAGTAAGAAGGCAGACAGTAGGCCGCAACTAAGAATTTCTGGCAGTGGTACTTAAGTACACGTACTCACCTACATGGCATAGTCCGAGGACCATGACTTAAGGACTTACCGACAGCGAGCTTTGCATAATGCCTAAGGAAAGGCGTAAACCAACCAAATCTATGCTCGCTCTTATTCCTACAGCCAAAGGACGTAGCTGTCCAGGAGTCGACATATAACCTGTGGGTGAGAATCTAGGCAGATCCTAGGCATGAGACACCGTGGGGAGGAAGCTGGTGGGTTTTAACTCTGTTCCTGTTTTGTTGAGCCCCCGTGAGAGGATTGCCTTTAGCTCTGGCTCTTTAATAAGCTGGTCACATTGTAGGCAGCACTCACAATCACGTGGGAATCGGAGCTGGGTCAGCTCCAATCCACAAATTGCAAATAATTTGCCAAGGGAAATCCCTTTCCCTTCGGTTCTGCCCCAAATCTACATTTTCTTCTATTTAGAACCAGGAGACTCAGGCAGAATTTATTTTTAATGAAAAGGGTCATGGGCTCCCAGGCCTTTCCTCAGTAAGAACTCCTACTGTTTGTCCCTGCCCTGGGGTGGGGGTGTATCTCCATGCTAAGGTGACAGAAAGACGGTGCCTGGTGCCTTCGTACTGTATCCACAGAGCCCAACCAGCATGAGCTAGAGAAGCAGAACTAGGCCCCAGAGTTCCCATAGGACCTTAGGCAAGTTCTTTAACTTCTCCATGCTATAAAATGACGATGAGAATATCTGCTTCACTAAGTTGTCAAAACCAAATGAAAGAGAGAAGTACAGAGGTTTCCTGAAGGAAGAGGTGATAAAGAGACATTAGACACTGATCGCACAACTTTTGAAGAGAGGGGAAAGTCTAGATGCTTCCTTCTCAGTGCTTGGACTCACATCCTTTCCTCTCAGCCCCCAGAGGTTCAGACCCTCAGTACCTCACATTTGAATTCCTGCCACACTTGCTGGGGTGGCCACGCTGACTCATCTCCTCCCACTCTGAGCCATCCCATTAATTAGGACTCCTTTGGTTCCAAGTGGCAGGAACCTAAATGAAACTGGCTAAATGTAACCGGAGAGCTCAGAAACAGGTCCCACGTCAGGCTCAGCTGGATCCAGGTGCTGAGATGATGTCATCAGGTGTCTTTCTCGTCCTTTGGCCCTGCTTTCCTCTGCATGGGTTTGATTCTCAGACTCCCCCCGCCCACCTTCAGCAACAAGACAGTGTCGGCAGTGTAAGGCTTGCTCTCACCTGGTCAGCAACCACAGAGGAAAGATAGTAACAGCTCCAGCACAAGTCACTGGCTATATCACTGGCAACATTTTCTAAGACTCTCCACTGGCTGGATCTAGTTCGAGATCCCACCCATCCCTGAACCCCAGGATCACTGTACCACAGGGCAAAATAGCAGATCTAAAGGAAATTGAAGTGCTCCCACTAGAAAAAGAAGATTAAAGTCAAAAACACTGATGCCGGTTCGCCTGGGTGGCTCAAGTCGGTTAAGTGTCCAACTCCTGATTTCAGCTCAGGTCGTGATCTTGTGGTTCATGGGATCAAGCATCCCTTTGGGCTCTGCACTGGGCATGGATCCTGCTTGGGATTCTCCCCCACCTCCGCCTCCTGCCCCTCTCCTGCTGACATGCATGGGCTCTCTCTCTGTCTCTCAAAATAAATAAACTTAAAAAAATAAAAAAGGACTGATGCAAACCACATCTTGCCAGATTCATGCATGTAACCTCCAGTTCCTGCACAAAACCCAGAGTGCTCTGGCTCATGATGCTCTTACCAACCCATTAGAAACCACACTCAGCTGCCTGGCTGGCCAGGCCCTGAGGAGTCGAGCCCCACCCTACCAATTTCACCTTGTTTTCTAAGCTTTCTTGTGGTTCATCCTGCAGTTTGCATTTTCAAACCTAACCCCACGTCTTTGTTTATGATGTTATTCCTCTGGAATGCCATTGCTCAACTCCTCAAGTAAATAAATCTCGCTCGCCTTTCAAACCTAGTCTGAATTCCATATTGTCTGTGAATGACTTCAGGAAATACTTACCTCTTTCCTCTCAACTCCTATTGCCCTTGTCATCAGCCTCAAATAATTTAGTATTTGACTGTAGGTGAGGCCTTGTGCTGGGGTAGACACTACGTCCTTCATGGACTTTGTGGTTTTAGTGGAGGAAGGAGACCAGAAAATAGTCAATTACCAATCAGAATGAGAAGGTGTAAACCACAGGGAGCTAAGGGGAGGAGAGAAGAGGAGGTGAGGCTGGAATCCATGGCTTATTATATGAAAATCTTGTCTCTCAGGGTAAACTAACTTCCCTGGGAGTAGAAAACACCAGTTAGGCAGGCCTCGGTGCCTAGCACAGCACTTGGGAAGACGGTAAGTACTCAACAGTGATTATTGATGGATTCGGCATAGCACACAGGTCTGCAGAGAGAAATGGGGCATGGCAGAGGCGTGACTAGTAAAAGCTGGGCTTTCGAGCTTGCCAAAGGCAGCTGAGAAAGCAGCTCCCTGCCGCACAACGGTCAGCAGTTGGCTCTGTGCACAGAACAGTGGACTAAACTGTGCCAACCGGTGCCAACTAGCGTCCCCAGGGCTTCCTTCTCCTCAGTCAGCCCTTGGCCCCAGTGACAGCAGCACTCTCCAAACCAGGAGTGAGATCTAGTGGGCACCGGAGGGCCCAGGAGCCAGATGAATTACACCCCGCGGGCCTGCATCGCCTTAATTTTAGCCCCAGGGGAAGGGTCTTTTCCATTCTCCACTGGGAACACCGTCTTTAAGTTACTGTGTCTACATGTGGCTATTTCAATGTAGACGTAAATTAACTATAATTGAGTAAAATTAAAAATTCAGTTCCTCCGCTACACTAGCCGTGTTTCAAGTGTCCGATAGCCACGTGCAGCTAGCGGCTACTGTATGGGACAGCAGAGATCTAGAACATTTCTCTTGTTGCCAGAAAATGCTATTAGACAGTGTTGCTCAAGAGCTATGGTCAGCAACCTTCATCCCACGCCATACAACTAGCAGAATGTGCCTTATCTATGCACCCAAATTTTGGCAAAAGACACACACATCCGAACAAAAAGGGAGAAAATAAAAGTACCATGATAATCACAATTGGTCACGGGTCGTGGTAAACTATGCAGAAGGGATAGGCTGTGGATTAGGTAGCATTCCTAGAGTCTCCTAAGCCATACCTTTACGTCCATCTCTCTCATTCAAGAAAGTGAAATTATAATAATCATGATGATGAGCATTAAGGAATCTACTCCTGAAATCATTGTTGCACCCTATGCTAACTGACTTGGATGTAAATTAAGCAATAAAAAAATAATAATCATCATGATGATGATAGCCGTAATAGCAGTGGCAGTGGCAATGATCAAGAGAACACTTATTAAGCACTAAACTATGTGCCAGGCACAATGCTAAACATTTTAAGGCACCAGTGGGGTCAATGCTCACAATAAGTCTATGGCATGGATGTCCTTTATCTCCTGTAGCAGATATCATATATGCGTCATATCACTTTGATTTCAGCCACACTTGCAGGGGTTTTATTCTTCCCCAGGGAAATTCATTCCCCCAGGGGGCAATCCTCAACCAATGAGAGATGAGAGTCTGGATTAATGTTACAGGCACCCACCCTCCAGGGGATAATTCTGCGGTACATTTCATACGGTTTCTTAGAGGCTCTCTGTCAGGACTGAGCCTCAATTGTCCAGAATAGTAACCAGCGCAGGAATACACTGTATTGATTTTTCCTCCCTGTCTCACTTTTTTTTTTTCTTACCCATTTCCACTTTCTGAGCTCACCCTCACCACCATGAAACTACATTCATCCAAGGCCTAGACCCAGGCTCTGCTTTGGGGGGGACATTCAAATGAATTCCCCTCCATTTTATGGCCCAGAAATTAGAGATTTGGAAAGGTTGACATTTCCCCAAGTTCCCCTTGCTATCAAGTGGAGATCAAGGATAAGAACTACATCTGTCTTGATTGCAAAATTTAACCCTTAACTACTATCTTATGCAAATTTGAACGTGAGTACTTGAGAAGGAGGCGATTAGAAAGTTCTGAATCAGGGGGCGCCTGGGTGGTTCAGTCGATTGAACATCTGAGGACTTCAGCTCAGGTCAGGATTTCATGGTTTGTGAGTGTGAGCCCCACATTGGGCTCTCTGACTCACGGAGCCTGCTTCCTATCCTCTGTCTCCCTCTCTCTGCCCCTCCTCTGCTTGCACTCTCTCTCAAAAATAAACTTGGAAAAAAAAAACACACACACAAACCCAAGAAAGCAAGTTTTGAATCTGTTCTCATTTGTAGAATAAGTAGATTGTTTGTAAACTTCAAACCTCTGAGTTGCTTTTCTGGAATGAAGAAATCAGTGAACTCTTTCTTTCCTTCACTGTGGTCACTTGGTACCTAGAAAGTGTTCACTTGCACAAAAAATATTTCCTGGTATCGAGGAGCCTGTGCAAGGAAAATCACAATGAGTCTAACAGGGGAAGTCCAAAAAGGTTTTTCGGTTGTTTTTGTTTTGTTTTGTTTTGTTTTGTTTTGTTTTTCAGGTCTTTCAGGAGGGGAAAATCCCCTCCCTTTCCAACTGCTCTTCTAACAACTGCTTCCCTGTAACCTCAGAGTCCAGTGACCCTCCAAGGGTCAGAAGCAGGGTCTGGGTGGCAGCGGAGGTTTCCAGCGACTTTGTTCCAAAAGCATTGATCTGAGGAAAGGATGAGAATCTCAGGACAAAGGCCCTTGCAAATGCAGCTTCAAGATTTCACCCAGAGCTTCTTGGAAAGAAATAAGAATGGTGCTCATTTCCTTTCCCCACCACACCCCCCACCCCATTTCCTGTCCCTCCTTCAGAAATATGCAATATCCCACTGGAGCTTGTCACACAGAGCAACAGATACTGCTGCATTTGCATAAGCACACACAGGAGAAAAAGCTTGCTGTTCCAGACTGTCTGCAAAAGCAAACTGTCGCTTTAAGAAAGGGGTCAGCATGACTCCCTGGTGCGTCCCTTCCTGGGACAAAAATCACTGCTCCTACCTGTGGGCTATCTTGGTTTACTTTACAACAGCGGGTCTCAAAGAGTATTCCAGAACTCTTGAGGGTCCTAAGATCCTTTCCGAGGGTCTGCTAGCTCAAAACTATTTTCATAATAATGCTGTGGTATAATTTGCCTTTTCTACTTTCATTCTCTCCTGAGCCTACAGTGGAGCTTCTAGTGCCTACGTGATACTGACGACTGACGGCTGATGTCACAGCAGATTGGATGCAAATGCACATGAGAGCCCAGCACTCTCTTGTTAAGCCCAACAGTAAGAGAATTTACAAAAATGTAAAACAATGCCACTTGCCTCTGTGTATTTTTTGGTTTGGGAACACATAGTTATATTTTATAAAAATATGTTATTTATATTAACATGTAATGGGTTTGCTGTTACTTCAACGAATTAATAAGTGCATTATTTTTAAAAATTTGTTTCGATTTCCAATACGACAAATAGCAATAGATATAACCCACATAAGCCAAAGCCTTAATAATTTGAAGGTGTTCTCAATAATTTTATTTTATTTTTATTATTTTTTTTAATGCTTATTTATTTTTGAGAGAGAGATGGAGCATGAGCAGGGGAGGGGTAGAGAGAGAGGGAAACACAGAATCCAAAGCAGGCTCCAGGCTCCAAGCTGTCAGCACAGAGCCCGACGCAGGGCTCGAACTCATTAAGCCAAGAGACCATGACCTGAGCCGAAGTCAGCTGCTTAATTGACTGAGCCACCCAGGTGCCCCAAGGGTGTTCTCAATAATTTTCAAAGTGGAAAGAGGTCCTTGGGTCATAAAGTTTGAAAACTGCTTTGTGAACAGTTTTCTCTTCCACCCCCTATTTTGCAGATGGGGAAATGTGTCATTCAAAATCTTATAGCTATTTAGTGTCAGAGTCATGAGTAGAACATAAGAAAAGATGACTCTAAAGGGCAAGACAGAAATGTTTTAGGTTGTCCCCTAGGAGACTGTTCAAATGTTTTCTAAAAAGACATTCCTGAATTCAGTTTCACAATGAGTGTCTTAAGAGATCATTTTCCGCTAAAAAAAAGGTTTAAAAAAATCATGGTTCTCTCACAGGTGTAAAATAAGCACATGTTGAAGATTTTATTTAATTCCTTATTGTTAAGGAAATCAGGTAGATGTTACAACTGGTTCAAAACAGAGGTCAAAAAGCAGACACATTTATAGAACAGGAACACTGAAATGAATTTGCAAATGGTATAAAACCGTCTTCTTTTACATGGGGAGAGAGAAGCCAGTTGAACCTCCACTAGACGGAATGTAGTTGCCTATCTAAAGTGGGAAGTATTTCACATAGCTCTCAGTTATCTATAACTCACAGAGTTATAAAACAGCTCAAAGGCAAGAAAAGGTGCCGAGCCCCCATGGAAATGGAACCAGACAACTAGGAAGAGTGTGCCCTAAGCAATGCATAGCTTTCCATCCCGGAACAGGTGTTGCCCCACAACTGAGGCCCTATTTAGGTGCCAGGCATTGACTCAACTTAGGGAGTCAGAAAAAGAGGAACTCAGTGTGTGCCCTGCTCTTGAGATCTCACAATCCATTTGTGTTACCCTATTCTTTCTATACACTGAATGTTTGTGTCCCCCCAAATCCACATGTTGAAATCTTAACCCCCACAACGTGATGGTATTTGACGGCAGGGACTTTAAAAGGTGATTTGGTGATGAGAGTGAGCCCTTATGAATGGGATTAGTGCCTTTATAAGAGAGACTTCAGAGCGATTCCTCATTCCTTCCACCATGTGAGGACACAGAGAAAAGACAGCTGTCTATGAACCAGGAAGCAGGTCCTCACCAGACACCCGATCTCCCAGCACCTTGATCTTGGACTTCCCAGCCTTCAGAACTGTGAACAATAAATTTCTGTTATTTCTAATCTACCCAGTCTATGGTATCCAGCCATATGGACTACTGTATTCTGTGATATAACAGCCCAAGTGGACCAAGACGCTATGTAACCCATTACTGAAGTTGGAGACTGTGCTGGTTCTCATACACTGACGAAGTAATTCTTCGGTTCATTTCCATCTTCTATTCCATCTTCCATTTATTGCCTACTGTGTATCCTCCTTAAAGCCCCATCAGATAGGTAATGTTATCCCCTCATTTTACAGATAAGAGCAGTTGAAGAAGTGAAGTCACCTACATGTCCAAGACCTCTCTCAGTAAGACTCGGGAGTCAAACCCTGGTGTATCTGGCTTCGCCTTCACCCTCTCTCCTAGTTCAGGGCTGATCCGGCAGAGCCTCCCTGGCAAAACAGGCATTTTGCAGTAAATATTCACACCAGAAAAGGCAATTAGTTGTGTTGACCCTTGAAAGTCATGGGTCTTTATTAACCCCTGAACTCAGTCCAGAATTTTCAACAATTCTCTGCTCAGTAATAGTAGGACCTCAAAGAGATGTTTTGTTTCCTTCATCTTTTTTGGAGGCTATTCCCAGATGGTATCAGAGAGAAAATTTTACAAAGATATTCTCTCAGAGAGGTGTAGAAATTACAGATGGAGTAAAAAGTTTGGGGTGACAGATGGCTTAGAGCCGGAGTTTGGAAAACCCCAGGCTGTGGGCCAAATCTGGTCTTTGTATGGCCTACAAATTAAAAATGGTTTTTAGAAATGCCTGGGTAGCTCAGTCAGTTGAGCGTCTGACTTAGGCTCAGGTCATGATCTCGCGGTTTGTGATTTCGAGCCCTGCATAGGGTCAGTGCTGAGTTCAGAGCCTGGAGCCTGCTTCAGATTCTGTGTCTCCCTCTCTCTCTGCTCCTCCCCCGCTCACACTCTGTCTCTCTCTCTTTCTCAAAAGTAAATAAACATTTAAAAAAATTTTTAATGGTTTTTACATTTTTAGATAGTTGGGAAAAGTCAAAAGAAGAAGACTATGTGTGACTGTGAAAGTTATACAAAATTCAAAATTTCAGGGCCCCCAAATTAAGTTTCATTAGAAAATAGTCACAGCCATTCGTTTTGTATTTTTTGTGCCGGCTTTTGAGCTACAACAGCAGATTTGGGAAGTTATGACAGAAACTGCATGGCCCTGCAAAAGTAAAAATACCTATTCTTACCGAAAGTTTGCTAACTCCTAGCTTAGAGTGACTTTCTACATGAATGTTGAGAATAATTTCTCAGGAACCCCAAAGTAAGTAGTTCTGGACTTCTACATGGCATGAGCTAAATGTGGCAGGTTTCAGAATTATTTGGTTGCAGGGGGTAGGGGGGTAGTTCTGTTATTGCAGGACTCTTGGTGAGAGGGTAAACCCCACTAGAAGCTTTAAGTTGTCATCTGAGTGTCACTTTGGGAAGGTTCTCCGCTGGGTTTCCTGCCGTGGGCACCACTATCACTCTGTTCCTCTTCTGTTTTATGTCCTGTGGAAGCTCCACTTGCATTTACCATTAATTACAATAATGAAAATTAAGTGGTGCCTCCTGTGTGGGAATTTTCCAGTCCCTGACAAGAAGCTTCCAAATAATTCTTTTTCAAGAGCACCCTCTGCTGGTCACTTCTCAGAAAGCACCACGTCATCGCATCTGCAGGTGGGTTTTGCCACCAGGAAAAAGCCAAAGGCAGGTTTTTCACAGCACACGGCCATTAACGTCTGAAGATAGAGAATTCCACTGTCGAACTTGGTGAGAGAATAAAACTCCTTTTGAATGCACACTAATAATCTCCTAGTTATATAGAGAAGCCTGGGGAACACAAAGTCTTGTTGACCATTGGCTTCCCAAACAACCTGTCAATAAGGCAAAGCTGAGTTTATTACTTAACCCCCATAAGGAAGACTGATAGGGTCTCAATAGGAAAAGGGGAAGTTCTGATTAAGACTTTGAGGTCTGCTTTTAGGTAGATTTTTTTTTAAGTGTGTGTGTGTGTGTGTGTGTGTGTGTGTGTTTTAAGTAATCTCTACACCCAACATGGGCTCAAATTTCAACCCCCAAGATCAAGAGTCACGTGTTCTACCGACTAAGCCAGCAGGTGCCCCTAATGTAGATCTTTTAATGTTATGGGAAGGAGGTTTGGTTAGGACTGGGTAAGGATTACGGTTTAACAATTTACAACTAGGGGACACAAGATAAGTAAGGCAAATCTAAGAATGTAAACCATCTGCTGATGATTTGACAAGACTTTCCACAATTTCTCCAGTGAAACCAAGTTTTGCAACTTTGCTTTTCCAAGGTAAGAGTCTGTGCTAGTAAAGTTATGCTAATGAAGGTCATAGAACAGTGAGGGCACCTTAATGTAGACAATAAACTGTGGGGCTTGGGATAGGTGGTTTGGGCTCTCAGCTTCTCAAGATGGGGACTGTTGTCTAAGAAGCCCAGCATGGATGGGATATGTGCGAAGCCAGTGCCCGGGTGACTTGACACAAAATGTTGGGCCAGCTCTGGGCTTCCAGATTTGTTAGGGTTTTTCTTTTTTATGTTTATTTATTTTGAGGTAGAGATAGAGTTCTGGTAACAACTTTTCATGTTTAGATACGGGACTCTGTGGATACGAGGTAGCCCATGAAGGAAACCAGAATATGTCATCCTAAAATATGCCTCTTTGACATAAAAATTATTTTGAGTTGAAAGCAAACCCTGGGGAAAAACTCCCCCTTTTCTGGACTATAAGCAGGAAATAAATTCTTCTTTTTCTGGAGTCACACTCCCATCAGCCTTGCGATGGCATCGGAGGAATTTGCAAACAAATCTTATTAAACTAGCCCTTATCTTCCAAGGACTACCTAGCCCTAGTTGGATTACCCCTAGCCCAAATCCCTTTGTCTTGTCAATTTTGACAAATTTACTGTTTCTTTCTCTAAATGATATAAAAGCTTCCTGATCTGGTCACTTTACTCTCTTGTAAAGATTCTCATGTACATGTAAATATTTTTAAAAATGTGTATGCTTTGGGGTGTCTGGGCAGCTCAGTCTGTTAAGCTTCTGACTCTTGATTTCAGCTCAGGCCATGATCTCAGGGTCATGGGAACGAGGCCCGAGTCAGGCTCTGTGCTGAGAGCCTGCTTGGGATTCTCTCTCTTCCCCTCTCCCCTGCTTGCACTCTATCTCAGAATAAAAATAAACATAAAAAAGAAAAAGGTGTATGCTTTTCTCCTGTTAATCTGTCCTTCAGCTTAATTTTCAGACCCAGCCAGGGATGCTAAGAGGGTAGAGAAAAACTTTGTTCTCTCCAGCACCTGCCAGGAAAAGAATTGATCTCCATAGGCTGCTGCAGTGCTGGTTAGTCATGTAAGTGTCTGCATTGGGCCCCGAGGGGGCCTAGCACACAGGGGCTCCACAGAGGTCCTCACTTCAGAGTTACTGAAGGTGCACAGGGGACAGGACCCAGGACTGGCTGGATATGGGGAGAAGTCAAGGAAACCTGCAGAGTTGACACTAGAGCTGAGATTCATGGGCTGGTGGGAACTCCGCAAACTCGGAAAGGAGGGGCCGAGGTGGGGGTAGGAGGTGGGGGCAGGCCTCCCAGGCCCAGAGACAGGAAACTCCCGTGCTCTGGGAATGGCAAATGGTTCTGTGTATTTGGACTCCAGTGTGCTTTGGCAACAATGCAGGGAAGAAGTCTGGGGCCAGGTGCTCAAGGGCATGGTTTGCAAAAGTGAACTTCATCCAGGGCAGGTGGTAGCTGAAAAAGTTTTTGCGGTGGAGCGCCATGATTTGATTTGTTATTTAAAATCTACTTCAGCTGCAGAGCAGCGGCGGGCAGGTGCAGAAAGGACTGACCAGCCTAGAAGCTGTTGTTGGAATAGACTTCTCTATTTAGAGAAGGGCCTTCTCTAAAAATGTGGCTTTGAGGGTGCAAGGGGGAAAGATTCAGGAGCAAAGGGCAGAATCACCGTGCCTTGCTGACCCACCGAATGTGTACGAGGAAGAGGGAAGGGTTTCTGGCTTGGATGATACAGCAATCGGCTGAGATAGGACATGCAGGGAAACAAGTGGGTTACTATGGAAGGTGAAGGGTGAGAATTTGCCATCCTCCAAATAAGCCCCTTTAGCATAAAGATTATTTTAAGAAAGAACAGACAGAGGAGGAGCTCTGAAAACAGAGTAGAAGTTACCCTTTTGTAAGGGAAATTTACATTTAGAAAAGAAATCTACATTTGTGAGGGTGTCTCTTCCAGAGAGAGATGAGTGAATCCTAAGAAACTCTCATCAGTGGAGAAGCCACTGACTTAAATCTGTGTAATAAACCTTACTCTCTGGGCACCTGGGTGGCTCAGTCGGTTAAGTGTCTCACTCGGTTTTGGCTCAGGCTGTGATCTCACAGTTTGTGGATTCCAGCCCCACATTGGGCTCTGAGCTGACAGCATTGAGTTTGCTTGGGATTCTCTCTCTCTCTCTCTCTCTCTCTGTCTCTCCCCCACTCATGCGCACGTGTGCGTTGGCACACACACTCTCAAAATAAATAAACTTTTTTAAAAATTAAAAAAATAAGCCTTACTCTTATTGACCAAACTTTTCCTGGTCGACCCCCCTACAATTGGCCTTCCCCAAACCCTTTTTTGTTCTTAGCTGATGGTCGTATTTAGGTCTGAATTCTAAGCTACCTCTTGGAGAGTTTCTCATTTTACCCTGGGTGTGTCCCATGTATACATGAGATATACATGCTAAAAACCTGTTCATTTTTCTCTTGTTAATCTGTCTTTTGTAACAGGGGACCCCAGCCAAGAATTTAGAAGGGTAGAGGGAAAATTGTTTTTCTCTCCTACCAAAGGTGATCTGTTCACCTTTGGACATGTTGGCTAAGAGGTACAGAGGCGGGGGCTAGCCCAGGGAATGCAAATATAGAGCTCTTCTGAGAGGCAGGGATGGAACGGATAGTTAGGCTGCCTAGGCAGGTAGGAAGCTGAAGCATAAAATAGCTGAAATCTGCATAGTTGTCAGTGTAAGTGGAGAAGAGATGATGCCCCCAGAAGGAAAACAGTGATACTGGACAAGAAACCTGAAAGGACCCCATTAGAGGAAAAGCTATCTTTTCCCCTTTGCCTCTTTTCCAGCTTGTATTCTAGCCAGGACCTGCACCCCCACCCCACTCTAGCCATGCCTTATAATGTACATAGCATTTGTCCTCTTTGTAAGGGACAGGAGTGAATCATTTCTCTAGGGTAGAATACATCTAAGGAAGGACCAGGTGAGAATGGCCAGAGGAAAGAAGCTATCATGCATATTTCAGACTGCTGGTGCTAAGACATCTTCACGAAGTCAAGATCTCTGGCTTCAGGGAATAACTGACTTACAATGGACACCTGGACCTTGTCCTCATTCTGCCCAGTTTCCGGATGCCTGAGAGGACACATGCACCAGACCACAATCATCACTAAAAAACCCCAGAGCCCAAGCAAGCATGAAACTCTTTTCCTTTCCAAGTGTCCCAGATGCTGTGTCTGTATGTCTCTCTGTATATATCTTCAGTAAACTCTCCCTTCACCTCCTGCTGGCTCCTGTTTGCTTTCCATCCTGCACAAAGCCAAGGACCCTCTTGGCTGGTCCTGTGGGCACCCCCTCTGGGTCCTTGGACTTGGCCTGCTGGCATCAATACCTATGCTGAAATGTCAATGGCTGAGCCAAGCGAGACTGTTTACACGTTCCTATGCCTCTCCCCACAGGGATGGCAGTTCTTTCCAGAGGACCAGAGAAGCCTCTTAGGGCACCTGCACACATCTGAGGACCTCATGCCACCCGCCCAGTGGAGAGGGCCTTGACAATGCAGAAGACCATGCTGAAAAAAAGGAAGGAAACAGACTACCCCACCTCGTAGGACAGATAGAGGAGGACAGAGAAGGTAATTAGTTTTTATGGAACGGAGGATTTGACCTATTTCTTCCTCTGAATTTAATCAACTCAATGCCTGAAAGATTGGGAGACGATAAAGTGGAAAGGAAATTGTTCAAATGAAGGCAGCCTCTGTGGGGATCCAGTTGTGCCTGCTTCAGGAAAAGGAGCTGTGCCTCGCTGTTGCTCAGGTCTCAGTGGCTGAACCAGAACAAATGGTCTTGCGGGGAGGCAGGGGAAAGTCTGAGTTAGAAACTCCTGTGCAGAGGAGGTCAGCTCACAGGAGTGCACCACGTTCAAGGACAGCTGCTCTCAGTCTTGAGCACGTCATCTCTGGGACTTGTTAAAACACAGATTGCCGGCCCCACCCTCAGTCTCAGAGACCCTAAGTCTGGAGTGGGGCTGGAGAACTGCATTCTTAACAAGTTCCCAGGTGATGCTGATGCTGTTGGCCTGGGGATCCCCCTTTGAGAACCACTAGTATATGAGATTCCCCAAAGGGTGATGAACATGCCATCACTCAAGATGATTGTAGAAAGCCCACAGATGAATATAACGTAACAGTTATGCATATATTTTCATGTGTATTCAAAAGTACCACTTGTGGGGCACCTGGGTGGCTTAGTGGGTTAAGTGTCTGACTCTTGATTTCAGCTCACAAACTGTGAGATCATGACCTGCATTGGGGCCCTCACTGATAGCAAGAAACCTGTTGGGATTCTCTCTCTCTCACTCTCTTTGCCCCTCTCCTGCTTGTGTGCACTCTCTGTCTCAAAATAAATACATAAACTTTATTTTTAAAAAAGTACCACTTGCATATAAAATTTGTGAATTTAAGAATATTTTTGTTTAGAACAAGGCTAAAGTGGGCATAAATGAAACGTGACCAATTTAAATAAAAATGTTAAAGAAGTAGTGTAGGTAAAAATAATACAGGAAAATTCAGAAAGTGGTATGCAAATGACTAATATTTACTAACTATGAGACTGAAAAGAAAGCAATTTTACATTTGTACTTACCACGTAGCTAGAGGTCAGGGTGGACGTTCGAAGTTAACAACCAGAAGGGCACGGATACTGCCCAATCAGAACGGTCACAGCCAAAAGCAGTCAGTTCTGCCATAGAGGTGAATGCAGCTAAATGTTATCCCAGGTAGAGTAGTCAATTGGGTCCCTGTTTTACAGATGAAGTTAAGAGCACTTGTTTTCCAAGATCACAGTCAAATTAGGGGCAAAGCTACGACTGGAACCTATAGCATCACAAAGAACAGCAATATGTTGCCAGGGCACTCACAGGGACAGCTGTCCATATTTGTGATAACCCTGTTCCCTTCCTCCACCACCCAGGAAATAAAGGGGCTTTTCCATTGTACCTGCCCTGGGCCCTCCTTCCTCTCCTGTAGATGACCCAAGCTCTCCACAGGGCTCATTAGCCCACACTTATATAGCCATATACAAGCCCTGCCTATAGATTTTTTAGATTGCACTTGTTCAGCAAATATTTCATGAGCCCTGCTCTGTGCCTGAACACTGTGCTAACTAAGGAGGATTCAAAAGCAGTAAGACACAAACACTACCCTCAAGGAGTTCACCGTCTAGTAATGGGGACAGATAAGAAGTAATTACATGGAATGGCGATATGGTGAGGGAAGTTACAGGTGTGGAAGGGACACCTAACCCCACCAACTGGAGAGAAGGTGATCCAAGGCTCCCCCAAGTTGGTGATCTGAGTCAGGAAGACAGCCAATGGGGGAAGGATAGGAGGCTACTCTAGGCTGAAAGAGGAATGAATGCAAAGGAGCAGAGAAGAGAGGAAACTAATGTTGGTTCAGTGTGGTTCAAGCACTGAGCGTGAGAAGCAGTGATAAGAAAATAGTACAATGTGTACTGTGTGCCAGGCACCGGTGCAAGCACTCTATATACATGTATACACACATGCATTCTTTGTATATTCATATGTACATGTGAATTACGTACGTGTGTACATGCGTATACATATAAAGTATGTGTGATATAAGTCTGTTGCTGCATACAAATTCATGTGTATACACATATGTACATGTATGCACGTATAATATATGTATAATATACATTGGTGCATATATTGATTAAAATTTAATCTTTACAATCCTATGAGGCAAGTGCCATTATTATTCCCATTTAACAGATCCAGAAACTGAGGCATGGAAATTTTAATAATTTTCCCAGACCTGAGGATGTTTGAGAATAAACAAATATATGGCAATTAAAACCATAGGTATGAATAAGAATGCCGGGAAATGTTTGACCATAGAGGGAAAATGGCTGCAAATAATTCCCAAGACAAACTAGGAGGCAAATATTCAAAATTTGGGGGCCATAAAGAAGGGAACATCAGTCACAAATTACATGAACCCCCATATCTTGGCTGAATCTCAAAACAGCCTCTCACAAACATACTTTTAAATTTCCACGTTAGGATACATATGTAGTGAGAGAGGGAGAGAAAAGTGTTGATTTGGAATATGTTAAACATTTAATATGTACCACAAATTTTACAAGGCTTTGCATTCCTTGATTTTCAAAATAAACCTAAAACCTCAAAAACTGGAAAAGGTCTGACTTCCCTCAATTTCAGAGAGGCCCTGAATGGGAAGTCGGGGTTTTAAATGTGTCCTCAATATCCCTCCCAAATGGCTGATTCCTTCACTGCTCCAGTCCTGAGAGGTGTTCTCTTCCAAGAATAGTCTCTTTGAGGCTGGATGACCTCCCTCTAGCCCTCCCCTGAGTAACACACCTTTTGGATCTCTGGATTCTCTTGGGTCCCTCTCCCCACCCCTCCCCCCTTTTTAAGCCAGAATAAGTATCAGGAATTACCAATTCTTGGGTAAAAATGTACCAAGGTCAAAGAACATGTGAATTCTAATTCAAGGGCTTTTTCATTTGCTCGTTCAAGATGTCTGAGCATTCATTATAATTCAGGTAAGATACTCAGACTGCCAAATGAAATTTGGCAACAATAAATAGAGCTGTGGTTTTCTTTTGTTAATCAGATTTTTCCGTGATTCTCTATAATATAGAGTTCAAGGGGATTTTTGTTTTGTTTTTAAATGTTTATGCATATATTTTGAGAGAGAGAGAGAAAATGAATGAGTGGGGGAGGGCAGATAGAGAGGGGGGAGAGAGAGAATCCCAAGCAGGCTCCATGCTCAACACAGAGCCCTACACAGGGCTTGATCTCACGAGTGTGAGATCATGACCTGAGCCAAAATCAAGAGTTGGACGTTTAACCAACTGAGCCCCCCCCGCAGGTGCCCCTTGCTTTTGCTTTTAAAACTGAGATGTGATATATAACATCGTGTAAGTTTAAGATGTGTAACTGAACCAAAGGAGAGTTTGTCTACCTGATATGCAGCGTGCCAGTAAAAACTGACACTGATCTTTTGCAGGGAAGAAAGACAACATGTTTATGGGTATGGCATCACCCAGGAGAAGAGGGGGCTAATGCTCAAAAGTCCTGAACTCCCTGATGGCTTGCAAACTGAGGGTTTTAAAGGGCTAAGTTTGGACAGGGATCTTTTGAGAAGGTGGATGCTGTTGATTGGATGCTCATGATGTCATGCTAGCAGGTGCTCTGGTATGGCTTCGTCTGGTCCCTTGAGGTCTCTTCCATCTCAAGAGACTTGAAATCTGAAAAAATGTCTCTATTCTTTATGTTAGAGAACTCATTAGGTACACTTGGTGATGATATCACTAGGGTAATGTGCTGGTTAATAACTTGTAAGCTTGTGGGGTTGCAATTCCTACAGGTTCCTTGTGCCTGGGGCAGATAAGACCCAGGTGTTATCTCCTCCATCTGAAAGGACAAGATGGATCCTGGCTTCAGGTGTATAGGATATGTTGGTTTGGTGCATTTATATATTGCAATATGATGAGCAAACACCTCTATCATGTCACATAATTATTAGTTCTTTTTTTGTAGCGAGAACAATTAAGATCTAGCCTCGTAGCAACTTTGAAGTTTATAATACGGTATTATTAAATACATTCACTATTCTGTGCATTAAATCTCCAGAGCTAATTTATCTACTAGCTGCAGATTGTACCCTTATCGACTAGCTGCAGTTTGTACCCTTAAACAACATCTCCCTAACTTCCCCACCCCCACCCCCTGGTAACCACTGTTCTACTTTCCGTATATATGAGTTTGGCATTTTGAGATTCCAGTGTAAGTGATACTATCCGGTATTTCTCTCTCTGTGTCTGACTTACCCCACTTTTAGGGCTAAACTTGTAAGAATCCATAACAATCAATTAAACTAAGAGCCCAAAGCCCTGAGTTTTGTTCCCACCTTTGCCAGTAACACCGTGTAGCCAATCCAATGGTATCCTTGCTTTTTTTTTTTTTTTTTTTTAATTGAAGTACTTCAACTCAGCAATTGTGTGTTGAAAGCTTACTATAAGGCTCTGGGTTAGCCTTGGGAAACCACTGGGAAACTCATGGGAAAGTCCTTGAGCTGAGGAAGTTTAACATCAGGTAGAGGTATGATGGCACAGATACAGTGATCATTATACAATGCCAAGAGGATGACAGTCGATCTGTGTCCCATGGGGCCTCACCGAGCAGGTAAGAAATGTCCTTAACTTGTTGTATTAAGAGTTGCATCTTGGGGCACCTGGGTGGCTCAGTCGGTTAAGCGTCCGACTTCGGCTCAGGTCATGATCTCGCGGTTTGTGAGTTCAAGCCCCACGTCGGGCTCTGTGCTGACAGCTCAGAGCCTGGAGCCTGTTTCGGATTCTGTGTCTCCCTCTCTCTCTCTGACCCTCCCCCGTTCATGCTCTCTATCTCAAAAATAAATAAACGTTAAAAAAAATTTTTTAAAAAAAAAGAGTTGTATCTGAACGGCCTTGAAAGATCAAAAGGTCTTTGGAAGATGAACATAATGAGGGGAGGTAAGGAAGGGAAGGTGGGCAGTAAGCACAGCATCTTGGTGGATGGAACAGCATAAGCAAAGGCACAGAAGCAGAGAATTCTGGGAATTATTTAGGGCCGTGCTTACAATTATCGTTGATCCATAGTGGAGGAGGTACTGCAACTGAGAGTAAGCATTTAAAAAGCTTATATAGAAGCATCTGGGTGGCTCAGTCAGTTAAGTGTCTGACCCTTGATTTTGGCTCAGGTCATGATCTCATGGTTCGTAGGTTTGAGCCCTGCGTCAGGCTCCACACTGGTGCAGAGCCTGCTTGGGATTCTCTCTCTCTGCCCCTCCCCCCGCCCCCACCACTCACACTCACTCTCTGTCTCTCTCCAAAATAAACAAATTTGGGGGCACCTGTGTGGCTCAGTCAGTTGAACATCCAACTTCAGCTCAGGTCATGATCTCATGGTTTGTAAGTTCAAGCCCCATGTCCAGCTTGCTGCTGTCAGCCTGTCAGCACAGAGCCTGGTTGGGATCCTCTGTTCCCCTCTCTTTGCTTCTCCCCTGCTTGTGCTTTCCCCAAAATAAATAAATATATTTAAAAAATAAATAAAAGGAAATAAACTCAAAAAATAAATAAGCTTATACAGTAATTTTATTTCTTTCTTTTTTCTTTTTTTTTTAAACATTTATTTATTTTTGAGACAGAGAGAGAGCATGAACGGGGGAGGGTCACAGAGAGAGGGAGACACAGAATCTGAAACAGGCTCCAGGCTCTGAGCAGTCAGCACAGAGCCCGACACGGGGCTCGAACCCACAAGCTGTGAGATCATGACCTGAGCCGAAGTCGGACGCCCAACCGACTGCGCCACCCAGGCGCCCCGACAGTAATTTTATTTCTGATCAAACTAAGAATCATCAATTGAGCTTGTATTTGTATGTTTTTAATGTCAGTTTTCTGTGTTACATTTTTATTTTACAAAAGTATTGATCTGGGATAGATTGGAAATTTAAAAGTTGGTCTTTCACCATAGTTTGAGAAACACTGGGGTTTAGGAAGTGTTGAGTCTTTAGTGCCATACGGTGTAACATGTGAAGCAGAACTGGAAAAGTAAGCTTGAAGTGGTACATTGAGGCATATTGTGGGGAATTTTTTTTTTTTAATGTTTGTCTATTTTTAAGAGAGAGGCAGAGTGCGAGCAGAGGAGGGGCAGAGAGAGAGGGAGACAGAGAATCTGAAGCAGGCTCCAGGCTTCAGCACAGAGCCTGAGGCGGGGCTTGAACTCAGTAACCATGAGATCATGACCTGAGCTGAAGTCAGATGCTCAGTCAAATGAGCCATCAGGTGCCCCAGGAATGTTTTTGGTCTTGTTTTTAAAGTGTTATAAGCCTATTTGTAGGCTCAGAGAAAGCAGAGAGACAGAAACGGATGGGAGAAGGATCTGAAATATGCCAAATTTTCTGATTAATATGATGGCTCTAGTTTTTAATCTTTTTCATCAATTAGTACATATCAAACAAAACCCATCTGAGGGCTGCATGTGGACCACCAACTGTAATCTTCAATGTAGGAAGATAGGGCTGCGTTGCTCTGTTTCATAGGCTGTGGCAGGGGATTAGTGCTGCAGTCCCAGGGGTCCCAGAGGCCATGGAAATGGAGTTTCTGTCACTTGGACGATGCGGAAGCCATGGCATATTCCCAAATAACTGAGGGCAGCACCGAGAACCTGGAGACCCACCTGGCAGTGGGCATGAGGCAGGCACAGCAGTGACCTGTGCACCAACAAAGACTGGACAGAAATGAGAACATCCCAGGGGATGCCAGGGGAGGTCAATAAGGACACTGTACCCATCTGCCACCTGCCACTCATTCCTTGGCATTTCAGAATTTCCCCCCAAAGTTAGGTGCAATTCCTAGAGAAAGAGATCGTCCCTGACTGTGACTTAGCTTCTCCCATGTGTAGGAAGGAGGTGCAAAGCAGAAATCAGGTTCACATTTGTGGACTATTTTTATTTCACTTTCTCTAGCGGTGTTTGGAGTGGACAAGCTGGGACCTGCTTTATTTCCCAGGGGCACCCTTGAAGAGACCCACATCAAAAGCAAATCTATGGTTTTTATGAAAATGAAATTCCAAAGATTTCCTGACTGTGTTGTGAGGGTGTGAAAATGACAGCTGCTGCCAGAAAGCTGGGCTCACTGGGGAAATAACTCAGACCCTCATTAACAACCTAAATTATTCCTACACAGTCATTAGCGGGACCAATGAGGTCAGGTCTCAGGTTCCAGCAAGGCTGTCCAGGAGACTGCCTGATTTCAGCTAGAGAGGAAAGGATGGCAGAGATTGCTTTTTCTTGCTGACACCCGTGCCCAGCATGGAATATTAGGTACTGAACACTAAATCCCCATGAGGCTGCTGTTCTCATTTGCCAAAACTAAAGAAGGAATGACCCAGCAAACGTGAAAAATAAAGAGAGTTCAAGTGTTAGAGGAAACATTTTGCTCTTTATCTTCACTATTAAACCCCAGTGTAGTAGCACATTTCCAACATTTTCCAGGCAGCTTTGTAAAAGAAAAAGCATTGAGGGAAATTCCCGTGCTTTTCCTGAGCACAGGAGAGGAACTGGGACCGGCCTCTCATTGGCAAATAGGAAAATCTCTTTGAATTAAGACTCACAGTGGGAGAGCTGGGAAATATGTCTCCTGACTGATCACGGGCTGTATTTCTCCCTTTCTTTCTAATGTTCTCTTTCTCTCAGCCTTAGAATTTATTTTTCTATAATTGAAAAACTACCCAAATGGCTATCGAGCTCTTCCAGCAATGCCAAGTAATAAGAAGATATGAAAGCAGATAGTTCATGGGGATGACTCTCAGTCACCCACAATGATGACTGAAAGAGACCAGAGGGTAATTTGCAACAGCGAATCCCTTCTCGATACATGCTGATGTACTAGATACTGTGCACGGCTTCGACATTCATCCCACCCCCATGGCGGCCTCCTAAGCGGCCTTCTAAGCGGCCTCCAGCTTCCTTACTCTTTTCCAACTATATTCTGTTCACGCAGTAGCCAGAGGGATCTTAAAACCCCAGTCACAGCTTGCCACCCCCCAGTTTAAAGCCTTCAATGACTTTTTGTTGCACTTAGAATAAAACCCAGACTTCTCACCATGGCCTCCAAGGCCCTGCTGGCCTGAGTCAAAGACAAACAATGCTGGACACTAGTTAAAGTGGTAAGGACACATTTTGACCAGCCATAACTACTGCAGTAGGAAACAAGAGTCCATCCTGAACTGAACTTAACCTGGATCCGTAGAGGTGAATGGGCCAATGAAGGAGTAGGGAGAGGGGGCAAATGGGGTCTTACTACAGTCAGGGAAGTGAAAGATGGCAAAGAGCTTTTTGGTATAAATGTGATTAGGCCAGCTGTGTCTGCTAGCTGGCATGATCCAAATTAGGATTGTATCCTCCCATGGAACTGAGAGGTGGGGGCCCGATCTTCAGGTGATGGCTCAGGGATAAACAGGAAAGTTTTTTGACAGCTTTGCGTTTTCTCAGGCAGGTACTTTAAGGGAGAGCTGTTGTCATCTGTGGCCGTGAGCTGTTAGAAGCTAGGTTAGTGTTTATTTGTCTTTACAGACCAAGGGTGAAGGCTAGTCGAGAAGACGACTCTGAACACCCTGGCTAGAGTGCAGCCACAGAGAGAGTATTTGTCACCTGCCCTTCCCCTGTCCTCACTTCCTCCTCCCTGAACACCAACCCCCCACCCGCCCTGCTCACTGCCTTCCTACCACACTCTGGGGTGCCTTCAGTTGCACAGTATCGTGACCCTCCTACCGAATGGCCTTTGTGCTCACACTGGTTTCTGGTTTTCCCCCTCACTGTTACATCTAATAATGGCTCCTATTCTCTGACTTAGCCTAAATGACACCTCCTCCAAGAACCGCCCCCCCCCCCCCCCCCGACTACCTATTGGTCTGTAAACACCATGGAAGCAAGCATCAGGTCTGTCTTCATCATTATATCTCAAGCGTCTAGCATGGTACATAACAGGTGCTCAATAAATATCTACTGAATGAATGAATGTTCTTGAACCTACACCCAGGACTGACTTCATCCTAAATTGCCTTAATTTGACAAAATCCAACCCAACCTGGCTCAGGCACCAAAAGGAATTTACTGGATTATGCACCTGAATGTCATTTGAGCACAGAGTAATTCTGTGACACTTTGAAGCAAAAGGGAGACAATCCTGTGTTCCTGCATCAAAATAGAATTTTCCCTAAAATGTCCTCATATCTGAGAGCCAGTGTGAGATCAGGGCAGATCTGGAGGAGTTCACTGCCCCCCGCCTTCTTTATAGCTTGCAGGCTGAGTTCCAGTGCTGGTGGTGTGTGGGGAGGTACCTGGGAAGGCTGGTCCCGAAGTGAAGCCTGTATTTGGAGCCTACCCAATAGGACAATGCCTTCTACAAGATGATCACAGATCCTTTGAGAAACTACCAGGATCCCAGGGCCAACTCCCAACATCCTGAACAAAGACCAGTTCTCAGAAATTTGAAAAAAGGGAAATCGCCCAGCCTTTGTGGGTGTCTCAGAGGGTTAGCAAATCTGCCTGACGGCTCGCTGGGGTGAGGAGAGGGAAGAGGAGTATCAACCAGAGTCTGTAAAACAGATTATCTAAGTTCAACTGTATGTGAGTTAATACATACGTTCATAATCTCTCCCTTTGTTACCTGCTTTCAAGCCCTCAAAGGGGACTTTTTAATAATTTTTAGGAGAAGCCTCCACAGAATTCCATCACCCAAATGTTGATCTCCATTGCCCTGCCCCCCTGCCCTGCCTCTCCAAACCCTCTCCTCTCTGCCTTTTGGGACACAAGATACTCCCTGTTGCATTGATCCTTCCAACTACTTTTTCGTGAAAATGTTCCCATGACTCTTGTCCTACCCACTCAAATGGCAATACCAGGGTTTCCTGAGACACAGTCATCACCCCTCTTTTCTTTCCATGGCTTCTCAGGGAGCTCATCCCAGTGGTTTCAGCTATACCTTGACCCAGAGGACCTTGATGCAGGTGGCTCCCTGTTGACATCTCTAGTCTGGGCCACTCACTCAAACTCAGTCCTGAGTCTCGGGGTGTTTACAGGTACATGAGAGAAGACCCACTTTTCCCTGTACCTTCTGAGTTCTTGGCCGAGACCCCGGTAACAAAAAAGATTAACAGGAGAAAAACAGTTTACAGGGATACCTTGTTTTACTGCGCTGCTCAGATACTGCATTTTGACCAAAATTGAAGGTTTGTGAAAACCCTGCATCAAACAAGTCTACCAGCACGATTTTTACCACCTGCATTTGTTCACTTCATGTCTCTGGGTCACAGTTTGGTAATTCTCACAATATTTCAAAAATTTTTAAATTACTATTATATTTGTTACGGTGATCTGTGGTCAGTGATCACCGATGTTACTAATTGTTTGGGGGCACCACAAACTATGCCCATATAAGAGGGCAAACTCAATTGACAAACACTGTTTGTGTTCTGACTGTTCCACCGACCCGCTGTTTGCCCGTCTCTCCCCCTCTCCTCAGGTCTCCCTAGTCCCTGAGAAACAACGATATTAAAATTAGGCCAATAATAACCCCACAATGGCCTCGCAGTGTTCCAGTGAAAGGAAAGAGTTGCACATCTCCCACTTTCAATCAAAAGCTGGAAATGGTTAAGCTTAGTGAGAAGGAAGGCATGTTGAAAGCAGAGATGGGCTGAAAGCTAGGCCTCCCTCCCCAGTTAGCCAAGTTGTGAATGCAAAGGAAAAGGTCTTGAAGGAAATTGAAAGTGCCACTGCAGTGAACACATGGATGGTAAGAAAGCAAAAACGGTTTTGTTGCTGATGGGGAGAGAGTTTTAGTGGTCTGAATGGAAGATCCAAACAGCCACAACATTCCCCTAAGCCAAAGCCTAATGCAGAGCAAGGCCCTCACTCTCTTCAGCTCTATGAAGGCTGAGAGAGGTGAGGAAGTGCCTAAGAAACGTTTGAAGCTAGCAGAGGCTGGTTGTAATCTATTCCTGGTGAAGATGCTTTGAAGATTGGGGAAATAACAGAGGATTTAGAATATGACATAAACTTAGTTGATAAAACAGGAGCAGGGTTTGAGAAGACTGACTGCAGTTTTGAGAGAAGTTCTAATGTAGATAAAATGCTGTCAAACAGCAAGCAGGCTACAGGAGAAATCATTTGTGAAAGAAGAGTCAGTCAATGCAGCAAAGTTCACCGCCATCTTATTTTAAGAAATTGCCACCAATTACCACCCTGATTAGTCAGCTGCCATCAATGCTGAGGCAAGACCCTACACTAGCAACAACAACAACAAAAAAAAAGTGTGATTTAATGAAAGCTCAGTTGATGGTTAGGATTTTTTAGCAATAAAATATTTTTTAAATAAGATTATACATTTTTTTAGACATAATGCTACCACATAATAGACTATAGTATAAACATAACTTATACGTGCACTGGGAAATAAAAAAAATTCATTTGACTCATTTTATTGTGATATTCACTTTGTTGTGATATTTGCTTTACTGCTGTAGTCTGGAACCGAACGTGCAATATCTTCAAGATATGCCTGTATTCATGCCTGTGGTGCACATCACACAGCAGAAAACCAAACCAGAAGTAACTCAAAATGGAGGTTTAGAATTGAGCTGATGTAGCATCTTTAACAAAGAACGATACGTTTGTAAAGAAATGATAGGACCAAAGAGTTTTAGTCTCCAAGGGCAGAGAACTGGGAAGGTAAATCTATGAGAAGAACAAACAGAGTAAGGTTCGTTTGCAGATTCCTCCAATGCATCTCTGGGCTGGTAAGAGTCTATCTCTAGGAAAAGGAGGACTCATACCCTGTCTTTAGGCCCAAAAGGGAGAGATTTTGCTAGGTTTGATGCTTCTAATTGCTTTCAGCTGAAAATAAGTTTTATGTCAAAGTGGTATTTAGGGGGTTTCCTACATGAGCTACACCTACCATCACCTAAAACTCAAATTGAACTTGATTCCTGGACTTGATTCCTGAGCCTCCCATCTGCTTCACTGCTACCAGTGCTCCTGTTTCTATGTCTGCAGCCACTGTTCTTCAAATCTCTAATGTGAGACATTCCCAAGGTCACCTTTAAGCCATCCATCTCCTTCTTATTCCACCTTGAGTCCCACCAACTCTGTGGACCATTTCTTTTAACTCTTTCTGGAATCTGTCCTCGTGTCAGGACTATTTCAGTTTTATTTTATTTTTTTTTAAGATTTTCTTTTTAAGTAATGTCTCTACCCAACGTGGGGCTCAAGCTCACAACCCTGAGATCAAGAGTCACACGCTCGACCGACTGAACCAAATCAGGCACCCTGGGACTATTTCAGTTGTAAGTGACAAAACCCAACACAACCTGGCTCAAGTATCAAAAGGAATTTATTGGCTTACATATCTGAAGAGCTGGGTCTGGGGCCTCATAAGACATTTTCAGAAATTGCCTTTCTCAACCTCTTGGCTCTGCTTTCTCTTTGTTGTTTTCATTATCAAGAGAGCAAGCTTTTCCCCTACTATACCAAATATGGAAGCTTTTATTCATGATCCTTGTATGACTAAGGAAATTCCTATTTATTCCTATTCTGTTTCTACTATTAAAATCGAGCTCTACTGGCTTGCTTTTTGCTTTTTGTGCTACATCATGAAATTCCAGTGCCTGACCTAAATTAAGAAGAAAAAAAAAAAAAGCAAGTCTTCATAATTAACAAAAAGGGTCTCATAAAGAGATGGAGGAGATGTTTTTCTTCAGTAGGCTCTGAAGAAGAAAGACCCCTCTACGTTTACAACTTGTTAAAAAAAAAGCTGATTTAATGGGGTGTTAAATTGATAACATTCATTAGAACATCAATCTTGTTTTCTATGCAATATAGAGACTTCTGCAGACATGCCTAAGTGTTACCAACTTGTTCTCCCACTGTCTTTGGAAGAATAATTTGAACAAAGGGGTCTAGTAAAACAGCTAAGATGTGAAGAAATGTTGCAAAAATAATCTTCAAAGAACAACCTGTATCTCTGATTTGTTGTCTTACTTGATAACGTGTTGGCCTGGTAATAGTGGTGACACTGTCACCTCTGCATTGATGAAACCATATAAACTCTTGCAAATATTTTAGGGTCCGTGGACCATATGCTCTCTGTTGCAACTACCTAACTCTACCCTTGTAGCACCTAAGCAGCCAGTAAGCAAATGGGTGTGGCTGGGTTCCATTACCACTTTATTTATGGACACTGAAATTTGAATTTCATGTAACTTCCCTGTGTCATGAAATACTGTTCTTCTTTTGATTTTTCAACTACTTAAAAATATATAAGCACTTCTTATGTCTCATTTGTACCAAATGCTTGATCTAGAAGTGTCTTCATCCATTTACTCATGTGGCTAACTCCCTTACCTCCTTCAAGTCTCTGCATTTCACTTTCTCAATGAGGCCTAACCTGACCATCCTGTTTAAAACTGCCACCTGCATCATTCCCCACTCCCCCTATGGTCCCCAGTCCCCACCTTTACTCCATACTCCGCTTATCTCATTATGATTTCCCATAGGACTTACACCTTCTATAATACTAAATAATGTCATTATTTATAATAATATTGTTTGTCTTCCCTTGCTGGATGGCAAGCTGTCTGAGGGCAGAAGTTTCTGCATTTAACTTCACAGATGCATCCAAAGTGCCTGAAGACAGCCAGGCACACAGGTGACACTTAACAGCTTTGTTGAATAATTAAACAGATGGATTCATGACCCATCAAAGCCATGATCACCCATTAGATTGGAGTTTGGGTCATTTGATGGGAAGAGTTGGTCTCTCCTTAAAGCATAGAGGACTTAGTCTTTAGAGATGAAATTGTCTATAATTCACTTCCTGTTGGACATTTCATTCAAGAATGGCCAAAGAAGGCCTACCAATTCAGGAAAAAAAGACAAAATATTTTTTTGTGAAAAAGAGATTGAATGCTTATAATCTATAATACTTCTTTCCCAAGATTAGCTTTAGCCCATACTTCAAGTCTGGTGGGTCCCTTCAGCATTCTGTGAGTCTGAATCCTCTTCCAACCTAACCATGCCTGGGGGTGGCTGAGGCTGATGACCAGTGACAGTTCGAAATGGCTGGAAACGTAGGGTCCTAAATAGACAAGTTCGAGTGGCTTAGTTTGTTTGTTTGTTTTGCATTAAAGGATCAATTCCAGAAAACAAATTTTAAGAGCTGCTTTTCTCCACTTTTTAAAGAAATGCAGGGGCGACTGGTGGCTCAGTTGGTTAGGCGTCCAACTTTGTTTCAGGTCGTGATCTCACAGTTCATGGGTTCGAGCCCCACATCGGGCTCTGTGCTGACAGCTCAGAGCCTGGAGCCTGCTTCAGATTTTGTGTCTCCCTCTCTCTTGGTTCCTCCCCGCTTGTGCACATGCACTCTGCCTCTCTCAAAAATAAATAAACATTTAAAAAAATAAAGGAATGCATTATTTGCAACTGCATGTAAGCATTCCTTTACTATTTTCCCTTCCTTGTCTGGTTAATTTTTTCTTATTTTTTTCGCTAGTATTTCATTAATTATACAACTAGCATGCACCACAGTATATACTTATAGCTGCAGCTTTGATCAAATTTTATGTGAGGCAAGACACTCTTGAAACTGGGTTTCTTGATTCACTCTTGAAGCATCTTAATTGGAAAATATAGATTGTCTCACAGTGCCTCCTTAAAGCTGTACAGGTATCTGCTGCTTTTTAAAAGATTGCATTATGCCACTTGACTTTTCAAAAAACAAACAAACCAACAAACAAACCAGAAAACCATTGGTACCTCTTTTTGCTAACTGAAAGAAGCCTGAAGAGGATTTTTGCTTTTACAATGAAAGGGGAAAGCAAAAATAGTGTGCAACATTTGTTTTGCAGCAAGCCGTTATACAGGCAGCAGCCCCCGAAGCAGCAGGCAAAGCACCGCCAAGCCCCCTTCCCCAGGAACCACACTCAGCATCTCAGCATCAAGCCTCAGAGCTTTGAACCGTATCTGTGAGCATCTGTGCTTTATTTTGATTTATTTTGAGCATTCATTAGCGAGATGTGCTTTAAGGTATTAGAAAAGCCTAAGAGAGGTTATATTTGGGGCCTGGGACACTTGCAATTTTTCCATATAAGTTAATGGTAATTGCTTCTTTGCTTATACCACTTCTAGTTTATGAAAGTTTTCATAGGAACGCTCTACTTTCAGGGAACAAGGGAAAGCTGTTATTTAATCTGACAGCACACGTTGTATTTCCCATTAGGTATCACTTTCTAACTCTAGATTAGAAGTATTTATTTACATGTCTATCATGGCTATTAAACTTCCTGAAAATATCTTATTTGTATCCCCCACAAATGCTAATACAGTGTTTAATAATAATATGTTGAAATGAAATGAAACATGTATAGTTGGCTTACCCCCCAAGAACTTCAACAGGTCCTCTTTGCATGGCATGAAAGGCCTTTCGTGATCAGGCCCCCACCTCTTTCCACTGTCATATCAGCTGTCATTCTCTCCTACCCTCCAGACCCTAGAAGTTCTAGACCCTCCGGATCATGCTACTGCTCACTCCTTGCTTTTGTTCATTTGCCTCCTGGGAAATGACTGCCTGGTAAACTCCTTGCCATCTTCAAGCCACAGTTCCTACTTGTTTATCTGTTTATTGTTTGTCTTCCCTCATTAGCCTTTTAAACTTTATGAAAGTGGGGGGCCTGGTCTGTCTTGCTCACTGCTGTCTCCCCAGTGTCTGAAAGCAGATAGAGACTGGACCAGTCTTAAAGACCAGAAGTTTTGATTATTTCCAAAGGCAACAGAGAATCACTAAAAGATACATTAAAAAATTATCAACAGGTTTTTGTTTTTGAAAATCACTGTGGTTGCTGTAGGGAGTGGGGTGTGGATGGATTGGAGAGGGCAAGACTGACCCTAAGAAATCTTACCATTAGAGTAAGCAAAAATGATGAAAGCCTGATTTGAGGTAGCATTAGTGGGGTTGGGAGGAGGTGAGGGATTGGAGACAGTGAGAGAACAGCAGGAATGGATGGCCTGTTGGATGCTGTGACTGAGGGTGAAAGGTAGTAAAGGATGACTCCCAGTTTCTGGCTTCAGAGATTCCGTAGCTGTTGGTGACGATGTCTGGAACCGTCACACAGTGTTACCGTTGTACGTTTACTTGTGGGTCTGAAAGGGACCTTGCTAAATCTTTGAATTAGCAGTGTAAGAGAGCACCTATTACATGGGAGGCATATAATAATGAATGAATGAATACACTGAAAGTAATGCTATGGCTCAATGAGAGGAGAGGCCACAGTAGAAATTCTACACTTACTATTATCTGCCTGCTGTACCAAGAAAGAGAGAAAAACAAGAGGAAACTGGCTTTGAAAACAAGTGAGAACTAACTGGCTACTCAGAAGCTTTCTGCCTATTGTACAACCAGGAAGCTGACAATAAAGTTTATTTGAGCGCCGACGTGCCCCGACGTGGCCCCGCCTACCCAGTCGGAGCCGCGATTGGTGGGCATTCCCCGGCTCCGCCGTTCCTAAGCTCTGATTGGTGAGGGCAGCCGTCATTTCGGAGCGTCCCGGCGCCTGCCCGCCCTCTCGCCGCGTCGCCGGTGCCTGTGCCGCCTGGTCCTCCTCGCCTCTCCTCTCCCGGCCGAAGCCCGGGGGACCAGAGCGAGACGCGGGGACCATGTTCCGACGCAAGCTGACGGCCCTCGACTACCACAACCCGGCTGGCTTCAACTGCAAAGGTGAGGCGGCGTCCCGAGGCCGACCGCGCGTCTGTGACCCCGCCGGCTGCCGCTCCCTTAGTTCCCGCACCCGGACCCTCCGCGGCCTTGTTTCCCCCCGGGGTCCTCTGGCCCCTCTTTTCCCGGCCGCCAAGCACCTCTGTTTTCCGCCGCCTGTGCTTGGCTTGGGAGCCCCCTCACCCATTCCTGCCTGGGCATTGCCACTTTGTGCACTTGCTAAACTCCAACCACCACCTCCCACCCACACCCTCAGCACGCTAGAGAGTATTCGCTTTCTAACTTAGCCCTTCAACTCCATGGTTCTCCGGGTGACTGGGCGATACCGTAGGCAGAGTGCTGAAATCTGTGTTAGGTGGTAAGTTGAAGACTAGTTCATTGCCCGTTGGGTACTCAAGGGTGAGGGTGGGGAACGGTCGGAGCCCACCCAGCAGTTTGAGATCGAGAGAGTGCACAGTGAAGTGCAGGACTGACAGAGTTAGGGTAAACACGTAACAAGCTTGTGGACTTGTGCAAAAAAGTTAATAGCAGATGATGAGGGGGGTTGGATTGTAAAACGGAAAGGTATCTGGGATTTCACAGCATTAAAATTTTAGAGAGGATTAACACTGCTACCTACTGTTACTCAACTACTACCCACCACTCCTTAAGTCTTCCAGAGTTTTTGACCTGTGGTCGACTAAAAAGTTTGAAAGCATAGAGTATAACCCCCGCCCAGGGGTACTAAGACCATTGTATAATTCTCAAGACTTAATAATGGAAGCCTGAGTTTGAGATTGAAAATTATTTCTGAGCAGTATACGTGTATTTTGTTAATCTCCTGTAGAATCATATAATAGAATCTTGTTTTTTTTTTTTTACTTTCCCTTTATTTAATAATGATAATAATAATAATAAAAAGATCAGTGGCAACAGAGCTTAGATCTAGATTTGAAACTTCGGACAATTTTCTCATCTATAAATTGGGGATATTACCTTCGCAAAAAAGTGAGAGGATTAAATGAAATGTATTGAACTTTCTCTTGTATGCACTTATGACAGTAAATGATAACAGTGGTCAGTATCTTCTGTTTTTCTGTTTTGTCATTTAGTTTTTTGTACTTTATTATTACTTTGCTATAAATTTAACTTTGCCCAGTCCTCCCTCACTTTCCTCCCTGAAAGGAACTGGAATAATAACTAACAAATAGCAAAAATATGTGCCAGACACTGTTTTTATCCATATTTATTTAATCTTCGTAACAACCCCAAGATGTAAGTGCTGTTATTACACTCATTTTGATACTCAGTCTGAGGCACAGAAAATTTAAGGTGATCAGCCCAAGTTCACACAACCAAGTGTCTGCAGCTAGAATATGAATGCAGGCCAGGGCTTGAACAGTTTTTTAATCAGTTCATCCAAATCCTGCACTTCCAACTTGTACTTTAAGCAGCTCAGTTAACTTCTTATTTTGGGGTCAAAAAATTATTTGTAGAGAAAGAAGTGCTTTTTTCTAATGCTTCTAGTGATTTATGAAGTACCTTTGTTGCAGATGAAACAGAATTTAGAAACTTTATTGTTTGGCTTGAAGACCAGAAAATCAGACACTACAAGATTGAAGACAGAGGTAATTTAAGGAACATCCACAGCAGTGACTGGCCCAAGTTCTTTGAAAAGGTAATGAATTAGAAAGTGAATAAAAGTACAGAGAGCTTTTCTAAAACTTATATGAAGACAGTTGAACTTAAATTACTTTGTGCTTTTAAAATAAATAAAAATAATAATGATCAGTATTAGGAAAGCTGGGTTTCAAGGATTTAACTTTTCTCTTTCCATGTTTGTTTTTAAACCAAATTATATTATCTCTCCCTACCAAACTTTCAGTATTAGAAAGCAATAGTTTTGTCTGGAAACACTGTGAGGTTTCTTAATGTGACATGTATTCTGTAAATGGTAAAAGGGGCCAAAATTAGAATTTTTACATTAGACTAAAAAGGTAGGAATAACACACTTATTATGTTAAATTAAGACATTGACTTACTTGCAAACTAAGATTATGTCTTGTTTGGGCTTATATTTAATGTACATAGTAGATGTTCATTGTTGTGTACATTATAAATATTCCTGACGAGGTCTGTGTATATCTTATTTTTGCAGCTAGAATAGTTTTCCTATTGACTTAGTTTAATTGTAGTAACATTTTTGTAGAAAAAGGAATTGTTTTCAAATTAGAATAAAAATCACATTTCCTGGTATCGTTACTTACATTAAACATTTTCATCAGCTTCATTACTTTGAAGAATAAGATATTTTCCTTTAAAAATACGAAAAGTAAATTTTTCATTCGCCGCAGCAAAGTGATTAGGTACTTTTCTCTTTAGAATCAGAGGTTTTGTGTATTAAGGGATTGTGTAAGTTACACACTAGCTCTATGACCACAGGCAAATTTTGTTAAGGTTTCTGTGTCTCAATATTGTCATCAATAAATGGGGATAACTGTAGTGCCAATGCCATAGCAGTGGCACGTATTAGTGAGTGATATATACCTGTGACTGGCCCATAGCAAGTGCTGTATGCTCATTACTTCCCCTGCCTGTCCTAGCATTATTGATATACTGCTATTTTCTTTTTTCTTAAAAACTTTTTTTTTGAAATTTTTGGTAGGTTTAAGACTTGGAAGTATGTTGTTAGGATTTTATATTTGTATATATCACCTCTCATGACACATTCATGTGTATAAGACAACACAAAGTTTCACAGAAGGGTATTTGAAGAACATGAAAATTTTTCTAATGGAAAACACCTAGAAGTGACAGTAAAGTAAGATAACTTACGTGTGTTGGAACTTGCAATCCAGATATTATCTTTCAAGTTGGTCTCTTTGGAATAATGAAGTCATTGTTTCAAACATATTCAGAACTTTTGGAATTACTTTTTTTTTTTTTAAGTTTATTTATTTTTGAGAAAGACAGAATATGAATGAGTGAGGGGCAGAGAGAGAGGGAGACACAGAATCCAAAGCAGGCTCCAGGCTCCTAGCTGTCAGCGCGGAGCCTGACGCGGGGCTCGAACTCACGAACTGCGAGATCATGACCTGAGCCGAAGTCGGATGCTCGACTGAGCCACCCAGGCGCCCCTGGAATTAACTTTTAAATCATGAGACGTGTTTTGAATATCTTTAATACTGGTAATTTTTTATACTTTAAGGTGGATTTTTTTTTTGCATCATGACCAAATCATGTGAATGAAATGTTTTCTTTAAAGCAGGGAGATAAAATTTTGGGTTAGAAAATGAGTTCTAGCGAAAAAATAATGATTTATCAATTACCCTGAAAAGATTTCCAAAAGGGAGTTGCAGAATTTTTGGCTAAATAGCATTGTTCCTGGAATTAGATGTTGCGCTCTTAAGAGACCCATTTGAAGGACAGTGTTCACTTTTTAAAGTGTTTTTGGGGTTTTGTTGTTGTTGTTTTTAAACTGTGTTTTCAGAACTGGAGTCAGAAAGTTTAGGTTCAAGTCCCAGATCTAAGTTGTGTAACTGCTAGCAGGTGTTAATATCTAGGCCATATTTCCTCATCTGTAAAATAAGGAAGTTGTTTTTAGACCAGTGGTGCTTTACCTAGAATCTCCAAAAGTAAAAATTGCGAAAAGCAAGATGGAAATACTTTTTTTTTTTTTTTTTTAAGTAGTACGTGTACATGTTTCCATCTTTTGGGGTAAGTAATTGTATCAACAATTTAGTAATATAAATGTTGTTTATATTTGTAGAGATCCAAACTAAGATCTCTTTCAACTACCATTTTTTGATTCTGCTATGTTACAGTAATAATGAAACCAGGTATTTTTTTCTTCACAGTATCTCAGAGATGTTAACTGTCCTTTCAAGATTCAAGATCGACAAGAAGCAATTGACTGGCTTCTTGGCTTAGCTGTTAGACTTGAATATGGAGATAATGGTATGTTTTGTGGAGAATGTGTGTTTCACAGAGAGGGAGAGGAAAGGTGGGAGCAAAAGGAATGTCAAAATGTAGGGAACTTACCAGTTGAGTTTCTTTGTCTTATATTGTTTTACCTTTGGTGCATAGTAGGTTTTACGCATCCTCATTTCCCTTTTTATCATCTTTTCAAAAATTTACTTTTTGAAACCATTCTTCTGTGTCTAGCTCTTACCCCTGCAACTCCTAAATTATCTAGGAAAGAGTTTTCTTTTAAAAAATTACAGTCTCTTCATTATCATAAAGCATTGAAAGCAACTGTCTTTCATTGGTACTTTTTAAAAGATTTCTTTATTTAGAGAGAGCAGGAGAGGGGCACAAGGAGGAGAGAGAGAATCCCCGGCAGGCTCCCTGCTGCCAGTGCAGAGTCTGATGCAGGGCTTGAACTCATGAACCGTGAGATCATGACCTGAGCCAAAATCAAGAATCAGAGCTTAACCAACTGAATCACCCAGATGCCCCTTTTATTGGCATTTAGATTTTTTCTTTTAGAATTTAGAATGGTGTCTCCTTGTAATTGTCTTCTCCCAAAGTAACATTACTTTGGTAAATTTGCTGTCTTTCACAGTCTGCACCTTAGCCTTTTGTGTTAAATTGTTGTTAGAGTCCTAGAATTGATGGGATTTCAGACTGTTGGTTGCAGCTGGTAATTTCACAAGAGACTGAAACATGTATCTAATGCCAATAGGTGCTGTAGCCCTATTATGTAGTAATATGTTTATTACTTTTGTTAATATTGTTTTATTATATATACTTATATTATTGGAAACTTTTGAATATTAGTACCTGTAGTAAAAAAAAAAAAAAAAAAATTCCAGTAAATTTGTTTCCTCTCATTAGACCATTTCATTTTGAAAGGGCTACCAACATCTAAATGCAGCATCCAGTTATCTTACCTCCATCCTCTGCATTTTATGTTGTTCTCTTTTATGCAACTCTTACAGTCCCTTCCATTTGCCTTTTTGATCTTTGTCGTCTCCCTTTTCCTTCCAGCCTGTCGCCATCCACCTTTTCTGATGTCCAGTGGATCTTTTCTTTTCCATTCCCACTGCTATAACCCTGACTCAGGCTCTTGTCACTTTCTGCTGAGATTATTGTAGTGTCTTTCAGACTCCTCTCCCATTAGCTTCATCCTCATGACCCACCAGGCTTCCTTTTGGAAACATAAGTGTTTTAGAATGCTTTGCTCTGTTTCTAAAGAACAGTTACTATTATATATTCAGGAACACCATTGCTTTCCCATTTTCTACAAAAGGAACTCCAGGTTCCCTTGGTCTGGTATTCAAGGCCTTTGATAAGTGGTATCCAATCAGTATTCACATACTTGACATCCCAGTCAAACTAGAAGAGTGCTGTTTCCTGTTTACATCTGTTTTTTTCTCCCTTAGATTTCTTTGCTTACACTTTTCCTTGACCAGAATGCCATATCAGTCTGTCTCTATGCATCCAGATCCTACTCATCCTTGTAAGATCCAGCGCAACTGCCACCTTAGCAAGAATATTTCCTTCTCTCAACTTTCATAGCTTTTTTTTTTAATTTGTTTACATTTATTTATTTTTGAGAGAGAGAGCGTGAGCAGGGGAGGGGCAGAGAGAGAAGGAGACACAGAATCCAAAGCAGGCTCCAGGCTCTGAGCTGTCAGCACAGAGCCTGACATTGGGCTCGAACCCATGAACCATGAGATTGTGACCTGAGCCGAAGTCAGATGCTCAACTGACTGAGCCAACCAGGCACCCTTCAACCTTCATAGCATTTACCTTCATGCTTTGTGTACCTTTTAGGTCATTCGCCCCTTTCCATTTTGTTTATATGTCTTATTTGCCCCACTAAATTATAAGCTGATACTCAGCTTTGTTTCCTACATTGTACCTCTATTAGCGTCCTATTGCTGCTGTACCAGATTACCACAAATTCAGTGACTTAAGACACAATTTATTATCTTACAGTTTTGGAGGCTAGAAGTCCAGCATCTGTCTTACTAAAGTCAGTTTGTCCACAGGGCTGGTTCCTTTTGGAGGCTTTATGGGAAGATTCATTTCTTTGCCGTTTTCACTTTCCAGAGGCCGCCTGCATTCCTTGATTCTGGCTCCTTTATCTTCAAATTTAGCAGCATAGCATCTTCAAATCTCTCTGTGACTCTTCCATTGCCACATCTTCTCTGACTCTGATCTTCCTGCCTCCCTCTTACAAGGATGCTATGATTATATTGAGCCCACCTGGATAATCCAGTATAATTCTCCCATTTCAAGGTCCTTAATTGAAACACATCTGTAAAGTTCCTTTTGCCATGTAACCCAACATACTCCTAGGTTTAGGAATTGGGATATTGACATCTTGGGGCCAGGGCAGGGGAGGAGGTGGGAAGGCAGGGGAACAGTCATGATTTTATCTGCCACAGTATCTGACATAGTTTCTTGGAGGCAGTAGATGTGCTTATTAACTTTAATGTTTGGCAAATACGAGTATTTACGTATACTGCTACAGAGGATCAACCAGCTGCTTTTTGCTGGTTCCTCAGACTTACATTTCAAAAGCCTTATGGCAGAAGTCTTAAGGAAATCTCTAAGACTCTTTACTTTCAATTTTAGTTTAGAAAGAAAATACTTGTGGGGCACCTGGCTGGCTCAGTAGGAAGAGTGTGTGACTCTTGATCTCAGGGTCATGAGTTTGAGCCCACGTTGGGTGTAGAGATTACTAAAAAAAATAAATAAATAAACTTAAAAAAAAAGGGGGGGGAGAAAATACTTGTGATTCTCTCCCTTTATGTAATCATAAGCCTTGGTAGCATTAGTTGATTTTTAGGGTCTTTAGCAAAGTCTTTAACTGTTCTGCTGTGGGTTGACAGTAACTCTTAATTTGTGACAAAATTTTCTCCAGCTTTTCCAAGGTGTTTCTCAGCTGTTGCCAAGTAAAACTGTAGTCACATCTGTTTATTTCTGTTTTACCCTTACTTATTTCATTTGTCCCATTTTTAGAATACTGCAACTTAGGTTACGTAGGTCCCAAGAACAGTAGATGCCATGTGAGTGTCCTACAGTTGACTGTAACTTTTAAGTACATTTATCAAGTGTATTAAAAGCCTAAACTAGAAAACAAGTGTTTGTTTAATTTTAAAATTCAGAATTGCAGACCATTTTTGGAAAAGGGTAAAGTAGTAATACTGTCCATTATCAGTAGGGGGTGCTGTTGTTCTTTTGTTTTACATTAATATGTTGCATTCTTCTTGACTTCTTTGACATAATTTCAGATTTACAGAAGTTGCAAAATAGTACAAAGGATTTTCCCATATCCATATGTAAAAAAATGCTAGCGTTTTACTTCATTTGCCTTATCCTTTTCTACCTACCCAAATACACATATGTAATTTTTTTCTAAGCCATTTGATAAATTGTAAATGATTCTTTTCCCCTTACGTTACTTTAACGCACATTTGCTAAAAAAGACTGGCTTCAATAATTACAGTATAGTTATCAAAATCAGGAAATTAACTTTGATTCAGTACTGTTACATACAGTTGTTATATTTTTCCAGTTGTCTCAGTAGTGTTCTTTATAGCAAAAAAAAAAAAAATCCTGGACCATATGTTGCATTCAGCTATTCTGTTTAGCCTCCTATACTCTGGAATTTTTTTAAGTTTGTTTATTTATTTTGATTGCACGTACATGTTGCCAGCGGGGGAGGGGCAGAGAGAGAGAAAGAGAAAATCCCAAGCAGACTCTGCATGGTGACAGTGTAGAGCCCGTAGAGCCCGAGGCGGGCTCCAACCCACAAACTATGAGATCATGACCTGAGTTGAAATCAAGAGTCAGAGGCTTAACTGACTGAACCACCCAGGTGCCCCTAATCTGCAACATTTACTCAGTCGCTTTTGTGCTTCATGACGCTGACAATTTTTTTGTAGAATGTCACTCAGTTTGGGTTTGTTCGATATTTCTTCGTAAGTTGATTCAAGATTTGTACTTTTGTTAAGAATAGCACAGAAGTAGGGCCGCCTGGGTGGCTCATTGGTTAAGCATCTAACTTCGGCTCAGGTCATGATCTCACTGCTTTTGAGTTCGAGCCTCGAGTCAGGCTCTGTGCTGCCAGCTCAGAGCCTAGAGCCTGATTCAGGTTCTGTCTCTCTCCTTCCCTCCCTCCCTCTCTCCCTCCCTCTCCCTCTCCCCCTCTCCCCCTCCCCCACTCACGCTCTGTCTCTGTCCCTCAAAAATAAATAAATATTTAAAAAAAAAAGAATAGCACAGAAGTGATATATTCTTTTAAATTAGCGATATGCCTCAGTACTAGTCATGTACTGGTCACGTTCTGTTCACTTGGATGAGGTTTGTCCACTGTAAAGTTAATATTTTCCCCTGTGTAATATGTGTCTTGTGGGGAGACGATGTCAGTATGCTTTTACTCCTCAAACTACACTTCTACCTTTATTTTCTATTTTTTAATTTTTAAAAAAAGTTTTTACTGTTTACTTTTGAGAGTGCGTGCGCAAATGGGCGAGGGGTGGGTGGAGGAGAGACACAGAATCCAAAGCAGGCTCCAGGTTCTGAGCTGTCAGCACAGAGCCTGTTGCTGGGCTCAAACTCACAAACCGTGAGGTCATGACCTGAGCGCGCAGACGCTTAACCCACTGAGCCACCCAGGCGCCCCTACACCTCTACCTTTGGTCTCCATTTGATTTTTCTTGTCTGAGTCATTTATTATGTTGATGATGAGTGCTAGAAGTGTTTTTCTGATTCCATCATTTGTTCTGCATTTATTTGTTGGCTTTTTACAGTAAAGAAAAAGGAGCTTTCCTTTTTCTCCAATTTATGTTTGTTTATATAAATTAGTGTAGATAATGTGGATTCTTATTTTACTCAGTGGGTCATAATCTTTTTTTGTCATTGTGTGATGTTTACACGTTCCAGATTTGGCCAGTGGGAGCTTTTTTGAGCTAACTCCTGTGTGACTTAGATTTGAATGCTTTTATTTTCCCTCTTGCTTCATTAACAGATCATAGAAGCACTGTAACCAAAGATGGCACTTTGGACTTATTTAGTGAATTACTATTAAATACTTACATTTATAAATTCTTTTTAAGTATTGTTAATGATTTATCAAGTGAGAGTAATGAAACCTGCCTTTGGAATTCTGAATTTCACATCTCCATTAAATTAGTTTAGGTTTGTACATGATGGTGTACTTGATGTGCTGGTTTTTTGAGAAAGCAAGGTTTTGGAATTCCACATATGACATTCAAAAGACTTAGGGAAGAGATTTTTAGTGAGGTGGTATCTAATGTCATGTAACCTATACTTACTCCTCCCATTCTCCTACCCCTGTTAAGTTTCTCAGCAAGCTGTAAAAGCACTTTCTCTCCTTAGATTTAGATGGTGTGTGAATTGTGTTAGTTTTAGAAATGGTAATGAAAAGATATTTGTATAGATATTCCAGTAATCATTTTAGCTTAATCAGAAAGCTACCATCACATTGTCTTCTGATGGGTATTTTATAGCAAAAATAATTTGGATTGGATGAGTTATGTTTATAAATCAGTTTGGCTTAAATTCAGTAAGCAGTGTTTGTTTTACCTTAAGTAAAACAGTTCTACAAATTCTATTTTTGCCTATGTTTACAGCTGAAAAATACAAGGACCTCGTACCTGATAATACAAAAAATGCTGACAATGCAGCTAAAAATGCAGAGCCATTGATCAATTTGGATGGTAAGTGTGTAAGTGCATAAAAGTGATCATCAGTATTTTTGGTCCCATAAATGTTTTTTTACTTCCTAGAATGAAGAAGTGTGGGTTTACTTGGTTTTAGTAAAGTAAGAATGCTTTATTTTCTGTGATGTTTTTTATTGTCATTTACAATGTGTTTTCTCCCTCCTCTTACAGTTGAATAGCTGAATGTTAGAATGCTGTTCTTTGATGTGTTCATAGTAATTTGAAGGTTTTGATTTGTATTTAATCATGGTGGTGATTGTTTGCCTTCCTGGATGCATAAAATATTTTTTCTAATCTAATGACATGAGACAAGTACTAAAACTTTTCATTATTTGAAATTCCAAGTGCCTTTAAGAAATTTTCTTTTTAAAAGTATGAAGATTCCAGTTACATTATAATAATTTAAGTATTCATTCATAACAGGTTCATTGTGACCTATGATTCACAAGCTACTCTTATGAATTAATAAGCTGGTTAGACAGACTCTCTAGAGCTGCTGCTTGGAGAAGAGGTTTTGGGAAAATTATCAATTGAAGGAGTTGAGTTTAAAATTGATAGCTTTGGGAAGAAATGTTTCTTAAAATTGCTACAGTAAGTGTGCCTTTTGGGAAATGTTACAGGACAAACCTAACGAGTTAATTTAGTCATTTATTGGATTGTTCAGTGTGGCTGATTAATAGAGAACCCATTGAGCTCATCAATTAGCCTAATTGTTGATGTCCCTACACTGCTCTTATCAACAGCAATTTTAAAAACTAAGAGGCTGTTATTGGAAAATTAAAAATGTTTTTTATAGGTTTATATACTTACACATAGATCTATAATAACATGCTTATAGAGCTGTAAGTTTACATTTTTTATCTTTTACAGTAAATAATCCAGATTTTAAGGCTGGTGTAATGGCTTTGGCCAACCTTCTTCAGATTCAGCGTCATGATGATTACCTGGTTATGCTTAAGGTCAGTTTCATATTCTTGATTCTTTAAAAAAATTTTCTTAATGTTTATTTATTTTTGAGAAGAGAGAGAGCATGAGCAGGGGAGGGGCAGAGAGAGAGGGAGACACAGAATCTGAAGCAGGCTCCAGGGTCTGAGCTATCAGCACAAAGCCAGATGCAGGGCTCAAACCCATGAGCCATGAGATCATGACCTGAGCTGAAGTTGGACGCCCAACCCACTGAGCTACCCAGGTGCCCCACATATTCTTGATACTTGACAGAAACCTTGTATGTAGAAAAAAAAATTTCATTTTCTAAAAATTAACTGTGTTATTTAAATATATGGTTAAATGACAGGAATTTGGGACTTAAAGCAGATTTCATCTGTTTTAGGTTATCTAATAGCAGCTAACATCAAAGAGTGTTTACTTTGTGCCTGCCACTGTGCTAAATCCTTGGCAAAGAGGTCTCATTCAGTCCTCCCAACCGTCCTGGAGATAGATGCCGATATCCTTTAATTTTAATATGTATATGAAGAAATTGAGACCAAAAGAATAGATAATGTCCAGATGACACAGAAATTGATAGAGCCAGGAATTTAATCTGGGCACTTGTGGTCTGACCTTGCGGTCCATTCTTTTTCCTGTATCTTCCAATTCTACTTAATCATTCCTTTTAAAGATTTGTGATCTGTACTCAACTAAGATAATGGAAAATGCCAAATTGGTAATGGTGGATTTGGCCAAAAATATATACCCCAGAATCTCTTTGAGGAATGAATGTTTTTATTTTTCCCAGTGCCCCATCCTAGGTAGGCTACTTAGTTCATACCTGCATGTTAGGGAACCCAGTGATCTGAAAAGAGGTCTCTTTATTTCTAAGAGGAAAGATATACTTCAGCAGAGTTAGGTCCCATAATTGTGATAGTACAGTGGGGTGGGGTCGTAGGAAGGGAGTGGTATTTAAGATACTTAAGATTCCAGACTTAGAAATTATTTTAGAAATTATTACTGATTTTATGAGAAATTAAAGAGCTTTTGACTATACCTAATACATATAAATTACCTTATTCTACTTTGCAGTAAATTGAATAATTAAATTCTGTTGTATCCATAAGAGATTAAGCCATAATTTATTCTTTTTAAAACTGTATGTATTAAATGACACTTCCAACAAGAGAAAAACTATTTCTACATTATTATAATTCTCTTTACTGAATCTAAACGTTAACTCAGATTTTCTCAACTCAGATTGGTTGCCAAGAGATAAAACGTTGGGGCACCTGGCTGGCGCAGTTGGTCATGACGAGCATGTGACTCTTTTTTCTTTAATGTGTATTTATTTATTTTGAGAGGAGAGAGCATGTGCCGGCGGGGGGGGGATTGAGAGAGAGAAAATCCCAAGCAGGCACTGCATTGTCAGTGCAGAACCTGATGTGGGGCTTGATCTCACGAACCACTGAGATCATGACTTGAGTTGAGGTCAAGAGTTAGATGCTTAGCCAACTGAGCCACCCAGGCGCCCAGAGCATGCAACTCCTGATCTTGGGGTCATGAGTTCGAGCCCCATGTTGGGTGTAGAGATTACTTAAATGAATACATAAATAAAAACTCTAAAAGGCAAAAAGTTGTTTTTATTGAAATTTAGCTCTTTATTCCTTACTTGGGCGATTATGTAAATTGCTTTGGAACAGTTCTGCAGTGGTCATGTCACCTTTAGTCATAAACTGAATGAGAGGACAAATAGACTAGCATATTTGGGGTGCTTTTATTAGACTTTAAAAACCCAAAGGGAAAAAGTATGAATCAGCTATAATCAAAAGCTTTTTAAATTCTAAGCTGCCTGTTTGTCTTGGAAGTTTGGAAGCATTCAAATAATCCATGACACTATTGCAGACATCTTCATAGGTTTGCCAAGTGTGAGAATCACTATATTGACTGGCAACTGGACTGATTATTGAAGATTGATTTAATGATTCTTTCTAAATGTAGTGTTTGGCTTGTTATATTATTAATAATTTTTCAGTTTTTGCATTTAATTTAAGTCACAATTGGCATCTACTAGAATTCCACTTAAAATTTATTTTTTAAGCATGTGTAGGGCATGCATGCACTTATGTCTGCCATAATAAAATGCCTTGGTGATGGAAAAAACCAGTCCTTGAATGAGAGATCTGAAAATGTTTTAGTATAATTTAAAAAATCAAGGACAGTAGGTATGATATGCCACTCTTTTTGTCAAGAGTTTGTGTGTGTGTGTGTGCGCATTTATGCTTGAGCATGCTTATAATAGTCTTTTTAAGGATATACAGCAGTCTGGTTCGTTCTGTTGATTGTCTTCTGGAGGGATGGCTAAGGCTTGGGTAGGAAGGAGAACCCCCCCCCCCCTTTTTTAACATGTATCCTTTTTAAAAATTTATTTTTCACACACATGAATTACCTACTCAAAAAAATTTAATTTTTGTGAGCATCTTTCCACATCATAAACTATTAAAAGTGAAAATGTTCATTCTAATAGCAGTTTGTTTTTGTTTATTAGGGAATTATAATTCTAACTTGATTAGTCTCTAGGTGTCCTTATTCTCTAGAGTCACAAGAAGAGATGAACAGCCAATAAAAAGTAAAAAATATTTTTTGGTTTCTTAGGCAATTCGCATTTTGGTTCAGGAGCGCCTGACTCAGGATGCAGTTGCTAAAGCAAATCAAACAAGAGAGGTATGTACTATTTTTTTTAATAAATTCTAAATTGATCACTAATGAAAGGTTCTTCTAGTGTTGTCAGGAGTTTACACTTTGTATCTGCTTAAGATAAACTATGGTTGAACTGTCCAGAGAAAGGATAGGTTATTTCAGTGGGATTGAATTTGCTTAAGCAAATTATAGCTATTTTTGAGTGAAAAATAAATTTACCTCGCTTCATACCTTAAAGCAGCTACCAATAGCATATCCACAGTCCACCAGTACAAACCACTGCACATGCGCAGTTATTTAAAAGAATTTACCTTGTAAAATTTACTAGGTTATTTTGACGAATTGCTGGAAAACAGGACACACCTTGTCTTTGTTACTAATTTTCTTCTTTGACGTAAATCCTGTCCTTGCTCTTTTGTTTCTTCAGAGAAATCTTTTCTCATTTTATTCATATTTCCTGGCATCACTTAGGAGAAAGTAACTTACCTAAGACCACCTAGTTGGTAAGTGGTTGAGCTCAAATAGTCTGATTCAAGAGCCAGTGCTCTTAACGGTTGATGGGGACAAAGGTCTGTGTGTGAAGGCCTGCATGAGCTCATTGGTCAGCCCAGGAGAATTCTGGCATAGGGGTGTGGAGGCTGTATTAGAGTGTAAGTTTCAAGGTTCAGGTGACTGCAGCTGTCCTCTTTCAGTCCTGCTTTGTAGGCTGAAAACTATACACCATGACAATTTTCCCCTTAATTCTGAGATATTTTAGATAAACTGTACTAGAAATCCAAAATCCCTAGTCTCATTGACTATGGGACAGTGCAGAGAATGTCCTCAGGGTTAGCAGTAGCAGGTGTCTGATAATGCCTCTTGCTATGAACAGATATTGCAGTGAATGCCTTGGGCACAATAAACATTCTAGATTCTTGTCCTTTTTTTGTCTCCCCTAATCCCCCAGTGTCTTTTGTCCTCTGATCCCATCTTTAGTAAGGCCCAGCAGTGTTAAAAGGTTATTAATGCCAGGGCAGTGTAGTTCTCTCTGAAAGACACTGTTTGTTTTAAAGGCTCTTTATTGCTTATTAATTATGTATGAATTGGGCCACTGGAAATTGGATTAAAGATCAGCTTATTTCACCCACACTGTAGAACAGACAGTAAATTGTTCCGCCATAATAAAATCATTCATTCATTCGTTCAGCAAAACTATGTCTTCTGTTTGGAGGCGGTGCAAATGAGGGCATAGTCAACTCTTTTTACTCTTTTTTGCAGAGTACAATTTTATTTTCATTGCTCCAAATCTTTAGTGTTCTCTCAGAAGGTATCATGCTATAGGTATACATACAGTGGAGAGGTTCTTCTAGTGAGTAGTCTTGTTTATAAACCATAACTAGTATTTGGGGCATATGGTCATCTTGAGGGGTTTAGCTGTTCCTTGGTGGTCTGTTGGCAGAGAAAACGAAAATAAGACTGGCCTAGAAAACCACTCAATGTAATTCTTTCTTGCTTTGCTTGCTAAATTTACATATCCATTTATTTCTTCACCTGTATAATGTATTTAGCTATTTTAAAGTATTTGGAGCCTAGATAGATTTGCTTTAATAGATTAGGTAAGAATTGAGTAGTGACATCCTAGCATTTGTAACATTGAAAGTATAGATTTTATATAGTATAATCAGAAAGTCTGGACTGTCTGTCCTTGTTGCTACTCTGAACTCCATGGAGGTTGGCATTATAGTCCCCATGTTTGGCATATGTGTATGTAGGTACTGACCAGTTAACTAAATGGTTTAAAGTTCATTTATTTTCCTGGACTTCAGAATAACTTCCAAATGAACTATTATTGAAAGTTAAATTCTATAAAGGTAATGTGGTAAACATCACACTAGGTGGAAAAAAGTCAATACAGATTTTAGGTTTTGTATAAAAACAAATTAATGTGTTCAGAAATATTAAAAGTAAACCTATTTGCCCTGTACTGTGCTGCTTATTGTAGCTAAAATAGGACAACAGCAGCCCTGCTCAGCTGTCCTTCCACAGCATCAGTGACAGAACAGCTGTGAAAGGAGCTAGTGTTTTATATCCCTAGTCTTAGAGGAGAGAATGGTTGGTAGAACTAGCTTCCCACTACATGTAGAGGCCATTATTTCATCCAAAGGCCAATCTACAGAGAAAACACTCAGCCCCCCATCACTGCAGCTAAAAGGGTTAATAGAATAGCTAGCAGATTTTCAGTTACAGATGAGAAAAGAACATGATTTTTAACTATAAAGTTTTATTTTGTCTTTAAGGGCTTACCTGTTGCTTTAGACAAACACATTCTTGGTTTTGACACAGGAGGTAAGTGATTTTGTTTTAATCCAAACTCTTATTTTTAGAGACCAGGTGATTATTTGGGGAAGAAATGGGCAAGTAAATGGTCTTGAATACGGATTAATGCAGTGTTTCTTATAAAATAGATGCAGTTCTTAATGAAGCTGCTCAAATTCTGCGATTGCTGCATATAGAAGAGCTCAGAGAGCTACAGACAAAAATTAATGAAGCCATAGTAGCTGTTCAGGCAATTATTGCTGATCCAAAGACAGACCACAGACTGGGGAAAGTTGGAAGATGAACGTTTTAGGATTTCAGCTTCTCACGTACTTAGTACAATTGGGAACCATGTACACTCTGGCATGTGTTTGGAAATCAAATGTCACATTTTCAAGAGAAGAATCCTAGAAAATTGACTCTGTTCTTGAGATTTACCATCATTGCTTTTTCTTTAATAAAGTTCAGGAAAGTGGATTTTTTTTTGACTGTTATGTTTGTGTATCTATATAATTAATTGTCCTCTTTTGTGGGTGAGGTACATGCCAGCCCCCAGCACTGTTACAGAGACAATACAGATGCTCAAATCATGGGAAAACTTAAAATATTTTATTGGAGTAATCTAGAAAATTTGAGAATTGTTACATCTTTGGTATTTATAAATGTAGTAACTTCTGTGGGTAACTATAGAGGGACTTATAGGATCAGAAGATACAAATTGAAACATTCTAGCACCTTTTAATATAAATAGAAATGCAGTGATGCAGAGGTAAAAAAAAATAATAATAATAAATCTTAGAACTTTTACTGGGAAACTTCCCTACCAGTTCCACATAGCCTTCTCTAGGTCAAGCCTTGTGGTCTTTAGGGTTGTGTCTTTGTACTGACAACCCATGCTTTAATTTCTTGGTCAGAAAGAATCCTTAGCAAAAATTAGATTTAGGGTCTTAATGTATTTTAGTGAGTTTGACCCTTTAAATATGACAGAAATGCTTATTAAAAATTGCTTTAATAAGCAATTAAAATTCTATTTTTTAAAACTTGTAACTTTTGTTATTCAAAATACAGTAGTAAAGATTGAGGTATAAAACTTTTCACAAGATATACTTAGTCTTTTTGTACTGAAAATGTTCATCTTGTAGGTCCAATTCCTTTTTCACTTTCTTTGCCTGTGTTTGTAGTAAATGCTCTTTAGGGTCCAGATTCTGATTGTAAACTCCAAATCCTTTGTGATGCCGTATTTACTTTCTTCCTGTGAGGGGAGGTGGAAGAGACAGTGGGTGAATATTTTATAACCCAGTTGCAACAACATTTTAAAGGGGAAATATCCTTATAGGCTGACCTTTTTTGTGTATAGTTAAGCTAGGGTAGTCAAGATTGGTCACCCCTGTGTATGGGCCATTAACTTTTCTATTCAAAGTGGCTCTCCCTGGTGGTGATGTTAGTGGCAGCAGCTGCCCTCTGGGCCAAGGATCATCAGTTACCAGGTATATCCTTCTCTACCCTGCTGATCCAAAGGAGCACCCTGCACATTTTGTTTACCTGTTGGGCAGTAGGGGTAGACGGCAGTTATCCCGTAGAGATGAGATCGCTGCTCCGGGAGATACTCATCAGTAAACTGGCCACTATCTCTATTTACTGATATAACACCATCCCTGGTAACAGAAAGGAAGAGTAAACTCATGGGATTTAAGGTTGGATAGAAACTCAGTTTCAATAGCGAATCTCTGCTAGCCTTCTAGAATATGTATTTTTTTTTTACTTTAACCGAGTTTTGACTCATTTAGATTTGAAGATTTTCTAGATGAGTGGTTCTCAAAGTGGTCCCCAGACCAGCATCATCTGGAAACTTGTTAGAAATACAAATGGCCTCAACTCCAACCTACTGAGTCATCAGGAATTATGGGCTGGGACCCAGCAATAGGTTTTAACAATCCCTTGGAATGTTTCTGATGCCATACAAAACTTTTCAGAACCACTGGTCCAAGTCAGTGGTTCTCAACCCTTGTTCAACGAATCACTTGAAAATCTATTAAAATACTGATGCCTAGGCCTCACGCCAGACCAATTAAATCCAGATTGCAAGGAATGGGGTAGAAGGGCTTAGACATCCATATGTATTTTTAATGTTCCCCAGTTCCTCCTTGGGGCACTAGTGTAAATTACACTACTCTTCCTTCTCCCAGGTGGACAATATATCCATAATACCATTTAAAAAAAAAAAAAATCAGTTTAAATCACGTGGCACCACTTAAGGGGGTAGTGTTTTGGATTCATGTACTTCCTTTTTGGATAGTTCAGTGTAAGCTGTGCCACTTTTAAGCTACGTGTGAGCAGTGCCATTAAGTAGGACTTAAAAAGCATTAGCACTTGAATGATGTTATCTACTAACAGAGATAATGGAAACTTGCAGCAGACGGCATAGTTTACTAAAGACACTTAGTGACATTAGGTAAAATGGGTGGCGCATCTTCCGGAACCCCAGCCTCGTGAGGCACGGCCAGTGTGCGTCGGCTCACCTCCTCCAGTCTGTGTGGTAGAAGTGATCTGCAAAGCTGACAATACTGAAGGGGTAGTTGAGGTGGTTCTGAATGACCCGCCGTCCAGTCCCATCAGGTAGTGTACACTCCAGTTTCTTGGTTCCTTTTAAAACACCAGAGAAAATGAAATCATTCCATACCAGGAGAAAAGTCATTTGCCAAAAATAATTGTGGCAGGTGGAGGCCTTCTGAAAGGAAACAAAGGTAGACGAGGAAATAGGGTATTTTCTTCCCAGTGCAGTGATGCAAATTAGAAACTAAAATTTTCCTGTTCTGTTACCAGTCTTCAGTTTAATAGCATTCTCGTTTCTTAGAATTTAGACTCTTGATCCCTTCTTGGAAGAGAGGACTGCATTTTTTTCTCCCTAAGTAGGACATTAGAGATAAACTTTGTTCTAATTAAAGTGTCACCTCATAAATTGTCGTAAACATCAGATAAACACTTGCCCTTTGTAAGCAATGCATAAGGCCCTTAAGAAATATTGAAGGATTTTAAAGACTTATCTTGTAGATAGGAATTAAAAGTAACTAAAATGGCGACATGGCTTATATTTTTCAGTGTAAAGGAAGCACTCTCGAAAATTTTATAGTACCTAAACAAGTCAAGAGTTTCCAAATTTCATGTGTCTTATGAAACATGGATTTAAATTTCAGATAGTTTTTAAAAATATAACTTAAAAAAAATAACTTGTTTTGGGCCAACCAGGTTATAATATTGATCCATCTGCATTTATAGTTCCTTTTATTAAATTAGAAATTCTTTAAGAATGGACATTTTCATATTCTTTTTAGTATAGAAGAAGACCTATAGCATCTTTTCTATTTTTCTAATAAGGAGATCACACAACAGAAAGAACTTGGGTATTGGCAACCTTAACTTACTACCAAGGGCCATCCTGCCACATCACTTTTCAAAAAATGTCTTCCACGTAATAGCATACTGTAAATTGTTCTGATACTGGCAAACAAACAAACAAACAAAGCCTCTTGTTCATTTATCTAAGCTTGCCAGTTCCAACAGAGGATAAAATTTCTCTTTACTTTAAAAAGTATACCAGGACAGGGCACCTGGGTGGCTCAGTCGGTTAAGCATGCGACTTCGGCTCAGAACATGATCTCACAGTTCGTGAGTTTGAGTCCTGTGTTGGGTTCTGTGCTGATAGCTCAGAGCCTGGAGCCTCTTTAGAGTCTGTCTCTCTCTCTGCCCCTCCCCTGCTTGCACTGTCGCTGTCTCTCAAAAATAAACAAACATTAAAAAAAAAAAAGTATACCAAGTGCTTGTGTGGGGAAGGGCTAGTAGCACAAAAATGAATTGGGACATAGTTCCAGCCCTCAGATCATTGCCTAAGTCACAGACAACCCCTCCCACCCAAAACCCCAAGAAGGATTAGAAGTATCGACTAAAAGTGTCCTTTAACAGTTTAGACACCAACCAAAGGAGCAGATTCTGTGCTGGCTGTACTGTTGAAAATTGAAGCCAAAAGCTCTACATACTGGGATTTGGTTTTGTTGTAAAAGCTGCGGTTAAGTGCTGGCACCCATGGTGCTGAAGTGTGCTGTGTGTACATGCCATCAGTAATACCTGCGTCTGCCCAGCAGAGCAGTTTGGAGAAGGGGTCAAAGGTTAAACCATTAGGTAGTCCAATGTCTTTATTCACCAGAATTCTTCTGTTTTCTCCTTCTAAAGAAGACGTTTCAATTTTGGGAGCCTCACGATTCCAATCTGTCCAGTACAAGTTGCTGTGGGATAAATTAAATAAAGATTTTTTGCAATAGTGAAAATGAGGTCAGAGAAATAAAACACCAGTGTCTGAGTTTTGGCTACTCTCACCATTTAAGGAACTTAACCCTGTTGCTTCAGCACTAGAGTTTCCTAATGTGTTGCTGAAGGAGACCCACCCATCCAGTTCAAGTGTTAGACAGCCTTGCCTGGTCAGTGATCTCGGGTGGCCCCCCAGTGCCTCTCACATACTCTGAATTCTCTCTGTATCGCACTGTCGTCTTAATGATTTTCTAGTTTATTCATTAGTTTACTACCTTACTTCCTCCCAGAATGTGAGCTCCATGAAAGAGCAGACCTTGTCCCCTTTGCCTAGAACAGCATCTGACGCCTAGTAGATCCTATATAAATACTGTTTTTAAGTCCATGCTTTGGAGCTTTTGCACTCTTGTTCTGACCCTCTCCACACTGCATTTAAAATCCAAGGGCTCCAAATTAGGATCCACAGGAAGCAGGAGAATAGGGAAGCCCAGCTGACCCTCGGATTGGATCCACAGCAATGGCTCGAGGATTCACCAGGTCCGTGTGGAAGAGGGCCTTCCGCTCAGAACCGTCCAGCCTGGCCCTCTCTATCTTGTCCAGGCCGCTGTCCGTCCAATACATTGTTCTACGGAAGTGGTCAATGGCAAGTCCTTCAGGGCTTATCAGACCTGGAAGTAGAACAGCAGGACTGGAGTATTTGCAGGCATGAAAAGGGAACCCGAAGCAGAGAGATCTACTATGTTTGAACAGTTTAAAAAACAAAAAGTCCCGAGAGGCTCTTGGCCGCAAGAACCAGGTTAACTGAGGAACGGATCCTTTGTTACTTGTCCTGCCACCTCTAGTTTTCCTTCTACACTAACATACCACCAGCCTGATGGTACCGGGCATGCACAGTGCTGGGGCCAGGCAGCATCAACTGTGGCCACACACTGAGTTCTCACTGTGAGCCGTTTCTGTTGGGAGTTCCAATTTCATAACAGGCTCACAGTAAGAATTACCTCCTTGCTTACGTATAAGTGTGTGTTTACAGAGGGGCTGGTATTGCAGCGCTTGATGAAGTGGCTTGAATGGCGCTTAACCTCCCCTGGTGAACGTAGGAGACTCAAATGAAATACAAAGCATCTTCCAGATGAAGCTGCTGACCTGAGCTGATGATCGTCTCAGGCTCTGCTCCTGGCTCCAGACTGGCACGGCTGATTGCCCGGCCAGCAACATCTGTCCAGTACACCATCCTCTCGCGGCAGTCATAGTCAATTCCCACGACTATGGAGCCCTTTGTGGACCAAAACATGAAATTGGAAGAGTTAGGACTCCATGCATTTCCCCAGAGCTTGCGCGCAGCTTCTGCACACATGGCTGTAGTGAACGACCCACAGTAGTCCTAAGGGCAGCTATGCAGCAGGATTACACAGGTGGCTTAGAGGCTGACTTCTGGGGTCCCAGCCAGGTTTGGCCACTGACTAGCTATGACTTTGGTATTTAACCTCTCTATGCCTGGGTTTCTTCATTTGCAAAATGAAGATACTAGTACCTACTTTATAGTGCTGCTATAAAAATTCTACCAAAAGTTCTTGTAAAGTATCCTCATCGGTCATTAGTATACAGCAAGTGCTCAATAAGCACAATTACTGTCAGCAGTAATAAAATGATTTCATGAAATCAGCCCCTTGAGTGATTAGAGAACAAACATTAGTCTCAGCAAAGTAAGTCCTTAATACTGTACTGGGTGAAAACGTACTCCTTCCGAATGGTATCAGCACTTCTGAAACAGCCTTTCTAAAATTCACCAACATAGGAGTGCCTGGGTGGCTCAGTCAGTTGAGCGTCTGACTTCGGCTTAGGTCATGATCTCACGGTTTGTGGGTTCGAGCCCCACGTCGGCTGTGTGCTGACAGCTCCGAGCCTGGGTCCTGCTTCAGATTCTGTGTCTCGCTCTCTCTCTGCCCCTCCCCTGCTTGTGCACGCATGCACACCTGTGCTCTCTCTCACAAAAATAAACATTAAAAAAATTTTTTTAATTCACCAACATACAACAACAAAATTTACTCTCCCTTTTCCTATAACTATCATGAGATCTTTCCCCTGAGGTTTAATCCCTTATCCCTATCTCTGCTTCTTATACAAAGCAAATGATTTGGTTGTAATCAGTATGTAGAAGAAAGTCTCCAGAAGGATGGGTTAAGGAACTGGAGACTGGTGGTCACCAAACCGCTGGTTAGGGAGGTCTTCCCTTCCCTATTGCTAAATAAAGAAGTCTTTTTTAAATGCTGAGTCTGTGGTATTTCTTTACAAAACTCTGCATAGTACTTGCTTCATTCAGTTTCCAACCCAGACTCCTGGTCTGAAGAAGCCCAACAGATGTGCAAAGCCAACATCTAGGGGCCATCTGGCTGTCCCTGAGGTCATACCAGCTCCCTGCTTGCCTAACAAAGCCTCCTGGGGCCGGCTTGACATGCCTCCGGGAGAGAAGTCAATATAAAAAATACTGTACAAAGCAGAATTTGACTCCTGTGGAAAAAATGGGCAGTTGATTTAGAGGGATCTAAAGGTCAAGAACAGTTTTACTTGAAAAGTGAGTCATCTGTCTCAGGCAGGAGTGACATCCATGTGCTTCCAGTGACCTAGGGAATCATGGGATCCATTAACCCATGTACTGACTTTAGGGTTTCTTCGAAGAAGGAGGCTCAGTTTAAGTAAATTTCCTCAAGACATGCTCATAACCCATGTGCCTTAGTTCTCTTAGTTCTGCCACCACCACCTTGCCCGAATGAGAGGCAAGTGCAGAAATGCAGTAAAACCATCAGCCTTGGCTACGATAGTTAGACTGAGGTGTTGACGATTTCTTAGTTTCTCTTAGAGAAGCTTACAGAATAGTATGCTAGTGGTTGCCAACACACCTAAAACTCCAAAACCTAAATCTTAAAAAACAAACCTCTTTCTCTGAATACTACCTGCTTCTGAGCTTTTTTTGGAATCCCAAAAGTTACAGAATTAGCTTGATAACATAAGTAAAGGGAAACACGGACATTATACTCTTCTATCAGATGAGCAAGTACCTGCTGCATGAAGTTTAGAAATGGAATCAGACGGCTTTCCTTAATAACCATCAGTGCCTTTCTGGCGAACTCCCTTCTCTTTTCTCCATTTTAGAGAAGAAAGCTGTCCTCCAAAATGGAGGGAGGCTGCTGGCTCAGAAAGCAACAAGCATCTCCTATGGAAAGCTTGTCCACTCCTTTCCCAGCGTCCCACTCCACCCAAATCTTCATCTGTGAAGGAGTTAGAGAAGATAGGAGACCGCTCAACAGAACCAAAACGGAGGGGAGGGGGCTACAACAACGAGGCAGTCATTAACTTCTTTCCACAGAAACCACACCCTTTAGCTAGTCCTGGACCCTCTGTGGAGATGTCTGGCATGGAGAGAACCCTGGGGACTCGGGCTGAGTTTCTTTCCATTCTCCCTTGGCTCACCATACTGCCTCCATATCCTGGTAACTCTGAACTTCCCTTTCCACTTCTCTGAAACCCCATGAGCCACTGGAGAAAGCCTTGGTCAGTCAGTCAGGACTCCCAGCAGACAGTGCCCTCACTTCCTGTGGCAGCAGCGTCAGACTCATGGAGTTGGACTGCAGCCCAGAAATCCTCCAGGACCTCCCTCTACCTCAGGCCCTGGCCCAGATCTGAACGCCCCGTACAGTCCCACCCCCAAGGGAGAAATCCACTTTACATGCAGTGACAGCAGGGTCTTGGCCATGTCCTTCTGGAGCCTGGTACCATTGAGTGGCAAGTGACCGATCTGCTGGCCCTGGGCGTAGAGCAGGAAAGTGCCCACAGGTGGAGGGGTCACATCAGGCCGGGGCAGGGGCCGGGCTGTGGGTGGCACAACGGTGGGTATACCTGCCATGGGAAGGAGCAGGAGGGTATGAAGAACGGAGAGGAAAGAACACAAAGGTGGGTGGGGACAGGGGAAGAAGTTACTTCCCACATACCAGAACCTCCAAAAACATCAAAAGGTTTTCACCCTAGACAGATGTATTCCAGATGTTCCTTAAAAGAAATTCTAATTTCTAGGGGTTTCCCCCCCCCCCCCCAAGGATTATGTAAAACACTGCCAATTACTAGGGAGGAAGACAACAAAACACTTCCCTCAGAACAAAGCAAAAACGGTTTTTTTCTTTTTAAGGGCAAAAAAACAGTATTGTGTCCGCTTTTCTTTGGGCCCCCAGGGTGACACGTGTCCCCTCTCATCCTGAGCTGGGGAGGAGGAACTGCTTGTTGAACTGAGTTCCAGATGTTCTAATTACAGAAACTGCTAATGACAAAACCAAACGTTAAATCCAAATAGGGATTTGGATCACAGACCAGCTGATAAATCAACACGGCATCTTAGCGACTTCTTTCACTGGACCTATGGGTCCCCCCTTTCCCCCCGCTTCACTCACAGCTGGCAGTTTCCATACAAAAAGCCCTCAGAGTGGATGAGGGGGATGAGGGCTGACCCCCGGGTGCTTACATGCAGGGGTGGTGCCTGGCTGGGAGCGGGTGCCCTGCACTTCTCTGCCATCTTTGTCCACGCACCAGCAGAAGTCACTCTTCCCGTGGCACTGCAGGGGGATGAAGTGGCCCAGGTCATCACACTGAGGCACATACTGATCGTCCCTGGGCGTGCCACCGTAGTGCTCCAGCAGGTTTTCCCTCCAGCGCTCGCAGACAGTCCGGGGCCTCCGGGTGGGCTCTGAGCAGATGGGGACAAAAAGCCTTTGATTGTGAGCCAAGGACAGAATGCAGCATGTGGCTGAAGATCCCCACACCTGGCCTCCCTCCTCCTAGTATCCGCCAACAAGGCCTCAGCCAAGCCCCTGGACGTTGGACCAGTCAAGTGCTCTAAGAAGCTCTCCACAGGCATCCGGAGAACGGAGGAAAGCTCCTGGGCCAGGAGGATTTGTCACGAAGGCCAGCCACGTCAGCAGAGAGCAAGAGGAGGTTAAGATCAGGGGTACAGGGCACACTCGGGCCCGGCCCATGGGGACACCTCTGCTGGGGCCCAGGACCTCTGCTAACAGAGCCCTTTGGTGGGGACCCTCCTCAGGGACTCGGGCCTACATGATACTTAAAGGCAGTATTTATTCTTTCCCGCTTGGTTCAAGTTCCAGGCCTGCACCTGAGAGGACAATCTTGACGCTGGCCATGCGTCTTACAAACTAGTCCTGACCTACTGCCTGCCCTACTTTGCCCTACTGCCCAACTATTCCTGCCTCCTATTCCTACCCTACTTACGTGGCCCTCAGCTCTGCTCACTGGAAAACTATATGGAGTGAGACTCACTGTAATTAGTAGGGGTGCACATGGAGGACGTGGTGGCCAACAGCTCCATACTGACTGTTAGACGCTCCAGTTCCTGGAAGCCCTTTGGCTCAAAGCTGAACCTTTCTCCCGGGCTCCTGCTTCCTGCCCATAGCTCTGCCCCTCCCTTGTCCAGCATCCTCCCCTCTGCTCGCCCTCCTGGCTCACCACCCGGCTTACACTCCTGTGAGCTCTTGCAGAGTAGCTTCTCTAGCTGCAGTTTTCTCCCTGCTTGCTTCCACAGGGCTGTCGCTCTGTCCCAAACGTGGTGGTTCTCTGTCTGCAGGGAGTCTGCTGCGGGCTTTGGAAGTAACTTGTACCCCCGTCTATCAGAGGAGTATCTAAAGGAGCTCGTTAGAAGCTGCTGCTGCTTTAATTCCTGTAACTCGAAGCCTGTGGTCTGTGGAATCACACAGCCAAGTACCTACATGATACCACTACCTGGGTGTATGCCATTAATCTCAGAACAAAAACGGGGACCCTGCTTTCCACCGTCAGCGCTACTGTCCCCTAGACTTTTTCCTATCAGTAAATAGCACCTCCATTTTCCATTGTGTGGGCCCAATCATCCCTGACTCCTTTCTGTCTCTTGCTCTCCACATCTGGTAGGTCAGAAAAAGGTCAGCTGTGCCTTCAAAATACATTCAGAAAATCTTCACTTCGCACTATATCCACCCCTATCACCCTGGTCAGAGCCTCATGGTCTCCTGCTAGGATATTACAAAAACTTTCTCACTTGGTCCCTGGCTTCCACCCTCTTTCCCGCCCCCCAATGTAAACAGCCAGCAGCCAGAAGAGTCCCTTTAAAACGTCATTTCTGGGGCACCTGGATGGCTGAGTCAGTTGCGCTTCTGACTTTGGCTCAGGTCATGATCTCATGGCTTGTGAGTTCGAGCCCCGCATTGGGCTCTGTGCTGACAGCTCCGAGCCTGGAGCCTGCTTCTCCCTCTCTCTGTGTCTCCCTCTCTCTCCGCCCCTCCTCCACTCGTGTTCTCTCTCTCTCCCTCACTCCGTCTCAAAAATAAACATTTTTTAAAAAAGCAAAAAAATACTTCAAACACCGTCATTTCATGTCACTCCTTTGGTCAAAACCTCCACTGGCCTCCAAGAACAAAGTTGGAAACATTACAATTCGGTTCCTGTACCTACGATTCCTCCAGACAAGAGGGGGGATGGTTAACAAAATCCTCAGAGCTCAAACCCAACTAGCTCAACTCCAAGACTCACCAGGCCTGGTGGCAATGGATGCCCTTCAGGTGGCCTCTATAGTTCATAACCCTTGGGAAGCAGAGTTCTTTTTAAGACCCAATGGAGAAGGAGAGTTCCTCACCCAAATGTGTCTCAAAGAATCTGGACAGGGAAAGATCACTTCTTCAAACACTAACAAGCCACCTCAAGGTGGGATGCCCCGCAGAAGTTCCCAACACGGCTCCAGGTCCACCCCGCAAACTCAGAGGGTGTGTTCTTAGCTCAGGGGACCACCCGATGAGGCACGGCTCTTTGTCTGGAATGGAGACACACGGCTCACTCAGCTTCTGGGAAGTGGGCACATCACTGATACGTGTGCATCCCTCTCATTCCTTACTATTTGAAGCTACTTCTTAATCCAACCACAGATTGATTTCTGGTTTCGGTTGGCAGGGTTTTAAATAGTTTGAAATCTTGGACACAGACTTTTTTCTCTCCCTTCAAGCCAACCCCATTATGCAGATGGGACTAGTCAGAAAAGGCAGCCAAGGCCAAACCAGTGCCAAGAGAGGAGCCTGGGCCACTGGGGGGAGAGTCTGCACAAGACAATGTGTCCCTCTCTTCAGTCATTAACTTCTCATTCTCTTGGCTCCCTTCTGAATCACGGTCCTTAAAACTAAACGCTTGTCTTAGTAAATAGAACTCTGAACCATTCCCTAAGGCAGGCCCCAACCATCTGATTTCTTTAAATCCCAGATGGAGTTAGAACCAAGACTTTTTAAAGATTTTAAAGGAGTGAAACAGGATTTTTCTTTTCTTTTTTTCCCCCTTGGACCTGTCAAATCTTTTCCTAAAAATAGGGACAAGAGGAACTAGGAATGTCACTGTGGAAACAAAGGTATACATCTAGATCAAACACTACCAATTTTTACCTGTGTGAATCTTAGAACTACTCATGTCCTGGCCATTGCACTATTGTTGACAGGATCAAAACTGGTGGTAATTCACCAGCTCTTCTTACTGTCACGTTAAAAGCCAAGATTTATCTTTTCCAGTAGTAAAAATAGCAAGCTCATGGCTATAGGAATTTTTGGCTAAAATGGAATCAGATCAATCCTACATTTTTCATAATAAAGTTCTGTAGTTTTAAAAATGTGCTTTCCACTCTTAACAACTCAGCAAGGAATACAATCTGCCTTGGCAACCTGCAGCTGGCAGGACATGTGAGCACTTGATAGCCAGGCCCCACCCCCCCGGGGAGCACGGAGAGCCCTCAGATGGTTACAGACACGCTCACCATTAGCATCTCAGACCGCACAGGCTAATACAACAGGTCCCTGCATCTCTTCGGACAGTGGCTGGGGCAAGGGGTTCCCCACTGATATGCTGGGCCTGCCTAGAGACAGCGAGAGTCATTAGCTTAGAGCAAACTAGTTGGATGCACCCACAGGTGTCTGCTTATTTTTCCTATTAATACTAAACTGGCCTTCATACTGCTTCCTGAAATTCAGAAGGCAGAGTGTAGTGATATAAAGGAACATGTGCAGGCAGTTCTCTTTGGACAAAAGGCTGGTCTGGCAAGATCCGTTAGCTCCAAGGTCTCCCTAAGCTGCCATAACAGGTCTCGGGCAGTGGCCTCAGCCTGACCTACACCATTCATCTCAACGTCCCGTCTTGTACCGGGCAAGTCTAAGGCTGGAGTCCAACGTGTAACAGTGACGTCAGTCTATGTCCCTGTCATCTGAATGTGTGCACAGGTGGGCACAGATCATCTGAGTGGTCCTAGGAGGAAGGAGGCTATGAAAGGACAGAAGTCGGCCCCGAGTCTGCACGGTCTGGGCAGGAGTTATAATCTGCCCCACAGGCTGCGCCATTCAGCTTCTCAAGCCCCGGGCCTAGGTCAGTACAAGCTCCTTCCTGCCTGGCTCACCTGCTGGTCCGCAGTGAGGTGGTGTGGAGCCAGGTGGAGTCCGGGTGCCGGGGACTTCGTGACCATCGGGGTCCACGCACCAGCAGAAGCCAGTGCTCCCGTGACACTGCAGTGGCAGGAAGTGGCCCTGCTCATCGCACTGGGGGATGTGCAGCCGGGAGCCAGGATAGGCGTGCTGAGCGTGGGCACTGCGCTGCTGGCGTTCACAGGGTTTCAGTCCTGATGTGGGGTCTTCGGAGACCAGGGTGGAGGAGACGTACAAAGAAGGAATAAAAGACATTGCAACCCATCCACTTTTACCAGCTAACTTCAAAGTCTCTTGTCTGAGGTGACGTTCTTTGTTTCTTTTTCCCTCCCTAAACTTGGGAGACAGCATAACATGGGAAAAAAAAATAGCCAGGCACTGAGATTGTGAACTCCTGGATTCTTATTTTAGCTCTGCCACTATCTACCTAATGTCTCCCTAATTCTCACAGTTCACCCTGTTAAGTCCTGAGCTGACCGTACTTACTGTAAAATCGCCCCTCCCTCAGCCCTAAGGGTAAAATGAAGAACCCATAGCTTGTGTCCAAACATCCCAAGAGACTTGGGAGAAAACAAGTAAACCTCTGTTCATCCTCTCAAGTCCAGAGTCTAAGTCTGAGAAGCTCCAGGTCAATGGCAATCACTAGGTCACACAGTGCTGGCCAAGACCTCCTAGAGTGTCACCACGGGGGCTTACTACCAGCTGACTAGGTGCATATGGCTCCTATTTAGTAAGCTTATCCCAGTCCTTCATCTAAATGACACTTACCGAGGCAAAGCAGATCATGACGGGAGTTGAACACAGCTGCCACTAGCTAGGACAATGGGTGGGGTCACACTCCTGGCCTCCCAGATTACTAATAACCAGGGACTTCTAAGTAAACTAGAAGGAGGGAACAGGAAGAAAATCCAGAGCCTAGAAAAGCCTTGGTCCCCGATAAGAACAGGCTAAAGGCTGTAGAAAAAATACACTGAAGGAACCAGGAGTTTTCTGTGCCTCAGCCAGCCCTCCAGACCTTACCAGGTGCACACTGAAATCCATCCCCATGATATCCAGGGAGGCATCGGCAGGAGAACGAGCCAGGGGTATTGTAGCAGGTAGCCGAGGGGTGACATCTGTTTTCCGAGCATTCGTCAACATCTGCAGAGGCAGAACAGGGATGGGGGGGCGGGGCAGGGAGGAACAGCATGACTTCAATGCACCCAACTGGGGCTACTACGCGGCCCTAGTACATGTGGGTCAATGCCAAGGGGTCAACCTTAGAAGACCTCTGGGCATGAGCAGAAATATGCTGACAGCTAAAGGCGGGCTAAACATACAAAGTCGAGGGACACGTGAGCAAACCCATTAGACTGAGAATGTACAGTGTAGAAATCAAATGTGTGGTCACTTCCAGAAAAAAAAAATATCCTGCAGTGTATTTCTAGAGTATCTTTCATCCACAGTGAATTCCAGGAAGTTATTACCTTTGAACTAGCCTTTGGGCTGTAAATCACTCACTTCCTTTCAGTACCACAGCAGTAAATACATGTAACAATGGTTTCGGTCTTGCCCTGTTGGCACCATGTCCCTATAACACCAATCTACAGATGCAGAGAAGCCCGGTGAGGCTCCAAATGCTTTTTCAATTAAGTTTGGAAGCACACCCAGTCTCCCGGAATCAGAGTCCTACCATCTACAATGCCCAAGGAATCAGAAATTTTCTCTACTTTCTACCTTTAGAAGAAATAGAAAAGCATCAGAAAAATATTATCAGAAGTTTGGAACAACACAGTCAAAAGAACATCTAAGGGTGCCTGGGTGGCTCAGTCAGTTAAGTGTCTGACTTCGGCTCAGGTCACAATATCGCAGGTTGTGAGTTCGAGCCCCGTGTCGGGCTCTGTGCTGCCAGCTCAGAGCCTGGAACCTGCTTCAGATTCTGTGTCTCCCTCTCTCTCTGCCCCTCCCCTGCTCACGCTCTGCCTCTGTCTCTCAACAATAAATAAACATTTAAAAAAAAAATTTTAAAAGAACATCTAAATTTGTCAGGTTTATCAGTACAAACAATTCAGGCCCTCCCACTCTCCACATGGTACTGTAAGGATTAAATTTCATATTTCTCAAAACTGCAACATCCTAGGGGTGTCTGGGTAGCTCAGTCGGTTCAGCGTCCAACTCTTGACTTCAGCTCAGGTCATGATCTTGCGGTTCCTGAGTCTGAGCCCCACATCAGGCTCCATGCTGTTGGTGTGGAGCCTGCTTGGGATTCTCTCTCCCTCCCTCTCTCTTCCCCTCCCGTGCTCTCTCTCTCAAAATAAATAAACTTAAAAAAATTTTTTTTAAGTTACAACATCCTAGAACCTTACATGCCAGCTTATAGTCCTTTTATTTACTGCAATCAGCATATGCAGACAATAGCAAGACAGTCCCCTTTCCCCCAAAAAAACCTATGAGAGCCAAACTATTAAAACCAACGGCTAGTGGTTGAGATAAGCTCTCTGCAGAGATAGGAAGTCTTCCAGAGTAAAAGGAGGATAAAGAGTGTAAGTCTGATCAAGGCTCCACTGAAAAGAAAGCTGTCACTTTCACGAAAACACCCAAAACACGATTTAAAAAATGGATGAAAAAGGGTGGGTTGGGATGATCAATGTGAAACCTAGAAGAATGTGAGTCCCAGAAGTGAATTGCATCAATTTGCTATAAGCCCATGGCAGAGACACATAGAACCCAGGAAGCCCAAGAGCCACAGCCTGAATTTGACGTGGATCAGCTGGGGACAGAGTTGGCCCCTCAGCCGGCCTCCCATGCCCCAGGTGAAATCTCTTCTAGGGTTATGACTACCAGCCTTGCTATGACCATGCGCTCACTGAGCCACCCTCCCAGGTGCCGGTGAGCAGACATGTTCACGGGAGAGGAATCTCTTATGTCGTAATTAGCGAATTCACATTCTGCTTATCCTCAGTCTTAAGGAAGTTTCGTCAACATACATTAGCTCCCCTAAGTCCAAAATCATCCTGAATGCTTGACAGAACGGAGTTTAATGCCACCCAGAGAGGCTCTGCCCAGATGAACTGGCCTCCCTAGTTACCTTCTTTCCACCTACAAAGGCAGGAAAGTACAAGGTTAGAAACAAGGTTTTCTGGTTAGCTCCTCAGTCAACCAAAAATAAACCAGACTAATCACAACAAAAACTCTATCTCCAATCTAATCAATAGGTTCTATATTGTCATATTTAATTATCTTTGAGTCTGGCCCTCAGTCTCTTGACAAGGACAACTCCAACACCTAGCTGGGCAAAGCCAGTGACCATCCAGTTCCTTGGGCCTGCAAGAGGCCATAAAACTGGCTGTAAAACCAAAGCTGTAAAACTGAACATCCAGCAGGAAATTAAATGCAGGAAATTGAAGCTATTCATAATACATATGCTAAAAGGACTTCTCATGCTAACAGGAACCCCAGGCAATGACAGGAAGCAGGAATTCCTGAGACACAGGGCCTATTTCTAGAACCCATGGATCAGTTTCTTGAGACTGTTTTTGAACTAAGGGAGAGGGGACTCCCCAGAGCTACCAGGTTCCTTATGTTCTTAAAGCCTACGGCCTAAGAATTGTGATCAGACTGAAAGCCAGTCATCTTCCCACAGATACTAGAGTCAGGGGGAGGGACACTAATGGTTGTAAATGACCAGCAGGAGAAAGCCCTTGAAGGGACAGAAAGCATCACAAGTGAGGAGCCCCCGTCCCCTAGAAGCTGGAGGAGGTAAAGCTCCCATACCTCCTTGGAAGACCTCACACCATGACAGAAAATGAGTGCAGTCAGCCACTCCAGAGCCTGGGCTCAGAGCAGGCTATGGCTCCTCCCAAGGAGTGCTAACATTGAGGGGTGTGGGGGGAAATGGGGCTTTTGTTTAATGAAGGGGAGCTCTTCCCTCTATCACAGGATGTCAAGTGTCAGGACAGAAAGCATGGAACACTTACAGCCCCTAGGGAAGGGAGAAACTCCTTGTTGCTACGCTCAGGCTGGGAGCTGCCATTTATGCCTAACAATCCCTGTCAGGGGTCTTTAGGGGCTGTCAGAACACTGAGGTCAAGACGACAATGTTTGGGGCACAGCAGAACTCCTTTGCCATTCAGGTAATGAAACATGGCTCAATGCCAGCACAATTCTCCATTCTATTCTGTTAAGCTGGTAAAACACCTGTATGGAACATCTGTTAAAACCCTCCATTTTGAATTCATGCTTTGGTGTTTCAATGCTTTCACTGCTGTAATTCTGAGCCCATACCCAAATCAGGCGAGGTCCCTTCAAAACAAACCCAACCACTGGATTACCAGATTCTAGCTACCCTTAACCCATCCCCCCCAACCCCCTTTGCTTTCAGACCATCCAGTGAAATTTCCAGACCCCAATAAAGGCTTCGGCCCACAAGTTCTAGCTCCCCACCTATTCGGTCAAGCACCTTGCTGGGTGTGCCCCTGTGTGGTACGTGGTGACCCTCTCTCTGGGACCCATGAGCATAATAAACTCCTTCCTTGCAAACCTTGTTCTCTTCTCCTGTGGCTGCACCAAATTTACCATACCCTACTTAACATCTCTCTTTTTTAGAACAGAAAACCAGAGACAGAATAACCTAAGTGCCTCTCCTCACGTCCCTCCTGAGCAGTGATGGTGCTGAGGGATGTCCCACCCGTAACTCAATCGCTTCTCCTGGAAAGGTCCCAACTCAAGACACACTGCTTCACCTGGCAAAGTTACCAAGATCTATGAGGACAAACATGCCTGAGAAATACCAGCTCATACCAACACAAGGTGGACATCAACCCTGAAACTGTTGCAATCGGGGTTGATTGAGGGAAGCTGGAAAAGATTGAACTCTACTTGGATAAAAGTAGTAACTGCTGGTGACTCAGACTAGACTGAGAACCCAAAGCCAAGTCCAGCCTCTCCAGGGAACCTGGTTTTTAACAAACTGGCTAGAGAAAAACCCACACGCCTTTTATTGCTAGTTTAATGGAGTAAAGAATAACATGCATGCTTCAAGAATGCGCACTTTCCACAAAATAGAGCTTCTATCTCTATTTTTCTCTATTTTGCTATTTTCTATGGCCACGGGTACACATGCACATTGTGGCATGTCTTTAAATATGCGCATGCATGTGCATACACCCACACACACGTATGTACTTATCCTGCAAATCACCTTCATGACTAGCCCAGTCGGATTTAGGCATGGCATAGGTCTTTAGGAAAAGGACTATTCATTCTCTTCTACTCCACAGTCTGAAAAGCTTGGAAGGCAACCCATGGTAATGGATTCTGGGAGACAGCCTCTAAGGACTCCCAAAGATCCCTACCTTCTAGCATTTGCAATCTTATGTAATCCCCTTCCCTTGAGTAACTTGCATCTAATCAATACACGAAAGCAATACTGAGGGGATGTCATTTTTGTGATTATAACTTCCAATTTCCTAAAAGACTTTCTGCCACCAGCTTTGATGAAGTAAGCTACCTTGTTGGAGGTCTGCGTGTCAAGAAGCTGAAGGTCATCTCCAGGCCACAGCTAACAAGGACCTGAGGCTCTCAGGTCTCAAGGAATTGAATCCTGCCAATAACCATGTGAGGATGTTTCCCCAGTTAGGCCTTTAGAGGAGACCCCAAGCCTACCAGACCCCTTGTTGCAGTTTTGTGAGGATCTTTTTAAGCAGAGGACCAAGCTAAGCCATTCCCAGGCCCTTGACCTATAGATAATAAATGTGTATTGTTTTAAGCTACTGTATTTTGGGAGTAATTTGGTATGCAGCAATAGATAACTAATACACTAAGGGAAGCAACTGATGGGTTTTAAGTTTGTGAGTTCCAGAGAAAATCCCAAATGCAGAGAAGCAAAGATTGAATAGGGACAATTAAAAATGGCAGAAATCAGCAAGAGGGCAGTAATAACAATGAATGGCATTACTCACAAGTTCCCAACATGGAAAAGTAACCAATTTTAACATGATCCCAAAGATAATCAAAGTTTTACAGGACAAATAGAAGTTAAAAGAAGGAAGAGAGAATGATTCTAGACGGGATTAGGGCAAAAACTAACTCAATTAACATTCTGATTAACACTCATCACACCGAGGCTGCAATTAATTTCAACTTGTTAGCTTTAAACCAAAGACCTAAGAAGTTAAATACTTTAAAGGCACAATCTCTGCTGACCTGAGTGGCCGGATGTTTAAATACGCAATTCTACTGACAAGATTTTGCTTCTCCAGGCAGTCTCATGTCTTAAATGTGTTAAATGGAACTGAACGGGAAAGTTCCACAAGGGTGGACAAAACATTATTCCCGCATGAAGAACAGAACCATGAGGAGTTTGTGCACCTCACATCCTGACCCCCATACCTGTGGAGGCTACCCTCTGTGTGTCAAGAGTGTATCTATTACAGATGGAACTCTTGGGCTGGTCAAGTGGGAGAAGCATCTGTGAATTTCAAATCTACCTCATTCTCACTGGGAAGCAGTTGAGCTCTGTCTAAAACTGGGGATATTTTTAGTAGAGAAAAAAACAAACCAGGGCTGAACTGAGCCACAGCTTTGGGTCATTTCAGTATAAACTGTGTTTTTAGGAAAAGCATACAGCAGAACTTCGGTACAACAGAAGTGGAAACATGAAAGAGCCAGTTCAGACAATACCAAATGGCCCAGCACAACGAGGAAGGAGAGGACGGCTGTGCTGCCCTGACACGCGTTCTGTCCAGAACGGACGGTGTCAGTGGGCTCGTCCGGGAGCCTCTCCGCTGAGAGGGAAGGGAAGAGGAATCAGGAGCAGGAGGAGAAACGAACATCTGGTAAGGAGGCGGGGCGGGCATGTTGTTTCATCTGCTGTGAAGCTCCCAGGGGTCACACGGCTGTTCTAGCCCATCAACAGTGGCCCAGCCAATGCAAGCAGCAGTCTGAAGGGAGGGGGAAACCCTGTGTTCCAGGTTTATAATCCCCACACAGACCCTTTTCCCACCATTCTCTCATTGCCGGTGTCTCATTTTACCCTAACTTTGTGCGCATTACTGACAGCATGAAATGGAGTTTCAATTCCATCATGTCACTGGATATATTTTGAAAACCTTTTGTGGATTATGTAGATTTCTTAAATAATCTCTATATTAAAGTACTACTCATCCCAGTTTCATGAACGCTTATACCCAGAGAGTTATACCTAGTTCAGTAACAACCTCAAACATTATTATTATTATTTAACCGAGTTAAATTTTAACAGTTAGTCCTGCATTCCAGTTTAGTGATTTTACAAAATACTGTACCAAGTCTTAACCACCTTAAATGTGGTTAGATTTCTGGGGGGAAAAAAAAGTTTTGGGTATTTATGTATGCATTACTATCCTCTTAAGACAGAGTTCTCTCTCTCCCCACCCCCTCCCCTTCTCTCCAGAGAGAGAGGTGAGAGGGAAAAAATGAGAAAGAATTGCATTGCAATTTAGAGATTACTTAAAATACCCCTTCAACCAGTATCATAAGCAACTCAAAGTTAGGCACAACTGGAAGTGCTAGACTAAGTCACTGACCATAGATGGAAGGATGGAGACTTCCCAACAGGTGAATAGGCTTTCCCGAAGTTCCTCCAGCCTACGCCAGCTCTAAGGAACAGAAGGTTGGCTACAAGCTCGCAGTGGCTTCCTAGTGCTCCGGGAACGTCCCCACCATATGCTCACCAATCTAGCCCAAGGGAAAATACCCTTCGCTCTGCTTTTTGACTCAAAGGACAGCTTTTCTCTTGCTCTTTGGACAATTCCAAGGCTGTGTGAGTCAAGGAAGGGAGAAGTCCTTTTGAGAAAGGTTCCGGTTACGTGGGGATGTTGCATACAAGGCAACTTTCTAGAGTCACTGAGGCTGACGACCCGCAGGTACTCACCAGTACATTGGTGCCCGCTGCCAGTGTAACCAGGCAGGCAGGTGCAGCTGAACGTGCTGCCCCCATGGTAAATGCACCGGGCCTGGTCAGCAGGAGCACAGGAATGACTGCCATCCGCACAGGGGTTGGGAGGTGGGGCGATCACTGAAAAGAGAAGAAGGCAAGGACATCTGAGAGTTCAGACCTGCAAATGGATGAGACTGCTCCTCCCAGTGTGATACACACACCCATAGCATCAGGACATCTAGGGGCTTAGAAGGCATATAGGTTCTCAGGCCCTATCCCAGAGCCAGTTAATCAGAATCTGACTTTCAACAAGATCCCTGGATGGCTTGTATGCGTATTAAAGTTTGAGAAGTGCTGGTCTGGGTTTGTGGTTAAAACTCTAGACATGAAGATCAGTCATTAAAATAGTCCTTGATAAAGTTTATAACTCACCAGAACTACACCTACACACACACACACACACACACACACACACACACACACACACACACACACACACACAGTTTCTATGATCACTGCTACTTTTTCATCCCACTGGGTTAAAAAGTGTATTTTCTCTATCATCGTCTGGTTTTACCAATGGGATGAATTTGGGATCCTACTTCCTGTGGATCCACTTTTAGGTCCAAAGGTTTCTTTTTCTTGTTTTTTTACCCTTGAAAGAGTACATTTATTACAGATGGAGTTGTACAGCTAGCCCAGTGGGGCGAGCGTCTTTGAATTATAAATCTGTTTCATTTAAATTTGAGAAATATTTTACTTCTGTCCAGAACCGGTGGTATTAGAGGTTCACAGTCTTGTTATATGATTGGGCCAGATACCAAGACACGCAGGAATCCCAACTGGGTGAACACCCTTCAGTAACTCAACACCGAAAGGAAAGCAACATACAAACCCAGGGCTGAACTGGGCCATAGGGTTATTTCAGCGCAAAGTGTTTTCAGAAACCATATGGCAGAGCTTCTGTACGTTAGAGCGGAAACATTAATGAATCAAAGAGCAAGGTTCAGCACTATTTTGGCCAAAAAGAGAAATGGCTTAGCACTCACATATACAAGTGTGGTGGTCATCTGCAAACTCATAACCACTCCGGCAGTCACAGCTGTAGCTGCCCGGCAAGTTGGTACACACAGAGTTGGGGCCACAGTGATGGAAGCCCGTTGCACATTCATTTACATCTAAGAAGAAATAACGACAGAAAAGCGCGGCTTAAATCAAGGGTTCCACAAGTGAAAGGTCTGAAAACTCGATGTTTCCTCACTACTATGAAGCTTCAACAGGACAAATTGTGGACTTAACAGAAGTCCAAAGGTAAGATTTCTAAGCATCGACCAGAATGCATGTTGCAGATTATAATATTTATCTGCAGTCAGTCAAGTCTAAGTCCAAGGGAGAAATATTTCAATATTCTAAGAATTCTTTAGACTTTATTTTTAAAAAAACCACTCAACATTTAAAAGAAAAACACACTAATGACTTTTCTTTTAGAAGTGTAAAGAAATTTCTGTGGATTGTGGGGCTATAATAGGGGAAAAAAAACAATGTCTGAAACCAGAAGACAACCTGAAAACACATGTTTTAGTAAATATAAGAAAATACTTAATACAGGATTAAAATGACAAAACTTAAGAACTCAAAATATGCAGGAACTGCAACAGTTGTCTTCTTTCTCCAATCCCAGCCCCAAACACCCACGTCCAAACTATCCTCTCAAACCTAACCAGAATATGCTTCAGTTTTTAAATAATAGCATTTAGGTTAATAGCTGCTAAACTTGTCTCGTTGATCAGTGGAGATCATAAAAGCAGACGTACCTATCTTCTATAAACACAGGGCTGGAGGACCCCGTGAAAGAACACAGCGCATACCACTTACCCACACAACTCCGTCCATCTCCCTGGTACCCGGAGGCACACTTGCAGGTGTAGTCTACACCTGTCCCTGGATGGCACCGAGCTTTCGTGTCACATGTGTGGCTCCCATCGAAGCAAGGATTCACTGGGGTGGGGGTTGAGTCCACTGCATGAGCAGAGAGGGAATAAACCACACTAGCACAATCTGGTTGTTGTAAAGAGAATGGCACAAAAAGGAGATCAAAGACTCCATGGGACCCAAAAATAAATTCAAAATGGATGAAAGACCTAAAGGTGAGACAGGAAATCATCAGAATCCTAGAGGAGAAAACGGCAACAACCTCTTTGACCTCGGCCACAGCAACTTCTTACTTGACATGTCTCTGAAGACAAGGGAAATAAAAGCAAAAATGAACTATTGGGACCTCATCAAGATAAAAAAACTGCACAGCAAAGGAAACAATCCACAAAACTAAAAGGCAACCAAAGGAATGTAAGAAGATATTTGCAAATGACTTATTGTATAAAGGTTAGTATCAAAATCTATAAAGAACTTACCTAACTCAACACCTGTAAAATAATCCAGTGAAGAAATGGGCAGAAGACATGAATAGACAGTTTTCCAAAGAAGACATCCAGAAGGCTAACAGACACATGAGAAGATACTCAATATTGTTCATCGTCAGGGAAATACAAATCAAAACCACATTGAAACACCACCTCACACTGGTCAGAGTGGCTAAAATTAACAAGTCAGGAAACAAAGGATGAAGGTAAGGATGTCAAGAAAGGGGAACCCTCTTGTACTGTTGGTGGGAATGCAAACCGGTGCAGCCACTCTGGAAAACAGTGTGGAGGTTCCTCAAAAAATTAAAAATAGAATTACCCTACAACCCAGCAATAGCACTACTAGGAATTTATCTAAAGGATACAGGAATGCTGATTTGTAGGGACACATTTACCCAATGTTTATAGCAGCACTATCAACAATGGCCAAATTAGGAAAAAGCCCCAATGTCCATCAACTGTTGAATGTATAAAGATGTGATATATATATGTAATGGAATACAACTCAGAGATGAAAAAGAATGAAATCTTGTCATTTGCAACAACGTGGATGGAACCAGAGGGTATTATGCTAAGTGAAATAAGTCAGTCAGAAAAAGATATCATGTGTTTTCACTCATATGTGGAATTTGAGAAACTCAACAGAAGACCATAGGGGAAGGGATGGAAAAATAAGTTACAGAGAGGGAGGGAGGCAAACCATAAGAGACTCTTAAATACAGAGAACAAACTGAGGGTTGATGGGGGGGTGGTTAGAGGGGTGGGGAAAATGGGAGATGGGCATTAAATGGGAGATGGGCACTGAAAAGGGCACTTATTGGGATGAGCACTGGGTGTTGTATGTAAGTGGTAAATCAAGGGAATCTACTCCCAAAGCCAAGGCTACACTGTATACATTGTATGTTAGCTAACTTGACAATAAAAAAAAACAAAAAAAAAGAGAGAGAGAGATTCCATGGACTGACTATATCCTCATCTGTTTGGGGGCCCACCAGGTGACCTTACTAAATTATTAATCCCCAAAACTGGGCTGGATTATCCAACCTACAGTTTTAAATTCCAGAATGGCTTCCTCTTCCCTACTCTACAGACACCTAACCTTTTATTACTTACATCAGGCTTGTGTCCAGGGAATAAAAACATCCAAAACATGACCAACTTTTAAAGTGCTTTCACTCTATCACCTCATGTGATTCTCCAAACTTTGTGAGGTTGGCTGTCATCCCCATTCCCTTTGCAGATAAGTGAGTGACATTGGAAAAATTGCCCCAGCTCACAAAGCCAGGAAATGATACAGCAGGAATGCATACCCCCAATTTTTGTCCCTAAAGTGGGCAAGATCTCACTAAAATTCACTATTTTAGAAGTCAAAATTTCATTAATGGGAAATCTTGCTTTTATAAGATTTAGAAGACTAAAGAGGAATGATTTTTGCAGTATTTCCTCTTCAGGATTAACCTTGCCAGAGATCCATCCACCCACTGGGTAGTGAGAACTGTTAACATCTGAGATCTTCCCTAAAGTTTTATTTCTAGACAGAGTAGAGTAGTAATGCTTAGTGAGCACTTATTTGCCAGGCACTGTTCTAAACCCTTTACATATAACATCCCTTTAAATCCTCATGAGTGCACTGTGAAGAAGACATTAATATCTTCATTTTTTTACTACACCATGGAGAGGCCAAGTAACCTGCCCAAGGTCATAAGACAAGGTGCATGGAGTGGGGACAAGAAGCCAGGCAGTCTGTGCTTTCCACCACTTGGCTACAGATACCACTGAAGGAACTTCATAAACTGGGCTCATCTAAGCCAAGGGCACAGAAGTGGTGTTGGAGAGAGTCCCAGACACAAGGAATCCATTAACTCTGGGCACTTCCGTTTACTCCTCTGATTCCTCAGGTGTAAAATGGGAATAAAGACAATGCTTAGATCTGCTAAAACTGAAGAAAATAAAGCAAACCCGACATAATGTATGTGGAAGGCAATTTCGCTCCCCACAGGCAGGCCCGCCCAGTCCCTAGTGACTCTGTTACCCCCTTTTCTTCCTCAGTGGGGCCACTACCCTCAACATGCTTTCAGCTTTATGTCTCAGTTCCTAGAATTAATTCTAATCTTAGATCCAAAAGATTTCAAGAGCTTTATCCAAACCTCCCAGGCTTTACATCAAGCCATCCCTGCTACCAAGAGGGCTTCGTCTAAGTCACAACTGGAGCTTACGCCTTGGACTTCTGCCTGTGCCTGGTCCCTGTCTTGACAGCCAGCTCGGTACACCCCAAGTTCTGCCCGGATCACGACAGCTCCCACTGCTCCAGGGACCAGAACCTTGGCATCGGTAGATACACTGGCAACACCACCTATTTGAACTTCCTGGCACCACCTCCTCCTAGATTCTCTCTCATTTCTCTCTAGCTCACCCACATCTCCCACCCTCCTTACCTCAGGTGGGTGGGCCTTGCCCAAAGTAACTCCTAGTCTAGACTCAAGGTGACACTTGCTGCCGTCACCTGCCTCAGACTGGACCCCCTTGCAGTCCTTCAGGACATCCAGCTACCTCCCCAGGGCTTGCCCACTGTCCACGCTGACTCTTCCAGTTTTCTCAGCCTGGTAGCAGCAGGGATGCCTTGGCTGAGTCTCTGAAAGGACCCGCTGCTTTCTGGTCAATTTCCCCTATCACTTTATAAGAAACACCACTCTGTGTTCTTACAACGCAATATTCTTAGTCCCAAATTATGGCCAAGCAAGTAAATAAAGGAGGGCCATGGGTTTATCCTTGGTCTGCTTCAATGATGTTGGCTGGTGTATGTTACAGAATCTTTGCCAAGAAAAAAAGGACCAACAAATGGCTCCAGCACTTTTTAAACCTGATGAACTTAAGTCTGTCAGCGTGCGCCTAGCTCCGCAAATCAAGCAAGATACCCTTGGGTGTCCCTCGTTCTTCCCTCTGGATCTCTTGGTGAATGGGATGGAAGCAGAACGCTGGGGTTATAGGGTAGTACAGACCAAGTCCCTGAGACAGTCCACAGCATGGTTATGGTTAAGAGTAGGGTCATGTCCTCGCTGAAAGCTGAGAGCAAGGCAATTCCTTCTCATTTCTCCATTTTAGGAGAAGATGCTGTATAACGTGCGTGGTCTACCCAGCCAAAGGGGGAAGCGATCTCTGAAATGTTTTAATTTAGAAATACCAATGCTTACCCTTCTCGTTCAGTACTTTCCAGCATCAAATTTGCACTGTGGCACATTCTGGTAAAGATCAGTGAGAATGCATAGACATCAAGAGCTCACCACCCTGCTAGGCATGAAACAAAACAAAACAAAAACAACACAGTGCAAAAGCTGACTTGCAGACTTGGACAGGAAACAGTGGCCTACCTGAAACCGAGGGGGCAAAATGTCCATAGTTACAGGACACTGATTTAAAATATACTACACTGACAGGACAGGCTACGTAATTCAGAGCTCAGTGCAAAATGAAAGCGTGGGGCCCTGTTCACAAATTAAGAGTTTCAAGAGAACAGCCGCAGAGCTCTCAAACCAAGTGTAGAGCCCTTCTGAGCACAGGCCCTGCTCACTGAACTTGGTTTCCAAAAACACGGCTTTAAAAATACATTTCTAAAACCATTTGGCTACTCACTCTCCACGGCTTGTTAGCTTTCTCCTATTATAGCAAGAACAACACTATCTTCCTTACCATGTATTCTATTTTGCCCTCACCCTTTTAAACGGCTTGACTCTCTGACAGGGGATCTGGAACTAATTTACTCATTTAATCAAGAGGAGAAGAGCAGTTTTCCATCAAGGAACAGTCCGTTCCGCTTCGCTGCATAGCCCTCTGCCCAGTCTCCTCGACCCACCAGAAGGAGCCCTGAGGTGGGCACAAGGGCAGGAGGCCCAGCGGCGTCCTGCTCGAGGACCCTACGAAGGACAGCCAACCCAGACCTGAAGCTCAAACACTTGGAGGGCGTTTGGGGGCTGCAACTGGGAAGTGGGCCAGGCCTCAGGCTCTGACTGCTCACTGGGAAGACTGGACGACAGTACCTCCCGAGCCCTGGGAAGCCACAAGTGCCCACATCAGATGGGGCAGCTGCGGGGTGTCGCAGACATTCCAAACAGATCATCATTCCCTCCGGAGAAACGGAACACTTGAGAGGATACTGCTGTGTACTGCGGAGGGAGGGGGGGGGAGGTTTTGTCATTTGTTCATTTGTTGTTTTCTCTCCCCCCACCCCATTTTTCTCCTATTCAGGGAGTATAAACAACAGTATTGCAGTTTTCCCCAGGGGTGGGTGAAACGGGGTGCAAACACACAGGGTTAAAACACACACGCCCTCTTGAAATTTGGCCCAAATTATGAGGCAGTCCTGAGGCCAGCGGAGTCCATGTGGAAAAGCCGGGTGAGGTTATGAGACGGGCTCTAGAGCTGGGGCCCAGGATTGGGTCCCAGCTGGACACATTTTAGTTGTGACGGAGCAAGTTACTTCATGTCTATACCTCAGTCTCTGTAAAACGGGGGATGATGATCCCCGTTGGGCAGGGGATTTTGTGGGACTGAGTTCATTTCTGAAAGTACTTATGACAGTGCTTGGAGCCAAGTAAACCGTCCTTTGCTATTATATTGGACTGGCACGGAAGGGAAAAATCACATAAAGTTCTAAAGACAAATTAGCAACTTGGTACCTGTCAGTTTGCTGGCATTCCTTTTGTTACTCTCATCTGGTGTGCCTCCGGGAAAAACACACCCAGAGATTTATCTTTTCACTACGTAATTCTAGAATCTGAGCGGGATTCCACAGCCTGGGAGGCTCTTCCGCTAATCACTGTTCTTACAGACCAGACACCGACACCCAGCAAAGTGCTGAAGGGTGTTTTCCTCAGCTGTTTTTGTTCAACTCTTTTCTTGAGAAATAGGCAATCATCTTTTCCCTTGTGGGATATCCATCTCTCTAAAATCAACTGACGTTTTCATGCTGTTAAAAAAAATCTTTGCATTCCCAATGCCTGTACTCCCAAGCACGTTTCCTAAAACCAAACCACCCACATGCCCACACCAACAAACTCAGGATTCTCATTTCAAGTCACCTCCACATCCTCGAAGAGTCCAGCCCTCCTGCCTTCATCTCGTTATCGTATTGTTGAAGTGATGCTCATGAGCCTGAGGAGGCTTACGGAGCCCTCCTCTCCATTGCTGAGTCACAGAATCACCTCTGGAGGGGAGTCTGGCCTCAACAGTATCGATACAGAGCAAAACATGCGAGACCCTCTCTTTACTCCTTAGGTACACTTTGCATTCTAGGGGAAAACACAAGCTATTGGCTTTCAGAACTAAAATGTCCCTTTCATCTGACAATTTCCTATCTGTTAGGGTTCCTGGACTTTGCAGGTTCACCCTCTGGCTCACCAAAAAAAAAAAAAAATTTTTTTTAATCGACAGATTTTTTTTTTTTTAAAGAACAGTTTTAGGTTTACAGAAAAATTGAGCAGAAAGTAAAGGTTCCATAGCGCCGCCCCCCCCAATATGCAGTTCATGAACTTCTTATATTAGTGTGATACAGTCATTGTAACGATAAGCCAATACTGATATTATGACCTAAAGTCTACAGTTTATTAGGGCTTACTCTTTGTGTCATGCAGTTCTATAGGTTTGGGCAAATGTATAATGACATCTGTTCACCATCATAGAAGCATACAGAGTAGTAGCTTCACTGCCCTAAAAATCCCCTGTGCTCTCCCTGGTCACCTCCCCCTGAACTCCTGGCAACCACTGACTTTTATTCTCTATAGTTTCATTTTTCCTAGACTGTTACATGCAGTTGACCCTTGAACAATTTCCTGATCCCCTGCAGAGCTGAAAAATCTGCATATAACTTTTGACTCCCCCAAAGCTAACAGCTTACTGTTGACCAAAAGCCTTACCAATAAGGAAATATCTGATACATATTTTATATATTATATACTGTATTCTTAATAAATTTAAGCCAGAGAAAAGAAAAAATTAAGAAAATCCTAAGAGAGCACCAAAAACAAGAAGATACCTAGGAATAAACCTAACCAAAGAGGTAAAAAATCTGTACTCCAAAAACTATAGAACATTTATGAAAGAAACTGAAGAGTACACAAAGAAATGGAAAAACATTCCATGCTCATGGACTGGAAGCACGAACATTGTTAAAATGTCTATACTACCCAAAGCAACCCACACATTTAATGCAATCCTTATAAAAATACTAATAGCATTTTTTACAGAGCTAGAACAAACAATGCTAAAATTTGCATGGAACCACAAAAGACCCCAGATAGCCAAAGCAATCCTAAAAAAGAAAAAAAATGCTGGAGGCATCACAAACCCGGATTTCAAGCTACTTTACAAAGCTGTAGTCATCAAGACAGTATGATACTGGCACAAAAACAGACACATAGGTCAATGGAACAGAACAGAAAACCCAGAAATGGACATGGAACTATATGGTCAACTAATCTTCAACAAAGCAAGAAAGAATATCCAATGGAAAAAAGACAGTCTCTTCAACAAATGGTGTTGGGAAAACTGGATGGCAACATGAATGAAATTAGACCACTTTCTTACACCATACACAAAAACAAATTCAACATGGATGAACGGCCTAAATGTGAGACAGGAAACCATCAAAATCCTAGAGGAGAACACAGGCAGCAACCTCTTTGACCTCGGCCAGAGCAACTTCTTACTAGACACATTTCTGGAGGCAGGGAAACAAAAGCAAATATGAACTATGGAACTTCATCAAGATAAAATGCTTCTTCACAGTGAAGGAAACAATCAACAAAACTAAAATGCAGCCTACGGAATGGGGAGAAAAATATTTGCTAATGACATACCTGACAAAGGGTTAGTATCCAAAATCTATAAAGAACTTACCCAACTCAATACCCAAAAAGACTAATAATCCAGCTAAGAAATGGGCAGAAGACATGGATAGACACTTTTCCAAAGAAGACAATCAGATGGCTAACAGACACATGAAAAGATGCTCAACATCACCCATCACCTGGGAAATGAAAGTCAAAAAAAAATGAGATACACCTGTCAGAATGGCTAAAATTAACACAAGAAACAACAGGTGTTGGCAAGGATGCAGAGAAAGGGGAACCCTCTTGCATTGCCAGTGTGAATGCACACTGGTGCAGCCACTCTACAGAACAGTATGGACCGTCCTCAAAAAGCTAAAATAGAACTACCCTAGGACACTGTAATTCCACTACTAGGAATTTACCCAAGGGATACAAAAATACAGATCTGAAGGGGTATATGCACCCCACTGTGGAGCTAAAGTATATTATGCTAAGTGAAATAAGTCAGTCAGAAAAAGGTAAATACCATACGATTTCACTCACATGTGGAATTTAACAACAACAACAACAACAACAACAACAACAACAAAACAGATGAGCATATGGGGAGAAAAAAAGAGGGAAACAAACCATAGGAAACTCTTAACGATAGAGAACAAATTGAGGGTCAATGGAGGGGGGTGGGTGGGAGATGAGCTAAAGGGATGACAGAAATTAAGGAGGGCACCTGTGATGAGCACTGGGGGTTGTATGAAGGGATGAATCACTGAATTCTACTCCTGAAACCAATACTGCACTGTATGTTAACTAACTAGAATTTAAATAAAAGTTAAAAAAAAGAAAATCATAAGAGAAAATACATTTACAGTACTGTATAAAAAAAAAGCCACATATAAGTAAACCACCCAGTTCAAACCTGTGTTGTTCAAGGGTTAACTGTAGTTGGAATCACACAGATGTAGCCTTTTCAGGCTTTCTTTCACTTAGCAATATGTACTTAAGGTTCCTCATGCCCTTTAGTGCCTTAGTAAGCCTAGAACATTCTTATCTGCACGTTTACCAAGCTTCACAGGTGTGGTTAATTCCAACTCAAGTTTGAGAAACACGGCTTTTTTTTTTTGTTTAGTTTTTTTGGTTTTTTTGTTTTGTTTTTTTATTTTTACCCTACTATTTTTTTTTTCAGTGAAGACATAACTCACATACCATATAATTCATGCATATAAAGAACACAGATTTTTTTAGTATATTTACAGTTATGCAACTATCACCACAATCAAGTTTAACACATTTTAATACCCACCCGCAAATGACACTTGTACTCTGGTCATCCACTCCCTATCCTCTTATGCCCCAGCCCTAGGCAACCACTGATCTACTCTCTTCGCAGATTTGCCTCTTTGGGATATTTCATATAAATAGAATCAAACAGTAGGTTGCCCTTTGTGACTAGTTACCCTCACAAGTCAGCATGTTTTCAAAATTCATTCATATTATAACATGTGTCAGTACTTCATTTCCTTTTTATGTCTTGATCATATTCCATTGTATGCATTAGGACATTTTAAAAATCCACTCCTCAATCGATGGACATCTGGGTTTTTTCTACCTTTGGGCTATTCTGAATAATGCTTCTATGAATATTCATGTACAAGTTTTTATGGGGACATAAGTTTTCTTTTCTCTTGGTTATAGAGCTTTGAGTGGTGGGGCACCTGGGTGGCTCAGTCAGTAGAGCGTCCGACTTCGGCTCAGGTTGTGATCTCGTGGTTTGTGGGTTCAAGCCCCACGTCGGGCTCTGTGCTGACAGTTCAGAGACTGGAGCCTGCTTCAGATTCTGTGTCTCCTTCTCTCTCTGCCCCACTCCCCACTTGCACTGTTTCTCAAAAATGAATAAACGTCAAAAAAAATTACAAAAAAAAGACAATTGCTCAAGTGGTAACTTTAACTTTGAAAAACTACTGGATTGTTTCCCATAGTATGGACCATTTTACACTCCCACTAGCAGTGTATGAGGGTTTCAATTTTTCCACAACTTCACCAACACTTATGTTTTTTTAATATAGCAATCCACATGCATGTAAAGTAGTATCATTATGGCTTTGACTGTATTTGCATTTTCCTGATGACTAATGATATTGAGCATCTTTTCATGTGCCTACTGGGTAGTTTGTGTATCTTCTGAGAAATGTTCCATCCAAATTTTTTATATTATTTCTTTTTATTGTGTTTGTGAGAGTTCTTCATATATTCTAGATACAAGCCTCTTATTAAATATATGATTTTCAAACATTTTATACCTTTCTGTGGGTTGTATGTTCACTTTGTTGGTAATAACCTCTGAAGCACAAGTTTTTAATTTTGATGACACCCAATTTTTTCTTGATTGCCTACGCTTTCAGTATCATATATGAAGAAGCTATTGCTGGGGTGCCTGGGTGGCTCAGTTGGTTGGGTGTCCAGCTTCAGCTCAGGTCATGATCTCATACTTTGTGAGTTCGAACCCCACATCAGGCTCTGCTGTCAGTGTGGAGCCTGCTTTGGATCCTCTGTCCCCCTCTCTCTCTGCCCCTCCCTGCTCTCAAAAATAAACGTTAAAAAAAAAGCAGCAGCTATTGCCAAATTCAGAGTCATAAAAATTTGCCCCTTTATTTTTTCTAAAGTGTAGCTAAATTACATGAAGGTCTATGACCCATTTTTGGTTAATTTTTGTGTATGATGGAAGACAGGGGTCCATAATCATTTTTAGCATGCAAATATCCCAACTTTCCCAGAACCACTTGTTAAAAAAACTACTCTCTCTCCTCAATGAATTGTTTTGGCAACCTTGTCAAAATCAATTGATTGTAGATGTGAGTGTTTATTTCTGGACTCTCACTTCTATTCCACTGACTTTATACCCATCCTTGTGCCAGGACTACATGGTCCTGATTAAAGTGGCAATCCTCCAATCGTTCTTTTTCAATTTTGTTTTGGCTATTCTGGGATCCTTAAATTTCCATCAATTGTAGAATCAGTTTCTCAGTTTTTGCAGAAAGACCAGCTGATAGCTGATAGGATTGTGTTGAATCTATGCTAGGAAGCACTGCTATGCTAATAAGTCTTCTGAGTCATAAAGATGCCATTAGGTCTAATTTTCTATTTATTTAGGTCTTAATTTTTTTTTCAAAACTGCTTTATAGGTTTCAATGTAGAAGTGTTACACTTAAAAAAATTTTTTTATTCCTAAATATTTTGGGAACAGAATTGTTTTTAAAGTTTCCTTTTCAGTTTGCTGTTACTATATAGAAATAGAAGACTGATATACAAAAATTATATCCTTTGACTTTGCTGAACACATTAGTTCTAATAGTTTAATGAATTAGACTTTCAACATATTAAGATCACATCACAGAACAGAGATCATTATTTTCTTGCCTAATTGCCCTGGCTAAAACTTCTGATGCAGTGCTGAGTAGAAGTGACAGGAACAGACATCTTCAGAGTGAAAGCATCCAGGCTTTCCTCATGGGGTACGATTCAACTTGTGTTTTTCTCTCTTTTTGTTCTTCCAGGCACTGGCTCTTTGTCTTACCTTGATTTGATTTGATTTGATTTGATTTGGTGAAATCCAGCTCACCCTTTGAGTTCTAGCTAAAATGTCCCTTTTTGGGTACTTCTTCCCTACACTTCCAGACTAGGCTCATAGTGCCATGCTCTTATCAGTATTATAAATACCTGTCAGCATCAGTCCCCCTCCTAACTTGGCCTCACCTTGTTCACAGATGTCTCCCCAGCAGAGACTGGCACACACATGGGGTGTGTGCTTGGCACACCAAGCAGCCTCACATATTGTGCTCTATTCCTTAGTTTGGTAGGAACACTGTTCTACAAGTTCCATTTCTACCTCTGTCTCCACCTCAAAGACAAGCCCCTGCTTTACGCATCCTTACGCCCAGCACCTAACACAGAGCCTGGTACTCGGTAACCCTTAGTAACCTCCGTGAATCATTCTGAGGCTACCCAAAAAGGAATTTTTAAAAGCTGGATGCGATTTTTTGCCAAAACAACAGAGGGAAACATACCTTCAACTGGGCCAAGCTGATTGGTCACAGCAAATCTAAGTACTCCTTCCCCATCAGTGTACAAGGCAAAGACCCGGTCCACATTCAGCTGCTGGGTTTTGGGGATGGCCCGGTGTCTGGGGGCGTGCCTGCATGCCTGGTAAGTGATGTTCTGGTAGATGCGGTAGGACAGTGTTTGGTTGATGGCACCGAGGATGAGTGAGTAGTCTCTGGAACTTGTGGAGGTCACAGCTGCAACAGATATTATTCAGCCAAACCGGTCAATTTTGAAGATACCAGAGATTTTCATGTGGGGGAGATTTTTCTGTACAGTTTTTCATCTAATTCCTGGAGGGTGTTCCCTTGGGAAGTTCCTGAGTTAATATGGAAAACCTGCCCGACAGGGGCGCCTGGGTGGCGCAGTCGGTTAAGCGTCCGACTTCAGCCAGGTCACGATCTCGCGGTCCGTGAGTTCGAGCCCCGCGTCAGGCTCTGGGCTGATGGCTCGGAGCCTGGAGCCTGTTTCCGATTCTGTGTCTCCCTCTCTCTCTCTGCCCCTCCCCCGTTCATGCTCTGTCTCTCTCTGTCCCAAAAATAAATAAAAAACGTTGAAAAAAAAAAAAAATTAAAAAAAAAAAAAAAAGAAAACCTGCCCGACAATTCCAGGAATGTGAGTAGACGCAAAGCCAATGTGCAGAGGAGGAGGGACAATCACTGCCATCATTACTAGCAAAGAATAAATTCTGCCACAATGTGCCAGCCACGCCAGGTGCTCTACAAGCACTGCCTTGTTAGTACCTCACCCCAGCAGGGTGGCCTCTGCGATCACGGGCAGGGGGACTTGCAGAGGTGAAGAGGTAGCCTATCACATACCAGCCTTGTGTGTATGTGATAGAGCTGGAACTGGGACACGAGGCAGCCCGACTCTCTACCCCAAGTTTTCATGTTCAAGATTGCACAGAGGTGACAGCTTCCAACTTAAGTCCGAAGGGTTCTGGACAAAGGGAAGGGACGTTCTTTCAATCTGAATGTGGAGTTGGAAGCCCGCACCAGTGTTCTGGCCATCAGCTGTTCTGTGCACGATCTGGGTTTCTCCTGCCCATTCTCCTCTGTTCACCCTCTGCCCAGCTTCCAACACTCACAACACAGAAGCAGGAAAGGCACGGCTCGAAGCAAACTGCTGTGCCGCAGGACGACTGCTGTGACTACGCCAGCGTCTTGCATTCAGGTGGTTTTACAGAACTCAGCACAATTTACACATAACAACCACGGAAGGTAGAGAGAAAAGGCGTTCTTCTGCTCATTCTCAAGATGAGAAAATAGGCGCTTAGGTGGCAAGTGACCTTAGCCCTCAGCTAGTTTAAACTACAAGTCCATGATGTGAATTCCTATCCTCTGACTCCAAACCTAGCATTAGTTGTACAACACTGTGTAACACCTCATTTTAAAATGGGCTGAAACAATGTTACAGGACAAGTAAAAATTCCAACAGTCAATATTTGTCCTTGGCCCAGAGAGCACAGGCGGTTAAAAACGGCATATAATTATACAACCCTAACCCACCCCCAGAGACAAGGTTACCATTGATTCCATTATTATTTGAAAGTACTGGGATAGGAATGTTGGTATTCATTTGTGTAGCAGCCAACACTCCTCTCACTTATACTACATATTTAGTAAGAGCACTAAAATGATACTGAGCTCCTTTTATGTACCCCACACCATTCTAAGGACATCCCACATAAAAACTCATCATCCTCACAACTATCTTGGGAGATATGCACTCTCCCCATTTTATAGATGTCAAAACGGGTTACACATACCTGAGTCCGTGTAGTGGTAAAGCTCCTTGTAGGGCGCTATGTGGGCTGTGAAATTTGCTGGGATGTAAGGCACCTGGCCTTGAATGTTGGTCTTAATGCTCAGATAGTTCTCTGGGTCAAGTCCCTCGGCAGTTTGAGTGATGCGAACCCTCTCTTCCCCCGGATAGAAAATAACTTCCATGTCATGGGTAAAGGTGGCACCTGGAGAGGAAGAAAGACTTCAGCACGGAGCTAAGAAGGGGTGTCGCGTCTCCCAGTAACGATCACCGCTGTGCACTTCCTCATTCCTACTGCTGTTGGAGACGGCGCCTACAGAGATCATCTGATGTCCAAGACTAAGTACCATCAGCTGCCGATTTCGTCAGTTCCCCCAAGTTTCTACTAAACAGTGTGGTTTCATCCTGCCTCATTTCACGCTGCTTCTCTTTGTAACAGCTTGTTTTCCGTAAGAAGCTACTAGGAACATCCTGACCTTTCTCTTTCTGAGGTTGCCAGACTTAGTAGAAAAACAAGCAAAAAAACTTAGGACACCCAGTTAAATTTGAATTTCAGATAATTAATATGTTTTTAGTATAATACGTCTTCTACAATATTTAGGGCATACTTTTACTAAGTTATTCACATAATTCATTGTTCACCTGAAATTCAAATGTGACGGAATATACTCCACCTACTTGTAACTCCAAACCTTGATGGAAAACAAGATAGCTCTGGAGGTGCGGGAAGAACTTTTCTCTCAGCACTTGATCTGTGATAAATCCAGTAGGAAACCGGCCTTTTCAGGTTGGGAGGAAAGAGCCAAGAAAAGATCCTCTACACCACCTAAGGTGGTCCTTAGACCAGCATTTGCGTCTCCTGGAAGCTTGCTAGGAAAACAGAATCACAGACCCCAGCTCAGGCCCACAGAGCCAGAATCTGCCTTTTCACAAGGGCTACAGGTGATCTGTGTGCAGGTTAGAGTGTGAGAGGCAATCACCGGTCGGTACCATTATAGGTCAGAGTCACGGGGGTGGGAGAGGAGGAAGCTTACTCACGAGCAAACTCCTCTCCAGATGCCCTGTAATCACCATTTGTGCATCTCTATTTGTCAGATCTGTGTGTAACAACTCAAGTAAACACAACCTAACAAGCTTGAAGCAATTCTGGTGAAAGGACATAAATGGTCCAAATGGAATCATCCCATTTCTCAGGATGACTTGGAGAACATGTGCAAGAAAACAGTCCCGTGAGACCAAACCAGGCCCAGCTACACACCTGTAGAAAACTGAGCAAACAGATCCTCTTTCACAGAATAAAAACCAAAGCATGGTGGCCAGGAGCCATCAGCCCCCTCAAAGGGCACTGCTGCTCACCTGTGAGACGGAAGCCATTCTCCCAGCCTGGTTTTTCTAATGCAAAGAGCCAGCCAAATAGGCCTCCGATTGGCGTGAGCGGGAGAAGGGCTTGGGCCGCGGGCTGTGGGATGTGGCTGATGGCCGTGTAGGCTCTGCCGTCATTGCCCACGATGTAAGCATGTAGGTCCACGTCAGTGAAGTGGACGGGCGTGTGGCCCACGCGGAGGTGGCCACTCACTTTCCCGTTGACTCGATGCGGTACCCCTGAAAGACAGCAGATCCGGTCAACTGTGACCACGGTCCAGGTTGGGGATGGGTACCCAGAAAGTAATTCCGCTCACAATTCCCAAAACTCAGTCTTAGCCATTTTCATGATTCCTAACCAACCAATTATCCATCTAAGTACAAAACAGACCGTCTTCGATTTATTTTCTCCCATCCACTCTCCCATCCACTGACTCTAATGAGCTGGCAAAAAGGAGGAAAGATTTCTGGCTAATCCTCAAATTGGGAAATCAGCCCAAATGCGCTCATTTCTCTCGATCAAGCACCTGCAAGTTGCCGGTGCTTTGATTCAGGCAGTCGGAGATTCGAGGTCCATAAGCAGAGTCACAGTGGCGGCTGGAAACAAGCAAGTGGCAAAAATCTGCACAGAGCAGCTCCCAGCCCCGTCAAGCCAGCATCTCTTACCTTCTGGCAGACAGTGCTTCCCATTTCCGTAAAACCTGGACTGGCAGTGGCAGCAAAAGCCAGTTGTGTAGTCAGTGCAGAAGGCATGTGGGGAGCACTGTCCGTGGTTGCGTTCGCAGGTTTCCTTGTCGGCAGCATTATACGTGAAGACTGGAAAGTCAAAACAAATTCGCATTACAAGGACTAAGTGATTCCAGCATCGTTCCTGCCAAGCTTCATCGTGGACACCACATCTGCTCCATAAAATCAGTTTAGCTTATAATAAACAAATGCGTTTTTGATGTTTAAGAGACAGGAACAACATTCAACCCAGGGGAATTAACTTGCTTTGTCTTCTGGCAAGAAGTACCACGGACTGCTCCCATCTGGGCTCACCGCAAAGCTGGTGAACTCCGGGGAGGCCGCAGCGCTGTGGGGTGAGCGCAGAACACAAAAGCCAACCAGTAAGTACGCGTGAGGCCGAACTGTACAAAACTGCCATTTTGTGGGTCTAAAATGGTCAAATAGCAGCAATTTTATGTGACTCAACCTGAGAGTAACGACCTGGAGAGAGAGGAAGACTGAAAAGAGAAATGACAAATGTGGTCTTAGGTCCAAGCACTCTTTGCTTCTAGGGGATCCTGTACCTAAAGAGAATACCCTGCAGCTTGTCTCATCTGCCCAGAGAGGTAGGTTTTCTTCTGATAGAGAAGGGCCTTAAAGAACACACCCACCCCTAAGAAGAATGTATGGAGAGGAAGGGAGGAGGGGGAAGGAAAGGATTCAGCTGTTAAATGCCCTGTGCCTTTGTGGGGTTTCTGGTGGTGGCTATGGCACAAGCGAGATTGCTATGCAGTAGGAGAGAGGGGGTCACGATTACAGCTCTTCTAGGAAACCACAGTGGACCAGTAGTGGCTCCTTCCATCTTCCACTTATTCTGCCCATTAAAAAAAAAGGGCCATCAGGGGCACCTGGGTGGCTCAGTCGGTTAAGCATCCCACTCTTGGTTTCGGCTCACGTCATCATCTCATGGTTTGAGTTCGAGCCCCACGTCGAGCTCTGCGTTGGCAGTGCAGAGCCTGTTTGGGATTCTCTCTCTCTCCCTCTCGGTCCCTCCCCCCCACGCCCCCTCAAAATAAATAAATGTTAAAAAAAAAAAAGTGAGAGAGAAACAAAGGAATTGGAGCAGATTCCATTTCCATATAGGAAATGGCCAAGAGAGTGGGGTGTGGTTGGTGGGGGGGAGCTAATAGAGAAGAGAGGGCTCTCTCCAGACACCAGGGATGATGTTAAGCCCGAGCATGGCCACCAGGAGGCAAAGTGGCTGCGCACACCTGGCCTTCACATGGGGCGGGAGGGTTAGGAGTTGGGTGGAGACTCGGGGAGCGCTGACAAGCAGAGACAGCACAGAACTCCAGCGCTGGACTCTGCTGCTGTGGGGTGCCAGCTCCGGAGGAAGACGGATTCCCTACTCCTAGGCAAACCTAGGTGGCAGCTGTGCTCCAGAACTAGGTCTGAGAAGGAGGAAACTGAAGGGTAAGGAAAAAATGGAAAGATTAACATGTGCACACTACTCCAGGGAAGAAGAGCAAACAAAGAAACCGAAGGAGGGGAGATGTACCCCAGGTAAGTAAACATAGCCAGGCAGAGACTTGTATCCACAGGTAAAAAGAGAGCAAAGTTACCATTTAAATAGCCATTCCTCTATGGCAGATACCACTCTATGTACTTTTTTTTTAATTTTTTTTTTTTTAACGTTTATTTGTTTTTGAGACGGAGAGAGACAGAGCATGAACAGGGGAGGGGCAGAGAGAGAGGGAGACACAGAATCTGAAACAGGCTCCAGGCTCTGAGCTGTCAGCACAAAGCCCGATGTGGGGCTCAAACTCACGGACTGTGAGATCATGACCTGAGCCGAAGTCGGATGCTTAACCAACCAAGCCACCCAGGCACCCCATCTATGTACTTTATTAACATCTTCAATTTGCACAAAAGCAGGGACTGTTTTGATTCCTGCTCTGCAGATAAACAAGCTAAAGATTAAAGTGAATTTCCTGAAGTCACACAGGCCATAGGACTTGAACCCTGGAGGCCTGGCCACAGCTGGACTGCAGTGGAAGCCAAGTACATAGGCCATGAGAGCTGGGTTAAGGATCTGATCAGCTGCTTGGGGTTGATCAGCCTAGGCTTCAGCAAGTAAGATTTGAGGCACATGTTATAAATCAGGCCTGATGGAAGGAGAGCTGGGATGATCCGGACGGGATTACGGTGTGTTGTGGGAAAGAGCACAGGTAAGAGCAGCGGCAGTGGCAGGAGCATTAACTTCTGGGCCGTACTTGACCTCTGCTTACAGACTCTTGAGAAAGCAGCAGGCTGAGGGTTGGCAGGGCAGGTGACTGGACTCAAGTGAAATATCTGGGAACATGGTGAAAATGCAGTCAGTGACTCAAGACTTGGTATTTAGGGCCTTGATGACACAGATGAGAAATTCCAGTTTGATAAACATAGACATTTAGGCATAATCCTGAACAGGGTTTTTTTTTGACTAGGACAGGGGCATAGAACTCACAACCCCCTCCAACCTCCCCTCTCCCCACCCCGCCCCAAAATCTAGATTGGGCATTATAGAGGCTGCTGTGAAGAAAATGATGTCATCACCGTCCATTGATTTAAGAAGTTAGGACCCAGTTTGAGTAAAACAAAAAGGAACTTGTCAGCCTGGGTTTCTCTGGCTCCAAAGGTGACAGCTAAGTGTAAAGAAGCAGTGTCTGGAGGGACTGGCACACTGGCAAGTGCTCAGGGCACGGCTGCCATCAGGACTCTCCTCTGGAACAAGGTGGGAGGGACACGGGGTGGGGGGGAACAGCAGGAGGAAGCCAACCTCTAGAACTCAACCTTGACTGTGGCTCAGGTGGCTCTGGGCAAACCACAGAAATGCTCTCTAAAATCAGGGTGACACCCCTTCTCACACCTCCATTGCCGGAAATCACATTTTTTCCTGAACGTACTTCAGAGGACCAAGGTAGAAAAGCAATGTGACACAGGTCTAAAGAGTCGTCATATTCAGGTTAAATCGGGTAAAAATAAAACCAAACCCTAAACAGTGTTCTCCCGGATTAAAGAAAAAGCGGGTCTGTCTTGTATTCCTTCTCTTTCTCTGGTGAAGACTTGTTCTGGCACCCAATCCCTCTTACAAGAGCGGGTCATCACACAGGGAGAGATGGGATGCAGGAGGACTGGAGATTTGGAGAGCTGAGGTTCATTAAACTAAAAAGCAAGGCGCAGGCATGGCTTTCCTATGGGTAAAAGGAGAGGTGCTCAGCAGTGCAGCCAGCAACTTACAAAGGCAACTGTGCAAAAGTTTAACCAGACTGGCACACTGACTGCATTTTTCTTTTTTTTTTTTTTTAAGCTGATTTGTGAGTGCAAGTGGGGGAGGGGGAGGGGGCACCAGCTCTGAGATCATGACCCAAGCGAGACCCCAGCAGATATTAAGAGTCGAATGCTTAACTCACTGAGCCTCTCAGGCGCCCCCCGGACTTCATTTTTCTAAAAATAACAATAATAATAATAATGGGTAGGGTCCCATAAAAGGCCATTATGAGACAAACTATAATTAGAACGGGTTATTGGTAAACTGGTTCAGGGATATTTGTATGCAGTTTTTTTGGAGACTATTGCATTCACAGGATGGAGGTTATTGGGCCACAAATAGAAGCTCAGCCTTCCAGCCCCGTGACAGCTGCACAGGGAAAGAGGTGGAGTTCGCTCCCAAAAGGAGCAAACACAGGCTCCCCTTAGGATCCCTTGGTATGCCTGCCGTCACACAGGCGTGCACACAGATCCACACACTTGATACAATATCAGCTTGTCAGGCGAAAGGTAAAGACATGCCTGTTGCGCTTTTTTTTCATTTATTAATTCAACAAATAATGTGAGCACTCACTATGGGCCTGGCTCTGATCTAGGAATTAAGGATACAGCAGACAAACACGCCGTCCTGAAGCTTACATTCTTCTAAGCAGCACTGAACAAACAGCTCAAATACTTAGTACAGAGATGGTTGTTACGAGCTGTGCAGAATCTTAAGTCGGGGAAGGTCAAGAGGGCTGGGAGTGGGGGTGCGGACTTTGCTCTTTTAAACATCAGGATCAAGGAGGACCTTGGGAGAAGGTGACCTCTGGACAGAGGCCTGGAGGCAGGAGCACTGCAGGCAGGACACAAGGGGCACGTGGGAGGAACAGGGGCAGTGAGAGAAGGCCGGGGAGGTACTGGCCAGTTGTCAAAGGGCCCGCATAGGAAGGAGCTGAGCTTTAGTCTGAGTGAGAAGGGGAGCCACTCGGGCATCCTGAGCAGGAGAGTGACAAGATCTGACCTGCCATACTTCAGGAACGAGCCAATGGGTGTGTGCCCTGGCAGCTGGAAGATCTGGTGGAGAGAAGGGCGCAAACACGGAGTGTTTTGAAGATGGGGCCGACGGGGTTTGCTGATGGGTTGGATGGAGCGCAGAAAGGGAGAAGAAATGGGGAGAAGGTGAGAGGAAAGACAGAAGCCCACGGTGACGTTCACACCTTGGTGAGCTGCCATCCCTGAGACAGGGAGACTGTGGAAGGGCAGGTTTGCGAGGGATCCGTTCCAGCAACAGCTGGGAGGCATCGAGGAAGCTCTTTCCCCCTCCGACAGGACCCTCAGAGGGCACCATTCAACCACTCAGAAGGAGAGCTGTCTTTCTCCATGGATTGTGGGGAACCACTGCATCAGAATCACCTGAACCACTCCCCAGGTGGTTCTTGTGCCCACTGAAGATGACCTTCAGGCCATTTGTAAGCTTTCCATTTCTGAGCTCGAGGATGCTCATTAGCATAGTTAATGAATTTCAGCTGACAGCAGCTCCTGGGGGTGGTGGGATTTCAGGCAATGCCCTATTGATTCCTGGCCAGGTAAGCAGCAGGACTCAGTGCTTACTGCCAGCTTGGGCCCAGATCCACCAGCCCAGAGGCTAAATCCCCTCCCTGATGAAGAGGCAGAACTGGACCTAGAAATAGGCTCTGACATGCAGCTATCTATCCAAGGCAAGAAAAGCCAGACTTCTGGCCCATGTGCCTTCTCAAATTTCTATGAGAATTGCAGATACATCCAAAGATGCTGAGCTGCTTGAAAGTATAGAATCAACGTCTGAATCCCAGCTGGATGAGATGTGCCATGAATGTATCCCAAAACAAGTGACAATTTTCTTCAGTGATCGTTTATATATGCCTCTTTACATCAGAGTTTTGAATGTATTTTCATCCACTTCTTCCTATTCTGGGGAAGAGATATTGTTTCCATTTTACAGATGAGAAACTGAGGCCCATGGAGGTGATATGATCTTCTGGCTCTAAATCCTATGTTCTTTCCATTACTTTGGAATCACCAGGGGACCTAGTTTAAAAATGCAGATTCTGGCTCAGAAGGTGGAGGAAGGGTGTGGAAATCGGCATTTTAAGCAAGGGCCCCAGATGAATCAGATGCTAGGGGACTAGAGACCACACTTGGAGAAATCATCTTCCATGGCTGCTTCTCTCCTGTATTTACCCACAGGCTGTCTTCCAGACCCTCCTGGGACCCACTCTCTGCCTGGGCGCACCTGTCACAGAGAGTCAAAAACGTTAGAGACAAATCGGCTGGCTTGTGCCCGGCACAGCAGGAGGGCAGAGGCCAGCCAGGTTTGAATGTGCTCAGTTTACAAAGGCTTTGTTAACATGAGGATTTTCAAATCTCATTTGTTTTTCCCCTTTAAGGCTTTTTCACTCTTCTCAGATCCTTCATGGAAAGAAAAGTGGGGTGGGGATACATAAGAGAAGGAAAGGCACCTGCCAAAGTTCCTGAGATTCGTCTTCATCGGGAGTTCTTCACAAAAATGGAAAACTTCTCTAAAAAAAAAAAAGAAAATTGAAAATAAGGGTGCCTTGTTGGCTCTGTTGGTTAAGCATCTGACTCTTGATTTCAGCTCAGGTCTTGATCTCAGGGTCATGAGTTCAAGCCTTGTGCTAGGCCCCGCACTAGGCTCCCTGCTGGGCGTGAAGCCTAAATTTAAAAAAAAAAAAAAAAGGAAACCTTCTCTGCTCTAGATTTGATCTGTCCTTCAGTCTTCATTCTGCCGGCAGCACGTAAGCGCTGGTCTTCAGCCTTGGTCCTGCCCTCCTTCCCTAAGGGCTCTGGCCCAGCCACGTGAAAGGTGGCAGGCGGCTGGCTCCAGGCAGGTAGGACACAGAGGGGAAGGAGGACTTCCGGCAGGAGGCTGCCCCTGGCACCTGGAGTGACTTTGTTTTTGTTTGTTGTTTTTTTTTTTTTTTTTACTTTCAACAGCTTTTACTGCTCAAGAAAAGGACCCACATTTTCACTGCAGGAAAGATCTTCCTAAGTTTCCCTGCCTTGTAGAATGATTGACTAGTAAGAAAAACCACATCCAACTCTGTAATGAAAAACAGTGGTATAGGGGCACCTAGGTGGCTCAGTCAGTTGGGCGTCCGGCTGGGCTCAGGTCATGATCTTGCAGCTCATGAGTTAGGCCTGGAGTCTGCTTCAGGTTCTGTGTCTCCCTCTCTCTCTGCCCCTCTCTCGCTTGCGCTCTGCCTCTCTCTCAAAAATAAACATTAAAACAAAACAAAACAGTGGTATACTTTTCCCTCCAGTTTTCAGTTTGTTTTCTTCTGGGGTGTGTGCGCGTGTGTGTGTGTGTGTGTGTATGTGATGCCATTGGGCACATAGTTATTAGGAGTCGAGGCGTGGGGGTCGGTATGAGCAGTGGTTTACATCCACTGTCATGTCACCAGCAGGCTCTCCCATGCAGGGGTCTCCACAGGTATGGGAAGCCTTCGTGCTCACAGACCCTCAGCAACCTGGACGTGTCCCTGGGAGAGATGCTGGAGGGGGAGGCAGAGCCTGCTCTGATTCATCCCAGGGTGGAAGCTGCGTGAGTAACACATTCCTGCAGCCTTTCCCAAAGCCAAAAGGAGGGTTGGACTAGAAGCCACAGGGAAATCCCTGTGGTACCCTGGGCTTTCCCGGCTCGACTGTCATGTAAGTGGGGACACCAGGATCCCACGGTGGAGTACGGATGGCTGAGGTTTCATCATGCAGACTGAGGTTAGATGAAGGTGCTCACAGCACCACCCCAGCAGGTACAGGAACACCTAAGAGCTCTGTAAGTCGTCATGCCCACTACCCACCTCACAGTCAGTCCTGGTCCTGGTCCTGGTCCTGGTCCTGGTCAGCCGTAGTCCTTACCTCTCTCCTCCACCCCATCCACTCTCTCGCTCTCCATTTTCACACGTCAGTCCTCTGTCCAGACCACTTCCCCAGTTTCCCTCTCTAAGCTCAGACTCTGATGCCATAGTCTGGCTCAAGGCCCTCTTCCTTCACAAAGACTTCCCAGACTGCAGGGACGTGTGGGTCTGCCCTCCGCTGTGTCACCTTACAGCATGTGCCAATCCTTCCGTGGCTCCCTTCTCTCTTATTCAGACAAATCACTCAGTATTTCCAGGCTTCAGCTTCTTCCTCTGTAACATGGGAAGAATGACAGTATCTCCACTTCACAGGGCAATTTTGAAGACTGATCGTGACAGCACAAACTAAAGCAAGTTCCCACCTAGAGTCCCAGGGGGTATGTGACAAATGCCAGCCAAAAAGTCCACTAGTGCCTCAGTCAGAGCAGGGCGTGAGGCAGGCACTCGGGTAACTCTCTGCTCTGTTGACCAGCTCCTGGAGCTCCCTGCACAAACAAGGCACCTTAGATAGAAGATGCTTGCATTTCCATTATAGTGCTGGCTCTGTGGTCTCTGAAAATAGAACAAAGCAAACAATGCATTTGAGGCCAGAACTGGAGTGTGACTGGGGTGGGGGGGGGGGAGGGGGGGGGTGCCTGGGTGACTCTGTCGGTTAAGCGTCCAACTTGATGGCACCTCAGGTCACGATCTCACGGCTCATGAGTTGGAGCCCCGTGTCAGGCTCTGCGCTGATAGTGCAGAGCCTGCTTGGGATCCTCTCCCTCCTTTTTGGGCCCCTCCCTCTCCCTCTCTCAAAATAAACAAATGAAAAAAAAAAAAAACAGAGCGTGATTGGGACATTCGTGAGTGTGGTACACAGGTTCTGAAAAGAATCTAGATTTCTCAACAAGAAGAAAAGTCTATAAAAAGAGTCTCTAAGGGAAAAAAAAATTTGAAAAGAGAGGAAGAGATATTTGGGGGTTCTTTAAATCTTAGTATTTTGGTTCGGCAAGATGACCTGTAAGTTTTAAAGGGGAAATTAAAAATGCACTGGGCATGGTGCTTGCCATACTCAATTCCAATGCTCACAGCCACTTCACAAGGTTTACATTTTCTCCATTTAATAGCTGAGGAAAACGAGGGCCAGAGTATATGTCTCAGCCCAAACCACACAGTAGAGCTGGGACTCAAGCTCAGGTCACCCAACACCCAGATCCATGCTCCCCCACTCCGTCAGTAGAAACGGCCAGGCAGGTGGCTCACCACTGGGCACTTGCAGGCAAATTTCCGTGTGAGTCACTGCTTACCCCCCTCCACCAGCTATCCCAGAGGAAGTCCATTTCTGCTTGATGGACCTCTGGGGTGCCAATGTTTCCATTTGAAAAAAAAAAAGTATCCACTAAGTGCACGGTTCTATAATCCACACAGTCTTCCCAAAGCCTGAAAATCAGAACTGATTTTCCCTCTCTGCTCTCAAGTTTTATCTGTGCTCTCTGAGGTTGCCGATTTTTTTTCTCCTCACAGTTCAAAAATTTCTAGTTAGATATTTTTTTCTTCCTAAATGTCTCCGTGTACTAATCAGCTTTTTCATATGCATTTTGCCATTTCTAAGACGTCAGGAGTAGACGCCCTCCAGCAGCTGCTAAATACCATAGTTCGTGCCCCAGAAGGGTTATGGCTGCTGCCTCTGTTCTCTATATTCCTTAAGCCTCCTCCCCTCGCTCCAGCAAGCTCAACCTCTCACAGCTCAAAGCAGGCTAGGCAGCCCCTTTCTTCCTAACCCTTCAATCAATCACTTCCACAGATGGGCTTCTTAATATTCCAACCTCTTCCCAGGGCAGGAAATCACAAGGGACAAGACCATTTTAGGACTGCGTCTTTACCTCCAAATTCCCTTTCCTAAAAATCTTTGATACGTGGCTTTAAATATTCTTTAGATGTATGGAATTTTCACTGAAAAGGCTTCCAATAAAATTCACATCTTCCATTTGACAGAAAAGTGGCCCTTAGGCACAAATTAAGGCATTAACAAGCCCCTTGTCTAACCTCTAGCCAACCCCCGCCCACCTCATTCCTACTGCCTTAAATCTTCCATCATTAGTAAAAGCAGCCACCATTTATTAAGGATCAGGTAGTGCAGACACTGAGAACTTTGTTATCTCATATAGTCCCCTCAGCAAACTGAGGAGAAATCAGAGGCTTGAGGGTTTCATGAGCTGCCTCAGGTCACCCAGCAAGTGAGCGTGCAAGCAAGCAAGGCAGCTAGGATTCAAACCTAAGTCTGACACCAGTGTTCTCCCTCTAATCATTACACAATGCCACTTTTGTCACAAACTAGCTTCTTTCCTCCTAAAATAAGCGCTTCTTTGAGCATGTCCTTCGAGATCGCTACCACAGCAGAAGAACCCAGAAGGCCCTCTGCTAGGTCAACACATTTTTACTACAAAAGGAATGGGAAACAGCAAAGGTGGGGCAGGGGGCAGGGCAGAGGTCCTGAAGAGTGCTTTCACCTGGGGCCTCTCGCCTCCTATTAGAGGTCAGATGAGCAGTCCCTGGAACTGGAATGAATTTGTGCTCGGTTTCCCACTCATGTGTTTACGTCCCTGACTGGGAAGAAAGAGCTGATGTGACAAGACTCTATTTGGAAGAGAAGGCAACATGGCTCCATGTCTGTATTAATTAACCACAGCCTCCTCTTGGCATTTCTTTCCTGGCCCCCTCACACTGGTCAGTGAATCATAAAATGAGGACAAGACTGCAGGGAGGTGAATACCGCAGCCGCACAGCCATGAACCAGAAATGACAGGGCACAGGTGGTTAGCAACTTTCTTTCCCCAGGGGTCTCCCCTCCCACACACCACCAATGCATCTCTAACTAAGGGGAGCACAAGCATTATCCCATAACAGAGCAAGAATCTGGAATGTGCGTCTGAGCCAGCACAACCAGCCACTTGAAACTAAAGCCTTCACCCCTCCGTCACTATAATGTATATGAAGCCTCAGAACACTTTACCTTTGCTGAACTTTTTTTTTTAAATATTTATTTTTGAGAGAGACAGAAAGCGAGAGAGAGACACACACAGACAGATGGTAAGCGGGGGAGGGGCAGAGAGCGAGGGAGACACAGAGTCCGAAGCAGGCTCCAGGCTCCGAGCTGTCAGCGACGAGCCTGACGTGGGGCCCGAACTCACAAACTGCGAGATCATGACCTGAGCTGAAGTCGGATGGTCAACCGACTGACTGAGCCACCCAGGCGCCTCACCTTTGTTGAACTTTCAAACTGAAACACTTCATTACACTATGACAGCACAGCCGGCACGAACAACCTAGTTCTTCCCCACTTACTTTGTGAGGCCCATTTAAAAAAAAAAAAAAACAAAAAACATTATTAATGGTCAAGAGATTCCAACAGACTTTGCCTGCCAAGATTTACTTGGCAGAGGAAAGATACTCCGTCTCCTGAAACGTAGGTTTAAAAGTCAGTTCCAATCTTCATTTTGCTGAACGTTTCACCAACTCCCTGGAGGGAAAAATCATAACTCTGCGCAAAACCAGCATTTTAAAAATGAAATCTCAGCGCCCGGTCTTCTCACGCACTTACCCTCAGTGTTGGAAGTGATGACGTCTTCCACCCCTAACACTTGGCTCCCTCGACCCAGTGGTATACTGTGAGCTGGCAAGGGATAGTTTAGAAGAACGACCTTTCCTTCAGGGAGGGCTGGAGGAACATCCTCTTCTGATGGTGGTGCCCCTCCAAATGTGTAGGGGTTGATGCTTTTGTTTTCAGGATACGGAGGCAGGGTCCCCTGGGAAGGATCCAGTGACTCTCCTTCTATTTCTGATGGAGCTGGGCCTCTGGTCCCTGGCTGTTCAGAAGACTCAACGCGAACGTTTAAATCTGGGGTGTCCATCCCCCACGGATGTCTCCCCTCTTTGGGTTGAGGGTTCAAGGTGGCAGATTCCGTTTCAGGGTAGAATGGCCAGTTACTAGAGGTCAGATGCGGCAAAGGGGAGGCCAGATCAGAATTCGGTGGAGACATTCCACCCCCCATGGGTCTTGACTCAGCTTTCGATTGGAAGGAAACATCAACACTGCTGTGGCCATTCAGTGCTTCCTCTGGTTCACTCGGAGCATATTTGACTCCCCCCTCATTCTCATTCTCATCATAATAATCCAAATTGTCCTCAGTGTAGTCACTTTCCAGGACCTCAGGGAGGCCGAAGGAACGCTCGGGGGGAGCTGCAGAGTGGCCTTTGGAAAGGTCCCCTCCAAGTGCTGCTGGCCTGATATTGTCCAGTCGGGGGGTGCTGCCGATATGAAAAGCCCACACTCCAGGAGCCCCCAGGTTGCTTTGTCTAAATAAAAAGGAAACAGTGCATGACCAAAGTGTCCATTCGCCCACCATCCAACAAAGGTGAGCAATTTATTTTAAAACTGAAACACTGTTAAGATCAGATTCAGAGTTTTCATCAGTGTATAAAACCAAATAAAACCAGGCTTATGTGCTAACTAAAAGGATTATACTGGAATTTTGATGTAAACTACCTCTTACTCAACATTAGCTTTCAGAATGCTGGACCATCAAATTAGAAATCTGCTTTAAGGGGCACCCGGGTGGCTCAGTCAATTTGGCCTCTGACTCTTGCTGTCAGCTCAGGGCATGATCTCTCGGTTTGTGAGTTTGAGCCCCGCATCAGGCTCTGCGCTGACAGTACAGAACCTGCTTGAGATTCTCTCTCTCCTTCTCTCCCTGCCCCTCCTCCGCTCTCCCTCAAAAATAAATAAACGTTTTAAAAAAGAAAAAAAAAATCTCTAAAATCCACATGTTTTATCTAAAATCTGGCTATTTGAAAACAAATAGAGAATGCAGGAATATTCTATACGTCCTCTACTTTTAACACACTCGGAAAAATGTATGCTTATACAACTTTGTTAAACACTTAAAACAGTGACAACTACGTACTTTTGAGATTTAGTCATATACCAAGTGCTTAATGTTCTTCAGTACAATCTACAAGGTAGGGGCAGTCATTATGCCCAATTTTACAGAGGTGAAAATAGTTTAGAGAGGCTAACCAATCTTCTTAAGGTCATACAACTAGTAACTGGCAAAGCTTGGACACGAATTCACCACTAACACCAAAGCCCATGCTCTAAATATCTACCTTATGTCAGAAAACCAATATACTAGAGTCAGTCGGCATCTGAATGATCACTGGTCTTCAGACTGTTACAGACATTTCACTGTTTAATCACATGGATTAATCAATATAAACTAACTCACATAGAATTGTGAGTCAATGTAAAAACACTCAAAGAAATATACATGCCCAAGTGTAAAAAATGTTGAGCAAACGCAGAACAAAGTTAAGAGGAATATCAGAAAGTAGTTTTGGGGCACCTGAGTGGCTCTGTCCGTTAAGCGTGCAACTCTTGATTTCAGCTCAGGTCATGATCTCACGGTTAGTGGGATCAAGTCCCATATCAGGCTTAGCACTGACCGGGCAGAGCCTGCTTAGGATTCTCTCTCTCTCCCTCTCTTCCTGTCCCCCCACCCCCGCATGTGCACGTGCACTCTCTCTCTCTCTCAAAATAAATAAATAACCTTAAAAAAGAAAAAAAAGAAAATAGTTTAACCAAAATTCCATGGGTTATAGGTGAGAGGTGTTCAAAAACATCTGGAACCAGAGAGCTCACGTGTTTTCTTTATTAGAAAAGAACATGGACCCCACTCAGTTTTCTCAATGCCCCAAGGATCCATTATTTTAGTCAATGATACATTCTAAAGAGAACTACATAAAAGACTTCTAAAAAAAATAAAAACAAAAACAAACAACAACAACAAAAACTTGAACAAACAAGGGTCTGGCTAGTTTGAATGCACCAGTTTCTGTACTCCTCTGGTGTACGTGCAAAATACCAAGCTCAAAGTCCCCCCTCTAATCAAAAAAAATTATGGGGGTCAGTGAGTCATAAGGCTTAATTTAGAGAATAACAAATTTATCGAATCATTATAAGAATCATTGCTCATTTGGGTAGGAACTCATCATGTTCACATGGATTTCCATAGCAATAATAACTTTAGTACAATTCTAAGAATGTCTCCTTCCCTCCTTGTCTGCCCATCCCTTGCCCTTTTCTTCCTCTCCTCCTGTCCACCTTCCCCTCTCCCACTCTCTATCGTGTGTGTGTGTGTGTGTGTGTGTGTGTGTATGTGTGTTGTGGTTATTGTTTTGCTGCTGCTCTTATAGTTACTTTAGGGAAAGAGGAGCAGAGAAAACAAAACTGTGATCTCTTGTGCAGTATGCTATATATGCTTGGTACGTTCTAAGATTCCATGTTGGTATTTTTCCGGCAAGCAAATAAGGAACACTTAAGTAAGAAGAGAGAATCCTGAGGATCTGAGGATAGTTAGTTTATTATCGCATCAGAGGTGTTGCAGCTATGAAATTTCTTCTTGAAGTTAGAAAAACTATAAAAGTTTCAAAGACTAGGAAAATACAAATTATGGCAGAAAACAGCTAAATAAAACAACTCTCTAATGAAATATAAATCACTATCCTGGTTTTTGTTGTTGTGCGTGATGGGAAAGTAACCAGTTTGAGTTTATCCTAAAATCCGAGGTCATTCGGAAAGCTCAGAGATAGAGAAAATTTAATTTATTTTCTACAAAGGAAAACAAGGCCACAAAGTGGGATGACAGTGCCTTCCTCCCTGGGCTGTTAGGAGGATTAAGTAAGAACACCACATAAAATGCCTAGCATGAGGCCCTGCACACGATTAGTACTTAGTAATTACTGTCTTTCAGGAGACAGAAAAGTATAATTTCAAAAAACACAAATGTGTGCATTCGCATTTAAATTTGCAGAAGAGGAGTTATGCCAAATACACTATGGATTAGATAATCCATTACCTTTAAGTTCACAATTATAAGACAAGTTTGAGGAAGACAAAGATTCCACTGACTAGAAAGATAATTTTATTACTTAGAGATGCATACTGAAGTATTTAGTATTTAGCATTAGCATGATGTTTGTGATTTACCTTAAAATACTTAAGTGTTTTAAAAATGATGAATAATATGGCAAAATGTCAACAGCTTCTAAATCTAACTGATGAGCTTCTGGGTATTCATTCAGCTATTTTCCCCACTTTTCTGTGCATTTTTGAAAATTTAAATTCGGAAAAGTAAAATAGAAGGTTAAACTGAGGACCATTTCCACAATGGGGAGGTAGGGAAAGCCTTTCTAAGAATAACAAAGGAAAAGAGTACTATCTTTGATGACACTAAACCTACAGCTTCTTGATGTGGAGTAACTTTAAAGATGAACTGGGCAAAAATATTCACAGCATATGAGAGAATTAATACTCTTGCTGTAATTTTTATTTATAAGAGCTCTCCATGCACACCCCAGTAGAAAATAGCAAAGGGCATGGGCAGAGAAGTCACAAAGATGGATAAATGGCTATTACACCTATGAAAAGGTGTAATCAAAGAAACGAGAGTAAGGATCTAATCAAAGAAATTAGAGTGAGGATAGCAATTGATACCTACCAGATTCACAAATATTAACAAGAAGCTGTTGATCACAGTTCTATACTATTGGTGAGCATAGAAACTGCACATTTCTGAACGGCAGTTTGTTGATGTAAATCAAAGTGTTAAAACTGTATCTATCCTTTCTCAGCAATTCCACTCTTAAGAAGTTATCTTCACCAGAAATAAGAATCTGAGCAATGTGTGTTATGCTGTGTACTACAATGATATTTCTAAAAGGAAAGATAAAAAACAAATTCATCAGTAAGTTTTTATCTTAATAGTGTGGTATAAAAATGATGCAATGTTCGATAGCCTTAAAACGATAAAACGAACAGATTATCTTAGTGAATGATACCTATAAGACATTGATAAATGGGAAAATGCTACATGTATAGCAAAAGAACCATTTTGGTTTTAGAAAGTTTTTGCATAATTCTTAAGTTAGAATGACTGCTAATACTGGTTATTGCTTGAAGCAGTGATAATGGGTAATTTGTGCTTTTATTTCACATTATTCTGTGTGTTTGTACTTTATATTTTATATTAAGTATGAGCTATACTTCAGAAAAATCTGTCAGTCCCCTATCTTCTGTTCTCAGCAAGGAACTCAGAAGAAGCATCAAAGACACAAATGAGGCACGGAGGGAGGTAAATGGGAGTGCTGCGTGTGTGTGTGTATGCACGTGCAAGTCTTTGTGTGCACGTGTGTGTGCATGTGTGTGTGCACATGTGTAAGCATGTGTGTTAGTTCCAAGGGTTTTTATCACCGTGGTGGGGAGCGCAACTGCTTTTTCCTACAGACTTTTTGGCCTCCACCGCCTCCTGTACCAGGAGTAGAGTCAACACTCATTCCAGTGCTCTGAAATTCTACCCATTTATTTGTCTGTCTACCAGAGTATAGGTTGCTAGACAGTGTGCAGGGCCGCTGTCTCAAACATCTTTGCATTTCAAGTGCTTTGCCCAGTGTGAACTCTTAATAACGTCTGAGGAGTAGAGAATCTGTGGCCTCCAGAGACGAAAAGGAAGGTGAAACCAGAGGAGAGAAAGCAAGCAGCTAAATTTTCTCACGTCTGAACTAAAAGGCAGCCTGGATGGAGACCTAAAGATGCCCAAGGTTGGTCAGAAGACTGGGAAAGCAGAGCGGGATTCAGCACAAAAGAAGGAGTTGGGGACTCCAGACTTGTGCTTGAGTTTTGGCCTTGCCACTTAATTACTTTGAGGTCGTAATTTAACTTCCCTAAGCTCATTTATCAAATTGAGAAGATAGTAGAACTTACCTCCCAGGATTCCTGTGAGTTTTAACCAAGACAACTTCTGGAAAGTGTTTTACACGATGTTTGGCAACTACTAAGCCCTCAAAACATGTCAGCACTAAGTAACCAGATCTGGTTGTAGGGCCTGCTCTCTGATAGCTGAGCAGAGCGGATGGCATGTAAAAGTGTGAGGTACTGCAGTGCCCAGGAATAACATAATGGAAGGGAGACACAGTTAAGGAAGGCTAAGTAAACAGTGTAGTCCGCCTGGATTCTAGCCCAGTATTAGGGAAAGGAATAAAAGCAAAGATAGTTTTTACAAGCCCTGAAATTAGTAAGTTATGAAATGGTGCCGACCCAGATAGGGTGTTGATGCGGACGGACACATAGCACAAGGGCATATTATTGCACTGGCAGAGGAAGCCTCTGATGGCACTGAGGAATGTGCTCAGTTCTGGCGACCTCATGGAAAACCAACCAGTATGGTTTCAGTTAATGAAGCCATACAGAAACCCTGAGACCTCGAAAATGCTACCAATGTGTTTGGTTTTCCCTTTTCCCCAAATTACACTATACTTGATTTAACTTTTAACGTGTATCTGCCTAAAAGACTAAATCACAACATCTCCTCTGGTGAAATGATTAACTTGGAAAAATCTCAGTCTGGGCAGTTATATTACTGGACATTTTTATGTGGCTCCAAGAGCAATGTTTTCCATAGCAAGCCTCAGTGGCTGTGCAAACACATAAACACTGTTCTGTTTCCGGTATCTATACCCAATAGGGCAGGAAAAACAAAGGGCCTTTTATATTTTGGTGACTTTGTTCCCCCTAGGGTCTACTCTAGTTCCTGGTTTTGACCTGATGCCTCCAGTAGAAGCCCCCAAGATATTATTTAATGGTCTTATGGCCGCTTGAGTTTGGGTAGCTCCAAAGGGTCCTCAACATCAGACAGGGAAGGGCTTATGCCCTGAGTTACTTACTGGTAGAGATTCTTCACAGACTGTTCAGTGCTTGTCAAGCTGAAGTAGGGACCCTCTCTCTTCAGGTCATCGACCTCCCCTCGGCAGAAGCCCACCCGGGCAGGAAGCTCGAGCTGGACGTTATAAGACTCTTTGGGGCGGGTTCCAAAGAACTGAAGGCCATTGGCAGGGTAAAGAAAGAGGGCGTAGGTATCAGACTCATCAGACGCCAAAACTGCCTGGAAAGTGTTCCGCTATGAAAAACAAAAAATAGGAAATATTTTTAATAAAAGAAACAGAAAAGAAAAACAAAACAGAATGCAGACAAAGCATCATAAAATACAAAGGGTTTGCCCCCTTCTTAGAATTCCTCCAAATTGCTTTTGTACCTTATATTCTTCTCAATTTCCTCTCCAAGTTACAATTTTGTAAGCTATACTATTATAATTCTTTTTTTATCATTTAGATTAACACTTGAGATGTGCATAGGTAAGAAACACAGGTTACAAAAATAACGTTTTTTTTTTCTAAATTTTTTTTTTTAATGTTTATTTATTTTTGAGACAGAGAGAGACAGAGCACGAACGGGGGAGGGTCAGAGAGAGAGGGAGACACAGAATCTGAAACAGGCTCCAGGCTCTGAGCAGTCAGCACAGAGCCCGACGCGGGGCTCGAACTCACATACCACGAGATCGTGACCTGAGCCGAAGTCGGACGCTTAACCAACTGAGCCACCCAGGCGCCCCACAAAAATAACGTTTTTAAGGTTTCATATTGTTCTCATCCAAACCTCTTTAAGAGCTAAGAGCAAGGACCAAAATTAACCTGTATATTCCCACAGCCACTGGCCTAGTTCACTGTCCCAGGAACTCATGTGGATCATTCATTCATTCATTCATTCATTCATTCATCTGTTACTGAATACCCGTGATGGGCAGGCATGGTGTTAGCCAGTGGATGATCTAAAGGCCTCCTTACTGTTCTCACACCCTTGCTGTCTTTCCTCTTTCTGCCGCCTTTTCACACCAGCACACGAGTTAGCCTACCCTCACTTCACAGATCAGGAAACAAGACTTGAGGGCTAAGAGATCTGCCTAAGGGCTGGTAGCTAGTACGTGATGGCAGGCCAGCCGGCTCCAGAGTCTATGCCCTGTGCCACTAGGCCACCCTAACTACTCCTTAGCGTGCCATTCAGGGCGGTTTGTAAGTGCCCTAAACTCTTTCCCCAGGTTTAGATCCACTGCATCTTCATTGGACTACGTAACATTCCCCATCTGTGTCATGTATTTTACTGCTTCTGTATTTTTGCTCATGTTTCCCTGTGCCTGAAAACCTTCCTAACATTCCAACACTATCCTTCTGAGGCATTTTGTGATTCCCTGTAGATTTATTTCTGTTCTCCGACCATCCACAACACCTTTGTGGGTATTTCTCGTTAGCATTCACCTCATCTTGCTTAGTTAGCTGTTTATGTGTTTGTAAACTCCATTATTAATCCACTCTCACATTAATTCAGCCAAGTGCCTACTATGTGCCTACAAAGCACTAGACATTATGCTTGGTGCTGAAGAAACAAAGGAAGGGAGACTTTCTGCCCAGGACATTCTCACTATTTCGGAGAAGGAACGGCCATGACTGGAATTCAGGAGAGTTGGCGGAGAAGATAGTAGAGGCCAGAGGAGGGTGTGTGAGACCTTAGGGTTGGGCTGGGGAGGCGTCACAGAGGCAGCCTGTGAATGCTAATAAACACAGGAGGAGCCAAAGCAGACCAGAGTGAGAGACTGAATTAGCCACAAACCCAACACCCACGTCCTTATAGAATCACTCCTTAAAGGTCATTTCACTCTTGTATTTTCAGCCAGACACTTTTGCCTTTACCTACATAAGGCTATCTCCACCCAACCCCAAATGGTCTGTTAATGGTACTTCCTTATCTTAAAACGACATTATATATTTAGGACTCTAAGAAGGCTTCTCTCACTAAATCCCCCTCCTTTTACAATTTGGTAGGGGACTGGGAAGTATTTATAAATAACACTACTTCCTAAATAATGTGACTCTTATTTACTGGTAAGGAGTATTATTTCTCCATTTTGCTAGACAGATAAAAGCAGGCAGAGAGAAGAACATCACATCTTACTAAATAAAAGAGGAAACAAGAGGAAAGTGTCCTGCATTTCGTTCTGTCCATGGCCCTTCCCCATATGGTGCTCAGACTCTTCTAGTGTTTACTCTGCCTTTCACAAGCTTAATTTCAAAGTACAGTTTTGAGGTTTTGCTTATAGGACAAAGCAATTCAGGTGTTAAAACGCTTTTAAAGAAAAAAAGAAGGCACACAACCTTTCTTTTTGTTCTCTAACGGAAAAACTTACCTTGCTTTGCTTCCTTTTTTTAAAAGATTTTATTTTCTTTTTAAGTTTATTTATTTATTTTGAGAGAGAGAGAGAGTGTGAGTGGGGTAGGGGCAGAGAGAGAGAATCCCAAGCAGGCTCCACACTGTCAGCGCAGAGCCTGATGCAGGGCTTGAACTCGTGAACTGCTAGATCATGACCTGAACCGAAATCAGCGCTGGACGCTTAACCTACTGAGCCACCCAGGCACGCCTTTATTTATTTATTTATTTATTTATTTATTTATTTATTTTTAATGTTTATTTATTTTTGAGAGAGACAGAGACAGAATGCGAGTGGGTTGGGGCAGAGAGAGAGGGAGGCACAGAATCTGAAGCAGGCTCCAGGTTCCGAGCTGTCAGCACAAAGCCTGACGCGGGGCTCGAACTCACAGACCGCGAGATCATGACCTCAGCTGAGGTCAGACACTCAACTGACTGAGCCACCCAGGTGCCCCCCAGGCACCCCTTTAAAGATTTTATTTTTAAGTAATCTCTACGCCCAAATGGGGCCCTGAGATCGAGAGTCACATGCTCTACCAACCGAGCCAGCGAGGCACCCCTGCTTGCTTTCTTGCTTTCTTTAAGCACACACACTTAAAGATGGCAGAGGTGGAGCGGGGGTTGGGGGGGTGGTGGGGGGGGAGGCACTAGTGTACTTGTTATTTTTGTAGTTGTGGATTGTTTCATTAGCAAACTCGACTGTTCCGAAAACAAAAGGCAGAGGACGCTTTCTAGAACGTCTCAAAGCTAGGAAACCATAACTTCTGCTGAATGTCAACAAAGCCTACTCTGCATCATATCTCTACATAATACATACTACATCATCAATTAATGTTGATTCCGTAACTTCAGAGTACCCCATTTGTCAGAATCAACAAAGTTCGGCTAGGGAAAGAAAAGTACTCGAGGAAGGAGAAAGGACCTGTTGTAATTATCTAAGCTTTCAAAGCTCCTGGCATTGATTACCTATGGCAAATGTGAGGAAGGAAGCATCCTGGTTCTGAGTTTAGAGAAATTTTGTAAGATAAGGAGGAGGGGGGTCCTAGAGACTGCGAGGGAACTGAAGGGAATGGGGGAAGAAGGGAGGGAGAAAGTAAACAGAGCTGTGAAGGGGAGTGTATGGCTTTTACTGCAGGGCCTGGGAATTTAGCACTTTATTTTATTCATTCTTTCAGTCAATCAGTCAATAAATTCATTCCAATGAAAATTTATTCAGTGCCTTTTATATGCCATCCCTGAGCCAAGTGCTTACTAGACAGGTGATAAGCCTTTATTTAATCCACTTGTCTCCACTGAAACAGGCCAATAGGAGGGTTTTAGATAGAATTTATGATCCCAAAGTACAGGCCAAAAGAGGTTGGCTGTTCAAAAACCACCCACACACCAAATGATCTCTTTTGAAGTTCTCTGTCTCGGCCCCACAAAATTCTACATCTAATTGCTAAAGACCACACTGCATGAAGTCCTGAAGGGGTCCTCCTCCCAAAGTACCCCTCAACTGGCTTCCAGACCGGAAGGGTCTTCACATTTCTGGAGACTAGCACCTTTGCAAGAACCCCACATGCTCTGTCTCTAAAGACAAACCCTCAGATGGGCCGCCAAACCCCACAAAAGGGTCACTGGTTCCCAACTTCCTTAGGATCCCAGGGAGGAGAGAGTGACCTCTGTGGGAAGAGGGGCAGCACAGGAAGGATCAGGGCCAGTGGCTGCCTTGTTTCAAGGTTTCTCCCATCTTGTTATCAGAAAGAGAGACAAGCCAGAGTCATCAGTAGAAACCAGGCAGGGTCTGACTTTCCCCTGCAGGTATGGGACATCACCAATCAGTGTTGACGCTCAGCAGAGCCATGCTGGCAGATATAAAACATGCCCTTCTACAAACTTCTGAGTTTACAATTCATGCAATTGATTTCGGTCATCTGGCAAAAAATCAGAACAGCGCCAGCCGGCCTTGTCCCAAACAAGTTTGCCTATAGTGAATTACAAAAATTACAATGAAAGGGGCACCTGGGTGGCTCAGCCAGGGTTAAGCGTCTGACTCTTGGTTTGTGCTCAGGTCATGATCTTGTGGTTCATGGGTTTGAGCCCTGCATCGAGCTCTGTGCTAACAGTGCGGAGCCTGCTTAGGATTCTCTCTCTGTTTTTCTCTCTTTCTGACTCTCCCCTGCTCCCTCTTCTCTCTGTCTCTCTCTCAAAAATAAATAAATAAAAACTCGGGGTGTCTGGGTGGATCAGTTGGTTAAGTGTCCAACTTCGGCTCAGGTCATGATCTCATGGTTTGTGAGTTCAAGTCCTGCATCCGACTCTGTGCTGACAGCTCAGAGCCTGGAGCCTGTTTCGGATTCTGTGTCTCCCTCTCTCTCTGCCCCTCCCCTGTTCATGCTCTGTCTCTCTCTCAAAAATAAATAAACATTTAAAGTAAATAAATACATACATACATACAAACATACATACTTACCAAAAAACTTTAAAAAAAAATGAAAATTAAGAAGTAGGATAACTCCCTACAAGTGTCACAAAGTTCTCTTTCCTGTCTGTCTTCCTTAGGGTCACATGTTCTCTACAGCGGTGGCATCACTGACTTCTGGCCTCCAGTGTTTGGTGCAAGCACTAATCTCCACTCTTTAACAGATTTCTCCATCTCCCAGTACCCATACATTGCCGTCACACACAAGACTTCCCTTCATTTTTATGCCCTAAATCCTACAGAGATAAATTCTCTAGTCTCTAACGTGACATCATTCCTGACTCTTAGCCTTTAGCAAAACTTCAGCATTTCATTAAGCAATTTCCATATATGTCTCTGTTGAGTACATCTTCACAACTATATCTTAGAGTCAGGTTAAACTCTTTCAGATAGAACCTCAGACTTCTCCTCTTCTGGACTTCAGCTCCAGAAGTCAGTGACCTACAACAAAGTCCTGCTTTTACCTCCCATTTTCTCTCTGGACCCACCCCTTCCATCAACGATAATCATCCTGTGACACAAGTCAACACACCTTGTCCCCACAGTAAGGCCTCTGAAGTGCAACCTTCCGCCCATCTTGTGCAATCCCTTCATCCATTTCTCCGGCCTCAGGAAAAGCCTCACTTGGAACAACTTCTCCTGCTGCCTTATTCTCAAGGTCCATTCTTTCCGTCTTTCCAGCCCAATTTAAATTCCAACAGAATATCCCCCCATGTCACACAGATCTGTGTGACCCAGTTCTCCATAACTCCCATCACTCAAACAACAACAAAACAATACCTCCCTCCCCCCAAAACCATAGCTAAAGTAAACACTAGTCCTCTTTACCTCCATCAACAAGTTCTTTGAAGGCCAATACCATGACTGCTTTGCCCTGTGAGGTACCTAAGACAGTTCAAGGAATCTCAGATTACCTGAACTGATAAACACTACTCATTTTTTTCTTTTTTTTTTTTTTTTAGTTGCAATCACCCCTGGCCATTCCTGCAACATCAGGTACCATGTCCTGTCATACCCACCATGAATACCCATGGAAAGAAAGAGCAACAACTGAAATTGTTTTACATGGTAAAGATGCCATTCCTTTGATATCTTCAAGTTTCCGGCAACTCTGTGACATCAGGTTAGCATGTCAGGGTTCAAGAAAGCCACACAGAACTCACACAGTGCTTCAGGCAAGGCAGATTACTGCTTGCCAAAATCTATCTCCAAAGAACTATTAAAATAAGAGCTCAAATCACAGGGCTCTTTAAAGTATTCAGAAGAACCTTCAATGCGGGTAACTGAAAAAAACATCCTCTCTCCAAACAGAAGAACCCTTATCTCCTTTCGAAATGAAACAAATCCCAAAGCCAAATGAGCATATGGCGATGTCTGAGGAATGATTTTAACTAGAAAAGTAAAAGAGATGGAATCTACAAATCCTCTTGTACTTCCCACCCAAAAGAGACCAGACAAAAGTTGCAATTCAGAAAACCTAGTATTTAAAGAATCCTTATGCAAAGGGCTTCCATCACAGTGTCCTTACAAGATAGAAAAATTAAAAAAACTAGAATCTGGTCCTATCAAGCCCACACAAAGGAACACAGATTGGCTGAGCAACCATACCCACTAGGTCTAAAGGGATATAAGGACTACTTAAAAATGTCACCCTACCTAAAAATGCCACATTAGTTAGGGGCGCCTGGGTGGCTCAGTCAGTTAAGCAACCAATTCTTGATTTCGGATCAGGTCATGATCTCACGGTCATGGTGTCGGGCTCTGCACTGATCATGGAGCCTCCTTGGTATTTTCTGTTTCTCCCTCTCTCTCTGCTTCTCTCTCTCTCTTTGTTAAAATAAATAAATACAATTTAAAAAATATGTTTAAAAAATGCCACATTAGCTAATTCTCACAACAATCCTGTAAGATAGGCATTGTTCCCACATTTTACAGGTGAGAAAACTAAGAATGAGGCTGAATCATTACTTCCAAAGTCACTGGATAACCTTTCATAATCCACATCTTCTTTCAAGATGTTTTTATATTGTCATTGGCTTGACAACCACCTGAAAGTTGGGTGAGAGAGCAGTATTCCTATGCTACAGATGAAACTGAAAAAATAATGAACAAATTCACCTTGTCTGTATTGTAATTTTTGGTTTCAAATGAGCTCTGATAAAAATGGAATTGTAAAACTCTACTGTGATTTCACCGCCCCAGCACTTCTGTGTAACTGTTCATCTCCCTGATTCAGCCTCACTCAATTCAACATCATCTGTCTTTATTCTACTGAAAAGTAAGACAGATGCAGCTGAATTCTCTTTAGCGCATTGGAATACTAATTTAGAAGTAATAAGGCATCAATAGCATCCTTGGCAGCCACTTTCATTTCAAGTTCATTCTTCCTTTGAATGAAATATGATTCTAAGCATTCTTTTGGTACTAAGATCACACCAAGCTTTATTTATTGGAAGTCTGTGGAAAAAGCACAATTATTATTGTGTCCACCAACATCACTCGAGCCAAGGAAATGGGTCTTGCATGAAAAATCTGGGTTAAAAGCAGTAAAACAAAACAAAACAAAACAAAACAAAACAAAACAACTGGGGCACCTGGCTGGCTCAGTCAGTAGAGCATTCGACTCTTGATCTCAGGGTTGTGAGTTCAAACCCACACTGGGTGTAGAGATTACTTTAAAATAAAGGCAATTAAAAAAACTAAGAATCAAGAAATGTGTCCTCTAAGCCTGCCTTTGCCTAACGAGGAGAATTCTGGACAACTGTATTATCTTCTATTTGCCATTATCTGTGAAATGCAAACATAATTCTTATCTTGTAGGACTGTTGTGGGAAGACAGTATGATAAAATAATTGTTTTAAGAATTAAGTAGATAGCTTGAATAAACAACATATATAGTAATTGTTTTAGTAATCTTTCCTTTGAGCCCTTACCCTCTCAATACAGACAAAAAGAACTTTAGAAAAAAAAAAAAAAAATCAATCCCCTGCTTAAAATCCTTCAAAACCCTTCCCACTGCCAAAGAACCAAGTTCAAACTCCCAGCAGAACATGATCTGTCCCCACCCCATGGCCTTTTCGTCCTCATGCCCAACAACCGTTCTTCTTCAGTAATAATGCACTACATGCAATGCCCAAAACACATTACACTTTACAGCACATGGGTGATATGTCACATGCTATTTCTTCTGAGACTGTTCCACTAAGCTCAACTCAGATTCAAAACTACTTCCTCATTAAAACCTTCCCAGATTGAGGGGCACCTGGATGGGTCAGTCAGTTAAGCGTCCGACTTCGGCTCAGGTCATGATCTAGTGGTTCACGAGTTCCAGCCCTGTGGGCTCTATGCTGACAGCTCAGAGCCTGGAGGCTGCTTCAGATTCTGTGTCTCCCTCTCTCTCTGCCCCTTTCCAGCTCATATTCTCTCTCTCTCTCTCTCTCTCTCTCTCTCAAAAATAAATAAAAAACATGTTAAAAAAATTAAAAAAAAAAAAACAAAAACCTTCCCAGATTGAGTCCCCTAATCAGGAAGGGTCAACATTAGTCTTCTTAAGTGAAGATGCTATTACACTTATCATATTATATTACACATAATCAATGTCCTCACTAAAACTATGAGGTCTTTGGGAGTAAAGAGTATTTCCTTTCATTGTGTCTATACCAGTTCTGAAATATAGTTAGTGTACAAAAAACAATTTGTTGGATGAATAAATCTTAACTACATTTAAATATAAATTACTTATACACACACATACATATCTGCCACATATAAGACATATGTTTACAAAAAGAGACTGGAAGAAAACACAAAGTATTAGCAGTGGTAACCTCTGGTTACTGAAATTGTAAATAATATTTGTTTTCTTATTTTCTACGTTTTTTATTATAGGTGTGGTATATTTAATTGCAGGTAAGTGTTTTGAACTGATATACAAAAACGAATGGATGAGTGAATGAATGAGTGCAACATAATGATGGGGAGCCTTACCTTATTCATCTTTCTCCGACCCCCCACCTAGCCCAATGCCCTGCACTAAGAAAGTGCTCAATATATTTGTTTGAATTGAATGTATTCTGTTGAATTGAATAATTGAAATGTCAAACCCACATCTGTAAAAAAAAAAAAAATTACTCAATGAACAAAACTAAATGTTGCCTGACAAAAATTAAATGTCAAAAAAAACCCACCACAAATTCAAACTTTTTTCTAGATCTTTTCAGAATAGCCTTCTGGGCATATTTCTCTTACAGAACACAAAACAAGAATAGCCACCATCTTGAACTACTCAGGGAGTGTGGACAAGCTACTTGATCTTGATCTTTCAGGGGGGACATGTGCCATCATTCTACAGCTAAGAAACATAATGAGTTAAAATAGAAATAAATTATAAGAGTTTCAGCCCTTCGAGTACGCCATTTTAGATTCAGGTCTAATTTCACAGGAGCCCTTACCTATTCTAAGAATGAGGCAGTTCACCACTTGCCAAGCTACCCTGATCCCACCTGAGGTCCATTTGGAGTATTTAGATCTTGCTGCCAAGCCTAAAGACTGAGCGCTTGGGTTGTTTTAGGTGCTCAGGTAGACACTATAAAACAAATGGAGGGCAGTCCCCTGTAAACTAGGGGGCACGTAAACTAATATCTGCAGGGCAATTTGGCAAAAGCTACCAAGAACCTTATGGAAAGTGTATTCCCAGGGCGCCTGGGTAGCTCAGTCGGTTGAGCATTGGACTCTTAATTTCACTCAGGTCATGATCTCACGGTTCCTGGGATGGAGCCCTGTGAGGGACTCTGTGCTGACAGCACAGAGCCTGCTTAGGATTCTCTCATTCATGCTCTCTGTCCCTACCTAACTTGTGTGTGCGTGCGTGCACACACGCGCGCACACACACACACACACACTCATACACACTCTCTCTCAAAGTAAATAAGCTTTCTTAAAAAAAAAAAAAAAAATAGGGGCGCTTGTGGTTCTGTCGGTTAAAGGCCCAACTCTTGATTTCGGCTCGGGTCAGGATCTTACGATTCGTGGTTTCAAGCCCCACCGTTGGGCTCTGTGCTGGCAGCATGGAGATTGCCTGGGATTCTCTCTTTCTCCCTCTCTTTCTGCCCCCCCCCCCACTCTCTCTCTGTTTCAAAAATAAACTTTAAATAAATAAATAAATAAATAAATAAATAAATAAATAGAAAATAGAAAAAGTGTATTCTTTCTTGCCCGTCAATTCCACTTCCTAGACTATCCAGTAAGGATATGTGCAAAAAATTTAGCTAAAAAAAAAAAAAAAAAAAAGCTCTTCACCAAATTATTCATAATGATGAAAAACTGGAAATAATCTTAATGACCACTGAACACAGTGGTCAATTCATTGTGTGGAATATTATACAGATATTATAAATGATGTCGGAGAAATGTATTTTGTGACAATGAAATATATTGACAATACACTATGTAGTGGAAAAAATAGTTTACAAAACTGTGTGCAGTGTGAACCCATTATTGTTAATAGACAGTCACAGATAAATACAGATATTAATAGGGGAAAAAAAACTCCGGAAGATATAAATGAAAATGTTTAACAGTGATTATCTTTGAGTGCTAGTAAAATGAGAGGTTGTTCTTTAAATTGCCTGTATTTGCTGATGTTTTTCCTTCAATGAACATATAATTAGAAATAATTATTGTATACTTAGAGGTGATTCTAAAAATAAACAACCAAACAGTGAACCGCCTTGTGTTCGGAGGGCCTTCCGCATCTGCCCTGGGGCCCTCCGATCCCTTTGCTAGAATTCTGTAGCCACCTCTCAGATCCTCAGAGGATGCCTAAAGAAGCCTTCTCCACTTCCCAGTCACTTCAGCCCAAGTGCCACCACAAGATACGGCAGGTTCAGCATGAGAGCAGACTCAGAAGAAACTCCAAGCCAGTCCCTGAGTTCCAGCCCAGAGTTCAAACCCATCCCTCCATTGGCCCAGCGGCGCAGCACTCCTGGTCAGTTACCTCTTCCGAGGGCGGCGCCCGGCGTGTGGTCTCCTCGTAGGCGCCCACCTGCTTCCAGGTGACCAAGAAGGCGTGGGTGGGGGTGAAGTGCGCGGCGGTGCGCGGGAAGCCTGAGCGCACGTAGCGGGCAGCCAGGTCCAGCACAGCCCGGGACGTGTCCTCACGGTACAGGACCTGGCCCCTGCCCTGGCTCGTGTCGATGTCTGCCAGGAAGGGAGCAATGGCCGGGAAGTCTGTGGGGAAATCATCGTCCACGTACTGGGTTTCCCTAGGGAAGTCCTGAGTGGAGATGATACCGTTGGTGCCCACCTGTGAGAGGAGGGGGACAAAGGTGACGGTCGCGTACGCGGCAGGAGGCCCAAGGGCAGCCACCAAAGGTCCAAATGTGTGCGCTCACCCTGCTCCACATGGAGGGAAGGGAACCGGCCCGGGCTTGAAGCTCCCCCTTCCCCACCGGCTGGGAGCCCGATTCCTGATTTAGGGCGACCAGCGCAACTTTAGCCGCTGTCCCACCAACCCCCTCTACCCCCACGGAGGGGTGCGATAGGTCCAGGAGCCCTAAAGTATCTTCTCACTTTCCGCACCACGCTGGAGGAAACCTCTGGGTCCGAGGAGGGAACACACCAGCTCTGCACCCGCGCACAGCCTTCTCGAGGTCCTTACTGGAAACCCCACTGGCCGCCCCAGCATCCCCACCTCCTTTTCCGCCTGGGACGCTTCTGTGGCTGCGAATTTGTGGATCTGAATTCTCGCTCTTCCTCTCGAGGTAGAGAAAAGCAAGTCAGACAGCAGCATCGCTGCAAAGCCAGCTCCCACCCCAGGGGCGCTCGGGGACAGCAGGGCGTGCGGACTATTTCCTCCCCCTCGGAAGGCAGGGGTTCGGTGAGAGCCACACCACACGGACCCCTGGGAAGAAGCTGCGAGACATCTGCCGGTTCCCACACCAAGCGGGGGCTGAACTTACGTAGAGGTAGCTGAACTGAGCTTCGTAGAAGCGCAAGGGACTCGCCAGCTTCACCGCGGCTGAGCTTTCGTCGTCGCCCTCCTGCAGGAGCTGGTCCCCCCAAGACTGCCCGTAGGGGAAGAGCTCGTCCGGGTGCAGCGCCGCGGCCCGGGACAGCAGCAGCAATAACAGCAGCGGCAGCAGCGGCGGCGGCGGCAACGCCCGGTCCCCCCGCATGCTGGCTCGGCTCCTGGGCTGCCCCGCCGCAGAGCGCGTCCCGGCCCGGCCCGCCAGCCCGCTAGTTGCGCCGCGCCAGCCTCCAACCTGGATCCCCGCGGGCGCCCGGGCGGGCGGGGACTCCGGGCCCTCGCAGCGCGCAGACTGGCTGCGGCCCTCGGCCGGGGACCAATCGCCGGCTCGGGGAAAGTTCGACAGCGGCTGCCACATCTGGTTCTCGTTAAAAGTTTTCTAAGGCAGCGGTCGCGGGAGCAGCGGGGCTGGCGAGGTAGAAGCCTCCGGCCAGGGCTGCCGGGAGTGCTGCTCCGCTCCGCTCCGCTCCGCCTCCGCAACCCGAGAGCGGCCGGGCTCTCTCCCGCCCTCCTGCAGGGGCTGCTCCGCGGGGCCTACGAGCCCCTCCCCCAAGACCAAATGGCCCTCCAAGTCCGAGGGCAGCGGCGCCGCAGGAGAGGACTTCAGCGCCAAGGGGGAACCCCGCGGTGGCGTGTGCAGCTGCAGGCTGGCGGGCGACGGGGTGGTGGTGGGGTCCCGGGCGCCCCTCGTTCTCGAGGCATAGTCGCAGCCACAGCTCTGTGGCTCCACCCGGAGATGCCCTGCGGAGAAGCGTGCCTTTTTGTATGGAGATGAACGGGGGCGGGGGGCGGTGTAATTCCTAAATTCCGACCCCCCCCCCGTCCAAAGGCCACCGACGGGGAAGACTGGGCTGCCCGGCCGAAATACCCACTCGTCAGGGTCAAGAGGCGCCGTTTAAAAAGAGAGTGGGAGAGAGAGCGCGCTGTTTACCCTCCCCGGGGAAAACGGCACCTGGGAAGGCCATGAAACACTACTGTGTGTGATCGGCTCCATTTGGGGCATGGAATGAAGCATCCTCTTTGGGCACCTAGCGGAAATGGGCGAGGCGCCAGGGTGGGGGTACGCTGGGTCTCTCACCCCGTGAGCAGGGAGGTGGTAACTTGAGCCGGTCCCTGGGACTGGAAACCGCACAGCCTCGAAACCAGCTGCTAGGTGTGGGGGAACCCCATCCACCACAAATATCCCCTCTGTGACGAATCAGGAGCCAGCGAGATTTTATTACCACTTTTATTATCAGGAGCTTGAAATTTCCCAGATAGTCTGTTTTCTCTCTTTGCCCGCCCCCCCCCCCCTCCCCGCACCATGGGGTCGTTGGAAACAAAGGTATTTAAAAAGTAGGAAAAAAAGCAAACCCTTGGAAACGCCTTAAGTAAGGGATGTTCAAAAGACACATTTCTTTTTGTGGGTGTTTATTCCAGTTATACAAATCCTTCTGGGCCCACAGGGCCAAGCCCTGAAAACTCTGAAGAGATCAGACTGTGAGACTCACAGAATCAACACAAAATGGAAAACTGGCCCAAAGCAGTTGGCTTCCTCCCACTGTGAAGAGTTGTATATTTGTTGTGACTAAAATGTACTTGTGCTTGCACATTTACATTCTCATTTCTTTGAGACATGGGTATTTTCATTGGACAGAGGAGGAAATAAAGGCTCAAAGACATGAGGTGATTTGATTTAGCCAAGATCGCCAAAAGTTACTCTTTGATAGAAAATCCTTCACTAGCTTTCTCTAGGTTTTCCAGATCTCTCAATTCAGCATAATAAAAATAACATTTGTTCGGTGGTAATATAAGCTACAGGTTAATAGGTAATAAGCTATAAGCTACTAGCTATAGGCCCTCCCTAAATCCCCCCAAAATCCCCATTTCATGGTATTCATTCTCTTGTATAATCCCATCCCTCCCCCCCTCCAACCTCCCAGAGTATGGGCTGGGTGACTTTTCACCTACAGAATGTGGTAATAGTGGCAAGAAGTCACTTCAGTAACTGTCTCGTCTCTCACTGACTGATGAAGCAAGCTGTTAAGCTGGGGAGGCCCACATGGCAAGGAACTGAGGGCAGCCTCTGGCCAATAGCCAGCCAGGCACTGAATTCTGCCAACAATCACCATGTAAGTGAACTTGGAAATGGATCCTTCTCCAGTCATGTCTGAGATGACACCTCATCTCTGGCTGACACTTTGCGGCCTTGTGGGAGACCCTGACGCAGAGGACCCTACTCAGCAGGGCCCAGGTTCTGGACACACAGAAACTGTGAGAATTTAATAAACGTGTGTTGTTTTATGCTGTTACGGTTTGGGATAATGTCTTATGCTGCACTAGAGAAGTGATACAGCTAGAAACTGTGTTAAGGAAACAAAGACTTAGAGGAGTTTAAAAAACTCAGTTACGAGGCTGGGAAGTACCAGAGCTGGGATCTGAACGCAGTTCTGCCTGATTTCTAAACCTCTGCCGAGGCACTAAGTCGTACTGCCACAAGGCCCTTTCTTTGTGAGGCAGTTGTAGCCTACCTCTCTAACTTCGGCTCTGGCCACACAGCTGCCATTTCAGCTGAGACTTTAGTCCTAACAGCCTCCTATTTTATGGTTTGGAACATCTTCACATGCTCGTCCCTCTACCCAGAATGCTCTTCCCAATCAGTCTCCTCTACCCGTCACTCATCCTTCAACGCTAGAATAAAAAATCCTTCTCTTTCAGGAAGCTTTCCTGAAAACCACAGTCTGATTTAGAATCTCCATGTGCCCTGTGCCCGTCATTATCATGCTGTCAATCACACCATATCTCCCACAATTCCCGAATGCCTCATGTCCCCCTCACCACCACCACCACACCTTGAGAGCAGGGACTGCTATTCAGGGCTTGCCACAACGCTTGCCCGGCTCCTTGGCATAAGCTTAGAAAAATGTTTGTTGAATGAGTGAAAGCAAGCAAGCCAACGTGGGGCTAGGATCCATGTGGGCTGACTCAAATGAAACATTCTTTCCCCTACACCACCTTTCCTGCTCATCTGACCTGAGTTTCGTAATCTGCTTTACCAGACAGCAGCCCAGCCCACCTTTCGCTGTTTTCCAGTTTTTGTCATTGTTTTATTCATCCATCCATCCAACAATTTCCTGTAAGTTTACCATGACAAACACAACTCTGCAAGACATAATGGAATACAAGGTGTGACCGCTGACCTTAGGGTGCTCTTGATCTGGTCTGGAGAACAAAGTATAACTATGAAAAAGCAGCAACACCGCTGTGTGGCAGGGATTTAGCAGCAAAGCAGGCAAAAAGAGCTGTTGCACCAGGAGGGTGTCACTAGTTTTGAATCTGATGCTGAGTCCAACGGATTCTACCCAATAGGAAAAGAGGCTGGCCTGGGCAGTCCCGGCTTCCTGTCTGCTTAGAGTGGGCGCATTCTTCTTGAAATATGAGGCTATAGACAGTTGTGCTGGGCAGACATTCCTTTGAGCTCTTATTCTAATATAATTTTTTAGAAGACTATGGCACCCAAAGAGTGGTTTCTCCTTTAAAATGTCACTCTGTGTCTCGGGAAAAAGAAAAAAATCTGTCATAGTGATTTCACTGGTCAGAGTAAATACTGAAGAAATATTTCTCTTGTATCCAGTTCCAGAGTAGAATTTCCATGACCTGCCAGACCAGCTAAAGAGGCAGAGGCCCCTTCTGGGTTGGCGGTTACAGAGGACTTCTTCTGTAGACGTTTTAGTCCTCTTGGATCCCATCTTCACAGTAGCTGGGAGCATGGCTCGAGAGGTGAGATTATTTAAACGTAGGACTTTTGCAGGAACGGTACCAGACGCCTTGCCAATAGACCTCAGCAAGAGTCTCCACAGTTATATTTGTGTGCGTGTGGTTATATGTCTGTTATAAATACCAAGACTTCAAGAATGATGATACTTCCTGTTATTTTAATCAAGAGAATGGAAACACATTTGCTCCACAGTGTGGCAAATAGATGTCGGGATTCAAGAGAAAGTTCTATGTATAGCACTGACTGGTATGTGTATGTGTTTGTGTTGGAGGTGGGCTTGGCAGAAAATGTCCTGGTGCTGGGTTGCACACACTGATTCTTTGCATAACTTTACTGTCCATTAAATTCCAGGGTGAGTATATTAGCATGTGGAAAAAAACAGGGCTGTGCAAATTAGCACGTCTCCACAGGCTTAGGCTTAATTGAAATTGTTAGGCCTAGGAAAAACCATGTGCTACTTAGAGATTCTGAGTACTGCTTGAGATATATTTGGTGGGATCCCTACATTCTAATGACCTCCAACTTTCACTTGAGTTTTTCATTTATATCCCTCCCTAGGTGGGATGACACATCCAAGCCACTTCTTTTTTTTTTTAATTTTTTTTAATGTTTATTCATTTTTGAAAGACAGAGCACAAGCAGGGGTGGGGCGGAGAGAGAGGGGTACACAGAATCTGAAGCAGGCTCCAGGCTCTGAGCTGGCAGCACAGCTCAGCGCTCAAGCGGGGCTGGAACTCATGAATGGCGAGATCATGACCTGAGCTGAAGTCGGATGCTCAACCGACTGAGCCCCCAGGCGCCCTTTTCCAAGCCACTTCTTGAACTAGATCCACTACTCTGAATTTCTGAGTTTTCAGTTTTTGTTAAGGGCAGCAATAGCCAGTCCTTCTTTATTACCATTGTCCTATTTCCCGTCCTCATCATCTCACCCCTTATTCCCACCCCTTATTCCCAACCTTCTCTCTTGCATGAATCCACCCTAGATGGAAGATGATTGCTGTCTCAGCTCCTCTTGCAGTGACAGTCACCATCTGGTACAGTCCTGACCAAACTGCTAGCTGTGTGCCGAAAATCTGGTGATTCCAGGAGGGCTTCTACTTGGTGATTAAAGGGAACGGTTGCATCTTTCTCCGTATTTGTTGCCTTAAACATGGATGTGTTGGTTTGAGCTTGGGCAGCCCTCTTCTGACCACAAAGGGACAACTATGAAGACAAAAACATGGTGCAGCAAAAAGACAGAGAGGAGAAGATTGTCTAAGTGAGTATCTGCCTACCTCCAGACTTTTTGTTATGTAAGAAAACAAACGCTCATTGGCTTAAGCCACTGTTACATGCAGCAGTACCTATCCTGATACTTTGCTAACTCCTTTCTCTACATCTATCTAAAACACAAATCTCCGGCGCCTGGGTGGTTTGGTCGTTAAGCATCTGACTTCAGCTCAGGTCATGGTCTCAAGGTTCATGAGTTCAAGTCCTACATCGGGTGAAGCACGAGCCCCACTGCACTTCGGGCGAGCCCACTTCTCTGTCTCTCTCTCTCTTTGCCCCTCCTGGAATTCTCTCTCTCTCTCTCTCTCTCTCTGCCCCACACTCACTTGCACCCCCTCTCTCTCAAAACAAAACAAAACAAAATAATAATAAATAAATAAACCCACAAATCTGACCATCACACGTTCCTGTCTAGGACCCTTTGGTGGATTCTCCCTCACTTTTAGGCTGAATCTTCAGCTGGAAAGGCTCAGTGGCTTGGCCTCTATCTGTCATCTCTTGCCTTTTCCTCCCTTCACCTTTAGCAATATTGAACCATTGGTAGTTCCCCATCCTCACAGATAGCCTGACGGCAGTGTGCCTCTGTTTGTGCTATTCCTTGCTTGGAACACCCTTCCTATCTCCTGATGATCTCTCATTCCCTCCGGGATTTAGTTCAGACATCACGTCGGCAGCCTCGCAGAGTTCTGGCAGAGAACCACCCTGAGTGGTTGTAACACCTGGGCACACCCGTGTCTCAAGTCCTCACCAAAAATACTGAAATGGTCTCTTTGTATCTGTCCTTTCAACTGGTTAAAAGGGCCTCAGGGATGGTTTTCATTTAATGGCTCTTTCGTCTTCTTTTTTTCTTACGCACTCTTAGGGACTCAGTACATCTATTTCAGATCATTTTTACCACAAGCCTGAGCACAGAAAAAGAGATAGGACTTGACAGTCCCACATGACCATTAGAATGTGAACCATCCTTCCCTGAAGGCAGGACCAATCTTCCTCACTCTAAACATCATGGGTCTAGCATAATACCTGGTACATCCTTCCTGGCTGTTTTGTAAACCATTGTTGATTTGTTTTTTTGTTTTTTAAGTTCTTTTTTTTTTAATGTTTATTTAATTTTGTTTTTGAGAGAGAGAGAGAGAAAAAGAGAGAGAGAGAGAGAGCTGTCAGCACAGAGCCTGACGTGGGGCTCGAACTCACAGACTGTGAGATCATGACCTGAGCCAAAGTCAGACGTTTAACCAACTGAGCCACCCAGAGGCCCCAACCATTGTTGACTTGAATTGGGAAAAAGTATTGTAAAGAAATCTTCCCCCAAAAGTAAAGAAATAAAAAGAAATCAGGGCGCCTGGGTGGCTCAGCCAGTTGAGCATCCGACTTTGGCTCAGGTCATGATCTCAAGGTTCGTGAGTTGGAGCCCCGGGTCCGGCTCTGCGCTGACAGCTCAGAGCCAGGAGCTGCTTCAGATTCTGTGTCTCCCTCTCTCTCTCTTTGCCCGTCTCCCACTCATGCTCTGTCTCTCTCTCTCTCTTGAAAATAAATAAACTTTACAAAAATTTTTAAAAAAAGATATCTTCCATAACTCCCATACTTTTCCATGAATAATCTACTCCCAGATTCTTCACATATTAGTTACAATCAGGGTTGTTGTGGAATAAAAGGAATTAAAAGGTGTGGCCATTTATATTGGTAGCCAAGATACCTTCATTACTAATTATATTTGAAGGCTTTATGGATAATGGCATTATTTTCCTGTAGACAGAATGGTACAAAAAGGCCAACATTGTTCTCTCTCCTCTTGTAACTTCACTGCAGTCAGAGGCCAAACCTCACAAGTTAGCTCTTAACACCAGTATCCATTCTTCATGAAGACTTCTCTCCCCAACCAGACTACAAGTTCCTCAAAGGTTCTACTTTTCACTTCCTTGAATACTCCCACACTATCTGACACAATGTTGAGTAAATACGGGCAGGTCAACTTCTAATGAGTTGAGCGACTGCCCAAGAGTGACCTCAGTGTGTGCTGTCTCCATTGCATTGTGGCTGTGGTTGTGTTTCCAAAGGCTGTTGTCCTTGGCTTCATCTGTGCTTCTTTCCTAGACATCCTGTGCGTCTTACCAAATTGAGTCACCTCGTTTCTGTTGCATGTGGCCTGCTGGCCATTGTCCCTTTCTCTAGAACTTAGTGCATAAGTCAGAACAATGCTAATAACGCCAAAAATAAGAATAGCAAGCTTTAATTGAACCTTTATAATGTACCTGCTTCTAGTTAAGGACTGTATATACATTATTTCATTAATCCATTCAACACACCCAGTTTGCAGACAAAGAAAGGAGCTGAGAGGGATTAAGCAACTTGATAAAAAATTCAGCCAACAAGAATTGAAGCCAGAATTCAAACTCAGGTGGTCTGACTCCAGGACCCAAACTTTTAACCTCCTAAGACTGTGGATCTGATTCTCTGGTAGACCAGTCACTTTGCTCAGTAACCTGGTCACAGATAGTACCTTTAATTCTGTAAGACTGATAAAGGTAATTAGTTCTATCTAATATTCCCTATAATTTATAAAGTTGGAATTGTGTTATCTTTATTGAAAACCATCTCATGCATGATTAAGGAATTATAAATACCAAACTATATAGAGAAATATGACCCAATACCCTAAAGGCATTTGCAATCTAGATTTGGAGGTAATAACAGCTCTAATTTATTGAACATTTCTTATGCAATAGACAGTATAATATATTATTTGCAATCCTTAAAACAACCCTCTAAGATAAGGAAAATGAGATTCTGAGAATTTAATTGACTTGCTCAGGCTATAACAACTAGCAGTAGTTGAGCTAGGATCTGATGGCCCCAACAGTCACATCAAATGTAAATGTGGCTGTGTTTCTTGCATCTGGTGATAGGAACTTGGTACATAAGTCATCCAGAATGACCATGAGCACAAAAATGAGCCAGAAATCTTCCAAGCATAAACATCAGAAATAACAAAAACAACAAATAAATGAAGAAAAGACAGAAATGTGAAGGCTACAAAATCTTCACGATACTTGATTCCATTAATATATTGATAGATACGTCAAGCAGAGGAATGTCCATATCAGATGCTACTCATGCTGATACTGTAATAGCACTACCAAGTTTAGCATGAGTAAGAATAAGCTCTCAAATTCTAAGTGATATACAGTGGGCTATGTCCCATGGCTGCCCTCCTTTTTATTGTTTTGTTTTTACCATGGACATGCAACCTGATAAAGATACTCCATGAATTGGCTAGGGTGCATTTCTACTGCCAACGTAAAGTATATCAAAATGAAAGGCACTAACTTAACATGCAGTCATAGTAAATAAGTACCTTTATTTGGACCTTACTTTTTAGCCAGCTTATGTTGGCAAGGCCTGCTGGGATATGGTCTTAGTCCAAATCCCATGTTTTAAAGCTATGGTTCTTAACAATAGCTGCATGTGAGAATTACCTTGGGAATTTTTTTCCCTCTCAAAGACTAATTAAAACAGAACCCCTGGGGTCAGACTCAGGTATCAGTATGTTTTAAGGTTCTCAAGGTGATTCAAAGTACAGCCAAGGTTGAAAACCACTGTTCTACAGACACCTTATAAATAGCTCGTGCTGGCCACTTTGACCTAAGGAAAATCTATTTATAAGTCACTGAGTGTTTGAACCTACTCTTAACATTTTTTCAAGATAAAATGGTCTCTTCCATAGCTATGTACATAGCTAAGTAGGGTTTAAACAAATCCTTTAGGAGTATGAGCAGATTCAATATACTTTTTTTACAAAGGGGTTGGGGGGAGAAACAATGATCTTACCATCTCTGTGGCCCACTTCTGAGAGGAAGCAGAATGATCTCTGGCCTGGGGAAGAGTAAAAAAGTAGGACTTCTAAATTTTCTTAGTAGCATGTCTACTTTGTTGGTATATATCTGTAGCCTACAGAGCTTTCTTTGATGAACCACACTGAATACTGCTGTGTTATGTACCAGGCAGAGAGGTTGGTGAGGAATTAACCAAAATTCAGCCCATGGCAGTAATTTCCAAGAGACATCTGATATTTGAAACACAGCGTACAGGAATATGTCCATCCCTATATTCCATCCCTGTAGTAAGTAATATTATTATGAATAAATGCACTTGGATTATTTTGTCTTGCTGCCTCCAAAAAATCCCTCGACTGGATTAAGATTTACTTGTATGCTCTCAACTTTTATAGAAGGTCTTTATGGGAAAAGTGAACTTGACATTTAGTCTTTTTTTATGAAACCATATTTATAGATATTATCCATGTTAATGAACTTTCTCATATAAGGTTTATAAAAAAAAAAAATGTGTCCTAAAACTTGGGACCAGGAATGAGTGTCTCCAGTCCATTCTGGATGTCTCTTGAATTAGACACGGAGAAACTGTACCACTCTGCATAGATCAGCTGGTGCCAGTCACAAAACCCAAGAGTTAAACCCAGAGCTCATTTCACTTTAGGAAAGCATTTTAATTAGCTAACAATTCTTCAAGTTCATTGTGCTGAACACTGAATGTGTCACCTTTCACCCCAACCCACTCCATCTCCTGCCTTCTATTGCTGTCAATTGCACCCCCATTTCCCCAGACGCTCAAGCTGGAAACTTCAGTCACTTCTGTGTGATTTCCCACTTTCCCTTCTCACTGACATCCAATTACTTGACAAATGGAACAGACCATAATTTCACAGAGATCAAGATTCTACCTATTTTATTCACTGATATATTTCCTGTCCCTGGTGCAACACCTGACACGTGGCAAAGGTTCTATTGAGTGAATCAAGTTCTATAGACTTATTGTCTTGTCTCCTAGTCTCTTTAGTCTTTACCTCCTTCTGCTCCTGCCATCCTCCAAGTACAGGCTCTTACTACCTTTCCTTGTCAGTAAATAACACTCCTCTGTCCTGACCCCAGTCCCCATCTCCTGGTCTATCAGATCAACTGCTGCTAAGAAAGCTTTCTAAAATACCTGAATATGCCCGTTCCTCACTCAAAAGCTACCCTTAACCTAGCATTCAACATGAGTGTTTGATATTATTCTTACATCTGCTTCCAATAATAACTATGTGGTGTGAGAGAAAAGAAGTGGGAGCCGCGGCCAGACCATGGGAGCTGCGAGGAAAGATGCCGACGGGTACTAATCACAGGGTCAGGATGGGGACAAACAGCTATGTACCTTTCTGTGGAAATGGAAGGAAGTTATGTAGGTGACGGCAGGTTAAAGTGGTAAAGCGCCATAGACAGGTATGGTTAGCGCTACAGACAGGTATGTTTTCTCGGTAATAGATGTTCAGGAAGATAACCCTGAGTCATCGAAAAAAATTGCAAATTATTTCAACATGTCAGAGAAACGGATGTATCCTTTCAGAAAGATTTCTATCCTCGGTTTTCATTCATCATCTTGCTAGCTCCTAACAACGCTTGCTTTGCAGTTTGTGGTTTACAGTGCATGATTTCACATGCACTATCTCACAGAGCTCATTTTAACATCCTGAAGAGATAAGCATTAATACCCTCATGGGGACACCCAGACTCGGAGAGGTTGGGTGACATGGCCAAAGTCACCCAGCTAGGAAGTGACAGTACATGCCTAATGTAATTTATACTGTGGAATTTGTTTGTGGGCACATTCTTGATCTCTGTGTTATCTGGAATCAAAACCCTAGGCTTCAGAAGCCAAGTCTGGCGGCTTAGTCACTCCACCACAGCCGTCCCTTTCCCCAACACCATCCATGGCTCTGTGTTCTGGAGTGTATCATTCCCTCAAGACTATATGTAGCAGCGGCAACAGAAGTGGTGTTAGTAATTGACTTCCAATGTTTCACAATGCAGGCGAGCATGAATTATTTTATGTAATCCTCAGAGCAGCTCTTTGAGGAGAATTTTATTATCACTTTTTACACCTGATGAACAGAGGCCCAAAGAAAGAAAGCTGGCTGGGGGTGCCTGGGTGGCTCAGTTGGTTAAGCGACTGACTTCGGCTCAGGTCATGATCTCACGGTCCGTGAGCTCGGTGAGTTCGAGCCCCGCGTCCGGTTCTATGCTTACAGCTCAGAGACTGGAGCCTGCTTTGGATTCTGTGTCTCCCTCTCTCTCTCTGCTCCTCCCCTGCTCATACTCTGTCTCTCTCTCAAAAATGAATAAATGTTAAAAAATTAAAAAAAAAAAAGAAAGAAAGAAAGAAATCTGGCTAAGGATACACAGCTACCAAGTGCTAAGACTAACATTTGAAGCTGGGCAGGGGGACTCAGAAACCTGAGTATCTAACATTTGCTATGACATGTGCCCTTAGAACTTTAGGAAAATCTCCAATCTTTCTAGATTGTCATCCTTTGATAGTGTCATTTGTGTCCGCTGTCACTTCTTTACTTTGTATTCTACATATTGAATGAGTGGTGAACTGACACACAGGTGAATTACTCATTCAGAAAGAATCCCAGTCATCATTATATATCCTTGAGCTCTGTTACTGATTTGATCTCATTTTTTTCCCCTTAGTTCATAAGCTCATGGCCTTTAGAACTGAGGGCCCCAGGAAATCCCATCATCTAATCTCCTTGTTTTAGTGTGACAAAACTCTGACTCAGAAAGTTACACTCACACATCACAGCACCAGTAGGAACAATCGAGCCTAGTTCCCACGCTAGCAATCATTGAGCCAAAGCTCCAGCCCTTGCTGCCCAGATATAAACAGACATGCCAGATATAAACAGAGATGATGAGAAGAAGCATCCTCCGTCAGATCAGTTTCAAGCACTGGTGACACTTTCTTTCCTGAGCTTTCTGGCTGTTACCCTTCCAAAGACAAGGTACCTAGGAAGGGCTTAACAGACCCAGTAATTTGATGATTTGGGTTGAAAAGATCCCTTTTAGCACCTACTTGAAGCAGCTGGCAGCCATAGTAAACAGAATAACAGATGGAATCAAATAGACAGCAAGCTAGTTTCCCACTGTTATTTTCTGGCAGGGGCAGGGGGAGGCGTTCTATTAAATGAAGGGAAATAAAATGATAGGCCTTTGGGGGAGGGCACTTCCTTCAGTTTAGAGTCTTAGGTATATGCTGTTATGCAAAGTGGTCACTTCACTAAGAACATCTGGTGCATCATTACCAAATTCAGGGTGGCACTTTAAAGACTTATTTATATGAGGAGCACCTGGGTGGCTCTGTCGGTTAAGCGTCCAACTTCAGCTCAGGTCATGATCTCACGGTTTGTGGGTTCAAGCCTCGCATCAGGCTCTGCTGACGGCTCAGAGCCTGAAGCCTGCTTCAGATTCTCTGTCTCCCTCTCTCTGCCCTTCTCCTGCTCACATTCTGTCTCTCTCTGTCTCTCAAAAATAAACATTAAAAATTAAAATAAATAAAAATAAAAACTTATTTATATGGAACAATCTGTTTCAGTCTCTTCTATTAACAAACCCAATTTGTCAAGGCTGACTCATTAATAAGCCATGCTCAAAGGGTAGGCTTCCTTTCTAGGCTGAGCTGGAAAATGGAGGTGACCGAGGAGAGCTCAGGCTTCCGGCCTTAGGCCAGCAGATTTTATTGTGTTGTTATTTTCTCCTTTTCCTTCTTTTACCTTTTAAAAAAAAAATTTTAAATTTATATTATTTTATTACCCCTCCGTAAGATGCACAAACTTAAAGGAAAAATATACTCAGAAACAGTGCTTTTATTTGGCCATATACCATGCTAACTGCTAAAGAGATTATTCTCATGCATTGCATTTTACATTTTCAAGCCCACGCAGATATATGCAGTCAGGGTCCACAAAACTGTTAGAGGAGAGAGAACCTTGCTTCCTCTGGCACTTAAGGGCCTTCTTTACTCATGGTCTGAATAAAAGGAAGAATGAGCATAGGAATTTGAGACAAACATGATCAAACAATTTTTTGCATCTTATTGATGGGTGGGCAAGGCAACCTTCCAGTGTGAAGGGGATTAAAGCCTTAATGGACAGCATTCACAACCTGTAGAGTCTGCTCCTGAATAACTGAGTGTTGACCCACACTTCATACAGTTCGCACTTATACAGAGAGTTTGCAGGCTATGGTTCTGAACTCCCAATCTCTCCTTAGGTAGCAAGAATATCAGTTAATTTACAATTGGCAACTACCTTTGTCAATTTAAAAGCAGGTTCTCTTGGGGCGCCTGGGTGGCTCAGTCTGTTGAGTGTCAGAGTCTTGATTTGGGCTCAGGTCATGATCCCAGAGTTGTGGGATTGAGCTCCACATATTGTCTCTTTCTCTCTGCCCCTCTCCCTGGCTTGTGCACTCTCTCTCCCCCCACCTCTCTCTCTCTCTCTCTCTTTTTTAAATTTTTTTTTAAACGTTTATTTATTTTTGAGACAGAGAGAGACAGAGCATGAACAGGGGAGGGGCAGAGAGAGAGGGAGACACAGAATCTGAAACAGGCTCCAGGCTCTGAGCTGTCAGCACAGAGCCCGACGCGGGGCTCGAACTCACGGACCGTGAGATCATGACCTGAGCTGAAGTCGGCCGCTTAACCAACTGAGCCACCCAGGTGCCCCTCTCTCTCTTTTTTAAAGCAGTTTCTCTTAACCCAGAAAATTTATAAGATTAATCAATACTTGTCAACTTTTTAAAATAAAACATCAATTAGATCTTTTTTAAATAGCATTTTTAAAGTATTTTTTAAATTTACATACAATAAAATTCTTTTTTTTTTTGGTGTATAGTTTATGAGTTTTGCAAGTGCTTAGGGCTGTATAACCACCACTGCAATCAAGATACAGAAAAACACCATCACCCTAAAGCACTGCCCGGCGATTCCACTTTCCTCACCCCACCCCTAATCCCTGGATAGCAACTTTCAGTTGTGCCTTTTCCAGAATGTCACATAAGTGGAATCATACAGCTATTCTTTCACTCAGTGTAATGCATTTGAGATTCATCTATGTTGTCACATGTCTTAATGGCTTGTTTCTTTTCACTGCTTTCTAGTAGTTCATTTTATTGGCACACCAGTTTGTTTATCCATTCACCAGTTGAAAGACACTAAGCTGTCTTCAGATATTGATGATTATGAATAAGACAGCTACAAACATTCCTGTGCAGGTGTTTGCGTTAAAATAACTTTTCTTTCTCTTGCCCAAGGAGTGCAATTGCTGAGTCATATGTTAAGTGTATGTTAAACTTTATAAGAAATTGCCAAACTGGGGGGCGCCTGGGTGGCTCAGTTGGTTGTGCATCTGACTCTTGATTTCAGCTTAGGTCATGATCTCAGGATGGTGAGATTGAGCCCTGCATTAGGCTCTGCACTCAGTGTAGAACCTGCTTAAGATTCTCTTTCTCTCTCTCTCACTCTCTCTCCCTCTGCCCTTCTCCCCTTATACATACGCTCCCTATTTCTTAAAAACATTGTCAAACTGTCTCCCAGGATGGTTGTAACATTTTACATTCCCACCAGTAATGTATCAATGATCTGGTTTTTTTCCTGCATGCTCTCCAGCATTTGATTTTGCCACTATTTCTCACTTTAATCATTATGATATGTATAGTGGCAGTTCACTGTGGTTTAATTTTTATTTCTTTAATTATTAACGATGTTGAGCTTTTCATATGCTTACTTACCAACTGTATATACAGATTTTTAAAAATATTCTTCATCTGATTTCAAATATGATACACACTTGTTATTAAAAAATTAAAATGTTACAGAAATGTTATATTGAATGCCAAAGTTTTCTTCAATAATTTTACTTTCTAGTTATAGCTACTGTTGACAGCTTAGCATAATTCCTCCATAGAGTTCCCATGTATATGCTATGCTATGTATATAGTATAGTTTCATACAAGTGCAAAAACAGTGGCATTTTACATATTTGGTGTGAAAACTTGCTTTTATCATTTAATAATAATCTTGGAGAGCCTTCCACATCATGGTAATCAATTATGTGCTTTATTCAATCATCTAATATATTCTCTTTCCTAATAACACAAAAACGTTCTGGTTTTTTATGTAAAAAAATCACATTTTGACAATTCCATGTGCTTCCAAATGTAACAGCAATTTTATTTCTAGTATATTTGAATAAATTTTAAAGTTGTACAAATTTCCTGATGAAATTATACACTGCACATTTCCCAGCTTTGAGTTGAGAATTATGCTGCAACAATAAGGACTGTTTTAGAAAGATGTGACCAGTTGAATCGTGTGGAAATATGAGAAAGTCTAGTCAATTTCATGTTTCTGTCTCAGGAAACTTGGTATATGAGTAGCTGCTGTATCATAAAGAACAGCAAGACTACAACAAAATTTATTACCCCTGCTTACCAGGGGTTTCCATAATAAACAAACTGGTTCTGGTATGTACTTTTAATTATTTCATTTCAAGGCAATTCCCTTATGCATCAATCACTCCCACTAACTCATAATATTCTCATGGGGGTTAAATTACTATCAGTATCCTTTCATTGATGATCTCATAGAGAATAGATGTGGTGGCAAGGGAATGCAAATGATTTATTTCTTGTGACTTAACCTTAGATTCCTATGCTTGCTTAAATTGAGAGAGATAAAGGGAAAATGCTGACAATATGGTCATTCTTAAGTAGAAGATTCTTTTGGTCTTTTTAACAACAGATAGCCATTATTTAATCCTAGAAGATTAGAAGTAGGAAAAAAAGGAACTATCAGAGACCTTAGCAGGTATTTCCTCCCTCCACCTCTCCCTCCCTCCCTCCCCCACCCCTCTCTCTCTCTCTCTAAGAGTATTTAATCTTTTGGTTTTTTAAGCAAATCTCTTGCAGCTGCTTAGTTCTCTGTTCCTGCCAAGGACCCTTTGTTTATACTAACTACACCCAAAGAATTCTTACACAAGTTGTACTATTTAAGCTCTTTTGCAAGGCTCAGACTTTATCACATCCATGGGGAACAGAGCTATACTTTTCTTTCTCAACATTCCTTCTGGTCAAAAGAGAATGTAGAGGATTTAATTCCTTAAGCATCAAGTCTTAATACTGCTGGTAATTTGCACGTTATCAATGTATGAGAAAACTTTCATAAGCCTGTGGCTAGATACACCTACCAATTTCCATATAAAGTGAATTTAGAGAGATAGCCCTAAAAAGGGACTAGAACAGTTTAGGCCATCCGGATTCAGGGGTTTTCTATCCTAGCCTTAAAATCAGCAAGAACCAACAGGTCTAAGAAACAGAATAAAACTGGACCAAGTTCTCCTAGAGAAGACTGATTCTAGATAGTCATCCGTAAATTCATACCTTTTTAGTTCTATTAAAATAATTTTTTGGACATATTTTTGAAAGTTCTTTAAGATTACGAAATAATGTGTCACTTTTTATCATCAACCCCAAATTACACAATAATTGATATATTTCTCAATTTTTAACATTTTCCCTGACAGCTGAAAAGCTATGAACAAAAAGAAGTTCCTTTTATTCAGCCGTGTCTGTTCAACACCAAAACTTAATATTAAATAAACATTTGGATGATTAACACCATTCATTTAAATTGTCTCAGTTGATGTCCATTCAACCAATTTAGAGATGAAATTGTCAAAGCTAGGAAAGGTCAAGGGATATGTCCAAGATCATCCATCTACCTATCCACTGGCTACAGAATTCAATCCAGACCCTTCAATTCCTCCACATTCTTTCCACTGTACCACAGCTGCTTTTCCCAAATTATCCAGACTTTTAAAATTGAGAACACAATTAATCATTCTGATATTTACTATCATCCAGATACAAGTGACTCATACAGTTTATTTTTTATTTTTTGGCATGATAGAGAAAAACTTCATTTATGTCCAATCTTACTTGGCTAATAATACATCTCTCCCACCTTTATTTATTTTGCAGTTCTTCCTGAAAAATTCATCATCTACAGGAGTCACAGACTCACATCTAGCCTTAGTCTATCTATACTCACTTGTGAGCTGTGTGAGCTTCACCGAATTACTTAAACTCTCTGAGCCTCTGGTTCCCCATTTTGTGAGATAAAGACAACAGCAGTGTCCTCAAAATGGCATAGAGAAAATAAGGTAAGAAAATGCATGGGGGGAAAAAAAAGAAAATGCATGGGAAGCCTTTATGGCATTTGGCCAGGTCAAGTACCCAGGAGAAGTGCTCCAAGAAGGCATCTTACAAGAGTAAGTGTGTGGGAATATGAGGAGTAGGAAGACTGTGGACCTTGCCACTAAATGGTGAGTGACGCAGGTTTGCTCCAGGCTCCAAAATGTATTTGATGACAACATAACCTACAAGGTAAGTTGTGGTGTGCTAGAGGCAGATGATAGCAGCAACAGTTGATTTTGTGTATTTCTTCCCAACTCTCTGATCAGTGAGATCATGTTTGTGGCTCGAACATTTGGTAGTTGATAGTTTGGTAGCTGGTAGTTGAATATGTGTTCTAGTGGAAACTGGCAAACACCAAAAAGCAGACCTCCCCTCCCACACCAGAGAGCTGGTTGTTGAACATTGATCAGCAAAGATGAATTATAGATCTACTGACAGAGACCAGACTTTCAGGTCAAATCAATCTAGGTTTGCAGCCAAACCTAAACTTTGACACTCACTAGTGTACTCAAGTTCCTTGAGTCAGGAGTCTCTGATTCCTGATGCTTAAAGTGGACGCAATAGTACTACCTAATTTAAAGACTATTGAGAAGATTAAGTGAAATAAGGTATATGAAAAACACTTAGAACAGGATCTGGGACCTAACATCAAATAGTTGTTGATAGTGATTGCTATTATTGTTGTGAAAAGTCTAGACTATTTTAAAACTTACCCAAATCCTATACATATTTCACTTCTTTTGCATGATACTTAATAAAGATATGAATGTGATTTTAGAGTGAACTTGTCCGGCTAAGTCAGGAAAGAATTTGTTTCATGGAAAAAATTTCTATTCAAGTTCTTTTATTGTTTCTGTTTCAGAAAATATTTAAACAAATTTGAACATCTAAACAAAGAAAGTTTTAAAGCCAAACATCTAAGTGCTCCGAGTCTCCTCTGAGCATTTTTCAACAATGTTGGGCCCAAAGCCAGAGTATGTTACAACCCTTTTGAACCCACCCCACCCTGCCCCAACAGCAGGCCTCCCCCAGAGAAAAGAATTTGATACAATGCCAATAAGAGAATCTTCCTCTTAGAATATCTTAAAGCTTTCATCCTTTTTGTTTTTCTTAAAAAAAATAAAAATAAAAATTTGAGTGTAACAAACTTCAAAATGTCCAAATGCACAGAGCCCAGAGAAATAAATATTGAAAATATAAAAATCTTTGGTTCAGAGGCATGTAGATGAAGGACCTGGGCCTGAGGTCCCCCATACCGTGCTGTACAATAATCCAGACAACCACAGGGCTGGATTCCTGTCCACTCCCAAGCCTTCCTCCCAGTTCCCACATCTTTAAAGGAGTAGCTGGTCACTCTTCTGTCGATGTCCTTTGGGGGAGGCACAATAACTCAAGGCCATCCAATGGGCAGTTAGGTGAAGGGTCATCCATTCATTTTTCACTCTGTTACCAGGGCATGCAGGGGTGGGGCAGGAAAAGGAGAGTGCAGACATGACTTAAGAGTAGTGGTAGAGTTCCGGAAGCTACACCCTATAAACTTGGTGAAGGAAGGATGTGGAAAGGATGGTCCCTTGTAGGTCCTCCAGCGTTCTGGGGAAGTTCTAGCACTTCCTCTTTATTCCACCATCCACCTCCTCCTTTTGCTGGACGGACTGTTGGGAACATGTAATGCATTTGATATACTCTATAGGGGGGTAAAATCAAGATTTTCTATGGACAGCTGTTTCTTTATTCTGAACCACAAGTTTTACCGCCATTTTCCCATTACTGTGAAGCCAGGAAGACAAACAGGAGCTTAGAATTGCACCTTGTTCCACTGACAGGACTCCAAGTGGTGAAATCCTTTCTCTAAAATTGTACAGCTTACTAATTGTGTCTAGAGCACAGATTTTTTTTTAACTTTCCTCCAAGTGCAATTTTCCCAGGCTACACAGTGATAGCAACTTTTCACCACCAAGACCTTAACCTTCAAGTCTCTTTCTCTGAATTGACTTTCAGTATTCTGCTCTTCAGGCTAAACTTGAACCAAAGTCCCACAGGGCAATACCCCTTCTGGTCCATTTGCTTTGAACACCAACCTCCTTCTGGATTCACTTCTCCCCATACAGAGGCTGGACTCAGGGTCTAGCTCATAGCTTTCCTGGCATAATTGGCCTTGTCTGGGTCTCTCCAACCTTCAGCTTTTCCCACCACATTCTCAGGCTGCTGGGCCTGGCTGGGTTCAAATGACCTTAGCTAGGTTCTAAGTGCTACTCAAAACACTCTTGCTCATCCTTCCATGTGCTTACTTCCAAATTCACCATTGAGACTGGGCTAAGATTTTCTCCCTGCCCAGGTCTATTCACCATCCTCTTGCCTGCTCCCATGTCCCTAGAGAACTGAACCACAACATATTAAGAGCAAGTAGATCTATCAAAGACTATGTCATTTGGGGTGCCTGGGTGGCTCAGTCGGTTAAGCATCCGACCTCAGCTCAGGTCACGATCTCGCAGTCTGCGAGTTCGAGCCCCGTGTCGGGCTCTGGGCTGATGGCTCAGAGCCTGGAGCCTGCTTCCGATTCTGTGTTTCCCTCTCACTCTGCCCCTCCCCCGTTCATGCTGTGTCTCTCTCTGTCTCAAAAATAAATAAACATTAAAAAAAAAAAAAAAGACTATGTCATTCAATGCTCGCACTCTACAGAGAAGGAATCAAAGATCACAGATGCTCAGAAATTAATGAGTACTTCAAAGCACCTGGCCTATGCCTTACCTTCAGGCAGGCAAAATATTACGTCCATGTTTGAGATGAGGCACTAGAGATCCAAAAACGTAATGTCATTTCTTTGAGGTCACAGACCCAGCCAGGCAGATTTTAGAGCAATACTCTCCTTTTGATTCCCCACCTTCCAGATGCTCTCTAACTAGACATCCTCTTCATTTTCAAGTAACTTTTGTACAACTTATAATTTACACTGGTGATCTATTTTTAATTTTTTTTTTTAATTTTTTGAGGAACCTCCACACTGTTTTCCAGAGCAGCTGCACCAGTTTGCATTCCCACCAACAGTGCAAAAGGGTTCCCGTTTCTCCACATCCTCTCCAGCTTCTATAGTCTCCTGATTTGTTCATTTTAGTCACTCTGACTGGCGTGAGGTGGTATCTGAGTGTGGTTTTGATTTGTATTTCCCTGATGAGGAGCGACGTTGAGCATCTTTTCATGTGCCTGTTGGCCATCTGGATGTCTTCTTTAGAGAAGTGTCTATCCATATTTTCTGCCCATTTCTTCACTGGATTATTTGTTTTTCAGGTGTGGAGTCTGGCGAGTTCTTTACAGATTTTGGATACTAGTCCTTTGTCCTATATGTCATTTACAAATATCTTTACCCACTCCGTTGGTTGCCTTTTAGTCCTTTGCTGTGCAGAAGCTTTTTATCTTCATGAGGTCCCAATAGTTCATTTTTGCTTTTAATTCCCTTGCCTTTGGAGATGTGTCAAGTAAGAAATTGCTGCGGCTGAAATCAGAGAGTTTTTTTCCTGCTTTCTCCTCTAGGGTTTTGATGGTTTCCTGTCTCACATTCAGGTCCTTTATCCATTTTGAGTTTATTTTTGTGAATGGTGTAAGAAAGTGGTCTAGTTTCATTCTTCTGCATGTTGCTGTCCAGTTCTCCCAGCACCATTTGTTAAAGAGACTGTCTTTTTTCCATTGGATATTCTTTCCTGCTTTGTCAAAGATTAGTTGGCCATATTTTTGTGGGTCCAATTCTGGGTTCTCTATTCTATTCCATTGATCTATGTGTCTGTTTTTGTGCCAATACCATGCTGTCTTGATGATTACAGCTTTATAGATCTACCCTATGACCCAGCAATAGCACTGCTAGGAATTTACCCAAGGGATACAGGAGTGCTGATGCATAGGGCACTTGTACCCCAATGTTTATAGCAGCACTCTCAACAATAGCCAAATTATGGAAAGAGCCTAAATGTCCATCAGCTGATGAACGGATTAAGAAATTGTGGTTTATATACACAATGGAATACTACGTGGCCATGAGAAAGAATGAAAAATGGCCTTTTGTAGCAATGTGGATGGAACTGGAGAGTGTGATGCTAAGTGAATTAAGTCATACAGAGAAAGAAAGACACCATATGTTTTCACTCTTATGTGGATCCTGAGAAACTTTACAGAAGACCATGGGGGAGGGGAAGGGAAAAAAAAAAAAAAAAAAAAAAAGCTAGAGAGGGAGGGAGCCAAACAACAAGAGACTCTTAAAAACTGAGAACAGGGGCGCCTGGATGTCTCAGTCGGTTGAGTGTCCGACTTCAGCTCAGGTCACCATCTCGCGGTCCGTGAGTTCGAGCCCTGCGTCAGGCTCTGGGCTGATGGCTCAGAGCCTGGAGCCTGCTTCCGATTCTGTGTCTCCCTCTATCTCTGACCCTCCCCCATTCATGCTCTGTCTCTCTCTGTCTCAAAAATAAATAAAAAAAAAAAAAAAAGGCAAAACTGAGAACAATCTGAGAGTTGATGGGGGGTGGGAGGAAGGGGAGGGTGGGTGATGGGTATTGAGGAGGGCACCTGTTGGGATGACCACTGGGTGTTTTATGGATTCCAATTTGACAATAAATTTCATATTAAAAAATATAAATAAATAAATAAATAAATAAATAAATAAATAAATAACACTGGTGAGCAAACCAGAAAGGTACACTGCTTAAAATCAGACTTTCTATGGCACTTTACATTTTTCTATGACTTTGGTGGGAAATTAATAATTAATTAGAGGCTAGGAACACTCATTTTTTTGCAGCCCTAACAAAGAAATGTCCTATAATTAAATGCTACTGGAACAGTCACAGGCATACAGAATGTGGATCTGGCCTATATCTCTTCTTGGAGCTCTCTTAAAAAGGAGGCATTCATATATACTGACATGGAAAACAATTCAAGTTGGTCATACCTTGGGACTTCCTGTTTTGTTTTCATTTTATTTCTAATAAAACATCTCTCCCCAGATTGTTTCCTGAGGATGGTTTTGGTTCTTCCGTGATTCTGTCCAGACAACTGTCCTGGTCAGGCACCTTAATTTCAGTAAGAGGATCATAATCTTACCGTTGACTCTACTGATTGCCAAAGATTTGGATCTGGTTTTAATTAGCAACTCAGAACATCTCGATTCCAAGTTTTGATAAATATTACAACTTTCAATTCTCTGTGGACAAGACAGATCCAAAGTTCAGCTACAAAAATGGAACTTGACAAAGGCACATAATCCATCATTCTGCTGGAGATTAGAAATTTTGCCCTTGGCTCAAGCAGACTATCCAGAAAACATGGCTGTACTGTTAGGCTTCCTTTCCTCCCTCAAGTCACTAGTCAGCCACAAGGCTACATTTTGGAATTATATTTTCAATTGAAAAATCTGAAAGAAACAGCCATCTAAATTCTGTATTCTATATAACCCTACTGAAGCAATGGCCCAGAATCTGAGTGGAGTTCTAGTCAAAGAAACATAGTCCAGCAACCAACAACTAATTTAAAAATAATGCAGACTCAGGGCACCTGGGTGGTTCAGTCAAACGTCAGACTTCAGCTTGGGCCATGATCTCCTGGTTCATGAGTTCAAGCCCTGTGTCAGGCTCCATGCTGGTAGCTCAGAGCCTGGATCCTGCTTCAGATTCTGTATCTCCCTCCCTCTGCCCTTCCCCCACACATGCTCTGTCTCTGTCTCTATCTCTCTCTCTCTCAAAACTAAAAACATAAAAATTTTTAAAAATAATGCACTCTTGTGTTTCTTAAACACAGCAAAGTTAATACACAGTTCATAGCAATATTTATTAAAATGTCATCTATAAGTTGGCTGACCTTAAAAAAAAAAAGCCAGCACTTTTAGCAGCAAAATAAGTGTATTTGGGAATACCAGAGAACTGCAATTTGGGACAAGCAAACTATGGCAAACCACAGGTAAGACCAGATAACTGGGGAGACTAATTTGCTCTTATGGAGGAAAGAAGGAAGTCAGGAGTGACTGCTTCCAAGAGTTCAGGTCACGGCTTTACTCTAGCTGAATGAAGCAGTTTCTCACTGGCTGGAATGTTGCTGGACGCGGAGAAATTCTTCTTCTCCTCCTGCTGGAGTATGAATGGTAGTGTGTTAAAGCTCCATTTTTAATCAGGTTTTATCTTCACAAGTTCATTATCATTTTTTAATGGTCATGTATTTTTGGGAGGGGGTGGGGAGGGGTAGAGAAAGAGGGAGACAGAGGATCCGAAGCAGGCTCTGCGCTGACAGCACAGAGCCCGATGTGAGGCTCGAACTCATTAATGATGACCTGAGACCGAAGTCAGACACTTAACCAACCTGCGTCACCCAGGTGCCCCACAAGTACATTATCTTGATTGCAATGATAATTTCATGACTGTCTACACATACAAAAACTCATCAAATAGTACACATTAAATATGTACAATTTATTGTATGTCAGTTATACTTCAATGAAGCTGTAAATAGTAAAAAAACTACTGGAAAAAATGCCATCTGTGATCAACCATCTTACCCTGTAGTTCCCACCAATTCTCTCAACTCCTAAATCTCTGGGGAAATTCCTGACTTGTCCTATCCTGCCCACCCATTATTCTTCACGATCCTACCCCCTTTCCTATCAATTCTTCATCATGAAGCCTCAGAAGAACTGATCTACTAAAGGCAGGACACCACTTAGACAACAGGAGAGAAGGAAGAAAACAGATTAGCCAAAGCCAGACTCCTCCTTGGAAAGCAGTAGAGGCATGAGGAGAGGCTAGGAACACTAGTATTTTTTTTGCAGCCCTCACAAAGCATTTTGTTCTCTTTGTGTTTCTTTCATGCCTCATGGCTTCTTCAAGCCAAAACTCCTCCAAAACTCCTTAAAGAGTTTCTCTCCCAATCTTAATTCACACATATCTTGGCTCCCACCCCTCTCCCTTTCCTCCTAATTAGTCATCAACAAAATCCAAGGGGAAAAAAGTCTGCAAAGGCAGAACTGTCTTTAAACAGTAGAGAAGGAGAAGAAACTTAGCAAAACCAAAGCAGAGAGAGGGAAAGGCTGGCATTAATTATTTATAATTAATAAATTTCACCATCACCAATCCCTGTAGGGATTAAACAAGAGAGTACATCATCTGTTACATCACTGTGTCCTCTTTCTGTGAACACAGGAAAACATTTACATGTATCAAGAAAAGCTGTGTTCCCACCAAACAGTAGATTTATCTTCATGGATATTGAAAATCCTCCTCTGTACCTACACAGGTCATTCAGAAGTCTACAGCCACGTTTACACTATAATCTTAGTAACATGCAGTGTAGTGTCTTTAGCATGCAAACCTATTTGCTAATATCATATCTGATTGGTATTTTCTATGTCTATTTCTCTATTTATTCTCTATGCAATTTTATAAATGGCTTCAGATCCATTGTGGAATGAGGTGATATGTTGAATGAATGAATGAATGAATGAACGAATGAATGAATGAAAACACACATAACTTTCCTTCTATCTCCTCCTTTACAAGGTTACACATGCTGTTTCCCTTGCCTTTTACATTTCAGCTCCACTGTATTCTAAACCCATTCCTGTCCTGGGTTCTCTTCTTTCTCTCAGTGACCTAGGGTCTCAGTTAGACATCATCTTCAGCCTCTTCTGTGCTTTCTCTCTCAGGCAGTCACTAAAACCTGTCAGTTCTCACTTCATTTACTGCTGCACATCATTCCCCCTTTCCATTCTCAAGGAAAAATTCTTGTTCAGGTCCTCGTTACCTCATTCCTAGACTATTGCAATATTTTCCTAACTAATCTCCTTGGCTGCAGAACTTCTCCACTCCAAATCATCCTACAGATGCTGGATCATTATTCCTAAATGCATAGAAACTCTCTTGCCTTTCCTAAATGTAAACCACCAATTAATACTTTATAAAAAATATATGTGAAGATTCTTTTAAATCTAACCTATCTTTGAGGCTTTCTAAATGGTCTCTAGGTAACTAAAAAGATTTATCCAGTTATCTTATAAAAGATGGTCCCTAGGTAATGAAAAAGATTTATCCCCTCACCCTATTATTATAAATAATAAGGTATTTTTCATGCTCTTTATATTTTAATTAGCTCTATCAGCTATATGAGTCACTGAAATAATTGTGTCAATGCCTGCTTTCTGAATCCAGATGCCAAATGAGCCTTTCCTTTATTAGGCAAAAATCAGACTAACTCTCTATTTTGGACATTTTGACCTACACTAACCCTTTCTCACAATTTGTGCATAAAGGACAATGTTATATTTTAAGAGTACTTATTCCAAACTAGGAGTTTATCATAAACCCATTGCTTATGTTTCTCTTGACACCTCATCTAAGGCTTCTCCACCTCGTTTATCTGCTGGAAGCAACCCAACCATAAGCAGCACTTTAGCCAGTTGATTATCACCTATTAAATTCTTGTGTTGCCTGCTTCCAACACACTAGTTAAATGCTGCTTTGATCTAAACCCAATAACCCTCCCTTCCATTCCTTTTTTTTTTTTTTTTAATTAAAAAAATTTTAAAGAAATCTCTATACCCAACATGGGGCTCGAACTCACAATCGCAAGATCAAGAGTCACATGCTCTATAGACTGAGCCAGCCAGGCACCCTACCCCTACCCCTTTACCTTCCCCTTCCCCTCCTTTCCCTTCCCTTTTTGAGAGAGAATCCCAAACAGGCTCCATACTCAGCACAGAGCCTGATTCAAAGCTCAATCACATGACCAGGAGATAAGGACAGATTTCGATCACTTGAAATCAGGAGTCAGACACTTAAAGAACTGAGTCACCCAGGCACATCACCCCATTCCCTTTCGAACATAAGCAAATCTCATGATATCACACTTTCTGTTCTGATTTGATGTTTAACCCTCATGACAATGATACATTTGGTGATTGCTCACATCTTAAAAATAATCAGTGTAGGGCCCCTGGGTGGCTCAGTTGGTTAAGCATCTGACTTCAGCTCAGGTCCTGATCTCAAGGTTTGTGAATTTAAGCCTCGCATGGGGCTCTGTGCTGACAACTCAGAGCCTGGAGTCTGCTTCAGATTCTGCGTCTCCCTCTCTCTCTGCCCCTCTCCTGCTCACACTCTGTCATTCTCTCTCAAAAATAAATAAACATTAAAAAAATTTTTTTAAAGAAAAAAAAGAACAATCAATGTACACTTTGTTGTATGAGTATACAACACTTTGTGTTGTATGAGCAATAGATTCTAGCTATTCTGTTACCATAGCTCATTCTTCTCAGCTCCAACATGAGTATGCCACACTTAAGACAGGTCTAAGCTGATGTTTTTCATAATTTTGATATGTTGTTTTTAAGAAGGAGGGGTTTCTAACCTCTTTGGAAACTCCAATCAAACATTAAAAAAATAAATTAATGTCTACTTTTTGGAAACAATTTAATATCTAAAGGAAATTAATTTTAAAGTTAAAATATTTGAGGGAATATTTAAAGAAATATGTCACTGACATACCACTCCTAAAACTCTAAGAACATAAAATGAGCTAATGGTATTTGACAATAAAAACTGTTCCAGTTTTCCATTTTCATGGAATCTGTCAGAATCCCCATAAATTTGCAATGTATAAAATTGTTGCATGAAGCCCTGTGAGATTCAGCTTGACTCTTTCCCTGGCAGATTGCATTTGGCCTTGCCAGATATGATCAGGTAGATATGTGATCACAGGTCCAACAGATGTGAGCTGCCATTCCAAAAGGTACATAGTTGAAATTATCACTACATGATATAGATTTAGGAGATCAAATATATTCAAACAGACCCCAATGAAAGTCAGCCTTGAAACTACACTGGGTTCTAGCCACACACTGGGCATAAAGCTTACTTGAGAAAAAAAATGCAATGCAATACATTTTGAGGTGCTTGGCTGGCTCAGTCTGTAGAACACTAGACTCTTGATCTCAGGGTTGTGAGGTCAAGGCCCACATTGGGTGTGGAGTCTGCTTTAAAAAAAAATTAAAAAAAAATACACTGAAAGGGCTATTTCAGGTACTCTTAACCACAAATATTGTTCTCAAGTTCCAAGACATATATTGTAGACACATGTGGGCCAGCAAACATACTTACGATCTGTATCCTATAGTCTAGACCACTGTGTATCTGCCCAAGACTCACTAAAAGTCCTCCAGAAGCAAGACAACTTCTGGAAGCCATCAGCTTACCTCCCAATCCTCTATTGATGAAAAAGTTGACATCAAGTATAGATAGTTTCCTCTCAACACTTTGGATGAACATCCATGATTGGGTCAAAGGATTTATCAATCAACTTAAGACTTATTGTTTGTCTCTCCTTTCTTTCTTTCCTTTTGTGTTGGTCTGTTTTGCTCTCTTCTCAACTACTTTCTTTCCCGTAAAATTCTCTAAACTAAATTTGCCTTTTGCAAAGAATTGCAGTGACCACCCAGTTTTCTAAATATTAAATTAATCTATAGCTTCAAAATTCACTAAAATATATATATTTTTAACTTTGATACATCTCTATATTTCAGTGAGATTCAAGACCCCAACCAATTAGCTGCTGTTACAGATATTTTTCAGAACTTCAAAGGGATGCAAGGACATCAGAAAATAAGGAGACATGTGACCAATTAGGCAAATTGGTCCAAATTATTTTTCCATAAAACCATGCAGGAATAACTGCATGATTTCCTCTTAATTCTCCCAGGGATTTTGTTCTCTACAATTAGACCAGTTAAGATCAGACTGTTATTAGTACCTATTCTCATTAAACAGCACCTCAATGGATATCCTTGAGTCTATTCTTTTAAATGTTTATTGTTTATTTTGAGAGAGAGAGAGTAAGTTTGAGCATATGCTAGTATGGGAGGGGGAGTGGCAAAAAGAGAGGGAGAGAGAGAATCCTGAGCAGGCTCCACACTGTCAACACAGAGCCTGATCCAGGGCTTGAACCCATAAACCATGAGATCATGACCTAAGATGAAACCAAGAGTCAGATGTTCAACCAACTGAGCCACCCAGGTGCCCCACCTGGAGTCTATTTTTGAATAATGAAACAGCCTTCTTGTCTTTAACATACTAAAACGTAATCTATTTTCTCAACGTGGTAATATGGCCTTTCCAAGCATTTAAACCCATTCAGCCATTTACTTACATTTTGAGAGCTTCACAAGATAACTTGCCAAGAGTTATCCAATACAGATTTTGTTGGCTTATACAAGGATTCCTGAACTATAATGTAAGATTCATAATTTATGTCTGATAACGGCCCCCAAAATAAAATAAGAAAACTCAATCTTGAGTTGCTTAAGAGGCTAATATAAATTTATTGGTTAAAATAGTCCTAAATACTAAAATTGCCCTAGTCTATTTCCTAGTCAGCCCAGATAAAGTCTCATAATATTTAATGCATTTTTCTATAACTGGATAAATACATCAAAAAAGACAAAATAATCAGTAAAGGGGATAATAGTCACTCGGTTAATTAAAACTTATCAAACCAATCCTGTGAGACTTACTCTTCTGATTAGGCTTAGACTGACTAAAAATTGAATGCAAAACAGATTCCAATTTTTTTTCATATTTGTAATTATCCTCATACATGTTTACCTTGTTCCACTTGTAACTGTTGACACTGCCCCAGAAAGACACACAGGCCCTTGAGAAAACTGATTCTTTAGGAGTTTGCTTTGAGAAAATTGTGTTCTTGCTTGTTTACTGTCTTTCTCTTCCATTAGAAACATAAGTTCCATGGGGCGCCTGGGTTGCTCAGTTGGTTAAGCATCTGACTTTGGCTCAGGTCATGATCTCATGGTTTGTGGGTTCAAGCCCTGCGTCAGGCTCTGTGCTGACAGCTCAGAGCCTGAAGCCTGCTTCAGATTCTGTGTCTCCCTCTCTCACTGCCCCTCCCCGACTAGTTCTCTCTTTCCCTCTCTCTTTCTCTCTCTCAAAAATAAACATTAAAAATCTTTAAAAAGAAAAAAGAAACAGAAGTTCCAGGAGAACAGGGTTTGTCTTTGTCTTATTCACCACTATGCCCTCAGTGCCTAGGTGTAATAGTGCCTGGCATGCAACAGATGTTCAAAAAGAATTTGCTGAATAAATAGGTTTCCCTCTTCTGCACGGATGGAGGATGATACAGAAGTATTCTCCACACTGGGAAGAACAGCCCAGCTGCATCTTCGTAGTGACCACATGTATAGTCTGTCATTGGTCATGCAGAGCAAGCAGTGTTCCACTCTCAGCAGCACCTGTCAGAACCAGGAGCTCAGGACCTCGGCTTTGTCACCCACTGTAACTTCAATAACCAAGACTGGGTCTTGGACACAAGTGTGCATCTCTGGAAATCCCAAGATTTATTTGGGGAGAAAGACATCGGAAGACATTGGCCCTCTGGTAATCAACTGCCATCATGATGTGGATATGTATGTTAATGGAATCATAGTTGTGTTTACCAGCTTTAGACACTGGGATTCCACTTCTATTTCCCATTTTGAATATGTATAATCAGCCTCCTTGACTCAATTATAAATTTCTCAAAGGCAGGCATTTAATATGAATGAGGAGTTTTATTGATTGATGAGGGAATGAGAATAGCCCTTGCAGGTTTAAATCAAGAGAAAGAAAGAACAATTAAAAGCAGGTCAAGACCTATCTTATCCTATGCTCTTCTCATAAGAGCTCAGAAAATATTTTTTTTTTCTTTTTTAAGAGAGAAAGAGCACAAATAGGGAAGAGGGGTGCAGGGAGAGAGGCAGAGAATCCCAAACAGGATCCATTCAGCATGGAGCCCGATGCAAGGCTCAATCTCACAATCATGAGATGACCTGAGCCGAAACTGAGTCAGACACTTAACCCAGGTGCCCCCAAAATAATTTTAAAACCATATGATATAGGAACATGCAGCAGCATGAGGTAATATAATTCAACATCCAATGTGATCTGGTGGTGGTATCTGCTCATTATCTTTCAGAATAGCCAAAGACAAGCTTCTTTTTCCTGCTTGTTATTCAGAGACAGTAGCCTAAAAAGAACTTGACAAGAGTAATGGATCAAACTTGATTTAGCTGCTGACTTCTTGTGTGATCCTAATTCCAATATTTAACTTCTTTCCAACTGTATTTCCTCTTCTGCCAAACAAGGATATTTGGCTGTGTCACACAGAGTTGTTGTAAAAGACCATAATATAGAAAGGCATTTAGAATGTAAAGTATTCTATATTAAAATGTTCTAGCATCCCTTCAGTCATTGAATGCATTCTAAGCAGTATTATGTTGTGGGCCATTTGCTATCACTGAAAAAAACAGATGGTCCTCTATGTTACAAATTTATACAGATGACAAGGTCATTGTTTTGCAAAAATACATTGAAAGCAAAGAATCCTCTGCATAAAGTATTACTAAGAGGGAAGCCATTATTTCAGCCCAGAAAGTCTCAGCTACAATTTCCGCAGGATTTCCAAAAGTGGAAGAGAAATCAGCATACTGGGATTATTGAAAGCTACATCTGGCTCAGGCAAGCAGCTTACCTGTTTGCTTTTATTTTGATTCCTGGCTCAGAGCAGACAGTATTCTTGCCACCAATGCCTACAGACCGATATTACTCAGTTACTGTCAGCATCTCGCTGATGCAGAAACATCATAAGGGAAGCATTTCTACAGAGTTGGTTAAAAATGTAATGGATTGGGGTGCCTGTCTGGTTCAGTAAAAAGTGCACGTGACTCTAGATCTCAGGGTCATGAGTTCGAGTCCCACGCTGAGTGTAGAAATTACATACACACATACTTACATAAATATTTTGAAAACTGAATGGATTAATCAATGAATGTCAGAAAATTTTTGTAAATAAGACATATGCACAGGACGTAAGATATAAAGATTCGAAAAAGTTTGGAATTCCAAAAAGTTTCAAGTATTTCCTGTTTTTCTTATTATCATCAAGCAGTACAGTTTGGTGTTTGGTAAATACAAGTATAATTAAGAAAAAGACACAATTTGGGACTGCTGAGTGGCTCAGCTGGTTGAGAGGCTGACTTTGGCTCAGGTCATGATCTTGAGGTTTGTGGGTTCAAGCCCCGCACTGGGTTCTGTGCTGAGAGCTCAGAGCCTGGATCCTGCTTAGGATTCTGTGTCTCTCTCCCCCTCATGCTCTGTCTCTCAAAAAATGAACATTTAAAAAAGAAAAAAAAGACACAATTTTATTTTCTGGTTAGAGAAGCACAGGGAAGCCATGAGGCATAATTTGAGAATCGGAGAATAAGGAGTGTCAGGCAGATGTTAAATAGTAAACACTTAGAAGGTTTTCTGTTTTGTCTTAGAAGATTTTGCAGATGAATATTCTGTTTTCACCTCACATAGTCTAAGGTTTGAGCTCTTTTAAATCAACAGACAGCGTCTCTGCCTGAGTTCTTCTGCCTGAGTTCTTCGTTGCTGCAAGTTGAGCAAATATTCCACCCCCTCTTAAGAAAATGAAAAACAACTATGTAGCATTATTCTCTTGACTACTGTTGAAATATACAATGCAACTGTATATCTATATATCAATATGTTAAAACTACACAGCACCTGCTTGAGAATGTCCTCTAAGTGGGTGCATTTTCGGATGAGAAGATGCCATGGTATGAGAAAAAGGTGCTCCTCTTACTGATGAATTCTGCCTGAGCCAGAGCAGTTGGGCAAGCTCCCATTGGCTTCCTTGGCTGCAACCCTTTTTGCAGTGCACAAACCTTACAACTGTATACAATAATTCATCAGTACTCAAAGATAATCATTATCACAGGTTGGCTTCCTGGAAACAACACTGTCCCACATCTGTCTGTGTTTTAGAATTTACAAAGCCCTTTTAATATTATCTTAATTTCTTCAAGAATCACTAAAGGAGATATTACTTCTATTAATTAGATAAAGAAGCTTAGATAGGTTAAAGTACATGACTAGTAAGTGACAAGACTGGGCATTACAGAACAAGCCTTTTATTTCACAATGTCCTTGCTCTAACAGCACCAGATCTGTTCCTTCTTTATTCTTGTTTAAACACATCAGATTTTTTTACCGTTTTTGATACATCTGTTTCCTCTGCACTTAAAAGCATCTTTGTAGAACCCTCAGTCCCATGTCTTTCTAGAGCTTGGAGACCCAAAATCCAGACACCATAATATAGATCAAGTCACTTGTCAAGAGCCTTGATGGACTGAGTGTGTTGTGAGGGGATCCAAAGCACCAAAAAGTGCAGCCCCACAGCTTGAGTCAAGTATTGATCTCAGATGAATAGGTATTCATTGTTACTAAACCTTACCTGTGTTTGCTTCTCTTGAGAACACAGCACTACCATTTAACACTATAATTTGACATCGTTCGTCAGATTGTTAATGGCATAACCTCAGGCTTTCCTTATTTTGTACCTGTAGCATTTCATTTTGGATCCTCAATGCCCACTTCAACGTGATCACTTATCGTATTCATTTTTAATATTTTTTCCAGTATTTGATTAACAACTATTTTCTCCTCCTGCCTGGTTTAGCAGCACTACAAATTTAGCTAACATACACTTTTAGCTACAAATTTAGCTAACATTGATAGGACCCCTCTCAAAGGTGTTCAATTGGGTAAGACAATGTCTCTAAATGCATTAGGGCAGGAGTCCACACACTTTTTCTATAAAATGCCTGAGAGTGAACATTTTAGATTTTGCAGGCCCTATGGTTTCTGTTGCAACTAACCTACTCTGCCATTATAGCACAAAACCAGCCATAGATAATACATAAGCAAACAGGCATGACTCTGTTCCAATACAGCTTGCTTTATGGACACTAAAATTTGAATTTCATATCATTTTAACATGTCACAAAATACTATTTTCCTTTCAAGTTTTTTTTTCTGGCCATTTAAACATCCAAAAACCATTCTTAGCTCACAGACTGTACAAAAGCAGGCTATGACAGGGTGAGGTTTGGTAGCCTTGATACAGAGATCAATACTTATATATCTGCTAGGGGGTTAATATGTGAAATATATAAAGAACCCATACAATTCATTAGCAAAAACCCCAGACAATCTGATTAAAAAATGGGCAGAGGAACTGAATATTTTTCTAAAGAAGACACACAGATGGCCAACAGACACATGAAAAAGTGCTCAATATCATTAATCATCAGGGAAATACAAATCAAAACCACAATGAGATGTCACCTCACACCTGTTAGAATGGCCATCATCTAAAAGACAAGATATGGGGCACCTGGATGGCTCAGTAGGTTAAGCGTCTGACTTTGGCTCAGGTCATGATCTAATGGCTCATGAGTTCAAGCCCCGCCATTGGGCTCAGTGCTGACAGCTCAGAGCCTGGAGCCTGCTTCAGATTCTGTGTCTTCCTCTCTCTCTCTGCCTTTCCCCCAACTCGTGCTCTCTCTCTCTCTCTCAAAAATAAACATTTAAAAAAAATTTTAATAATTAAAAAAAAGATAAAATATAGCGAGCGTTACCAGGGATGTAAAGAAAAGGGAACTCTCAGGCACTTTTGGTGGGAATGTAAATTGGTGCGGCCACTGTAGAAAACTATATGAAGGACCCTCAAGAAAATTAAAAACAGAACTATCAATTGATCTAGCAATTCCACTTCTGGGTACTTATCCAAAGGAAATGAAATCACTATGTTGAACAGATATCTGCATCCCCTGTTCCTTGCAGTATTATTTACATTAGCCAAGATAGAAACAACCTAAGTGTCCACTGACAGATAAATAGACAAAGAAAATGTGGAGATACTTGGGTGGCTCACTTGGTTAAGTGTCTGACTCTTGATTTCAGCTCAGGTCATGATTTCAGGGTTCGTGAGATCAAGCCCACGTCCAGCTCCCTGCTGATTGCACGGGGCCTGCTTGGGATTCTCTCTCTCCCTCTCTCTGCCCCTCCCCAATTCGGGCACGTGCACACACTCTCTCTCTCTCTCTCAAAGTAAATAAATAAACCTTTTTAAATTTTTTTAAATGTTTTATTTATTTTTGAGAGAGAGAGAGAGAGAGAGAGAGAGAGAGAGAGAGAGAGAGAAAGAGAGGAAGCATGAGCAGGGAGGAACAGATTGAGAGGGAGACAGAATCTGAAGCCGGCTCCAGGCTCTGAGCTGTCAGCACAGAGCCCGACATGGGACTCAAACTCACAAGTGGGGAGATCCTGACCTGAGCCAAAGTTGGACATTTAACTGACTGGGCCACCAGGCACCCCAATGAACCTTTTTTTAAAGGAAAATGTGGTGTACAAACACACACACACACACACACACACACACACACACACACACAGTATTATTTGGCCATAAAACAGAAGGAAATTCTGCCATTTGCTACAACATAGATAGACCTTGAGGGCATTACGCTAAGTGAAATAACTCAGACAAAGACATATACTAAATGATCTCACATACATCTAAAATCTAGCAGAACCAGCTCATAGAGACAGAAAATAGACTGGGGGCTTCCAGAGGCAAGTGTGGGTGGGGTGGATGAAGGTGGTCAAAAGATGTAAACTTCTAGGTATAAGACGAATAAGTTCTGGGGATATAAACTACAGCATGGTGACTAAAGTTAACAAAACCGTATAATATATATGAAAATGGCTAATAGAGTAGACCTTAAAAGTTCTTATCACAAGAAAAAAATTTTAACTATGTGAGGTGATAGATATCACAGTACGCCTGATAAAGAATTCAAAGTAACGGTCAAAGTAACCAAACTTATTGTGTGGTGATCATTACACAATATATACACATATCAAACCATCATGCTATAGTCCTAAAACTAATACAATGTTACATGTCAATTACATTTCAATAAAAACAGAAAAATGTAAAATAAGTCTACTATCTTCCTTAAATATTCTATTAATTTTGTACACAGGTATAATCCAGATGATACGTTCTTATGAAAAGCCATTGAAATATAAATATATAAAAATATGTTATAAATTTCAGATGCCCAAGGTAACTGAGTCTATTCTAAACAATATCATTTATACATTGATAAATATTACATATATATAGATAGTCATCACGTATTGAAGAACCATTTGTGAACTATTACTGTGAACTTAAATAAAGGACACATGAAAAAGCAAGATGCAGTCCTTTTAGGGAATTAAAACTTTAGTGGCAGAAGCTTATGTTAGAAATAAATATATAAATATATACTAAAATATATATGTGTGTATGTGTGCGTGTATATATCTCTCTCTCTCGAAATGGTAGGAGGGGCAGAGTCACTGTTGGGAACCAAACCCCGCGCAAGACTAATCACAAAGAGGAGGGACAGCACAAGAAGGGAGACCCACACAAGCAGACCCACACAAGGCACACCAGGCACAGGGGACCTGCCTGTACTGGGAAGATGAGTCCCCATAATATTTTGGCTTTGAAAACCAGTGGGGCTTAATTTTGTGAATTTTTGCCATCAGTAGGGCTTAACTCTGGGTACTTTAAAACTCAGCAGGCTTAGTTTAGGGACAGGCAGAGGATGATACAAAACTGAGTCCCCACCCTTAAAGAGCCACAATAACAAATAGCCCCTTGGGATACAGCATAGAAGCAGCAGTTTGAAAAGCACATGGGGTATATGAGAAGGTTTATTTACTAATCTCAGAACATGCGCTGGAGGGGGCAGGAATATTTAGGAGACTTCTCCAAGAACAAGTGCTGGCAGATGCCATTTCTCTTCACATCCCCACCAATCCCCACCCCCTCGCCCAGACAGCAGGACATTTAGGGGAAACACTGTGATCACTGTCCACCCAACTCGATAACACCAGGCAAACTGCCCCCACATTCTCCTGCAAACCCACCCCCATCCAACGTGCCCCACTAGTAGGCATCCCTCCAAATCAGCTCCTGCCTCAACACACCCTGCAGGCATCCCCGGCAGGGACCAGTGCCACTCCAAAGTGACTCCTACACTGGAGAGAGGGAAAGATAACTACACAGACCAGTGCACCCATAGTCCCAACAGCCAAACCTTATGATAACCTGCAGTGCAGAGCAAGTACCCTGCAGATCAGTGCATCTGCAACCCTGGACTGGGGGCAAGCATTTGACCTGACTGCTGGCCCACCCACCCATGAAAGCCTCACAGAGGACAATGTAGGGAGAGTGCCCTACAGGTTGGTGTGACTACAGCTAAGGGGCCGAGGGCAGGCTTTTGGTCTGACAGCTGACACCACCAACTACAAACCGACAGCGGCCACAGACTGGCCCCTTAACAACACAGGCACCAAACCCTTCCTGTACCCACAGCAGGCAAAGTGGACCACTGCAGCCAACTGGACTGAAGGCAAATGCAACTCAGATAAAACAGTATGGCACATGTAGTCTAATAGGAGACACTCCTGAAGCACCTGGTCCCAGTGGACAGGATGCATTGGGCTACACGGCCCTCTTCTTCATAAGACCACTACTTTCAAGAGCAGGAGATGTAACTGACTTTCCTAATACATATATGTATAGAAATATACATAGAGTTAGACAAAATGAGGAGACAGAGGAATATGCCCCAGATAAAAGAAGAGAACAGAACAAAAATCACAGCAAAAGAGCTAAGTGAAATGGAGATAGGCAGTATGCCTGATAAAGAATTCAAAGTAACAGTCACACAGACATTCACTGGACTCGAGAAAAGAGTGGAGGACTTCAGTGAGACCCTCAACAAACAGAGACAAAACGTAAAAACAGAACCAGTCAGAGACAAAGAACTCAATAACTGAAATAAAAAATATAGGAGAGGGAATCAATAGCAGATTAGAGGAGGCAGAGGAATGGATCAATGACTTGGAAGACAAGGTAAGGAAAAGAGGCCAAGCTGAATAGTAAGTTAATAAATTAAATAAACAAATAAATAAAATAAAAAAATGAGAATAGGTTAAGGGAACCCAACAACATCATCAAGCATAATAATATTTACCTTACAGGGATCCCAGAAGAAGACAGAGAAAAGGAGGCAGAAAATGTATTTGAAGAAACAACAGCTGAAAACTTCCCAAATCTGGGAACAGAAACAGACATCCAAATCTAGGAGGCATGGAGAACTCCCAACAAAATCAACCCAAGGAGGTCCACATCAAGACACATTGTAATTAAAATGGCAAATGATAGTGAAAAGAGAATTTTTAAAGCAGCAAGAGAAAAAAAAAAAACAGTTACATACAAGGGACCCCCCCCCCCCCCCAAGGCTGTCAGCTGATATTTTGGCAGAAACTTGGCAAGCCTGAAGGGAGTGTCATGACATGTTCAAAGTGCTGGAAAAAAAAAAAAAAAACCCTGCAACCACAAATACACTATCCAGCAAGGTTATCATTCAGAATAGAAGGAGAGACAGAAAGTTTCCCAGATAAACAAAAACTAAAGGAATTCATGATCAGTAAACCAGCCTTATAAGAAATGTTAAAGAAAATTCTTTGAATGGAAAGAAAATGCCATAGTCAGGAGTAAGAAAATTAGGAAAGGGATAAGAGTTCACAGGTACATGCAAACATAGAATAAAAGTAGTAGATGAATCACTTGTAAAATCAGTATGGGAGTTAAAGCACAAAAACAGCAAATCAATTATATCTACAAAATTCAGTCAAGGCATTCATAAAATAAAATGATGTGAAGTATCAAATCATATACATAAAACATGGGGAGGGGAGTAAAAATTTAGTACTTTTTAGAATGGATTTGGACTTAAGTGACCATCAATTTAACATAGACTGCTATGTGCATAAGATGTTATATGTGAACCTAATGATAACCAAAAATCAAAAAGCTGTAATAGATACACAAAAAAATAAAGAGAAAGGAACCCAAGCTTAACACTAAAGAAAGCCATCAAAAAGCAAGGGAAAAGAGCAAGAGAAGAAGAAAGGAACAGAGAAGAACTGCAAAAACAACCATAAAACAAGTAACAAATGGCAAAAAAAGCATATACCTATCGATATTACTTTTGGTGTAAATGGACTAAATGCTCCAATCAAAAGACAAAGGGTACTGAATGATAAAAAATCTAAGACCTGTATATATACTGTCTATAAGAGATTCACTTCAGACCTAAAGACACATGCAGACTGAAAGTGAAGGGATGGAAGAACATTCACCATGTAAATGAATGTGAAAAGAAAGCTGGGGTAGTAATACTTGTGTCAGCCAAAACAGACTTTAAAACAAAGACTGTAACAAGAGACAAAGAAGGACACTACACAATGATAAAGGGAACAATCCAACAAGAGTATAACAATTGTAAATATCTATGCACCCAATATGAAAACACCTAAATATATAAAGCCACTATTAATAGGCATATGGAAGAAACTGACAGTAATAAATACTCACAGGGGACTCTAACACCCCACTTACATCAATGGATACATCATCCAGACAGAAAATTGACAAGAAAATAGTGGCTTTGAATGACACATTAGACCAGATGGACCTAACAGATACATTCAGAACATGCTATCCAAAAAGAGTGGTATACAGATTCTTTTCAAGTGCCCATGGAACATTTTCCAGAATAAGTCAGATGTTAGGCCATAAATTTGTCTCAATAAATTTAAAAAGTCTCAATAAATTAAAAAATGTAGAGGGATGCCTGGGTGGCTCAGTCAGTTAATCATTGAACTTTAGCTCAGGTCATGATCTCGCGGTTTGTGAGTTTGAACCCTGCGTCGGGCTCTGTGCTGACAGCTCGGAGCCCGGAACCTGCTTCGGATTCTGTGTCTCCCTCTCTCTCTGCCCCTCCCTCATTCACATTCTGTCTCTCTCTCAAAAATAAACATTAAAAATAAATGTGGAAATCATATCATGCATCTTTTCCAACCACAACAGTATGAAACTAGAAATCAATCACATGAAATAATCTGGAAAAAACACAAAGCATAGAGACTAAATAACATTCTACTAAACAATGAGTGGGCAAACCAATAAATCAAGGAGGAAATAAAAAAAAATACATGGACACAAATAAGTGAAAACACAATGGTCTAAAATCTTTGGGATGTGGGGCACCACCTGGTAGTTCAGTCAGTTAAGAATCCGACTTAGGCTCAGATCATGATCTCACAGTTTGTGAGTTCAAACTCTGTGTAGGGCTCTGTGCTGACAGTTTGGAGCCTGGGACCTGCTTCACATTCTGTGTCTCCCTCTCTCTCTCTCTCTCTGCCCTTCCCCTGCTCACACTCTCTCTCAAAAATAAATAAACATTTAAAAAATTTTAAATCTTTGGGCTGCAACAAAGCTGTTCTAAGAGGGAAGTTTATAGCAATACAGTTCTACCTCAAGAAACAAGAAAAATCTCATAAGAACAACCTAATCCTACAAGTAAAGAAGTTAAATTAAAAAAAAAAAAAAAGCCCAAAGCAAGTGGAAGGAAGGAAATAATAAAGATTAGAGCAGAAACAAATGAAATAGAGATTAAAGTAACAATAGAACAAATCAGTGAAACCAGGAACTGTTCTCTGAAAAGATCAACAAAGTTGATAAAAACTTAGCCAGACTTATCAAGAAAAAAAGAGAGGATCCAAATAAATGAAATCAGAAATGAAGGAAGAGAAATAACTGACATCACAGAAGTGCAAAGGATTATGGATTATAACAGAATATTATGAAAAAATATATACCAACAAACTGGACAACCTAGAAAAAAAGATGGATAAATTCCTAGAAACATACAACCTTCAAAACTAAATCAGGAAAAAATTGAAAATTTAAACAGACCAACTACTAGCAATGGATTGACTCAGTCATTGAAAAACTCCAACAAATAAATGTTCAGGACCAGATGGTCTCACAGGCAAATTCTACCAAACATTTATAGAAGAGTTAATACCTATTTTTCTTAAACAATTCCAAAAAACAGAAAAGGAGAGAAAGCTTCTGAATTCATTCTATGAGGCCAGCATTATCTTGATACCAAAACCAGATAAAGACACTGCAAAAAAAGAAAACTACCAATATCTCTGATGAAGATCAATGTAAAAATCCTGAACACAATATTAGCAAACTGAATCCAACAGTACATTTAAAAAATCATTCACCATGATCAAGTGGGATTTATTCCAAGGATGCAAGGGTGTTTCAATATTGTAAATCGATCAATATGATACATCACATTAACAAGAGAAAGCACAAAATCCATGATTATCTCAATAGATGCAGAAAAAGCATTTGACAAAGTATAATATCCATTCATGATAAAAACTCTCAACAAAATAGGTTTAGCGGAAACATTATTATATCTCAACATAATAAAGGCCATTTGTGAAAAACCCACAGCTAACATCATACAAAATGATGAAAAACTGACCGCTTCTCCTCTAAGGTCAGGCACAAGACAAATATGTCCATTGTCACCACTTCTATTCAACATAGTACTGGAAGTCCTGACCACAGCAATCAGACAAGAAAAAGAAATAAAAGGCATCCAGTGTGGTAAGAAAGAAGTAAAACTTTCACTATTTGCAGATGACATTATACTATACATAGAAAATCCTAAAGAATCCACCAAAAAACTACTAAAACTGATAAAAAAAATTAGTAAAGTCACAGGATACAAAATTAATATATAGATACCTGTTGAATCTCTTTAATAATGAAGTAGCAGAAAGAGAAATTAAGAAAACAGTCCCATTTACAAGTGCCCCCAAAAGAATAAAATACCTAGGAATAAACTTAGCCAAGGAGGTGAAAGACCTGTGCTCTGAAAACTATAAAACACTGATAAAAGAAATTGTATATGACACAAATGGAAAGATATTCCATGCTCAAGGATTGGAAGAATTAATATTGTTAAAATGTCAATACTACCCAAAGGAATCTACAGATTCAATGCAATCCCTATCAAAATAAGAACAGATTTTTCACAGAATTAAAACAATTAATCCTAAAATTTGTATAGAGCCACAAAAGACCCTAAATAGCCAAAGCAATCTTGAGAAAGAAGAACAAAGCTGGAGGTATCACAATCCCAGATTTCAAGATATAGTACAAAGTTGTAGTAATCAGATCAGTATGGTACTGGCATAAAAATAGACTCATAGACTGATAGAACAGAAGACAGCCCAGAGATAAAACTACAGGTATATGGTCAATTAATCTATGACAAAGGAGGCAAGAACATACAATGGGGAAAACACAGTATCTTCAACAAATGGTGTCAGGAAGACTGGATAGCTACATGCATAAGAATGAAACTGAACCACTTTCTTACACCATAGATAAAAACAAACACAAGAAAGATTAAAGACCTACATGTGAGACCTGAAACCATAAAACTCTTAGAAAAAAAACATAGGCAATAATTTCTTTGACATCAAGTACAAAAACATTTTTCTAGATATGCCTCCTCAGGCAAGGGAATAAAAAGCAAAATTCAACTATTGGAACTACACCAAAATAAAAACACATTTGCACAGCAATGCAAACAATCAACAAAAATCAAGGCAACCTACTGAATGGGAGAAGATATTTGCAAATATATATCTGATAAGGGGTTAATATCTAAAATATATAGGGGTGCCTGGATGGCTCAATCGGTTGAGCAACCAATTCTTGATCTCGGCTCAGGTCATGATCTCATGGTTTGTGAGTTCAAGCCCTACATTGGGCTCTTTGCTGACAGTGGAGAGTCTGCTCAGGATTCTCTGTCTCCCTCTCTCTCTGCCTCTCCCTCACTCATGCCTGTGCTCTTTCCCTCTCTCTCTCAAAAATAACATTAAAAAAAATAAAGATTTACAAAATATATAAAGATCTTATACTCAACACCAAAAAAAAAAAAACCCTTCAAATATTCTAATTAAAAAATGTGCAGATGACCTTAATAGACATTTTTCCAAAAAAGATATACAAATGGCCAACTGACACATGAAAAGATGGCCAACATTGGTAACTGTCAGGGAAATTCAAACCAAAACCACAATGAGATATTACCCTACACCTGCCAGAATGGCTAAAATAAAAAGCATAAGAAATAACAAGTATTGACAAAGATGTGAAGGAACCCTTGTGCATCATTAAGAATGCAAAGTGGTACAACCTCTGTGAAAACAACACGGAGTTTCCTCAAAAAATTAAAAATAATATTACCATATGATCCAGCAATTCCACTATTGGATATTTATCCAAAGAAAATGAAAATACCATTTTGAAAAGATATATGCACCCCTATGTTTACTGCAGCATTATTTACAATAGCCAAGATATAAAAGCAACCCACGTGTGCATCTGTGGGTGAATGGTTAAAGATGTACTGTGTATATACAGAGATACAGATACCAATATAGATTACAGAATATTATACAGCCATAAAAGGGATGGTATCTTGCCATTTGCAACAACATGAATGGATCTAGAGGGTACAATACTATGTGAAATAAGTCAGACTGAGAAAGACAAATACCATATGATTCCCCTCACATATGGAATTTAAGAAACAAAACAAGTAAAAAAAGAAAAAAAGGGGAAAAAACAGACTATTAAATACAGAGAACAAAATGGTGGTTTCCAGAGGAAAGGTAGGTGGGAGGTGGGTGAAACAGAATAAGGGTATACTTCTCATGATGGGCACTGGGAAATGCAGAGAATTGCTGAATCATTATATTGTATAGCTGAAACTAATATAACATTGTGTGTTCATTAAAAATAAGTAAAATAAATAAAATAAAAATAAAACCATTCTTAGTTCACAAGCTGTACAATAGCAGGCCAGAGTTTGGCAAGGTTTGTTGGCCCTGATGTGGAAATCCATGTTTCTATTAACATTTTATGAGCTAGGGGCACCTGGGTGGCAGTTGGTTAAGCGTCCGACTTCGGCTCAGGTCATGATCTCACGGTTCGTGAGTTCAAGTCCTGCATCAGGCTCTGTGCTGACAGCTCGGAGCCTGGAGCCTGCTTCAGATTCTGTGTCTCCCTCTCTCTCTGTCCCTCCCCTGCTTGTGTTCTGTCTGTCTCTCTGTCTCTCAAAAATAAACAAACATTAAAAGAAAAAAAATAAAAACAACATTTTGTGAGCTAGATAGGCACAACTATAACTTTCATGCTCACTATTCTCAGTTCCCCAGGCAGTAAAATCACTAGAACCAAGTCCTAAAGACCAGAGATAAAAACTAATAAAAATGCATTCGATGAAATAAAGTTGAAATTATAATCTAGAAACAACTGCTCCCTTCAAGTTTAATTACATATCACTGTAGCTAAGAATATTCATTTATTCATATGAGGTTTCATATTTTCATATTTCCCTTTTCCCTTCAAACTTCAGTTTTATGAAGTGCTCACAGAAAAAAAATAAATGAAAAGATTTTTGACTCCACATTAATAATAAATAGCCTCAGGCAGTGAACACTGGCCACTCCTGATGTTACCCTTGGCTCTGAAGTCTGATTGACCACGTCAAATTCTTCCTGTCTTGAGTGATTTTAATTCAGGTCTCCACCGTCCAGGTCCATGGTACTTGATTTCCAGTTTGGTTACATGCTTCTGTAAGTTAAACAAATGATTTGGATTCAGGACAGTAGGTTCTGGACAAATCCTGTCTCAAGAGGAATTTCAAGCTGGCAGGATACACTAGGAAGGAGGAGAAAGAAATGGGTAAATTACCTGTAGTGAAAAATTTAAAGTGGCCTCTAGACTACTGGCCTCATTAAGAGTTCAGACCTAAAAACACTACACACTAGAAGACAAAAAAAAAAAAATCTGTATCCTGTGGATTTAGCTATTTGGGGCTTTAGCTATGAGGTCTGGATTATAGACTGTTGTCTAAACCTTCCTAGTTTTCACCAGGCTGACTCTTGTGGTCTCAACCCCTTTGCCTCATTCTGCCCTCTAGTGCCTCTGCTCCTGGCTGCCTCTACCTCAGCTGGGGATTTCTTTTCTTTTTTTTCTTTTTTTTTAAGCTTATTTATTTATTTTTGAGAAAGAGAGAAAGAGCAGGGGAGGTGCAGAGAGAGGGAGAGAGAGAATCCCAAGCAGGCTCCGCACTGTCAGTACAGAGCCCGCTCAACAGAGGGCTCAAACTCACAAACCGTAAGATCATAACCTGAGCCAAGGGTCGGACACTCAACTGACCCAGGTGCCCCTCAGCTTGGGATTTCTGGGTTTCTGCCTTTAACTCACTTCCACCTCCATTGTGTGGCTGTCCCATGGCTGTCCCTTTGAATTAGGGAGACTCTTTCCTTGGTGTTCTGCTCTTTTCAAAGGGTATAGTTGAGTTCTTGGGGACAAGAAGAATGCAAATTAAAAATAGAAGGTACTACGTTTCTGTATCAAAGCAATAGTGAATATATAATACAAACATGAATCTATATATGTATATTTAATGCTGTTAGAGGTGTCAGGAAACATATTCTCACACAATGTAGGTACATGTGTAAATCAGAACACCAGATAGCCCTGTTGTGATACAATTTGACAACATACATCAAGAGCCATAAAACTGTTTGTATCCTTTAATTGCATAGCCCATTTCTAGGAATATAGCCTAGCAGAAGAAATTTAATATAGAAAAAAACTTTCAGCAGAAAGATATTCACTATAACATAATTATGACAGAACAAGGGAAACCCACATATCCAACCAGGGGGGAAGACAATTGTTAACTAAGCTGCATATAGTTGATGAGTAGTGTTAGTGTTTACAATACAAGAAAAGGTGAAAAAAACTACAAAATTGTATGTACAGAAGGATTCCCACTATTAAAAAGGATATTCGCATAGGAAAAAAAGAAGAAAAATTCCAAATAATAGTTAATTTCTTCTTCATACTTTTATGTACTTGATATTTACTACTGTATATACACTAGATGATCAGGGAGAAAATCAGTACGGCATTACATGGTATATAACACTGTACGTACACCAGAAGGATCAGGGAAAAGGGTTAGTGATATATTGCTTACAGAAAAGAGCTGAACATAAAGTTGCATATGCAAAATGAATGCAGTGATTAAAAAAAAAAAACAGTCTACATCAAGGACATCAAACTTAAATACCTACGGAAGCCAATAGGCAGCATAAACAAATAAAAGAAACCGCACTGGGACAATGGCAAATTGGCAAGCACGGGTTCCTTTTGAAGGTGACTCTCTCCTTAGCTCCTGCCATTTGAAAATACAGGTTCGATTTTTCAAGAAAAATTCCATATCTGGATTTAATTAAAAATCTCTTCATTTTTGCCTGTTAAAAATCTAATTTAAATGGTAAATACACTGCATGAGCCCAATAAAACATGCCAGATTTTTTTTTAGCTGAAAGACTGCTCATTTGTGTCTTCTGCTTGATATCTGAATAAATACACACATGCACACAGAAATAGACCTTAGAGAGAATCCAGCCAAAATGGAAGCAGTCATCATGCCTGAATGATGGAACTCTGGTGATTCCTACTATTTTCTATGCTTTCGTATATTCTAAATTTTATTTGATATGCACAGATGATGCTCTTATAATGAAAACTTCAAAACATTATTTTTCACCATCGTACAGACAGAGTTTATCTTTTTTGAGGGTTTCTCAGGATCTGGAGCTTCTTTTTCTCATTCCTTTCTGCATATTATAGCCACTAAATTCATCTTTTAGTTGTTCTTTTTTGTAAATTTTATTTTTAAAAAATGTTTTTAATGTTTGTTTATTTTTGAAAGGAGAGAGAGAGACAGAGCGTGAGTGGGGGAGGGGCAGAGAGAGAGGGAGTCACAGAACCCGAAGCAGACTCCAGGCTCTGAGCTGTCAGCACAGAACCTGACACAGGGCTTGAACTCATGATCCATGAGATCATGACCTGAGTGAAGTCGGATGCCCAAGAGACTGAGCCACCCAGGCACCTCAGCTTTTAGTTGTTCTTAATAGGGATTTTACAAACAGCGCCGACAGATCATACATAGGTGCAAGACTTAAAGATACCAGCATAAAAAATGACAACCATGTCAAGTGGACAGTAAAACAGGATGTTATTTTGATGTGACTGCCTAGTCTCTCTCTCCCCACCCCCTTGCCTCTGTCGCACTGAAACCCAATCAAAAGGAATCACATCCCTCCAGCCTAGTTGACTGTAACAGGTCAGCTGAGGAGGAGAAGAGGAGAGGCAGTAATTAAGCAAGAGTTGATGATTTGGAAACAGTGAAAGATTTTACAATTTACCCCAAATTATTTTAATCTCTTTTAAAGCTGAGCTGTTTCTGCAGACATAAAAAAAAAGGTAACAAAAGACCATCTCCAATTCTACTCAAGACAGAGGTGCAGATCTTGGAGAAAAACTATAAAGGAAGTTAGATTTGCCCTTCTACAAGTCAAGTACCATTAAGGGCCTTTTTAATTTCCTTTACATTTTCCTTGTAAGCTCAAAGGGACGTTCAAGTTTCACTTTATGTTCAGAGGTGGCACGCCCTGTGCATGGCAGGAATCAGACTTTCACTCTTTCGTTTGCTTCTCCTTGAGAATGTGCCCTGGGTGGGGGGGGCTTAGACATCACAGGAAAGTATTTGGGAAGGTGGGTTTGGAGGGAGTCCTAGAGCCCTGCCGTGGGCAGGGGTAGTGAGGTCAAGTGGCGGGGAGAAGGGTTTGCATACTTTTGAACTTGTGCCAGGACTGCTTGATTTTCCCTTGGCTTTTGCCCTGAGAGGTTAGACGCTTTGTGTCAGTGATAATGCCGGTAAGTGTTTCACAACCAGGTCTCTGGGGGGAAGAGCCTTGATTTACAGCATTTGCTGATTTTTGCCGTGTCAGCACTCCCACCAGAGCTGACTTCCAGCCATCACTCTGCCACGACTGAATGCAGAGCTGGAGAGATGTACACACCTGGCTCCTCCAGCACGCCACTCGTTTAGCTCCGCTGGTCCAGAACGGTCAGGCCAAAGGGTCTGTTGCTTTGCAGCAAGGTTGCTGGGCCCTGTCGGTTGTTCTGGCTATGAAATCCAGCTCTATTCTGCTGCTGCTTTGATCTCCTTTGGTTGGACACAGTCTTACTCTGGGATCTTTTTTAGCTTGTCCGATTAACAATCTTTTCTCACCACATTTTATTGCTGTATCTCCCTTCCTGTATTTTATCTTTGTCATTTTATTGATTTTTCTCTTTACCACTTTTCAGTGCAGATGGAGAACACTGAACCTGGAATCCCCCTTTCTTTAAAAAAGTGGAGAGCTCATGCCATGGGAGGTGCTCACTTTGGCAGCACGTGTACTAAAATAGATACAACAAGGGGCACCTGGGTGGCTCAGTCCACTGAGCATCCAGCTCTTGATTTCAGCTCGGGTCACGGTCCCAGGGTCATGGGATCGAGCCCCGCGTCGGGCTCTGTGCTGAGCATGGAGCCTACTAAAGATTCTCTCTCTCTCTACCTGTGCCCCTCTCCCCCACTTGCTCTCTCTCTCTCTCTCTCTTTCCCTTAGACGGAAATAGATACAACAGAGAGAAGACTGGTATGGCCCCTGCACAAGGATGACATACAAATGTGTGAAGCAGTCTATATTGTTCCCAGGGACCATCTCTCTATATGGCGGTGCCGGATGACTCAGACACATGAGTAGGTAGCGGACGGCTTTTTTCTCTAACTCTGAGTTAACTTTCTCACTGCGGCCATCATGAGTCTGTCTGTTCAGCAGTTCTTGAACTGGCATGGGTAGAATATGCAGTGGGCTGGAAGTCAAAGTCTGACTCCACCACTAGCTTCCCGTGTGGTCTGCTACATGTCATGTAAACCTCTCAGGAACTCATTCTTCCTGAACTGATGCTCCAGCAACAAAAGGTTGCTCATTCCTGACTGCCATGGGCAAAATATAATCAAGTGAAAATGTTCTCAGTTGGATCTGTCACTTCCTCTCCAACCAGGCCTCTAAGCATCACTGCTTCCATCTTGTGTTGACTTGTATTCCGTCAGGAAACGGAAATCCCAAGCTCATTAGAAACTGCTTAATTTTTATAGGAAGGGTGCAGGAGGAAACCCATCTTTACCTGCACGGCCCAGATTGCTGTGCGAGCCTTGCTTTGTGTTCCCTTTCTCCCTCCATGCATGCCTAAACCTGCTATCCTTTTGTGAACAGAACTGCCCCCATCACCATCCTCGTCATCTTCTTTGTGTTACACCCCTGACCCCTGAGTATCTAGAAAATGAAACTGAAAATTAGAAAAAAAAAAAAAAAAAGAGATCCTCTCAATTCATTGAAAACAGTTCTGAGGGTCAAAATGACAATATAATTACTTCATTTTCACTACAAAAGTAGAACATGTTCTTTGCAGAATATTAGGAAATATGGTTAGCAAAATGAAATAAGCAAAGACCACTCATAGTTCTAACAACCAGATATAACCACTGTAAAACACAACCGGCATATAACTTTCTAGATATATACACAGATTTTGGGTTCACAAAATGAGTTAACACGGTACATTCTGTTTGGCAACCTTTGTCTTTCTATGTCCATAAACACATTTTCACTCTAACACTTTTAATGATAGTGGTGTGAGTATCCTCTGGGATTCATATACTTTATTTCACCTATCCCCTATAGCTGGGCATTTAGGTTGTTTCTCATATTTTGCATTCTTCTATACGCATTTTTACATATTTGCGTGATTGTTCTTTTGGTCTAAATTTCTTTGTTTTATTTTTTAAATGTTTTATATTTTTTTGAAAGAGAGTGAATGGGCGAAGGGCAGAGAGAGAGGGGGACAGAGGATCCAAATCAGGCTCTGTACTGACAGCAATAAGCCCGACGTGGGGCTCAAAATCATGAACTATGAGATCGCAACTTGAGCCAAAGTCTGATGCTCAACCAGCTGAGCCACTCAGGTGCCCCTAGGCTAAATTTCTGAAAGTTTAATCCTTTGATCAAAGAATCCCAAGTAGGAATGCAAACTGGTGCAGCCACTCTGGAAAACAGTATGGAGGTTCCTCAAAAAGTTAAAAATAGAACTACCTTACAATCCAGCAATTGCACTACTAGGTATATATCCAAGGGATACAGGTGTGCTGTTTCGAAGGGACACATGCACCCCCATGTTTATAGCAGCACTACTGACAATAGCCAAAGTATGGAAGGAGCCCAAATGTCTACTGATAGATGAATGGATGAAGACAATGTGGTATATATAAACAATGGAGTATTACTCGGCAATCAAAAAGGAAATCTTGCCGTTTGCAACAACGTGGATGGAACTGGAGGGTATTATGCTAAACGAAATAGGTCAGTCAGAAAAAGACAAATATCTTCAAATTCGACTTCACTCATATGAGGAATTTAACATACAAAATTCAAATATGACTTCACTCATATGAGGAATTTAACATACAAAACAGATGAACATAAGGGGGAGGGGAAGCAAAAAGAATATAAAAACAGGGAGGGGAACAAAACATAAGAGACTTAAATATGGAAAACAAACAGGGTTGCTGGAGAGGTTGTGGGTGGGGGGTGGGCTAAATGGGTCAGGGGCATTAAGGAATCTACTCCTGAAATCATTGTTGCACTATATGTTAACTAACTTGGATGTAAATTAGAAAAGGAAAGGAAAGAAAAGGAAAGGAAAGAAAAGGAAAGAAAAGAAAGTAAGTTTGGACATAATTCACTTTGAGTTATCATGCTATGCAGAGAAAATATTACCCAACTAAAAAGAAGAAATTTTAGTAAAGTTAAAGACATTATAACCTAATGAAATTTTCTCAACTTAAGAAAATTTCTGACAAGATTTATTATATTTGAAATAGTCTGTCTCTTTGACTCTAATGTCCCACCAACACACAAAAACATGATAAATTTAACTGTAAATAACATTAAAAAAAAAAAAAAAAGAGTCCCGGAGATTTTTTTCTATTTTTGATTGGGTTGTCAAATTGAAGCGATAGATTTAGAGGCTTGGAGAAGTGTAGTGGGCTGCTTTTGGAAGCGGTTTAACTGAAGTGACAAAAATATTATTATAGAGAGTAGAAACAATGAAACGACTTGTACTTAAAATTATACCTGCCCAGAGGTGGGGAAAAGGAGGCATGTCCTCAACCCAGAAATGGATTTCCTTGAAAGATGGAAAAGTACTAAATTAGGAGCCTAGAGGGGCGCCTTGGGGGTTGAGCAACCAGCTTCAGCTCAGGTCAGGTTCTCGAGGTTTGTGAGGTTTGTGAGTTCCAGACCCTGGTGGGCACTGTGCTGACAGCTCAGAGCCTGGAGCCTGCTTCGGATTCTGTGTCTCCCTCTCTCTCTCTCTGCCCCTCCCCCGCTCACGCTCTGTCTCTCTGTCTCTCTCTCTCTCCCTCTCTCTCAAAAATGAATAAACATTTTTTTTTTTTTTTTTTTTTTTCTAATTAGGAGCCTAGGAAGGTGGTGTACTGGGATGTGCTGTCAGGGATCTTGGAAGTTTGACCTTTGGGACCAAACTCAGCTGTCTCCCGAGAGATAAATGATACTGGCTTCTCTGTTCATACTGGGAACGTGCATCTGCATTAGTCAGCTCCTGCTGCAGCCCCAGTGTGTTTCAGACAAGCCCCAACGCGGTGGCTTGGAACAGTCAACGTTTATTTCTCACTCACGGTCTGCAGGTCAGCGGCAGCAGCTCCTCCTTGGGCTGAGCTTCGGGTTCAGGATTTAGGTCGCTACCAGTGACTTCTTGCGGGACCCACGCTGAAGGACCGCTGGCTCCCAGAACGTGATCTAAAGCGGCTTCTGGGGCTCAGAAGTGTCACGTGGACTTCTGTCCACATCCCATTGGCCAAAGCAAGTCACATGGCCAAGCCCACGGTGGGAACCCGGGAATGGAGGGGAAGTAGACTCTGTCCCACAGGGAAGGGGAGCCTAGAGGGAAATATTTGCTGAACGGTATTTAATCAATCACAGCAGCTCTTCAAGGTATTGCATATTTAATGAGGTAATAAGGTATTGCTTGAGCTAGTTTTTCCTGAAAGTGTTCGCGAGCTGAAAAAGGAAAGAATGGACAATGAGAAGGTGGAAAGCAACAAAATGAGCAACTTGCTGTATAATTCCCTAGGAGGAAATCTCACACAAGCTCCTGGCCACCTCTAAGTATTACTACCAAAAAAAAAGGGGGGGTGGGGGTGGGGCTAGGTGGCTCAGTCCTTAACCTTCAGACTCTTGGCTGTGGCTTAGGTCATGATCTCGCAGTTTGTGAGTTGGAGCCCTGTGACAGGCTATGAGCTGTCAGTGCAGAGCCTGCTTGGGATTCTCTTTCTCCTTCTCTCTCTGCCCCTCCCACCCCAAATAAATAAACTTAAAAAAAAAAAAAGCGGGGGAGTTAAAAGTATCACTTAAGAGCAGGGTGGATCCTTATTTTGAGCGGCTTGTATATATGATTTAGGGCCTTTAAGAAAAGAAATGCCAAATTACAAATATAAACTCAAATTTAAAAGTGTTTATTTAAAATGAGAAAATAAACCACAAAGCATATGTTTTGAAAAAATTGATAATTAACAAAAAATATTCCCCCCCCAAAAAAAGATATTTTAATTAACTAACTACTGATACACCTCTATATGTCTTTCTACATTATTTGGGATGCAAAAATTTTGATAATACCTTCATTTGACAACAGTTTTGTTACATCCCTTCTACATAGAGAATTGATAAAGGTAGTCATTCCTCTGACATGATAGCTTCTGACTCTATAATTCAAAGTGTTTCTCCTCCACAAGTCACACTTCCAGCACTGGACACCCTGGGGTATCTTCATAGTGTGACATTACCACTGGTTCTAAAGCTTCATGTTAGCTGAGTTCACACATTGGTCAGGAAGAGCATAACTGGAAATACCCAAAATGTCTACCAACCGAGGAATGGATGAACAAAATGGAGTATTATGTAGCCATAAAAATGAATAAAGAACTGACTGATGCTATAACAGGAGTGAACCTTGAAAACATTGTGTGAAGTGAAAAAAACCAGACACACAAAGGGTCACATATCGTATTATTTCTTTTATAGAAAATGTCCAGAATCAGCAAATTCGGAGAGACAGGAATTGATTAAGAGGGGATTAAGAGATCAGGAGTTGGCTGGCCGTGGGGGAAGGAAAGAATGGAGAGTAACTAATGGGGTTTCTTTGGGAAGGCAGGGTGTGAAAAGGTTCTAGAATAAAATAGTTGTGATAGTTGCAGAGCCTTGTGAATACTCTAAAATAACTGAATTATATGCTTTAAGATTCGTTTTTATGGTATATGAGTTATATCTCAATTAAAAAAAAAGAGAGAGCATTCCCAAAAGCCATTGCTACATTCAAACAGCTGGCAATAACTATGCCCAGAAGTGCCTGCAAACTATGTAAATACATCACACTGAACGAAATTCACTGTATCTTTGCTTTGACATCCCTTTAGTCAGATCCCAAAATACCCTTAGCTGCTTACCACGTGATATGAAAGGATGGTGATGGAGGGAAGTCAGGGTGGAAGGAGATACTGGTTTCACTTCTGCAAATTTTACAAAAGCATATGACCAAGTGAACACATTGTGAAGGCCCTGAAAGGGGTCCCTGTGAGAGCCCTGAAGTTCAAGGACCACACTTAATCCTCTCTTGGCTAGTCCCCCTCCCCTCCCCCACATCCTACTCCCACCCTTTGCAGACCACGCTCATTTAAATTTTAGAAAATGGTCATGTGGTCCTGAATCTTTTTATACAGTTTCTTGAAAGGAAACAAAGCAGATTTCTTAACTAAGTTATTAAATCCTGTTTCTGTTTCCATTGTACCTGAATAGACTAAAACACTTCTCCCCCTAAACAAATAAACAAACAAAAACCTTTTTTTCTTTATTCAGGACTTTGCAATTTGTTCCCTTCTCCATGAAATAGAGACGACCCTCCAATTGGAATCTCTCTCAACAGGATCAGCCCCTTCTCAGAGGATCAAAGCCAAAATTTCATTTCAACACCAAAGCCTAACCAGAACTCCAGAGCCCTAAGAATTCTCCCTGCACTGATGACTCAGCCCCTCAGGCTGCCCCTCCCCCTCATGGAATCCTCTCCCTCCAGCTGTAGCCCTAATTTTGTCCTGCACCTGACTGGCTCCTTCCCAAGCTTCTCTCCTGCTCAGCTGGATTGGATTCAAATGTCCATAAATTCCCCAGCTGCCTGGAACCAAAGTGTTTGTCATCCCAGAGGAGGCAGCTCCACCAGATCCAGGCACTTGATATTCACTCAGTTGGAGAGTATGTAATTCTCAAACTCTGAAAGGCAAATAGGGATATTTATCTAACATTGTGTGTGTTTCAGACTTTGAGTGGCCCATTTCCCAATAACCAAAAAATACTCTTTTGGATACAAACTTCTAACTTCCCATTCAGGTATTTATAAGAAATCAGCTTTAAGAAAATAAATTGTTCCTGCTTTCTAACCAAATTTTCATGTCCCCTTCTCATTTCTACAGAGATGGGCGAATTAACACAAATCCCAGTGACTGTCAAAGGTTGGGTGGTTTAGTCAGAACCAAGATTTTCATTTCAAAATGGTGGACCAAGTATAAGTTGCAGTTTCTTCCAAATTCCTAGAATTTGGAAATTCTAGAAATAATTGTGCTTAAAAACGAGATAAGATGGGGCACCTGGGTGGCTCACTCGGTTGAGCGTCCAACTCTTGATTTCGGCTCAGGTCGTGATCTCACAATGCTTCATGTGTTCGAGCCCTACGTAGGGCTCTGTGCTAACAGTGCTGAGTCTGCTTAGGATTCTCTCTCTCTCTCTCTCTCTCTCTCTCTCTCTCTCCCTCTCTCTGCCCCTTCCCCACTTGCACATGCTCTCTCTCTTAAAATAGATATAAATAAACTTAAAAAAAAAAAAACCTAGAGAAGACTTTGGTCATAAACAAAGAATAAAAATGGAGGGGCACCTGGCTGGCTTAGTTGGTGGAACATGCAACTCTTGATCTCAGGGTTGTAAGTTTGAGCCCCACATTGGGTGCAGAGATTACATAAAAATAAAATCTTAAAAAAAATAAAAGAATAAAAATTTAGAAGATTGGATTGAAAGGGAAATATATAGTCCAGACTCATCTGAGACTCCCGAGAAAAGTTGAAGCACACTAAGCGGGGAGGCTGGGGAGGGTAGGGGGCGGGGTGGGTGTATACAATTGGAGGCTGCATAAACTTGCAGCAGAAGGGAGTCCAGAGCAACAGACAGGGTACACAGATGTCACAGCAACAGCAGCCAGGCAGCAATGACAGTGTGTCTGCCTCCAGGCTCCATCAGATCACAGACAGGGCAGCAGGTGGCTGATGACCTTAATGGGAAATGGTGAGTACCAGCATCCACCAGACAAACCAGTAACGTGCCCTGCCAGGTGACACATCCTGTCCTTCCTCTTCCTGAAAGCAGGCCAGAATGCAGGCAAGTCACAAGGACAACCCTTGGTTCTTTCCCAGGAAGACCATACACACAGATGTGACAGAGAATCTAAGTGGGAATCTCAGCCATAGAGATGAGCCCACAACCAAGAAATAGGAAGTATTCAAGCAAACCAACCTTCATGAAGGAGACAGTGAACGAAAGGAGTGCAAGAACATGTATGGTGAAACAAAGTTAATGGCATGATGGAAATGGCACTTACAGACTAGGACCGGGTTTCCTCATTCTCAGGCCACCAACCAATCTTTCCCCTTCTTCGCATCACCATCCATTCCTAGACCAGTACTCCCTATACAGTAGGAACATTTTTGAGATGTTTCTTTATTTCCCCAAATAAAAGCTATTTTGGGGGGAAAAGACACATTAGAATGAGGAAGGTCCATGCAGATAGATAACTACTTCATTTCCTCATTTCCTATTTTGAAGAAGTGCCTCCCCATCCACCCTGAAATGTCTGTAATGCTCTCCCCCCACCCCCACCCATCCATTCATAGGCAAGGTCAGAAAGAACTAAACCATGTCATTTGCAGCAATGTGGATGGAACTGGAAGGTATTATGCTGAGTGAAATAAGTCAGTCAGAGAATGACAGATATCATGTGTTTTCACTCATATGTGGATCTTGAAAAACTTAACAGAGGACCATGGGGGAAAGGAAGGGGAAAAAACAGTTACAAACAGGGAGGCAGGGAGGCAAACCATGGGAGACTCTTGGATACAGAGAACAAACTGAGGGTGGATGGGGGCGGGAGAGAGGGGACAATGGGTGATGGGCACAGAAGAGGGCACTTGTTCAGATGAGCACTGGGTGTTGTATGTAAGTGACGAACCACAGGAATATACCCCCAAACCAAGAGCACACTTTACATACTGTACATTAGCCAATTTGACAATAAGTTATATTAAAATTTTTTTAACATTTATTTATTTTTGAGAGATACAGAGACAGAGTGAGAGCGGGGGAAGGGCAGAGAGAGAGGGAGACACAGAATCCGAAGCAGGCTCCAGGCTCTGAGCTGTCAACACAGAGCCCAACGCGGGGCTTGAACTCATGAACTGTGAGATCATGACCTGAACTGAAGTCGGATGCTTAACCGACTGAGCCACCCAGGCGCCCCATGACAACAAATTGTATTAAAAAATATAATCAATAAATAAAATGACTGTACAGCTTTGTAATTCCTTGTGCTGTCTAGGGCCCCATTGCTTCCATCCTCCCATGCGTTCTCTGCACTTTAGCCAGATGGGACTTTCTAAAATGCAGAGTCTGAGTACATCATTCTGGATGCTGCAGAACTTTTCAAGGTCTTCTCTTAGGTTTTTATATTGAGTTCACTTTCCTTAAATTAGCCTACAATACCCTGTAGGATCTGGTTTCTCCCTTTTTTGTCCAGTCTTATCTCTGGATGCTTCACAACCACTCTGTCTGATCTCCTTTCTTCTATGACTCACCCTCAGCAAACTTCTTTCACTTGTTCCTCTCTTCTCCAAGTTGTTTTGTCCGCTTGAAACAGTCTTTCCTTCCCTTTTCACAAGGCCAATGCCTATTTACCCTTCAACTTGCAGCTCTGGGAAGACTTCCTGGGCCTCCAGAGTCAGTGTGCCTCTTCTGTGTTCCTGTGACACTATGTACCTCATTCTGCATTTATCTCTCTGGACCATGTGTTTTCTTGACTGTACCTCCTCTACCATATAAGTCCCAGAGGGTAAAGATTTCTTTGTGCTCTGTTTTATTCACACATGAAGCATGGGAAGCCACAATGGCAACCTTTTGAATGGATGAACTGTCTGATGCCTTTATCCGTGTTTTTGCAGTACACTTGGAACAAATTTAGAGCTCAAGAGAAATAGGGCCATTTTCCTCTTTGACAGAACGGATTTTCAGGCTGTTCTCAGATCTACCTTGACTTATAGATCATCTATTTACTCGACAACTTAATTCAACAAATGCCATGGAGGATCAGGAACATCCCATATGCTGGGTACAGCAACAAACAGAACAGACACAAATCTCATGGAATCTAATTTTTTTGGGAAATTACATGACCACCAGCCTCCTCTTCTCCACCAATCCTCCCCATGACCAGTTGGACATTCTGCTGGCATCCTCCCCAACTCTTGATGAGTTCTGCTTGTATAAGACACCATGTTTCAGAACTATACTTCCAGCTTCCATTTCATTTTTATTTTTAAACTTTCTATAATGGAAGATTTCAAACATATACAATAGTACAGAGACTCGGTTGATGAACCCCTGTATATCTAACATGTCAACTTATGTCCGGATCATCTCATTTATATACTTTTTAATTGCCCACTGGATTATATTAAAGCAAATCCAAGAATCTAGTCATTTCATCCATAAATCCCTTCTGAAGGACGAGGGTTTCATAGGGACTTGGAGAATGGATAGGTCACAGATGGGTGGAAAGGAAGCAGCATGGTAACTGAAATGAGAATGGGAGAATAAGGAAGGGTCTGGGCAGGAAATGAACACCATATACACCATCAGGAGGAAACTCTTCTGGATAGTGAGAAGGTTGGGCAGATCAGGTAGAAATGATTGTAAAAAGTTTCAAATGCCAGCATGAGGATGTGTGTTCCTACAGAGAAGGTTAGGTACTGACACATTTTAAGTATGATATGAGCCAAGCAGTGTGTGAGACAGAATCATCTGGGTTGGAAGTGCACCCAGGGGACCCAAGGGAAAAAATGAATAGAGGGAAGAAGGGCATAGAGGAGTCATCATTAAAATTCAGCACAAGGGCCCAGACCACCATGATGTTGGTAGAATTGGAGAGGAGGGATGGGCTAGGACGCATTTCAAAGGCTGAAAAAACAAAATGTGTTCCTTTTCTCAATAGAGTCGTTAAGGAGAGAATAAGAGATGGGTATGAGCCTCCAAGTCTGGGCAGCTTGGAGACTGGAAGTGTCAGTCACAAAGTCAAACGGGAGGGAGGATGTCTTTGGGAGATTATAAATTTTATTTTGGACTTAATAATGGGATATCCAAATACAAACATCGGTTAGTCTATTGGAAATGCAAGATTGGAACTTGGGCGATAGTGATCTAAAAGGCTTCAGTTTACCCACCTACAGTTGATAGTTGAGGTCAGGAGTCTTTATTAGTTTTATGCTCAAAGAATGGAAAGGGCAACAGGGAGAGGAAGAAAAGGAGGGAAAGAGAGAGCAGGGGAAGTTGAGGAGAGGAAAAGAAAGGAAAGGACAGAAAAAGGAGAGCAGAATTGAAGAGAGGACAGGAGAGAGGGAAAAAGGAGCAAGTCAGAGAAACAAGAAGAGTCATGGCACTGAAAGGAAAAAAGGTAAAAGCACCAGGATAGTAAAATAACGTCAGAAGTTACAGGAGCGCCTTTCTTAAAAGAGAATTTGGGTCATGAGTGGGACTCTGTCAGTAGGGAAAGCCCAGTGAATATGCATGATGTCATATGCTGTACATTCACAACACACACAAGGCCATATTCAATGTGTTGACCTTAAGGGCAGAGCACAAGGTTCATTTTGTTCCCCCCTCTGCACCCCTCCCTCCCCCAGCATTTGCCTCAGAAAAGAAGAAGTCTGTACTGGGAGAGTCCTCATTCTTCAGCTGGTCTAGTTGTTAGCTGTGCTGTGAAAAAGGCTGGTTTTCAGAAATTGACAAATTCATTTCTGCTTAAAGTCACCGTAGTGAGTCCATGGTGGGTATTAGGCTTGGGAGACAAATGCCCGCCAAATTTAGTGTCAGAGAAGAAGTGACAAAGTCAGGAATCACCATTGGAGAGAAAGCAACCTGGCTTAGGAGGAATGAGTTGTGCCCCGAACTGTACTACAATCCAAAGAGGATTTACTTATGCAGTTTGGGTGCCTCCTTTAGTGACTGAAGGAAAAATAAATCAAACTTACAACCATGGAAGACAAACTGAAGTCTTAGAAATTATATTAACCATGGGAAATTACATCACAGCATGCATTAGGTGGCATTACAAATACAAATAGAAGGGAGAGAGTGTTAGAAAAAAAAGAGTCAGAAAAAAAATGGAATTTGTGTGTTACCAGAATCCTATGGAAGAGAAGATGGTTGAGATCTAGAAAACTGGTAGTGACAACATAGAGAGAAATGGAGTGAGACAGAGGAGGTGGTTAGTTTATCAGATTATGTTGTTCATTTAAATTTTCTTTTGGAAATATCCAGTTTCCTTTATTTTTCCCCATGTTCTATGTTAACCAAGATTTACTTTTCCTATTGTTTTTAAAACTATGGTTAGAGATAACTTCAATTTCAACTATTCACCAAGAATTTATCTTTTCCTTTATTTAAAAAAAATTTTTTTAATGTTTACTTATTTTTGAGAGAGAGAGAAAAAAAGACAGCACGAGTGGGGAAGGGAGGGAGACACAGAATCTGAAGCAGGCTCCAGGCCCTGAGCTGTCAGCACAGAGCCTGACGCAGGTCCCAAACTCATGAACCACGAGATGATGACCTGAGGGGAAGTCAGACATTTAACTGACTGAGCCACCCAGGTGGCCCTCTTTTCCTTTATTTTTAAAAACCTTTAATGATAGAAAATTTTGAGCTCAGAAGTAGAGAGAACAGTATAATGAACTCACATGTACCTATTACCAAGTTTCATCAATTTTTTAACTCATCTGGAAATAGTTCAATACATATCTACATTTTGCTGATCAAAAGGCTTAAAAATGACACTTACACCATTATGATAATACAACTAAAATAATTCCTTTATGTCATTGAATATTAAACCTATAGTCAAATCTCCCTCATTATCTTAAAGATGTGTTTTATAGTGAGTTTGTTCAAAGAAGGATCCAAAGAAGATCCCTACTTTGGATCTGGTTATTATATCTCCTAAGTATCTTTTATCCTCTAAAAATCCATACTTCTATTTTTTTGTGTCATTATTTTGTGGAGAAACTAGCTCATCCGACTTACAGAATATCTTATTCAGGATTTTGGCATTTTAGCGATCTTGTTTAAATTGTTCTTTTCTTCCTCTTGTTTTCTGCAAACTGACAGCTAAGCCTACTGAGTTGATAAGATTCAGGTTTGACTTTTTTTAGGCAAAAATACTTCCTAAGTGGTGGTATGTTTTTCCTATAATTGGACATCATTATATAGTCCAGTTGTTTTACGTTTTTATTGTTGTTGTTGTTTGTTTATTTTGAGAGAGAGCGCAAGCGGGGCAGAGGCAGAGAGAGAGGGAGAGAGAGAAAACTAAGAAGGCTCTGCTCTATCAGCGAGGAGCCCCACTCGGATCCAATCCCACGAACCATGAGATCATGACCTGAGCCGAAGTCGGACGCTTAACCGACCAAGCCACCCAGGCGCCCCCTAGTTGTTTTACTTTTAATGATACCAAGGGAATCAGTGGATTCAGATGATACTTCCATTATGAAGTTCTTCACTGACTTTTAACCTAATTGTTTTACAAAACACTGATGATCGTTGCCTAGATCATTGGGGGTGCAAAATGATGATTTTCTAATTGTCATTTTTTCTGCATTACAGGTTGGAATTATTCTGTAAAGACCTTTTCCTCATCAACAATTCGGTTACCCCGAAATACAGTACATACAAGAAAGGCAGGATAAATCTTTCATGTTTTCCTTTTCGATACAATTTTGAGTAATGACATGGTGTCACAGCAAGCTCCAAAGATGGCCAATGAAACATTTTTGAAAACCGTTATAAACTCAGGAATTTTATGCATTCGATTCTTTTTCATGCTCAAATTGCCCCATCTTTGGTAAATGGGAGCCTCAACGGTGACTTTTGTGTCCTTTCGATGTGATTCCATTTGTTTCGAAAGGCTTATTGCTTCTTTGACATAAAATGATGTCCCAGACTCACTTGTTATCTTCCTTCCCTAGACTTGGAATCGGGCATTTTTCTAGTTCTAGAAACCATTTTCTGGTTTCTCTTAGTGGGAATGGTAGAGACCAGAATCTGAATGTGTGCAAATTACTACTGAACTATCATTGCTTCTAGGCCTTTTCAAGGGATAGAGAGCAATAAAATATGTATTTTTTATTTATTTTAAGAAAAAAAAAGTTCATACTGCTATTTTCTATTCAGATGGAAGATTATAGGACTTTTACTTAATTTCTTTGATTTTATACTCTTATTTTAGTAATATTACTATTGTTAGTAATACTGATGTTTTGGCATCTCTTATTTTGAATCAAGAGCCAGGATTTACCAGATATTTAAGAAAATCTTCATAGTGAAAACAAAACAATAAAAGGAATAAAAGAAAACATTAATGCAAGAAGGAATTACAATCAGTATCCTCAGAGACTTCAGAGACAATATTGCTTCCATGAAATTATTGCAAAAAAATCTTAATCTATGTTAAATGTGTTGTAAACTAAAGCTAATGAGTGCTGAGAAACTTGGTTTCTCAAAGGAGAAATAAGATACAAATATAAACTCGAGTAAGTTATGTAAAAACTTTGCAACCATGAATTAAACTTGGAAATATTAATAGGACTCAATTTTTCTCATTTTCAACAATAAGTATTTTCTCACTGTTTGCTTTGAAAAATCCACAAAACAATGACAATTCAGTGGCAAAGAATATCCCTCATGCCCAGATGGTAGTCTCTAAATAACATTTCCTAATGAAAAGGAAGTAGGGATCCTGGGAAAAATACCACAAGGATGCAATAAGCCAAATCTAGGATGTGGGAAATTCTATAGGAACTTATGACCCAATTTCTCCTACAAATAAATGGCATTAAAAAAAGGAGAGAGGAACCAATATGTGTTATGTGTGGATATCGTTTGGATTCTGTGGTATAATAAGAAATATGTTTGGGGGCGCCTGGGTGGCTCAGTCGGTTGAACGTCCGACTTCAGCTCAGGTCACGATCTCGCGGTCTGTGAGTTCGAGCCCGGCGTCAGGCTCTGGGCTGATGGCTCAGAGCCTGGAGCCTGCTTCTGATTCTGTGTCTCCCTCTCTCTCTGCCCTCCCCGTTCATGCTCTGTCTCTCTCTGTCTCAAAAATAAATAAATGTTAAAAAAAAAAAAAAAAGAAATATGTTTGGTCTTTGTGATTCTATGGTATTAAAAAAATTACTAATTTGGGGGTGCCTGGGTAGCTCAGTCAGTTAAACGTCTGACTCCCGGTTTCAGCTCAAGTCAAGATCTCATGGGTTCGTGGGATTGAGCCCTGAGTCAGGCTCCATGCTGAGACCACAGAGCCTGCTTAGGATTTTCTCTCTCCCTCTCTCTATGCTCCTCCCCCCTCCTGAAAATAAATAAATAAACTTTAAATAAAACACTAATTTTGGGGCATCTCAGTGGCTCAGTTGGTTAAGCATTTGACTCTTGATTTCAGCTCAGGTCATGATCTCACAGTTCATGAGTTTAAGCCCTGCATCAGGCTCTGTGCTGACAGTGAGGAACCTGCTTGGAATTCTCTTTCTCCCTCTCTCTCTCTGCCCCTACCCCACTCATGCTCTCTCTCAAAATAAATTAATTAATTAAAAAAAATTTTTAAATACTAATTTTATTACATATGCTATATGATAGTAGTATTGTTATGTTATAAAAAGAGACCTGGGGGGGGCGCCTGGGTGGCTCAGTCGGTAAAGCAGCCGACTTCGGCTCAGGTCATGATCTCGCGGTCCGTGAGTTTGAGCCCCGCGTAGGGCTCTGTGCTGACAGCTCAGGGCCTGGAGTCTGTTTCGGATTCTGTGTCTCCCTCTCTCTGACCCTCCCCCGTTCATGCTCTGTCTCTCTCTGTCTCAAAAATAAATAAACGTTAAAAAAAAAAAAAAAAGAGAGACCTGGGGCTCCTGGGTTTCTTAGACAGTTGAGCATCTGACTCTTGATTTTGGCTCCGATCATTATCCCAGGGTCTGGATCTATGTTGAGCGCAGACCCTGCTTAAGATTCTCTCTCTCTCTCTCTCTCTCTCTCTCATTCCCTCTCCCTCTGCCCCTCTCCTCCCATGCCCTGTTGTGTGCTTTCTCTCTCTCTCTCTCTCAAAAAAAAAAAGAGAGAAAGAAAGAAAGAAAGAAAGAAAGAAAGAAAGAAAGAAAGGAAGGAAAGAGTCCTTATCTGGGGCACCTGGCTGGCTCAGTCAGTAGAACATGGGACTCTTAATCTGGGGGTTGTGAGTTCAAGCCCCATGTTGCACATAAGAGTTTATAAAAAAAAAAAAAAAAAAAAAAAGTCCTTATCTGTTAGCAACACATTCTGAAGTTTTTATAATTGAAATGTAGGGATTGCTTTAAAACTGCATACTCTAGGTTAAAAAAGTAGAAGAGACATAAGTAAAATAAATTTGGTAAAATATTGATAAATATTGAAGCTGGGTTCAATATATTATCCCCTCTGTTATTTTGTGTGTTTGAAAATGACATTAATAGAAAAGGTTTAAAAAAAAGATATTATTGGGGGCGCCTGGGTGGCTCAGTAAGTTAAGTGTCTGACTTCGGCTCAGGTCACAATCTCATGGTGGGTGAGTTTGAGCCCCGCATGGGTCTGTGTGCTGACAGCTCAGAGCCTGGAGCCTGCTTCGGATTCTGTGACTCCTTCTCTCTCTGCCCCTTCCCCACTTGTGTTCTGTCTCTCTCTCTCTGTCTCTCTCAAAAAAAAAAAAAAAAATTAAAAAAAGATATTATTTGGAAACACTAAAGAATACTGAAATAAATGGAGAAATATAAGGATACTTTAAAAGTAATTAACTAATTTAATTAATTAACGAAACACAAGAAGCAAGAGTAAATCCAGCCCAAATCCCATGCCTCAAGATCCAGCTAGGAGCAGAGTGTGTCTGAAATTCTTCCAAAATCCCAGTTCAGGGCCTGGACTCAGCCCCAGATGCCCCTTGACCCTTGGGCCTCCCCTGCCTAGGACAGTAATTTGTGTTCCCCGCCTGCCGGTTGGAGACCCTTTGTGTAGCAGGCTCCACGTGGAGTCTCATAATTCACAGAGCCCTCCTGGACACGCGTGAATAGTTGGTCACATTCTCCACATTTTTATGCAGATGACATTGCACAGGGTGGGAATTGGGGGCTGGGGCAGCTGATTAGGAAATCACCAGAGGCAGCTCAAGAAAAAAATAAAACAAACAAAAAAAAACATCCCTAAGAGACACCACAGGAAACCAGCATAAACTCACAATGCCTTGGGGTTTGCTCCTTCTGCACTGGGTTGTGAGCCTCAGGCCTGCGGCCGTGTCCTTTTCTCCAGCTCCTATCTCCCCCAGCCAGCTGCTATTTCCCCCTTACTCCCTTTCCTCCCACCCAAGGCACAGGAGGAAACTCTCATTCCATTTAGAGAACTCCTAGTGCTTCCTGCGGCCAGTGATGATTCATTTTTATTCCCCTGAATCTTCCCCATGGCAGAGTATTGTTTTCCATATCCTTCCCACCCCCCACCCCCTCCAGGAAAGAACAAAAGGCAACAGTAGGTCTTCTGGCTGGAGTCTATGCTAGATAGACCATGACATCCCATACCTGGCTTGGGCCGAGGGTTCTTCCAGCTCCCTTAGATTTCACAGAGCATTTTGAGATTAAACTCTCAACAGTGGGATACATTTGCTTCCCGTCTGAGACTCTGTATTATATGATTCATCTGTTCCCTAATATTTCCAGTCACAGTCATGAAATCTGGCCTCTACCCCTGCTGCAAACCCTTGTGTTTATAAGAAGTAACCTAAGTAACCTACCACATTTTCAGAGTTGAAATCGTGCTTCCTGCCCCATGAGTTTGTAAACTCAGCAAGACAAACTGTTGCCGATCAACCATGCTTGAACAGTTGGTACAGTTGCAATAAGTGCTAAATAAGGCAGGTGTGAATGAGAACTTGATCATCACACTTCTACCCCAAACTATGGCCCAAAACGGGACCTTCAATTGTATTTTATTTCAGCTTTGTGATCTCAAATGGAGCCACCTTCATTTTAGCAAAATTGAAGGATTAAAAAGGGACCCAAGTCATCCAGAATTCGATTTGCAGCAGAGGGCAAGTAAGATTCTCAGAATCACAGACAGCGCGTGGTAGACCGATGTCAGCCGGCTTCTACCCTTTCTTTTCACAGATGAGGAAACAAGTCCAGAGAGAGTCATATTTTGCCTAAGAGAAGGAAGTTGAAACCAGGTTCAAAACCAAGGTTACCACAAAAGACTCAAAATCCATTCCCGCACTCATGTCGGCTTCTCAAGTGTCCTCCTTACTGGTGTTCGCCTCCTTGCTGGTCTCTTCTCGTCACTTCTACCTGTCCTCCGTACTACTACTTGCCACAGCCACCTTCTCGATGGCTCGTTTCTGATCATGTCTCTCCTGGCCCGGAACTATTCCATCGTTCTTGACTGTTCCCGCTGACATCAGGGGCATCTCACATTGCAAATGTGTGCCTTTTTCAGACCACATGGAAAAGGAGCTGATCCTCAAGCAAATTCGGGACTTACCTGCATCTATTCCCATGCAGTTGTCTCTGCCCAGAAGATTCTTCCTCTTTATCTTTACCAGGCAAGATCCTCTTAACCTTTAGAGGGTCAGTTCAGATATGAAACATCAAAAACCACAGGTGGGGTGCCAGGCTGGCTCCATCCGAAGAAAATGCAACCCTTGATCTTGGGGTTGTGAGTTTGAGCCCCACCTTGGGTGCAGAGATTACTAAAAAGATAAAAAAGAAACAAACATATACAAAAAGAAAAAAAAAGCCCCGAGCAAATCTGAGAAGCTGTTGAAATACCTCCCCTCTTTCCAGCTTCTTATCTGGGTGAGGCTGGATTTTTTTTCACAGGCTTCAGCATAAACAATAGAGCACAAACAGACTGAATATAAAAGCACATATGTGAGACTCTGATCATCGCTAACCACTAACTCTACTATGTTTTGAATAGACATTCAAGGAATTGGATATCTTCATTTGTTCCCTGTCATTTAATTAGTACAGATAAACATGGCTTCCTTCTTTGTCTAGAAACTTTTTTCTTTGGAAAACAAAAGATCTTGATCAAGATCATTTTACTTGGCTGTCTGGACTTTGCTAACAGCAGTATGATTATATCACCTTACACTGTAAATATTTTGTAGTTTATAAATGCCATACCGTCCACTCAAATACCCTAAGGAAAATGAGGTCAAGATGGGATTTACCCTCAGTCATATAGTGAATAGCAGAAGCCTAACTAAATCCTGGCTTTATGATTCAAGGTTGTTTGCTGCCCCGTTACTCTTCTTACTCTGGAAAGTAGTTTTCCACAGGCAATTTGTTAGAGGAGGGAGGGGAGAAATGAAAGAGACCAGTCAACTCTGCATTTGAGAAAGACTGAATGTTTCATGGATAGACAGGACTAAAGAGAGTGGGATTATTGGGTGTGGTGGGTATTGGGTCCAAACTACATGCAAACAATTCAGATTCTTTATTCAAGTTACACAGAATTGTGGGAATAGGGAGAAAATCCTATTTGCTTCATAATCAAAGACAGTGTTCCTTCTAGTTGAACCCTCAAGAGGGCACTACCTTTAAAAAAAATTTTTTTTAATGTTTACTTATTTTTGACAGACAGAGAGACAGAGGATGAGTGGGGGAGGGGCAGAGAGAGAAGGAGACACAGAATCCAAAGCAGGCTCCAGGCTCTGAGCTGTCCGCACAGAGCATGCATGATGCAGGGCTTGAACTCACAGACAGCGAGATCATGACCTGAGCTGAAGTCAGATGTTCAACCGGCTAGCCACCCAGGCACCCCTCGAGGGCACTACCTTTTAATCTCTGCCAAAACATGAGAAGTAGCCTGATACTGGTCATGGGGTACTGGGTTTCCTTTTATCTTTTATTTTTATACTTTAAACACTTTTAATTCTTGGGGTGCCTGTGTGACTTGGTTAAGCGTTCAACTCTTGATTTCAGCTCAGGTCATGATCTCATGGTTCGTGAGTTTGGCTTGGGGGTCTGCGTTAACAGCACAGAGTCTGCTTGGGATTCTCTCTCTCCTTCTCTCTCTGCTCCTCCTCCGCTTGTGTGCATGCTCTCTCATGCTTTGTGCACTCCCTCTCTCTCTGTCTCTCAAAATAAATAAATAAACATTAAAAAATTTTTTTTATTCTTAAATGATCTCTATACCCAACATAGGGCTCAAACTCACAACCCTAAAATCAACAGTCTCATGCTCTACCAACTCAGCTAGCCAGGCACCCCTGGGCTTCTTTTTAAATTGTTGTGTCTTAAAAAAATAAACATTAAAATTTTTTTAAAAAGTGGGGGGCACCTGGATGGCTCAGTTGGTTAAGTGTCCGACTTCGGTTCTGGTCATGATCTCACAGTTCGTGAGATCTGAGAGCTCAGAGCCTGAAACTGGCTTCAGATTCTTTGTCTCCCTCTCTCACTGCTGCTCCCCCTCTTGTACTCTCTCTCTCTCTCTCTCTCAAAAATAAATAAAACATTTAAAAAATTAAAAAAAAAATTGCTGTGTCTTCACTCTATCCATTTGTTATAGCTTTGTTTCAAGTATAAACAGACAAACAGTAAAATCAAGGGAGGGGGAAGTTATGTAAACAGTCAGAATGATGATTTCTTCAGAAGCTGAGAGTAGTTTATAGAATCTGTCATCAGGGTCTCTTCCATTTATTGTTTGCCTCCTTTATAAGACTTCTCCCCAAAGACTTGGCAACTTTGCATGGCTCCTCTCCATTTGCAAAGATTTTCGTAACATTTGTCCATTGGTCCTAAGAACTTTACCTCTATGAGGAAAGTAGGCTGGGTATTATTGGCCTGGGGAGCCTCTGGTAAGCAGAATTGTTTAAAAGTGATAAAAAAAAAATCACTCTAGACTGCTTGGACAATGAGTTGGTAGGATGGAGACAAATGACCCCAGTGCAGCCCCCACAGGTCCAGCACTGCCTTCCACTTGGAGAAGAGGAAACATCAGAGCTCTGTGTTCCTCAGACCAAGGACCCAGTGCTTCTGGCTCAGTCAGTATAGGGCACAGCTTGAGAATGTGCATTTGAATCAGATTCCCAGTAGATATTTCTGGTCAGGGACTACACTTTGAGAATCTCTGCCATATATATTATATATTATATGTATGTTATATACAGTAATATATATATATATATGTATATATATATTATATGGTTTGAGAATCTCATACTGTGTAAGTTTGCAGAATTGGTCCACAGCTTGCTTGTGGCATCCGTGTCCATGAAGGAACCCACCATTTATGAATGGCCCTTTTTACAGATGAGGAGGATGAATAGGGATTGCGTGATTTGTCCAAGGTCACACTGATAAGAGATTTGGTATAGTCCAAAGTAGCAACATCCTCTGATTCCTAATCAAGGGTAGTTCCTAAGGCTATTTAGGTCCTTTGTAACTTTCTTTAACAGCAGACAGGGATGATTGACAATCGTTACAAAGTGTTCAATAAATATATGTTTAGTTGAACTTTTAGCTGAGCACATCTAAGGAAATAGGAAAGGAAAAAGAATCCTTCCTATTTTTATCCATGACATATTGTGGGAGATAGAAATGTCCTTAGTTATACCTGAGAATATCAAGCATAGAAACATATAAAATACTTAATTTCAGCTCTTTAGAATTGCATGTCTAAATGCTGTTGGCTTCTCAAAGATAGTGGATTTCAACCCCATTTAATAAAAAAAATTTTTGAGGGGCACCTGTGTGGCTCAGTTGGTTAAGCATCTGGCTCTTGCTTTTGGCTCAGGTCACAATCTCATGGTCGTGGGATGGAGCCCCAAGTCGGGCTCTGCATTGGCAGCTCAGAGACTGCGTGGGATTCTCTCTTCCTCTCTTTCTGTCTCTCTCTGTCTCCCTGGCCCTCCCTCTCTCCTGCATGCCCGTGCTCTCTCCCCCACCTCTTAAAATAAATAATAAATAAACTTAAAAACAAATTTGATGTTCACTGTGAGAAATATTTCTGCTGGGGCTGCAAATAAGATCTGGTCTGTGACTTAAAGGAATATAAAGTCTAATGGGAAAAAACAGAATGTTCATAATTAAGTACAGTGTTATGTCAGATGGAATGTGATATCTACTAAAAATAGAGCTTCAAACTATACAGTGCAGAGAGATGGAAGAGACAGACAGGTTTCACTTAGCAGCATTAATGGAGGATTTGTGGAGGATGTGGATACTACACCGAACCACCAAGTGTTCGTTTCTTAAAGATTAATAACAATATAGAATCTGAAACCATAGCAATTAGCTTTTTGTGCTCTGTTACATTAAAATCCATTGAACTATCTTGCACTTTGAATAGACCTATTACCCACGTGTAAGGGAAAATAGTGGTTCGCAGAGTTAAACAGATCTTCGAGTTTTTGACACATTTAATTATACAATACAAAAAAAATATCAAATTCGTTAATTATCACCACCATCATCACATTAATCAGAAGAGTCTTCAAATATAGAGAACTAGTGAAGCTCACTGTGACAGATACCAGTTTTCTGGATTTCTAGATTTTCACTTGAGAGATCCAATTTTATCACAAATCCTGGCACAAATGCGCTTAGTTGTTTTTCTTAAAGGAATAAGCTCACTTTCTTTTTTGAGAAAATATCTGCCAAATACCCAAGTTTGAAAAACCATAATTTGTTTGCCAGATCTTTTTTTTTTTTTTAAGGAAAAATGGTGTTGCAAAAAATAAATAAATAAAAGGGACTCTTGTTCAGACTGCACGAGTGTTTTTCTTCAAAAGGGTCATTCTTCTCGGATATGCAACAAGACTGCCTTATGTGTACTCCCGTGTGGTCACACTGAATTAAAGGACATGAATTCAAGGTCATCATTTGATAAAATTAATGATTTTGCTGCTTGATTAAAGCCATTCTTAGGCTTTTCTTGGCTCCCCCACCTCCCTCTTTTTGCAAATGGTGTGACGGTGAAGAATACGTTGACTACTGATAGTTTGGTGCCAGTATCTTGACTCATGCTAAGGTGCCCGCATTTTTAACCATCAGTGTCTTTGTGCTGTTGGTGCACATATCAACCCAGGGAAAGAGGCGAATAATGTCTTCATATTAGTGTGAAAATACTTCGACTCCATGGGCTCTCTGAAAGGGTCTCAGTGACCCGCAAGAATCTGGGAAACACAGCTTGAGAAAGAGAAATCTTTCTGCCTCAAAGATTGTGCTGTGACTTCATCTAAAACCTTTCCTGAGAAAGTTAGTCTGAAACAGACCATACATAGAAAGAAGCTGGAAAAAAAAAAAAAAAAAAACTAGGAAAAAACTGGAAAAAACTAAGGCCAACTCTCCAAGGCACGAGGAGCCTTCTAAGAAAAACTTTTATCTTCTTCTGCCCCCTCGTGGTCAACCATCAATACAACAGTTGGCTGCCCAGCAGGATTGTTGTTAAGTTGGACAAAGAAGAATGGTTTCCTCCTTGTTGTGGGGGTGGCTGTATTTTACAGCCGCACTTCCTGCATTGACTTCTAGATCCAAGTGTGTTTGATCCTTTAGTGACTAAAACCCAAGAGAATAAATTGTCATCATGATAAAGGCTGAGGATAGGGACTCTGGTGCCTACTTCACTCTCAGAGGTATTGCTGTCACACTTTTTCTCCTAGTGGCCCCGGGGCTTGGCAACCTGTGTCTGTGAAAACCTCTGCTACCTTTCCATAGAGGAAAAAAACTATAATCCTAGAGTTTTCTCTTGCTTTCCTATGCCTAAAGCAAGTGAAAAAGGAAAAAAAAGGATTCTAAGTGTCTTCCTCTATAAAAAGAAGGTTGACCCAGGATTTAAAAAGCTGTCCTCTAGGGTTGCCTGGTTGGCTCAGTCGGTTGAGTGTCCGGCTTTGGCTCAGGTCATGATCCCACAGTTCGTGGGTTCGAGCCCAGCATCGGGCTCTGTGCTGACAGCTCAGAGCCTGGAGCCTGCTTTGGATTCTGTGTCTGCCTCTCTCTCTCTCTGCCCCTCCCCTGCTCGCAGTCTGTCTCTGTCTCTCAAAAATAAATAAAATGTAAAAAAAAAAAAAAAAAGCTGTCCTCTGTGCCTCAAAAGTCCACACACAGATGTTCTGATACCTGCCCTCTTCACACTTCATGATGAACTGGCAGATGTGGATATGTGAGAGAAACCTGAAGACCAGGGTTAACCGAGGGGTCCATGTATCATTTAAGCTGGTGCCTAAGTGGAGACCTGAAGTGAAATGAGGGACGTGGAAGAAGAAGCAGGACCCGGGGCTGACGCTGAGGTGGCAGGCAAAGAGAGCAGCAGAGCCCTTGGGTTTTCCTCTACCTGCTTCCCTCTCTCTTCCCCTCTTGCCAAGCTACGTGTGCGGATGTGAGTGCTAAAGCAAACTGTGGCCCCCGGGCTGAGGGAAGCTGCTGTGCACAGCTCAGAGGAGATGGAGAGAGAGGAAAGGGAAGACATGCCATGGGGCTGGGGTGCTGGTGGAGGGAAGTCACGCGCCTCTGGTCTCCAAGAGCCCATGGATCAGGGTTATTCATATGTAAGAAATTAGGGCGCAAAGCTGAAGGGTAAGCTGAGGACCCTGAGTAACTACAGAGGCAGAGATGCTAATTCAGAACTCTGCGAGGCTGAGCTGAGAGTGAAGGGTTTAAATAAGAAGTGAGACCTTTGTGGGGCACCTGGGTGGCTCGGTGGGTTAAGGGTGCGACTTCATCTCAGTTCATGATCTCGGGGTTCCCGAGTTCGAGCCCCGAGTCAGGTTCTGTGCTGACAGCTCAGAGCCTGGAGCCTGCCTCGGATTCTGTGTCTCCCTCTCTCTCTGACCCTCCCCCTTTCATGCTCTGTCTCAAAAATAAATAAACATTAAAAAAAATTAAAAAAAAAAAGAAGTGAGACATTTGTCCTTATGTCCCAGTCCTTTGTCCAAGCCTTGATTGAATCCATTTCACAGAACATGAATTCTTCAGATTTATGCTAATGTCAAAGGCAGGGGAGGGACTGGGGCAATCTCAAATCCCCCTTGTGCTCTTCAGTGCCCTTCTCCTTTTGGTTCCTACATATTCTCCCATGGCCTCTCCTGGCTCTAGTCCACCTGGAAACACTCTAGCCACGGACTTGTCATTCCCCCAACTAGTCGTGTTATCACTTGTTTTCTGTACCGGCTTCTACTGCTCTGCAGAGTGCCCCCTTGGGGCGCTCTCTGCACTCACCCGCCAGAGGCCATCTGAGCTGTCCTGACCGCCTGAGACAGGGCCACGGCCACAGGCTCCCGCTGCACCCGAAGCTTACCCCTAGTTTCACACTGACGGCTTTAAGCTGCACATCCTGGTCGGTCTGTCTCTGGCAAACCGTCAGTGCTATGAGGCCGGGACTGTGGATATTCCTGCTGTACTCCTGCTCCCAGCACAGTGTCTGCAGATGGCAGGCCCACGGTGAAACCTTAGAGTGCTCTGGGATCCGGCTTTGACTGTGGACTCTTAGATCACTTGAGTTACACATACTTCAGAGGAATTCTTCTCATGCTTGAAGGCATAGCTCAACATCTCCTCCTCCTTGGAGTCTTCCTTCCCTGATGTACCCATTCCCACTAATATTTGGTCCTTCCTCTGTAGCTATAGCCTATTATTTGCAATGATGGTACCATATACCTAACTGGCTTGCAGGAGAGGCGTTTAGTTCATTATATGTGGATCTTCCCCACTGGAGTTCAAGCTACTTGAAGGCAGAGGACACACTCCCAGGTTTATTCCCTCCTAGTTTATCTTGCCTAGAAGTCACTGTAAAATATGCATTAATTTCATGTTTTTCTCTTGCAAACAAGGACTTTGGTGTGCCCGGCAGGTTGGACTTGAATGATAGAATATAAAGCACCACTTCCAGTTACAATTCTCAAAAAATGTTCGACCTAAAAAAGGCATTTAAAGTGAATTTTGCTAAATTAATCTGTTTATTCACTGACTTTAGTCATAATGCCAAAGATGCATTCAGATGGAAAACATTTTTACCTCAAGGTGACTAGGAGGCTTGGTGCAGTAGAAAACTCACAGACGTGCAATCAAACTTCAGTTTAAATCCCACCTCTGCTCCTTATTCTCTGAACAAATTACTGAAGCCAATAATTGGTATCAGGCTGGCAGAGAGATCAGGCATAGGAATTATTATTATTAATATTATTATTATTTGTAAGCAGTGGGCAGACAAAACTCTTCTGTAAGTAATGAAATATGAAATTGGAGTATACCTAGAACTCAGGGATATATTCAAATTAACGTCTGTAACTACGTCTGGAGTTCTCTTTCAGTTACAAAGACGGAAACTGAATTCAAATAGGTGAAGCAGAAAAGTCACAAGTCAGGGGTCTCCAGTGTGTGTCCAGCTTCAGGTACATATGGATCCAGAGGTTGTGATGATCTCCTCGGAGCTCTGTCTTGCTCTCCATGCCTTGGGCAGGCTCTCTCCAGAGCATGGGTAAACAAATGACCTGTCAACAGTCCAGCTGTTCATCCCACAAACAGCAAATCCAGAGGGAAACAGAAACGAGTCCCTGGGGCCTGCGATGAGGAGGCACCAAGTGAGAACCCGATGGCATGGGGAAGGGCCACTTCCCAAACAAAGCTGGGGACTTTTACCAGAGGAAGAGAGCATATGTTTTCTCCACAAACATAAGAGATGCACTCTAAGACCAGTCTGAATTCGTTACGTTTCAGTTATTCTTTGTTTTCAAGACATGCTCCTTATCTCCAAAGATTCTGCGTATAATCAACTTCCTGATGCCTTTCCTAAGAAATACAGAATTATGAATTATGGTAATTATGATGGACTTATGTTGACCTTACTGCAGCAAGTGCTACACTAAATGCTTTACATAGGTTATCTTTCATCCTCCCCACTTCCCACTGAGGAAGGCACTGTCGCCTTGATTCAGAAGAAGACAGAGGCACAGAAAAGTCATTGCCCAATAGGGTGGAGTCAGGATTCTAAGCCCCCCGGGATTCCGGGTAGAGAAGCTTGGGTGCCGAACCGCTACAACACGTGCACCTGACCGCATGGATACTACACCATCTGTAACATATTGCATATGTTTCTTTACACGTTGGTCTCCAGCATCCAGCAGTTACTGAGCAAGCAGATAGTACGTTAATACCAGTCAGTATAGAGATAATGCAAGTGTCGCTGAACTGCTTTTTATCGTTTCCCTTCCTATGACTGTAAAATGGAACTAATATCGTGTGTCTCGTTGGGTTGTAGAAGAATTAAATGAGGCAATATTTACAAAGCAGTGGATGTGGTGCCTGACACACAATAAGCCCCTGTTGCTGCTGTTGTAACTATCAAGCTAATCAACTATGTCCCAGGTCCCCTCCTGGGACCGGAGGACCTGGATAAGATGGGGTGTCTGAATGAAATGAATCCCTCCGCAGACCCTTGGAGCTACGGTGAGAAAGGCACCTGAACATCTGGTCTTCCTTTCTTTGTTTTCCCAGAGGAGTTTCTCCACAGCCTGGCTGCTTCGGGAGATGCCAGATGGATGTTCCTAAATGGCCAAACCCGAGGAGCAAGGATCGGGGAGTCTGGTCTAGCTTGAGCAAATTGTGCGAGCGGTGTTCTTTGTCCCTGCACCCTCTGGAGCTGGTCAGTGCAGGAAGCTGTAGGTGAGATTTGAGGGAAACCTCCTACGCCCATGGCCACTCCCATCTCTGATAGCTACCTCACCCTGCTGGAGATACTAGCCATTAGCGGTTCATTTCAGTAAGCAGGAAGACTGCTAGACAGGAAGGAGTTAGTTACATCTTGGGAGAGGCACTGTGAGTGGACACCGTCTAGTACAAGGATTCTTAAGTTCATTGTGCCCTGGCCCAACCCTTTCTTAGAATAATATTTTTAAATGCATGTTTTAAAAGAGAGATTACAAAGGAAACCAATCATATTGAAATATAATTATTTTTTAGATGTTTATTTATTTATTTTGAGAGAGAGAGAGAAAGAGAGAGAAAGTGTGTGTGTGTGTGTGTGTGTGTGTGTGTGTGTGTGTGTGTAAGTGGGGGAGGGACAGAGAGAGAAGAATCCCAAGAGGCTCCCCTCTGTCAGCACAGAGCCCCACAAGGGGCTCAGGCTCATAAACCCTGAGATCATGACCTGAGCTGAAATCAACAGTCGGTGGCTTTAACCAACTGAGCCACCCAGGTGTCCCTAAAATAATTTTTTAAATTGTGGTACAATATATGTGTTTCTTTATTAACTCAGCTACCATCATGTCAAAGTCATGATGAGAGTGTATGATTTTTCTAAACGTCTGCAACAACTGTAATGTGCTCTGAAAATCTGTGTCTCCTACGGTGAGAGTCACAGTGCTGTTATTGCTACTGGAATGTGTGGCCTATGCTCATAATGGAAGAAAATGCTTAATTTCAGCTTGAGGTTACTGAAAAGAAGTAATTCTTTTCTTATTCAAGTTCAAAGATCTCTTGAAGTCTTCTCTCCAAAGCGTCCAGTGCCATAGGTTAAAAACAAGCGAACAAAAAATGCTTGCTCTAAGAGCTCAAATTAAGAATTTACTGCAAGAAACTGATGTTAAGAAAATGGGGACATGGATGGAAAAGGGGGAAACCCTGACACAGTGGTGTCACACCTTAGAATGCCTAAGAAATCTAGAAAGCTAATTGATGATGTAGGTTCTGCTTCCACAGATTCTGATTCAGCAGGTCTGGGGGGGCAGTGCTTAGATTCCTCCCACAGTCCCATAGCTAGTAGATGACTCTGCTGTAGTTAGAATACAGGTCTATGTGCCTCCAGAGACTGGGACTCTATACATTCTATACACTCAACACACTCCCCGATCGCCTGGAGATAGGAGCAGGGTCAGGATACCTCTAAGGAAACCAACATCTGGGATATCCAGGAAATTGTGCAAGATACAGCTCATGTCAGAGCCAGGCTTTGATTCCGGGAGTCCTGATTCCTAAGCTCAGTGCTGCACCACCACAGGGGCATATAATGGGAGACCAAAGACCTCTTGGCAATTTTACAGCCTAGTCTATGGCTGACCTGGATCTATATCCTTCTACCATTTCCCCAAAAAGCACAGTTGCCCTTTGACCATCAGGCAAGTAGCCCAGCGTTTCCTGGCCCCATTTGCCATATCTAAGGGAAAAACAGACATGAGTCTTCACTCAGAAGACTATAGTTATGCTTGTACCCATTGATAGCTCTGGAATGGGCAACAAAAGATAGCACACGTATCAAACATCTGGAAATCTGGTAACAGAGCCATCTAGTTCCTCCTAGTTTCCATTTGTTGAATTGAAAGCTCAAATAGCAGCAGAATGTTTTCACAGGGAACATTCCCATGCCTTGCTGGGCATACTTTAAGACACAGTTGGTAAGCTGTGATAGAAACAAAAGCACATTCCTCGTGCAATTCCAAGGTGGGGAATTCAGAAGCCACCTGCCAGTGGGGAGTTCAACTCACCTCATTTCATGTCGGGGGCCTTGCAAGAGCTGAGAGACTAACACTCAATTCCCCCACACCCTTCTGCTCCAACCCTGGGCATTCAGTCGCTGACTGTTCCTTACACGATTTGCATCAGGAGTCGGTAATGTTTCAGAAATGTCATTCCAAGTACTCATTCATTCATTCCCTTATGGCAATAAAAGGCCAGTTGCCTCTCCTCTGCCAAGAGGTAGAATGGCCTGAAATTATAATTGGGGCCACCAAAGATTCCCCACTCTCTCCCAGACCCTCTGCAGCTTGTAAGAAGAGAAGGCAGTCTAGAAAATATGCCTCTTAAACCTCTGGGCCTTGAAGGTAGAGATACATTGATGGCTTGGAGGAAGGGACAGAGAACTGGGCAGGTTTCCCAGCACCCAGGATGAAGAATGCAGCTGTCTTCCTGAGATCTTGGTCCTTTGGTCAAGCCTCGGATGTTGATATTGCTAAAGGATCTCTACTTAATAGAGTGCATCTTCTTGTTGGGATGAGCCCTGGGCGTCATATGTAAGTGACGAATCACTAAAGTCTACTCCTGAAATCATTATTACATTATATGTTAACGAACTTGGGTTTATATAAAATTTTTAAAAATTTTTAATTAAAAAAAAAAGAGTGAATCTTATGTCCCACCTGTGCTAATTATACCACTAGAGGCTTTTGTTTATAATCTTAAAAGATTTTCTCCAAGCCCCTTCCTTGAAGGGAGAAGCTTCCTCAACCCTGGTATCATGTAAGTTTCAAAATCATATATTGAACTGTTATTGGTAAACACCAAGATTATCTGTTAACCCTTCTTAGATGTCTATTTCCTTTCAATGGCAGGCTGGGTTTTTTTCTCAGTCAAGATATAATTAACATGTAACATTATATTATTTTCAGGTGTACAACATAATGATCTATTATGTGTATATATTGCCAAATGATCGCCTCAGTAAGTGTAGGTAACATCATCACCACACAAAGTTATAATTTTGTTTTCTGATAATGAGAGCTTTTAAGATCTATGCTCTTAACAACTTTCAAGTATACAATACATGATCGTTAACTATAGTCATTATGTTATACATTATATCTCTAGAATTTATTTATCTTATAACTGGAAGTTTGTACCTTTTGAGACCCCCTTCACCCATTTTGCCTACCCGACCCACCCCAGACCCTTGCCTCTGGAAACCACCAATCTGTTTTCCATATCTATGAACTTTGTTTTGCTTTTTTAGATTCCACATGTAAGTGAGATCTTACGGTACTTGTCTTTCTCAGTCTGACTTATTTCACTTAGCATAATGCCCTGAAGGTCCATCCATAATGTCACAAATGGCAATATTTCCTCCCTTTTTATGGCTAAATAATACTCTATTTTATATGATATAATATAATAAATATAATATAATATAATATAATGTAATGTAATGTAATATAATATAAATGCACATGCTCTTCATCCATTCATCTGTCAATGGACACTTTGGCTGCTCTGTGTCTTGAATATTATGAATAATGCTGCAACCACCTTCTTCAAATAGTAAATTCTTGCTGCCCCCACCTCCTCACAAGCCCCTTACTTCTCCTGTCACAATCTGGCTCTACTCCCATCACAACAAACTTGAGGAACAACCTTTCCAATCTTCTGCAGCCCTTACCTCTCATTCCTGCAGCATTTGACATGTTTGGCCCTATTTCTTGAGGGCTTAGGTTTCCACACTCAGCCTGTCCTGGTTCAAATCCTGCCTTTCTATGGCTGCTCCCTCCGCTCCTGCCTGCCTGGGAGAATGTCCTCTTTCAGTTCTGGCTCCTTTACTTCATTGATCTCTGCATCTCTGAAGCCGAAGCTTTGCTGGGGGAGATAGCCCCTCCTCCAGAATCACCCTCTTTGCCCAGAAGTTATGTCTGGCCTTGGGGAACTAATGATGGCTTGAACTGGTCAGGTAATATTGCTCTGAGGACACTGCAGACAAGTTAGCCGGCTCCTGGTGGCACCACTGTCATTTCCTCAGCAGGAATCTGCCTGGTAAGTCTTAAACCAGGGGCCTTTCAGAGTCCTCTGGATTTGCTGCCCTTCTCACTCAGAACTGTGGCATTTTGTAGCCTTTAGGTATGTCTTCTGCCTCCCTGACTCTCTTCCCACTCCTATATTTTGTGGCATGGAAAGAATAATGAAATCGAGGCTAAGAATTCTGGGATTGGCTCTGGACCTACAACCAACTAACTCTCTCCATACGCCCCAGTTTCTCCTCAGTGAAGTAAGAGGTGGGGACCTATGTCATCTCGAAGACCCTTTTAACATACAGTAAGGAGGCCTCATCACCTTACCCACTTTAGGGATGAGACGATATCAAGGCAGACCTCCAGCAGTCCTTGGCCAAATGATGATGGAATTTTGAAGCTGAAGAACTTCAGTAGAAGAGACTGTAATGTTGGAAAATCAACCTATTTGGGGGCAAAAAAGCTCTATAAGCGCTCAGAAACTGAGAATCGAAGCTTACCCAAAAGTGCTGTGGAATGCAGAGAAATGCTTCCCTTTTGCTTGCCAGCAGCAGTGCACCGGTGGAAGCAGTGAGAACAGCTGAGCAAACACAATTACGGTAACTTCTAAAGTTTGTAAGATAATCATATAAGAAGGAAACAGCCAACACCCCTGGAGTCTCTGTGGGTAGAATCTGTGCCTAAGAGTTTGATACTGGATTATATTAAAGAACTGTAGTTTCAAAGCTCTTTGCCAGTTCTTTGTATCTTTCATGATAAAGTCATAAAGCAATTGATTCCTTGTTTAGCTGAACCAAAAATGAATTCTTATATATGCAAAGTCAGGACAAAACTTCATTTGGGGTGGTGGGAGAGAGATGGAGTAGTCCTCAGACAACTGGGTAGAAAGATGGAGGGGCCATCTGGGTGGCTCAGTCGGTTAAGCGTCCGACTTAGGCTCAGGTCATGATCTTACAGTTCATGAGATCTGAGAGCTCAGAGCCTGGAGTGAGTTTGAGTCCCCGTGTTGGACTTTGTGCTGACAGCTCAGAGCCTGGAGCCTGCTTCAGATTCTGTGTCTCCCTCTCTCTCTGTCCCTCCCCTGCTCATGTTCTCTCTCTCTCTTTCTCTCCTAAATGAATAAACATTTAAAACACAAATAAAAGAAAGGTGGAGGGAGCCATTTTTTTTTTAACTTTTCTAAAGTTCATTTATTCTTGAGAGATAGGGGAGACAGAGCATGAGCAGGGGAGGGGTAGAGAGAGAGGGAGACACAGACTCAGAAGGAGGCTCCAGGCTCTAGGCTGTCAGCACAGAGCCCAATGCAGGGCTTGAACCCACAAACTGTGAGATCATGACCTGAGCCAAAGTCAGGCACTTAACCGACTGAGCCACCCAAGCACCCCAGTGGAAAGAGCTATTTAAGTGACATCCAGAGGAGAGTACATAAGACCAAAGAGAAATTTTCTGAGGCTAGGATGGTATATCAATTTAAAAATGTATGTATATTTACAGAGTAATGTCTGATGTTCAATTGTTGTTTCCTTCCTTGAGCTGCAATTAACCTACATCACCTCATTATTTCTGAAAATGTCTATAGGAGGCAACAATCTGTCAATCTGTTGTCAGTGGAACTTTGGGGAAATGAAGAAAGAAGGTTGATTCCCCGTTGAAACTGAGTGGGCCCACAAGAAGAGACAGCAGCTGGAGAGAGGTTGGTTATGAACAAGGAACAGGGAGACATGGGTGCCAAAAAGAGGCTGAGGCTGAAGATAGAGAAGACAGAAAAAATGGTGGAAAAATGTTCCTGAGAAGATGCAGGAATTGGAGCCCATGATATGAAAGGAAGTATTCACCTTGACCAGGAGGAAGGACCCCCTCTTCCTCTAATCTTTGTCTTCGCAGTTGGCACCACAAATCCAAAGCCATCCCCATTTCTAGGCCTATTCAGCACCCTATCTGGGCTCACCATTTTTCAGATTTTTTCCATTATCTGCCTGTCATGTCCTAGTCTCTTGAGGACTATTTTGCTATGCTTCACATGATGTCAGCCAGCTAACACATAAAGTAGTCTAGAACATGCTGTCCAATATGGTAGCCACTGGCTACACGCAGCTTATTGAACACTGGAATTGTGGCTAGTCTGAAGTGAGGTGTGCTGTTAAGCGTGAAGTGCACACTAGTTTGTGAAGATTTAGTATGAAAAAAAGTGTAAAAGAGGGGCGCCTGGGTGGCTCAGTCAGTTAAGCGTCCGACTTTGCTCAGGTCATGATCTTACGGTTCGTGAGTTCAAGCCCCGCGTCGGGCTCTGTGCTGACAGCTCAGAGCCTGGAGCCTGTTTCAGATTCTGTGTCTCCCTCTCTCTCACCCTCCCCTGTTCATGCTCTGTCTCTCTCTGTCTCAAAAATAAATAAACATTAAAAAAAATTTTTTAAAAAGTGTAAAAGAACTCATTGGTAATACACTGATTAATGTTGAGATGATAATGTTTTGGATATATAGGTTTCAATAAACCATATTATTAAAATTAATTTCACCCACTTCTTTTAAACTTTTTTAAAATATACCCACTAGAAAATTTAAATTATACTGCTCACATTATAATTTCTACTGGAAAGCAATGGTCTACACTAATGGATTCTAGATCTTGTAACCCTACTCCTCCCACCCTGGCCACTTCTTCCATCAGCTTCCTGACAAAGAGCACTGACAGATGATGTTTTGAATTTTGCATGATTAAAAAAAAATCTTTATTTTTCCTTAATATTTGACTAATAGATAATTAAATATAACTTTCCACTCAGAATTTTGTAAGAATTGCTGCATTGTTGCTTACCTGCCAGTGTTGGTATTTTATTTCATCATTCTTTTAAAATTTATTTTATTTTTTTAATAATTTCTACACCCAGTGTGGGGCTTGAACTCACAACCCTGAGATCAAGAGGCACATGCTCTTCTGACTGAGCCAGCCAGGCACCCTACCTATGTTGGCATTTTAAAGGTTGACCCTTAGTATGTAATTTGCTGTTGTTGTCGTTTTGTAGCTGTTTTCTTCACCTCTAGAAGGTTTTAGGCTCTTCTCCTCATCAATGGTGTTTTTAAATGTCATGGTATTATAGTTGTGTGTGTGTATTTCATGCGTGTGTATGTATGTCATGGACATTTTATGGGTCATTTCAATCTGGAAACTCATGTCCTTCTATTTTCATGTTCTTTGTTGGATGATCATCATTCCTTTCATTTTCTCCGTTCTTTTTTTTCCTCTGGACGTTGAAACTCCTTGATCAAACTTTTCCTTTTGCATTTTTTGGTTCCTATTGTCCATTTCTTTAATATTTTATTCTGGAAGAAATCCTCAGCTTTATTTTCCAACCAATCTACTGAATATGTAATATTCAATATATTCCCATTTTCTAAGTGTTTTTTTCTGACAGCCTCTAACTCTTGTTTCATGGACATAATATCTTCTTCTGTCTTTCTGAAGATATGAATTGCTGAGGTTTTTTTTTATAGTTTTCTCCCACTTTCTGCCTCACTGTGTTTCTCTTGAGGTTGTGGTTTTTTTGTTTTGTTTTGTTTCATTTGTTTTTCAGTTTCTCTATTTTAATGTTTTTTGATGGAGTCCTTCCTCAAATGCCTCAGGAGTTTTGACCGGCTCTTCACATTTAAGAACAAGACTTGCAAAGTTAGATGTAAACTCCATGTGTGAGGGTGCGGCTCATCAAATGACCAGCTTTGCTGCAAGGTGATGACTGACAAAGAGACTTTTTGCATTTGGGGGCCCACATATGTCAGTGCCTAAACATCATTTCTCCAGAGAATGAAACTCCACTTTTGTCTTTAGGGAAGCAGGATAAAGGAAGAGGGTTGCTGGTGTTGGTATGTGTTGAGGGGTAGGGACAAGGGGCCTTGTCTTTAATATGTGGACATTGACTTAACTCCTTCCCCCTTTTTATTATTTATTTATTTGTTGTTATTACTATTTTTTAAGCAAGCTCTACACCCACTGTGAGGCTTGAACTCATGACCCTGAGATTAAGAGTCGCATGCTCTGCTGACTGAGCCAGCAGGTGTCCCCTTTCCCCCTTTATAAAAAATTGTGCTCCCCACTCTTCTACTCCTCCACATCTGGAATTCCTAGATGTGTGGCCTTTCTCAACTTCTACAAAAAGCAAAGAAATGTCCAGCCTCCTTAAGAAGACAGGTGGAAGTCAGGTGTGGAAGGTGAGGAATATGTGTCCCACTGCAGTGTGAGTGGAGACCAGGGATTGGATCATCTTCTGCACACTTAGATCTCTCTTATTGTCATCAGCCTCCCATCCCCCCGCCTTCTGCAACACTGCAGGTGTTGCCATGTTCTGAATCACTCCAGGAGCCTGGGGGTTAGAGGGGGAGCTACTGACTTGCTCCTCTCATATTCTCTGTAGGCATTTAGGCAGGAAGCTCCTCAGTCACTTCTGCACAACTCACCCCCATCTCTCACTCACTGTTTTTCATTCTCCAAATCTCTATAGCAATATGTTGAAGTTGATCTTTGTCTTCATTATTTACCAAAATCTACTGTTGGAGTTTGGCTTTAGTCCCGGTCTTTGCAAAGCCAAAAGCCAATCAATCACCTATTTCAACATAATTTCTGTCATCTCTGAACCCATGTATGATCAATGATCAGGTGAATGAGCTATCATCACAGCAAATTAAGTTGACAATGTTAGCAACATGAGCAAGATGAGTCATTAAGGCATTGTTAATATCTGAATATTCGCTTTAAAATATGTAGCTGGGGGTGTCTGCGTGGCTCAGTTGGTTAGCCATCTGACTTTGGCTCAGGTCACGATCTCACGAGTTCAAGCCCCGCATCGGGCTATGTGCTGGCAGCTCAGAGCCTGGAGCCTGCTTCGGATTCTGTGTCTCCCTCTCTCTCTCTGACCCTCCGCCACTCACGCCCTATCTCTCTCAAAAATAAACAGTAAAAAAAATTTAAAAATAAAATATGTAGCTGTAACTACATAGATGTAGAAAATTTCCTTATGTATTTTATATATGGGAATTCTCTTAGTTTATTAAAGTATACATTTATTACTGCAAAAGCAAAATGCTGTAAAATTGAATGTATATTTGATTGTCTAACAATTGATTGTCCATTTTATGTATAAGATAATTAAAACATTTTGAAAAAGTTAAATAAACAGGGAAATGGATTAACAGTTAATATGAATATTAAGAGACGATGCATTAGATGGAGAATGCTATGAAGTGAACTATATCCTTTTGAAAGAACAAATATGTATAAGAATTAAAATAATAATGCAGGGCAGAATAATAGAGACTTATTTATAATTCTAATCTTTTGTTGAATTATTTGATGCACAGATATTTATAAAACTAGACAAAATAACTTATAGGAATTAGATTTTGTTTTTAGTTATTTAATTCCATTAGGCCATGATGCTTCCACAGAAAGGTTCTATTTGTGAATTGCTCACGTCTTATGAAAATGAGTAGGAAGCAGAATATCAACTTTGCCACTTCAAATTTTTACAAGAAAGAAAAAACTGAATTCTGAACTACAGCATGCATAGTAAATAACTTTTACCCGATCATGATAAAGAGTAAAAAAGCATGTCAAGGAAAGGAGAAATATTTCTAGTAATCAAAGACATTGTTTCTGGTAATCAAACTTCAAAACAACAGAATTTTCTTAAGAAGACAATTCTTTTTTTTTTTAATATAATTTATTGTCAAAGACAATTCTTAAGAAACTTCATAATTTTGAGTCTATAGAGGCCAAAACTATAAATGGAACTCGTCCAAGTGATCAAGTACTGACAACATTTTCAACAGTTGAACACGAGATTTTTTTTTTGCAATTTGCCCAAGCTATGAATTCTAGGTACAAAGTTCCTTCTAGAAAAATTAGGCCCATCCGTTTGGAGAATTTTGGTCCTGCTGGGTTGAAAATGTCACAAACAAAATTTGCTCAGACAGCTCCTTCAGCACGAAACTGCTTCTATTTCCATCTTAAACAAAGAGGGTGAATGGCAAAGCAATTCCTGATTCCCTTTTCTTCAAGTAGCTCAGATGAACAGTAATAGGAGGGGCCCGTTCCTCCTGTTCACCACGAAGATGTCTGTACCCTCAGTGCACTACCCTTACTTTCCCAGGGCTATGAACAGAACAGCATATGCCTGTGGTTCCTAAATCCAAAGCTCCTACTGCGATGTCACACTGTCATTGACAATTACCTGACACTTTAATTCACTAGTTTTCCATTATATAAATGTTTCTTCAGTCAGATTCACTGGGATTTTAGTCGTGTGAGACCCAGAACTCTCTTGGGAGCCAAGTAAATTAGAAGCCAAGTTCAACAATCATCAGTGCTCATCCATCAAGCAGTCACACCGGATGTGTCCAAGAAACTGTTACAAAATGTAGACCCAGCACATCATAGAATAAAACAGAGCACAATTTAACTCAAGAATCTGGGGGTGGGGGTGGGGGGCTGGGTAGCAGCCTAACAATACCAAAATTCAACAGTTGCTTGCAGAGAAAGTAGTTAGCATCCTGATGTATGCTGAAAAGGACACCAAACTGATATGCCTCAAGGGGGTAAGTATCTTTTATATGACATCTGTTGCAAAGAGCCTTCTATACTTCTTTCCAGGGTACGTGCTGCAATTAGAGGGCATGCAATGCAAGCTGAGATACAGATAGCAATTCAAATATACACATTTTTAACCTTTCAGAACTAATTGTGTTGATCTATTGCCACATTTGCAGATGAGGATTTAAGGACACATCCCCCCCTCCCCCTCAGGTGACAAGCTATCAAATGCCTGCCTATCCACAGAGAAGAAAAAGAAAGCAAAAGAGAAAGGAGAGAAGGAGGAAGGGAGCCAGGGAGGGAGGAGAAAAGGAGGGAGGGAGGGAAGGAAGGAAGGAAGGAAGGGAAGGAGGGAAGGAAGGAAGGAAAGGAAGGAGCAAAGGAAGGAAGGAAAGGAAGGGAAGAAGGGAGGGAGGGAAGGAAGGAAGGCAGGAAGGAAGAAAGGAAGGGAGGAAGGAAGGAAGGGAAGGAGGGAGGGAAGGAAGGAGGGGAAAAAAATAAAAAAAATAAAGGAAATAGAAGCAGTATAGCAAGGACACCCCAAACCCGGCAGAAGAAAAGAAATAATAAAGATCAGAGCAGAAATAAACAATATAGAATCTAAAAAAAAAAACTGTAGAGCAGATCAATGAAACCAAGAGTTGGTTTTTTGAAAAAATAAACAAAATTGATAAACCTCTAGCCAGGCTTCTCAAAAAGAAAAGGGAGATGACCCAAATAGATAAAATCATGAATGAAAATGAAATTATTACAACCAATCCCTCAGAAATACAGCAATTATCAGGGAATACTATGAAAAATTATATGCCAACAAGCTGGACAACCTGGAAGAAATGGAAAAATTCCTAAACAGCCACACACTTCCAAACCTCAAACAGAAAGAAATAGAAAACTTGAACAGACCCATAACCAGCAAAGAAATTCAATCAGTTATCAAAATCTCCCAACAAATAAGAGTCCAGGACCAGATGGCTTCCCAGGGGAGTTCTACCAGACGTTTAAAGCAGAGATAATACCTATCCTTCTCAAGCTATTCCAAAAAATAGAAAGGGAAGGAAAACTTCCAGACTCATTCTATGTAGCCAGCATTACTTTGATTCACAAACCAGACAGAGACCCAGCAAAAAAGGAGAACTACAGGCCAATAACCCTGATGAATATGGATGCAAAAATTCTCAACAAGATACTAGCAAATCGAATTCAACAGCATATAAAAAGAATTATTCACCATGATCAAGGGGGATTCATTCCCAGGCTGCAGGGTGGTTCAACATATGCAAATCAATCAATGTGATACATCACATTAATAAAAGAAAAGAACCATATGATCCTGTCAATCGATGCAGAAAAAGCATTTGACAAAATTCAGCATCCTTTCTTAATAAAAACACTTGAGGGGCACCTGGGTGGCTCAATCGGTTGAGCGTCCGACTTCGGCTCAGGTCATGATCTCACAGCTCGTGAGTTCGAGCCCCGCGTCGGGCTCTGTGCTGACAGCCCAGAGCCTGGAGCCTGCTTCTGCTTCTGTGTCTCCCTCTCTCTCTGCCCCTAACCCACTCACATTCTGTCTCTGTCTCTCTCAAAAATAAATAAACATTTAAAAAAAAAAAAAACACTTGAGAAAGTCGGGATAGAAGAAACATACTTAAACATCATAAAAGCCATTTATGAAAAGCCCACAGCTAACATCATCCTCAATGGAGAAAAACTGAGAGCTTTCCCTTGAGATCAGGAACACAACAGGGATGTCCACTCTCACCACTGTTGTTTAACATAGTGTTGGAAGTTCTAGCATCAATGATCAGACAACAAAAGGAAATCAAAGGCATCAAAATTGGCAAAGATGAAGTCACATTTGCAGATGAGGATTTAAGGACACATCCCCCCCTCCCCCTCAGGTGACAAGCTATCAAATGCCTGCCTATCCACAGAGAAGAAAAAGAAAGCAAAAGAGAAAGGAGAGAAGGAGGAAGGGAGCCAGGGAGGGAGGAGAAAAGGAGGGAGGGAGGGAAGGAAGGAAGGAAGGAAGGAAGGGAAGGAGGGAAGGAAGGAAGGAAAGGAAGGAGCAAAGGAAGGAAGGAAAGGAAGGGAAGGAGGGAGGGAGGGAAGGAAGGAAGGCAGGAAGGAAGAAAGGAAGGGAGGAAGGAAGGAAGGGAAGGAGGGAGGGAAGGAAGGAGGGGAAGGAAGGAAGGAGGGAGGGAAGGGAAGGAGGAAGGAAGGAAGGAAGAACAGAGAAATAAGGGCAGTGATATTAAGTCTGTTTCTGAAAATATTACAGCATGCCCTTCCGGAAGCCGTTTGCTTCAATGAGATTGCATCATCACCATCAATCAAGTTTTAATGTGCAGGAATCAAAGAGGAGATCATATTCTTCTTCAGGCAGTTACTTTTACAGAGTGAGAAAGACTTGATAACTCAGCGATGACATCACAACAAGCAATATCCTACACTGGGAGAGCTAGTCAAAATACTACTGTTCTACCGCAATTACCGCTGCTATTACTACAGCTGCTCCTCCTCCTCCTCCTCAAATCTTGCTACTCCCCTCACCTCAACTACAAGCCAGCAATCTCTTTAGTTTTGCAATATAGTGACCCCAGGAGCCACGTACCGTTGGCAGTGCTGACAAATTGTGTTTCTGCACCATAGCGTCAAACTTATAATATTTGACCACTAACATTTTTCACAATAAAATTGAAACAATATTTATAATTTGATAAAACCTCAGATTTATTTTTGTATCCTGCAAATTGAATCAACCGTGAGGATCTTTGGTGTTAACCTTGGCTTTGGATAAATATCGACTTAAATATTCACCCATTTGGCATCTGTATGTGCTGCGTCTCTATTTTCCCTTTGTTTCTGTGGAATTTTCCTTTTGAAAAATCCTTTGCTGTCATCTTAGCAGGATGTTGAAAGGAAGCAAAAGGAATATGCATGATTTTTTAGGGTACCCTATGCTTTAAACCTCACCAATTTCCTTAAGAATGTTGATCATAACAATGGATGGTACACACATGTTCCAGAAATTCTTCCATGTGCTTTACATCTAGTAACTCTTGGTTTCTCAGATGAGGAACTTACCAACTCACTCAACTAATTAGTGGCAGAGCCAGGACTCAAACGAAACATTTTGGTTCTGGAGTTTATGCTTTTAATCTACAAGCTATACTCCTTCCAGACCTGCTTTCCTTATCATAGTCTTCTTTTTATCCATAAAATGCAGCAATTATTGAAATATTGATTTTATTACATACATTCTGCTGCTCTATTGATGATAAAAGTAACACGTGCTCATTCTTAAAAATGTAAACAATGTAAAATGTAAGCATGGAAAAATAGAAATAAATGTAAACAATTATTTAATCTATATTCCAATACTCAGTGGTAGGCCCTGTAAACAAGCATTCTCTTCTGGTTCCTTAACACATGTATAACCCATTAGGATGAATGTGCTTCTTGAGAGGGAGTGACTGTTCACTGCTGTATCTCCAGCGCCCAAAACAGTGCCTGTACACATTTGTCACTCAATAAACGCTTCTTTTTATTTTTATTTATTATTTTTTTATGTTTATTTATTATTTTGAGAGAGAGATAGAGTGTGAGCAAGAGAGGGGCAAAGAGAGAGGGAGACACAGAATCTGAATCCAGGCTCCAAGCTGTCAGCTCCAAGCTGTCAGCACACAGCCCATCTCAAGGCTCAAATTCACAAACCATGAGATCATGACCTGAGCGCTGAAGTCTGAGGTTAACCGATGGAGCCACCCAGGCACCCCTTGCTTTCTTTTGTTATTTAAACTTCTTTTTATTTTAGGGGGCACCTGGGTGGCTCCGTCAGTTAAGCATCTGACTTCAGCTCAGGTCATGATCTCACAGCGCGTGAGTTCAAGCCCCGTGTGCTGACAGCTCAGAGCTTCGAGCCTGCTTCAGATTCTGTGTCTCCCTGTCTCTCTCTCTCTGCCCCTCCCCAACTTGTGCTCTGTCTCTCAAAAATAAATAAATGGTAAAAACTAAAAAAAATAATAATAAACTTTTTATTATTAAAGTTTACTTATTCATTTTGAGAGAAGGAGAGAATTTATTTACTTTGAGAGAGAGGGAGCTCTGGAGTACACATGAGTGGGGGAGAGGCAGAGAGAATCCCAAGGGGGCTCTGAGCTGCACCCACCCAACACTGGGCTGGATCTCATGAACCTTGGGATCCTGACCTGAGCCAAAATCAAAAGCCAGCTGTTCAACCAACCGAGCCACCCAGGTGCCCCACACAAGTGCCCTCCTTAACCCCCATCACCTATTTCACCCATTCCCCCCATGCCCGTCCCCTCTGGTAACCATCAGTTCTCTATAGTTAAGTGTCTACTTCTTGGTTTTCGTCTCTCTCTCTTTTTTCTTTCCCTTTGCTCATTTGTTGTGTTTCTTAAATTCCACAACGAGGGAAATCAAATGGTATTTGTCTTTCTCTGACTGACTTATTTCACCTAGCATTAATACCCTCCAGATCCACCATGCTTTTGCAAATAGCAAGATTTTATTTTATTTTTTATGACTGAATAATTTTCCTCAGTGTGTGTGTGTGTGTGTTTGTACATCTTTTTTTTTTAATATATGAAATTTATTGTCAAATTGGTTTCCATACAACACCCAGTGCTCATCCCAAAAGGTGCCCTCCTCAATACCCATCACCCACCCTCCCCTCCCACCCCCATCAACCCTCAGTTTGTTCTCAGTTTTTAACAGTCTCTTATGCTTTGGCTCTCTCCCACTCTAACCTCTTTTTTTTTTTTTTTCCTTCCCCTCCCCCATGGGTTTCTGTTACGTTTCTCAGGATCCACATAAGAGTGAAACCATATGGTATCTGTCTTTCTCTGTATGGCTTGTTTCACTTAGCATCACACTCTCCAGTTCCATCCACGTTGCTACAAAAGGCCATATTTCATTTTTTCTCATTGCCACGTAGTATTCCATTGTGTATATAAACCACAATTTCTTTATCCATTCATCCGTTGATGGACATTTAGGCTCTTTCCATAATTTGGCTATTGTTGAGAGTGCTGCTATAAACATTGGGGTACAAGTGCCCCTATGCATCAGTACTCCTGTATCCCTTGGATAAATTCCTAGCAGTGCTATTGCTGGGTCATAGGGTATGTCTATTTTTAATTTTCTGAGGAACCTCCACACTGTTTTCCAAAGTGGCTGCACCAATTTGCATTCCCACCAACAGTGCAAGAGGGTTCCCGTTTCTCCACATCCTCTCCAGCATCTATAGTCTCCTGATGTGTTCATTTTGGCCACTCTGACTGGCGTGAGGTGATATCTGAGTGTGGTTTTGATTTGTATTTCCCTGATAAGGAGTGACGTTGAACATCTTTTCATGTACCTGTTGGCCATCCGGATGTCTTCTTTAGAGAAGTGTCTATTCATGTTTTCTGCCCATTTCTTCACTGGGTTATTTGTTTTTCGGGTGTGGAGTTTGGTGAGCTCTTTATAGATTTTGGATACTAGCCCTTCGTCCGATATGTCATTTGCAAATATCTTTTCCCATTCCGTTGGTTGCCTTTTAGTTTTGTTGGTTGTTTCCTTTGCTGTGCAGAAGCTTTTTATCTTCATAAGGTCCCAGTAATTCACTTTTGCTTTTAATTCCCTTGCCTTTGGGGGATGTGTCGAGTAAGAGATTGCTACGGCTGAGGTCAGAGAGGTCTTTTCCTGCTTTCTCCTCTAAGGTTTTGATGGTTTCCTGTCTCACATTCAGGTCCTTTATCCATTTTGAGTTTATTTTTGTGAATGGTGTGAGAAAGTGGTCTAAGTTTCAACCTTCTGCATGTTGCTGTCCAGTTCTCCCAGCACCATTTGTTAAAGAGACTGTCTTTTTTCCATTGGATATTCTTTCCTGCTTTGTCAAAGATGAGTTGGCCATACGTTTGTGGGTCTAGTTCTGGGGTTTCTATTCTATTCCATTGGTCTATGTGTCTGTTTTTGTGCCAGTGTGTGTACATCTTTATCCATTCATCAATCAGTGGCCCTTACCTTGTCTTTAAAATTGAAAGTTTGGAAATAAATTTGCTTCGTTTGTATCCCATGTCCATCACTGACTAGCTATGGGATCTATGTAAATTACTTAATCTCTTTAACTTTGGCTTTCTGTAAAATGAAGTTAATAGTAGTACCTTCCATAGTGAGAATTAAATGAGATCGTGTAAATAAAATACTTACTAGTGCTGATGCATAAGAAGAGTGCAACATAAGTTGGCTACCCAATTGTTATTTTGTCATCTATAGAGCTCTGAATATACTTTGCATATCAGCTATAAAACCCTCACAAATTACATTCACACCAGCAGTGTTGTCAATAGATTTATGTCCAAAAGTGCCAAGAAAAATAATACACCAAACACATGACCTACATATAACAGAACCCACTTCCTGTTGCTGGTACCTTATATGTCCACCTTAAAAATGTTATTCAGATTTCCCTTACTGAGTTTCCTTTCTGTTCTTTGCCATGTTATTCATTGTAGAAAGAGGAATGTAAGTTAGTGAAATGGAGAATTGGTAAATGAAACTCTTAAAATTCATTTGATATGAAACCCTTGGCTAATGAGGGATTGTTTCAAATTATAGATAATCCCGGGGCACCTGGGTGGCTCAGTCGGTTAAGCGTCCGACTTTGGCTCAGGTCGTGATCTCGCAGTCCGTGTGTTCGAGCCCCGCGTCAGGCTCTGTGCTGACTGCTCAGAGCCTGGAGCCTGTTTCGGATTCTGTGTCTCCCTCTCTCTCTGCTCCTCCCCCGTTCATGCTCTGTCTCTCTCTGTCTCAAAAATAAATAAACGTTAAAAAAAATTAAAAAAAAACAAATTATAGATAATCCCATCATTATCCTATGATTTTTTTAAAAAATTTGTATTCACTTTATTTAAGCTAAAAAAAAGATAATTCAACTATTACCCTATGATGCTTTTTCTTCTTTGTATATAAGATGCTAGAGGAAGAGAAAGGAGAAATAACCCGGTACTTGACACTCTGCTTGCTGTTCGAATCACTAATAAAAGAGGCATATTTAATTTATGTATGCTATTATTTATTTCATTCCATTTTTCTCACATTCTTCTGCAACATCATTTTAAGGTACTACTTAGCAATCCACTGCATGGATAAATAACTATTTAATAAATCTCCTCTAATTGGACATCTAGACCATTTCTATTTTTTCCCCTAGTAAGCAATGTTGAGTCGCATCTAATTACAGCCCATTTTTGCACCATCTGATGATTTTCCTGAATTAAGGATGTGTATTTTAATCATGCCCACTTAGAACTGAAACTAATATAACACTATACATTAACTATGCTGGAATTAAAATTAAAAACTTAATAAAAAAGAAAGAAAGAAGAAACAGAACTGTTCTAAAATGTAGCACCACCCACCCTCCTACCCTCAGGGCAGGCTTCAAACACAACTATTAGCTCCACCTTGCCTTGACAGTTTCACCACTGGCATCTACCAAGTGTTAGCCTTCCGGTCTTGTGGTTTTACTGCCAGTCCCATTAAATCTCTCACAGTGCTGCCTTGCTGTGCTCACTGATGAACAATGCATGCTTCTACCACTCAGAGCCACTGATCTCAGTTCAACATGCTTCTAATACAGCAGCAAGGGAAGGTGGGGGTAACAAGCTGGGTAAACTGTGGGTTCAAAGCCTCAGATTACTAACTGATGCTGACTTGAAGCATTTTTCTTAGCTTTCCTGGCGCATCTTGTTCTATCTCTTTCAGATATTTTCCATTTCCTGACCCTGAACTGACACTGTCCTGTCCTTTCTAATCAGGCTGAGCCACAGGGACCACTTCTGACCTACAAAAATGGAAACTCCACCAGGTTCAACCTAACAAGGCTGAGATGTTTCTTTACCCATCAGAGAACATGGCAACCACTTGTCATGCTCTGAAGCCGTTCAAAATCTGTGTAACCCTTCCTATACTGGGCGAAATTTCCAACTTTTAATTCCTAGTCTCCCAAAGGTAATGCCAGAAACTTACTTTCCCAGACTTCTTGAGACTAGAATATATGAATGTGGCCCAGTTTCCTCCAGTCAGATGCAAGATTTTTGACTCAGAAGAGAATGTTAAGAAAAGCTATTGTTCCTTTAAGGAGAGCTAGAGATAGGGGTAGGGACTGAGAGGAAGAGAAAATTCCAGGATGCTTTGAAGTTCTATTTCTTGACCTGGATCGTGGTTATATGGAAGCTTGTTATGCAATTATTCTTTCATGTTTTGTGCCTTTTTTGCTTGCATGTTATTCATTAAAAAAAATTTTTTTTTAACTCATTTCTGGCCAAGATAGGGGGAGACAAGAAGCTTCCAGAAGGCGGATATCAGCCCTAGAATTTGTCCCAGGCCTTGATGAGCAGTGTGAGCTGCAGACAGATCTCCCACCTTGCTCTGTGGAAGATGTCCGGCAGGGAATGTGGGTGGAGCTCTTAGCCTATTGGCCCCATGCCTGTTTCTTTCCCTTTCCTAGTGTTCTGTGAGCTACCCTTCAAGTAAAAACTCTTTCTGCTCTGCTACAGAAGGTTCTTGGTTGGCAAGTAAGAGCTCTGGCTGAGAAGTGCCTGGGTGGCTCAGGTGGTTAGGCGACCGACTTCTACTCAGGTTATGATCTCACAGTTTGTGAGTTCAAGCCCCGCGTCGGGCTCTGTGCTGATAGCTTGGAGCCTGCTTCAGGTTCTGTGTCTTCCTCTCGTTCCACCCTTCCCCTGCTCTCTCTCTGTCTCTCAATAGTAAAAAAATGTTAAAAAATTTTAAAAAAAGAGCTCTGGCTGACATAAGGGACTTCAGGTTCTTTTCAGATGAGATTTTAACTTGATGCTGAAAATGCTGTCCTTGGGGCCACCAGAATGCTGGCTTGGCGGTACCTCCAGACTCTAGGGATTCCTTTATTCTACAATCAGAGCATATAGGGTTGAAACATAGTTTCTGCTGCTTTGAATTAGTAATCTCTGCTATTTTTCCTTCCCCCAGAAAATACAAATATACATACACACAAATACACACATACACCCACCAGCATCGCAACCCAGGATACCCAAGAATATGTGAAAGTAATGATATACTTGTATGTCACTAGAAGGTAAGCTTCATGGGCATAGATATTTGTCTATTTTGTTTAGGGCTGCATCAGAGCATTTAGACCTTTAAAAGCCAAGGCTAACATCACTCCCTTCCAGGGTAAAATATTAGATGCCACATGTTAAGGAATTTTGGTGGAATTTTCATAATTCTGGAGAAACCATGTGTAGTGTTAAAACCAAGCCCTCTGAGAAAAGTGTCTGTTAGAATTATGGTCTCGGATATCACCGGCTAAAGGGATATAAAATCAGGTAGTGGTCTGAGCATTTAGCCTGGCACATATTAGATACCCTATAAATATCCGAAATTAATGAGCACCCTGTCCTAAAGTGCATTTGTCTATTAGTTCATCTACCAAAGAGCAAATGCTTATGCAGCCTGACATGCTGGTGAAGGCACTGGGTGTTGGAATTGTCAAAGTGATTAAGGCACAACTCTGCCCATGAGCAATTCAGAATGAGCTGCTTATCCAGAAACACTGGTACCAACCCTCAGAATATATTTTGTCACTCCTATGAACCCACTTACAGCTTCTCTTTAATGGAGATGTGGGGCAGGGCAGGTGGGAGGATTTTTGTTTTTAATCAATTAGCAATGCCTTCCCTCTGTTAATCTCAGCTTCGGGCTAGACAGGAGGGAGGCAGCAACAATGTAGAATGGTAGATGAGACATTCAGATGCTGTTCACATCTTTTGTCCAGGTTAGTGCCCTGAATCAATGGTTGTGAACCAACTGTGACCATAAATAAGGCAATATTGGGGTGCGTATGATCTGATCAATAGCAGATCCTATCACACTCCTCAGTGGCTTTTCTTTAGACTTGGAATTCAGCCCTCTGTATGATCTGGCCCCTGTATGGCCTTGCCTGCCTCTATGACTGACCTGTAGTTCTCTCCTCCTCTCCAACCACTGGCCAACAGCACAAGCTTGTCTCCAACCTCAGCCCTTTCTCCCATTATCTCCTCTTCTGGGTATGTTCTCTTTCTCCTTTCTCGCCCTCTCTCTGTCTGCCATCTCCACTAGATTCTTAGCTCCCTGAAAGCAGGAGCTCGTCAATCTGAGTCACCCATGTGTGCCCAGTGTCTGAAACAATGCTTCACATACAACAGGCACGCAATTACACATTTCCTTGAGGAATACATTAATCTAGACCTTTAAAAGCCAAGGCTAACATCACTCCCTTCCAGGGTAAAATATTAGATGCCACATGTTAAGCAATCTTGGTAGAAATTTCATAATTCTGGAGAAACCATGTGTAGTGCTAAAACCAAGCTTCCTGAGAAAGGTGTCTGTTAGAATTATGGTCTCGGATATCACCAGCTGAAGGGATATAAAAACAGGAAGTGGTCTGAGCAGCAAAAATTCAAGTTAATATATCTAGAGGACCAAGAAGAAAGTTAGCATTTCATTGTCCAGAGCATTAAATTTATTCCTTGTTAATGTATAAGTTAGAAAAGCTCGATGTCTTTCATACACAGCTCAGGGAACAACTATTCAAACAAACATGCTCTCCTTTCTAAGTGCCAGCTTGTGCATTACCACACTTAACACCAGCCCTTTGGGGAGGGCCTGTTATTTTTTAGGTGAGAAACTGAGCTTAGTGAAAAAAAGCAATTTGCTCAAAGATGCAGAACCACATCAGTCTTTGGAGCAATTAGAAATTTTTATTAGGCTCAGAAATGGACAGCAACAATAATGTATGTGGGATAGGAGTCCTTGGGGACTCCAGAAAAAAATTCCCAGCTTACTTGAAGGCTAGACAATGATGACTCAGTTCCGGGCTCTGTAGCCCACCAGGTATAACAGTGGACGAGTCACTTAAGATTATAGATGAGAAAAAGCACAGACAACAGGAAAGAATCTATTTGGCTCAAGATATTTTTCAGCAAAACAGTCAGAATATAAAAGTTCTTGGTGCATTTTTGGGTGATTTTATAAGATTAGCTTAATCAAACTGACAGTAGCTGAGAGAAGGGGACAAAGTGGGAGACACCTAATGATGCATGAAACATTTAGTGATGATCTGGCAGAAAAACAGCTCACAACAGGAGACTTGTAAGACACCATCTGGAACACATGATCCATTTTCCATGTACCAGAGTAATGGATTTACTGTGATCCTAACAAGCTAAAGCTTCAGGTCTCCTTCTTGCACAGGTACCTTTCAATTTTGTATGCTTTCTATATTTTATCTTAAAGAAAGGCCTCATAGAAACTTAAATAAATGCCCACTATAGCTTTGGGGGGAAGGTTCCCTGTTCTATGGATGGGTTAGCATTTAAGTTACAGTTGCATTCTTAAAATAAGAATTTTTAAATAAGCATGTTTAAATAAGCTTAAAATAAGCATGCTACAATCACTACTTTCCTTTGATTAGCTATTAATTGTAAGAAATAAAATACAAGGTGTGAGGAAAGAAAGAATGAAAGAGAGAAAGAGAGAGAGAGGGATAGAGGGAGGGAGGGAGGAAGAGAAGAGAAGAGAAGAAAAGAGAAGAGAAAGAAAAAAAATCACATAAAATCTGGTCAATTTGTGTATGCCGCACATGGGAAAAAGAGCTAAAATTAAATAGTCCTGAGAAAGCTAACAGAAAATCAGCCTCTGCTGAGAGGCTGCGCCTTTAAGTCCCAAGTCTGCTTAACTGTCTTTGCTCATGTTTAGGGTTAGGCTAGGTTGGTGGGTTGTTTGGTGTTTATTAATCAAGCATAACACAAAAATAAGATTTTAAATAAATTTTTGTTAGTCGCTTAATGCATTTTAGAGGCTAACTTATACAGTTATCAAAATGGATTTCAATAGGACAAAAATGATACTGCATTTTCATTTTAGATACAAAGGCAATGGGGGCGCCTGGGTGGCTCAGTTGGTTGAGCATCTGGCTCTTGATTTTGGCTTGGGTCCTGATCTCATGGTTTGTGAGACAGAGCCCCTCCCTAGGCTCTGTGCTGACAGCACAGAGCCTTCTTGGGATTCTCTCTCTCTCCTTCTCTCTGCCCCTCCCATGCACTCTCTCTAAATAAATAAATAAACATTAAAAAAAGAAAAGCAACAAACTCAAACATGCCGTCACTCAGCTCATACCTCAGGATTTTGTGGTTTGAATTGGCTGTTACATAAAATAAATACCATTCCTTCTTTAGTTGGTGACTTGGCAATAAATAATAGAGAAGACCTAGAAGAAACATCGTTGTATTATTAAAGTTATTCTGAGTCTGTTTTGCATAGAATGTTTAAAACATTAACTGATGTTCACACCTAGTTATAAAAACAATGGATAGGGAGCATTCACGTTCTAACTGGTCCCAAAATGATGTGTATAACATGGGGCGGGACACACAAAAAAGTGGTGAGAGAACATTTACCTTGTCAATCAGATTAATAGAACCAACACAGGAAATGGTTCATCCAGAGGGTCATCACACCCATCAAAATAATGAGCACGAATAACTTTAAGGTTTGTGTTTTGAAAGCTGTTGTTGAGATCCGAGAGTCCTCAGAGCTTTATTCCCTGAACAGTGGAACAGGGAGCTTTGTATTCCTTCTAGCCAGTCTAAATTGGGGGGTGGGGTGGAGAGAGGAAGAGTTCTCAGAATCTTAGATTCACAAGTTATTTTTGTGGGGGCTTAAGAAAGAGAAAGGAATAGAACATATACTTGTGCTTCCAATACTTTTTTCCATTTTTCCATTTCCTGTTAAAACCTGAGTGTGGTGTGTGTGTACATGTGGGTGTGTGTGGGTGTGTGGTGGTGGGTGTGTACATGTGGGTGTGTGGTGGGGTGGAGGGGGTTCTATTTGAAGCATAATTTTAACCCCAGATCTTGGTAAGAACAGCCTGATCTCCACCTAATCATGATCTATATACCATTGATCCCCACCTTCCACTTTACCGCTCATCCAACAACCCATCCCATGCTCACCTCACAGTGTCTGTGTTTATCTCTTCTGGCCAAAAATAGGTTCTAATGGGGGAATGAGGAAGAGAGGGAGAGAGAGATATAACAAATGCTACCACCATGACCATAATCACCAACCAACCACTGATGCCCCTCATAGCCCACCTCCTATCCGGGAAAGAAAGGCACCCCCAGAAATAGAGTTAGAGACCATTATCCCTCATGATTATAGGTGCGAAAACCCTTAAAAATATTAGCAAAGAGAATTTAGCAATATACAAATAACTTACACCATGACGAAGTGGGTTTTCTTCCAGGAATGCAAGCTGGTTCAATGTATGTATACCAATCAATAAAATCCACCATATTAAATGATACAGAAAAATCATTTGACAAATCCAAAAATCATTTGTGATTTATGATATTAAGAAAAAACTCTCAGAAAAATAGGAGTAGAGGAGAACTTCCTCACCTTTCAATAAACATTTACAAAAAGCCTACAGCCAACATCACACTTAATAGTGAAAGACTGAATGAAAGCTCTTCCCCCTGAGATCAGGAACTAGGCAAGGATGCCTACTCTCACCATTCTTGTTCAATGCTAGAATTTCTATTTAGTGCATTAAGAAAAGGAAATTAGATGCATACAGAACAAAGAAGAAATAAATCCTCCCTATTTGCAGATGACATATGCAGAAAATCCTAAGGACTACAACTAACTAATCAACCAACCTCCTAGAGCTAATAAGTGAATTCAACAAGGTGGTAAGATACAAGATAAACATACAAAAAACAATGTATATGTTTCTTTTCTAGCAACATACATGTAGACACCAACACGTATAATCATTTCAAAAAAAGAAAGACTTAGGTATAAATCTAACAAAACATGTGCAATTAGTTTTGTGCTAAGAGCTACACAATGCTGAAGAAATCAAGGAATCAAGGAAGATCTAAATAAATGAAGAGACATGCTGCATTTACACATTGGAAGACTCGCTCTCACTAAGATGTCAATTCTTCCAAATTGATACTGAGATTTAATACAATCCCTATCAAAATCTCAATGAGGTTTTTTTGTAGATATACGCAAGATTATTTAACATTTATCTGGAAAAGAAAGCTGCTAGAATAACTAAAATAACTTTGAAAAAGAAGAATAAAGTGAGAAGAATCAGTCTCCCTGATTTTAAGATTTACTACATTGCTACAGTAATCAAGATTGTATGGTATTAGTGGTAGGATAAATGTATAGATCAACAGAACAGAGCAGAAAACCAAAAATAGACTCACATAAATATGCTCAAATGATTTTTGACAAAGATGAAAAAAGCAATTCAATGAAGCAAAGATAGCCTTTCAACAAATGGTGCTTGAAGCAATTGCACATCCAGAGGCAAAAAAAGTGAAACACGACCTCACACCTTTTACAAAAATCAACTCAAAATGGATCATGGAAACTATAAAACATTTAGGAAAAAGAAAGGAGAAAATCTTCCAGATACAGGGTTAGGTAAAGATTTCTTAAACTTGACACCAAAAGCAATACCTGTAAAAGACAAAATTGATAAATTGAACTTAATCAATATTAAAAACATTTACTCCGTGAAAGCTCTGGTAAGAAGATGAAAAGACAAATCACATAGTGGGAAAAATATATTTGCAAGCCATGCATCCAGTAAAGGATATCTAGAATATATAAAGAATTCTCAAAACTCAACAGTGAGAAAGCAAACAATCCGTGGACAAAAAACATTTCACCAAAGATCTATAGATGGCAAGTAAGTACATGAAAAGATATTAAACACCATTAGCCATAAGGAAAATGCAAATTAAAACCACAGTGAGATACCCGTAAACACCTATCGAAATGGCTAAAATAAAAAAGAGGGAAAATACCAAATGTTAGAGAGAATGTGGAAAAACAAAATCATTTGTGCATTGCTGGTAGGAATACAAAATGATACAACTACTCTAGAAAACAGTTTGACACTTCCTTTAAAAAATAAACATGCAACAATCATACCCAACAATTGCACTCCTGGAAATTGACCCCAGAGAAATGAAGACTTAGTTCACACAAAAATCTGTACATAAATGTTTATATTAACCTTACTCCTAATTGTCAAAAAAACTGGAAACAACCCAGCTGTCCTTCAATGAATGAATTATTAAATAAACTGTGGTGCTTCCATAGCGGCAGATATTATTCAGCAATAAAACGGAATGACTGATTGACATGCAACAACCCAAATGAACCTACCAAGAGTCATACTGAGTGAAAAATTCAATCTCAAAAGGCCTTTTTCACATGTATGTAAATTTATGAGTCCACTCATAATACATTTTTGGAATGACAAAATTAGGAAATGGAGAACAGATTAGTGACTGTCAGGAGCTGAGGAAGAGGAAGATGTGGGAGGAAAGTGGGGGTGGTTGTAAAAGGACAGTATGAGCAATCGCTGTAGTGCTGGAACTGTTCTATATCTTGACTCTATCAGTGTCACTATCCTGGTTGTGATATACCATCGTCTTGCAAATGTTACCGTTGAGGAAGATGGGTAAAGTGTACAGAAAATCACTCTGTGCTATTTCTTACAACTACGTGTCAATCTACAAGTATCCTCAAAATAAAAGTTTAACTTAAAAACTAAAAATTGAAATTATCAGCTTAACCACAGATCTTTGTAAGAACTGCCTTATCTCTACCGTATCTTGTTGTACATCATGCCTCTTCCCACCCTTCCTCACCCAACTCACACATGAACCACACGATATCTGTGGTTTACTCTTAACAAAAATTGGATCCTAAGAGGGTGAGGGTGGGAGAGATAGAGACACGTAAAATATGCTACCATCAGGACCATCCCTGCCAATCAACCATTGGTTCTCCTCATGGCCTAATCCCTTCCCACTTTGGCAGGAATGATGCTCCCAGAGGTAGAGTCAAAAGTTAGGGATCCATCCAGGGCTTGGGATTAGAATCTGGTGACATGTCTTAGGCCTAGCTGACTCCCTGGCTACTTCTGATGTTTCTCAGTGACCTACTATCCTACTTCCCTTTCCCACTGCCCACACCTGTTTCTTATCTTTGACACTGTTTTTCCACTCTGCAACAATAGTCTCACTATTTCTCTCTTTTTTTAGGGGGAACATATAGGCCCTTTGAGATGTGTTAAGTATTCCATTTCCTTTTTGTCTTAATAACAAAAGGAATGTAGTCTGAGATAAAACAACAATGACAGTATTGTCTCCTCCTTGCATCAATTTACTCTCTTTAATTTAGAGCATGTAGGAAAAGACAAAGGGCTATACATTTGGCCCTCCAGCTGTTGCCAATTCTGGTTATGCATAATGACACCTGAAAGGGTATGGGGTGGGGGCTTTTAAATAAACACCAAAGACAAGCCCTACTCCACATTCATTGATTCAAAACTCCAGGACTGGGATCCACCATAGGTGTCTTTATAAAACTCCAAAGATTATTTTGATGCCCAGGTACTATAGAAAACAATAATTCTACAAAACATATTAAAGCAGTATTCATCTCTAAATCAGAGGAAAAGCAAATACTCTGTAAACTACTCTGAGGTCAACAGGCTCCTGGATGGCAAAACCCTGAGGCAGGACATCTGGGATGAGAAGAGCTGAATCAGAAGCTGGGAAGCTGGGCTGACTCCGGGAGGTGTTGATTTTTATCACCCTTTCTTTCAACCAGAACTAAGGCATAAGTCTAGTGCATTACAGGAGAAACACAGAGGCCACCTGTTTTTTTTTTTTTTTTTTTAACGTTTATTTATTTTTGAGACAGAGAGAGACAGAGAATGAACAGGGGAGGAGCAGAGAGAGAGGGAGACACAGAATCTGAAACAGGCTTCAGGCTCTGAGCTGTCAGCACAGATCCTGATGCGGGGCTCGAACTCACAGACCGTGAGATCATGACCTGAGCCGAAGTCGGACGCTTAACCGACCAAGCCACCCAGGCGCCCCGAGGCCACCTGTTTTAATGGGAGCTGACATTGCCTTCTCTAAGATAAACGTCAGTAAATGTTTAAAGAATGTTGATTTGAAGAGTTCTATATTTTTTTGCTAAGGCAGCTGTAACAAAGTACCACAAATTGGATGGCTTCCATAACAGAAATTTATTGTCTCACAGTTCTAGAGGCTGGATATTTGAAATCAAGGCATTGGCAGGGCTGGTTCCTTCAAGGGTTGTGAGGGAAGGCTCTGTTCCAGACCCCTCTCCCAGGTTCTGCACCTCAGATATTCCTTGACCTGTAGATGGCCATCTTGTCCCAGAATCTCTTTGCATGACCTTTCCCTGTGTTCATTACTATCTCTGTATCTGAATTTCTGCCCTCCCCCATTTTTTTGGGACACCAGAAAATTCCTATTGGATTAGGGCCCCATCCCACTCCAGTATGCCCTCATTTTAATTAATTACATCTGCATTGACCCTATTTTCAACTAAGGTCACATTCTGAAGTATTGGGTGGGGGTAAGTCTTCAACATATGAATTTTGGGAGAATAGCATTCAGCCTACAATAGGGCCCATTGTTTTAGTTACCCGTTACCCCAGGGGTGCTCACATGGGTTGGTGTGACTGTGGCATAAGGACAAAGATAGGAAGAGTCAGCTGTTCCTAACATTCCCCTCTCAGGGACAGCAGAAAACTCCCTGAATTTTAACATCATGATATTTGGGTTACTTAAGTTTTTAAAAAGTCGCAGAAGCTTTAAAATACTAATGAAATAATAAAAAGGTAATTGTTCTTTAATATTATTTTACCATGGTAAGTTGACTATTTTAAGAAGAAAACCAGCATATGCACTTTAGATTTATTTTTTGGGGAGTCTTCTTGAAAAGCACATATTGTATAATTTACAGGCCTGGCTGATTTACCCAAGAGAGGGGATCGTATTTAATACTAGTTCTGCTTTGTATCAAGCTACCACATTTTTTTTTCCCTGAAAACTTGAAACAACTGTCAGGTGTTATCTCTTCTAGGCTAATCATACATAAAGATAGACACTATTAATATCAAGCTTTATAGGTCCCCAGGAAGATCAAGCTTCTTGTCTAACTCAGTCCATAGCAAAGCTGTAATTCAAATCTGCTAGATGTTGTATGTTGCTTAAATGGAGTTTATATTTCTTTGCTGTCTGTTCAGGAGGATGGAGGTCTCTGAGAGTCAAATTAAAATCCTAAGCAATTTAGGTCTTAGTTTCCAGGAAGAAATCAAGATGTCAGTATAAATCTAACTATATGGGAAGACAGGAATAACATTATATAATGGACTGGATTAAAAATATAGAGTTAGGAAAAAACTGGGAAGTAATCGGCAAATACACAAGAGATGGCTTATGTTCAGCCATTCTCCCTTATTCTCTGGCCACTTTTTATACTTCCAGGTTCTTTTGCTGCTTGGATGGTTCACTTCAGTCTAATTGACTCATCACCATGATGCTTCTGTGAAGGATACTAATGGAACGACTGGTCTAGCCCTGAATTTATATCTTCCAGCCAGGCAGATCCCAGCTTTACAAAATACTTTCCTTTTATGACCGTGTATTTGATATAGGGTTGTCCCAATTTATTAAACTTTCTATTTTTGTAAATCTCATGATGTTCATGTCCTATAAGAAACATTTGATACTTAAAAAAAAACCCAGCTATTTTTCTTAAAAGAGGTTTATAATTATTGATTTTGGACTTTTTTTTTGTGATTTTTATTTAACCTTGGTAATTCCCCCAATTTTTTGATAAATAAGTTAAGCTTTTGAGGATAAAAGACACCTTTACCTCGCAAAAGGAGTGTTTACATGTATCTCTGAGCTACGTTGACCCTCTGCTCAGGAGCTCATGTCCAGGGAAATGTTTTTCCTCTGAAAATGCATTGTATGTTACTCTGAATGCTTTGAGTTTGGTTAGTCCCAATAATTCTCTTTTAGTATATCAATTAATTCAAATCTGGATTTTGTAACCATGTTAAAAAAATCCCCCCAAATTCTTTTTAAAAGGATGTTTCTAACTTAAATATGAGATTCATCTTTCTTCATGCAACCTCTCTCTATAAAAAAAAAAAATCAACAAACATTTTTTTTTAGCAGAGAGCTTATGGTTTCGAATTTGTTAAAATTGGTTCAATATCCTGTTTCAATTCCTGTGTCAAATGTCAGAGTAGAACAAACATTTAATATTGTGAGGTATCTCTAGACTAATGAAATCATATATTGAATGGTGAGTCAACAAGAAGCAAACTTTGGTTTTGATACTATACCTTTTGCTTATTTGGAAGGAAAATAATAGTATTTTTTAAATAAAAATGTCTAGGGGCACCTAGGTGGTTCAGTTGGTTAAACGTCTGACTCTTGATTTCAGCTCAGGTCATGATCACATGGTTTGTGAGTTTGAGCCCTGTGTCAGGCTCCACACTGACACTGCAGAGTCTGCTTGGGATTCTCTCTCTCTTCCCCGTCTCTCTGTCCCTTCCCCCCACCTCCTGCCCCCCCAAACATGCATTCTCTCTTTCTCTCTCAAAATAAATAAACTTAAATAAATAAATAAATAAGTCCAATGTAAAATATAAGACATATATATAATCAAAAATAAGATTTGTACACGTGCATATTTTCTTAAAATGTGTTTGGTGTTTTGGATGAAACTACTTGGAGTTATAATTTTATAAGATATTAAGAAGGCTTTGCTTCTCATACTCTGAATGCTCAGACACTAAATATCTATACAGGCAAGGGTTTGCTTTCCACTTGAAAACTCTACAGGATGTCAAGATGTTCAAGCATTCCAACATAGACATTGTTAATAAGAAAAACAAGGATAGAATCACAACAAATTCACAAAGATAACATTTACTTGGAGAATTTGTTTCATTCTTAATTAATATGAGTTTCTCCAAAAAATATTAAGTAGTGACTTAGAGAGTTAATATCATGAGCTGAGGGCTGTAGTGTTTGTTTAATCTTTCTAATTTCCTGCTTCTTATTTTAGCAATGGCTAATTCAATACCACTAACTTATCTATGTTTTCTGAGATCTTACTCCAGTTATTCTATGATCTTTGCTGGTCTCTGATTTTGTTCCAAATGTATTCTTTAGTGAGCACTTTATCTTAATCATTAATTTCATTCAGCAACATCTAAGACCAATAAGCTGGACAAATCATCATTTTTTTTCCTCATTTAAAAGTGAAAAATGAAGTTATGATGTTTTCCCTATCACTGTCCACTTAAAAGTCCTAGAAGCAGTGGTCAACCCATTGAAATGAGAACAGTTAACACAAGATAAACCTGAAACACCTTGTCACATCAGAAAGAAAGGCAACAATCAAAGAATGTTAAAGACAAATTGAAAAGTTTTGTACTGATCAAAGATAGGCCAATTGAAGTGTCAAAAGTAATGCAAGGCTTAAAATTTATCAGATTAGACCCCATGAGTCCATAATGATATATTTCTAAAAAATCAATGGTCATTTTTGGAGATAAGTAGAACACAAATTCATCAATATGAAAAATGGCAAATAAAAGGATAGAAACAAGTATTTATTCTTCCCTTCCTATAAAATGGAATTCCAGCTAATACAGGGAGATGGAATGATATATTAAATTATCATCCATTTATAACCCCTGATGGAATAATGGATCTTTACTGCTGAAGTTATCAGGTGAAAAGCTGATAAATAGCATTATAATGGATGAATTAGTGTAATGACACCTAAACATACAGATCAATTTTAACACCACAAAGAGAGAAAGCCAGGCATCATCACTTCCTGGTGTAATGCAGTGGGAAGTATATAGCATCCCTTGGGAACCTAAATCACGCATTCAGAACATGGGCAATCTTATAGGACAAATGACCTGCAGGGGAAACTGGAATAGATTAAAAGAAATTTTAAGAAATTTATCAAGAAAATGCAACATGTGGACCTTGTTTGCCTCCTGATTCAAATAAATCAACTGTAAAAAAGACACTGAGGAGACCATTAGAATTTGAATACAGAGTTCAATTAGACAGTGTTAAGTATAAGAGATACTAAGTTAATTAAGAATATGTTTCAATATGTTTACTTTGAGGGAAAATAGCATTGTGGTCATATTAAAACAAAGGGAGCCCTGTCTTAATCGAGATACATACTGATGTATTAGAGGAAGAAATGATATAATATCTGAGAATTGCTTAAAACAATCTGGCAGGGTATGGGGAGTGTGAAGTCAGTTGTTGCATAACATGGGGGTTTGTTATACTTCTTTCTCTCTTTTTTGAATATATTTGAAAATTTCCATAATAAAATGTTTTAAAGACAAAGTACCTACCTATTCACTCCTTTTGACAAATATTCAGGTGTGTCCTGTGTGTAAGGTTCTAAAGCAGGTTCTAGGTGTAGCAACAAGATGAAGACTCTCAGCATGTTCCCTTCTCTTATGTGACACATTTATTTTTGGTGGAGGAAGAAGAAAATTGCTAAGATGATAAGAACAGAGATAAAAAGGTGAGTTGGAAAATGTTTCATTGGAGAGGTAACATTTGAAATGGGCTGTGAAAGAACAATACTCTCTAAACAGTCAAATCCTGTTTGAAAACAGTTGAGGGGCCATTCCAGGGAGTTTCTTTTTGTCTTTCTTTCATTTACAATAAAACCTATTATCATTGATGTTCAGTCCTACGGATTTTGAACTGTATAAAACTGCACAGCCACCAAGCAGCCACGATAGAGCATAGTTCTACGTCAAACAAAATTCCCCCATGCTACCCTTGTGCAGTCAAGTCCTCCTAACATTTTATCACTGACTAGCACTCACCTGTTCATATCACAATAGTTTTGCCTTTTCCCTAACACCATACAAAGGGAATCATATAGTATATAACATTTTGAGTCTGGCTTCTTTTCACTTAGCACTGAAATTCATTTGTCTTGTTGATAATATCAATCATTCATTCCTTTTTTATTGCTGAGTAATAGTCCATTATCTGGACATACCACCGTTTTTTTAATCTATTCCCCCATTTGATGGGTATTTGGGTTGTTTCCAGTTTGGGATCATTATGAATAAAGCACTGTAAACACTTGTTTAGGTTTTTGTATGAACACAGGTTTTCATTACACTGAGGTAAATACCTTAGGAGTAGAACTCGTAGGTTGTGTTGTAAGTACATGTTTAACTTTAAAAGAAACTGCCAAACTATTTTCCAAAGTGGCTGTACTATTTTGCATTCCAAATATCTATGTATGAGAATTGCTCAGTCACCTTGTTATACCACTTGCTATAGCTGTTACTTTGTTGTTTATTTTAGCCATTCTGATAGGTGAGTAGTGAAATCTCTTTGTGGTTTTAATTTACATTTCCCTGTTGAGCCAGGCAGATTGTTGATATTATTATCACTTTTCAAAAGTCTACACCAGCTATTCAAAAGTATACACAAGCCTCCAACTCCACTCCATTCCTCATCTGCTCACCTATTTCTCCAAGAACATAGAGGTGGTCAAGTATGAAGTCCTTAACTTTCTTCCCTTAACTTCCAAACTTAAAAAAAAAAAAACCTCTGGGGGTACCTCGGTGGCTCAGTCAGTTAGCATTGGGAACTTCATTTTCAGTTCAGGTCATGATCTCATGGTTCATAGGTTTGATCCCTGCACCAGGCTCTATGCTGACACTGCAGACCCTGCTTGGGATTCTCTTTCTCTCTCTCAAAATTAAAAAAATTTTTAAAAATTAGTTAAAAAATTTTAAAACATTCTCCAAACCTCCTTTCTCAGAGAGGGTGGTATTTCTCCCTGCCAAGACCAGTCTGTCCTCTCATGTGCCTGTCCTCTCACGTGCCTGGATCCTTCCCAGCTCTCACCTCTAGAAACCTCAGTGTTGACAACAACCCCTTCTGTCAGATGCTATGCTCTTTATGGACTCCTTCTCTAAGGCCTACTCCTTTTGGGCTAGGTCCTTTTATTCCTATCAGTTATTCTCAAATGTTTGCATACACCAGAATCACCTGGAGAACTTGTTAAAACACAGATAAGTGGGGGGGAGGGGCCAAGACGGCAGAATGGCATGGAAGTTTTTTTTGTGTTTCGCGTTCATGAAATACAGCCAGATCAACACTAAACCATCCAACACACCTAGAAAACTGATTTGAGGATTAACACAACAAGCTGCACAATCTGAACCACAGAACTCGGCAGGTACATGGCACAGAGAGGTGAACTGGGGGAGAAAGAAGCCGCAGAGGGCAGGGAGCTGTTTTTGCTTGCGGAGAGAGGACAGAGATGGCGGAGAGTATGGGAAAAGCATCCCTGCCAAGGGGAGAGAAAGTGGAAAAGTGGAAATAGCCACAGGGACTGAACAAAAAAAGGAGAAAGGAGAAAGGAGAGGGCTTAAATTCCATTAAGACTGTATAAACAGGGGAGCACAGAGTCTGAAACTCTGCAGCTCAATACCTGGCAGTCCTCTGGTGGGAAGGGCGAATCCCCAGGAGCAGAGTGAGGTCTGGGGGGGGGGGTTCTCAGGCCACACAGGGAGAGGTGGTTCCCCTGCTGGGAGGATATTTGGTAGAGGCTGTGTGGCCACCCCACAGGCAAAGGTCCCAGCAAACCCCAGAGAACAACCACATTCACTGGTGCTGGAACAAGGTCATTAAGGGTGAAGCTTGGTGTCAGTTGTGTGTTGTGATTTTCCATAAACCCTGAAACGCTGCTGCTACCAGATTGTACGAACTTTTTCTGGGGCAGGCTGGCACCCAACTGCAGTCTTTGGGCATTGGCAGAAGCATGGTCCCGTGAATGTTTCTGGGTGTGGCCAGCACCTGGCCATTGCTTGGTAAGACCCTTCCCTAGAAGGTCTGAGGGGGTCAAAACTGTAGTACTTCAGAAGTGAGGGGTTGGGAAACACAGCCACATCTGAGATAAAACTCAGGAGGGAGGTACCACCTGGCAATCTGACAGCTTGGTCATGGACAGTGTAAAAGTGGGGACTGGATGGAAGCTGGAGACAAAGGATGAGTGTACAATTGTTGATCAGGGAGAAAAGAGTTCTGATACTAGAGACTGAGTAGCTGGGTGATGCCATTTTCACCCCTCCCAGGCAAGCGCATACACACCTACAAGTGTCACAACAATCCACTCCAGTAAGTTAAGCAGCGCCAGTGGAGAATGGAACCATTACACTAAGCCCCATCCAACTGGGCCAACCTCGCTCTTCAGGAACACAAGTCTGTCTGCCTGCTTAGTTTATGGACTATAAAGGGCTTCATAGTTTGACTTCTAGGGGAAAACAATGGAATTTCAACCGTATTTCAGTCTGTTTGTTGGTCCATCTATTCAAAACTTTTTTTTCTTTTTCATTTATTTTCTTTTCTTGAATACAGAAAGAAAAAATTTATTTTTATTTTCAATTTTTATTAAAAATATTTTGCTTTATTGTTTTTCTACTATATTTTTTACTTTTTTGTAAAGTTTTCAAATTCTATTTACTTCCATCATTTCATTTTATTTATTTCATTGTACTCATTTTTTTCAAATTTTCAAACATTTTCTCTTTTCTTTTCTTTTCCTATCTTTCCCTTCTTTCTCTAATCTATCAAGCTCTTTTCAACAACCAGACCAAAACACACATAGGGTCTAGCATCATTTATTTTGTGTGTGTGTTGTTTTAAACTTTTTAATTTTAATTTTTTCACCTCTTAATTCCTTTTCTTCCTTCGAAATGATGAAACAAAGGAATTCACCCCACAAGAAACAGCAGGAAGAAACGACAGCCAGGGACTTAACACAGACACAAGCAAGATGTCTGAACCAGAATTTAGAATCATGATAATAAGAATACTAGCTGGGGTTGCAAATAGATTAGAATCCTTTTCTGCAGAGATAAAAGAAGTAAAAGCTAGTCAGGATGAAATAAAAAATATTATAAGTAAGCTGCAATCTATAATGGGTGCCATGGCAGCAAGGATGGATGAGGCAGAGCAGTGGATGAGCGATATGGAGGACAAACTTAGGGAGAATAATGAAGCAGAAAAATAAAAAAGAGGGAGACTAAGGCAAAAGAGCACGATTTAAGAAGTAGAGAAATCAGTGACTCATTAAAAAGGAACAACATCAGAATCATAGGGGTCCCAGAAGATGAAGAGAGAGAAAAATGGGTAGAAGGGTTATGTGAGCAAATCATAGCGGAAAACTTTCCTAACCTGGGGAAAGACACAGACATCAAAATCCAGGAAGCGCAGAGAACTCCCATTAGACTCAACAAAAACCAACAATCAATAAGGCATATTATAGTCAAATTCACAAGATACTCAGGCAAGGAAAGAATCATGAAAGCAGCAAGGGAAAAAAAAAAAGTACTTAACTTACAAGGAAAGACAGATCAGGTTTGCAGCAGACCTATCCACAGAAACTTGTCAGGCCAAAAAGGAGTAGCAGCATATATTCAATGTGCTGAATTTGAAAAATATGCAGCCAAGAATTCTTTATCCAGCAAGGCTGTCATTCAAAATAGAAGGAGAGATAAAAAAGTTTCCCAGACAATCAAAAATTAAAGGAGTTTGTGACTACTGAACCAGCCCTGCAAGAAATTTTAAGGCAGACTCTCTGAGGGGAGAAAAGATGAAAAAAAAAAAAGAAAAGAAAAAAGAAAAAAAAAAAAAAACAGACCAAAAGCAACAAAGACTAGAAAGGACCAGAGAACACCACCAGAAACTCCAACTCTACTGGCAACATAATGGCAATAAATTCATATCTTTCAGTACTTACCCTAAACATCAATGGACTAAATGCTCCAATCAAGACATAGGGTAACAAATTGGATAAGAAAACAAGATCCATCTATATGGTGTTTACAAAAGACCTACTTTAGACCTAAAGACACCTTCAAATTGAAAGTAAGGGGATGGAGAACCATCTATCATGCTAAGGCTCAGCATAAGAAAGCCAGAGTAGCCATACTTATATCAGACAATCTAGACTTTAAAATAAAGACTGTATTAAGAGATGAAGAAGGGCATTATATCATAATTAAGGGGTCTATCCACCAAGAAGACCCAATAATTGTAAACCTTTATGCTCCAAATGTGGAGGCGCCCAAGTATATAAATAAATTAATCACAAACACAAAGAAACACATTGAAATAATAACATAATAGTAGGGGACTTCAACACCTCACTTTCAACAATGGACAGATCATCTAAACAAAATCACAAAGGAAACATTGACTTTGAATGACACTCTGGACCAGATGGACTTAACAGATATATTCAGAACATTTCATTCTAAAGCAGAGGAATACACATTCTTCTCTAGTGTACATGGAACATTCTCCAGAATAGACCACATACTGGGATACAAATCAGCCCTCAACAAGTAGAAAAAGATTGAGATCATACCGTGCATATTTTCAGACCACAACACTATGAAACTTGAAATCAACCACAAGAAAAAATTTGGAAAGGTAACAAATACTTGGGGACTAAAGAACATCCTACAAAAGAATGAATGGGTAAACCAAGAAGTTAAAGAGGAAATTTAAAAGTACATGGAAGCCAATGAAAATGATAACACCATAGACCAATACCTCTGGGACACAGCAAAGGTGATAATAAGAGGGAAGTATATAACAATCCAGGCCTTCCTAAAGAAGGAAAAAAGGTCTCAGATACACAACCTAACTTTACACCTTAAAGAGCTGAAAAAGAACAGCAGATAAAACCCAAAACCAGCAGAAGAGAGGAAATAATAAAGATTAGAGCCGAAATTAATGCTATCAAAACAAAAAAAAATCCAGTAGAACAGATCAATGAAACCAGAAGCTGGTTCTTTAAAAGAATTAACAAAATTGATAAACCCCTAGCCAGTTTGATCAAAAAGAAAAAGGAAAGGACCCAAACAAATAAAATCAAGAGTGAAAGAGGAGAGATCACAACCAACACAGCAGAAATAAAAACAATAATAAGAGAATATTATGAGTAATTATATACCAATAAAATGGGCAATCTGGAAGAAATGGACAAATTCCTAGAAACATATACGCTACCAAAATTGAAACAGGAAGAAACAGAAAATCTCAACAGACCCACACCAGTAAAGAAATTGAATTAGTAATAAAAAATCTCCCAGAAAACAAGAGTCAAGGGCCAGATGGCTTTCCAGGGGAATTCTACCAAACATTTAAGGAAGAGGTAACACCCATTCTCTTGAGACTGTTCCAAAAAATAGAAATGGAAGGAAAACTTCCAAACTCTTTCTATGAAGCAGGTATTACCTTGATTCCAAAACCAGACAGAGACCCCACTAAAAAGGAGAACTATAGACCAATTTCCCTGATGAACATGGATGCAAAAATCCTCAACAAGATATTAGCCAACCAGATCCAACTATACATTAAAAAAATTATTCACCACAACCAAGTGGGATTCATACCTGGGATGCAGGGCTGGTTCAATATCCACAAAACAATCAATGTGATTCATCACATCAATAAAAAGAAAGGACAAGAACCATATGATCCTCTCAATAGACGCAGAGAAAGCATTTGACAAAATACAGCATCCTTTCTTGATAAAAACCCTCAAGAAAGTAGGGATAGAAGGATCATACCTCAAGATCATAAAAGCCATATATGAAAGACCCACTGCTAATATCATCTTCAATGGGAAAAACTGAGAGTTTTCCCACTAAGGTCAGGAACAAGACAGGGATGCCCACTCTTGCCACTGTTATTCACATAGTATTGGAAGTCTTAGCCTCAGCAATCAGACAACACAAAGAAATAAAAGGCATCCAAATAGGCCAGGAAGAGGTCAAACTTTCACTCTTTGCAGATGACATGAAACTCTATATGCAAAACCCAAAAGATTCCACCAAAAACCTGAGAACTGATTCAACAATTCAGCAAGGTTGCAGGATATAAAATCAGTGCAAAGAAATTGGTTGCATTCCTACACACCAATAATGAAGCCAACAGAAAGAGAAATCAAGGAATTAATCCCATTTCCAATTGCACCAAAAACCATAAAATACCTAGGAATAAATCTAACTAATGAGGTGAAAAATCTATACACTGTAAACTATAGAAAGCTTATGAAAGAAATTGAGGAAGACACAAAAAATGGAAAAATATTACACAATCTTGGATAGGAAGAAAAAATACTGTTACAATGTCAGTACTACCCAAAGCAATCTACATATTCAATGCAATGCCTATCAAATTAACACCAGCATTCTTCACAGAGCTATAACAAATAATCCTAAAATTTGTATGGAACCAGAAAAGACCCTGGATAACCAAAGCAATCTTGAAAAAGAAAACCAAAGCAGGAGGCATCACAATCCCAGACTTCAAGCTATACTACAAAGCTGTAATCATCAAGACAGTATGGTACTGGCACAAGAACAGACACTCAGATCAATGGAACAGAATAGAGAACCTAGAAATGGACCCACAAACGTATGGCCAACTAATCTTCGATAAAGCAGGAAAGACTATCCAATGGAATAAAGACAGTCTCTTCAGCAAGTGGTGCTGGGAAAACTGGACAGCGACATGCAGAAGAATGAACCTGGACCACTTTCTTACACCATATGCAAAAATAAACTCAAAATGGATGAAAGACCTCAATGTCAGACAGGATGCCATCAAAATCCTCAAGGAGAAAACAGGCAAAAACCTCTTTGACCTTGGCCACAGCAACTTCTTACTCAACACGTCCCCGGAGGCAAGGGAAACAAAAACAAAAATGAACTCCTGGGACCTCATCAAAATTAAAAGCTTCTGCACAGCGAAGGAAACAATCAACAAAACTAAAAGGCAGCCGACGGAATGGGAGAAGATAGTTGAAGGGTTAGTATCCAAAATCTATAAAGATTGATGAAGGGTTAGTATCCAAAATCTATAAAGAACTTATCAAACTCAACACCCAAAAAACAAATAATCCAGTGAAGGAATGGGCAAAAGACATGAATAGACACTTCTCCAAAGAAGACATCCAGATGGCCAACCAACACATGAAAAAATCCTCAACATCACTCATCATCAGGGAAATACAAATCAAAACCACAATGAGATGCCACCTCACACGTGTCAGAACGGCTGACATTAACAACAGACAACAACATATGTTGGCAAAGATGTAGAGAAAGAGGATCTCTTTTGCACTGCTGGTGGGAATGCAAACTAGTGGAGCCGCTCTGGAAAACAGTATGGAGGTTCCTCAAAAAAATAAAAATAGAACTACCCTATGACCCACCGATTGCACTACTAGGCATTTATACAAGGGATACAGGGGTGGGGTTTCGAAGGGGCACATGCACCCCCATGTTTATAGCAGTGCTATCAACAATAGCCAAAGTATGGAAAGAGCCCAAATGTCCATCAATGGATGAATGGATAAAGAAGATGTGGTATATATATATATATACAATGGAGTATTACTTGGCAATCAAAAAGAATGCAATCTTGCCATTTACAACTATGTGGATGGAACTAGAGTCTATTATGCTAAGCAAAATCAGTCAGTCAGAGAAAGACATATGACTTCACTCATATGAGGACTTTAAGAGACTAAACAGATGAACATAAGGGAAGGGAAGCAAAAAGAATATAAAAACAGGGAGGGGGGCAAAACATAAGAGACTCTTAAATATGGAGAACAACAGAGGGTTACTGGAGGGGTTGTGGAAGGGGGGATGGGCTAAATGGGTAAGTGGTATTAAGGAATCTACTCCTGAAATCATTGTTGCACTATATGCTAAATAACTTGGATGTAAATTTTAAAAAATAAATAAATAAAAATTAAAAATCCACAGGAAACTCGGCCCTATCCCCAAACTTCCTGATTTAGTAGGTCAGGGGTGGTGCTGAGAATTGGCATCTTTAACAAGTTTGCAGGTGATGCTGCTGCTGCTGGTTAGGGACCACACTCAGAAAAAAACCACTTTTATAGAAGTATTGAGGTGAGAGTTTCAGGATACCAAGAGACAAATCAAAGGGTTTCCTTACTGCTCTTTTTATCTCTACCTAAGACCATGCTAACTGCAGGTCACTGCTAGCAAGATGAATATTTGACTGTCTGGAAAGAAGGATAAGCACAGATGGCTGCCTACAATACAAACTCCAAGAGTGATACCAAGTGGGGAGGGCTTCTTACATTTTCTGTTTCTTCTCATGGCCACATCTGATCATAACTTCATCAGTTCATTTGAGACCAACTCAATGGGTAGCCTTTCTCTAAAGTATCTTTTTTTTTTCATAATATGAAATTTATTGTCAAATTGGTTTTCATACCACATCCAGTGCTCATCCCAACAGGTGCCCTCCTCAATGCCCATCACCCAGTTTCCCCTTCCTCACACCCCCCATCAACCCTCAGTTTGTTCTCAGTTTTTAAGAGTCTCTTGTGTTTTGCCTCCTTTCCTCTCTGTAACTTTTTTTTCCCCTTCTCCTCCCCCATGGTCTTCTGTTAAGTTTCTCAGGATCCACATAAGAGTGAAACCATATGGTATGTCTTTCTCTGTATGACTTATTTCACTTAGCATAACACTCTCCAGTTCCATCCACGTTGCTACAAAAGGCCATATTTCATTCTTTCTCATTGCCAAGTAGCATTCCATTGTGTATATAAACCACAATTTCTTTATCCATTTCAACAGTTTATGGATATTTAGGCTCTTTCCATAATTTGGCTATTGTTGAAAGTGCTGCTATAAACATTGGGGTACAGGTGCCCCTGTGCATCAGCACTCCTGTATCCCTTGGGTAAATTCCTAGCAGTGCTATTGCAGGGTCATAGGGTAGATCTATTTTTAATTTTTTGAGGAGCCTCCACACTGTTTTCCAGAGCGGCTGCACCAGTTTGCATTCCCACCAACAGTGCAAGAGGGTTCCCGTTTCTCCACATCATCTCCAGCATCTATAGTCTCCTGATTTGTTCATTTTAGCCTCTCTGACTGGCATGAGGTGGTATCTCCGTGTGGTTTTGAATTATATTTCCCTGATGAGGAGTGACGTTGAGCATCTTTTCATGTGTCTGTTGGCCATCTGGATGTCTTCTTTGGAAAAGTGTCTATTCATGTCTTCTACCCATTTCTTCACCGGATTATTTGTTTTTCAGGTGTGGAGTTTGGTAAGTTCTTTATAGGTTTTGGATACTAGCCCTTTATCCGATATGTCATTTGCAAATATCTTTTCCCATTCCATCGGTTGCCTTTTAGCTTTGTTGATTGTTTCCTTTGCAGTGCAGAAGAAGCTTTTTATCATGATGAGGTCCCAATAGTTCATTTTTGCTTTTAATTCCCTTGCCCGTGGAGATGTGCCGAGTAAGAAATTACTGCGGCCTAGGTCAAAGAGGTTTTTTTTCTGCTTTCTCCTCTAGGGTTTTGATGGTTTCCATCTCACATTCAGATCCTTTATTCATTTTGAGTTTACTTTGTGTATAGTGTAAGAAAGTGGTCTAGTTTCATTCTTCTGCATGTTGCTGTCCATGCCCATTTGTTAAACAGACTGTCTCTTTTCCATTGGATACTCTTTGCTGCTTTGTCAAAGATTAGCTGGCCATACATTTGTGTGTCCAATTCTGGGTTCTCTATTCTATTCCATTGGTCTATGTGTCTGTTTTTGTGCCCATACCATACCGTCTTAATGATTACAGCTTTGTAGTAGAGGCTAAAGTCTGGGATTGTGATGCCTTCCGCTTTGGTTTTCTTCTTCAAGATTACTTTGGCTATTCAGGGTCTTTTGTGGTTCCATACAAATTTTAGGATTGCTTGTTCTAGCTTTGAAAAGAATGCTGGTGTAATTTTGATTGGGATTGCATTGAATGTGTAGATTGCTTTGGGTAGTATTGACATTTTAACAATATTTATTCTTCTAATCCTTGAGCTTGGAATGTTTTTCCATTTCTTTGTGTCTTCTTCAATTTCCTTCATAAGCTTTCTATAGTTCTCAGCATACAGATCTTTTACATCTTTGGTTAGGTTTATTCCTAGGTATTTTATGGTTCTTGGTGCAGTTGTGAATGGGATAAGTTTCTTTATCTCTCTTTATGTTGCTTCATTATTGGTGTATAAAAATGCAACTGATTTCTGTACATTGATTTGTACCCTGCAATTTTGCTGAATTCATGTATCAGTTCTAGTAGACGTTTGGTGGAGTCTCTATCAGGGTTTCTATGTAGAGTATCATGTCATCTGCAAAAAGTGAAAGTTTGACTTCTTCTTTGCCAATTACGATGCCTCTAATTTCATTTTGTTGTCTGATTGCTGATGCTAGGACTTCCAACATTATGTCAAACAACAGTGGTGAGAGTGGACATCCCTGTCGTGTTTCTGATGTCAGTGGGAAAGCTCTCAGTTTCTTCCCATTGAGGATGATATTAGTTGTTGGCTTTTCATAAATGGCTTTTATGATGTTTAAGTATGTTCCTTCTATGCCGACTTCCTTGACGGTTTTTATTAAGAAAGGATGCTGAATTTTGTCAAATGCTTTTTCTGCATCTATTGACAGGATCATATGGTTCTTATCTTTTCTTTTATTAATGTGATGTATCACATTGATTGATTTGCAAATATTGAACCAGCCCTGCAGCCCAGGAATGAATCCCCCTTAATCACGGTGAATAATTCTTTTTATAAGCTGTTGAATTTGATTTGCTAGTATCTTGTTAAGAATTTTTGCATCCATATTCATCAGGGATATTGGCCTGTAGTTCCCTTGTTTTTCTGGGTCTCTGTCTGGTTTCGGAATCAAAGTAATGCTGGCTACATAGAATGAGTCTGGGAGTTTTCCTTCCCTTTCTATTTTTTGGAAAAGCTTGAGAAGGATAGGTATTCACTCTCCTTTAAATGTCTGGTAGAATTCCCCTGGGAAGCCATCTGGTCCAGGACTCTAATTTGTTGGGAGATTTTTGATAACTGATTCCATTTCTTTGCTGGGTATGGGTCTGTTCAAATTTTCTATTTCTTCCTGTTTGAGGTTTGGAAGTGTGTGGCTGTTTAGGAATTTGTCCATTTCTTCCAGGTTGTCCAGTGTTTTGGCATATAATTTTTCATAGTATTCCCTGATAATTGCTTGTATTTCTGAAAGATTGGTTGTAATAATTCCATTTTCATTCATGATTTTATCTATTTGGGTCCTCCCTCTTTTCTTTTTGAAAAACTGGCTAGAGGTTTATCCATTTTGTTTATTTTTTCAAAAAACCAACTCTTGGTTTCATTGATCTGCTCTACTGTTTTTTTTGGATTCTATATTGTTTATTTCTGCTCTGATCTCTATTATTTCTCTTCTTCTTCTGGTTTTGGGGTGTCTTTTCTGTTCTGCTTCTATTTCCTTTAGGTGTGCTGTTAGTTTTTGTATTTGGGATTTTTCTTGTTTCTTGAGATAGAACTGGATTGCAATGTATTTTCCTCTCAGGACTGCCTTTGCTGCATCCCAAAGTGTTTCGATTGTTGTATTTTCATTTTCATTTGTTTCCATATATTGTTTAATTTCTTCTCTAATTGCCTGGTGGACCCATTCATTCTTTAGTAGGGTGTTCTTTAATCTCCATGCTTTTGGAAGTTTTCCAGACTTTTTCCTGTGGTTAATTTCAAGCTTCATAGCATTGTGGTCTGAAAGTGTGCATGGTGTGATCTCAATTCTTTTATACTTATGAAGGGCTGTTTTGTGACCCAGTATGTGATCTATCTTGGAGAATGTTCCATGTGCACTTGAGAAGAAAGTATATTCTGTTGCTTTGGGATGCAGAGTTCTAAATATATCTGTCACATCCATCTGGTCCAATGTATTATTCAGGGCCCTTGTTTCTTTATTGATTCTCTGTCTAGATGACCTATCCATTGTTGTAAGTGGGGTATTAGAGTCCCCTGAAGTTACCAGATTCTTATCAACAAGATTGCTTATGTTTGTGATTAATTGTTTTGTTTTTAAAAATTTTTTTTAATATTTATCTATTTTTGAGACAGAGAGAGAGAGAGCATGAACAGGGGAGGGTCAGAGAAAGAGGGAGACACAGAATCTGAAACAGGCTCTAGGCTCTGAGCTGTCAGCACAGAGCCCGCCACGGGGCTCGAACCCACAGACTGCAAGATCATGACCTGAGCCGAAGTCGGACGCTTAACCGACTGAGGCACCCAGGCGCCCATTAATTGTTTTATGTATTTGGGAGCTTCCATATTCGGCACATAGACATTTATAATTGTTAGCTCTTCCTGATCGATAGACCCTGTGATCATTATATAATGCCCTTCTTCATCTCTTGTTACAGCCTTTAATTTAAAGTCTAGTTTGTCTCATATAAATATGGCTACTCCAGCTTTCTTTCGAATTCCAGTGGCATGATAGGTAGTTCTCCATCCCCTCACTTTCAATCTGAAGGTGTCCTCAGGTCTAAAGTGAGTCTCTTGTAGGCAGCAAATAGATGGGTCTTGTTGTTTTGTCCATTCTGATACCCTATGTCTTCTGGTTGGAGCATTTAGTCCATTTACATTAGTGTTATTACTGAAAGATACAGGTTTAGAGTCATTGTGATATCTGTAGGTTTCATGCTTGTAGTGATGTCTCTGGTACTTTGTGGTCCTTGCAACATTTCACTCACAGAGTCCCCGTTAGGATCTCTTGTAGGGCTGGTTTAGTGGTGATGAATTCCTTCATATTTTTGTTTGTTTGGGAAAACCTTTATCTCTCTTTCAATTCTGAATGACAGACTTGCTGTATAAAGGATTCCTGGCTGCTTATTTTTTCTGTTCATCACATTGAAGATTTCCTGCCGTTCCTTTCTGGCCTGCCAATATTCAGTAGATAGGTCTGCTACTACCCTTATGTCTCTACCTTTGCATGTTAAGGCCCGTTTATCCCTAGCTGCTTTCAGAATTCTCTCTTTATTCTTGTATTTTGCCAGTTTCACTATGATATGTCGTGTAGAAGATCAATTCAAGTTACTTGTGAAGGGAGTTCTCTGTGCCTCTTGGATTTCAATGCCTTTTTCGTTCCCCAGATCAGGGAAGTTTTCAGCTATGATTTGTTCAAGTATACCTTCAGCCCCTTTCTCTCTCTCTTCCTCTTCTGGAATTCCTATGATACGGATATTGTTTGTTTGATTGCATCACTTAGTTCTCTAATTCTCTCCTCATACTCCTGGATTTTTTTATCTCTCTTTTTTTCAGCTTCCTCTTTTTCCATAATTTATCTTTTAATTCCCCTATTCGTTCCTCTGCCTCTTCAATCCGTGCTATGGCTGCCTCCATTTTATTTTGCACCTCATGTATAGCATTTTTTAGTTCCTTGTAACTATTTCTTAGTCACTTGATCTCTGTAGCAATAGATTCCCTGCTCTCCTCTATGCTTTTTTCAAGCCAAGCGATTTTTATGACTATTATTCTAAATTCTTGTTCCATTATATTGCTTAAATTGGTTTTGATCAATTCATGAGCTTTTGCTACTTCCTGGAGTTTCTTTTGAGGAGAAGTGTTCTGTTTCATCATTTTGGATGGTCCCTGGAGTGGCACGGTACTGCAGGGCACTTCCCCTCTGCTGTCCAGAGTAACTTGTGTTGGTTACTGCAGTAAGACGTGAAGTTGGTTACAGTCAGACCTGATGTCTTCCCCCAGCCCACCTCGGGGCACAGTCAGACTGGTGTGAACTTTATCTTCCCCCTCCCAGGGGCAGGACTCACTGTGGAGTGGTGTGGCCCCTGTCTGGGCTACTTGCACACTGCCAGGCTTGTGGTGCTGCTTTGATGGGATCTGGCGTATTAGCCAGGGTGGGTCCTCAAGGAGCACAAGGGCAGGAGGGGCAGGCTTAGCTAGCTTTGCTGTGGGTGGTCCCCTATGGGGGGGGGGGTGGCCCTGCAGCACCAGGAGGGAGGCAGGCCCATCGGAGTGATGGATGCACAGAAGCACAAAGTTGGACATTTTCCCAGTGCAAGCAAGTGTGGTGATGGGAACTGTTTCCCTTTGGAATTTTGGCTGGGGAATGGGAGAGGGAGATGGCACTTCCCAGCACCTTTGTTTCCCTGCAGAGCTGAGCTCTGTCCTTCCGGGGCTCAACAACTGTCTCTCCCGGCGTCCTGTCCCCCTTCCTGCCCTCCAAGAGCAGAGCTGTTGACTATTAACATTCCAGATGTTAAGTCCCACTGGGTGTCAGAACTCACACAGTCCAGCCCTTTTGCTTTTGCAAGCCAGACTTCAGGGACTCTGCCTTGCCCAGCGGGCTGCCCCTTCACTACCCCGGCTCCCTCCCACCAGTCCGTGTAGCCCACACCACCTCACTGCCCTTCCTACCCTCTTCTGTGGGCCTCTTGTCTAAGCCTGGCTCCAGAGAGTCCATTCTGCTAGTCTTCCAGCAGTTTTCTGGGTTATTTAGGCCGATGTGGGTGGAATCTAAGTGATCAGCAGGATGAGGTGAGCCCAGCATCCTCCTATGTCGCCCTCTTCCCCTGTCTCTGTCTAAAGTATCTTAAATTGGGAAAAAGGAATACATCTTATAGGTATTTCCTAAGCATTCAGTTTTCTCTCTTCAGTGCAATATGTATGATTTTTCTTCTGGGAAAGGTATGCAGAAATCTGTGTGTGGCTTACTTAGGAAAAAAATCAATGATCACAATTTTCTTATCTCATTTATGTTCCAAAAGAAAGGAGAAAATAATTCATTTTATTGCCAATATGAAGGGAGTTTCCAATCTAGAAAGGGATAATTAGGCAAGGGTCTCTCGAAATAAATCAGAATTTAGAAGGTATTTTTTCCAATATTAATGGGGAAAAGATAATTATTACATATCTAGATTACTCTTTTTATTGACATTTATATTTTGTAGATGCCATAGATATTATTCTAGTGAAAAACGATTAGCCATTGCTTCAATAATTTGTTTTGATATGATAAAGCCCTTTCCTGGGAATAATGTTTTTTTTTTCCTTTGACTCCAGTGGAAAATAAACAATGCTGGCTACATCTCCATAGGACCACTAATTCTGAAGTTATTGGGAAGCTTCTGAGGTTTGGGATTAGAGCAGATTTTGATTGGCCTCACCCATTTGGGAACAGTTAGTGAATCATCCTTCTCATCACTGACATCAGTATGTATGTACATATATACTTAAAAATCCTTACATGGTAAAGGCTAAACTCCTGATTGTCACTGCCCAGAGAAAAGCATAATTGAGACTGATTTAGGGACTAATAGAGCTTAAGCTACTGGGAACACATCCAATTGCTCTGAGATTGATCCCACTGGCATAAAAGTCCAGCATGTACCCTCAAGGCTGCTCCACATCATGACCCCTTGACGTTGGTTGTTGTAGGGAAGATCCAGCAACCAAATCTTGTTGAAAGCCACCTGGTAGTAGTAAGAATATTAATATTCAAGACCAGTATTTATAGATCAAGATGCTATGGAGCAGGATGAGAGAAAATAGAATTAATTAAGGCATTGGGGGGGCGCCTGGGTGGCTCAGTCGGTTAAGCATCCGACTTCGGCTCAGGTCATGATCTCGTGGTCTGTGAGTTCGAGCCCTGCATCAGGCTCTGTGCTGACAGCTCAGAGCCTGGAGCCTGTTTCAGATTCTGTGTCTCCCTCTTTCTCTGACCTTCCCCTGTTCATGCTGTCTCTCCCTGTCTCAAAAATAAATAAACGTTAAAAAAAATTTAAAAAAATAATTAAGGCATTTGGTACTAATCGAAGCTAAATCATTAGAGCATCTTTGAATCCAAAGAGTATGGAGAATTCCCTAGTTAGACCAGTCATTGAAATCAGGAACTTCCCTCCTCAGACTCCCAAAAGGTAGTTGTCTAATCTGAAGACCACCAAACCAACAGAGCACAATAATAAACAACAAATTCTCATTTCTTTTAACCTTTTAAAAACATGTATCTTGTAGACACAAGAATAACAAGCAGCCAGTATCTTGAGTGTGGCTAAAGAAAATCATCCCATTGCACAGATTGGTGCATCGGTAGAATGTCTGTCTCTAATCTTTGCCGGGGCCTCAACGCTACTTCCTTCTTAGAGACTTTTTAGAGCCTCTTAGCTCTTTCTCCTGTTCTCCACAAAACCTATTTTGAACCTCAGCACCAACTCTTCTAAAATCCCTGTCACCCCCTGCCCCCAGTTATTCAAAGTAAATGAACTCAGCTTCTGCCGTATGCCATCAAATGGAATGTACCCCAAGTCGGTGAGCCCCAACAACCAAATCTTCACATCTGTAGCAGTGTTCGCCCTTTCACCAGCCTGGAAGAGGCATTTGCTTCTATAAAGATAATTTTTCACATCTTTTCTATTTCCATTCTGTCCTGCCTCCTCAGGAGCTTTCCTTCAGACATCAGCACTTTGCTTCTGTGTCTTTAACATGTCTGTTCTGCTGGTGTTTCCTATCAGCATTAAATATGTGCTTTGACTTTCTCATCTTAAAAAAAATAGACCTACATTTTACTTTATCACCTTCTCCTTCCGTTCAGAGTCAAGCCTCCTGAAAACTTTATCTGTGCCTGTCTTTGCTTCCTCAAGTCCCATTCACTCTTCAATCTGCTGCAAGCTGGATTATCTGGATCCAGCCCCTCTCTCCCTGTCCCTACCCACTACCATCAAAGCTGCCCTGACAAATGTGCAAAATAATAATGCAAGATATTAATAATACTTGAAGCTGTATGAATGAATGAGGGGGGTTTATGGGAACACTCTGTCCTTTCCATTCAGTTTTTCAGGAAACCTAAAACTGCTCTAAAAATTGTTTATTGATTTTAAAAAATGAACAAGAGTTCAGTGACCTTTGGAACAATACTTAGTGATGTAGCATATGTGTTGTTGGGTGTTCTAGGAAGCGTGGGGAGGAAAAAATAGTTGGAGAAATGCCAAATTTGAGGGAAAATATCAACACACAGTTCAAAGATATTTGATGAACACTAAGGATAATAACAAAGAAAACCACTCCAAGCCATATTGTAATTACACTGTAGGAAAACCAATGATAAGAGAAAATCTTTAAAACAACCAGAGAAAAAGATACATTTCATATAGGGAATTATAATAAGAATCATGGCTGATGTCATCAAAACCAACCAAGTCAGGAGTAAAAAAAGAAAAAAAAAGAGGATATAAGAATAGTATTAAAGAAAATCTACAAGGGAGAAGCATACATATTCCTACCTAAATTCTTTATGCAATTTGGGTTTCAAGCAAATATATTTTTTTATTGTTGTAGTAAATAATGTAGTAAGTAATGTAGTAAATAATGTAGTAAATAATGTAATTACTGTACATGTAATTTTGTATCTTACTTTTGTACTTGATACTAAATGATACCATTTTCACATACCTGTAGAATACTCTACCTTCTAGCTTCTATTCTTTTATTCTTTCTTCTATTACCTGTGGTTAGGAGCTTTACTACAGTTTGGATTTTTTGGTATCAATAGGTAGTTTCAATGGATAACACTGAGTTCCCATGTTTTTGATTTTACTTATTCTTGAGTGAATTTTCTGTTTCTGATCTAAATCTGATTCTTGTAATATCTCATTTGCAACTGAATAATCAAACATCACAGGTTTATTTTTTCAACTTTACCACCTTTTCCATCTCTTGCATCCCACCCCAAAATGTGTAATTTCATCCATCCTACAGTGGCCATTTCAAATCTTACCCTCTTTATTTATATGCGCTTCTCTGATTCTTTGTGGGACAGGATATGTAGTGATGTTCAATAAATATGTAGGTGTGTTGAGTGAAAGTTGAACAAGAATTGTGTTAGTTTAAAATGAAATGGAATCTAAGACCAGTTGTTTGAAACTCAATACAAATCATTTTAATAATATTATTTTATTGGAAGTTTGGAAGTTGTGAAGGTTTGGGAAAAACTTAAGGATTTAACCATTTAATTAGCTTTATTTTCCTTTTCCCATATGCAAAAAAGTACTGTGTGTAAAAAAACTAAGCGTAATTCCAAATGATTTCCATTTTCAAATGATAATAAAGCACTGTGATATAATTTCTTTGGTGTCAAGTTTTCACAGGGGTACAAAGAATTATGGTATACTTCATAATTGATGGCATCTTGAATTTGATACATAGGTACTTGAGCTCAGATGTGGTGAGAACACAATGGGAGAGTAAATTCTGGGTGTCTGGGAAATTAGAGAGGAAGACCCAGGAAGGAGGAAAGGAGCAGAGAAAGGAGCAGAGAAAGGAGCAAGTCTCAAAGGACTTGAGAGAAATAAGGCTAAGCAAATGTCAAAATTTTGTGTCAGGACAGTTTTGTATATTAACGGGGTTAACACTGAATTGCATAACCCCTTGCACAATTCCCTTGTGTTATGTGGTAGTTCTGTCTTCCCAAATAAATCATAAGTTTTGTGAAAGCACAGATGATGTCTTCTTCCCCCAGAGAGCTGGTGGGGCACTTGAGTTGTGAGTATCCAGTTGCTGTATAGTGATGGTGCTTTTTCTTCATCTAGTCATACACCTACCAGAAAGATATTTTCACCAAATTATCCTTTCCTATTTCTGGTCCTGTGAGTTCATATAAATCAGAGTCTTATTACTATATAAAAGGTATTGCTCTTTATTTAAGACCACTTTGCTAACTGGACGGCCCACTGACTATACTCTCATGCCCATTTATGAATATTCAAATATCACAAAAAGAAACCAACAAAACTTTGCTAATGACAACATATAAACTGATGCTAACGTGGAGAAATGGAAATATTTAAATTCATCCCTAAATTATCTTAGGATATACTATACAGATTTATTTAGTTTTTTTTCAAATATTTTAAAAGATTTTTAAAAAACTCAACACATAAATAGGGGAAAATAAATAAACAGGAGACTGATGGAAGAGAAAGCATCGGTAAAGGAAGTAAAGATAAGATTTAATTCTAAGACCTGGTAATAATGGATCAAGGTCACTTGTAGATTTGCTCAGTATTGACAATGGTAATGATATTAAAATATTTTGCTCTGTACAGGATGAGATTTTGGAGCAAAGGTCAGTCCCCAGATCTCCCATGCCCTGAAAGTACCCTTATTTTTAATTAAAGCTTGTAGGCATATTCCGGACATAACATTATTTTCATTACTGAATGTACTTTAAGACATTCATGTAGCTCAGGAAACAGATGTTATTAAAATTTTTACAGCTATCTATGTTAAAAATATCCATGCACTACTGGAGCTTATTTTTAAGCCAACATTCGCTTCATAACAAAATATTTCCCCCATTTTATGATTATCTTCTTAATAAAGTATTTGCTACAAAAGCCTTTTGAAAATCTAAATAAATTACATTGACTAGTTCCTCCTTGTCCACATTTCTAATTAACCCATGCCCTCCCAGAAGGCTAATAAAATTTTACTAAAGTTTCAGGACTGTAAAAATGGAGTCTAAAGTAGTGGCAAAATAACCAAACAAAATTCTAGTTAAGAGTTTAGAAGCCCCACTCAAAGCCATTATCTTCAATTTACAACCACTACATTTTTTTCCCTCTGGCAGCTGACCATAAATTCCTAAGACAAGAATTATGACTTTTAGTAGGAAAATGCAATGGGTAGGGGAGAATTGTGCAAATAATTATACCACAGGTTAATAATGTGTATGTTTTATATATGTATGCCTGTAAAAAGATATATAACATATATACCTTGTATGCATGGTGAAATATATATGTATTTTTCATGTGTATACATAATGTGTATGTACATATATGATGATTATGATAAGTTCACCATATGGAGAAGAGCTGGAGGCAGAGAAGGAGGTCAGGAAAGTAGTGTGGGAGTATTTAGAGGCAGGGGGAAGGGATATGTGTGATAGCATGGAGGGAAGAAATGAAGCTTGTTTCCTGTGATCACAATTCAAAATGCCCCAAAACTTGACTCATCATCTGCTGGTATTCCAGTGGGAGGATGGAAAGAATAGGAAATTTTGGAAAGATATGTAGAAGACAAAATCATCAGGACTTGGAAGAGAGCATGACACAGTGGAGAGAGCACAGCCTGTGGGATCACATCTGACCTTGAAGCTCAGCTCCACCATTAACTAGCTGTGTGACCCTGGGCAACTTACTCAACCTCTTGGAGCCTCTATTTTCTATCTGCAAAATTTGCGCAACAGTAATACTTATCTCATTTGGCTGCTGGGAATATTAGAGTCCTTACTAGACTCTATGGATTATCCCTTTCCTGTGACTTCCACCTCATCATCTCTTTAGGCTCCTTTTCCCAGACTATATTGCCTTTTGCTTCATCTTGGATAACTTCATGCCAAATACTGATCAGTACTTTCCCAAATGATTTTTATGGAGCACAAATTCTATAAAATGTTAATGGAATAGGATTATTTGAGAAAAAGTGCCCCCCCATAGTCAAGTAAATTTAGATTGTGCTGGGTTAGAGAAAATTAAACAAGGTTCTTCTACTTGATGATTTCTCAAACCCTTTACTATGCATTATAAGTCTCCAAGAGAGGTAGATGGTATGCAGTTTTTCCAAACTTAATTGACCATAAGACTCTTTTATCAGAAAAATCATATGACACTAGTATTCCCCCCAAAGCATTTTTCTTTTGGTAGAGGAGGTAGTGGCTCAAACTCTGCCTTATGGTTACCACATCCTTCTTTTTTCCACTCCCTACCTTTTGGGAAATCCTAGTCTGGGGTTTCTGACTTTCTCCAACTGCCTCCTTACAAGAGTCAGGTGGGCTATAATAGGCTGAGTTAAAAGATATTCATTCAGTACAAGAAGTCTTCAATTAATATAGGAAAATAACATGAAGGCTATCAATGAAAGTTGCCATCTAGTTGATGAAGATGTTCCAGCTAGATGGCAAAGTCTTTAAAAGATCAAACCTTATTGGTTCATAATGTTGAGAAGCAGAAAAACAAAGACAAATGCATTACTCTGGTGGGGGATGTTGACAGTGGGGGAGGCTGTGCATGTGTAGAGGCGAGGAAATTCCGCTTGATTTTTCTGTGCCCTAAAATTGCTCTAAAAATTAAATCTATTTTTAAAAAACTGCAAACCCCCACAAAACAAACATAAGGAAAATTCTGACATTCTGAAAAACAAGAACCACAGGTATTAGTAAATGTTAGATAAACAAAAATTATTCTTTATTATTTTAAAATTATTTTAAGATTATTGTAACATCCAAGAATTTATATCACTGCCAATCTAGAGATTGGCAACTTAATTATTCTAGCCACAGGGTTATAAATTACTACCAGGTCATTAGTTATAATTTTGAATCTCGTGGTCTAAATCCTAGGGGACTTGAAAAACCTAGCTAGTAAGAACAGTTCCAAGTCTTGAAAACATGATCCTGGGATGACATGAAGGGGTCATTTTAAAAAATGTTTTAAGGGGCACCTGGGTGGCTCAGTCAGTTAAGCGTCCGACTTCAATTCAGGTCATGATCTCACAGTTCATGGGTTCAAGCCCCACATTGGGCTCTGTGCAGACAGCTCAGAGCCTGGAGCCTGCTTCAGATTCTGTGTCTCCCTCTTCCTGCCCCTTCCCCAGCTCACACTCTGTCTCTCTCTCTCTCTCTCTCTCAAAAATAAATAAACATTAAAATTTTTTTTAATGTTTTAAGACTGATTTTAACTATCTTAATGTGATTTTATGGTTAGTGATTTATAAATGTAAACATGTTATATGTAGAAAGGAGAGAGTTGTTCACTGACTTCCCACTCCCTTAAATAAATAGAATTTAACTAAAACACTCCTGATATTCTTTACCTTTTCTCTTAATGTATTTAAAAGCATATTCTATTTTCTCTGTCCTGAAGATTTCTGGGCTAGTGTGGGTGAGAGATTTAACTCTACCATTACAATAGGTATCCTAAGTTGAGAAGAAGCTGGGACTCAAACCCAAGCATCTGGGAATTGCTAACACCTCTGTGTGTGTCTGGCCTGGGCAGAAGAAGTTCACAAAGCTCCTCTTCTCCTAGCTCCTCTCCCTTTTTTCTAGCACCCTGGGGAGAATGAATATTGATCTGGTTTGGTCAACTGTCAGCTCACTGTTTTGACCTGGTTTTCTTCTTTCTTTTTTTTTCTATAAAGTTTATTTATTTATTTAAAGTATTCTCTACTCCCAACATGGGGCTCAAACTCATGACCCTGATATCAAGAGTCACATTCTCTTCTGACTGAACCAGCCAGGAGCCCCTTGACCTAGTTTTCTAATGGGTATGGTCACAAGGTTTAAACACCCATATAGGGTATGGCTTTCTTTCAACTTCTTTTTCATCTTGGCTGGAGTCCTAAATCAGAATCTGTTCCCACATGGAAGGAAATCAACTTATCTCTTTCTGCTCCATTTTTCCACATGGCTGGGCCAGGTCTAGGCCCCAGTGTGGCCTTGCTCAGCTCCATGCTGTGGGGAAGTATGTGAATGCCATTCTCTCTGTGGTGTCATCTAGTCAGTTGCTGGTAGGTGGGTGTTGGATCAGTCTCCAAGATGCCCAAGGTTGTTATGGGGGATGGTGGAAGAATGGAATAACTCACACCTTTGGTCTGAGGCCATATTGCCTAACAGTTTATATAAAAGGAGAGCTCCACAAAGCCCACCTTACCAGAATTCTCTAAAATAGAGACTAGAGTCTAAGACATACAAAAATTAAGTTGTGACTTTCCTTTTGTTGCTATTTTTCCTTGTATATATACTTCCTTTAGAGACCACAAGGAGGGGAAGCTATGGTCAAAAGAAGACTTGGGTAGTTCTAGATTTCATGGTCATGGTGACCTTTACACTTGATCTTAGCCAAAAGGCCGAGAAGCGATTCATGGTGACCTTTAATGAAAGACTCCTTAATGGTCATAAGATACTCAAATAGGGTTAAACAGGAATCTAACCCCCTCCTCTAATTTCTCTGGAGCCTAGAAGCCCTACTGCAAGAGAATCTAATCTCTCTCTGCAATTAGAGTATTGGAATTCAAATAATATATAGATGCACTTGGTGTAGTTGATTGGGATTGGAAAGGGCCACAGAAGCCAAATCACAGAAGAGAATATAGGTGTGTGTGTGTGTGTGTGTGTGTGTGTGTGTGTGTGTGTGTGCATGTTTAATAAGAAGGACAATTTAACCTGGTGAACACTGCCAGACATGAATGTTAGACAAACAAGGTATCTAGGGGCCACATGAATTTGGACTTATACTCTTCTAGCTCGCCCCTGATGCCAATGCATCCTGAGAAAGAAAAGAAAAGTGCCACTGCATCCTTGCATAATAAAATGGGAAGACCAAAGACAGTCTTTCGTGGAATCTACCTTCTTTTTAGAAAGGAGTCTTAATTTCAAAAATCTGAAAGTAACTCTGATCAGTTTAAATAAAAATATAATTTATTAAGGGATTTTAAGTTTCTTTGATAGCCAGAGAAACAGGATTTGGAGGCAACCTCACCAGGAACTGTGCCCCAAATCACACTGCAGAGCTCATCACTGATGCTGTCATCCTGTGCTAAATGCAGCTCACATCACCAAGACTACTGATGTTAGACAATAGGCCTGGGTACCCCCTCTGAAAACAGGATACAGACTCCCCCAACCTTGCCAGAATGAACACCTCCAGATTCAAGCTCTGGTATCTGATTGATGGATCTCAGGTCACATGGCTATGACCCAGCTTCTGTAGGGGGAAATAGGGACTCAAATGGGGGACTTCCCAGCCTAAATATTGAGAAAATGTTCAAAGGTACTGATGGTCAACAAAAACCAACCTGAGTCCACTCTTTAGCTGACACTTGAAGGGGAAAGAGTTTTCTGACTAACCAATGAGGCTCAGTTAATTGGAAGGTGAGACAAGATTTAAACCTAGGCAGTTTGGATCTCAAGCTTGCATTCTTACACACTAGAGAATTCTGCCAAGATAGAGATCTTACTAGGACCAACAAACCAGTAGAACCTGGGCACATCTCACTCATACACAATATAATTTTGGAGGCGTCTTAGTCCTTTACCATAAAATCCACAAAAAGATCAGAATTATAGTTTATTACTTCTTTGCTCTAGAAGCTATTGTTTCATTGCTAAAGAATAACTGAATATCAAGATGTTCACTGGGGCATTGCTCATAATGGCAAAAGGTTGGAAAACACAACATATATCAAGGAGAGAATGAATAAATAAAATGTGGCATACTATATGATGGAATAATACACAGTTAAAAGGGTCACACTTGATGACAAAAGTGACAAAAGCAAGTTGCCCAACAATTTTCACGGTATGACATATTTACTCTATTTTTAAAACACATAAAACAATACATTATATTGTTTATGGTCAAATATATGTATAGTAACAAAATTTTTAAAAGTGTGGTTAAAAGAATCTACACCAAATTCGTGATAGTAGATGTGCTTGGGCAGAGAAGGAGATGAATGGGACTGAGGAGAGGGACAACTTTGTAATTCTCTTTTTGCATGTGTAATTCTTTTTGATTAAAAATTTTTGAAGCAAATATGATAAAATATGTCCATTCTGAGTGGCAGAACATATATAAAGTTTTATCCAATTGAAAAAAAAAAGACAGGGGTGCTTGGGTGGCTCAGCCATTAAGCATCTAGCTTTGGCTCAGATCATGATCTCATGGTTCCTGAGTTGGAGTCCTGCTTCGGATGAACCCCAGTTCAGGTGAAGACAAGCCCCATTTCTCTCTCTCTCTTTCTCTCTCTCTGCCTGTCCTAGGATTCTCTTTCTCTCTTTGCCCGTTGCTCACTTGCACCCTTCCCCCCCCCCAAAAAAAAAAAGCCAGAGAAAAGAGAGGAGAAAAAGGAGATGAACAGAAATGGGGAGAAGGGATGGATCTCAATTTCCAGATAGAAAGACAAAGGATTTGGTTCTTTAAGAAGCAATTCCTTCCAAGGGCACCTGGGTGGCTCAGTCGTTGAGCAGTTGAGCCTACAACTTCAGCTCAGGTCATGATCTCCTTGTTTAGGAGTTTGAGCCCCCATGGGGCTCTGTGCTGACAGCTCAGTGCCTGCAGCCTGCTTCAGATTCTGTGTCTCCCGTTCCTTCTCTGCCCCTGTCTCACTCACACTCTATCTCTCCCCAAAATAAATAAACATTAAAAAAATTAAATAAAAAAAAAAGCAATTCCTTCCAGATGCCCTGTCTATAAATAAACTTCCCAAAGCCATTCGAGTGGGAACTCCAGCCCAAACTCATTGTCAACAGCCTTGATTTTAAACAAATTAATTTCTTTCTGCTTTTCAGCCTTCAACCCTGTTTTTCCTTGACATTGATCAGTGTTACTTTGCCCTTTAGAGCCTGTCATTTTCCCAGTTTCAGCCTGGATCTTCTTGATGAAATTCTGCTTTCTTCCCTGGGAACTGTGGTCCCTGCCACTTCTGCCCACTTTTCTGCTGCTATTAATCGATTTTATTTTGAGCTTGACACTGTTCTAAGTATTTTACAATACAGACTCATTTTGCACTAAAAAGTCTGTTCTACTCAGATAGGTACTATTGTGATCCTCATCATTAGGTAAAGAAACAAAGATACAGAGGGTTAAACTCTAGATAACATGGCCAAAGAATGAGTGTGAAGACACACAACTTATTTATCTGTTATTCTGTTCACAGACATCAATGAGATTTCCAGTTATTTGCCATTGCAAATAATGCAGCCGTGAGTGTTCTGTGCATGCCTTCTTGTGAACCTGTACAAGCTTCTAGGGTATACACCTTGAGGCAGAACTGTAGCCTTATAGGGAATACACATTCTCAACTTTGCTACATTTTGCCAAATTGCTCTAAGAGGTGATTCTAATATCTACTCCCCACCCCTGCCCCCGCAGCAGTGTTAACCCATATTGTTCCCACCTGCTAGAGAAGTCAAACTTTAAAATTTTTATTAATATGCTAGGTGTGAAATGGAACCTCACTGTGGTTTTCATTTGCATTTCCTTCATTGCTCTTAAGGTTAAACCCCTTTTAAAGTTTTCTACGAATTGCCTGTCTATACCCTTCATCATTTCTATATTGTGTTATATGTTACTTTTGTCTTTTCAGGAATCCTTTACTTATTAAATACTAACCCTTTGTCTGTCACTTGCACTGTAAATACCTTCACCCAGTCTGTGGCTTATTTCCTCCATGCCATCTTTTTTAATACAGATTTTCTTTTTTAATTTAGTCAAAATTTCCAATCTTTTCCTTGTGGTTAAACTTCTTTTGTCTTACCTAAAAAATATTTTTGTGCCCTGATAGAAAGAACTTCTCTTAAAGTTTTCCCCAAAAGTGTTAGAATGTTGCTTTGGACATCCAGGTCGAAATTAGCTTAAGTCATATTTATGTATGGTGAAATGTGGTGCTCTAGTTGTATTTTTCTTCCATACGGCTCATGATTTTCCCCAGGGCCGTTTTGCACATAGTCTATCTGCTCATCTGTATTACCATCCCTTTTATTTATTTACAAAGTTTCCTTAGGTCCATAGACCTGTTCGTCAGCTCTCTAAGCTGCCCCATTATTCCATGTGTCTATTTCTGCATCTACATCACCTAACTTCATCATAAATATTGATATCTGATAAGGCATGTCTCCCTGCTTATTCATCTTTAAAATTTTTTCTTCACTCTGCTTGGCCCTTTGCTCTTTTGTACCAAATCAAAGTCAGCTTATTTGGTTCCACAAAAAATGGAATTTTTATTGTATTAACATTCATAAATCCAAGATTTATATTAACATTATGGATTAATTTGGCGAAAATCAACCCTTTTATATTGAGTCTACCTAGCCACAAAAGGTATAGATATTTCCATCTACTTAGGTCTTCTTTAATACCTTTTGATAAAATGTCAAAACACTTCACAGATCTTGGACATATTCAGTTATATTTGCTCCTTGACGTTTTAGGTTTCTTATTGCCCTTCAAAAAATGAGATTTTATTTTAAAACTTTACGTCGATTGGGGCACCTGGGTGGCTCAGTTGGTTAGGCGGCCGACTTCGGCTCAGGTTATGATCTCACAGCTCGAAGGCTTGTGGGTTCGAGTCCCACGTTGGGCTCTGTGCTGACAACTCAGGGCCTGGAGCCTGCTTCTGATTCTGTGTCTCCCTCTCTCTCTGCCCCTCCCCTGCTCATGCTCTGTTTCTCTCTCTCTCTCTCTCTCTCAAAAATAAACATTAAAAAAATTTTTAAAGAATATTTACGTTGATAGGGGTGCCTGGGTGGCTCAGTCAGTTAAGTGTCCAACTTTAGCTCGGGTCATGATCTCACAGTTTGTTAGTGCAAGCCCCACTTCAGGCTCTGTGTTGACAGCTCGGAGTCAGCTTCGGATTCTGTGTCTCCCTCTTGAGATCTGCCTCTCTCTCTCTCTCTCTCTCTCAAAAATAAATAAACATCAAAAAAAATTTTTTTAATTTAAGTTGATAAACAAGTCACAGGGATGAAAAGTATAGTATAGGGAATATAGTCAGTAATATTGTAATAACTTTGTATAGTAACAGAAGATTACTATACTTATTGTGGTGAGCATTTTGTACTGTATATAAGTGTCAAATCACTGTTGCACACCTGAAGCTAATGTCATATTATATGTCAACTATACTTCAATTAAAAATAAAAGGAAAAAATTACGTAGACCTAACTTAACGGTATAAAGGAATGTAACTGATTTTTGCACAAGAATATTTTATCAAATAACCTTGATGAATTCCACTATTAATTCCAATAACATATCAGTCAATTCTCTTGGATTCTCTTTGTACAGAATTGTTTAATATACCATTAATGACAGTGTAATTCTTACATATTTCATTTGATCAATTAATGAATTGACTGATTGACTTACTGTAATGGCCAGAACATCTATTACTATGACAATAAAATAACAGTAATGTGATAATCCTCACACCCCTTTTCATTTCTTGATCTAAAAAAGGAATGTGTAAAAAAAAAAAATTAAAAAAAAAAAAAAAGAGGGGCACCTGGGTGGCTCAGTCGGTTAAGCGGCCGACTTCAGCTCAGGTCATCATCTCGCGGTCCGTGAGTTCGAGCCCCGCGTCGGGCTCTGTGCTGACAGCTCGGAGCCTGGAGCCTGTTTCAGATTCTGTGTCTCCCTCTCTCTGACCCTCCCCCGTTCATGCTCTGTCTCTCTCTGTCTCAAAAATAAATAAACGTTAAAAAAAAAATTTAAAAAAGGAATGTGTCCAACTTTTCTCCACTTAGAAAATTGATTACCATTAGTTTTTGGTGTATGGACTTCATGAGATTAGGGTAGCTCTCATCTACTCCTAGTTTCCTTAGAGTTTATTTTTTAATTATTTTAGGTGTTGAACTTATCAAATCCTCTCTCTACATCTATTGAAACAGTCATGTAATTTTTCTCTTTTATTCCATTGAAGCAATGAGTTACATTAATAGATTTCTCAGATTTTAGAATGTCCTTACATTCCTGAAACTACTTGATAATAATATATTTTAAAGTACTATTAGATTTGATTAACTAATAGTTTACTTATGATATTATGTCTTTGTTAATAAAGTGAAAATGGTCTTATAACTTCTTTCCTTTTCCTTTCCTTATTCAATTTTGGAAACAAGGTTAGACTAACCTCATGAAAAGAAAAAGAGTTTAAGTATCTTTTTCTCCTATTTTTTTTTTGAAACAACTTGCATTATTAAACAAGTATTATCTATTCTCTGAAAGCTTAGTGGAATTCATCTATAATTCTCTCTGAACCTACATCTTTTAGGGTGATTGGAAAAGATCTCTCATGATTACCATTTTAATTTCTTTAGTGATTATTAGCCTGTTCAAGTTATCTTTTTTTTTTTTTTTTTTAAGTTCATGTATCTATTTTGAGAGAGAGAAAGAGCGTGAGTGAGCATGAGCAGGGCAGGGGCAGAGAGAGAGGGAGAAGGAGAATCCTAAGCAGACTCCCCGCTGTCAGCACAGAGCCTGACTCAGGGCTCCAACCCATGAACCACAAGGTCATGACCTAAGCTGAAACCAAGAGTCAATTGTTCAGTCAACTGAGCCACCCAGGCAACCCTCAAATTATCTTTTTGTGACAATATTATTATTTTTTATTTTTCCCAGAAATTCACTTTTATGAGTTTCAAATGTATTAGCATCTAGTTGTTAAAAAATATTCTGTGTCATATGGACACAATTATCTACAAAGAAGCCTGAGAAACATAGTTTTTATTTTGGGTAATCATGTGTCCAGCTAAAAATGGATATTTCTTAGGAAAAATTGAAAATGAATATTAGTAGACAACTTACAGTCGTCTTCATAGCTGCCATGATTAGCAACGTGGTCCATGAGAGGGGCTGATGCCTTAGTTTGTGCCCTCCTGGTAGGTTTAAGAGGCAGGGTTTACAGGTAGGTAAGAGGTGGATTTAAGGGTAGGTATCAGAGCCTATGGTGCCATAGATGGGAATTACCATTCTGATTTTTCCCTTCACCAGGCAATTGCTCAGGAACCCCCACTTAGTGTTCTACCCCAAGACTGTTCTATTTAAAGTTTTCTCCCTTGTTCTGCTCCCCTGGGTTTCAAGGAACACAAGGAGAGGAGAAATATTCAAGGGTCAGATGTCAGCCTATATCCAGCCAGGCTTTCTGTTCTTATCCCCCACATACCCTTATAACTTCCCATAAAGGGTTTCACTCAAATTTTCCCTTACTTTATTCATGTATTCATTTTCTATTCGTTTACTATTTTATTCATTTGTTTTATTTACTTTATGCATTTAATATTTTATTTACTTTTTTTTTTTTTTTAGCTCCATACACTTTTCCTCCTCCCTGAGGTGCCCCCAGGAATAGGTCTGGAGGAGACCAGCACCTAAGCTAAACTGCTACTTGTCAAGAACCAGAAGTACCTTATTTGTGTTTTAATTTGGGGGGCCCAGAGCTGTGTTTTTCCTCCCAAGAGGAGCTATTTCCCTTCCCAAAAGAAGATGAGAATTCAACTTGTGGCTGAAGATCGACGTGTGAAAAGGACATGAGCTGAGATGCACAATTTCTGACAAGAGTCTGGAGACAGGCTGCTTCCTCTGTAGGCTGAGCCCCAATGTTCTAGGGTTGATGAAACCTTTCTGATGAGTTTGGGGGCTCCAGAACAGAGGAGTTTTGTACCTCCTTTCCAAGATGTGGCCTGAGGAAACTGAGAAGGACCCTAGAGAAGTCCCAAGTCCAGGCTGATTCAAGTCAATGAATTAGCAATACTGAGGACAGTGTCTGGGTAAGCAGACCTGACAGCAGCCCCATAAAGGCCCACGCGTGCCCAGGTGGCACAGAAAATCCTCTGGAATTGTCATTTTCCCTGAAGAAGGACAGAGAGGTAGGTTGAGAGAAGGCCACAGATGGAAGAGCTTTCACAATTGGGACAAAGAAGAAGCAACATGTGTGGATTTGCTGACTACAAGGCATGGTGGAGCTGAAGAAGATACACACAAGGGAGTTGAGCAGATGTAGCACATGGCTGAGCCCAAAGGGCAGAGACCAGTGAGGGCAGAGGTAGGCCCACCCACAGGTGTCCCATCCCCAGTCCAGTGTCAGGATACCATTCCAGTCCCTGGAGTCTCAGGCCACTCCCTGGGAGTAGGCAAGGAAAGGAAGCAGAGGGAGAATGCCAAATGAACAGAGTCATTAGACAAAAGTGGTTATGTTTTAAAACAGAAGGTAGTGAATGAAAGTGAATTGGTTCTACCACTAGCAAAGCCTGAATTGAGCCTATAGAGATATAAGGAAAAGCACCATTCCCCTTTTTTGTACACCCAAACTGAAATAGTGAATTTCATACCTGAGACAAACCTCACTTCGATTTTTTTCTTATTGGTTTAGACATTTTTTACCACTTAAACTTTCTCGTTCTGTTTTGTTGTTTATTGATCATTTAATTATTTCCTTTTTAAGCTTTTCTGCCTTTTCCTCTATGTCCTTTATTTTATTATTGATTTAGCTTTATCTTCCCTTTCATTAAATGTTTATTAATATCTCATCTACTTATCTTTTTAGAGTTACATATATTTGCAATGAATAGCAAATACCATATATAACTAAATCTGTAAGGTAATGTCTTCAATCATCAACACTTTAAAAAAGAAAATCTTGTAAAAATTATTTAAAATGGAATATAAACCAGGCAATTTCATATGGATGTGTATAATTTGACTTAATCTGTATAACTGTGTAACTGTATAACTGTGTAGCTTAACTCCATTAAAGATGGAGTCAGGAAGCCCTGAAGGGGGAGCTCTCATGCACGACTACGTGCCTTAAGGGGCATACCTCACATTCCCCGACAGGAAGAAGCTTACTTTACAGAGAGCAGCAGGAAGAAGGAAGACTCTCTCCTTGCCCAGCAACAGCTCAGCCAATGAGAATGCAGCAAAACAGCGCTGCTCAGCTTTTTTCCCCTATAAAAAAGCAAGCCTGTATCTTCATTCTGAGCCACCCAGGTGCTCTGGCTTTTCTGTTTTTAAAGTCAACACTACATGGCAACCACAAAGGTACCCGAAGGAGATAAACCCCTAAGGGACTAACAACCCCCAGAACTGTGTGAGGTACTCACATGAACTCCTGTGCTCTCTGATTCTGTGGGTCATCTCTTTCCTTTTTGTTTGGTGAGTCTCCTCTTAGATCCGAGCTCCTTCCATTTGGTTGACTTTTGGTCTGACCTTACTAAGGATCTGATTTTTGTTGTTTTCATTTTTAGGAAAGCATTGCCCTTTCTGGTGTACACTTGTTTTCTGAACCTCTGGGGTTTTTTTCCTTAAGTTTATTTACTTTGAGAGAGAGAAAGAGAGAGGGAGAGAGAGAGAGAGAGCCCACTAGCAGGAGGGGGGCAGAGAGCAAGGGAGGGAAGGAGAGAATCCCAAGCCCTGATGTAGGGCTTGAACTCAGGATCTGGGAGATCATGACCTGAGCTGAAATCTAGAGTCTAATGCTTAACTGAATGAGCCACTCAAGCACCCCAGAACCTCTGGTTTTGAGTAATGGTACCCCAACCTGTTAAAATTTGTCAGGATGACAGGTCCTTCCTTCTGGGACCCTGGCTGGTTTTACATTTAAAAATTACAGTCCCTTCTCATGCACATTTTTAACTAATTGGACCAACTTAACAAGAAATAATTTAGAACTCCAATAGCCATTATGGGGGATTTTGATCTCTTCAAACTTGCTTTTCTTAGAACCAAGTTAGAAGACCATGACTCTAAAATGAAACACACTGAATGGGATGCCTATTTTAATTGGTATCTTGAGGCTTCCAAGAGTATTCAGGACTCTAAAATCAGGTCTTTACAAAGTATCACTTCTAAATGAACCAAGGCACACAAACAATGAAAAGAAATATAAAAAGCTTTCCAGGCCTTTCTCCCTTCTCCCATCCCCTTTGTCATCATCTCCCCCTCCTTTACACTGTCCAATTCCTCATTTTAATTCTCAAATTGAACTTTTCTTTTTCTTGGAAACTCTCCCTGCTCCCTCCTCCTTCAAACACATTAGAACCTTCTCTTTCAAAGTCAGATCCTTTTTGGGGAGCCTGGGTGGCTCAGTTGGTTAAGCATCCAACTCTTTTTTTTTTTTTTTAATTTTCTTTCTTTTTTAAAAAAAATGTATTTATTTTTGAGAGAGTGAGTGCAAGCAGGAGAGGAGCAGAGGGAGGAGACAAAGGATCCAAAGCCCGTTGTGGGACTCAAACTCATAAACCCTGAGATCATGACCTGAACCCAAGTCAGACACTTAACTGACTGAGCTACCAGGTGCACCAAGCATCTCACTCTTGATATTGGCTCAGGCTGTTATCTCATGGTTGTGAGATCGAGCTCTGCGCTGAGAATGGGGCCTGCTTGGGATCCTCTCTCTCCCTCTATCTCTCTGCCTCTCCCCCATACATGTTCACTCTCTCAAAATAAATAATTAACTTGAAAAAATTAAATTCTCTGAGGATTCTAATGTTATGTCCCTAATGTCCTATGTCCCCTGGACTAAGGTCAAACTATGAGCCATAGTCAAAGATTTTCCTAGGATGACTGAAGATCCTTATAGATTTTCCAAAGATTTAATATAGTCATCCAGACTTACTAACCAGGTTCCTCACTTTGTACCAGCTAGTTCACATGCTTGTTGGTGAAGGCCAAGCCCAGCGTGGATGAACTAGCGAATTGAGATGATTCTGTTTTCAGAATCTCTACAACTGCAAATGAGAGAGACCAACCTCCTGCCTTGTTATATAAGGCTCAGCAATCCCTAAACTGCTTCACCTGACAATCTCTAGGGCTTTGTCAAACCCTGTTGATTGGAATAAGATCCAGGCTTGTACTCAGAAGTGCAGTGAACCTGTGCATAACTATTACAATTGACTCCAAGTTGTTTTCAAGGAAAATTCTGGCCTTCCTTTGGATGTTGAATCCACTCAGGTAGCCTTCCATTCTATGTTCATTAAGGAGCTGAACTGAGATCTTTCCCTTTTAGTGAAAATGCAAATCATCTCGCCTGCACCCTGGAGGATACAATTAAAGGGAAGTCCACTAAAATCTTTACTGTTGAGTTCCAACAAATGGAGGCCTCTAAATAAAACAAAACCTCTCCTGGTGTCTGCCATTATTGTGAAAATCCAGGATGTTGGAAGAAGGATTGTTACAAACTTAAGCACTCCCAGGTGCTTTCAGCCCTTCCAATGCCCTTGTAACTCCCAATCTGGGGACTCCAAGGAACCATGGGGCCTTCTCCCCATCCTTTCGCATTACCAGCTTGGATAAATAACTCTCAGACTAGGAATGAATTTCTCTGTTATTGGCGCTGGAGCTACACCCTTGATGCTCAATCCCACTGTTATTAAACAGCCCCTGACTCAAAGTATTGAAATGATTCAAATAGCAGGGGTCTGTATTAAACCTCAACAAATTTCCATCTCTAAGCCCATTTTTTCCTTTCTGTTCTGGCCCTGTGAAAGATCCTCATCCTTTTCTCCTTAGTCCCTCCAAACTTGTTCATACATTAAGATCTCTTAGAGAACTATCTTGCTAAAATTTCTTTATCCCCAAAGGGGGAGATAATTTTAGAATTTGATAGCAGCAACCCAATAGCCAACCAGGTGAATCAAATTGCCCTTCAAAATCTTTTATCTACTCTTTCGCTGATGGCACTGGAGCTAACTTTAAGGACACTAACAATTTGTCCCCATTGCATTAGCTTTCAGTCTCATTATAGGTCAAAATCTTCAACTGATATTGGCAGAATCCACAGTGCACCTCCTATTAACATCCAAATATATCCCTCAAAATCTCTCCCAGAATTAATTAATACCCTATAAATAAAGGGAGCCCTTCAAGGCATCAAGCCCACAATGGAATATTATAAGGGTCAGGGCCTCCTCCTCCCTGCCCCAGTCCTTGAAATACTCCTATTTTGCCTGTGAAGAACCCCAATGGCCACAGATAGAGATTTGTCCAGGATGTCTGAGTCATAAACAATATTGTTATCGTTCATTACCTGGTTGTTCCAAATCCTAATACTTTGTTAGAATCATGTCATGCCTTCTTAGCATCCCTGTTGATAAGGCCAGCCAATATCTCTTAGCCTTTACTGGGAAAGGAAAAGAGTACATCTGACAGTAATACTCCAAGGTTTTACCGAAAGTTCTTTCCAAACCTTGAAAGCAGATTTAGATGATATGAAGTTACCTGGAAGCTCTACTTTATGCCAATATAGAGACCGCTTCTCTGCTCCCCTTCTCAGCCCTCTTCGTAGGAAGATAGCATCCACTTTTTAAAACTTCTAGCCTTGTGGGCACACAAAGTCTCCAAGGAGAAACTGTGGTTTACTTAAACTTAGGTTTGATATTTGGAGCACCTGATTTCAGAACAAGGACTATATTTAGGTCCAAATGGGCTTCATGGCATCCCGAACTTTTATAAACTCATAACTAAGTGCCATTTATGAGGTTTTCATGGGCTAGCTGGTCACTGCCAAAATAGGATTCCAACTTCTCTCTTATGGCCCAAGCCCTACATGTTTCATCAAAAACAACAAACCTGATCCTCTTGTTTGGGAATATCAGGGTGAACCTAGCCTTGAAAGCCCTAAAGGAAAGCTTGAGAAATTCCCCTAGCCTTTGACATACCAGTTATCAACTTCCTCTTTTCCTTTTTGTATTTGAAAGGAAAGGGAACCCCCTTGGGGTACTCACCCTGAAACATGGAAACACCATCAACTAATAGGGTATTATAGCCAACAGCTAGACTCTGTGGCACAAAGATATCCCCTTGCCTCAGGGTCATTCCTGCCGCCACTCTGTTACTCAAGACCACTGAAAAGCTAGTCATGGGATCCCTTCTAACAATCTAGCACCCATGCAGTAGAAGGGCCACCCACCCCCCCGAATTCTCATCACACTCAACACCTTTTGGCCCGTCCTCTCACCTCCTATGAAATCCACTTGTTAGCCACTACTCATTTAACTCTTTGTCACTAGAATAATTTTAATCTTAACCATGTCACCCTTCTTCCCTCTGCTACAGATGACACTCCTCATAACAGACAGATTACCTCTGGACCCCCTGTGACAACTTACAGAAAACTCCTTTGGATAATGCTGACTTTTTGTGATTTACTGATGGTTCTCATTTAGAAGGTGAAAATGGTAAATATGCTGGGTATTCTATTACAACTCCCTACAAAGTTGCTGAAGCAGAACCTTTGCTCTTGGCTACCTTGGCCCAACAGGTTGGATTGTACACTTTTGCTTGGGTCTGCATTTTATCAAGGGCAAAACTGCAAATATTTATACTAATAGAAGTTATGTCTTTGCAATAACTCATGACTTTGGAATACCATGGTAATAGTGAGGCTTCTTCCTTTCCAGTGGGGACAAAAAAAATAGCCTTTATGTCCAGGAATTATTAGATGCCATATCCTTGCAGCTGCTTTGTTCATATTCAAGGTACCTTGGCATTCCATACATGATTACCTGGAGGCTAAAGGAAACCACCTTGCTGATATCTATTTAAAGAACAGTGCTTTTAAAGGAATGAACAACCAAACATATGTCATGGTCCAAAGGGATGTTCCCCCAAATGATAATCTAGAAAAATTTACTCAAGATTCTCAAATTGGCCCCCCAAAAGGAAAAATGATATTGGGAATTTGATAACTATTGACTCTATTTAAAAACAAAAACAATAAAAGAGGTGTCTGGGTGGCTCAGTCAGTTGAGCGACTGACTTTGGCTCAGGTCATGATCTCATGATTCATGAGTTTAAGCCCCACATTGGGCTTGCTGCTGTTAGTGCAGAGTCTGCTTGGGATCTTCTGTCCCCTCCCCCCCCGCCTCTCTCTTTCTCTCTCAAAAATGAATAAACCTTAAAAAAAAAAAAAACAACACCTTTGGCTTGGGTCATATTCCAGTTCTGCCAGAGACTCTAAAGTTCCTATTACTACTGTATATACATTGAATCATTGGTCTATTGACAAAATGATGAACTTCCTGAACGAATACTGGTGGGTATATATTAATAAGGCTGCAAAGACTGCCTATTTTGTTTACCCCACCGGCCTAAAGTACAATCCAGAAAAACCTTTCACACTGTTCCCAGACACTTTACTTATCCAATGGACCACTTGATATTTGGCAAATAGATTTCATTTGGCTACTCCCATTTCATGGATATAGATGTCTTGACAATGATTTGTTTGTTTTCTCATTGAACTGAAGTCTCCTCCTGTGAATAGGCCACAGCTACTTCTGTGGCTAAACTCCTACTAGGAAAGATCATCCTTATTTGTGGAACCTCCCTCAAATCTTAGTCCTACCCCCTTTGGAACCCATAAATTCTTACCCTTTGAGATAATCATAGCATGTCCAATGTACTTGGCCCCTGCTTCTTCCAATCCGCAGCTGGTAAAGGGGGCATAATTCAGTATTGCAAAGGCTTAATAGTTTCTGTTGAAAATAACCATGCTTTAGTAGAAGAATCTGCAGCATGTTCTCAAAAGACAAAGTCCTTAAACATCACATCTTGCATCCTGGAGATTTCATCTTTTGGGAAAGACCTCTCCAGAAAGACTCTTCAACTCCACTGGAAATGCTCCCATCAGATACTATTAACCCACCCTTGTGCTATCAAACTCCAAGGAACAGGCTCTTGGATCCATGTGTCACATCTGGAGAAAGCACTAAACCCTGATTTGACATGCATACCAACTGATGACCTAAAAATGAAGATTTTCAGGAACCAAGGTAGATAACAGCTGAAGGGGACAGCTTTCCCAAGATGACTGGACTAGGCCTATATACCTTTTTCTCACTGTTGCTTCTTATTTCCTTTCTTTCTTGGCCCAATATATTACAAAAGGGGAAAACCTTTCTGACTATTGTATCTGTCACCAGAAACTCCAATCTGTTCATAATGCCAAAGATCCCTTAGTCTTCCCTATTTAAGTACTATGTTCCCCTGAACCCAAGATGAATACAAATGAGCTAACTCATTTAACAGTTGCAAGGATTTTAGAAAAGTCACCTTTAGGCTGGGATGATTCCTTGCAGAATGTCTGCTTCTCAACTTCTTCTGTATAATCATTATTAAGCTTTACACCTGTGTCTGACAAACCTTAATAGAAATTATAAGCCCAATAGGGTGATGCTAGCTCAGTGCTTTGAGATAATATCCAGTGCTTACCCCAGATAGGAAATGCCTGAGTGTCCCTCCTACCCTTCTCTGTTATTCAAATGTGGCTTTAGTACTTTCTTTTTTTTTCTTCAATTTTTTAATGTTTATTTATTTTTGAGAGGGGGGAGAGGCAGAGAGAGAGGAAGACAGAGAATACAAAGCAGGCTCCAGGCTCTGAGCTGTCAGCACAGAGCCTGATGCAGGGCTCAAACTCACGGACTGCAAGATCATGACCCGAGCTGAAGTTGGATGCCCAACCAATTGAGCTATCCAGTTGCCCCAAAGTGCTTTCTAATTTATGTACTTTCCCTCTGATGTGGGAAACTCACAGGAAAGGTCTCTCCTGGCACTAAGGGATGAAACCTCTAGATACAAAAACTTGCTCTCAATCATCTATGCTTTTGAGGAAAAATCTTGATCAAAAAAGGGAAATGTGAAAAAAAAGGAAACAGTTTAGAATGGAAGTCTGGCTGGGGTGCCTGGGTGGCTCAATCCATTGAGCATCTGACTTCGGCTCAGGTCATGATCTCACGGTTTGTGAGTTTGAGCCCCACATCACACTCTCTGCTATCAGTGTAGAGCCTGCTTCAGATCCTCCGTCCCTCTCTTTCTGCCCCTTTCCCACTCATACTTTCTCTCTCTCTCTCTCTCTCTCTCTCAAAAATGAATAAACATTTATTTTTTTTAAAAGTTAAAAAAAAATAAAATGGAAGTCTGGAAACCCTGAGGGGGAGCTCTCATGCACTACCACGTGCCCTAAGGAGCATACCTCACATTCCCCAACAGGGAGAAGCTTACTTTACAGAGAACAGCAGGAAGAAGGGAGAATTTCTCTTCGCCCAGCAACAGCTCAGCCAATGAGAATGCAGCAAAACAGCCCTGCCTGTCTTCTACCTTCTCCCTGCAAAAGCAAGCCCCTTTCCTCTGTTCTCTAGATTTGCATATGGTTTACCATAGTTTGCTTGTCCCAAATTGCAATTCCTCTGGTATTCCCAAGTAAACTCATTTTATGGGTAAAATAACTGGCTTTTTAAAAATTTTTTAAGAACAACAGCAGCTTTTTTATAGCAAACAAATATCCAATATAAAATTTAATGTTCAGAAGTAGCACCTGCTATCTGAAAGTTAATATATATATTAATATGTAAAGTACTCTATACAAAAGAGCACTTTTTATGATTTAAAATTTATATATTAGAGTTTTTATTTTGTTTGGAAAATGCTGATTCAGTGAGGTCACAGTCAACTGGTTAGTCATAATAAGTTGGTGAGTGACAACAGTTTTCTTTTGCAAACACAGTTTACAACTTTAAGTGAATAATCCTGGTTTCTACAGCACAAATTCTAACAGATGTGTTATCAAACATTCATCTCTCAACTGTCCTTGAAACTATTAACACGAACTTTGCCTTCTTAGTAAATAGACTTAGATGCAACTGCAAATTTGTGATAAACAGAGTAATTATAGATTTAACTCACACTGTATGGCAAATCACATCGTGAATATTCATTCACCATCTTCCTTATCTATTTAATTTAGGAGCTAATTATTAATCCAATGCTTTCAATGCTTTCAATTCACAAAAGTACTTCTATCTGGCTTCTCAAAAGTTTCCCTACAAGTTTCTGTTTCAAAACAATTTGTCTTCTGATGTTAACTTCAATCTTAAATCAAGGCTGAACCAAAAATATTGAGATGGATAACAATTTGTTTCCATATATACAATCTTAAAACAGTTTACCAGCACAATGTTGATTTCATTAGTTGTGTTTCAGAATCAAAGAATCAAAGAATCCACATGATGGTGTATGTTTTACCTTGTCCCTGTTATTATATACACACACATGTTGTTATGGTAAGAGGAGTCAAACATGAATACTGTAATTCTCTCATCTCTTGTGTCCTGGAAACCAAAACTTTGGATATAGACAAAAGGAGATATAGATATAACAAAATGAAGAGACAAAGTAAAAAACCCAGAGGCCTGAATTTGAATTTCCAGTATCATTAAGACCACATGAGGTATTTTATCTTAATATTATATTTAGGATGTCCCAAAAGTTCTTGGGCAATTGTAAGACTTAAAATTTCAGAAATATAAGTGTTACAGCTTTATAAAGTATATAATTTAAAGGTTTAATTATTTAAATGTATTTTATGTGTACTTAGTTTTGTGAATTTTGGATAATCATTTGCCACCTTTAATTAGGGGGACTCCTGATGAAAGAACACCGTACCTCCTGTGGCCTTGTCAAGGGGGGTGAGCCTGAGAGGGATCAAGCCTCTAGATCCAGCTGTTGCTTTGTAGGAACGACAGAGGATAAGAGGGATATGTTAAAAGTCACTGTGAGCACGCAGTCAGCAACATTGAGACTGAAAAAGCTGTCTGTCAGAGGTGCCTGGATGGCTCTGTAGGTTAAGCATCCAACTTCAGTTCAAGTCACGATCTCACAGTTTGCGAGTTTGAGCCCTGTGTTGGGCTCTCTGCTATAAGTGCAGAGCCCACTTTGGATCCTCTGTGTCCCTCTCTCTCTGCCCCTCCCTGACTCTCGCATGTGTGCTCTCTCTCAAAAATAAATAAACATTTAAAAAATATTTTTGAATACATTTTTTTAATGTTTATTTATTTTTGAGACAGAGAGAGACAGAGCATGAATGGGGGAGGGGCAGAGAGAGAGGGAGACACAGGATCGGAAGCAGGCTCCGGACTCTGAGCCATCAGCCCAGAGCCCGACGCGGGGCTCGAACTCACGAACTGTGAGATCATGACCTGAGCTGAAGTCGACGCTCAACCGACTGAGCCACCCAGGAGCCCCTTAAAAAATATTTTTAAAAAGCTGTCTGTCAAATGGTCAAGTTTCTTTAATAGATAAGTTGTCAGGAAAAGAAGGGTACAGAAGGAGAATTTATAGATTATAAGAGTCTTCAAAGAAGTAAATTTCAAAAATAAACAAGTCTAAATTATAGTGATGAGGGGATGCACGTAAGTGATAAAACTATAAATAAAGACCAGAAAGTGATGACTATGAAAGTCAGGATGGTGGGAGGGAAGGGCTTATGATTAGACAGGGCTCCTTGGTGGCTGGGAAGTTCTGTTTTGACCTGCTTATTGGTTACAAGGATATTTGTCTTTTTTTTAATGTTTATTTATTTATCTATCTACCCACCTATTTTTTATTTATTTACTTTGAGAAAGAGAGAGAGAAAGCATGAGAAAGGGACAGAGAGGGAGAGAGGGAAAGAGAGAATCCCAAGAAGGCTCCGTGCTGTCAGTGCGGAGTCTGATGCTGGACTCAAAGTCGAACTGTGAGATCATGACCCAAGATGAAATCAAGAGTTGGACACTCATCCAACTGAGCCACCGAGGTGCCCCTCTTGTATTGCACTTTTTTTTTTAGTTTTTTTTTTTAAGTTTATTCATTTTGAAACAGAGAGAGAGAGAGAGAGTGTGCCCATGCACAAGTGGGGAAGGGGCAGAGAGAAGGAGAGACAGAATCACAAGTGGGCTCTGTGCTGCTGGCACAGAGCCTGATATGGGGCTCGAACTCACAAACTGTGAGGTCATGACCTGGGCAGAGATCAAGAGTCAGATTCTCAACCAACTGAGCCATCCAGGCACCCCTTTTGTGTTGCACTTTACAGTCAGTCCTCCCTGCCTTGGTCCCTGGCAACCACTGATCTTTCTATTCCTATAATTTTGCCTTTCCCAGAATGTAATATAAATGAAATTACACAGTGGGTACCCTGGGGCATCTGACTGCCTTCATTAGCATACTGCACTTGAGACTCACCCCTGTCGTTGGTGCATCCATGATCATTTCCCCTTAGTAGTGGCTGCTCCCTCTTTTACTGCTGAGTAGAATGTTTATCCATTCACCAGTTGAAAGACTTTGGCTCATTTTCAGCTTTTGGCAATTATTAACAAAGCTACTGTCAATATTTATATACAGAATTTCATGTGCACATAGGTTTTCATTTCTAGCGAGTAACTTTTAGGTTTTTCTTTTTAAATGCTATTCCTAATTTTTTGTCCTTTAGTTTATCAAGTGAAATGAAAGCCCAGACAGAAAGGGGCAGCTGGGAGGATACTTCAGGTCCTGCAGAAGAAAGAGCTGGTTCATTTTTCCTTTTACTCTGTCCGGTGGCAAGCCTTTTAAGCCCCTTTAATTGACTTCTGATTTCTTTGAGTATTAAACCCCTGTCTCTGTTATAAGTGGGACATTATAAGACACATATTTGAAAATTTAGCCTTGGCCAGGAGCTATAGGTGAAGTAGAGGCTAGAAGTCTCAATTAGGACTTTATTGATGAACTTCAAGAAAGTAGATTGTGTGGGCAGCTGCTTTGAGGAGACAAGACTGAGCCAGCCCTTTGCCTTACGAAATAAGAGTAAAAACTGGAGAATATTTAGAAAAGCCTTACCTTGAAAACATTATGAATATAAATATTAAACCACATTAGAGTCATGATCCCATCTTGTCAAATGTATACATATTCCGTATGTTGTTTCCATATTTTTCTCTATCTAGTTATGACTGCAAGAAGTTCCCTTTAAATCCTGAGTTTTAAGTAATTAGTGTTGTCTTATATAACCCTAATCTTGTAGCTAAGCTATATTCAGTTATTTGTTACAGAAATATTAAATTTATTCATTATATGTCTGTTATAGGAAATTAAATTTGTTAAAATATTGTTTTTGTAGCCTATTAAATCTAAGTAAGCAGATACAAAAAAGTGCTTAGATAAGTTGTAACTCAAGAGAGAAGTGTATTTCTGTCTCAGGTAATAGTCCAGAGGTAGGCAGACAATCTAGGTAAATAAGAGTTTCTATTCCACCAGGTCATTCAAGGGTCATTCAGGGAACCACGCTCCTCTCTTATTGCTCCATAATCACATAAAACAGAAGTCAGCAAACTTTTTCTGTAAAGGACCAAGTAGTAAATATTTTAGCCTCTGTGGGCCATATGTGCTTTGTCATAACTTCTCAAGTCTGCTAACATAGCATGAAAGAGGCCACAGATGATATGGTGGTGAATGAGTATGGCTTTATTCTTATAAAACTTTATTTAAAGAAACAGGTGGCAGGCCAGATCTGGCCCATGGATCATGGTTTGACAAGTTCTGTCCTAGCATGTGGTCTTTGTGGTTGAAGCTCCAGTCATGTTCTGGTCTGTGGGAAGGGCTAAGGAGGTAGTAGAAGGCAAGGCATTATCTGGAAATGGACACATCATTTCTGCTAACATTCATTAATCAAAACGTACTCATCCATCCATCTACTTCCAATACAGGCCCAGAAATGCTCTAGCTGAACGATCATGTGCCTACATAAAATGTGGGGGTTTGATAATAGAAAGAAAGGAGACAGTGTATATTAAGGAACAATTTTAGTTTGGGGATGAAATTCCTTTTCCCTATAAATGCTGAAGGCCTTGCTCCACTAACATCTAATTTCAACGTTGAAGTCAAAAAGTCAAAAGCTCCTCTAATCAAGCCTTACCTTTAGCCTCTGTGATCCAAAATTTCCTAATGATATGCTCTGGCGTGATGTTTTTTCAACCATTTGGCTGGGGATTAGTGGGCACTTTACATTTGAAACTTGTATCCTTCAGTTCTGGGAAATTGTCTTGAATCCTTTCTCTGACAGTTTCTTCCCTTCCATTTTCTCTGTTCTCTCTTGCTTTAGTACCAATTCAACTGATGTTGGATTTTCTGCATTGATTTGTAATTTAATTTTCTTTTCTCTCCTATTGTCTATCATTTAGTTTCTTTGCTCCCCTTTTAAAGTTGATGGTATCCTCAACTTTCGATTAAAACCCTTTAAATTTTTATTTGCTATCTTGTTTTGAATTTCTAAAACATTCTTTTTTTTTTTTTTTTTTTTTTTGCTATTTCTTAATGTTTTCTCTTTAGATCAATTTTAATTATTTTATTATGGATAGCATATCTTCCCTAACCTAAAGTGTTCTGCTGCTGGTATTGTCTCTACTGCCTCTGAAATATTTCTCCTTGACTATTTTATTTTCTGTCTTAAATGTTGGAGGGTGTCCTTAAGTATCTGGATGTCCCACAGATGTCTATTTGTAGTTTAGAATGAGGTAATTTAAAAAACAGATTGAAAGAAAAAAAAAAAAAAGAAAGAAAAAAAAAAAAGAGTGATTGTAAGCTCCATGCAGATGGACCGGACTTGTCTCATGGGGCAGTTTACTTCCCTGCAGTGTGACCAGGGGAATGCTGCTTTTATTTCAGGAAATTACCATGTGTCAGTGTTTGTAGGTCTTTTCGCTTGAGATTGCCCAAGAATGAGATTATGTGTTGTGTTTTAGAAATGAATATTCTTTAAGCTCCATTTTGTTTTTCCACTTTCACAACTGCAAAGAGAAATACCTAGGGAATTCACATAACTTCTACATTGGAAAAGTTAACTGTAACAAGGCAATTATGGTGATGATTAGTGGTTAAATTATAAGAAAACAGGTCAGAAAATTCAATTTCCCATGATGAATAAAGTTTATAACTTAAGTGAACAAACACAATTCTATCTAGCAAATAGAATTTTCTACAGTGTACATAGTATATACGTAATACAGCTGTTGTATTTAGAGGTTAAATACCAAGGAGACTCTCTGCCCTTAGTAAGCAAATATGTACCAGGAAGTGTAACTATATTTTAAAGAGTCAAGCATGTGTAGACTAAAATATAAACTTAGAACTTTGCCCCTTTGGCTCAAAATTTTCATTCCTTTTCTTGATACAATCAAATATAAGAATCCTTTAATTACATATCTCATTAACATGAGACAAATAACTCTGAATCCAAAACACTTGTTTCAACCAAGTTCTTCTTATTCCTTGTTTCTCATTATATATATTTATACCTTGTAACCTGTTCTTTTTAATTTTAAGCAGGACCAAATTAAAGTATTTTCAAGTTAATCTATTTTCACAAGCCAGTCATTTTTTTCCAGAAAGGCTCCCAATCTCCTACCTGGTGGGGGCAGGGGGAAAATGGGGAGAGAGGAAAAGAGGTAACAAATCCAACAGCTAACTATCGCATAGCCAAGAGAAGAAAGAGAACAGGAAGAGACCTCACCATACAGTTCACAGTGTTCCACTTAATCCTGATTTCAGTTAGGTACCTCACTCTCTACTTTAAATTTATCGAGTGTTGGGGCGCCTGGGTGGCTCAGTCGGTTAAGCATACGACTCTTGGTTTCTGCTCAGGTCATGATCTCACTGTTTGTGACATTGAGCCCAGCATCTGGCTCTGTGCTGATAGCACGGAGCTTGCTTGGGATTCTCCCTCTCTGCCCCTCCCTGACTTGTGCTTGCACTCTCTCTCAAAATAAATAAATAAACTTTAAAACAACTTAAGTTCATCCAGTGTCATCCTAGTGGAGTTTTGGGAGATAGGAGAAATAAGTCTGTGTTCAGCATAACATACCTAATTGGTAACACTGACAGATTTCTTTGGAAATAGGCAGCACTTCACTAATTATTCATGAAAATAAAAAACAGGAAAAAAAATGAATGCTTAACTGTTCATTCTGTCAAAATATAAAAAACCAGAAGTGCCACAGTTATGGAGTACTACACTTATTCTCTATGAAAAATTGTTGGTTTTGTCTTAGCAACTATTCTCCCCTTTTCCCTTAAGAATTCTATTTTTTTCCAGTTTTCTTGAAACATAATTGACACACACCACTGTATGAGTTTAAGATATATAACATAATGACTTGATATACGTATATTCTGAAATGATTACAGTAAGCTTCATTAATGTATATATATCGCCTCATGTAGTTACCAAAAGAATGTTCTTATGTTGAGAACTTTTTGGATCTACTCTCTTAACAACTTTCAAGTATACCATACAGCAGTGTTAACTATAACCATCATGTTGTGCATCACATCCCCAGTACTTATTTATTTTATAACTGTAAATTTCTATAAGAATTCTAATTTTAATTGGGTGTCTTTCCATACAGCTAAAGATGGCGTTTCCTGGCCTCCTTTATAGCTACATTTAGCCATGTGAATAAGTTCTGACCAATGAAAAGTAAAAAGAAGTGATATATAGAACATCTGGGGTGTCTCCTTAAAAATGAAGAAAGCTTTGGGGCGCCTGGGTGGCGCAGTTGGTTAAGCGTCCAACTTCAGCTCAGGTCACGATCTCGTGGTCCGTGAGTTCGAGCCCCGTGTCAGGCTCTGGGCTGATGGCTCAGAGCCTGGAGCCTGCTTCCGATTCTGTGTCTCCCTCTCTCTCTGTCCCTCCCCCGTTCATGCTCTGTCTCTCTCTGTCTCAAAAATAAATAAATGTTAAAAAATTTTTTTTTTAAAAAAAATGAAGAAAGCTTTGTCCTTCTTCCCTTTCTTCATCCCACTTTCCCGTGATCAGATGAAATGATGGACCATCAATAGCCATCTTGGACAAGAGCCCTATCCTAAGATCGGTGGACTACACATCTTGAAGGGAGCTAGATCCATGGCATCTTCTAAATTAAAGGGTATAACTGAGTGAGTTATCTGTCTTTGTTGGGTTCTGGCAAATAAAATCTCCATTAATTGTCTAAAACCCTTGCTTTATCTTTTCCAAACATCTAGGCTGCAGAGGCTTATACTCCAGGCTGCCTCTTACAGACGTTTAATTCCCTTCCTCAGTGCTAGCTTGTTCTTTTGTCCTGAATGACTTCCCTGCTTCTCTAGTAATCTTACATCCCAAGTACAACCCAGTCACACTGTGTTCAGATCAGATCAGTTAGATGCACCAGAGCTGTCAAATATTGACTCCAGACTCATCAACCCCAAAGCTGCAGCTACTGAGTTTTTCTTTAGCCAATACTCACTAGACTGTGCCTTTCAGTGACTCAGATTCTTCTCCTAAAGTGTGGGACACACTCGTAGTTACCTGCTCACCTTTCTCCACTCTTATAACAGAATCTCAATTTTGTTTGAGAGATGTATTAGTTTCCTATTGCCACTGTAACAAATCATCACAAATTTAGTGGCTTAAAACAACACAAATGTATTCTCTTATAATTATGGAGGTCAGAACCCTAATATGGAGGTTCTAGGGGGAAGTCCATTTCCTTGCTTTCTCTAGTTTCTAGAAGCTGCCTACATTCCTTGGTTTGTGGCTCTGCATCATTCCAGCCTCTGCTTCCATTATTCCCTTCTCAGACTCTGGCCTTCTTGTTTCCCCCTTATAAATACCCCTGTGATTACACTGAGCCCACCTGTTAATCTAGGATAATCTCCCCAACTCAAGATCTCTAACATACTCACATCTCTTAAATTCTTTTTTCCGTGTGAGGTAACATAGTCACAGATTCTGGGGAGATTATTCTGCCTATCACAGGAGGCAATGAACCCAGTCCCAAAGGATGAATCACAATTAGTCTAAGCCAGCTATGGCAATTCTATTTGTTTACCTTTGACAGTAACGTGTCTGTGAGGGGAACATGTGACTCATTGTGTCCAACGAGATGTAAGAAGTCTGGGGTGCCTGGGCAAGATTTTCTTCCTGATAGGAGAAGTGCAAGAGAAGAGAGCCTCAGTTTTCTGACTATACACTTCCTCATCTTTTGGATGCTATCATGTGAGGACATGATACTTAATGCAATTCCAAATATCTTGTCACCTAAAGAAAAGGCCAAGACAATGGTAGAGATGCTGATTTAACAGCTTGATATAGTTTAGCCACTAATGCAACTCTGGAATCACTTACCCTTAGACTTCTCTTTAAATAAAATACTGAAATGTTTTTAGTTTAAGCAACTGTTAGGATATTTTGTTACTTGCAGCCGAAGGCATTCCAACTAAGTCTCTCAATTGCACATCCCTTGGATTCTGTTACTTGCTTGCAAGAATCCTGGCTCCTAGAAAATAATTTCCAGCCATACAGGAAAAAAATCAACATAAACAAAGATGGATGTATTGGTGATTGATTTTTTATCTCAAATGAATCATATTTGAGCTTCCATACTGATGGAATCACGAGCTATCTTCTTTTTTTTTTTTTTTTAATTTTTTTAACGTTTATTTATTTTTGAGACAGAGAGAGAGAGAGCATGAACAGGGGAGGGTCAGAGAAAGAGGGAGACACAGAATCTGAAACAGGCTCCAGGCTCTGAGCTGTCAGCACAGAGCCTGATGTGGGGCTCAAACTCACAGACCGCGAGATCATGACCTGAGCCGAAGTCGGACGCTCAACCGACTGAGCCACCCAGGCGCCCCACAAGCTATCTTCTTTTTATCTTGTCTCATATTCTTCCCACCCAAACATACACAGATGGTTTCTATGTCTGGTCTCAATACATATACATACTCAATACACAATATACTGGATGGTAAGTTAAAAAGGATAAGCCCCATAAAGTACCTAGAATGAGCTATATAGTAAGTGTTCAACAAATTGTAGCTATTATCATATATTTTCTGTGCTTGATGGCTGGCATTTTATTTTGGCCTATTAAATCCCATGATTAATAATAGTGTCACCAAAGCCCCACCTTGAGACAAACTGGACTAAGAAGATGCCTTCTACATACCCTGATCCTCTCTTGGAGAATTCATAATCACACCCAATACTGAATAATCTCTGAGAAAACTCTGGGAAATTTTTACTTATTTTCCAATTGAGACCCCATGTTAGAAATTAATAATAATACTAATTTAAAGATGGGTATTTTCAGTAATGTTGAAGCCAGGCATCTCCCCCAAACAGATCTAGTGAGTACCTGTTTATACCCTCAGCCAAACCATCCCTAGATGAAGGTAGCACAAGAAGGCCCTTGGTCCATAAAAAGCTACATTATCCGGTGATCTAATGTTCTTCTAAAAATACCTCTTGAGAGAGGCTTTGCAAATCTTTCATCCCTACAGACTGAAATCAGACCTGTCTGTCCCTCCTTAGGCAAATATGGGACTTTCCGTTATAATTCCTGGTTGAATAGACTGTTAAGAAGAATTCATCATCCCGTAACAAAACTTGGCAAGAATGCATGTAAAATAGCACCCAGAGAAATGACTTCTCCATGTCATGCTCAGAAGTCTAATTGGATTCTGGTTTCACACAATGACATAAAACATTTGAGACAAACCGTTCCATGAACACTGACCAAGAAAATGTGTATTAGCCCATTTTAGAGAACTACATCTAGCCAATTCTGCTGATACTGGAAATATTGGATAGCTCTCATGGTTGCATTTCCCTTGCCTAGAATGGTGCCTGGATAATGACTGCCAATATTTTTTGAATGAAATTTTTAAAACTTAGAGGGACCAGGAGGCTGCACTACAATGGTAGCCCAAAGGAAGTGAACTCTGAGCCCTAAAGTCTTCTTTCGAGGCAAATAGAATTTTATTATACTTCTTCAGGCTAATTTGTTTAAAAGTTATCTCACTGATGCTTAATTCCTTTGCTAATGTATCCTCAAACCTTTAATTTTCTATTATCCTGTGCTATCCCTTAAAGAAAAAGGCTCTTGTTTTTAACTTTATACATATTTTATGTATTTTCATTTTCTGCAAATCGATTTTGTACAGCCACTGGGAAAATGGACACTAGTTCACTTGTAGGTTGCATGTTTCACACAATATGGAAAAGCTGTTTGACTTAATTTTTCTATTGAATTGGCCTGCTCCAGAACCATGTGGCAATACCCTTTACTCAATTCACCGGATAGAGCTAAAATTCAATCCACATTGCATTTGGCATTTTAAATCCAAAGCCCTTAAAAAACCTCCCCACACCACAGGAAAAGCATGAGCCAAATAGACAAGCTTTGTAGAGAATCATTTAGCTGAGGCCAGAGAAGGGAATCCTTCCACATCCATCCCTGAGAGAGCAGCCCACAAAGGGATTAAGCAAGATGGTGTTTCAGTTCTCCCTGGGCTGTTTTCATGAGACTTCTTCATTCCTTTCTAAGTGCTATCGGGTCTAGGATTCTAGGTGCACAGTCGCTGCTTAGCTGAGCCCCACCTGTGCAAGGAGCTACCTCACCATCGTGGCAGGTATCACTTCTCATCCACCCAAATACCAGTCATGGCTGCACAATGGGCTGGTGTGTTGCCACATGGATATGGGTGGTGTGATATTTTGGTCACATTAACAGTCCTTTACACAAACCCCCACCCCTTGCTGGCTGTGTCCTCATCAGCAAAACGGGTATTTGTAGTACTCAGACTTCAGTGAAAAACTCAACTTTTCTTCTCTTGCTGTGTTCAAAATCTTTGGGCTCATCCTTGGGAGGATTAGAATTATTGTTCTCTCTCCTTCAGGGAAGGTAACTGTCCCCGGCTTCCAGGGACAATCAATAGAGCTCATGTGTGAGAAACCAGGGTCCTGAGGGACTGCAGCCTACATGCTCCATTTGCTCCCCTTTCCCTCTCTGCACCAGGAAGGTGAGCATGGCCGAGAGACTCACATTGGCCAATGAAGTGGGGGCAGAATGATGTGTCACTTCTGGAAGGAGGCATTTTTTTTTTTTGAAGGTGTAAGCACCTTTTTATTATTTATTTATTTTTTAATTTTATTTTTAATTTTTTTTTAATTTACATCCAAATTAGCTAGCATACAGTGCAACAATGATTTCAGGAATAGATTCCTTAGTGCCCCTTGCCCATTTAGTCCATCCCCCTCCCACAATCCCTCCAGTAACCCTCAGTTTGTTCTCCATATTTATGAGTCTCTTCTGTTTTGTCCCCCTCCCTGTTTTTATATTATTTTTGTTTCCCTTCCCTTATGTTCATCTGTTTTGTATCTTAAAGTCCTCATACGAGTGAAGTCATATGATTTTTGTCTTTCTCTGACTGACTAATTTCACGTAGCATAATACCCTCCAGTTCCATCCACGTAGTTGCAAATGGCAAGATTTCATTCTTTTTGATTGCCGAGTAATACTCGATACCTCATCTTCTTTATCCATTCATCCACTGATGGACATTTGGGCTCTTTCCATAATTTGGCTATTGTTGATAGTGCTGCTACAAACATTGGGGTGCATGTGTCCCTTAGAAACAGCACACTTGTATCCCTTGGATAAATGCCTAGTAGTGCAATTGCTGGGTCATAGGGTAGTTCTATTTTTAGTTTTTTGAGGAACCTCCATACTGTATTCCAGAGTGGCTGCACCAGCTTGCATTCCCATCGACAATGCAAAAGAGATCCTCTTTCTCCGCATCCTTGCCAATATCTGTTGTTGCTTGAGTTGTTAATGTTAGCTATTCTGACAGGTGTAAGGTGGTATCTCATTGTGGTTTTGATTTGTATTTCCCTGATGATGAGTGATGTTGAGCATTTTTTCATGTGTCGGTTGGCCATCTGGATGTCTTCTTTGGTGGAAGGAGGCATTTTATTGCAGGTACTCAAACTCCAGTGTGCTCTTCTCTGCCTTGGTCATCAGAGTGGCACATGCTCAGCCCCAGCCTGTGTTCTTACATGACTATGACAAGCAGAACCCTCTTGCCCACCATGCAGGACAAGAGAAAAATAAGTCATTGTTATTTTAATTCACTTAGATTTTTCTTAACTCCATGCAACCTAGTTCATTCTAACAGAGGAACCTTAAGGATTACTGTGTGTGGAAAAAAAGGCAAAATGAGGGTTTTGTGAAGGAAGGACTAAAGAAAGAAGTGGCAGTCCCAGGGAGAGCCTGAGGGGCAGTTTAAACAGTGGGTCCCAGTCCAGAATGGGTGCGAGGCCTCTGTTCCTGAGAGTGCCCCACAGGCATTAGTGGCCAGAGAGTTTTGGGGCCAAGCATAGGACACTTCTTTTTTTAAATGTTTATTTATTTCTGAGAGACAGAGAATACGCAGGAGAGGAGCAAAGAGAGAGGAGGACACAGAATCTGAAGCCGGTTCCAGGCTCTGAGCTGTCAGCACAGAGCCCGACACAGGGCTCAAACTCACGAACTGGGAGATCATGACCTGAGCTGAAGCTGGATGCTTAACTGACTGAGCCACCCAGGTGCCCCAAGCTCAGGACATGTCTAAGGGAAGTGTTCCATGCCTGGGAACGGAGTAAGACCAGGCAACTGACCTAGTGCAGGAAGCACATGTCAAGGGAGCTTCCGGGGTCCAGTGGGGCAGAGGAGGGGGGCACTGTCATTGCCAACAGCTCTAGGTGCTGTGGGACATTCACAGGAAGTTAAATGCAAGGTCTGTGTTTGTCCGAGTCCAAGAAGCAGATGCTAAAACAAGATGAAGACAGACAGGAAGTCTATCAAGGAAGGAAGACCAGCAACCCCAGTGGAGGACAATGAGGAGGGAGGTCCAGAGGGCAGGGAGGACAGTCAGACTGCAGTGACTTCTGGCTCCTTTGAGGGACAGATGGAGGGGAAAGTGAAGAGGTGAAGCTGCTGACAGTTTCTAGGAAAGTTTCAGCAAGATTTATGAGGAGTCCTCAGCCAAGTTCACCCTTCCAAGGAGCCTGTGTTTCCCACGTTAGACTCCTTAGATACACTCAGCCATTGACTCAGTTTTCCCTGGAAAACCTGGCCTGGTGTTGACTCTATGCTAGATGTCAGAAAACGGCTGCTGGGATTCCCAGAAAACTCTGTTCCCACAGGGGGAGGTGTCAGTGGAGAGCTGCCCTAGCCACCACACAGCCACCACACCATCTTTCAAATAGCTTATAAAAGTCTAAGAGGGAAGAAGACCAACGATCACGCACAACACGGGCTCACAGTATTACCTTATATTTGTTTCAAGGTATACAGCTCATCTAGTGCTTTTACACATCTCCTCCCATTGTACGGTTGGGGTGACATTCTTGACATTACACGGTTGCGAAGCCTGAAGCTCCAGCACACCTGTGCGAGCAGAGGGGCGCTGACCCAGCACTCAACGGGCTCACTCTTAGGGCTCCATCCACTGTATAACGAAAACACCTGCCAAAACCCAGTGCCCCAGAAATGTCTGTAGTGTTGATAAGCAAAAATTAATCTTAGGCCACTTGCATATGAAATGCTTAGAAAGAAAACTGACTCTGAAGAAGGCTCTTCCTGTGTTTACCCTTTCAGTAGAGGTGGTGTTCATAGGATGAGATTTGTCCCTAGCATGGACACCCAAGGGTGGGTCACAGGAGATCCTGTTTATCAGGAAATGCCTTCCGGGGGTGACCATAGGCTGGTGTCTCCAAATGCTGGAGCAGCCCAGTGTGGCTTCAGGATGGAGGACAGGCCTCCAAGCTGAGCTGCCTGGCTGTATGTGAAGAGGAGGTCTGGCTTTAAGATGCAGATACTGCAGAGAAAACCCTCCCCAAACCATGGCAACTTCCTCAACTTTACAACAGGCTGGTTTATGTGGGACAAGACCAGCACCTAATTTTCTTTAACATTAATGGAGATTTTCTTCTTCCAAAGAGAAATTAAAACAAAAATGGTGAGGTGAGAATTACCCAGACTTCAGGAAAAACCCAAATCACAATTCCATTCTCTGAATTGGTGCAACTCAGTAAAGAGGGAGAAGGTACAAGCTTTGTGCCAAGCTTTTGGGTTACACCTAAAATCAGAGACCAGGTAAAGGCAACCCAATACTGGAAAAATGGCACATGAGGTGAAAATAAATGTGAAATCTTCAAGTTCTAAGAAAAAAAGGGTTACAACATGTTAATTTTAGGATTGCTTATTATATGGAAACCATTGAGAGCATCAGTATTTTCACTAGCTGTCAGAAAAACACCCAGAACCAAAGACTTTTTAAACTATGAAATTATTTCCTAGGGGAATATATGTGAAACATTTCCATAGTGCATTTCTCCATGCAACTTCCTTTCAGAGTAAGATAGAAACCGAAGTGCATTAGACCTCTCTGGGATTGCTTCCAGCACAGGAACGTGTTCTGGTGAAATGATACTCCATTACATAGCACTGGACCTTTTATTTTATACTTAAGAATCATCTACTCTGGGGTTGGAAACTGCTTTCCCTTCTTAGCAGAGGCAACTGCCCCGGGCAGCAGCAGAAGAAATAGCAGGGTGATGGGCTGAAAAAAGGTCTCTAAGTTTTAGTCTTGCTGCTGTCACTAACTAGGGCTTGTGGGGCAGGTCACATAGCTACTCACAGCCTGTTTCCGTATTTATAAAGTGAGGTGGTTGTTAATGGGTCAAGGTCTTTTTGTTCCTCTAATTGACCTGGGAAGCTCTCGAAGAATACAGATATTTGGGATCCTCACACAGACTTATCAAATCAGAACCTCTGGAAATGTAGATTTTGAAAGCCCCGATGATTCTGATGTGGTCACTCCATAGGCCAATATTTTAGGGGTAACTATACAAGATTTTTGGGATCCCTTACGGTTCTAAAATCTATGATGGCAAGGAGGTAGGAAAAGGGAGTCAGGTAGAAGCATTCTTCTGTGCCACAGAGCAGAAGGGTCTACATCACCTGGGAGCTTATTAGAAGTGCAGACTCTTGGACCCTAGTCAGAACCCTACTGAATTAGAATCGATATGTATTTTTATAAGTTTATTTTTATGTATGTATGTATTTATTTATTTCTATTTTTTTAGTAAGCTCTATGCCCAACATAAGGCTTGAACTCATGGCCACAAGATCAAGAGTCACATGATCTACCAAATGGGCCAGATCTATATTTTAACAAGATTCCCCACAAGTTCCTAAATACACAAAAGTTAGACAGCCCTGTCCTATTCTACATAATCAGGAGTGAACCTGTCTATTGATACATGCTCATTGGTTGTTCTCCTGCCCAAGCTCGGTGGTGTGGCCAACCCAGAAATCCATCACAAGGGAAACATTCAGCTTCAGATGATATCTCTTCCTGGCTATCATTCTCAAAGAATGTGAATTTGGGACATTGCCACCTCTCCCCTTTCAAACTTGTCTTAAAATTTTTTTAAATTTTTATTTACTTTTGAGAGAGAGAGAGAGAGCGCACGAGTAGGGGAGGGGCAGAGAGAAGGAGACAGAATCTGAAGCAGGCTCCAGACTCCAAGCTGTCAGCACAGAGCCTGACCCAGGGCTCGAACTCGTGAACCTTGAGATCATGACCTGAGCCGAAGTCAGACGTTTAACTGACTGAGCCACGCAGGCACCCCTTGTTTTAAATGTCTATGGAGGTAAAACAGTGAGGCCAAAGGGAGAGAGAGCTAGGCTGTGTGTGTGAGTGCACATGTGTGTGGGGGGTGGGGAGGTGGCATTATTCTTCCTCTTATCAAGGCAAAATATCCCAGGTAAGTTACCAGAGGTGAGGTTAACCATTTGGGGGAGAAGAAAATTTTAACTTGTGTTCAACTGCTAAGCTCTGATTAAGATAGGGGGAAATTTTAAAGTAGTGCAGCTCACTTTCTCAAGGTTTTGCTATTCTTTTCATTTTTAAGTTTATTTGTTTTGAGAGAGAGAGAGTGGGGGGGGGGGGAGAGAAAGAGAGAGAGAGAGAGGGCAGAGAGGGGGAGAGAGAGAATCCCAAACAGGCTCCACACCATCAGCACAGAGCCTGATGTGGGGCTCAAACTCAGGAACTCTGAGATCATGACCTGAGCTGAAACCCAAACCCAGAGTCAGATGCTTAACTGCCTGGGCCACCCTGGTGCCCCAGGGGTTTGCTATTCTTATCCACATCCTGTCTTGAGAGCCTATTTTCAAAACAAGAGAAAAAAAAACACCTCTACCCAGAAAAGACTTATTTCTGCTATTGGGGGAGGGAGAGAAGTTCAATTTACAAAACTCAGATAAAGCATGTAAAAGACAGAATTTAAAAGCCAGGGAGGAAAAAAGATTTAAAAAATCTTCCCACAAAGAAGAATTCTATTGGTATCTTTTTTTTTCAAGAAAATAAACAGTTTTATTCTTTTATGATAGTCCACTGAACTAAAATTCTTAAGAGAAACCCTAAGTCCTCGGGGTGCTGTGTTGGTAAGTGTTCATTATAAGAAGCAGATGATGTTCTTCCTGTGAACACATACATTCTTTCTGCTACTTTCAAGATGTGACATTTTTACTTTTTCTTCCAAGATAAAGCTGAACTTCCTATGGGATTTTTTTCATAAATATTCATTTATTATTCATAGGAATCATTCCTGATATAACACAGGAATAATGTGTTTCACTTGCCTATGTTCATAAAAGAAAGAAATCCATGGCCAAGAAGTGTAGTTTTTTGTTTTTTTTTATCTCTATACCCATAAATAAAATTAAAATTTGTAAATGGGCTTCCAGGTTGCCTGGCCCTAGGACTGAGGACAAGAAAAAGGCTCTCCCCAGGCCTGTCCACGACCTCTGCCCTCCAAACCCATAACAAATATCCCAAACCACTGCTATTTACATTCTTATTTCCTAAAGATAGGTGAGTCAATGGTCATTCATCCCATATAAATTTCTCAGGTTGTCATCTTCAGAGACTAAACATACTGGAAAGTTTGGAAGAGAATTTGGTGGAGAGGAGGGAGCAAGGAGAAGGACAAAGTTTTCTTTCGTATTTTTAAATTTTTTTTAATGTTTATTTTTGAGAGAGACAGAGTGCAAGTGGGGGAGGGGCAGAGAGAGGGAGACACAGAAACCGAAGCAGGCTCCAGGTTCTGAGCTCTCAGCACAGGGCCTGATGTGGGGCTCAAACCCACAGAGAGCTGAAAATCTTCAGCTGAGCTGAAGTCGGATGCTTAACCAACTGCACTACCCATGTGCCCCAAGGACAAAGTTTTCTTAGGGACTTCATTAAAGTTAAATCTCTAGGAATGAGAGAGTCAGGGAACACAAAGTCTCCTCAAACCTCTTAGTAAACCACAGGTTCTTTGATGGTATCAGCCTCTAAGTTCCAGGTGCAGATTAGTACAAAAATACCGCTTTGACCTCACAGGCTGGTAGATGGAGTAATACTGTTTGACCCAAAACATCAATGGCACGAAGGCCAGGAAGCCGAGGAGCTGCTTACACATTAGATTTCAAGAAATGAGTGTGAGGGATGTGTCCACACAGTTCCTGGTTGTGCGTCTAGGTCCCAGGTGATCAGTCCACCCCAGTTAAGCCTCAGGTCTAGGTAATGTCATTCATACCATAGACTCCTCTCGAGCTGTGAATGGTCAGGGAGCTTCTGGTAATTGTCAGACCCCATGCCATCAGCCAGGTATTGCTTCTAGTTTTCTATCTGCATATTATACTTTTTGGCAGCCTCAGCTAGTTCTTCTGGGGTCTTGGGATAGGGACCTGGGGAGCATGTCCTTCGTGATGTGGGAGACTGTGCACCCATGTACCAGCTGCCCTTTGCGGCCACAGTTTTCCCAGGACTCAGGTCCTGGCCACCACCTCTTCACCTTATTTATTAATTTATTATTAGTTTTTCTGAAAACTATTTACAAGAGTTCTACACCTACCATCTATTTAAGTAAGACCCTATGTAATTCTAATTTAAGCTTTCGATTGTTTGCCTAACAAGCAAACAGATGAGCATGATTAGCAGTGTTCTCTTTCCTTCAGTGAGTTAGATGGTGCATCAGTCATACTTACTTTTCAGACTATGGAATATCAAGCTTGTTAGTATATTAGAATTACCTGGGGAGCTTTTAAAAATCAGGCGATACTTCAGACCATTTAAATCAGAATTTCCGAGGCTGTGAAAGTCAAGCATCGGTATTTCTTAATACTCCCCAGATAATTCAAATGTGCATCCGAGGTTGAAAACCAACCAGAAAGGGAAAAAGTGGAGGAGGAGCTCTACGTGAAAGGCCACTTGCGAAATGTGAGTTTTGGGTTGGTTGATTTGATGGCTAGTTGAATAAACGGTTGTTTGAGAGGGCAGAAGGCACGACTTTCCGTGTGATTTAGGACTTAGACCAAAGTTGGAAAGGATATCAAAATACCCACTTTCAGAGCACATGGGAGGAGCATGGCCCTTTCCTTCATAGACATCTATACTTATCCCTTACCTGAGCCTGTTCAGAGCCTCCCCTCATCAGGGGAATTTCTCTGTCTGCCTTTTTTCCCTCCACTGCAGGCCCTTTTGCGGGCCTCGCCACATGCCAGCCTGAGGTGGTTCCCAGAGCTCTCAGCTGCCCCCCTTGAAATGGTAGTCCATGTGATGCGTGGCTTTAATGGTGGCCAGTAGTAGGAAGACAGGAGAGAAATTTCTGCCCCTTCCTCCTGATGATCCTTGACTCATGCACCAGAGACACAACTGGTTTACTCACAACTTCAAAAAACCGCTACATTTTAGCTAGTGCTTCACTTCTCTCGTGGGCAGCTGATCTACTTCCCAGTTTATGTAATTTCTATGCTTTGCACAAAGCAAGAGGTGGTCAAGAAATGTGTGTTGAGTAAATTAACTTGACACCACCTTTTCTTCATAGCACTTGTAACACTTATGTCTGCCAACCTTGCCAGACTGAAAACTTTGTGTTTCGTTTCTTTCCATTATATCCCCAGCACCTATCAGGTGGCTCTCAATAAATATTTGCTGTGTGATAAATGTATAACTAAATAAGTGCTTCTTTTGGCTCTTACACAACATCCACTATAATACTACCTCTAGATAATATTTGGTTAATTGATGTTAATCCAAAGCAATGAAATTTGGTTTGCAGACTATCTCAGTGCCAGAGGGCAAGAAGAGACCAAATGAAGGGGCAGACCACATCACATTGGCAGGTGGCAGGTTCAATAAGCAAGGGAATTTACAAAGCTTGTCATGGACAGCTACAAGATAAGTAGATGGTTATACTAAAAGTTTACACAGAAGCCTTAACTGGGATCAATCATGTATTCAGTCTAGGGGGCCTGAACAACACATTGCTCTCTTAAGGCTATGGCCTTGGAACAACCTTCACTGTGGGAATAATAGGCAGAGCATATATTCAAGGGCAGGGGAGGGAGTAAGTAGTCTCTAGTTGTCTGGGTCCAGCTTGAGGGTCAACTGGCAGTCACATCATCTGGGTGACCTCTAATACTCCGCCCCTTGTGACCGGCTTTTACAGTCTTACACCCCTCCTCTTCCACCATGTGCCAAGTGGTGTGCAAGGGGTTTTGCTAGCACAGAGGTGGCCTGTTTCATGGCTATCTGACTGTGTTGGAGGTGGACACCACAGCAACAATAAAGACACATGCAAGAGAAAACGCAGACTATGTTGATTCCCAAAATAAGTAACAAGAGCCAAGAGCCCTATGATTCAAGCTATTGATTTACTAAGTCCCCTATACTGGGGGTTGGATCACTCATGGTGTTCACTTGTGCCCTCAATGTGATTTCATAGAGATGATACATTGGCAGACTCATTAGGTATGAACACACAACCTGGGTAATGACACAGGTGTCTCTTTGTGAGGCAATAATAATATCCAAGGCTGTTCTATTTTGGAGGAGAGCTTTTCTCATATGAGCCATTTCAGTATTCTGTAAAGGTAGTGTTTGTTGGCTATCATTTAAGGCTTGCTGGGTAAATTTAGTAAGCGCTCCTAAATATATTATAATGTCCCCAGGCCAATGGAGGGGACAAAGATTGTGGATAAAGGTACCAGTGGAAAACAGAACTTGCCCTCCTGGCCTCGAGGAGAGGTAGGTTGGCAGCTTGGGGAACTTGACCTGGTTGAGCATATCATACACGTTGGCCCGGGGAGGCAGCATCGTCAGGCATGAGGAGACAGACTGGGGGCAGGACCAGGACCCCACCTTCTTCCCTCCTTTAATAGTACTTGTTCCATTCCAGGTATAGTGTGTTTCAACAGTTCTAGCCTGCAGCAGGACAGTGGGATCTCAGTGGGAACTGAGCAGTTTCCCCTCACTCAGGGGTTTGAAGTAATTAATCCATCCTGGCAGGATGTCCCACTGCCAATTCCAGTCAATAACTCCTTTCCCAGGCATGATGAGGCTTGGTGTTCTTAGCAGTATGGCACATTGATCAAAGTGAGACTCAGGGCAATGGCTGTTTCTCTCAACTTCCATAATTTTTCAATTATCAGCTGCCTCAGCAGGGGTCCCCTGTCTAGCCTAGGGGACAACAGGCCCTACTTGTTGCTCATCCAAATGTATTAAAGCCTGGGTGGCTCAGTTGGTTAAACAACTGACTCTTGATTTCAGCCCAGGTCATGATCTCACGGTTAAGCACAGCGTTGGGCTCTGAGCTGGGCATGGAGCCTGCTTAGGATTCTCTCTCTCCCTGTTCCTCCCCCACGTGTGCTCTCTCTCTCTCTCATTCTCTCCCTCAAAAAAAAAAAAAAAAAAAAAGCCTGGGAAAGTACTTCAGTCCACCTGGCCAAGGTGGTTTTACCTGTTAGTAATTTAATCTGCTGCTTTAATATTCCATTTTTCCTTTCTACCAATCCTGCTCCTTGCAGGTTATATGAGAGATGGAGCTTCCATTCTATGTCATGTTCTTTTTGCCCAGTCATACATGTAATGACCTTTGAAATGTGACCCCCAACCACTGTCTATTCAATGAGGGTATCTATACGTGGTACTCAGTTTTTCTAATCCCCTAGGGGTAGCAGTATGGTTTGCACGGCAACAGGAAAGCTTGGGTTTGGCCAGACATAGTGTCCATGGCACCAGGGCACATTTACAACCCTCACTCAGAGGGAGGAAGGGAATATAGTTAATTTGCCAATCCATCACAGGTTGGGAGCTCCAGTGGATGTCCTCAGTTCCCTTTGACAGCTGCCTTGGGCATTGTTTAGGCTATACATGACAGCATGACGACACATGACTGCATTACCCAAGTCACTGTGTTTCAAGGACAGTCTGGCATTTTCGACAACATGCCAACCCATCTGGGCATAATGATGGCTGTTCTTCCTATGCAACCAATCTGCTGTATCTACTGAAGGGTCAGTTGTTAGGGCTCATGCCCAGTCTAGGGCATTAGCTTTCTGATTTCTAGGGGTGTCAGTGCCTTATAAGCCTGGATGTGGAAGACAGTGAGGATTGCTGCAGCCCCTTGTAGGCAAACCCAAGTGTCTTTCCACATATCCTGACCCCACAAGGGCTTAGTCACGATCATCTACCCTTTGCCATTGTCCAAGCCATAGGGTTAATCCCTTTAGAATAGCTCAACAGTCACTGCAAAGGGTTAATGTCCAGGGCTTATGAGTGATCAACAGCCAAACTTCTCCCAGTTCGGCCCACCACCTGCTTTGGTTTGTTCCTACTTCCAGGCATCTGTGCACCAGGCATCAGTGGGAATTTCCTTCCCTCCCTCCCTACAGGCTGCAGGGGCCACCACAGGAATAGGAGCAGAGGTGTTCGGAGCATCTACATACTTTACAGGGGCTAGCAGCACCCACATTTCTGAAGACAGTGAGCTGGCAGACAGGGTGCTCCTCTGCTGTAGATAGGCATGCCACTTAGTCCAAGTGGGATGGAGGGATATTTTCTCAACCCACCCCTTGATAGGAAGGGAAGTGCTCACCACAACATGCTGTTTCTCTGTGAGAGCACTGTGCACACTGGCAGGAGCCATGGCTCTGTGGAGTTCCATCCCTTCCAGAGCTGGGGCCAAAGTCCTAAGGATACTCTTTCCTTCTGTTGTCTCTGCCACAGTGCCTAACCCATCCGTTCTGGAGTCACAGACATTTCTCACTCAAATGGTAGCACTGTGTGGGAGATGCCCAGAGTTTTAATCTGCTTCAGCAGTATTTATTTACCTTTCTAAATCTGCCTTTTTGCTCTGATACCCGGTCCCACACATGCCCTCTCTTCACCAGGCAACATAAGAGAGAGAGGCATTGTGCCAGGTGGGGAATAAAAATCTTCCCAAACCCTCAAATCTCTGCAGAGGCTTGCACCTCTTTCGTGTCCTTGGGGATTGGATAGGCTTGTACCTTATCAATCACAGCTTCTGGGACAATGCACACCTCACCTGACCAACGACTCCCCAAAACTTTACAGCTGTGCCTGAGACTTGAATTTTATGTGGGTTCCCCTCCGATCCTCTCTCTCATAGATGTTCCAGCAAAGCCTGCAGAGTGTCCTGTGGCTGACATGGAGAAGGAAAACAGGGACAGGTCTCGAGCTAACATCCCATGATATACTATGGGGTTGTACAGGTGGCCTTGAAGAGGACCTTGAAAGGTCCATTGTTGCCCCTCCCACAGGACAGCAAATTGATCTTAGCTATCAGAAATCTGTACTTGTCAGTGTCTTTCTCATGAATCTCTGAAAGTAAAGCACTTTTGCAGGAACACTTTTGCAAAAGTGTCAGAGTAAAACAATAAATGTCTGTAAATTAATAAAGACTTAAAATAACCATACTTAAAGATCTAGTAAAAGTTCATTATAATGCATTTAGCAAGGAAATTTGGTTATTTCTGTGACATACATTTTAAAATTATGACTGATAAAATTATACCAAGACATATCAGATTTTTAGGGATTTCATACAAATATACCCTGAAGAAAGTTTAGCATCACTTCTTATTTGACTGTTTCCCATGTAATTTAACATATCACATAGGATTAATCAGTTTAATCCCTCTTTTATATGGAGAGAGAATACATCTTACATGATTTTCCAGGAACCATCTGGAAAATCCTGAAGTTAGTTCAAGGTCAATGAAACTTCATTAAGAATTTCATTTTTAGGAAGCTTGTCAAAAATACCAAAAAGTTTTAAAACATGTGATCAAATAGAATCCTAAATCACTGTGACACAATACTTAGTTATCTATTTAACGAAAGTGACAAAGACTTCAAAGGCAAATACAGAAGGTTACGTTATGGTTAAAAAAAACAAAAAACAAAAAAACTTTGCTCTTTTAACATAGAAGACTCTTAGGTAATCAAAGACCTAATAAAGACAACATGAAGCACAGGAAATTATTTTGATAAAACACAGAATCTTTGTTTTCTAGGTGGATTCCTTAAAAGGTGAAGGAAAACCTTTCACTATCCTAGAAACTGACCAACAGTCCAAGAAAATCTTGTCCTTATAGCTAAGTTTTAGTTTTACATAAGCACACTATTGATATTGAAGCTTATTTTTCTTTAAGCCAATTAAATAGAGCTCTTTTACAAAATAATTTTGGTAATATCCTCTGCAGGCAAAGAAACATCATATATACATTAACATGTAGCCAAAGGCATATGTAAACATCTCAACAGACACAAACAGGGACCCTCATTCCAAACAGCTCTTATTCCAAAACCTTATCCATGAGTCAGGTACCCACTCACAGAGCTAAAACTGTTTTTTAAAATATTTATTTATTTTTGAGAGACAGAGAAAGAGAGAGAGAGAGAGACAGAGACAGAGAAAGAGAAGGAGACACAGAATTGGAAGCAGGCTCCAGGCTCCAAACTGTCAGTGCAGAGCCCGATGTGGGGCTTGAACTCACCAGCCGTGAGATCATGACCTGAGCTAAAGACGGATGCTCAACCGACTGAGCCACCCAGGCACTCTAGAGCTAAAGCTTTTTATTAATATATGTGGAGAAGACTTTTAAGATTTGAATTTGCTCTTGATGAATAATCTTATGGAGTTGTGGACTAGATTTCTGGACCAGGGAGCTTCTATAACAGTCTGTATTTTACAAAGCCTATTTCTCCCTCTTTTCCTCTTCAGTCTCTGAGGCATTGTTCTGGTTACCTTTTGGGGTGTTTACATCTCAGACACAATAGGATTTACAAACAACTTCAAAGGACAGAGAAAGAATGCAAATTTTCTTGTAGGAGTTTTGGGGTATATTTCCCTATTATCAGAAGTCTAGGGAAATTGCTAATTTACAATTTTTGTTTGTATTAGGAGTTAGATGACACAGAGCATTCTGGCCATTTTATTGTTGATCACAACATCCTTCCCTTTGCTCTCCTCACTTTTCCAGAGATTCCACCTCTTGGCGTTCTAATCAGGCTTTGTCTCAAATGCTCAGACCTTCATCTGTGGAAGCTTGTGCCTTCCTAGTTTTGCAAAATGGCACACGAAGGTCCCCAACTTACTTTCCTATTCTCCCACCTTGCTTGCCAGCTCCAAAGCTAGCTGAGTGGCAGACAACTGCACATCCTTCTCTAACCTCAGCTCTTCTTCCAAATTTTCCAACTTGAGATTCAACATCCAGTTGGGCATTAGTGACCAGCTGAACTGCCCACAGCAGAGGCCAGCGCGTTGCAGCAACCATTCGCTTCCCTTCTTTGCTGAAGTGTGCTATGTGTGGTTTCTCAAGCAAACGCATTAAGGCAGCAGGCATTTTGGGGGCGCTCCTGTACTCATGGAGCAGTCCACAAGCATCTAACATACAAGCTGCTCCTCCCATGTAGAGGTGGATGGCTAACTCAGGATATCTTTTGTGGTTGCTTCTTTCCCAAGGCCCAATGCTTCGGTCTCCTGGCTGGCTCACCAACTGTTGGTTCACAAACTGGCCCCACACACAGAAGGCAAGGAGAGATGGAAGAAAGAAGCAGACACACCAGGTTGCTAGCTGGCAGGTTTAATAAACAAAGAAACTTACTTACAAGGTTTGCCTTGGGTGGCCACAAGATGGGAAAATCTCCACACCCACTTGCCAAATCTTAAACGTTTATATGGAGGCCTTCACTGGGTTCATTCACGTATACTGCGCAGCCAGTCTCAGAACATTGCTACCTCAAGGCTATGTCCTTGGAACAACTCCCTCTCGGAAAAATAGGCATATTTTTATACATTCCAAGGACAGGGGAGGGGGGGAGGAGCCTCCAATTGTCCAGGAGTCAATTGGAGGTCATGTCCTCTTAATTATCTCCTTTAATACTAAAGCTACTGGAAACTAAGACCTTTCTAGAAAGTGCAATGCCATGAGTCTCCATTATTTCTCTGTCTCCAGCTCACTGGTGATATTTTGCAATTTCCTCAAATGTAAAGCAGCAGTAGTAATGCGCATTAGGCTTGGAGAAGCACTAATAAAATTAGTGTAAATGTGAAATTCAAAAAAAGGAAAACATGTGGCAAAAGAAACCACAGAGCACTAAATGATAGTGGTCCGTGAAGGATCATTTCCTGCTGCTTCCTGCCCCATGACACATGTACTGAAAATAAACAAAAGAAAAGCCATATTTTAGGAGAAAATATGGAGAGATAATAATGTGGTAGTATGCTTGAAATACTAATGACAGGGCAAGAAAAACAGACTAAAACAAAGGAAAATAAGTGTTCTAAGAAATGTTGTGCCAAACTATGTGCTGAAGTGTGACTCTGGTGAGGATGGCAGTATTTTGATTCCTGACCAGTATGGAAAATCCCAAAAGCACAGGTTAGTCTGCATTAAATGTTAACATTCATGTAATCATAAAGTTAGAAAGCCCCTTAAACGATCAGGGGGCTTTTGTTCCTTTCCCCTCAGTAGGACAAGAATCAAGAATGTGTGTGTGTGTGTGTGTGTGTGTGTGTGTGTGTGTGACAGTGAGAGACAGAGACAGAGACAGAGACAGAGAGACAGAGAATGGCACCAAACACTAAAAAAAAACTCCCACAATAGTGTTCAACGTTTTCTTTGGAAATATGCTTCACTCCCAAGCAAAACTTACATTAACACACACACACACACACACACACACACACACACACACCCCTTTGTTTAACTGAAACCCATGTTGCAAGTTAAACCTATTTCTTTATTTGGTTCTCAGTAGCAATGGAAAATAGCTAATTTCTTCTTCATGATACATCAAGCCAATGTAATACCCCTAAACCATTCAACCTTTTCTCTTAAGACCATTACCTATAACCCTTTTTTACATTCTGAATACTAAAATCCTAAATCCTAAATCCCAAAATACTAAAAAAAATTAAAATGCTTTTATAATCCTTAATGACTTGGAAAGCATTATTATACGTGCAATAAAAAAGATGTTAAAAATTATTTACAAAAAGTTAAAGTTCACGCAGAAGACTTTACATCTCAGATATTAAAACATTATATGACACTGCATGAAATTAAAGCAGGACAGTCCTGGCACGGGTATAAATGAACAGATCAACAGAACAGAATACAGTCCCATCCAAAATCTATTAATTCTGCTACTACTACTAAGCCAACACAATGACATTAGTAAATGCCCCTTTGGTGTCATTACCCCCCATAAACTGTCTCCATGAATCCCCACTGCAGCAGAGGACAGGCAGAATGGGCACTCACTACACAGACACAAACCTCTCTGACCCCAAACTCTTGTGCTTTTAATGAAAATATGCTAGAGACTTCACTGCAAAGGCTTCAGTAACAGTTAAAATTGGGGAAACGGCATTGGAGCAATTAGCTATACACGTGGGAAAAAGTAAAGTTAGATTACTTCCTTACATCATTAAAAAAAGTGGACTAAAATCTGAAGTGTAAAAATCAATTAATTGATAATTAATTAAATGTGCTATATATATTTTTTAAATTTTTTTTAACATTTATTTATTTTTGAGACAGAGAGAGACAGAGCATGAACAGGGGAGGGGCAGAGAGAGAGGGAGACACAGAATCTAAAACAGGCTCCAGACTCTGAGCTGTCAGCACAGAGCCGGACGCGGGGCTTGAACTCACAGACCGCGAGATCGTGACCTGAGCCGAAGTCGGACGCTCAACTGACCAAGCCACCCAGGCGCCCCTAAATGTGCTATATTAAGTATTGAACATTTTTACAATCTTAACGTGAAGAAGGACATTCTTAGAATGACACCAAGGTCAGAAGCCAAAAAGGAAAACAGACATATTTGACCACTGGCATGGAAGAAGATGCTGTTAAGACAGTTAAATGAACCTAGAAAAGCACTTGCACGTGAATATGAGAAACAAAGAGTTTCTCATCAGGTAATGCCCTTAGTTATAAAATGCACTTACGAATAAGTATGAAAAATATCAACATCCCAACCAAAACTGGGAAAAGGATAGGAACAGACATTTCACAAGTGAAGAAAGATATATTGCCAATAAACATAAAAGTACACCCAAATTTATTCTCAGAGGTATAAGACGTTGAAAGTACCCAGGCTAGTGAGAATGTGCGTACAGGAACAGGAACTCTCCTACATCACTGGTAGACACACAAATGGGTACAAAGAAAAATATATTTCTCTATCCAGAAAATAAAGGAGATGCATTAAGTGATCTCCATGATTCAGGATTTAAACTTGTGAGAATCTGTATTTCTCTGAGTTGTGCCAGTGATGTATAAGAGTTGTAGCAATCAATAAAATAGAGTTTTACAGAAATAAATTCTTAAGATATGCTTCTCTCTCCAATGAGTCAAATGTATTTTGAGAACTTATATATATGACTCATATTGAAAGCCTTACTGCACCCAACATAAATACCAACACAAACATTTACCAAGCCATTATGTGCTAAACATATGGAAGCACTGGGAGTACTGGAGGCAGCCAGGAGCTGACGGGACAGGGGAAACCACAAAGTAAACAGATACGGATGCACAGGGTGAAGAGCTTTACAGGAAATAAGCTCTGGCCGAGGGAAAGCATGAGACAGACATTTAAAACAGACTTGGGAATAAAGGGGGTGCAAAGATTCCTCATAGGCAACTCCTGAGATGTGTCTGAAAACTTAAGCCAACATCACACATCTGAAAAAGGGGTGCCTTCCAGGGCAAAGAACAGCATCTGCAAAGACAAGGGCACACATGGGTCCTAGAACTCTTGATGTCTCCTGAGGCTGCAGAAATGGATGGCCAGAGAAGAATGACAGGTGTCACAGGTTACCATAAGAAACCTGCATTTAATTCTCATGGTAACTGTAAACCAGCAAAGGATTTCATGTGGGGGCTAATCAGATCCACACTTGAGAAAAAATAGCTCTCGTGGACTCTCATTTCCAGTAAGATGGTAGACTGAGTTAGCCAGGAAAAAATTCCAAATATAAAGCCAGAAAATGGGTAGAGGTTTAAAAATTAGTTTAAAAGCACAGCCAAAATCACAAACAGCAGGCTGAAATCCCTAGACGCTGAACATAGAGAGGGAACTGAAAATTGGACTGGAGAGTGCTGGGCTGATGCAATGGTCTCTGTGGAAGGGTGGGAAATTGTGTCCTTCTATTTCAGGGACTTGAGCTTAACTGACCCCCGTGAGGCTTGGGCCTGGGAGAAGCAGGGAGTTGGAGCAAAGACTCTTTGCAGAGATTCACCGTCAGTGACCTCATCCTTTCTTACCTACTTCATGACCTCACTCCTGGTAGCGCTTCACTCTCTGCTTACAGGTACCTTCATTTTTTAAAAATCTTTACTGGATCATTCCTATTAGCATACTAATACGCTGTGATTTCTCACATCGTAAGAACACTTTCTTTGACCCCAATTCCCATGCAGGCTACCACACCATTTCCCAGTTCTCTTTTGCAAAATGTCTCCTCAGAAAAGTTGCCTATGCTCAGCATCTCCAGTTCGTGTTTTCCCATGATATCTTGTTTTTAATTTTTAATTTTATTTTTGAAAATTAAAGTGTATTTGGCATACAATATTATATTAGTTTCAGGTGTCTAACGTAGTCATTTGACATCTGTATACACTGCAAAATGATCACCACAACAAATCTCATTGCCGTCTGTCACCATACAAAGTTACAAAAATGTTTTTTTCTTGTGATGGGAACTTTAAAGATTTATTTACTTTCTTAGCATCTTTCAAATTTGCAATACAATAGTATTGACTATAGTCACCACGCGGTACATTATATACCCATGACTTATTTATTTTCTAGGGGGAGGTTTGTACCTCTTAATCCCCTTCACCAATTTTGCCCACCTGCAACCCTCCTCCCCTCTGGCAACCACTAATCCAATCTGAGTTTTTTGTTTTGTTTGTTCATTTGTTTTGTTTTGTTTTTTTGGATTCCACATATAAGTGAAATCATATGGTATTTGTCTTTCCCTGTCTGACTTAATTCACTTAGCATAATATCCTCAAGATTCATCCATGTTTTCCCAAATGGCAAGATTTCATTCCTTTCATGACTGAGTAATATTCTTTTTTTTTTTTAATGTTTATTTGTGGGAGAGAGAGACACAGAGTGTAAGTGGGGTAGGGTCAGAGAGAGACGCAGAATCCAAAGCAGGTCCCAGGCTCCAAGCTGTCAGCACAGAGCCTGACGCGGGCCTCGAACTCAAAAATCGCGAGATCATGACCTGAGCTGAAATGGATGTTCAACCCACTGAGCCACCCAGGCGCCCCTCAGTTGTGTGTATCTTCTTTATCCAGTCATCCATCAGTGGACATTTAGGCTGTTGAAAGTTTTTATCTTTAGTTTATCTTTATTTTATCTTTATCTTTAGTTTTATTTTATTTATAAATGAACGTGGAATTTTATCAAATGATTTTTCCGCATCTATTGAGATGATCACATGATTTTTATCCTTTGTTTTGTGAATGTGGTTTATCACATTGATTGATTTGTGCATATTAAACAATCTTTGAATCCCTGGAATAAATCCCACTTGATTGTGGTGTATGAATTTTTAATGTATTATTGAATTAGGTTTATTAATGTTTTGCTGAATATTTCTGCATCTATGTCCGCGAGGAATATTGCCCTGTAATTTATTTACTATTATTTTTTTGTAGTGCCCTTGTCTGGTTTTGGCATCAAGGTAATGACAGCCACATAAAATAAGTTTGGGGTATTTCTTCCTCTTCAAATTTTTGGTTTCAGAAGGATGGGTATTAAATATTCTTTGGCTGTTTGATAGAATTCACCTGGGAAGCCATCCGCTCCTGGCTTTTTTGTTGTTGTTGTTGGGAGGTGTTTTTTGTTTTGCTTTGTTTTTTTGTTCTACTAATTCAATCTCCTTACTAGTAATCGGTCCATTTAGATTTTCTATTTCTTCATGATTCAGTCTTGGAAGATTGTATGTTTCTAGGAATTTATCCATTTCTTCTTGGTTATCAAATTTATTGGTGTAAAATTATTCACTCTTGTCTCATAATCCTTTGTATTTCTCTGGTGTCAATTGTAATTTCTCTTCTTTCATTTCTGATTTTATTTTTTTGAGCTCTTTCTCTTTTTTTCTTAATGAGTCTAGCTAAAGGTTTGTCAATTTTTGTTTATCGTTTCAAAGAACAGCCCTTAGTTTCACTAATTTTTTCTACCGTCTTTTTAGTCTCTATTTCATTTCTTTCTAATCTTTACTATTTTCTTCTTCCTAACTTTGGGCTTCATTTATTTATTCCTAATTCCTTTAGGTGCAAAGTTACATTACTTACTTGAGATTTTTCTTGTTTCTTGAGGTAGCTCCGTATCACTATAAACTTCCGTCTTAGAACTGCTTTTCCTGCATCCCATAGATTTTGGTATATTGTATTATCATTTTCATTTGCCTCAAGACATCTTTAAATTTCTCCTTTGATTTCTTCATTGACCCATTGGGTATTCAGATGTATGTTATTTAATCTTCACATATTTGTGATTTTTCCAGTTTTCTTCTTGTGATTGACTTTTAGAGTCATACCATTGTGGTTGGGAAAGACGCTCGATATAATTTTAATTTCCTCAGATTTATTAAGACTTGTTTTCATCTGTGATCAAAACATATGATCTATCCTGGAGAATGTTCCATGTGCACTTGAGAAGAATGTGTATTCAGTTGTTTTTGGATGGAATGTTACTTATATAACTATTAAAATCCATTTGGTCTAATGTGTCATTCAAGGCCAATGTTTCCTTATTGACTGGATGATCTATCCATTGATGTAAGTGGGGTATTAAAGTTCCTTACTATTATTATATTGCTATCAATTTTTCCTTTAGGTCTGTTAATATTTGCTCTATGCCCCTATGTTAGGTGCATAAATATTTACAAATGGTATTTCTTCTTTCTTTTAAATTTTTAATGTTTATTTATTTTTGAGAGAGAGAGAGAGAGAGACAGAGAGACAGAGTGTGAGTGGGGGAGGGGCAGAGAGAGAGAGGAAGACAGAGTCTGGAGCATGCTCCAAGCTCTGAACTGTCAGCACAGAGACTGATACGGGGCTTGAACCCACAAACTGTGAGATCGTGACCTGAGCTGAAGTCGAATGCTTAACTGAGTCACCCAGGTACCCCATAAATGGTATATCTTCTTGATGAATTGATCCCTTATCATTATGTAATGCCTATATTTGTCTTTTATTACAGTCTTTGTTTTAAAATCTACTTTGTCTGGTATAAGTATAGCTACCCCAGCTTTCTTTTGGTTTTCATTTGCATAAAACATCTTTTTTCATCCCTTTAAGTATGTGTGTATCCTTATATCTGAAGTGAGTCTCCTATAGGCAGCATATAAATGGGTTTCGTTTTTTGGTTTTTTTTTAATTTTTTTTAACGTTTATCTATTTTTGAGACAGAGAGAGACAGAGCATGAACGGGGGAGGGGCAGAGAGAGAGGGAGACACAGAACCGGAAGCAGGCTCCAGGCTCTGAGCCATCAGCCCAGAGCCCGACGCGGGTCTCGAACTCACGGACCGCGAGATCATGACCTGAGCTGAAGTCGGATGCTTAACCGACTGAGCCACCCAGGTGCCCCCATTTTTTTTTTTTTTAATCCATTCAGTCACTTTATGCCTTCTCATCAGAGAATTTAGTCCACTTACAATTTAAAGTAATTAGTGGTAGGTGTGTACATACTGCCATTTTGTTAATTGTTTTCTGACTGTTCTACAGTTCCTATCTGCTCCTTTCTTCTTTTGCTTTCTCCCTTTTTGTTTGATGACTTTCTATAAAGTTATGCTTAGATTCCTTTCTCATTATCTTTTATATATCTACCATAAACTTTTGTTTTATGGTTAACATGAGATCTACATGTAACAACATATATATATATGTGTGTGTACACACACACACACACACACACACACACATATATATATATAAATTGTTTTAAGTTGATAGTAAGTCAAGTTTGAACACATTCTAATACTCTACATCTTTATTTTCCCCTTGTTTTAAAAAAAAAAAAATTTAACATTTATTATTGAGAGACAGAGAAGACAGAGCATGAGCATGGGAGGAGCAGAGACAGGGAGAGACACAGAATCCAAAGCAGGCTCCAGGCTCTGAGCTGTCAGCATAGAGCCTGACATGGGGCTCGAACTTACAAACGCGAGATCATGACCTAAGGCGAAGTCGGACACTCGACTTACTGAGCCACCCAGGTGCCCCTTTGTTTTTGTTTTTGTTTTTTGATGTCACATTTTACATCCTTTTATTTTTTGTATCCTGTGACTAATTATTGTAGTCATAGTTATTTTTACTACTTTGCCTTATAGCCTTCATATTAGCTTTATAGGAGATTAATCCACTACTATTACCATATATTTATCTTTACCAGTGAGATTTTTCACATTTTTTTTCTTGTTACTAAATTAGTGCCATTTCTTTTTAGCTTAAATAAGCCCCTTTAATATTTCTTGTAAGGCTAGTTTCGTGTGGATGAACTCTTTTAGCTTGTGTCTGGAAAGCTCTTTATTTCTCCTTCAATTCTGAATGATAATCTTGTCTATTCTTAGATGGGAGTTTTTTTCCTTTAGCACTTTAAATATATCATGGCACTCCTTTCTGGCCTGCAAAGTTTCTGCTGAGAAATCTGCTGGTAGTCTCATAGGGGTTCCTTTGTATGTAACAAGTTGTTTTTCTCTTGCTTCTTATAAGTTTCTCTCTTTTTCTTTAGCTCTTGACATTTAATTATAATGTGCTTTGGTGTGGTCTCTTTGGGTTCATCTTATTTGGAACTCTCTAGATTTTCTAGATCTGGATATCTGTGTTAGGAAAGGTTTCAACCAGTATTTATTAAAATAATTTTTCTGCCCCTTTCTCTATTCCCTTCTGGGGCCCCTTAAATGAGCATATTATTCCCACAGGTCCCTTAAGCTATCTTCTCTCTCTCTTTTAAATTCTTTTTTCTTTTCTGCTGCTCTGTTTCAGATCCACTGCCCTGTATTCCAGATAATTGATTGTTTCTTCGACTCCATTTAGTCTGTTTTGAACCCCTCTAATGTATTTTTCAGTTCATTAATTGTATTCTTCAACTCGGTGACTTCTCTTTAGTATTTCTTATATTTTCTATCTCTTTGTCAATGTTCTCAGTGTGTTCATCAATTTTTCTCTTGAGTTTGGTGAGCATCTTTATGACCATTACTTTGGACTTTTTATCAGGTATATTACTCATCTTTATTTCATTGTTTGTTTTTTTCTGGGTTTTATCTTGTTCTTTTGTTTGTAACATATTCTTCTGTCTCCTCATTTTGCTGTTGTTTCTATGCATTAAGTAAAACAGCTGTATCTCCTGCTCTTTAAGAAGTGGCCTGTGTAGTAAATGAACCTTATTCTTTAACCTTGTCCTAGCTCTTGGTTGTCTCTTGAACCTCTGCAGTTTGTCTAAGCATCATGATTTATTCTTGGTAGGTCCCAGTTGTTGAGAGAATGTCAAGACCTATGTGTTCCAGAGGGAGGGATCTTAGTCAGCCCCTAGTTTTAGCCCCTAGTTTTAGCTGATTGGAAGCTGATTGGAAGCTAGGCCCTCAGGCAACTTTTAAGGTAGGCAATATATACAGTCCTGTGGGACTGTAATGGTAAACCCTGCTGGCCTCCAGACCAGACAATCTGAAGGTGTCCCCTTGGCAACAATTGCAAACATTGGGGCTCTGGATGAGTATATGAGCCTTCCTGGGAGGTACCAGTGAGCTGTTGGGAGGTCAGAGGAGAGAATAAAGATGATATCTCCCAGTCTACACTCCCTAAGAGCACCTCCATAGCCTCTAGATGTATGGTAATACTGGAGCATGCAACTCAGGCTGAAACTCCAGGACAAGTAAATAGGCTTTTTTTCATAGGAAGACTTGGGTGTGTTTTGATCTGCTGTCTGCTGATTGGGGGTGGTAGCCTGCCAAGAACTGTTCCTGATTGTTTCAGACCCATGGGGTCCAGAATCACAATCCCTCTTGGCCACTAGAGCCAGGTGCTCAATGGGAGTCCCCCGTATGGGTGACACATGCCTGATGGCTTTGATAGGGCTACAGGGGCAGTAGAGGGACAGGGCACTTGACTGCCTGACTCTGATGGGATTGCTGGGGTGGTGCTAGCAAGTTACAGGGAGAATGTAAAATGGCACCTACCAGTGCTATTAAGGTGGAGGGAGAACAAGAAATGGCACTCACCAGTGCCTCCATTCCTGGAGTCCTAACAGACCCCTACTCCTCCAGCAGACACTTTAAGATTAACAAATGAATCTCATTCATGTATGGTCAAGTGCTTTTCAAACTGCTGCTTTTTTGCTGGATGCTGGGTTGAGTCAGTCTGCATGTGAGCCCTTTAAAGGTGGAAATTCCATTCCCTACAGCCCTATGATTCTCCTTGACATAAGTCCCATTGGTTTTCAAAGCCAGATGTTTTGGGGCTTGTCTATCTGGTACAAGTCCCAAGGTTTGAGGTGCCTGATTTGGGACACAGACCCCTCAATTTCAGGGAGAAATTCTATTTTTGTAAGCTCCTTCATCATTGTGAGTCATTGTACCAGGGGTGGGGTTTTTTTTGGTGGGACCACATCTCTGCCTCTCCTACCCATCCTTTTATGTGGTCCTTTTATTCTTTATAGTGGAGGAGCTACAGCTAGTTTACAGATCTTTTTTAGAGAGAATTATTTCATATGTACCTGTAGATTTGTTGTGTCATTGGAGAAGGTGAGTTCAGGACCTTCCTTTGCCACCATCTTCTCCCATTGTCTCTTAAACACATTCCAATCAGGTGTCATCCACTGAACTCCCCCTCAGCAAAACTTCTCTTGTCGAAGTCACAGTGAGCTTCACCTTGTTAAACTCCATGATCCTTAGGTTACATGATCAGGCAGCATTTCATATAGTTTCTTCTCTTGGTTTTGAGGATATCACATTCTCTTGGTTTTTCTTCTACTTCATCGGCCACCCATTGTGAGTCTCTGTTAATTCTCTCTTCTCTTTCAGTCTGAATTCTGGAGAGCACAGGAGTTCTGTTCCCTTCTAGTTTCTTTCTTTCTTTCTTTCTTTCTTTCTTTCTTTCTTTCTTTCTTTCAGAGGCATGGGAGGGGCAGAGGAAGAGGGAGAGAGAGAATCTTAAGAAGGCACCATGTGCAGCATAGAGCCTGATGCAGGCTTGACCTCAAGACCATGAGATCATGAATGACCTGAGCCAAAATCAAGAGTCAGATGCTTAACCAACTGAGCCATCCAGGTGTCTCCCCTTCTAATTTCTCTTTGCATTCATAACCTTGACAATCTCATCCAGTATTATGGTTTTAAATACCAACTGTTAGTTATGGCCCTCCAAGAAGCAGATGCCAATATGGGATTAGATGTGCAAGAGATTTATATGTTGTGATGTATAAAGGAAGAAGGAATAACTGAGAGAGCTTTCAGATCATGATGACACCTATGGAAAGAGAGGAAGTAGGAGGGAGGTTTGGGCAGAAAGAGTCTCAAACTGCAGTACAGTTCTAAGAAACTCTGGTCAAGCCTATGGGGAGTCTTGGAGCCAAAATTTCCCATTAGAGTTATTCCATGACCTACAGGAATGGGTTTGCACTAGTACCCCAGCTGTGCCAGTCATTACTGGAACAGCCTAGGGGAATCAAGGCTTCTGTGTAAACATGGTGGTGGATATGGAGGGCTTGTTAGTCAACTACATTCCCCAGAGCAGATCTGAGTGGCTCATTTCCATGGCAGCCATAGTCCACCCTTAAGCTGCACAGATCTACTTTTCCATATAAATTTGGGGAAGAGTTTTTCCATGGTTTCCATGACCTCTAGTCTTAAGTAAAAACTTAGAGGAGGGGGTATTGTTGGAATTGCTACCAAGGCATGATTGGCACTCATCATCTCCTCCCTCCATTACCCATTCTAAATTTTTCTCACCCTCAACTATCACCTCAGCAGCTCTTGGTGGCTTCCCTGGTGGGATGACCCCTTTCATTTCAGGTTGGGGTTACTTCATGTGTCCATTCACGGTTACAAAGAGCTAGGGAGCACCAAGAGGCTTCCCAAGTGAATTGTCTAACAGCAGCTCTACCTCTCACCAAGACAGTGATACTTCTTGCCTGCTTGGCCCTGGATACAAGGTGCTTTGATAGTGGCTGTAGTTTGTGGTTCAAGAGTTCCCTAGTAATGGTGAACCTCTTTGGAGGACCACAGTCTCTGACGCTGCAAATCCCAGTGTTGTAGGGACAGGAAGCACAAGCTCCCCAGCTGATCACTGAGAATGATGGTGGGGAAGGCATTCATGCTGCCAACTATTGGCTCCCCAACCTGTATATTATTTCTAATGGGGACACAGTGCTATACAGAGATCTCTGATTTAGCACATAGCACTACATCTTAAATGATAATACCCATCCTCTCAGCAAATGGTCTCTGAGGTGGTGCTTCACCTATGCCTTTGGTATCCTGTTTCAGAATTCTGTGAGGTCTGCTTCTTCTGGGAAATATGGTATTTGGATCCCAAGGGCATGGGTTCAGTCCCCTTTTTTTTTCTTAATGTTTACTTATTTTTGACAGAGAGAGAGGGAGAGACAGAGCATGAGCGGGGGAGGGGCAGAGAGAGAGGAAGACACAGAATCTGAAGCAGGCTCCAGGCTCTGAGCTGAGAGCACAGCACCCAATGCAGGGCTCGAACTCACAGACTGCAAGATCATGACCTGAGCCGAAGTCAGACGCTCAACTGACTGAGCCACCCAGGTGCCCCATTCCCACACATTCTTTTTTTTTTTTTTAACGTTTTATTTATTTTTGAGAGAGGAAGAGACAGAGCGTGAACAGGGGAGGGTCAGAGAGAGGGAGACACAGAATCTGAAACAGGGTCCAGGCTCTGAGCTGTCAGCACAGAGCCCGACGCGGGGCTCGAACTCACGGACTGCGAGATCATGACCTGAGCTGAAGTCGGTCACTTAACCGACTGAGACACCCAGGCGCCCCTTTTTTAATTTTTTTAATTTTTAATTTTTTTTTATTTTTTTATTTTTTATTTTATTTTTCCCACACATTCTTAATGTGGAACGAATTCCCTATGTTATGTGGGATCCCATGTCTGTGGGTCAAGCATTCTATAAGCCACCAGATAAGGATGCTGGCTGAGGCTCACTCTATGGGCAGGAAAGGCAAAGAATGCCCAGAAAAAGCATCCGTCCCCCTTATGAAAACCAGTTGCTTATCCTTTCAGGATGAAAGAAGCCTAATGACTTGCCACCAGTTGGCTGATTGGTCTCAAGGAATAGTATCACATTCAGTTGCTCAGTATTGGTCTCTATTGCTGACAGGTCAGACATTCAGATGCAAGAGTAGCTAAATCAGGTCATTAGCCTCCATCTCAATCACCATGGCCACTCCATTCATGTGTCCATCGTGCCATTTCTGGGGTGGCTGATGATGAAGCCTGGCTAATGTCAATTGGTTGAGTCAATTTGTCTGCTTGGTTGTTCAGAGCCCCTTCTATGGCAGATGTTTTCTGGTGAGCATTATATATGACACAAAGATCATTACACTTCATGACTTCTTCCATAGGTCCATTAGATAGCTCTACAACAGGCTTCATTATCTCTGATTTTCCAGTACATTTCTTTTTCAGACAGGAAGGCCATTGGCCATGGCACAGGAATCTATATGCATTCTCAGCTCAGGCCACCTCAACATAAAGTGGATGACCAGGTACACCTCTCACAGTTCCACCCACTGGAAGGATTTTCATTCTTCACTGTATTTCAAGGCCACTCCTGAATGTGACTATAATGCAGCCACTGTTCATCTTCAACTTATACAACATACCAACCCAACTCATCTGTAAACCAAGCTTGGGATTATGCCTCCTCTTTCAGATAGTCATATGGGTTTCTCCATATGCCAGAAGTATGGGGGGAGGTGCACTGGTGCAACTGTGGGGGTGACCTGAGGGTCTGGGTAAATGGCTAATACAGCTTATTCATGCCCTTTGGTTCTACTTGGGTTGATCCCAGATATATCATTTCCCTTTTACAATGCAGTGCTCCTGGGCTCATCTGACTTAAGACTTGGTGGGTTTAATAACAGGAATCTTGGTCAGTTTTGTTCACTGACTTATTCCAAGTGCCTATAACAGTTTTTGGAATATAATAAGAGCACATCAAATATCTAATGAGGAAATAAATTAATGCAATAGAAAGGAAAGAAAAATTTTAATCATTTTTTAAAAAATTAGTTCCTTAAAAAGGCTAATGAAATCAATCAAAAGTTAGTAAAATTTATCAATTTAAAAAGGGAGATGGTGCAAATAAATAATATTATAAATCAAAAAATGAGACAGAGGAACAGCTATGATAGTTTTAAAAATGAGTAAACCACTTCTTATCTTTACTGCTACCATCTGTACTCTTCCAAACCCCCTTTCCTGAATGTCTACTTGTTTTCCTTGTGTCCAGTCTGCCACCACCCCAAGTCTATTTTCTATACAGCTACCAGAATGATCTCTTTTTTTAAACTTTTTACTTTAAACTAATTTTAGATTAACAGAAAAGTTTCAAAAATAGACTATTTCCCATATACCCTTTACCCAGTTTCTCTTCATGTTACATAACAATAGTACAAAGATCAAAACCAAGAAATTAACATTGGTACAGTATTATTCACTATATTTCAGACCTTATTCAACTCTGACTTGCTTTTCCACTAATATTCTTTTCCTGTTCCAGGATCCTATCCAGGCCCAACGTTGTATTTAATTGTTATTTTTCCTTAGTCTCTTCCAATATGTGACATTACCTTAGACTTCACTTCTTTTTTATAATATTGACATTTTGAAGAGTACTGAGCAATTAAAGAAGGCAAATTATATCACATTTTGAGAGAGAGAGAAAAAAACTACTAAGAAAAACTTTATGTCTATAAATTTGAAAACTTGGATTCAGGAACCATTCCTAGAAAAACAAACTAGTCAAAGGAGACTCAAAAAGAAACCCTAATGAAGCCTAGAGCTATTAAAGAACAATATGACAGTCAATTTCTCCATCTTATGTTATGAGGCAAGTATATGCTTGATACTAAACCTAAGGAAGAGCAATATGAGAAAAGAAAAATGTAGAACAGTCTCCAAAATAAATAGAGAAGCATGATTCTTGCCAATCTATGTGGGTCAAAAAATGTGATCATCTCAAGATATTTAGAAAAGGCATTTGATAAAGATGACACACATATATGACTTAGAAAAAAAATCTATTAGCAGGCTAGAAAAAAATGGGAACTTCCTTAACCTGATAAACAGTATCTACCAAAAACCTAAAGCTAATTTTATACTCAATGATGAATCATTAGAAACATTTCTTTTCAAGAAGAAACATGATATATGCCATCACTATTTCCATTTAACATTTTACTGGATGTCCAAGGAAAATATGAAAAGGCATAATGACTGGAAGGAAAAACAACCATAATGGTCATTACGCATACAGATGATATCATTCTCTGCACTATAGTTCAAAACAAGAAAAATCTATGGATGGGGCACGTGGGTGGCTCAGCTAGTTAAGCATCTGACTTCAGCTCAGGTCATGATCTCGTGGTTCACGAGTTCAAGCCCCACATCAGGCTCTGTGCTGACAGCTCGGAGCCTGGAGCCTGCTTCTGATTCTGTGTCTCCCATTCTCTCTGCCCCTCCTTGACTCATGCTCTGTCTCTCTCTCTCTGTCTCTCTCCTTCTCTTGAAAATAAATAAACATTAAAAAAGAGGCAGGAGGGGCCAACATGGTGGAGAAGTAAGGGGATCCATACTTCCCACATCTTTCAAACAAAGAAGTGCTGAAGCCAAAGGTCTTTGAACCCCAGAGTTGGGGAGGAAAGGAGACTGAATCTACCAGAAAGAAAAGTGGACAACTTGAGAAAACACAGAGCTACTCCAAGGAACAAATCAAAGCACACCTGGTGGAGGGTCCCAAATATCACTATGAGTAGGGTAATAAAATAACCAAAGTCACAACAACAGAAAGCTAGTAACAATCTCCAAAAAACACATCTCCTAAAGGGCCAGGCCCTGGACAGTGTATGACCCCCACTTTAATATAGCATTGCTCGCAGGTGCAGAGCACAAAACAAGCTTTCAAAACTCATAAGGGACAGAAAACTAGCCAAAATGATGAAACAGAAGAATTCTCCTCAAATGAAATTCCAGGAAGTAGCAACAGCTAACGAATTGATCAAAACTTATTTAAGCAATATAACTAAACAAAAATTTAGAATACTAGTCATAAGATTAATTGCTGGGCGTAAAAAAGCATAGAGGACAACAGAGCATCTATTGCTACAGATCAAGGGACTAAAAAATAGTCATGATGAATTTAAAAATGCTATAAACGAGGTGCAAAATAAAATGGAGGTGGCAACAGTGCGAACTGAAGAGGCAGAGGGGAGAATAGGTGAATTAGAAGATAAAATTATGGAAAAAGAGAAAGCTGTGAAAAGAGATTTAAAAAATCCAGGATTACGAGGGGAGAATTAGAGAACGAAGTGATGCAATCAAATGGAACAATATCCGTATCATAGGAATTCCAGAAGAAGAAGAGAGAGAGAAAGGGGCTGAAGGTGTACTTGAACAAATCATAGCTGAGAACTTCCCCGATGTGGGGAAGGAACTAGGCATTGAAATTCAAGAGGCACAGAGAACGCCCTTTAGACATACCCCAAATCAATCTTCTGCATGGTAGATCATAGTGAAACTGACAAAATACCAGGATAGAGAAAGAATTCTGAGAGCAGCTGGGGATAAACAGGCCTTAACATACAAAGATAGACATATAAGGGAAGTAGCAGTCCTATCTACTGAAACTTGGCAAGCCAGAATGGAATGGCAGGAAATCTTCAATGTGATGAACAGGAAAAATATGCAGCCAAGAATCCTTTATCCAGCAAGCCTGTCATTCAGAATAGAAGGAGAGATAACGGTTTTCTCAAACAAACAAAAACTGAAGGAATTCATCACCACTAAACCAGCCCTACAAGAGATCCTAACAGGGACTATGTGAGTGAAATGTTGCAAGGACATCAGAGACATCACTACAAGCATGAAACCTACAGACATCACAATGACTCTAAACCCGTATCTTTCAGTAATAACACTGAATGTAAATGGACTAAATGCTCCAGTCAAAAGACATAGGGTATCAGAATGGATAAAAAAAAAACAAGACCCATCTATCTGCTATCTACAAGAGACTCACTTTAGACCTGAGGACACCTTCAGATTGAAAGTGAGGGGATGGAGAACTATCCATCATGATTCTGGAAGTCAAAAGAAAGCTGGAATAGCCATACTTATATCAGACAAACTAGACTTTAAATTAAAGGTTGTAAAAAGAGATGAAGAAGGGCATTATATAATAATTACAGGGTCTATCCATCGGAAGAGCTAACAATTATAAATGTCTATGCACCGAATATGGAAGCCCCCAAATATATAAAACAATTAATCACAAACATAAACAATCTTATGATAAGAATGTGGTAACTTCAGGGGACTCTAATATCCCACTTACAACAATGGATAGATCATCTAGACACAGAATCAATAAAGAAACAAGGGCCCTGAATGATACATTGGACCAGATGGATGTGACAGATATATTCAGAACTCTGCATCCCAAAGCAACAGAATATACTTTCTTCTCAAGTGCACATGGAACATTCTCCAAGATAGATCACATATTGGGTCACAAAACAGCCCTTCATAAGTATAAAAGAATTGAGATCATACCATGCACACTTTCAGACCACAATGCTATGAAGCTTGAAATTAACCACAGGAAAAAAGTCTGGAAAACCTCCAAAAGCATGGAGGTTAAAGAACACCCTACTAAAGAATGAATGGGTCCACCAAGCAATTAGAGAATAAATTAAACAATATATGGAAACAAATGAAAATGAAAATACAACAATCGAAACACTTTGGGATGCAGCAAAGGCAGTCCTGAGAGGAAAATACATTGCAATCCAGTCCTATCTCAAGAAACAAGAAAAATCCCAAATACAAAATCTAACAGCACACCTAAAGGAAATAGAAGCAGAACAGAAAAGACACCCCAAACCCAGCAGAAGAAGAGAAATAATAGAGATCAGAACAGAAATAAACAATATAGAATCCAAAAAAAACAGTAGAGCAGATCAATGAAACCAAGAGTTGGTTTTTTGAAAAAATAAACAAAATGGATAAACCTCTTGCCAGGCTTCTCAAAAAGAAAAGGGAGATGACCTAAATAGATAAAATCATGAATGAAAATGGAATTATTACAACCAATCCCTCAGAAATACAAACAATTATCAGGGAATACTATGAAAAATTACATGCCAACAAACTGGACAACCTGGAAGAAATGGACAAATTCCTAAACAGCCACACACTTCCAAACCTCAAACAGGAAGAAACAGAAAATTTGAACAGACCCATAACCAGCAAAAAAATGGAATCAGTTATCAAAAATCTCCCAACAAATAAGAGTCCTGGACCAGATGGTTTCCCTGGGGAATTCTACCAGACATTTAAAGGAGAGTGAATACCTATCCTTCTCAAGCTATTCCAAAAAATAGAAAGGGAAGGAAAACTTCCAGACTCATTCTATGTAGCCAGCACTACTTTGATTCCCAAACCAGACAGAGACCCAGCAAAAAAAGAGAACTATAGGCCAATATCCCTGATGAATATGGATGCAAAAATTCTCAATAAGATACTAGCACCAAATTCAACAGCTTATAAAAAGAATTATTCACCATGATCAAGGGGGATTCATTCCTGGGCTGCAGGGCTGGTTCAGTATTTGCAAATCAATCAATGTGATACATCACATTAATAAAAGAAAAGATAAGAACCATATGATCCTGTCAATAGATGCAGAAAAAGCATTTGGCAAAATTCAGCATCCTTTCTTAATAAAAACCCTCAAGAAAGTTGGGATAGAAGGAACATATTTAAACATCATAAAAGCCATTTATGAAAAGCCAACAGCTAATATCATCCTCAATGGGGAGAAACAGATTTTCCCCTGAGATCAGGAACAGACAGGGATGTCCACTCTCACCACTGTTGTTTGACATAGTCCTGGAAGTCCTAGCATCAGCAATCAGACAACAAAATGAAATCAGAGTCATCAAAATTGGCAAAGAAGAAGTCAAACTTTCACTTTTCGCAGACGACATGATACTCTACATGGAAAACCCCACAGACTCCACCAAATGTCTGCAAAGTTGCAGGGTACAAATCAATGTACAGAAATCGGTTGCATTTTTATACACCAATAATGAAGCAACACAAAGAGAAATAAAGAAATTGATCCCATTCACAACTGCACCAAGAACCATAAAATACCTAGGAATAAACCTAACCAAAGATGTAAAAGATCTGTATGCTGAGAACTATAGAAAGCCTATGAAGTAAATTGAAGAAGACACAAAGAAATGGAAAAACATTCCAAGCTCAAGGATTAGAAGAATAAATATTGTTAAAATGTCAATACTACCCAAAGCAATCTACACATTCAATGCAATCCCAATCAAAATTACACCAGCATTCTTCTCAAAGCTAGAACAAGCAATCCTAAAATTTGTATGGAACCACAAAAGACCCTGAATAGCCAAAGTAATCTTGAAGAAGAAAACCAAAGTGGAAGGCATCACAATCCCAGACTTTAGCCTCTACTACAAAGCTGTAATCATTAAGACAGTATGGTATGGGCACAAAAACAGACACATAGACCAATGGAATAGAATAGAGAACCCAGAATTGGACACACAAATGTATGGCCAGCTAATCTTTGACAAAGCAGCAAAGAGTATCCAATGGAAAAGAGACAGTCTGTTTAACAAATGGGCATGGACAGCAACATGCAGAAGAATGAAACTAGACCACTTTCTTACACTATACACAAAGTAAACTCAAAATGAATAAAGGATCTGAATGTGAGATGGAAACCATCAAAACCCTAGAGAAGAAAGCAGGCAACAACCTCTTTGACCTAGGCCACAGTAATTTCTTACTCGACACATCTCCACGGGCAAGGGAATTAAAAGCAAAAATGAACTATTGGGACCTCATCAAGATAAAAAGCTTCTTCTGCACTGCAAAGGAAACAATCAACAAATCCCAAAGGCACCTGATGGAATGGGAAAAGATATTTGCAAATGACATATCGGATAAAGAGCTAGTATCCAAAACCTATAAAGAACTTACCAAACTCCACACCTGAAAAACTAATAATCTGGTGAAGAAATGGGTAGAAGACATAAATAGACACTTTTCCAAAGAAGACATCCAGATGGCCAACAGACACATGAAAAGATGCTCAACGTCACTCCTCATCAGGGAAATACAAATCAAAACCACACGGAGATACCACCTCACACTGGTCAGAGTGGCTAAAATGAAAAAATCAGACTATAGATGCTGTAGATGTGGAGAAACGGGAACCCTCTTGCACTGTTGGTGGGAATGCAAACTGGTGCAGCCGCTCTGGAAAACAGTGTGGAGGTTCCTCAAAAAATTAAAAATAGATCTACCCTATGACCCTGCAATAGCACTGCTAGGAATTTACCCAAGGGATACAGGAGTGCTGATGCACAGGGGCACTTGTACCCCAATGTTTATAGCAGCACTTTCTTTTTTTTTTTTTTTTTTTTTAGCATGAGATAGGTATTTTTATTTTTTTTTCAATATATGAAATTTATTGTCAAATTGGTTTCCATACAACACCCAGTGCTCATCCCAAAAGGTGCCCTCCTCAATACCCATCACCCACCCTTCCCTTCCTCCCACCCCCTATCAACCCTCAGTTTGTTCTCAGTTTTTAAGAGTCTCTTATGCTTTGGCTCTTTTCCACTCTAACCTCTTTTTTTTTTTTTCTTCCTCTCCCCCATGGGTTTCTGTTAAGTTTCTCAGGAGCCACCTAAGAGTGAAAACATATGGTATCTGTCTTTCTCTGTATGGCTTATTTCACTTAGGATAACACTCTCCAGTTCCATCCATGTTGCTACAAAGTATAGCAGCACTTACAACAACAGCCAAATTATGGAAAGAGCCTAAATGTCCATCAACTGATGAATGGATAAAGAAATTGTGGTTTATATACACAAAGGAATACTACTTGGCAATGAGAAAGAATGAAATATGGCCTTTTGTAGCAATGTGGATGGAACTGGACAGTGTTAATGCTAAGTGAAATAAGCCATACAGAGAAAGACAGATACCTTATGTTTTCACTCTTATGTGGTTCCTGAGAAACTTAAGACCATGGGGGAGGGGAAGGGAAAAAAAAAGTTAGAGAGGGAGGGAACCAAACCATAAGAGACTCTTGAATGCTGAGAACAAACTAAGGGTTGATGGGGGGTGGAGGAGAAGGGAAAGTGGGTGATGGGCATTGAGGAGGACACCTGTTGGGATGAACACTGGGTATTGTATGGCAGCCAATTTGACAATAAATTATATTTAATATAAAAAATAAACATTGAAAGAATTTTTTAAGTTTATTAATTTTGAAAGAGAATGTGCAAGCAGGGGAGGGGCAGAGAGAGAGAGACGGAGAGAAAGAGACTCCCAAGCAGCCTCCATGCTGTCAGTACAGAGCCTGAGGCAGGGCTTGAACTCATGAGCAGTGAGATTATGACCTGAGCTGAAATTAAGAGTCAGATGCTTAAATGACTGAGCCACCCAGGTGCCTGGAAAGCTCATTTATTTTAGACATTAAGAAGCAGATCCAATCTGGAGACTGAGTACGAGAAGGAAGAAATAAGGATGATACCTAGTGTTCCAGCTTCAGAAAATATGGAATGTGTTAACATTTACTTAGATTGCTAATTCTGTAGGAAAGTGAGCCTTGAGTTAGGGCAGAGTCATAGTAGGTGAGTGACTTCCTGGAGTATTTAATATATGGGGCCCTAAACATCACTGGAAATATAAGGAGATGGAGAAAACTGTTTGCAGAACTCCTGGGAGAGAAATTACTACATGTAGTTGTAAGGAATATTCTGATAAGCCACTTCAGATGGAGGTAAGACTCCTCTCCTTCCAAGAAAACATTCTTGTAAAGGTGACAACTCACTTGACTGACTCCACAAAAGACAGGCTCTGATTAGCCATGTTGGTTTTGTTTTTCTGAATGGGATATCCAAGTTTGGGACCAAACCGATTTGGTCAGGAAAACAGAAAAGAGGCCAGGTTTTTGGAACAGTAACAATTCTTTCTCTAGCCTTCCTTGCAAAAGCCTCCATTCTAAACAAAGGTTGAAAGGATGAAGTGGAGTGCCAAGTTAGTAAGTTAACTAAGAGATGCCTGTATCTCAGGCTAGGTGGTGGAAACTGATAAATTGAGCTCAGTTGTGACAAGTAAGTTGCAAATATTTCAAGTAGGTGGCTGGATGTGTGTGTGTGGAGCCTAGAAATGCATTATTTGAGAGTTATCACATATGAAGGAGAGCTGAAACCATGGGCATGGATGAATGGATCAAGCCCAGAGGGCGTAGAAAGCAATAGAGAGGAGAGGCGCTCCAAGAATGGAATGCTGAAAAGGAGAAACTGAGAATGGATGGCCAGAGAAGTGGAAAACTGTCTTGAAAGTATCTTGAAAGAACCCAGGAAGAACTTTGAGGAGAAAATGTGCATGGGTGACAAATATTAGCAGAGTGAAAAGTACTCACTGTCAAAGTCACATAGGCAACTTAACCAAGTTCAATCTACTCCATGAAATACATTGATGTTAAAACAATATTTTACCCTGCCAAATACATTCCTTAATTCACTTGTTCACTCGCACTTAGGGAAGACCCACTGTGTGCAACACCTGTTTCAATATCTCTTCCTTTCTCTCCTATTGAGCCAAATTCAAACTCTCTTGCTTGTTTCCTGAGTTTCTGAGAATAGGTATGAATGGACTCAATATACAGATTTTCCTTTTTTACTTATTAATTCTTAAACCCCTCTGACTCAGCATTTCATTCCTGTGTACATTAAAATCAAATAATTTTTCTAAGGTTGCAACCTTCAGTTTCATATGTATTTCTCCCAGGGTTTTATATTCATTAAAAACATGAGGAATCCATCTACTCATTCTTTTATGTTCCCCTGTAATCTTATTTCAGACTCTTCTAGTTGAACTCCATTCAGTAGTCTTCTGAGATGACGTAAATATTTTGTAAAGATATTTCCACTGAATCTAATGTAACGCTTTCCTCACTAGATTAGGATACATGGTCCCTATTAATCCATTTGTGACCATCTACTATTCAACACTGATGAGATATTTTTTTTGCCATCAAAGAACTTAAAATCTTGTAAGGAAGATAAATCACGGAATTAAATATTTATAATACAAGACCGACTCTGCCAGAAGAATGAGAAAAAGACTGTGAGACTTCACTGGAAGAGAAAACAGCTTTGGCTTGAATGACCTGGGAGGGCTTCATGGAAAAGATGGCATTTAAGTGGGGTCTTAAGGAAGTCAAAGGATTGCAATAGGTGAAGGGAGAACCTTCTAGGGAGAGGCAATGTTGTGAGTAAAAGCAACAAGACAGGAAAGCACAGAGAAAGTCCAGGAAATGACATGTAGGTATGCTTAGTAGAAGAAAATATATCAGAGACAAGAGGAGACAGATTAAAATGCTGACAGCTAACTCAGAGCATTTATTACAAGCCAGGCAGCCTGCAACGTGCTTTTATTCAACATGCCATGGAATGTTCACACAACTCAAAGGGACAGGTACCATTCCCATTTCTGTTTACCAGATGAGGAAGCCAAGGTAGAGTAGGATACAATGACTTGCCCAACATTGCACAGATAGGAAGTGGCAGAGCCAGGATTTGAACCCAGGAAGTCTAATTGCAGAGCCACACCATGCCCAATGTGACCAGAGAAGGCAGGGCAACTGTGTGAGAGGTGGGGTGGGGATCCAGGAGAACACTGTGCCATGGATATGAAGGGAGGAGTTTCAAGAAGGCAAAGGTCATAGCCCCAGACTGAGAAAAAGCCTTTGAAGGGATGATTAGTTGGCCTCTGGAGACTTTAGGAGCATATGTTCAGCAGAGTACTGTCAGAGAAGTCAAAACTCGGGGGATTAAATATGGGGTAGGTGATGGGGCTGTGAGGCAGCCTTCCTAGAATTTTGGTGCTTAAGGTAAGGAGAGAGAGACAGAGAGAGACAGAGAGAGAGAGAGAGAGAGGACAGTAGCCAAAAAAGAGGGATCAATTGGTAGTTTTGCTTTTCAGGCTAACTATACTCATGCTTATTTGTGTTAGAGAAAGTTAACGCAAGTGTTAGAGGGGGGATAACTGAAGTGACAAAGCCCATTTTAAGGCAGGGGGGGCAGAATAAAGAGATCAAGGACACATAGGAAGGCTCAAGTGCTGAGGAAAGCAGGAAAGATAATGTTTACTCTGAGAAGACAGGAAGTGAGGTAGTGAGGTAGAGGTTAAGCAAGTCCACCCCTGAGGACCTCAGTCACCCTGGTGAAGTAGGAGGCCAGGGCCAGGGTTGAAAGAGGTAGATTGGTCTGGAAGTAGAGACTTAAGAATTGTGGTAGTGATTTCAAAGAGTCAGCAAAAGGTTAACAAAAATTGTGTTGAGTCTGGCCTGGTATAATTAACCTAGCAGGCTCACACCACCCCTGCTAATCCAGGCCTGGTTAAGGGCTCACCTGTAACAATATCACCTCCATGTTTTCCTTCCTGAGCCGGCTGCCTCTGCCAATCCAGCCCTCTACATCATGCTCACTCCTGCTCTCCTTACTCCAACTCCCTCATCCCTTCCTCTAAAAGCCTCACTCCCTGGATTTATGTTTGGTTTTACTTCTGCAGCCAGCTCTGACTGCTAGCTTCCATACTCACTACAATTCCAACTCATCCCTTTGAATTCCCTGCTTTGTAGCTAAGCACCTTGCTCAATCCAGCCAAAGCCCTGGAACCCTTCCTAGCATATGCTCAAGCGGCATGCTCCCTTAAAGAAAAGCATGTCGAAGGGCTGCAAAGCATCCATGATGGCTGATTCTGATAGTCTCTGGGCTAGTCTCGGTTTGCCCTCCAGGTCCACTCTCCATGCTTTTCTACCTGTCCCATGCCCCAGAAGGCTGACCTCTATGGATAATATCAAACAAGTTCCCTCGCCCACTGATGTCCAGTTGGGACAGGCTACTGGGAAGGATTGATAGGAGTTTAAGGGCAGATGGGAAAGAGAAGGCAGGGAATTTATCCTCAAGTTCCATCCTGTGTGCCTGCACTCTGGCCATGGCTGTGTGCCTGCACCAAAGACCACAACTTCTCTCCAGCAGCCTCACCTATAGCGACAGCTACAACCACAGTTCCGGCTCTACCCTCATAAATTCCAGTAACCACTCCTTGCCTTTTCAAGACCAAGAAATGTTATTTCCGTTAACATCTTTGTAAGTAGTCCATTAACCCTTTTTCAATTTTCCCACTTAAACGTGCTCTTTCCTGCCACAACCCTAACTGACCCAGTCCCAACCTTGGATAGATCCAGTCAGCATCATTTCAAGACAGATGCAGCAGGACACGTGGGATAACTTAGGTGATGGAGAATTTCTGCCTGAATGCCCCACTGTATCCTCGAACTTAATGTATCTAAAATCAAATTCATTTTTGCCTCCCCCTTATATCTAAAATTGTTCCTCTTCCAGATTTTCCCACTTATTTCCCATTCGTTTACTTAAGTATTCACCATTTATAGGATGCACATGCTGGGCACCGTGCTAGGCACTAGAGATTCCAAGACCCCCAGAACAATGTTCCCTTCTCTAGAAGCAAACTACTAATGGAAGAGACCCAAAGTTGACCATAAAATGATATGATATATGCCTTTCTTTCTTTCTTTCTTTCTTTCTTTCTTTCTTTTTTTTTTTTTTTTTTTTTGAAACAGTAGGGACTACATGCTAACAAAGCACAGAGGAAGAACCTAGGACAGGCATAGACCAGAAGATTTCTCCAAGGAAGTAATATATAAGCTGAACCTTAAGGACTGAGTAAGCTTTCAGCAGTGGAGTGATAAGAGAATAGAGGGGCATTCCAGGCAGAAACACCATAAGCAGAGAATAGAGGCATGTAAGTGCATAGTATGTTCGGCAAATGAAAACTGCTCCCTATAGCTGGGCCATAGGATAAATAGTGAGCAGGCAGGCAGGCAGGCTGGGGTGGGGGTAGGGGGAGAAAAAGAATAATTTAATAAGGCTAAAAGGGGGGAGGTGCTTGGGCAGATTATGAAGGGTGTTAATTGTACTGGTAAGATCCCTAATGTGGTGGACTTTTTACCTGCCCCCAGAACAGATAGGGCTTTCTACCTTTGTCTCCAAGAAAGTGACAGAACAAAAACAGTCAAGGAACAATGAAAGGAAGGCCTGGCTTTTGAGTGTCTAACTAGGATTTTGCCTCATGTTAGAGCTCATAGTTCTGAGAAAGAAAGGTCTTCTGAATTTCTAAAATCTTGGGCACTCAAGGATTTAGGGTGCAGCTTGTGCCATCAACTCTTCTTTTCGGTAGCAGAACAGTTGGAGAGTCATGCTGGCTGGTCTTAGAGCTCTTCCTTCCCATTGCAGATGGCTGAGCTACAGGCCACAGGTGGGAATGGACAAGACAGGAGAACAGAGGCGGCCTAATGTGGAGGAACACATACTTTCTTGCTTACACTGATGTTAATCATCAGAGGAATACCCAGATGAAATGGAGCAGGGCAATGAGCAAGACGTCTGGATGGGATATAGCTACATACATTAAGAAAGAATAGAGATTTTTTACCCACAGATTTCTTTCTTGCCTATTTAGGTATGTCTAATTGGAAATTCATAAATTACTCTAAACTGGTGTAAACTTTAATCAACGTGGAAATGGGGCGCCTGAGTAGCTCTGTCAGTTAAGTGCCCAACTTTGGCTCAGGTCTTGATCTTGCAGTTCGTGGGTTCGAGCCCTGAGTCAAGCTCTGTGCTGACAGCTCAGAGCCTAGAGTCTGCTTCAGATTCTGTGTCTCCCTCTCTGTCTCTCTCTCTGCCCTTCCCCCACTCGTGTACTCTTTCTCTTTCTCTCTCTCTCTCTCAAAATTAAACATTAAAAACACTTTTAAAAAAACAAAGTCACTTAAAAATAATAATAAATGTGCAAAACTATACATGCTAGAAGCCACCTATAAATATCCCCTGGGGGCACCTGGGTGGCTTAGTTGGTTAAGCATCCCCACTCTTGATTTTGGCTGAGGTCATGATCTCACAGTTGGTGAGTTCAAGCCCTAGGTGCAGAGCCTGCCTGAGATTCTCTCTCTCTGTCCCTCTCTCTCTCTCTCTCTCTCTCTCAAAAATAAATAAATAAACTTTAAAAACATATATATATATTTATTTATTTATCTCCTGAAAATAAACAGTTGCAAATGCAATATAAGTTCAGCACTTTTTTTTGTTTCGTATCATTTACTCTAATTGATAAGTACATGGAAAATACTATAAAATTGCAAACTTTATCCAGTCAAATCAAGTTGTGCTTCCTTGAGCCAAAAATTACTGCAAGAGTTCCTTTTAAATGATATTTTTGTTGCTTGGGGCCCAGATGTCTATAAATAACGTGACTTAAATAAGCAAAGGACTTTTGCCTGTTTATATCTATTGTGGATCAGGCTTAAAGGACCACATTAGATGAGGCAGCCTAGTCTTTAGCTTTAGCCAAAATTCTAATTATTTGCCAGGACTTCTCCTCTCTTTTCTCCCGTCATCTTGAAACAAATAAGGCTTATAAATTTTCACTGAACATACCTGTGGGATTTTGGAGAAAATTAGCCCGAGTCACTCTTCAGATAGCATCTATTCTCTATCCTGGCCCCCTTCTCTTAATACTTGCCATTCAGTCCTGCCCTGAATGAATTAGACATCAAAGCAGCTCAGGACAATGTTTTTGTTGTTTTCCTTTACACAATTATTATTAAATGTAGACTTCACGCATCATGATTCCACCTTCACGGGTTTGTTTTCAATGGGCTGCTGCCACTCTTTTCAGTTAATTTGCCTTACAAGCTTCTTGGAATTTCAAAGCTACAGGTTTCGGAAAGCCGGAGCCATTAACTGAGGTTGCCATAACAGACCTATTTCCATTCCCATTTTCCCAAAAGCAACCGTAATGGGAAGAGGTGAAAGTGGACAACTACTAGTCCATATGCATACTTTTGTGTCAGTTGAACAGAACACCCTTTTCTTTGGGCACATGAAGATCACACTAGGAATCACAGCTTAGGGGCAGAGTTACCAGCTGGATTTCAACCCCTACTCACTCCCCCAGCCAACACAGCTTCCAAGACTGCAATCCAACATCAAGTCAGCTCTGTCCCTGAATAAGGTCATTTGCCCTTACTCTAGCTACCCACTAAAAGTTAGGTCAGCCCGCTCTGGAGAAAGATAACTTCATCAAAACCCCTACAGTATTTTAAAGTTTTTTAAAAAATGTTCATTTATTTTTGAGACAGAGACAGAGCACGAGCAGGGGAGGGGCAGAGAGAGAGAGAGAGGGAGACACAGAATCTGAAGTGGGCTCCAGGGTCTGAGCTGTCAGCACAGAGCCCGATGAGGGGTTCGAACTCACGAACCGCGAGATCATGACCTGAGCTAAAGTCGGACGCTTAGCCTACTGAGCCACCCAGGCACCCCGGCCCCTACAGTATTTTTACACAGTGTCTAATATCAATAAAAAAAAAAAATTAGGCAGGACCAAGAGAAAAAGCAGACAACAGAAACGTACTTACACATGACTCAGGTGTTAGAATGATTCATCACAGACTTCAAAGTAACAGTAGTTAAAATGATCAGTAAAATCTATGATAGGATAGAGAATTTCACACAAAGACTGGAGTATATAAAAAACACAAACTAATTGTTGCAAGTTATGAAGGACTCATGAGAAGTGAAGAGAAAAAGAAGGTGAAGTGTATGATAGAGCCTGGGAGGAGGCCTTTGGAAGGCAGCCATGGGAAAGTAAAAGAATCTGAAGCAGTCTTCCTGGGTCTTGCACCTGCATTCCTGACAGCCCGGTGGGGAGACAGCTGAGCCGCCTCAATAACAGTGTGCCGATGTATGCAGGAGGGAAGTTATCAGGGGAGTGCCAAGTTTTTTAAATCCTAGGAGCAGGGAAAGAAATTTGAAAAATATACCCGCATACACCCAGAGAATTGTTAAATAAAGGGTTCTAAACCAAAGCCCTCAGGCCATGATGGGGTCCAGGAAGAAGCTCTGAACAGTCCCAACCATAACACCCAAAAGGTAATGAACTTTTGAATAAATGGCCAGACACAGGCAAAGAAAGCATCTCTCAGAAGCAATCAACTTCTCCAATTCATCTACCAAATTGTGTTTGAAACTCCTATTTTTCATTTCAGAAAATCTTTTTTTGAGCTATACTTGAATCTCCTTAAATGCTTTTATTATTTTTGTTCAAATTATCACAATCCCCTTCCATGCCCCCGGTGTGTGACAGCTTGTGTTGGTTGTTCTTCCTCTCCACTACCGCTTGGCTCTTCAGGTTTGTGATTATTTCTCTCGGAGCTACTCATAGGGCCTCAGTTTACCTGCATGCCCTAAGTGGTCTGCTGCTGTTTTATAGCAGGCAGCTTCCAGGAGGAAACTTTTTTGTTCTTTGATTTTCACTTGATCCCTTAAAGTTAATGAGGTTATACCCTTCTCCATCTCCTAGGGTTCCAAAAAGTCTGGGCATGCTGATGTTCATCTTCCTTAGAGCATCAGAGATTCCTTTGAGCCAAGATACTCGAAGCATGAATGTTTGTAGTTGCTTGCTTGGGACTCTCCCACAGTTGTCTCCAACTGAGGAGGGAACCCAGCTACAGATCACAACTTAGTTTTGAAGGTGATGAACCATGATCATCATTATATATTATTTTTCCTTTTTAAGATGAACTCATTTTAAACTACAGACCTATTATTCTGATGGCTCAGTTTTTAAATCTACCTACCACAAAGTATAAATTTAACTAAGAGGTCTTCGCTGGGGTTTTACTACTACATTTTCTAATGATGACCTTTGTAAAGTTGGTATGCCAGATCTACAAAAAAAAAAAAAAAAAAAAAACAAACCACATCTAACTCAAAATATGATTATGGAATTGACTATTGCCTTGTATGTTCTATTAAGGTCGTGGCCTGTATCACTATGTGCTGCATGGTAAAGCAATTCTTTTACAGCTTTCCTTTGTTGTAACAAGGATGAAACATTTCTTCTTATACTGACCCATGACATCAGAAGGCCTTGGCGCCAATGTGACATGAACAGAAACACATGGAAACAATATTAGGTCATACTGACTATAGAAGACAGAATAAGTTTACATACATTTAAAAAATTATTTAAATGAAGCATAAAATCAGAACTTCTTGTGGAACTTATTAATCTTTAGGAATATGTATGGGAGTCCAAGTCAGAGAAACTTTCAGTAAAGATTGATCCCAAATGGTCTCTACCTAGCCATGAATCTTAAAAGAGTCCACACTCAAAAAGCCTTATTAATGTTCATTTAATGTTCACAGATTTGGTGTGCTGATTTCTGATTTCATTTCCTTTTTCAATACCTTGAAAATATTAATTACCTAGTTCCTATTCAAACATTTAAGGACCAGCCTTTCACAAAAGCTCTAGAAGTCAATTTTTTAAAGAGTTGTAAACCCTCCCCGCCTTTTGGCTTAGTTTCCTTTTGGCTTAGTTTCCTCTGATTCGTCCATGTCCTCGCTGCTGACTTCTGTTTCAACGGTTTTTTTTTGTTTTTTTTTTTTTGTTTTTTGTTTTTTTATTATTTTTGGGACAGAGAGAGACAGAGCATGAACGGGGGAGGGGCAGAGAGAGAGGGAGACACAGAATCTGAAACAGGCTCCAGGCTCCGAGCCATCAGCCCAGAGCCTGACGCGGGGCTCGAACTCACGGACCGCGAGATCGTGACCTGGCTGAAGTCGGACGCTTAACCGACTGCGCCACCCGGGCGCCCTGCTGACTTCTGTTTCAAAACCTGGTAGACCTCATATGGAAATATAAGGGATGAAAGAGATGTCTCATTTATCTGTGGTTTGCAAAACAATATTCTACTTCTAACCTCATTGTAAATGATGCATAAATAGATTCCTAATTTTCTTAGTTTCACTGTACTAGTCTGTGCTATGTGCTTCCATCCAGTGAGGATCTGCTTAATTTCTTTTTCAAATTAAAAATCTGTAATGACTTTAGCTCATTTACATTTAATATTATTGAAAACATATTTGGATTTCACTATTTATTCTTTATTGGTTCTATCTGCTTTATATTTTTTCTTCTTTTGAACCAGCTATATATTTTGTGTTACTGCATTTTCTTCTTTGCTAATTATATATTCCTTTACTATTAGCGGTTACTCTAGAGATTATGGCATATGTTCTTGCTACTGTAATACATATTAATACTTCTACCACTTCCTAGATAATGTGAAAATCTTAAAACATTTGAACTCCATGTACCCCCTCATGTCCTTTGTGCTATTGTTGCCATGAATTTAGTTCCATATATATTTAAACTACACAAGGCATTAATATAACTGTTTTGTATAGTGCATCTTTATTTAGATTTATCCACGTTTCCTCTTTCTTTCCTGCAGTTCTGTTTTTCTGTCTGGGATCAGTTTCCTTATGCCTGAAGAATTCTCTTTATTATCTCTTTTAGTGTGAATTTCCTAGTAATGAATTATCTTAGCTTTTCCTTGCTGAGAAATCTCTTTGTTTGTCTCTGATTTGAAGAATATTTTCACTGAGTATAGAATTCTAGGTTGGCATTTGGGTATTTCTCAAACCCCTTTCTCTGCTCCTGTGATTTAAAAAACTTGGGGGGCGCCTGGGTGGCTCAGTCGGTTAAGCGTCCGACTTCAGCTCAGGTCACGATCTCACGGACCGTGAGTTTGAGCCCCGCTTCGGGCTCTGTGCTGATGGTCAGAGCCTGGAGCCTGCTTCTGATTCTGTGTCTCCCTCTCTCTTTGCCCCTCCCCCGTTGATGCTCTGTCTCTCTCTGTCTCAAAAATAAATAAACGTTAAAAAAAATTAAAAAAATAAAATAAAATAAAAAACTTGGCACTCCCCTGATAACGTCCTTCCAGCATACATCGGCACACTGCTGTTTACGCGGTTCAACTGTCTCCCCTCGGTGGTGTCAGGAATGCAGATGCAAGACCCAGGAAGACTGCTTCAGATTCTTTTACTTTCCCATGGCTGCCTTCCAAAGGCCTTTCCCAGCCTCTGATATACACTTCACCTCCCTTTTCTTGTAGCAACTTTCCCATTAATCTTTAATGTCAGTGACTGGAAACCCACAAACACATTATCCAACTGTTCCACAATCATAGGAAATGTATTAAGTAAATTGGTATGTACTCAAAGTTTGTGTAATTTAAGGTGAGGAAGGGCTTGCTATGTTTCAGACTGGCTAAATACGTTATTATTAAGTAAGCCCCCTTCTCATGTGATTACTAATTTGATTAGTTAGGGAAAGAAATGCCAGCCAGTTGCTATAACAAACAAACCTCAGAATTTCAGAAGCCTAACGCAATAATTTACTCTGTACTCAGTAGAGTTCAACTGGATTCTCATGCGGAACTCAGTGAGCCTGGCTCCTTAAATCCCTGGGCTTCAGAGTCCTCCACTGGATGCCCCCCATTCAGTCAGCAGGTGAAAGAAGAGGTGAGCAGAGGATCATGAATGGCCAGTTTTCATAGGTTGAGCCTGCAAGTGGTGCACGTCATTTCCACCTACATTCCATGGGCCAGAACTCAGTCAACAGCCACATCTGAATGTAAGAGAGGCTGGGAGATGTCATCTAGCTCAGTGCCCAGGAAAAAGAGGAAACTGAGTTAGTGAGCAGTCTCTACCACAGTAATTCAATTTAACATCATTAACTTTTTTCATACCATGCTTAAGAAATTAATAACTCTTTAATGTATGTTCAATCTGAGCTCAAAGTAACTTGCATATGATAAAAATTAATGCTTACTAAAGTGTAACTTATCCCTATTGGTATTTTTTTTTCCTTTCTATCTTATACAAAGATAATAAAACCAACAGATTTTAAATAATCTATTGTATAGAATTTTCACTTCTTTGGGCCACTGTTCCAAAATTTTACTACACTTAACATTAGAAACAGAACACTCCTGGGGCTCCTGGATGGCTCAGTAGGTTGAGCGGCCGACTTCACCTCAGGTCATGATCTTGCGGTCTGTGAGTTCGAACCCCGCGTCAGGCTCTGTGCTGACAGCTCAGAGCCTGGAGCCTGTTTCAGATTCTGTGTCTCCCTCTCTCTGACCCTCCCCCGTTCATGCTCTGTCTCTCTCTGTCTCAAAAATAAATAAACGTTAAAAAAAAAAATTAAAAAAAAAAAAAAAAAAAAGAAACAGAACACTCCTTGAACTGACCCTAGGTGTTTTCTTTCCATTCCTGCCTTCGGGTCACAGACTATGAATGCTGAGAAAGTAGAGAAGTATGCTAAGGGACCCACTACAGGTTCATGCTAACTTCAGCTGTGCTTTCACTGCTATTTGTCAGCCACCACCACTGTCACCACCACCACTGTCACCACCACCACCATGTATTAATGATGCCTTAGGGCCTTCCCCACACCGGCTGCTCCATTTCTCTCATTTTTATACCCCTGACACTCCTTACTTTCAAGACAAACTCATCACTTCACACCTCTTGTTTAAATAATTTATTGCTCAATGATCATCTCTACTCTTTCCATGTAGGGAAGGACTGAATTTTTCACGTTTACAGCTCTGTCTAAACGTGGTATTTGGTGAATGAACAAATGAGGCTACTTAGGGTCAGCTCCATCATTTACCCCACTTTTCACCTCAAAGTACCTGTCTTTATACGCACTACCTTCACTTTCTCAACTCCCATCATGGGAGAAGATCATTATTTTCTTTCTATGGCTCGTCTCTCCCATCCTGCTATGTCCCATCCCAGTATCCTTGAGTCTTCTTCTCTCAATCATCTCTTTATCCCGAATTTTTACTCTCCTTTTCTACTGGTTTTCCTTTGTCAGGTCTAAAAGTATAAATAATTTTACACCAGTATGAAAGCCTTTATTTTTCCCTCTGCCACTCAAACTTTTAATTTCTTTCCTTCCTTTCACAGCCCAAACTCATTGCTGTTTCCAATGACTCATGGCCCATGTACTCCTCCATCTTCTGCAATCTGATAATGACTCTACTCTAGGCTCCTGAAGGTCATCAGTGACTTCCTAGTTGCCAAGCTGAATGATCTTTTCTCAGTCCTCATTTCCCTCAATCACTCTGCAATATCTAAACTATTACACATTGTGGCAGAGACTGCTGGTTGACCACCAAATGCCCCACTCTCCCCTTCTTATCAGCACAACTCCAACCATATTCCAAGTGGTGATGTGTCCAACTAAAGGACAATATTTCTCAGCCTCTCTTGCAGAAGAGTTGGCCTTATGAAATGTAAGCTGACAAGCCTGTATTTGTTAGATTAATGCCAGCTGCTCTAACAGATAAATTCTAAATTTTCATCAGCTTAGACAACAGCACTTTTTTTTCTCACACAACCCCCAAAATGTATGTTCCTGGCCAGCAGGAACCTGGCCAGGCTTTTCCATGGTCATTCAGGGAGCCAAGCTCTTTTCATATATTGGTTTACCTTTTCCTAGGACCTCAAAGTCCTTTACACTCAGCTAGCAGATGGGAAAAGTGTATGGAGGATGGCATGTAGGGCTAGAGCTCAGCTGTATGCCAACACATAATGACAAGGGAGGCAGAAAAATGTAGTTTATGTGAATGCCCAAGAAGAGGAAATGGATGTGGCAGGCAACTAGCAGTCTCTGCCTCAGAGCTGAGCTAATTCAATAACGGATTCTGGCTCAGCCAAATCAGCAGGCATGATTGGCAAAGGCCACAGTCCCTCTCCCTGACAGGGCACATTCCAGGCAGAAAATTTCACTTCATCGGCCCTTTAAGCCAAAGATGAACATTTCTTTTAGCCAAGTACAAGAAAAGTACAGATGAGGTTTATAGGACATATGGAGATCACAGTGTCTCACTGCCCCGATCAACAACTCTCCTGTTCATTTCATTCACTCCGTAGACTCTAAATCAAAGTCTTCTCCAACATTCCCTTACCATATTTCCTCACTTAGATGATGTTTACTGACTACTCTTGATCCACGGGTTATAAGTGGCATGTCTGTGGATTATCCTTTGTTCAATTACTATTACTTTGTAACAGGAGCACCTTTATCACAAGGTGTTCACAGAAATGTGTAAAACACATAATTTCTCCTTCTGTCTCCCCAGTCACATTGAGAGCAATAATTCATTCTTAAAGTTGGAAGTTTCCAACTCTTTCAGTTGTTTGTTCTCAAGGTTTTCCTACAAGAATGAGTGTTATTTTAAATGATTCATCTTTCATATAAATTAGCATGGACACAGAGAAAGTCAGTCACAACTATCTCCTTTTGGTCTTCCTTCAGAGCCACAGACAGGTACATGAAGCAGTTTTGAGACCCAGACTTCTATTTGCATACAACTGATACTATATTTATTTAATCTGGGATTTCTGCCTGGTACTTGAATACAGAAGAATATCTTAGTTCTTAGAATAAGAGATCAAAATTATTTAAGACTCAAGAATAGAGTCTTTCAGGAAAAGGAAAAATAGAAGGTATCATGGTTATTCATTCATTCAGCAAACATTTACTGAGAGCCTATTGTGTGCCTACCGGTGTGTGCTGGGACGTGGGGGTGGAGGGACCAAGTTGAACAAGACCCAACCCCTGCCCTTGAAAGACTAACGCACAACATGCAAGCACACAACACAATGCAGTAAAATGCTATAGAGCATTTGAGGGAGCTCAAGACAGTGGGTCACTTAGTTTTGGGGATAAGGGTGAGGAACTTTTAGGAAGAATCTGAAGAAGACTGTGGAGTGATCAGAGATGAAATAAAAATCCAAGACTATGCTGAGGAAAACTAGATCAAAAATGGTATGAATTAAAAAAAAAAAAAGCATTGAATGCTGTGTAGGCATGGGCCCATCTTGCGTGAGGTCAACAGAAAGGTGTTTAGGGAGGCTCCTTTAAACCTGAGGTAAGTATAGGTGGAGCTTAAGGGCCACTGTCTGTGGATCTCAGCTGAAATGCCCATCAGTACTGTCCTGGTAGCAGTCACTGTGATGTGCTGCGCAGATCCCCTCCTGGACAAAAGGACTTATTCCTCCAGCTGCCGGCATGCAGCCCTTAGCTGTCAGCCTCCTCCTGCTTTGCCTCAAGAGAGTGGCTGCACCCACGGCCATGTGCCCTTCCCTTGGGCCCCAGTGCCTGGCCCACCCAAGGGTATTAAGGCCCTCATCCCCAACTCAGGACAATCCAGGGAACCATTAAGCTTCTGAGTTTCTGGGTGGTTTGGGTAAAGCCTTTTTTTTTTTTTTTTAATGTTTATTTATTTTTGAGAGACAGCATGGGGAGGAGTAGAGAGATGGGGAGACAGAGGATCCAAAGTGGGCTCTACAGCAGCAAGCCTGAGGGGGGTTTCAAACTCATGAATCACCAGATCATGACTTGAGCCGAAGTGTGACGCTTAACCAACTGAGGCACCCAGGCGCCCCTGGGTAAGACCTCTTATTAAAACTGTACCACAGGTGTGCCTGGGTGGCTTGGTCGGTTAAGCGTCCGACTTCGGCTCAGGTCATGATCTCACGGTCCGTGAGTTCGAGCCCCGCGTCGGGCTCTGTGCTGACAGCTCAGAGCCTGGAGCCTGTTTCAGATTCTGTGTCTCCCTCTCTCTCTGCCCCTCCCCTGTTCATGCTCTGTCTCTCTCTGTCTCAAAAATAAAATAAATGTTTAAAAAAAAAAACAAAAAAACTGTACCACAGCGTGACTTCTCTCTCTACCCAGTCCTACTTCTGTTCCTTCCCTTTCACAGGTGTTAGTCCAAAAGCCCTCCCTAATAAATACCCGACATGCTAATCTCCATCTCAGAGTCTGCTTCGCGGGGTACCTGCCAACAACTTCCTTCAGAACCACAAGCAAAATGCCAGAAAATCTCTGTAGTCAGCGAACCATCACAACCTACAGTTGAGTTAGTTCACAAATGTTATTATTCCACCATTTATTTACTCACAGTTCATCCCCCAAAGACATTTTCAAAAATTCATGCCGATCTTTAGGGTTTAAACTACAGCCAAGCTAAAACTGAAAATATGTTTTCTCCCAAGTCCTGAACATACAGATTCTGATCCTGATTTACACATGGACACAAAAGGTCAGCCACGTTTGGCCAAGACACTCCCACTCCCTAAACTCTCTGAAGGATTTAGTCTCTCACTTTGGCAGCCAAAGATATCAAAATGGACTTTCTTGCTAGATAAAAGTTTGGGGGACCCTAAAAAGCTGGAACCAGAATCAGACAAAATGAAGGCTTTACTACACCACCTGCAAATTTTAGCAAACAGATGCTGAAATGACATTTGTGCAGAGTTGGCCACAAGACATCATGTGGCCCACAGAAATGTCGGGAACTGGCATGCTGTCTGACCCTGGCAGTAGTCCTGCCCCCTGACCTCTGAGCACATACAGGCTCCCTTCTTGCTCTCTCACTATACTGCCTCCCCTGCTCTTCTTTTTCTCCAAAGCAGAGGCTTACGGAATCCAAAAGACCTGGATGCCATTCAATCCTCATGACATATTAGCTATGTGAACTTGAAGAAGGGATTAACCTGAGTTTCATTTTCCTTACCTGCAAAAACGGAGATAAAACAAAACAAAAAACTTCTCTGGTGCAGTTGACAGGAATGAAAACATTAAGCCCACTGTCAGAGTGACGCAGAGCCAGGCAGAGCCATACAGAGCACGTCATAGCACCGTGCTTCATGTTAACGGGAGCCAGCAGCGGTCCTCACCTTTGCTGCGCAGTGGAATTGACTGGGGAACTTCAAAAGTACTGAAGCTGGGACAACACCCCCAGAGAGTCTCATATAATTGGTTGGGGATACTGAAGCATCAAAAATATTTAAAGTTGGGGTGCCTGGCTGGCTTAGTCAGTAGAGTGTGTGACTCTTGATCTTGGGGTTGGGAGTTCAAGCCCCATATTGGGTGGAGAGATTACTTAAAAATAAAATCTTTAAAAAATATATTTAAAGCTCTCCAGATGATTCTAAGGTGCAGCCAAGGTCGAGAACTACTGCTTCCTGCAGATTCTTTTACATAAGCCACGTAACTACCCTATGAGTTTAGTGCAATTATCCATCCTCCCCTCATTTTTACACACAAGGAAATTGAGGTTTAGAAAGGTTAGAAGATTACTCAAGTGTACTACAGTATTAAGGGGCAAAGCTGAGAGCTGAATTCACACAGTATGATTTCTAAGACCTTACTGCCATCAGCACACTGCTGTGCTACCACCCCACCTACTGAATGTGGAGAACCTTCCAGCATGGCTTTGAGCGTACAGAAGATACTCCACAATTGATAGCTAATTTGTTCTTTGCTTTTTAGCTTTCCTCCTCTCCATTCTCTGCTCTTCCCAATCGCCACCTGAAATATTGCTTGCAGTTGATGAAGAGTGAGGGATGCATACTACTTAGAAGCATAGTCCAGAAGGATCTAGGAAAAAACTATTTTTTCCTTCTCCTCCCCTTCCTAAAACTAGGCCATGAGCACACACTTACTTTCTGTTTAAAATGTTTTGAGATAATTATTACAGATACTATACTGGAAATATCAGAGCTCAAGCCCTGCATCGGGCTCTGTGCTGACAGCTTGGAGCCTGGAGCCTGCTTAGGATTCTGTGTCTCCTTCTCTCTCTGCCTCTCCCCCACTTGTGCTCTGTCTCTCTGTATCAAAAATAAATTAAAAAAAAAAAAGTGTTCCTCCTACCAAAAAAAAAAAAAAAAAAATCGGAAACCCAAAAGAAAGTTTTTCCACCACCCCTTCTCAAGTCTAAGTCAATGTTTCATTTGCTTATATTAATGTCTAGGCCTTGTCCATGAGGATATATGGTTTTTACAATTACAAAATCATAATTATATATTCAGATTTGTCTGTTCACATTATGCCATGTACATTTTTCCAAATTTGTTTTATAAGCCAATTAAATCTCCTAATACAGCTCTGCAGATAATGAAGATAATTTCCTACATAAGTAGGCCTAAGATATTTTCATTAAAAGTGTCCCTCCTACTTGGGGCGCCTGGGTGGCTCCTAAGCATCCGACTTCGGCTCAGGTCGTGATCTCGCAGTTTGTGAGTTCGAGCCCCACGTCGGGCTCTGTGCTGACAGCTCAGAGCCTGGAGCCTGCTTCAGATTCTGGGTCTCCTTCTCTCTCTGCCCCTCCCCCACTTGTGCTCTGTCTCTATCAAAAATAATTTTTAAAAAAAGTGTTCCTCCTACCAAAAAAAAAAAAAAAAATTAGCCTTAGTACTGTGAAAACTGATATAAAAGTTTGTAACCATGTAAAAGTCACAGGACATGACATTTGCCTTCCTTTATTTGCTATGCGTGGCTCAGTGCCCACATACCTTGCCCCCATCCCTGGAACCAAAGCAAGTGCTCAAAAAATACATGATGCATGAACAAATGATACTTTTCCTGGCTGAACAGTAAATGTGTAAAATCAGACTTCTTAGGAGACTCCAAAGTGAAGCCTGAAAACTGAGCAGAGTGAACAAGAGCAAAGCGAGCAGGAAAACAGCCGGAAACCCATGGTAAAGGCCAGCTACATTAGCCAGGAGGAAACATGTGGTTTCCTGAATTGCACCCGTGCAAGGCCATCAACCTTTGAGGCATGACATGTAAACACTGCCAAGGATCTTCAGCTCTCTCTTCAGTCACTCTTTGGAGTTCTTTGTAAAAGCTGCTTACACTTTTGGGCTCTTTTCTCCCTGTGCACTAATCTTGGAAGGAGCACAGAGGTGGAGGCAGCTGCAACGGAAGAATAAGGCTTCAAAGAACTGGAGTAGGTATGCTTCAGAGAACCCCCTGGTCAATGTCCTTAGAAGAGGGTTCTTAAGCTAGGCCTCCTCTGGGCACCACCGTGGGATTTCAGGAAAATGGTAACATGTGCAATTAGTATAAATTGTGAGTGTGTGTGTTTGTGTGTATGTGTGTCTGTCTGGCTTTCTGTCTGGAAAGGAGACTTCAGATGTCATCAGATTTTGCTCTTGGTTTTAGAGCATGCTCCTTCTTCTCCACCTCATCAACTCAAGTGAGACTCTTCTAAACCCATCATTCTTTATCAAGAGCTGGAGGTGGGGATGAATGGGAGAAGGTGGAAGCCAGGGAACTCACCCTGTGTAAGGCCTTCTATTAAATGAGTCAACAGATGAGAACAGATTCAAGAGTGCCTAACATGTATAAGGTCCCATAAACGTTGTTATTATTACTCTCTGCCAAACACTTTGGGCTTTTGCAACTTCACAACCACCCTAGAGGGCAGCATAAATCCCATATTCTATTTACAAGGAGATTTACTTAGGGTGATAGAGTAAACCCAGTGCCACAGCTATCCAATTCCAAAACTATCCAATTCCAAAGCATGGACTCTTCATCTCCACCCCACAGCCCAAATTACCGGCCACACTTTCAGTCTCGGGGTGACCTCTCTAGCCACCCTTAAGGCTTTCACATTGAAAGCTCGAGAGTCTTGCTCTTTCCCTGAGTCCAGCATCAAAACAGGCACTGAGCCTAAGAATGAGCTTCTTTAAGCCAAGCCATAATCTCTCCTTGCTTGCATAATATGGTCCCAGTAATCCTACTCAAATTCCACCCTCAAAGCCAGTTGTTCACCCAGTTTATCAAGGGCTAAATAAGAAAGAAATCACATGTATCACAATGAATTCCCTTGCCTCTACTGATACAGCCAAGTCAAAGGCCAGAAAGGAAATGTTTTCTGGTAGTCACAAACCAGAGTGAGAAAGCTCTAAACAAAGCCTACTGGTTTCTGGTTTCAAAACCCAGGCTAAAAACTGCAGTTAAATATCAGCTACTAAAACAGCCTTCCCCAAGCAGGTGAAAATCCTGACAACTGCATTGCACTGATCACTACCTAGGTGTCTGCACTTTACAGATGTTGTCCCTATGCCTCAAAAGAGCCAAGCATGCTGGCAAGGTGTTACTTCTAGAGAAGTTAAGCAAGGCTCTCAGGGTCACAAAGGCAGTGAGTAGCAGAATCAGGACTCAAACTCAGGTCTGTATGAGAACAGCATCATTGGTTTTAACCATACTCTTCCTACCGTCTACACAACCACTGTGAGTCATGGTACCCAGGGCCAGCATCTCTTCTTGTTTTTTTCTGGATCTACTTCCCTGATATCTAGCCGACCTCTCAAGGGGAGAAGTCAATGAAGCAAGACGGATGGACTCTATAAATAGAAGATCTGCGTTTCAGGTCCAGTTCTGCCATTTCCTGGCTCTGTAACCTTGGATAGAGAACACTTAACCATCCAAGGTCTCAGTTTCCTCACCTGTGCAGTGAAGATCACTGTTCACATTGCACAGACCTGGAAAACAATGCGAGCTAAGGCTTAAGTATTATGCAAATGTAAGTTACCCTTACTCCTACTTAACCCACTAATTCAACAACTAGTAGTAGCCCTTTTTCAGCCTCCCCTCCAAGCTCATCTCAGAGTTCGTCTTGGGCACCACCAGAGTCCCGCCACCATCTCCTCCTCACGCCCCTCGCCCCTCTCCTCCCTGTTGGCTGCTACTTAATCTCCCTCCACTTCAGCAGCTCTCTCGCCTCGTCGGAAAGACCGGCCTTGGATGCTAGGACTTCTTTCTTTCCACTCTGGGCTTGCCTCTCCTCAGGACGTCAGGGCAGCCACCTCTGCGCGGCTGCTGCGGGTTCCACAATGCCCGCGCGGGGTGCGCACGCGGCCGCGCGTCCCGCCCCGAGGGGCGGGGTGTGACCAGAGAGTTTACATAGGAGGTGCCGGCAGTAGGGAACACCCCTCCGCCCGCGGAGCTTCCTCTGCAGCGCAGCCTGTTGGTCGGGGCCGCGCGCGCGCGCGGAGCCGCCGGGGGTTCCCGCCCGCGGACACCTGGGCCCTGGCTCTGCCGCAGCCCCGCCTGACCGCCGCGCCACCAGCCATGCGGCAGCCGCTCTACCGCTGCTACAACATCACCTCCGTGGAGAAGGGCTACTCGGCGACCATGGGCGGGGTGCTTTTCAGCGCGGGCCTCCTGGGCAACCTGCTGGCGCTGGGGCTGCTGGCTCGCTCGGGGCTGTGGTCTTGCCCGCCGCGCACGCCGCCCTCGGTCTTCTACGTGCTGGTGTGCGGCCTGACGGTCACAGACTTGCTGGGCAAATGCCTCGTGAGCCCCTTCGTGCTGGCCGCCTACGCGCAGAACCGGAGCCTGTGGGGACTGGCGCCCGCGTCGGACAGCTCGCTGTGCCAAACCTTCGCCTTTTTCATGTCTTTCTTTGGGCTCGCCTCCACGCTGCAGCTCCTGGCCATGGCCCTGGAGTGCTGGCTCTCCCTGGGGCACCCCTTCTTCTACCGACGGCACATCACCCTGCGCCGCGGCGCGCTGGTGGCGCCCGTCGTGGGCGCCTTCTGCCTGGCTTTCTGCGCGCTGCCCTTCGCGGGCATCGGGAAGTTCGTGCAGTACTGCCCCGGCACCTGGTGCTTCATCCAGATGGTGCACGAGGAGCGTTCGCCGTCGGTGCTGCGCTACTCAGTGCTCTACGCCAGCCTTATGGCCCTGCTGGTCCTCGCCATCGTGCTGTGCAACCTGAGCGCCATGCGCAACCTCTACGAGATGCACCGGCGGCTGCGGCGGCGCCCGCGCTCCGGCACCAGGGACCGCGCGGAGCCGGGCGCGGGCGAGAAGGAGGCGGCTGTGAAGCCCCTGGAGGAACTGGACCACCTGCTGTTGCTGGCCCTCATGACGGTGCTCTTCACTCTGTGCTCCCTGCCTTTAATAGTGAGTCGCTGCGCGCCGAGGCTGCGGTTGCGGGACCGAAGGGTGGAGCGCGTTGGACGCCGCGCAGGAGGAGTTGCGCCCTGGGCCCCGAGGGTTTGTTGGTGCGCTCCCCAGATCAGGTCCCCTCCGCAGCCCCGAGGACACAGAACCGAATTTGTTGAGCCAGAAGAGGCGGAAACAAAGAAAGAAAGGCAAAGACGGAGTCTGAAAGTGTCTCCCTAGCTCCGCAGAACCTCTCCAGTTAGCAGTACCCTCTCCTCTCTCCTTCCCTCTGGGAGGATCTCGGGGCTATTTTAGCACCTCAGAATTTGAGGAGCAGAATTTGGTTCCTCTTTCCAGAGGGCTAGGTAATGTTATATTTCGTAGACCCGCCCATAATTTTAGTGGCGTCAGAAATGGGCGAATGCACCTGGGAGTTTTTCCCCAGGTGTTGGCGTGGAAAGAATAAGGGAAGGTGTAATCCTGCCAAAACCTGCCAGAGTGATTTGCAGAGATGAGAGACTAAAGATAGATTTAGTTTTTAAAAATTCTCAAGTAATCTTTGAGGAGTGGCAGCTGCTGTTCCCGGTTGGGGGGGGCGGGGTGCGGGTGGCGATAGAGGCAGAGGGGCTGTTTGGACAGGCAGGTGTGTACTCAAGGTTCAGCCTGTCGTTTTGACAACCTGCCTTGACAGGTTTTGTTTTTATCTTGGCAGGCGAGGTGATGGGAAAGCCATTATCTCCGGTTTCAGTTTACTAATGGGGGTGGTGGTGGAGATAGAAGTACCTGGTAGCTGTGAAGGTGTTTCCTCCTGGGATCCCGGCCAAGACATTTTAGGAGCAACCGAGGTTGAGAGAACTTTTTCAGGGTTGCTCCTCTCCCTTTCCCCATCCTCAGTGTCCTTGTTCAACATGATATACATTTAAGTAAATTCATTGCCAGTTCAATGCCTTTGAAGGCTGAGACGTCTGTGAGTAGGTAGCAATGTAGCAATTTTGGATGTTATTTTTAAGATTGGAGGAAAGTGGAATGTAATGTAATTTTCCTTAAATGAAGGCCTTAACGTGTGGGAAAAGAGTTGTCTGTGACATCATCATGCAGGGTTAAGCTCAGAATTCCCCCAAAGAAATAAATACATCTATATAGAAGGAGATCAGGTATAGGCATAGATATGTAACAGTGGTTCTGAAACGTTGGCTGGCTCAAAATCACCAACAGAGCTTTTAAAATCATAGATGGCAGGGCGCCTGGGTGGCTCAGTCAGTTGAGCCTTGGACTCTTGATTTTGGATGTCGTGATCTCAGTTTGTGGGTTCAAGCTCCATGTCAGGCCCTGTGCTAACAGCGTGGAACCTGCTTGGGATTCTGTCTCCCTCCCCCCCCCCCACCCTCTCTCTCTCTGCCCCTCCCCGACTTGCTCTCTCTCTCAAAAATAAACCTAAGGGAAAAACCCACAGATGCCTGGGCCCTATCCCCCATCGTTTCTAATTCAGATGTTTTTGAAGAATTCTTATTTATTTTTTTACTTATTTATTTTTGAGAGAGGGAATGAGAGAGTGCAGTGGAGGGAGAGAGAGAGAATCCCAAGCAGGCTTCACACTGTCAGTGCAGAGCCCAACGCAGGGCTGTATCCCACAAACCATGAGATCATGACCTGAGCTGAAACCGAGAGTCCCACTTTCAACCGACTGAGCCACCCAGGCGCCTGAAGAATTCTTATTCTTAACAAGTTCCCGGGTGAGGTGAAAGGGGCTGATCCAGGGATATCATCTGGAGAACCATACTCTAAAACAGGAATTGGCAAATCACAGCCCACAGTCCAAATCCATCCTGCCCACTGTTTTTGCACAGCTGTGGAATTAAGAATAGTTTTTACAAAGTAACTGATTTTACAAATCAATTTGATGGTAGTATGCAGGAACTCTAAACCCCAATTAACTCAAATACTGTTCCAAGAAAAAAAAGACTTTCATTTTTCTCAATAGTAGACATCAATTACCCCAAAAATGTACTTAATTATTATACATTTTTAATTTCATCAGTGAAAATTGTGGAAATGTGTTTTCTTGTTATATAAGTACCTACCAAATACTCACTATTTGCCTCTTGACCTGTAAAATGTAAAATATTTACTGTTGGACCCTTTACAGAGAAAGTTCACAGACTCCTGCTCTAAAGTAATAGCCTTACTTACCTGCGCTGTGAAAAAGCAGACAATAGCCAAATGCATGGATGTTATGTCCTCATTTTGAATGTTTTAGTAACAATAATGTCGGAAAGAACATAATACAGCATAATACACAAGAGCATTGCATTTGGACATGTCTCTCAGGGGAATTGAATAACTTATACAGGATTGTGAGGATGGAAGGAAATAATGGATTTGAAAATGATTTTAGGGATGCCTGGGTGGCTCAGTTGGTGAAGCGTCCAACTCTTGATTTTGGCTCAGGTCATGATCTCAAGGTCGTGAGATCAAACCCTGTGTTGGGGCTCTGGACTGGGTGTGGAGCTTGCCTAAGATTGATTCTCTTCTCTCCCTGGGCTCCTGGGTGGCTTAGTTGGTTAAGCCCCTGGCTCTTGATTCCAGGTCAGGTCAGGATTTTGAGGTTTGTGAAATCAAGCCCTGCATTGGGCTCTGCACTGACAGCACAGAGCCTGCTTGGGATTCTTTCTTTCTCCCTCTCCCTCTGCCCATCCCCCTCCCCCGCCCCACTCATGTGCTTGCATTCTCTCATGCTCTCTCTCACTAAAAAGAAATGAGAAAAGAAAATAAAATTATTTTAATTAAAAACTTGTAAAGTTCCAAAGATATTCAATGCAGATACGTGTGGAGTTTGGTAAGTTCTTTATAGATTTTTGATACTAACCCTTTATCCAATATGTCATTTGCAGATATCTTCTCCCATTCCGATGGTTGCCTTTTAGTTTTGTTGATTGTTTCCTTTGCTGTGGAGAAGCTTTTTATCTTGATGAGGTCCCACTAGTTCATTTTTGCTTTTATTTCCCTTACCTTTGGAGACATGTCAAGTAAGAAGTTGCTCTAGCCGAGGTCAAAGAAGTTGCTGCCTGTGTTCTCCTCTAGAATTTTGTTGCTTCCTCACATTTAGGTCTTTCATCCATTTGAATTTATTTTTGTGCATGGTGTAAGAAAGTGGTCTAGTTTCATTCTTCTGCGTGTTGCCATCCAGTTTTCCAGCACCATTTGTTGAAGAGACTGTCTTTTTTCCATTGGATATTCTTTCCTGCTCTGTTGAAGATGAGTTGACCATATAGTTGTGGGTCCATTTCTGGGTCTTCTATTCTGTTCCATTGTTCTATGTGTCTGTTTTTGTGTCAGTACCATACTGTCTTGATGACTACAGCTTTGTAATATATCTGGAATCGTGATGCCTCCAGTTTTGTTTTTCTTTTTCAAGACTGCTTTGGCTATTTGGGGTCTTTTGTGGTTCCATACAAATTTTAGGATTGTTTATTCTAGCTCTGTGAAAAATGCTGGTAGCATTTTGATAGGGATTTCATTGTATGTGTATATTGCATTGGGTCATATAGACATTTTAATAATGTTTGTTCTTCCAATCCATGAGCATGGAATGCTTCTCCATTTTTTTGTGTCCTCTTCAATTTCTTTCATAAGTGTTCTATAGTTTTCAGGGTATAGATCTTTTGCCTCTTTTATTAGGTTTATTCCTGAGTATTTTATTGTTTTGGTTGAGAATTTTTGCATCCATATTCATCGGGGAGATTGGCCTGTAATTCTCCTTTTTAGTGGGGCCTTTGTCTGGTTTTAGCATCAAGGTAATGCTGGCCCAATAGAATAAGTTTGGAAGTTTTACTTCTATTCCTGTTTTTTGGAACAGTTTAAGAAGAATAGATGTTAACCCTTCTTTAAATGTCAGGTAGAATTCCCCTGGGAAGCCATTTGGCCCCGGACTCTTGTTTGTAGGGAGATTTTTGAATACTGATTGAATTACTTTGCCAGTTATGGGTCTGTTCAAGTTTTCTATTTCTTTCTGTTTCAGTTTTGGTAGTTTGTGAGTTTCTAGGAATTTGTCCATTTCTTCCAGATTTCCCAGTTTGTTGTCATAGAATTCTCTTACACTTGTTTGTATATCTTGGTTTTGGTTGTGATCTCTCCTCTTTCATTCGTGATTTTATCTATTTAGGTCCTTTCTCTTTTCTTTCTGATAAGTCTGGCTAGGGATTTATCAATTTTGTTAATTCTTTCAAAGAACCTTCTCTTAGTTTCACTGATCTGTTCTACTGGTTTTTGTTGTTGTTGTTTGTTTCTATATCGTTTCTGCTCTAATCTTTGTTATTTCCCTTCTTCTGCTGGTTTTAGGCTTTATTTGCTGTTCCTTTTCTAGCTCCTTTAGGTGTAAGGTTAGGTTGTTTATTTGGGGCCTTTCTTGCTTCTTGAGATAGCCCTGAATTACAATGTACTTTCCTCTTAGGATTGCCTTGCTGAATCCCAAAGGGTTTGGACTGTCGTGTTTTCATTTTCATTTACTTCCATGTATTTTTAATTTCTTCCTTAATTTCCTGGTTGACCCATTCATTCTTTAGTAGGGTGTTCTTTAACCTCCAGGTATTTGAGGACTTTCCAAATTTTTTCTTGTGGTTGACTTCAAGTTTCATAGCATTGTGATCTGAAAATATACAGGCATGATCTCAATCTCTTTTTACTTATTGAAGGCTTATTTGTGACCCAGTATGTGATCTATCTGGAGAATGTTCCATGTGCACTCAAGAAGAATGTGTATTCTGCTTTAGGATGAAATGTTCTGAGTATATCTGTTAAGTCCATTTGTGTCATTCAAAGCCATTGTTTCCTTGTTGATTTTCTGCTTAGATGATGTGTCTATTGTTGTAAGTGGGGTGTTAAGGTCCCCTACTATTATTGTATGATTATCAATGATTTTCTTTGTGTTTGTTATTAATTGGTTTATGTATTTGAGTACTCTCAAGTTGGGGGCATACGTATTTACAATTGTTTGATTTTGATGGATAGATCCCTTAATTATTATATAATGTCCTTCTTCATCTCTTGTTATTGTCTTTGGTTTAAAACCTAATTTGTCTGATATAAGTATGGCTACTCTGGCTTTCTTTTGACATCCATTAGCATGATAGATGGTTCTCCATCCTCTCACTTTCAATCTGCAGGTGTCTTTAGGTCTAAAATGAATCTCTTGTAGGTAGCATATAGATGGATCTTGTTTTTTTTTTTTTTTTTTTTTTTTTTTTTTTACGCATTCTGATACTCTGTGTCTTTTGTTTGGAGCATTTAGTCCAGTTACATTCAGAATGATTGTTGAAACATGTTGAGTTTAGTGTCATTGTGTTGTTACCAGTGATGCTCTCTGGTCCTTTATAGTCTTTGTTCATTTTGGTCCTTTTTTCCCCAAAGAGTCCCCTGTAAAATTTCTTGGAGGGCTGGTTTAGTGGTCATAAACTCCTTTAGTTTTTGTTTGTCTGAGAGATTCTTTATTTCTCCTATTTTGAATGACAGCCTTGCTGGATAGAGTATTTTTGGCTGCATATTTTTCTGATTCAACACATTGACTGTATCTTGCCACTCCTTTCTGGCCTGTCAAGTTTTTTCGGACAGATCTGCTGCAAACCTGATCTTTCTTCCCTTGTAGGTTATGGACTTTTTTCCCCCTTGCTGCTTTCAGGATTCTTTCCTTGTCTGTGTATTTTGTGAATTTGGCTATGGTATATCTTGTCAATGGCCAGCTTTTATTGAATGTAATGGGAGCCTCTATGTTTCTTGGATTTTGATGTCTGTGTCATTTCCCAGATTAGGGAAAATTTCAGCTATAATTTGCTCACATAAACCTCCTGCCCTTTTTTCTCTCTCTTTGTCTTCTGGGATTCCTATGATATAAATATTATTACGTTTTAATAAAGCATTGAGTTTCCTAAGACTGCCTTTGGGATCCCTGATCTTTGATTTCCTCTTCTTTTCAGCTTCATTTTTTTCTATAATTTTATCTTCTGTATCATTAATTCACTCCTCTGCCTTGTCCATCCTCATTTTTATGACCTCCACTTGGGTTTACATCTCAGTTATAGCATTTTTAATTTCAGCCTGACTAGATTTTAGTTCTTTTATCTTTGAAGAAAGGGACTTTCTGGTGTCTTCTCTGGTTTTTTCAAGCCTAGTTAGCATCCTTATAATCATTTTAAATTCTAGGTCAGACGTCTTACTTATATCTGCATTGATTAAATCCCTGGCTGTCATTTCTTCCTGTTTTTTCTTTTGAGGTGAATTCCTCTGTCTTGTCATTTTGGAGGAAAGAAAAACAATAATAGAGTGAAATAAAAATTTTAAAATTTAAAAACAAATAAAGAAAGCTAGATCCTAGATGTGTTTTGGTGTGCTTGTTAAGAGAAGCTTGATAGAAAAAAAAGAGAAAAGAGAAAAAAAATTTAAAAATAAAATAAAATAATTTTGCTCTTCCTGCATCCAAGAAACAAATAAAAGAAAATCAACAAAAACAGAAGCAACAACAACAAAAAGAACAAACAAACAAAACCCAGATGAAGCTAAATCCAGTTTCCCCTAAGGCTGAAACTTTGCAGCAGTCTATGATCAGCAGAGTAAGTGGGTGGAAGGGATTTGTGCGGTTCTTCTGGGGGAGGGTCTTGCCATGCTGCAGCCAGGGCAGACTTTGGAAACAGGGCAGTCCCAGGAAACAGGCCACCAGCAGCGGCAGCAGCTCAATGCCAGGGTTTGCTGCCCTCAGTCCTTATCTTTGTTCCTTTATAGTTGAACCTGGCAGCTTGATGGTGCCTGCCGGGTCTTTTGCCTTCAGAGAGGCTGTATCACCTCTACCAAATGCACTCCAAGCAAGGAAACCATTTCTTTCTTTTTATTTATTTATTTATTTATTTATTTATTTAATTTATTTTTTTTAATATATGAAGTTTATTGTCAAATTGGTTTCCATACAACACCCAGTGCTCATCCCAAAAGGTGCCCTCCTCAATACCCATCACCCACCCTCCCCTCCCTCCCACCCCCCATCAACCTTCAGTTTGTTCTCAGTTTTGTTTTTTTTTTGTTTTTAATTTATTTTTGGGACAGAGAGAGACAGAGCATGAACGGGGGAGGGGCAGAGAGAGAGGGAGACACAGAATCGGAAACTGGCTCCAGGCTCCGAGCCATCAGCCCAGAGCCCGACGCGGGGCTCGAACCCACGGACCGCGAGATCGCGACCCGGCCGAAGTCGGACGCTTAACCGACTGCGCCACCCAGGCGCCCCTGTTCTCAGTTTTTAAGAGTCTCTTATGCTTTGGCTCTCTCCCTCTCTAACCTCTTTTTTTTTTTTCCCTTCCCCTCCCCCATGGGTTTCTGTTAAGTTTCTCAGGATCCACATAAGAGTGAAACCATATGGTATCTGTCTTTCTCTGTATGGCTTATTTCACTTAGCATAACACTCTCCAGTTCCATCCACGTTGCTACAAAGGGCCATGTTTCATTCTTTCTCATTGCCACGTAGTACTCCATTGTGTATATAAACCACAATTTCTTTATCCATTCATCAGTTGATGGACATTCCGGCTCTTTCCATAATTTGGCTATTGTTGAGAGTGCTGCTATAAACATTGGGGTACAAGTGTCCCTATACATCAGTAGTCCTGTATCCCTTGGGTAAATTCCTAGCAGTGCTATTGCTGGGTCACAGGGTAGGTCTATTTTTAATTTTTTGAAGAATCTCCGCACTGTTTTCCAGAGCTGCTGCACCAGTTTGCATTCCCACCAACAGTGCAAGAGGGTTCGCAAGGGAACCATTTCTTACTGAGCAACCCAGGGGGTCCTCAGACCCCACTGCCCATGGCTCTACTCCCATTCCTTGCCAGAGCACCACCAGTGGCTGACCTCTAAACCTCAGACTCTGTGCTCTGCTGTTTATAAGAAACTGGTGGTATTGAAACCGTCTCCTCCCCTGCCCCCAATGCCATCAGTAGTTCTGGGGGACAGTTTTCTTGTGCAGTTCCCTGTCCATATTTTTACTGTTTCTCTCTGCTGCTTTCAGGGGGAGTGCTTTCTTGCACAAACCCGATATGCTGTTCTGTCTCCCCCTCTTTCTCCTCTCTCTGAATACTTCTGCGGCACCCCTCTGCGGCACCATGGCTCTTCTCTCCCCTGATTCACCTCTCCACACCATGTACCCTGCTGTGTTCTCTCCCTCAAATTACGCAGATTGTTCTGTTAATCCTCAGATCTGTTTCCTAGGTGTTCAGAATGGTTTGATGTTGAGCTAGTTGTGTTTGCAGGAGGAGACAAGCCCACGGTCCCCTTACTACTCTGCCATCTTAACTCCTCCCCCTGAGCATTATTTTCTAATGCAGTGGTTTTCTAACATTTTTTTAGTCTAAAGACCCCTTTTCACTCTTAAACATTATTAAGGATACAAAGAACTTTAATTTTTGTAGATTATATCTATTAGTATTTATCATATTAGAAATTTTAAATAAGAAAAATTTTAAATATTGCAAAACAAGTTAACAAAATGTACTTACTTCTTGTGTTTCTGTATTGGTGTAAGGAAATCTTGGGGCTTTCACGAAGATATATTGAATGATAATAAAATTCTAGAGATTATAGAAGATAAAATGAAAGAAAAAGCATGTTAGGAGCACAGAAGTACTGAAACATTCTCTGAAAATATACGTAGTGTGTATATCCAAAATCAACTACCTAAGAAATGTCTAGCAAACACAAGAATACACAGTATATATTCCATTGGAGTGATGATGCCATTGGAGCCATTGGAGTGATGATGTCATTACACATCAGGTATCCTTGGTAACACTTACTGTACACCTAGGAGTGAAAAAGGCAAATAAATCTTTTTTATGATATTGTACCTTTTTAATGATATGATACCCTGAAGACACACTGAACAGGTATTGGAAACCCCCACACTTTGAAAATCACTCTCCTAAGGAATGGGCCTGGTGACTGGGAAAAATAAAGGCTATATGTGAAGGGAGAAAAAAAAAACCCTTGCTCATAACATGAATATTATATTTCATTAAGCCAGCGAAAAATTTATTGAGATTTGATTTTTTAAGTTAATTTTGCTATAATGCTGCATTAGAGCAAGATACTTAACCAAACTGAATTTTCAGATTTCCATTTTGAAAACTTTTTTTGGAAGAAAATATAGAGACTATGGGATGGGCTTTAGAAGAAGTTTGTAGCACATTCTCTAATGCATGTAACATATTTTCATCAAAATTCATTTTACCTTAGAGACCCACAATGTATTGGAGGTTGGTAGGGGAGCAGGGATGGATGGAAGAGGGATCTAATGATAGATCAGCCATAATAGCTGAGAAGTTTATAGGCCAGATAAAGATAAGGACGAGCTTGTATAATTGCATATATCAGAATCCATGGAGTCAGAGAAGTGATAGAGGACATCCTGCCTGTATTGAGAGAACTCATGTGTATATTTCATTTTGGTGGGCAAACAGAATGGGTAGGAATGCTCCTTTCAAAGGAGGCTGTTAGAGGTGGGCAAAACATGGGTCCAGGGGAAAGAGTTGAAAGTGGGTTTAAAGGGGCTAGTGCAGAGGACAAGGTCTGGGTGTTGTGATGGATAAACTGGATAGAAGGGGCATTAGAATCCAGAGAGCTCTCCTCAGCAGGGATGTCCAGCTACTTACGTCTCCAGCAAGTTGGCAACATAGCATTTTTTTCCTGGACTCTTAAGTCCAGTAGAGGGAGTTCTTCTCATACCAATTCACTGTGTAAATTGAACTACTTTAAACATGAAGGGTGTATACTCTGAGGTTATTCATTATTCTGGCCATCTTTTATAGGAGCAGTTTATAAAGTATGTTCTAGAGAATATTACTGAGCAACAGAGAGGTTTTGAAAGTCTATATTGTGTTTAAATTGATATCTCTTAGAATTAATATAATATGTCGTAAATGAATACATTTGTCACATTTTTAGTAAACTCAAAAAATAAAAATAAAATAAAAAGCCAGGTATACATTTCTAATATAAATCAAGTGACTTGAAAATATGATTAACCTAATAATATGCGATAGAACAGACATGGACAAATACTGCATAGAAGTAAAATGGTTTGTTTTAGTTATGTAAATCTCATTTAGTTACTCAGCTCCCAACTAATAAAGTATTAAGACATAGTTAAAATTATATTTTGCTGTACTCCACTTTGAGGAGAAAGGAACAAATGTAAAAACAGACTTACATAAAGTATTTGCTTTTCAAATCAACTTACTGTTGACCATTTATCAAATTCAGCATGTATCTGGTACAAACAACATTCAGTGCTGTAATTCACTGTGGGGATATAAAATGAGAAAAATATCACATCTGCCCACATAAGCTATAATACAGGACAAGGGATGGAGTGATTGGGGCCATAAGGGAGTTTAGAGGAGAAAAGGTATTGCTACTAATGATAAGATAATAATACTGGCAAATTTTTGAGTTCTTACTGTGTGCTAAGACCTGTTGTAAAGGTTTTACTCGTATCATCTTATTCAAACTTCAAAACAGTCATGGAAGGTAGGTACACTTATCCCCATTGTATAGGTGAGAAAATGGAATAACTTGCCTGATTTCACACAGCCAAGTGAGGGTTCCATCCAACCTCATGGTCAGACTCTAAAGCTAATGGACTTAGCCACTACCTCAAAGAGACTTCCCGAAGGGCTTAATGTTTGAGATGGACCTTGAAAGGAGCTAGGATTTGAGCATGTAAAATCCAAAAGGTTTTAAAGTAAAATGCTCAGTTTTCACAGTTTTGAAATGGAGATAATGATTGTAATGGATTTTTTTGAGGATGAAATGAAGTTTTAAAAGTGAAATGCTTAGAACAGTGCTGCTCTACATGGGCACTAACCATTATTATTACTATTAGTATTATTAGTCAGTGACGATGGGAGAGGGCATTCAGATACAAGTGTAACTTCTTTTTTATTTTTAAAAAATGTTAATTTATTTGAGAGAGAGGAAGAGTGCACACATGTGGACAGCGGAGGGGCAGAGAGAGATAAAGAGAGAGAGAATCCCAAGCAGGCTCCATGCTGTTAGAGTAGAGCCTGACTCAGCGTTCCAACCCACAAACCATGAGGTCATGGCCTGAGCCAAAATCAAAAGTCGATGCTCAGTCAGCTGAGCCACCCAGGCATCCCTAAGTGTATCTTCTTAAGTGCAGTAGATGGGAATGTCTGAGCCCATTGAAATGCTCTATAGAAAATAGAGTAAAAAGTAAGAAAGCAATTACAGGAAGACACATCTCATATTCCTTGATTGCACTGAATGGGTCTGGGCTGGACAATTATTCATAACTCCTCCCAGTAATGTTGAGTTTACATGCTTTCTGTCCCATTTGAGTCCATTTTGTCCCATTATGGATTTAGACTCTCAATAGGCATAGGAAATATAATGGCTGGCCTCCAGCAGAGTGGGAGACAACGATAGTGCTGGCTGAAGTGTTGGCCATGGTGGCTCAACAGGAGGAAAAGCCATGGGATGGGACAATTTGCAGGGCTCCAAGGAGGTCAGAACCTCGGGGAAGATCAAGACAATATGAGTGGTCAGGCACAAGTAAGTAGCCTTATATTTCTGTGTGTGTGTGTGTGTATCCTAGTCTGAAAAGAGGATGTCAACCACAGAAAGGTAAGCATCTATCCTAAGAATAAGTAATTCACGTGAGTTGAACAGGTCCTTGTGTAAGTCTCCTCCTATCTTCCCACTGAAGTATTTCCTGTCTCCTCGTTGATTAAAAGTTTCTGTTTCATTGTTGTCTCCAAACATGCAACATTTCACAAATGAGGCTTGATTCTGGGCTAATAAAAGGACAGAAAGCAGGCAGAAGAAAAAAAAGGAAAACCAGAGAAAAGAGAATCTCTGTGTTTATGGAAACGTGGTGACCCTCTTTGTAAAAGATTTGGTGGCCTGGATTTGTCCCATGTCAGCTCTTCCTCTGTACAGCCTGGCAGGGACCTGGAAACCCCAGCCCTGCAGCATCACAGCAAGTAGAGCAGCCTTCAGGGACTTAGACCCCTCTCCCAGAAGCACTCGCTTCCACTGAGCCTTCAGGTCGACCTTGCACCTTCCAAACTCCTTACTTATTCCTATCAGCGGCAGTGGTCTTTGCTGCTTGTAATTGTACCAAAAATGAATATTCCAAGCCAAGTTGCCATGTTCCTAAAAAATTAATGTTTCTAAAGTGAGGTAAGTGAATTTATTTCTACCATCAGCCTTTCAGTGTCATAATAGGATGTTTTTCTTTAAAACAGTATCGTGCTTACTATGGAGCATTTAAAGCGGTCAATGAGGAAAACGGCACCTTTGAAGAAATGGAAGACCTCCGAGCCTTGCGTTTTCTATCTGTAATCTCCATTGTGGACCCTTGGATTTTCATAATTTTCAGAACACCGGTATTTCGGATGTCTTTTCACAAGATTTTCATAAGGCCTCTTATGTACAGAAATTGGTATAACAATTCCTGCCAAACTAACATGGAGTCCAGTCTGTGACAGTGTTTTACCATCCAGTCTCTGGTAAGCTGAGGAATATGTCACATCTTCTGTCAAAGAACCATGATTAAAAAAAAAAAAAAATTTACAATTTAAAAACTATCTCCCATAACAAAACATCTAAATGTGTTTTCAGAAATATTTGATAACATTTTTAACAATCTGTGGTCACTCTAGTCATGAACCAGTTCAGTCGATTTTTTCATCTTGAGTTATGAACAGCAACTACAATTTCATGTAGTGTAACCAACGTTAACAGTCTTCAAGCGAGGATATTAATTGTTCCAACATTTGGGCGTGGCGTCCCTAATGTTTTAGAGAGAATAATGACACTCCTGGGTGTTTATTTGGATTCCGGTAGAAGCACCATTGTTTACAGTTATGTGATGTGTGTTCTTAAAATTTCTTATCCTATTCATTTCTGGTGAAACCTGATTTGTTTATTTTGTATCCTAATTGCCTGAATTAGAGATGCTCCGCAGAGAAGTGAGGTGGGAAGTGCAGCCAGGTCAGGGTTTGGACAGGCCTTTGCCAGCCACCCTCTGGAATGGTGCTCACTGCTTCATGTGGAGAGGTGGTCCGTAAATAAGTAGACATGAGGCAAGATGTGGCTGTGGTCCCCAGCCTAGAGAAGAAAAACTCGTTTTTATCTTTTGAAGTCTAGTATTCAGGTAGGGATGTCAGTAGGAATCGAAATTTGGGAGTGGGTTACAAAATGTTTCAATTTTTGGAAACTTCATTTTATATGTTTATCATATTGATTGATTCTTTGCAGGAGGGATTTATGTTTCTTTGAAAAACGGTGACATATGACTTCCCAGAGAGTCGTGTTCACTGCGTTTGGCTGTGTGAAGCAGCAGGGCATTTGGCACAGAGAAAAGCCCACCCAGGACTCCCCTAACCTCAGTTGAGGATCATGTCAACAACCTTAACATCCACCTATTAACAGCCATATTTTGCTCTTTGTGGGAACTGTAAGATCATATTGAGGTCCCTGAGAGCTATGCTTTCAAAACTGGAGCAGGATGTGGCTCAGATGGAGCACAAGTGAGCACTTTAATCGTATGTTTAAATGTTTACAAAGGTTAGCAACACTATGGCCAGAAGGGAAACGTGGGGGAAATATGGTTGCAGCTAATAAGCCAAACAAAAACCTCTAAATCCAGCTTGTAGGTAAGAACTTGCACTTTTGGTAAAAGAACACTTGGGGGCTGTCAGAGAGGTTTCATCACCTCTGGGGTCCTTTTGTACCCCAACACACTCAGAGACTCCGAGCTGGAAACCTGGCTACATTTGAATAGTCCCAAGATCCCCACTCAGCCATCCCTTCCAAAGACAAGAGTGTTTGTCTGTCTTATTTCCAGTTGAGCAGCAACCCCATTTTTCATCTCTGGTTTATCTCAGAGATGTATTAACCTGGATATATATGTGTGTTTGTTTGTTTTTGGTACAGCAGAACTGTGAAATGACCAAATTAGGAATATACAAGTTGTAATTTGAGAGGATGACTTCATGAAAAATGCACTTGTTCTCAAGTTTAACTTTCATTTGTATATTTAACAGGTAAATACATATGTGTTTTATTTTCAGAGGAGATGCCTCTTTTTTTAAAATTTTTTTTTATGTTTATTTATTTCTGAGACAGAGAGAGACAGAGCATGAGCAGGGAGAGGGGCAGAGAGAGAGGGAGACACAGAATCAGAAGCAGGCTCCAGACTCTGAGCTGTCAGCACAGAGCCCGACGTGGGGCTCGAACTCACAGACCTCGAAATCATGACCTGAGCTGAAGTCAGTCGCTCAACTGACTGAGCCACCCAGGCGCCCCAGGAGATGCCTCTTTTATTGTGCTCTCCTTTTGGAAGGTGTGCTATAATAACTGTCAAGATAATTTGATAAGGTCTTACATGAATCAATAAACATAATTTTATAATATTTTGCAGAGGAAGTTTCTTTAAATGAAAGGAAGAGGTTAGTTTTTTTTTTTTTGAATAAACAGTTGCCAGTTGTATTTCTTTCTCCAGTGGTTTAATAGTGTGAATTTTTATATGCTCTTCTATTAGCATTTATATTAGTCTACACAAGTTTGCATAGCTTTATCCAAGGACTTAGTGATCCTTTCTGTTTAATACAAAGTGTAGATATACCATCATGATGAAATCCAAGTTAAGTTAGAAGTCCATTCTTCAATTATTTTTATTTCTTTTCGTTTATTCATTATGTCATTAAATAAGTCTTAATTGGCACATACATTGTGCCAGGCAATTGGTTAGGTGCTGAGGAAAAGAATACCTAAGACTCAGTCCTGGCCCATGAGTTTTTCATTGTGTAATAGGGGAGACAGTCATGTAAACAGTTACAATAGCATTTAGAAGTCCCAGGAGTAAATGCACACACGGTCCAGTTAGAAAATGAGGTCTGAACTTGGGGTTGGGTGTGAGATCATCAGGAGAACTTCTCCAGGACAAGATGCTTAAATCAAGTGTTGAAAATGAGTAGGAAGTTTGGCTCTGACTGAATGCCGGACGAAGACCCCAAGAGATAGTTCACAGAAGAGGAACTGCATGTGGTTCATAAATGTAGAAAAATTTCCAACCTCATCCAAGAAATGCAAAATTAAAATGAAATTGTCAAGGACTAAACCAAAAAAAAAACAAAAACAAAAAACCTGAGTCTCAATAACAGAGAAACTTTTATTAAACAAGAGGAACGTGGCTGGTGAGTTTGTAAATTTGACTACCTTTTCTGGATAGCAACCTGACAGCACATATCAAGAACCTAAAAGTGTTCTTTTCTACCATTCTAGTAATTCCACTCTAGAATTGCCTAGAATAAACAGAAGGGCTGTCATGGCGATGTGCTAAACTCTTCTTTGTAACATTATTTATAATCAGGAAAAAATGAAAAGGAAACCATCTAAAGACCAAAACAAGGGTTAAACAAACTTTTCAGATATACTAGAGAGTTCACCTTTGAACGACACAGGTTTGAACTATGCGGGTTCACTTATTTGTGGATTTTTTTTCTCAACAAATATATTGGAAAAAATTTTTGGATGTTTGCAATAACTTGAAAAAAACCTCACAGTTAAACTGTGTAGACTAGAAATACAAAAAAAAAATTTAAGAAAAAGTTATTATTGTAAGAATACAGTATGTAACACATATAACATACAAAGTATGTGTTAATTGACTGTTTATGTTATCTGTAAGGCCTCCAGTCAATAGTAGGCTATTGGTAGTTAAGTCCTGGGGGAGTCAAAAGTTACACACAAGTTTTTGACTATAGCTCCAGCTCCTTGTGTTCAAGGATCAATTGTATACACACACACAAACATGAGAATTACGCCATCATAAAAAAAAAGATGTTTTCAAATAATTTATAGAAGTTCAGAAGGAATCTTACAATGTAATATTAGATGAAAAAAGCATGATACAGATTTTTAGGTATGACCCATAAATATACATGCATAGAAAATAGTTTGAAAAAATAATCAGAAGTGTGAACACAGTTAACCTTTTAATATGGACTTTTCCCCATAATTCTTTGCATTTTCCAAGTTTTAAAATAAGGCCATGTTTCTTTTACATAAAATTATTTTTTTACAAAAATAACTAGAAATTGACCAAGCAAACATGGGGGATAGGCATGAAGGAAAAGCTTCCTATTTTTTTTTAATATTTATTTTTGAGAGAGAGAGAGACACTCTCCTGAGTGCAAGTGGGGGGAGGGGCAGATGGAGGGGGAGACAGGAAATCCCAAGTGGGCTCTGTGCTAACATCACAGTTTCACAGTTTTGTGAACTCGTGAAACACCAGATCATGACTTAAGCTGAAATCAAGTCAGACATTTAAGCAACTGAGCCACCCAGGTGCCTTGGAAGAGCTTTCTAGTCTAAAGGAATAGTATGTGCAAAGCCACACAGTAAAGGAGTGTGGCATGTCCAGGCTTAGTTTGTAGCTCCATTTGGCAGAAGCTTGGGAATTGTGAGCAAAGGTGGCAAAAAAGCTGAAAAGAGAGGCAGGTTTTAAATCATATAGAGTGTTGGGTGCAGTGGTGGAGGGTTGGAGACCTTGAAGCCAGTGTGCAAACAGAGTAGAATATGAGGAAGATCATGCTGGTGCCATGCACTGTGGACGGGACAGATGGGGCACCAGATGGTGTGAGAGAGGGAGTGCTGGGGCCCCAGGCAGTTGTACAGTCTGTGCACTCCACCAGAGCGCTGGCTAAGTGGATGGGTCTGAAATACAGCCCTGGGCCTGCTCACCTGGCTGTGGGCTGCATCAGCTCAGAGGAACGGGCTTTTTATGATCTTTCTACTAGGACAGGGACAAAGACGGTGTATGTGCAGGCCTGGGAGTGTCCTGTTGCCAAGGAGGGAAAGAGGTGAGGAGGAGCTGAACTCAAGCACTGAACTCAAGATGAATCACACAGCTCTTTCATAGGTAGAGCTGACAGGAAGGATTCCAACTTATTCAGTCATGCCTTTTGTTTTGCTTTCAGTGGTGTATCGGGCCATTTTCTGCTTCTTAGTTTCAGGATACTCAAGGGCAAGTTAGGAAAGGGGACAATTCTGAAAAAATTCCCCCCACCCTTTCTTATTACATTCCCAGTTTATCTGGACAGAGGATTGCAGCTACTGATTCCCACAAAGTTTCTGAGCTACCTGTGGATTTTAATTACATACTACCCAGCCAAGTTAATAAAAGGCCACCTGTTAGGACTGTTAATTTAGTTCCAATAATCAGTCAGAGGCTGACTGGGCCAGGTGTTCTTGAAACTTTAGGGGAGAGAGGAGGAATCCCACAAATAATAAGCACTTGGATGACTTCAGACACTCCCTAGCCACACAGCCAGCTTGCTCATTTAACTGAAGGTCTCCGTGCTCCAGGCCACTGCTTGTCAAAGCATGGCCCTGGAGCAGAGCATCAGTACCACCCCGTACTTGTCCAGTCCCACCTCACACTTACTGAATCAGAGTCTCTTGGGGTAGGCCCCAACAAACTATGCTTTAAGATGCTCTTTGGGTGATTCTCATGGGTGGTCAAGTTTGAGAACCACTGCTCCAGGCAACAAGGTAAGGGGGGGTGGGGGGGAAGACAAAATATGCCGAAGACTCCATGATGTTTCTCCTACCTCTGATTCTCAGATCTTTTCAGTTGTGGGTCATCCCTCACACTTGACTCCATTTTATCTGTAATGTTCTTAAGGCTGTTAGAACATTTACATGCAGGCAGCCATCACATACCCTTTCCAGTGCTCACTACTGATGGCGGTGATGAGCCTTTGGCCCCAAAGAGATAGAGGTACTCCCTCAGATATGCTGCTTCTTAGCCTCCTGCAGATGCACCTTGGGGCTAAGGCTGTGAGTTGTTCTGTTGTGAAAGAAAACCAACTAAAGGGCATTCATTCACAGAAATGTTACCAGATTATATGTAAAGGTGGGCTTTCATTTGGGATTTAAAGATATTTTTTAGCTCTCCATAGAATAGAAATCTCCAGTAAAATACGTATAACTATTTTTAAAGTTTTGTAATTTATACTTTTTGAATATTTTAAAAAATACATCATACTCTATCTTCTCTCCTAGGTTTTAAAAGATGTGAGGACTAGATATTTTCCTATTTTTCTCTTTTTTCCCCTAATAACTAACATGTACTATAGAAGGGCTATAAATATGTGTTGAATAAAAGGTGCTCTCTCCCATGATTTCCCCAAAACATAAGTAATATTCAATAAGAGGCTGCTGTAACTTGATCAAAGAGTCCTCTATATCTGAGAGGAATGTTCTCATTCCAGCATACAAGAATTTTTCTCTTAGGCCATGCAAAGATGAAAATAATAAATGCAGGAAAAAATATTTTTGCTCCATATTTTCCTAGTGTCTCAGATTGTGGAAATTAATGTGTTTCAGTTTTATCCAGGGAATAGCAAGTGTAATTAATAAAATTAACAACATATGGGGCACCTGGGTGGCTCAGTTGGTTGGGCGTGTGACTTCAGCTCAGGTCATGATCTCACAGTTCATGAGTTCAAGCCCCACGATGGGCTCTGTGCTGACAGCTCAGAGCCTGAACCTACTTCGGATCCTGTGTCTCCTTCTCTCTCCGTGCCCCTCCACAGCTTGTGCGCTCTCTCTCTCTCTCTCTCTCTCTCTCAAAAATCAATAAACGTTACAAAAATTTCTTTAAATTAAATTAAATTAACAATTAAAAAGTTTATTAGGCAATGTTAAAATTGTAAAAACAATTTTGCCTCACTGGAGTAGAGTGTTTCCTGCCCATCTCTTAATTCCTCTCATGAGTGAGGCTGGATTTGCCAATGTGGCTATTTCCAGTACTGCCTGCGGGTGGAGCAAAGCTGAGCTCACAGATAAAGTGTGGTAAAGTAATTAGGGTTTGCTGTCCCTGCCTTTGCACAACTCTCTAATTTGTTGAAACAAATCACAGGTCTCACCCGATATCAGCTAGGTGAAGATTGAATCTTTCAGACAACTTTTAAATCTGTATGTACTTGGAGTCAGTCCAGTCTTAAAAATTTTTGCAATGAATGGATTCAGAATCCATCATGCTCTGGTTACAGAGCATGGTCAAATATAGGGAGAGTGGGAAATAAAGTTGATTTTTTTTTCTTTTTGCTACTGAATTGCTAAAACCAATGAGAATAAAGCATAGTCAAGTCCAATCTGATAAGAATGTATATTTTAAGTCACCTTAGAGGGCCTTCTACTGATTCTTAATTCATAAGAAGTTCTTAGAATCCAATTGAAAACATAGGACAAATTAGAAGTTAAAAATAATACAACGTAGTGCAAATGTTACTAAGTGCTGCGGTTTATGGCATAGATTTGAACTCATCAAGTCCCAAATCAAAGACAATTGATGTTTAAGATTAGTCTGGTGGCACATTGTATTGACACTAGGTAAACAATGACATTGGTAGCTTGCCAACATCAATTTCTTATCAGTACAAAATAGGATATGAAAACGGTAAGTGCCATGCAACATTACATAATTCATGGTGAATTGGGAAGGACTTCTTTAATTTCTTCCAATTGAAAGCCCACCCAATTTATCCAATGGATATGAAAATTTGACTAGAAGGGGCACATGCACCCCAATGTTTATAGCAGCACTATCGACAATAGCCAAAGTATGGAAAGAACCCAAATGTCCACTGTCTGGTGAATGGATAAAGAAGATGTGGAATATATACAATGGAATATTATTCAGCAATGAAAAAGAATGATATCTTGCCATTTGCAACAACATGGGTGGAACTGGAGGGTATTATGCTAAGTGAAAAAGATATCATCAGATAAAGATTATCATAAGTCAGAGAAGGATATCGTAAGATTTCACTCATGTGGAATTTAAGAAACAAAACAGATGACATAGGGGAAGGGAAGCAAAAATAAGATGCAAACAGAGAGGGAAACAAACCATAAAAGATTCTTAAATGCAGAGAACAAACTGAGGGTTGCTGGAGGTGTTGGGGGGGGATGGGCTAAATGGGTGATGGGCATTAAGGAGAGCACTTACTGGGATGAGTACTGGGTGTTCTGTGTAAGTGATGAATCACTAAATTCTATTCCTGAAATAATTATTATACTATATGTTAACTAACTTGGATTTAAATTTTTAAAAAACTGGAAAAAAAATAAAAATAAAGTCCATCCAGGGAATTCTAAATTAAAAAGACAAAGTGCAGTCAATGATTTACTAATCCAAAATAAAATGACCCCAAAAAGCTAAAATGGGACCAAAAATATATCTTTAAAATGTGAATGAAAGTAATATCAGGCAAAATAGAATTTAAGGCAATAAAAGTTTTAAATGGTTAAGTGGTTAAAAAGTCTACTTGGGGCTGTAAATTACAATCAGTAGTGAATACCTTACAGCCTGGACTTATTCTGATAAAATAATATGACAATGAAAATACAAAGAAAAAAGCACTGGAAACATGAGAAATGAAAAAAAATCACTAATTTTTTGGAGTAATTTTTTGGCATGGATGATTTTCATGCCTCCCCCCCCCCCCATCAAAGGTAGATCAAATAGACAAAAAGACATTTGTTTAAATATATCTATATTTCTGGTGCCACATAACTCAAAACTCGGATTTATATTCATTAGGAAGAGTGTATTTAGGTTGGTCTGTTTTTAAGCATCGGCTCTGATACAGACTTAAAATTCACTTTTGGGGTCTTAAGAAAGATAAAAATTGGTTCTCCAGAGCCGCTAAAACAGGTTCAACAAGAAGCTTGTGTGACTGTGGAAGAGACATGCCTTATGTAAAGCAGTGTTGTGGGCAGAGAAAACGAACAGTGTTTCAAACATGAGGGCTAAACTCAGTCCTAGGGAATAGAATCTCCAGGGGCGCCAGGGTGACTCAGTTAAGTGTCCGACTTCGGCTCAGGTCCGTGATCTCACAGTCTGTGAGTCGGAGCCCTGTGTTGGGCTCTGTGCTACAGCTCAGAGCCTGGAGCCTGCTTCAGACTCTGTGTCCCGCCCCTCCCCCACTAGTGCTCGCTCGCGCTCTCTCTCCCTCAAAAATAAAATAAACATTAAAAAAAGTTTTTTTTTAAAGAATCTCTGATGGTTAGATGTTAGTTTGTAATTAAGCTGCTTTGTGATCTGTATACTGGGCAAAATTCTGTATACTGTGATCCAGGATGAGTATCAGTCGGGATTTTTTTTTGTTGAATAATGGTTGGCGATTCTCCAAAGCAACAGGGGACAAGCCAACTGGTGATTTATATCATTGGAATGGCAGCTTCTGGTAGAGCTGCCAGTGATCCCTGTCTTGGTGTATATGCTTTTGTGTAATCTCTAGCCCCTCAAGTATGAGCTGGACCTAAAAACTTGCTTCTAATGAATAGAATACAGCGAAAAACTTCTGGGATGTTACACTCTGGATTAGGTGACAAAAAAGACTGGTTTCTGCCTTGCTTGCTTGCTCTAATGGAAGCCAGCTGCCATGCTGTGAGAGGCTCACAAGGCAAAAAACTGAGGGAGGTCACCCAGCCAACAGCCAGCAAGTTGCTGACGCCCTCAGCCCTCAGCCCACAAGGAAGTGAATCCTGCAATCACGTGAGCATTGCTGGAAGTGGAGCCTTTGGAGTCCAGCCTTGAGGTAGTTACAGCACAGAAACATCTTGACTACAGCCTTGTGAGAGACCCAGAGGACCCAGCCATGCCGTACCCAGATTCCTGACCCACGGAAACTGTGAGAAAAAGTGTTTTGTTTTGTTTTTTTTTAAGCTGCTAAATTTGGGAGTAATTTTTTTCAGCATAGATAACTCATACAATCGTTACTGTTCAATTAATGGATATCTAATTACATAAAAATCCATAGCATATTTTACAGATAAATGTGATACATGGAATAGCTACAAGTCTTGATATATTAGGTATAAGGAAAATCTCAACAAATGTAAGAAAGGAGAAATTAATGAGCTCTTCTCTGGTAGGTTTTAAGTTGCAACAAAAAAAAAACCTCTTTACTTGGAAGTGTTTCTTCTTTTGCATATGATACATGCTAAATGGTGCATAAACATGCACATACAATTTAAATAATAATTATAAAATGAATATCCATGGAGACACCGTGCAGGTCAAGAAATAGAACATTGCTGGTACCAGAAGCCCCCTGTGTGCCTTTCCCTGATCACAGCTCCAAAAGTAAACACTATTCTGCCTTTGGAGATGACCATGTTTTGGCTTTTCTTTATTTTAGCACCTATGTGTGTATCATAATACATGTACCCTTTTGCATCTTTCTCTCTAGCTTAGCAATATGTCTCAGGTGCAGAGGTGAGGACGGGGATTCAGGTGTATGTGATTTGTGGAGCTCGTGCGCTCAGGAGAAAGGCAGTGAAGGAAGCAGGACAGGGAGAGGAGCTAAGCAAGGACGAGGTGTCAGCTTCAACCTGATCCCCAAGGGAGCTCTGGAAGATGGAAAAGGCCAGAGTGTTGGTCCCGCTGGGATACTTGGGACAGCATGTCATAAAATGTCTTCGGCCAGGGTGTACTGGGGATACCCTTTTGGCCAAGGACGATTGTCCAGAGCAGGGGCCAACTGCAAGCTATTAGCAACCAATACAGGAGCTGAGGGATACAGCTCTGGCCTGGGACAGGGCATCTGGACAGCACCCACTATATATTCTGTTTGAGATTCAGCTTTGCTGTATTTGTAGCTGCAATTCATACATTTTTGTGGCCAAATAGTATTCTATCGTATGACTGTATCATATGTTGTCAGTGAACTTTTGGGTTTCCGGATTTACCTATTACAAATAGTGCCTCTTTGACTATTCCTATCATGTATTGTGTTGGATACATTGCATTGGCACATACCTAGGAGTGGGATGGCAGGGTTACAGGGTATGTGCATCTTTGATTTTGCTATATTGTAAAATTGTTTTCCAACTCACGCCACCAGCAGCATTGTTTGGTAGCTTCCATTGCTATACTTGTATTCTTGGACTTGATAGGTTTTAGCCAGTCTGGTGAGTTTGTAAATGGTATCTCATTGAGGTTTCAACATGTTTTCCTTCTTGATAATAATGATGGACACATTTTCATACATTTATTGGTTCTTTGGAAGTTCTCTTCTTCTAAAGCTTTTAATCAAGTTTTTTGCCTAGATTTTTTTATAAAATGTCTGTCTTATTGATTTGAAGATGTCTGACCACTTTGTCAGTTCTGTGTGTTGCAAAAATCTTCCCTTTTATAATCCCTCTTTCAGTCTCTTTATGCTGACTTAAAAAATTTTTTATTAATGTTTATATATTTTTTAGAGAGACAGACAATGAAAGCAGGGGAGGGGCAGAGAGAGACACACACGATCCAAAGCAGGCTCCAGGCTCTGAGCTGTCAGCACAGAGCCTGATGTGGGGCTTGAACCCACAAACCCTGAGATCGTGACCTGAGCTGAAGTCGGAAGCTTAACAGACTGAGCCACCCAGGCACCTCTTAGTGAATAGAAGTTTTCATTTTATTTGAATGTAGTATACTAAGCTTTTATTTCATGGTTAAGATTTTAATGTCTTATTTGAGAATTTTTTTTCCTAACCTGGAATTGTTTTTCTATGTTATGTATCTTTCTATGGAAAGATTTTTCTATGTTATTTTACATAAGCTTTATAGTTTTGTCCTTTACTCTTGGATTTTAATCAATCTGTAATTTATTTTGTGCATGGTATGATGCAGATAACTAATTTTGTATTTTTACCATGTAAATAACCCAGTTGTCTCCAAATGAACTTTTTACTGAAAAGTGCTCTCTCCTCATTGATATTAAATGTCATCACTGTCACATAGCACATTTCCAGATTCGTATGCCCACTTGTAGTCTCTGTACTATTACATTGGCCTGTTGTCTTAGTTACTTAGTAGTTTTATCATACCTGGTACATTCAGTCCTCCCACCTAGTTTTTGGTGGGGTTTTTTGTTTGCTTTTTTTTTTTTTTTTTTTTTTTTTTTTTGAGAGCACAAGCAGGAGAAGGGCAGAGAGGGAGACACAGAATCGGAAGCAAGTTCCAGGCTTTGAGCTGTTAGCACAGAGCCCGATGGAGGGCTCAAACTCACCAACCGTGAGATCATGATCTGAACCGAAGTCAGAGCTCAACCAACTGAGCCACCCAGGCGCCCCCACCTGGTTCTTTTTGAAGTGGGCCCTGTTAACCTTACTGCTTTGTGTTTCCATAAATTTTTTTTTAAGTTTATTTATTTATTTTGAGAGAGACAGTGAGCAAGACAGGAGGGGCAGAGAGAGAGGGAGAGAGAGAATCTGTGCTATCAACATGGAGCCTGGAGGGGCTTGAACTCACAGACTGCAAGATCATGACCTGAGCTGAAACCGAGTCAGATACTTAACCAGCTGAGCCACCCAGGTGCCCCTCCATATAAATTTTTAAATAAGCTTGCCAAGTTCCACCAAAAACAAATAAACAAAAAAACTGTTTGTTTTTTTTTAATCAGGATTGTACTGGCTGGATCTATTGACTAAATTGGTTTATCTCCCAATTTACTTAGGTTTCCTCCTTAATTCCTTATCAAGGTTTTAACTTTTATTAAAGTACAATACACATAAGAGAAGTGTGCAGACTATGAGTAGATGAGGGAATGAATTTTCACAAAGTAAACACACCTAAGTAACCAGCTCTCAGACCCAGAAACAGAATACCATCAGAATCTCAGATCCTTGCTGTATGGAAGTGTTGAATCACTAAATTGTACAGCTGAAACTTATATTACCCTGTATGTTAACTGACTGGAATTTAAAAAAAAAAAGAAAAGAAAGAAATGCAAATTTGGGGGCCAGATCCCAGAACTACTGAATCAGAACTTGTGGTGGTAGATTCTGAGAACCTGTGTCTTAACAACCTCTCCAGGGATTTTTTTTTTCAATTAGAGTATAGGTGAAGCACAATGTTATATTAGTTTCAGGTGTATAGCAGTGATTTCTCTTCTTTATACCTTATGCTGTGTTCACCACCAGTGTGGCTACCCTCTGTCGCCATACAACACTCTGACAATACCATTCGTGGACCATATTTCCTGTTCTGTGTCTTTTATTCCTGTGACAGGAATGCACGCCAGAGTTTGAGAAACTTGGCTTTTACTCTTCCCTTGGGAAGGCAGATGTCCATGAAGGATAGTCCGTGCTGAATCTGGAGTGGCATTTGTAGGGAAGCAATGACGCTTTCAGAGAGTATGTGCTGTAATTTGGTTCTATTTACAAAGGAGGCTAGCGCCAAGCACGCTTTCATTAATGATTATGTATGGGGGAGAGTAGCATCAATCACACAGTGCTGGCAAAGGCGGGGGGGCTGGTGAGTCTTGATTTCCTACAGGGCCCTGCATCTTCAGAACAGTTGCTGTAACATTTTATACCATGGGCAGAGAGTAATCCACTTCCTCTTATTCAAGTGACAAGCATTTTTGGATTCTTTGATTTCAGTAGATCCATAAAGATGGAAAGAACACCTATTTAGGATACACAAGAGAGTATAGTCAAATGATAATGCTAATTCTTTGGATTCTGGGGTGTGTTAAAGGCTGAAATGATGGGCCCAAAATATAAGTGTTTCCAAAAATCTCTTCAAATACGGGATGGCCAAACTGTGTATATCATTGTATTATTTATGGCCCCAAGTTGCAGAAATAAGTAATAAAATTAACTTAGCATTTGCTGATCAAAAAAATAGAAAAGAAAAAGAATCTCAGGCCCTCAAAAATCCTTTTTTTAGCTACTAACTAGACCCGTATTGAGTAACCACTTTCTTGACTTCTAATATCCTATATTGTATTAACTTTCTCTACTTTTGAACTTCATATAAATAGAATCAGTGTATACTTGGCATTTTTCACTCACCATTATGCTTATGAAATCCATCCACATTGTTCAGATAGTTTTGTTTGTCCTCATCGTTACAGTGTGTAGTGCTCCAAGTATGAATTTACTACAATAGATTAATTCATTCTGTTGTAGATGGACATTTGAGTTGTTTCTAATTGGGCTATTACAGATGATGATAAACATTCTGGTACACACATCTTTGGGGAACGTATGCATGCATTTCTGTTAAGGATATAACTGTGAACATAATTGCCAGGTCGTAAGGTTTTATCCTTAGTAAATACTGCCAAGCAGTCTTCCAAAATGGAGTGTATCTATTTATACTTCTACAACAGTATTTGAACATTCTGGTCAAGTCACACGTTCATCAGCACTTCATATTGTCTATTTCAATTTAGCCGTTCTGGGATTACATAACAGTATCATATTGTGGTTTTAATTTGCATATTCCTGATATGCACCTTTTCATATGTTTGTTGGCCTTTGGCTATCCCTTTGTAAAGGATCTGTTCAAGTCTTTTCCCATTTGTAAAAGGTTACCTGCCTTTTGCTTATTGATTTTTTTTTAATTTTTTTTTTAACGTTTATTTATTTTTGAGACAGAGACAGAGCATGAATGGGGGAGGGTCAGAGAGAGAGGGAGACACAGAATCCGAAACAGGCTCCAGGCTCTGAGCGGTCAGTACAGAGCCCGACGCGGGGCTCGAACTCACAGACTGAGAGATCATGACCTGAGCTGAAGTTGGACGCCTAACTGACTGAGCCACCAGGCGCCCCTGCTTATTGATTTTTGAGAATTTCATCATCTGAATCTTTTAAGTTCTTGAGTTTTGTGCTTTGGCTTGAGTGGGGCAAAATTTTGTATAGTGTGGAAATTCTAGTAAATCCAAATCTATCTGGTTCCTAGAATTCAAAATGAGAAGCTAGATAATGAAGGATACCTGAAGCCATTGTAGGTGTGTTTCTGGTTCCTCATTTCCCGGTGAGTTTGATGTTATGCTAAGTGCTCTTATTTCTGAGATTCTCTGACACCTAATATGGCAGTGCCTTCCTCCAGAGAGGAACTGCATTTGCGAGGCACCCGGGGTCAGTCCAGGATTACTGTAAACCAATTCAGGGCATAAGGCTTTTTTAGACCATTTGGATGAGGTGAATTGGGGTTACAAATACAATCACTACCAGCATGTGGTTATAAGTTCCCTAGGATAGGATTTTCTTTTCTTTACTCCCTCTGCACTGTTCAGCATCAAAGGATTTTATTTTTCTTACAGTCTCCTGGGGGTGGGGATTAGACAGGGAAAACCTAGGTTTACTTCTGGTTCATTCCTAACCTGAGGAAATAGCCCTTTGAGATCCTAGCATTATGGGGGAAGGTTTCTTATTACACTCTCCATCTTTGCCAGAATCTAAATTTGAATTTCTGAACTTGTGGGCCCTGAAAGCCCATAAAAAATAAAAACCAACTTTCTTTAGTTGGCAGAGGTCCTCAGAGGCAAAAACAACATCAGTGTTCTGCTTTTCCCTCTAAATCTCCATTTTCATTTAGATTTTGGCCTGATAAAGCATGACTATCTTATCTTTTTCATGCTTTCCAGACTTTTGAAATCTTTGCACATTTTTTAGTTATTTTCAACTGGAGGGTTAGTCTGAAGAGTCTAGCCTAATACGTTATCCAAAATAAGACATCTTTTAAGTTTTCAGGCTATCAAACAATTATGGAAACAGTGAAAATCTCTTAAATGAGATAACTAAAAGAGGTTAGTAAATATTTAAAACAAAATCAATTAATGTAAATATATATATATATATATATATATATATATATATGATGTAGTCGATTCTGTATTTTAGAGGTAAATCTGTAGCAAAAAATACTTTTTTAAAAAATGTTTATTTAGTTATTTTGAGAGGAGGGAGGGACAAAGAGCGAGAGAGAATCCCAAGCAGGCTCTGCACTGTCAGTGCAGACACCCAATGTGGGGCTCGAACCCATGAACCATGAGATCATGACCTGAGCTGAGATCAAGAAGCGCATGCTTAACCAATTGTGCCACCCAGGCACCCCAACAAATACTTTTAATATTTTTTAAAAAAAGAAAGGGATTACATTATTTGAAATTTTCTAAAAAGAACATAGACCCTAAGCAAAACGAGGTTAAAAATGATAAAGATAAATAAAGGATGAAAAAATGTATGTAAGTAAACTAAAAAAACTGATTCTTTGGCAGTGGGGAGAGGGATAAGAAAGACTTAACTAATTAACTGGGGAAACAGCACAACACAAAATTAAAGATAAAGGAGATATGACCCTGACACAAATTTGCAATTGTAGGCAGCTACCTGCAGCCATCACTTTCCAAGTCTCACTGTCAGAGCCCCCGGCTGGGGCGGGGTGCAGGGGGAGGTTGAGAGGGAGAAGGCACTTGAGAAGAGCAGCTGGAGATGAAATCAGGAGGGTCCAGACCTCTCTCCATCTGAGGCAGGCAGAGCAGGCCCGCTTATACTGATACCTAGACTTGACAGAAACACTACACAGAAGAGATAAGTATTACAGATTGCATCCGGAGTCTCTAAGACCACCCTTAGTTTTGAGGATTCTCTACAAGGACTCACAAGACTCAACATATAGTTGAGGTCTTGGCTATGATTTGTTACAGCGAAAGGACACAAAGCAACATCAGCAATGGGAGAAAGCATGTGGAGTGAAGTCCAGAGATAATCAGGTACCCCCTTCCTAGAGTCCTCTGCAATGGAGTCACATAAAAGTACTTAATTCCTCCAGCAAAGAATTGTGACAATACCTGTGAAATGTTGTCCTCCAGACACACTCATTAGGGACTCAGTGTCCAGGCATTTTATTGGAGGTTGGTCACGTAGGCAGCCTCTGCCTGGAACATACCAAAATGTCAGACCCCTAGGAAAGCATTCTGTTTGTACGGCCTATGCACGGTAAGTGACTCTTATCACTTAGGGAATGGTGGGAACCCTCCCCAAGTCCAAGTTCCCAGATCCAACCACACACCAACTTTGCAAGCTGGCCTTTCCAAGAAAGCTGCCTCAGACCTGCTATATTAAGTCTTCTTTACACAAAACTTTATAAGAAAAACATCATTCTTACTTGATATTATTGTATTTCTAGAAAATATGAAAGAATCATCTGGTAAACCAATAAATGAATAAGGGTTTATAAATATAGCTTAATAAAAATAAGTAAAAATCAATAACATTTTAATAATACCAGCAGCAACCTATATAAAAACAGACAAACCCCCACAAAAGGTCCTGTTTGCAATGGCAACTAAAACACACATAATGCCTGGGAATAACTTTAACAAGGTATGTGGTGATGCCTGAAGAAGAAAATACAAATTATATTACAAATATAAAGTAAGACTTGGAAAATTAACCAGATGTTTATTCCTGGTCAGGAAAACTGGATATGAAAATAACTGTGTCTGAATTAATTTGTGGATTTAATGTAACCCCAATCAAAATCTCTACTGCTTTGAGTTCCTTCTTTAAAAGAAAATATTTTTTGCCTATATTGATAAAACGATCCTAAAGTTTACTTGGAAAATAAAAAGGGAAGAAAATTCTGGGGAAAAAAAAAGTTGTGGGAGGGTTAGTTGTGTTTTAATCATCTTACAAAGATATGGTAATCAAAACAATGTGATATTTGTACAAAGTATAAGCTAGATCAGCAAAACAGGTCCAAATATAGATCTTACTATATGAATGCCAAAGAATGCATCATAAGGCAATGAGGAAGAGAAAAATTAGTCAATATATGATACGTAAATGTTTAACAATTTGAAACTAGGCCCTAATTTATTTTTAAAGAAATCCAACATGTCCTGTCTTTAAACACTATCACTTTATCTTTTTTAAATTATTTATTTAAATTTTAGCTAATATACAGCGCAAGATCGGTTTCAGGAGAATTCTTTTTGTCACTTTAAATGGCCATTATGTACTACCTAATTAAAGCCAAGATAAGTGTGGCTTTGTAAAGGATTTACCGTTTACAGTATTCGATGCTACTTCTGTATATCCAAAAAGGAACTAAAATAAAAGTGCTGACAAGCCTGGGGAAAATACCATGAAAGGATAATATCTTTGTTATAAAATGAAGATCTATCTTGACATGAGGCAGAAGCTGTAGTAGAAAGTAACCTGTCCAAGGTCAGGTGGGCTTGGGTAAGCTATTTAGCTTTTCTGAGACTCGATTTCCTTCTTCCTTGCAGGGTGTGACAAGGGTTAAAAATATATGTAAAATGGCTAGCACAGTATTTGCAGTATTACGGTTGCTCAACAAATGATAGCTACAGTTAGTGGAGGCAGTGATAGTGGTCAGAACAGTAAGAGCTCATGGAGTGAGAACACATGAAGTCGTCAAAAGACAAATGCTTAAAGAATGTGAACAGAGAATTCTCAAAAGAGGAAATAAAACTCTTAAGCTTGGAAAAATGCTCAACCTCACCAAAAGTCAAAGCAATGCAAATCAAAACAATGAGATAACATTTTTTGGTCTACTAAATTATGAAAACATTTCAATAACAGGAGTACCCAGGGCTGGGAGTGTTTCCTGGAACTGGTATTTTCATATATTGCTGATAATATACAAATTGGCCCAGTCCTCTTAGGAAGCGATGTGGAAATATGTACCATCATTTCAAAAAAAGATCATATTGTTTGATTCCGTGATTTCACTTCTGAGAGTCAGTCCTAGAACAGAATCGCAAACATGGAAATGCTACGTGCATAAAGAAGTTATGTGTAGTTGTTATGGAATAATGGAAACAACCTAGCTGTCCAGCAATGGGAGGAATGATTGGGATTTACTCATAGGGGGTGGTGATTACACTGGTGCTACATAAAAAATAGAGTAAGAGAGAAAAACAGGATGCAGCATTTTCTGTGTATGGTTTAGCAGACAAAATTGGAAGGACATATTTCAAGTTGGAAATCGGATTTACATTAAAGTGGCCTGTTTATTGGGGCACCTGGGTGGCTCTGTTGGCTGAGCATCTGACTCTTGATTTCGGCTTCAGTCATGATCCCAGGGTTTGTCAGATCAAACTCCGCATCCCACATCAGCCTCTGTGCTGACAGTGTGGAGCCTGCTTGGAATTCTCTCTTTCTCTCTCTCTCTCTCTGTCCCTCTGCCCCTCTCCTTGGCACTTGTGCTCTCTCTCTCTCTCTCTCTCTCTCTCTAACATTTTTTTAAAAAGTGGTATGATTATGGAAAATTACGACTTTTATAATTTGAAAATTATAGTTAATTGAAACTAGGTTTTCCTGCCTATTTCCAAATGGGTTCTTTCTCTTTTAAATGACACCAGAATTTAATTTCAAAACCCTTGACAAACGCTGACTGACCTGTTTTTTTATATTGCTCCTCTAGAGGGGGCACAAGTACTTAAAATACATTATAACCATCCTTGCCTAGGTTACAATAGTCCAGAATTTTAGAGCTCAAAGGACTTCAAAGATAATCTAGGTGTTTTCTGTAATGTTAGGGATATACAGAAGGCACTCTCTAGCTATGAAACATTTATTTTCTGTTATTAGTGCTGCTTTTACATGACAAAGGCTTTCTTGCATAGTGTACAGAATCTTGTTGAGTGGCAGTTCCCAATGCAGAGGAAGATGGTAACGGGAGAAAAATCAAGGATGCAAACTATTCTCAAAGCCCTAATATTACTGACAGAGAATTATAATCTAAGAACTATCGCCTGGAATATTTTTTATTCCAAAAAAGTAATTCTGTCAGCTCATTTAATGGTTTTGCTTTTTGTTTTTATTTTTGGTATCCTGGTAAGACTGGGCTCCACAGAGCACCAAGAAAAGGAGAGAATTTGGGGCTTTGGTGGGTGGTTAATTTGACTAGTGGCCTATCTAGGCAGGTAAGGTCTGATCAAGGGTCCTGGGACCTGAAATGTCTCTCCTGCTATGCCAGTTGCAAGGAGCTGGATTTAGCTTTGGACACTCCTCAGGTTACATCTGGCTCTGTAGCTCTGAGTTCATTCTATACTTTCTCGTCTGTTTGTTGGATTTAAATTTCAGAAATCCTGGGGAATCTGGGTGGCTCAGTGAGTTAAGTGTCTGACTGTTGGTTTGGGCTCAGGTCATGACCTCACAGTTCATGCATTCAAGCCCCTTATCAGGCTCCTCACGGACACTACGGACCCTGCTTGGGATTCTCTCACTCTCCCCCTCTCTCTGCCCCTCCCCTGCTCATGAATTCTCTCTCTCTCTAAAAATAAATAAATAAACTTTTAAAAAGTAAATAAATAAATAAATTGCAAAAATCCTAATTAAGATGCATAATCTCTCGGGACACCTGGGTGGCTCAGTCTGTTGAGCGTCTGACTTCGGCTCAGGTCATGATCTCAAGGTTTGTGGGTTTGAGCCTCATGTCGGGCTCTATGCTGACAGCTCAGATCCTGAAGCCTGCTTCATATTCTGTGTCTCCCTCTCTCTCTGCCCCTCCCCTGCTCACTCTCTGCCTCTCTCTTTCTCTCTCAAAAATAAGTAAACATTAAAAAAATTTTTTTAAAAAGATGCATAATCTCTTATAACCCAGTTTTGCCTCAAAACCATTTGGAACCAAGAACAAAATGAAGAGCCTTCCTATACCTAGACAACAACAAAGGCATCAGAAGATGGGGGTGGTAGGAGCTGGAGAACTTTTCTGAGGAGGTGAAAATCTCCTCAGGTAACATGACAAAACCTAGTAGCTCTCCAGGCCCCCAGACAGAGGAGCAGCAGATAGGACTCCTTCTCATGGAATCCAGAGGGAGAAATGGCCTGTAAAACTCTTCTATTTGGTGATAGCTTGCTCATGATTCTTATTCCCTTTGTTGAATTCGGTGTGATAGATGAAATAAAAGGCCACGATCCTAGACTTCTATCCCAGCTGTGGACCTGTTACCAAAAATGGAGGTGCTGTGCCTCGCCACCTGCCCATAGGCACCCCCTCACCCATCTTCTTTGCCCTTTCAGCCTCCTAGTAATAATAATAATAATAATAATAATAATAATAATAATAATAAAAGGATATTTACATCATAGAAGGTTATCTCCCCAAAACAGAAGCAAAACTAAGATAACACCATATTCCTACCACCAAGAATTACCATTATTAATGCTTCAGTCTATGGTCTTCCAGATTTGTGTGTGTGTGTGTGTGTGTGTGTGTGTGTGTGTATGTATGTATGACCAAAATGAGACTGTTATCTTCTGACTGTTTTGCTATCTGCTTATTTTACTTAAGGTTTCCCAACTTTCCATATCAGCACATTTTCATCTTGTCTAACACCTACTCCAGATTCAAATTCCACAGTTTGCTCCCAAATGACCTTTATAGTTCATTTGTCCAAATGACAGCCCAACTGGGGACCGTGCTTTGCATCTGGTCATTGTGTCCCTTAAGTCTCTGAATCTAGCACAGTCCCTATCTTTTCTTTCGATGACTCTTACTTGTTGAAGAGACCCAGTCAGTTGTCCCCTCTGTGAGTTTGTCTGCTTGCCACGCTGTCCCACCATTCAACTTGTTCTTCAAGCCCTGATCTGAAAGCTAGATGGATTCAAGTTTTTATTTTAGCTAGAATATATTAATTGATATTGTACTTCATGCTGCAGTTTTATCATGTCAGAGAAAATATATTATCAATATATGTTATTACGTATTTTACACATGAACATTATTATAACATATGAACTGGTTGCTACCCTATCCCCTGGGTTAGGGTAAGAGTTTGAGCCCTTTATTGAACATTTAATACCTTTGTACGCCTTGGAATAATAAAATGACATCTGTGGTATTACTTTTGTCCTTATACGAATGTCTGGTTCCCAGCAATCATACACCTAAGTGTATGATTAAATTTTTTTAAATGTTTTTATTTATTTTTGAAGGAGAGAGAGAAACAGAGCATGAGCGGGGGAGGAACAGAGAGAGAGGGAGACACAGAATTCGAAGCAGGCTCCAGGTTCTAAGCTGTCAACACAGAGCCTGATGCGGGGCTTGAACTCACGAACTGTGAGATCATAACCTGAGCTGAAGTCGGGAGCTTAACTGACTGAGCCACCCAGGTGCCCCCACCTAAGTGTTTTCATAGCAAATGAACATCTTTTTCAAAATCAATAATTTTAATAAAGGGGACAGTGATGATTTTCTGATCTTGTCATTCCTTCTACATTCTTGGCTAGCATTCTTCTGTGAAATAGAATTTTTCCTTCATCAGTTGGGGCTATTTGGTTTCTCAAAAGATATATTTATTACAGGAAAAGTTGGATAACTACTTGAGTATCTTTAGTTACCAATTGTCAAAGTAAGAAGGCAATGTATAAGCCCTCTCAAATGATGACTTATGAGTTCTCTTTTTCTCTTTTTAAAATCTTTATATAAACACATGAATTTTATCAAATCCACTAAATAATTGTGCTCTTTCATGTTCAATTGTTGCAACTTTGGGCAGTGGCTGGGCTCCCTATTTTGACATATTTTTTTAACTTCAGTTTTACAGATGGTATTACTTCCTCTAGGCTCTATCCTAGTCCTCACTTTATGCTTAGTATTTTTTGCCAATGTTCTTCTCTGTCATTAATTATTATTCTTATTTTTAATGTTTATTTACTTTTGAGAGAGAGAGAGACAGAGTGTGAGCAGGGGAGGAGCAGAGAGAGAGGGAGACAGAATCCAAAGAGGCTCCAGGCTCTGAGCTGTCAGCACAGAGCCCAATGCGGGGCTTGAGCTCATGAACCATGAGATCATGACCTGAGGTGAAGTCAGACTCTCAACCGAGTCACCCAGGCACCCCATCTGTCATTAATTTAGGCAACATTCTTTATTACATAGCTGTGTTTTGACTCATATAAACAATTTTTTACCTTTGCCCACTTAACAATTCATAATCATAACATATTTCTCTCTGGCCTGCCAAATCAGTAAGTTTTTGGCCATTATCTGTATCCTTTTATTTAAAAAAAATTTTTTTAATGTTTATTCAGTTTTGAGACAGAGACAAAGTGCAAGCAGGGGAGGATCAGAGAGAGAGGGAGACACAGAATCCCAAGCAGGCTCCAGGCTCCCAGCCGTCAGCACAGAGCCCGATGTGGGGCTCGAACTCACGAACCGCGAGATCATGACCAGAGCTGAAGTCGGATGCCCAACCGACTGAGCCACCCAGGTGCCCCATCTGCATAACTTAAAAAATTGTGTTGCTGCTGTCTCTTCTCCTATTGTCTTTGTCTTCAGAGAGAGGGCAGGAGCCCGGGCAGGATGGGTTTTATATACCAAGCTGAAGAATTTAGACTTTGACCTGAGGCAGTGAGAAGACACGGAGTAGGGGAGTGTAATGATCACATCTCCTCTTCGGAATCAGGCTACAGTTTGGAGAACAGAACCGAGGTGAGCAGGACCAGGGCCTGGAAAACCAGTTAGGAAGCTTCCTAACCTTCAGTCTAACCAGATAAGCAGATAACCAGATGTAAGAAAGTGCAAGTGGATATAGAAGGGGACAGATCGGAAAAGGGTCCAAACAGGCTTTGTGATTATTTACATATAGAGGTCAATGGAGAGGGAAGAGGCAAAGATGACCCCAGGTTTCTGGCTTAAGCAACTGCATGGGCAATGACGCCATTCATTGAGAGGGAGATCAATGGGCTGCAAAACCAGCTGGATGGGGAGGATGGAATGCCGCCCTTACAAACGCCAAGTTTCACCACAGCCTATTCTAATATAAGCAACCACTTTCCCAGTAAATGCACTTTCCCATTCTAGAAGGTAATTACATATTATTTCCACTTGAAAATGCCAACACTTCTTCATCCTTCTCTTTCGGACAACTTCCTTGTCCTTCTAGCTGATTCCACTGATGTACCTGCGTCTCTGTCCACACACCCTGACTTCCATCCAGCCTCAGTGGAAGAAATGTGCCTGCTCTCCTTTATGACATGCCTCTGCTTGCATCCTAAATCCTGCTCCTCTCAAGATTCTTAAGCTGTTTCACTGGCAATTGCCGATTTTCTCTTTTGTATCATCTTTTTCTCTCTCTCTACGTGTGATTTCCATCTATATAGTATCACCCATTTTAGATAGAAGACTTCTCTTGACCCCATCACCCCTCTGCTACCACTGAATTTCTCAGCACGCCTCATAGCTCTCCAGACTCATCCAAGATGTTGTCTTCACTGCTGTTCCCCTTCTCACCTATGGTTCTCTCCCCATCCTCCCCCCACACTCCTCTTAGGCCAGGTTTTTCTCCCCACAACTCCACTAAAAGTGCTCTCAGCAGAGTCACCCCTCCTGCAAAAGTCAGTTCCTGCTTCTCTGCACTCATCATATTAGACTTCTCAGCAGCACTGGTCCAGCCTACCAGGTCCTCTTTATTCATTCAACACATAATCTTTGAGTGCTTACTATATGCCAGGCACAGTTCTAATCCTTGGGACACACCAGTGAAGTAAAGGGACAAAGATCCCTTCCCTCCCTAGGAACTGGTAGTCTATCAGAGGGAGGTGCTTAACAAGAAAAACCCAATAGATAACTAAATTATGTGATATACTGAAATAAATAAATGCTATGGAAAAGAGAAAACAAGTCAGCAGTGATCTTATGAATTTTCCTTTAAAACAATTATGACTATAACAGAACACACCCCCTGTGACAACAATATTTAATATCAAATCACAGGATATGTCAATATATCCCCACATAATGAAAATGAGTCACATTTTCTTTTCTTTTAAGGTTATTTATTTGAGAGACAGAGTGTGAGCAGGGGAGGGGCAAAGAAAGAACCCCAAGCAGTTGTCAGCACAGAGCCCTACATGGGGCTCGAACTCACAAACCGTTAAGATCATGACCTGAGCCCAAACCAAGAGTTGGCGCTTAACCAACTGAGCCACCCAGGTGCCCCATGAATCACATTTTCCTCTTATATCCTTCTTGAGTCAGTTTCTCCCTCCTACTTCTGGATTTGATGTGAGAAGACAGCAGAAAAGAAAAAGTAGAAACAAGGGAGAAGGGAGAGTGGGGAGATGGTACTTCATAGTTTGTGATACTATGTGTTGGGTACTGGGTGCAGGGATCAGAAATGGAAGTGTCCAGACCTCCAGGGCATAAGATGACTCATTTGTCACTTCTTTTTAAAATTATGTCAAATTAACACTACTTTCTAGTAGTGGCAGAACTCAAAGTATGATAGCATGGTCAAAGAGTAGAATTTTCTATGGGTAATGCTTTTGGTTTCATTTTTTATTGTTTCTAATATTAGAGAGACTGGGGAGAGAGAGAGAGTGAGCGAGAGAGAGCACAAGTGAGGGAGGGGGAGAGAGAGAGAGAGAGAGAGAGAGAGAGAGAGAGAGAAAGAAAGAGAGAATGAGAATCCCAAGCAGGCTCCACACTCAGCGTGGAACCTGATGTGGAGCTCCATTGCATGACTGTGAGATCATGACCTGAGCTGAAATCCCAAGTTGGACCCTCGGGGCACCTGAGTGGCTCAGCTGGTTAAGTGTCTGACTCTTGGTTTCAACCTAGGTCTTGATCTTACAGTTCATGCGTTCAGGCCCCGTGTTGGGCTTTGGGCTGACAGTGCAGAGCCTGCTTGGGATTCTCTGTCTCCCAGTCTCTTTGCCCCTCCCCCACCTGCTCATTTTTCTGTCTCTTTCAAAGTTAATAAATAAAAATTTTTAAAAAAGAAAGAGTTGGACCCTCAATCGATTGAGCCACCCAGGCACCCACTATTTGTTTTAATCTTAACATAAAACGATTATGTTAAAATAGTAGCTATATAGTATAGAGTTCAAACTAGAAGTGGCTGATGGTTTGCAAAATGGCTGCAGTCATTCCTCCTTCCTGTGTACACATTCCCCCATCAGGAGTCAGGAGATAGAGTCTATTTCCCAGCCCTTGAATCCAGGCTGGCCTTGGGACTTGGACTAATAGGACATGGTGAGATGATGCTGTGAACCTCCCAGTCTGGGCTTCACAGCTTCCACCTGCTCCCTGTTGGAACACCATGCCACCACAGGGGCCAGCTCAGGCTAGACTCTAGGAAAATGAGATAAAGCCTGCAAGCGGGTCCTCCTACACCAGCCACTACCCGGTCTAGCCACCAGATGACATTAGCCACGAGAATGATGGCAGACCAGACCAGCAAAGAACCACCTAAATCCATCTAGCCCAACATTACTGACCCACTAAATCATGACAAAATAAAATGACTGCTTTAAGCCATTAAGTTTTGGAGTGGTTTGTTACACAGAGATAAATAACTGATATAATAGGTTTTAAATATTATTTATTAAGGTGATAACATTATTCTTAAGTTGAGCATTGACCCTTTAATAGGACTGAATTTGAATAAGGAAGTTTAATCTTTGTGGAAAGAGATAACAGTGGAGGGGCATCCGGCTGGCTCGGTTGGTAGAGCACGCAGCCTGATCTCAGGGTCATGAGTTCAAGCCCTACATTGGGTGTAGAGATTACTTTAAAATAAAATAAAAGAGATAACAGTGGGGAGAACATACTGGAACCTATTTTTCTATGAAAAGTTCACTATATCTTGGTTTAAGTGTTTATTTTTGCAGAAATAACTGTATGAGTCTCCTCATTCATTAACCATTGTAGACACCTTCCATGTCAATGAATGCAGAGGTATATTTTTAAATAGTTGTGTAATACTTCATTGAATAGATACACCTAATGTGTTTATATAACTTCCTTTTTATTAATGTTTTATTTTTGAGAGAGAGAGAGAGTGCGAGCAGGGGAGGCACAGAAAGAGATGGAGACACAGAATCTGAAGCAGGTTCCAGGCTCTGAGCTGTCAGCACAGAGCCGGATGCGGGGCTCGAACCCACAAACCACGAGATCATGACCTGAGCCAAAATCAGACGCTTAACGCTTAACTGACAGAGCCACCCAGGAGCCCCTACATAACTTCCTTTTACTTGACATTTAAGTTAGTTCCTAAAGCCAACGTATAGAAGGTAATGAAAGGAACTTCTTATATTTACAACTTTGAGTATTTAGCCTCATCTGTTTGCTCCTCCCTAAAACAAGGCTCTCTGTGACCCTTCCTATAGAATTGTTATAAAAATTAATGAAATGTGTATGAAGCCTTCAACAGTTTGGGGGATATAGGAAGCCCTTAAAAAATGGTAGTCTTTTCATTATTATTATCTGATTATAAGCTTCTTTAGGGCAGGGACTATATTAGCATCTCTCAGGACCTGGCTCTATTATAAAACAGCTGGCACCTGCTGAGTGCTTCGTATGGGCCAGGCCCTCGGTTCAACCACAGCCTTTAAAGGTGTAAGTCATATTATTATCCTCATACTACAGATGAGGAAATTGAGACGCATAGAAGGAAGATAACTTGCCTAACGACAGAACTAAAATTTGAATTCAAAGAACTCAGAAAACTCAACACCCCCCCAAAAAAATAATCCAATTAAAAATGGGCACAAGACATGAACATTTTGCCAAAGAAGACATCCAGATGGCGAACAGACACATGAAAAGATGCTCAACATCACTCATCATCGGGGAGATGCAAATCAAAATAATGAGATATCACCTCACACCAGTCAGAATGACTAAAATTAACAAGACAGGAAACAATAGTTGTTGGCGAGGATGCAGAGAAAGGGGAACCCTCTTCACTGTTGATGGGCATGCAAACTGGTGCAGCCACTCTGGAAAACAGTATGGAGGTTCCTCAAAAAATTAAAAATAGAACTACCCTATGATCCAGCAATCACATTACTATTTATCCATAGGATACAAAAATACTAATTCAAAGATATGTGCACCCAATGTTTATAGCAACATTATCTACAATAGCCAAGTTATGGAAACAGTCCAAATGTCCATCGATTGATGAATGGATAAAGAAGATGTGGTGGGTGTGTGACACCCACACCCACACAATGGAATATTATACAGCTATAAAAAAGAATGAAATCTTGCCATTTGCAATGACATGGATGGATCTACTAGAGGGTAATAATGCTAAGTGAAACAAGTCAGAGAAAGACAAACACCATATGATGTCACTCATATGTGGAATTTAAGAAATGAAACAAATGAGCAAAGCGGGGGGGAGAGAGAGAGACAAACCAGGAAACAGACTTTTAACTATAAAGAACAAACTTATGTTTACCAGAGGGGAGGGGTGGGGAATGGGTGAAATAGGTGATGGGGATTAAGGAATGCACTTGTGATGAGCACCAAGTGATGTATGGGAGTACGGAACCATTATATTGCACCTGAAACTAATATAACACTGTATGTTAACTGACTGCAATTTAAATAAAAACTTAAAACCAAAGCAATCTCACTCTAGAACCCCTGCTCTGAAAACTATACTGTGCTGCCTCAGTAAATATATGCCTTAATAAATTGTTGCTGAATGAATAAATAATGGGTTATAGATCTCTAGAGTGCAATTTCTGGATCTCAGAGCACGCACATTTTTAAAGGCCTTTAATGCATATTGTAATATAAGCTATTCAATATACTTTATACTTTTTAAAAAAATTTTTAATGTTGATTTATTTATTTTGAGAGACAGAGCATGAGCAGGTGAGGGGCAGAGAGAGAGGGAGACACAGAATCCCAAGCAGGCTCCAGGCTCTGAGCTGTCAGCACAGAACCTGAAGCAGGGCTCAAACCCACAAACTGTGAGATCATGACCTGAGCTGAAGTCGGACGCTTAACTGACTGAGCCACCCAAGTGCCCCTACTTTTAAGTTTTTTAAAAATACAGTGCAGAAAAATTTAGATACAATATTATCACATCCATGAAAACAAAAAATGCATAGAATAAAAAAATGAAAGAAACACATCAAAATGTTAAGAGTGGTCATTTTCAAAGGATACACATTCATAGATGACTTTTTGCTTCCTTCTAATTTTTCCAAAATTTCTGTAATGAGTTGCCACGTTATACAAACAAGCTGAATAACTATAGCCTTATTCTTGTGTTATGTGTAGTTTTCTGCCCTGTAGTTGGTTTTGTCCTTGGAAGGCAACATTTCTCAGAAAAGAGAATTTTCATTACTATATTGGATTCTTTGTTCTCTATCAATCTTAGACAAGAAATAAGAATCACAGGCAATCTACCTTCCTGACATTATTGGAGTGACTCATTTGATCGAACTCCTGGAGCTAATAAGCAGCTGTGATATTTCCCGTCTAAAGACAAGAGAACTGTTGTACTCCTACATCCGTTTGCAAAGCACTTTGTATTGACCCAGGTTTTGCAAAGACTTTATCAAATTGTTTCTCAAACAATCCTATGAGGTTGTAATAAGTCTCACCAAGCCTCGGATATACACACACCTAGGTGAATGTAAATGTTACAATTTGACATATTAACCTGTGAATTTTTTTGCCCAGTACTTGGCTGATAAGTGAGCCCTTTGCCTAGTTTTAGCAGCAGCTAGGGTGTGCTATGCTAACTGCCTCAAAGAAAGAACAATGTAACAGAACACAATGTTTGGCTTAGGACTTTTGAAAGACTGGAGTAGAGGAGACCTAGGTAGAGGAGACCTAGGTCAGAGATGAGGAAGAGTAAAGTTGTCCTACTTCTTCCCCACCTGGGTCCACAAGCTGTGAAAGAGAGAAGGGGAAGTTCAAAAGAAAAAGAGTTAGCTTAGATGTGAACACTGGAGTTTCCTAGATAATGTGGCCCTGCACCCCAGATCCCAGAGAGGTTTGAGGTATCCGAGAGCACAGAAAACCCATGCATCTCTTGATAGGTAAATGGGGCAAGCCTTGCAATGGTATGGAAAGTGTGTGAATATTTCCAGTGAGCACAAAAGTAATGATAACATGGAAAGCAGGGTGACCAGAGGTGATTAGTCTTTAAGCTCACTCTTTCTTCTGCCAAATACAAGCTGCTGTTTCAGTTCTAGAATTTCCACTCCGTTTTTTTTTTTTTATAGTTTCTATTTCTCCACTAAGATTCTACCTGCCCACTTATAGTTAGTTACCTTTAATTTTTTTTTAACCTATCTCAAAGTTGGTTTTTATTAACTGCGTTTTGAGGTTTTTTGTTTTTTGGTTTTTTTGTTTTTTTGGACCCTTTGGTTGACATTTTGTTTCCACCTTTGTAAGACAGGGACTTCCTGGTGATGACAGAATTGTGTTAAGGGATGACAAAAATCTAATGTCAAAGCAGTCACTTGAAGTAGGGCAGGGTACCATCTTATTAGAATGGTGTGAAATGTGTGATTATTTCCAATCTTCAAATAAGGACAGTTGCAAAAATCCTCGTGAAAAATATAAGGATACATCTCCACTCTTCCTGATCAGCCTCAAACAACTGGCAAGATCTTAACAGTAGAACTGGAAGATAATTTAAAACATTAGCGTCTAACTCCCTTCTTTCTGCCAAGTAGAAAGGACAGTCTCCTCCAGTGATTTTTTTCTCAAAAATTTTTTCTAATGCAGCTTCCTTGCATTTCCTAATATAAAGGTAATACATATTTATAGAAAAATCAGTCAAAACAAACAGGCATGAAGAAAAAAGTACTACCCAGAGAAATTACTACTAACATTTTGCTGAACATCCTTCTAGATGCTGCTCTATGCAAATGCTTATACATATCATTTTATATGAATGAAATAATATACATGCTTTTAACTCAATATGTGGTAAAGATCATTATCAAGAACTACAGATTCATATCATCCTTTTCAGCAACTATATAATCCATTGCATAGGTATATCAAAATTTATTAAACAAGTCCTCTATGGAAGTCCTCTAGATTCTTGCAATAACGAACATTCTTTCTGCTGTGCGTATATGATAACTTTGTGTATTTGTCAGATTATGTCTCCTGAGGCAGTACATTTCTTTAATATTATTTCTGGGCTGAAGCATATTCAAAATTTGTGATAATTAACAGACCATTCTCACCAAGAAGGCTGTAGCCACACTCACACTTCCACCAATAGTAAGCCCATTTCTCTCTCTCTCTCTCTCTCTCTCTCTCTGGTCATACTGGATATGTGTAATCTTTTCAAATTTCACCAATATGTCAGGCAAAAAGTAACATCTAAATTATGTTGGGTGATTTGCCAGGGAGCTCTAATGCAGTATTGAGGATGGGTATCTTGCCATGTACTCCTTTCTGGCTTTAAATGGACAATGTGTGCAATATGCAGGGGTCTGTAATGTAATTGAGGTGGTCTGGCTTCCATACTCCTAGCTTTGCACTAACTTTGTATGTCCTTGGGTAAGATCATCAACTTTTCTGTGCCTCAGTTTCTTCAAATGCAATGGGTACAACTTGGAATGGGTGTTCTTGCCCTTCCTTTCAGGCTCCACAGAGGGGATAGTAGGGAATGCACTGTGCACAACAGTGGACAAGTGTCTGACTAACCCAATGCCACTCTCAGCCCGTTCTCCCCTGCCTGTCTCTACTCTGGAAGAAGCTGGAAATGCCCAATACCCTCATCTCAGCTTCCTATGGAGCTAAGGAGTGGCCAATTTACCATGTTCTGGCTAAAGAGACACAAAGGGAAGTCTACTGAGGTGCTTCTAGAAAACTAGCTTTCCTGATGAAAGAAACAGGCACGAGAGAGAGAGAGAGAGAGAGATCTCACAGGAGCTGCCTCTTTCTCACCCTCCTCTTTCAATGCAGACTTCATGCCTGGACCCACGGGGCAGTGTGGTAGCTTTATACTGGGTCAACTCAGCTGAGCAGGATCTGTTCTTCAGAATTCTGCATGGTTTCAAGGTTAGCATTAGCCACAAGAGAAGTGCTGTATGTGATGGAGAGGGCAGCGGCAAAGCAGCAGCTATGGTTTTCATGCTCTGAAGGACAATGCAAGGGCTCCAGGCACAGTAGTGTCTCTAGTACATTGTCACTCATCTGCTGGCTCACCTTGCTGGTGGGTCTCCTCCTTCAGCTTCTCCGTGTCCTAAGCCAAATGCATGTGCAGCCCCATGAAGGATGCCAGCTTCTTCTGCAGTATGCCTGTTACCAAGGTCAGAGGTAGTGAGGGACACACACAAATCCAGTCTGTCTTAGAGGATTCTAGTTTTTCATGAATTCCAGTTAGCCCCTGCAGGTTCCAAGCCTGTACTTGCTTTTATCCAGGTCTAGCTTTCTACCCTGACTGCCATTCTGTCTGACCTATGGTGACTTCACATTCAACACTAGAATCAAAGACCGCAAACAGCTTTGAACAGACTTCTCAATGAGCTCCCACAATCATGTAAGGTCTGATGCCTCATTCTCCAATAGAACTTCTGTGATGATGGAAATGTTTTGTATATGAGCTGCCCAACGATAGCCACTAGTCACATGCATGTGGCTATCGAGCACTTGAAGTGTACCTAGTGCAACCGAGAAACTACATTTTTACTCTCAGTTCATTTTAATTCATTTACATTGCCACATGTGGCTAGTGGCTACTATGTTGAACAGCACAGATCTGGTGCCTAACAATAAATCTGTCATTCTTCATCACTTATAGTGGTTCTTTTTCTCTGGTTGAATCCTGACTGGTGACTACATGGGGAAAGAACATGTAGACTGAAAGCCATAGGTATGCTAGCAACGAAGGGCTGGAGAACAGAAGGAGGTGGGTCCTGAGAGGCCCACCTACCTGTGACTGCCGAACTCCTTATTTGAGAAAAATAGACTCCCTGTGAACTTGTCCTTTGGGAGCCCCATCTCCATTCCAATTCCCAGACCAAGTATCAAGGTGAGCTAACATATTCATGGCGAGCAAGCAGGCTGTGGTAAGATGTATTCTTCAACAGGTAATTTTTTTCTTTCTTCCACCGCGACGACTTTTTCCCCTTGCCTGTTCCCTATGCAGATCCTTCCACCTCCCAGTCTTCCTCCCGTCCCCAAGTGACTATGACCTTCCTCACAGGATAGAATTACCCCTTTTCGACCATCAAATTGGATTTTGTTGTTGTTGTTTTAAACACCAGCCCATTTTCAGGAGTCTGCAACTGTGACACGTTTGTCAGCCCTAGTTTCTATAACTGGCCACTTAGTAATACACTTTACCAGGAATGGGTCTTTCCAAATGTGCTCTGCACAGTTAACATGAAAAGATTAATCCTGAGCAACATTTTCTCTCAGGGCCGATCTTGAGTGCAGAGCCGCCGTGCGGTGCTTTCCAGCTGTGTTCACAAACACAATTCCACACATCAGGAACATTTCTCTTTTTTCTTTTCATTCTTGCTTGCTTGCTGAAACGAGTGGTTAGCCGTTCTGGTGTTGACACAGGAAAAGGCAAAATGCTGGCAACCGAATCAAAGCCGACAATGCAACAGGCAGCTCAGCGGCGCGCCTGGTTCGGTTCCTCACACCCACCAGGCGTACTTTCAACTTCCTCCCAATTTTGGTCCCGGCCCCTTGGCTTATCTTCCTGAGAATGTTAAAAGAAAAGAAAAAAGAAAAAGAACACTGATCTTACTGCAAGCTGTCTTTAGGGTCTGTTGTTCCCTTCTTATGCACACGGCCGGGACTGGTCCTCCTAACTTCTCCATTGTCTGGTGAGTCACTCTTGCTTTCCCGTTTTCGCCTTCCGTGAATTCTGCGCACACCCCACAAGTGCCCCGCTCTCGCTCCCAGCGCCCCGCCTGGGCTCAACGCTTCCTAGCCGTGCGGCTTCCAGCACCCACTCCCCAGGGTTTGGGTGGGAGCGGGGCCACAGCGCAACTCCAGCCCAGCGCCCGCGGGGCCGGGCCGGGCCGGCGTTCGGGGTCGGGGCCGTCTCCTCCCCTCTCCCCGCTGAGGACCTCGCAGTGAACTCGCAGTGCCCCCACGGGGCGGGACGCGCGCGTCCCACCTCTGGGGCGGCTTGCGGGCGCTAGCCCTGGGGACGGTGACTCCGCTTCTGAGTCCGTCCCCAGGCAGGTGCGGAGTGGTGGCGGCCGCCCCCTGGGCGCGGGGCCGCGGCCGAGAGGAGCCCGGATCGGCAGAGGAGCCCTGAGCGCCGCCCGGATGCTGCAGCCTAGTGGCCTCTCCCGGAGCGACGCGAGCCCTGGGGCCGAGCCTGCCCTGGGCGCGCTGGGGGCCGGAAGGGGGCTCTGGACTTGGATCCCTCCCCCTTTCCCTCTGCGTGCGGGAGCGCTCTCAGACCCTCCTCCTCCCAGGTACGAGCCGGGAGAGGAGGGCGCCGCTCTCCTGCCGGCGCTCCACCATGGGCAATATCTCCAATGACTCCTGGCCCGAGGACTGCGGGTCCCGGCAGTGGCTCCCCTCCGGCGAAAGCCCGGCCATCAGCTCGGTGATGTTCTCGGCCGGGGTGCTGGGGAACCTCATCGCTCTGGCGCTGCTGGCGCGCCGCTGGCGGGGGGACGCGGGACGCAGCGCGGGACGCGGGAACTCGGTCTCCTTGTTCCACGTGCTGGTGACAGAGCTGGTGTTCACCGACCTGCTTGGGACCTGCCTCATCAGCCCGGTGGTGCTGGCTTCCTACGCTCGGAACCAGACCCTGGTGGCTCTGGCGCCTGAGAGCCGTGCGTGCACCTACTTCGCCTTCGCCATGACCTTCTTCAGCCTGGCCACGATGCTCATGCTCTTCGCCATGGCCCTGGAGCGCTACCTGTCCATCGGGCACCCCTACTTCTACCAGCGTCGTGTCACGCGCCGCAGCGGCCTGGCAGTGCTGCCCACCATCTACGCCGTCTCCCTACTCTTTTGCTCGCTGCCGTTGCTGAACTACGGGCAGTACGTCCAGTACTGCCCCGGGACGTGGTGCTTCATCGAGCACGGCCAGACTACGTACCTGCAATTGTATGCCACCCTGCTGCTCCTCCTCATCGTCGCGGTGCTCGCCTGCAACTTCAGCGTCATCCTCAACCTCATCCGCATGCACCGTCGGAGCAGGAGAAGCCGCTGCGGGCCCTCCTTGGGCAGCTGCCGGGACGCCCCTGGGGCCCGCAGGAGAGGGGAAAGGCTGTCCATGGCGGAGGAGACAGACCACCTCATTCTCCTGGCTATTATGACCATCACCTTTGCTGTGTGCTCCTTGCCTTTCACAGTAAGTTAAGCCACTTGGTTTCCATAGCCCGGCTCTGGGCAGCCTTCTGACTCACTTTTGCGACTTGTAAGAATAGGTCCTAGGGAGGCCTAGAGCCTTCTCCTCTGGCTTCTCACCTTTACCCCACTTCCCTGCTCCCCTAACCCGCTGACTCTATGCTATAGTGTTTCTTACACCTAGTACAGTCCCCTGAAAGGGAGCCTTGACCCTCCACTAAGCCAGCCCAGACCACTGTCAGAGGGTTAAAAGCCACCCCCACCCCCACCCCAGCCTTGCTAGCCTGGCTCAGTGCCTGTGGAGGAGGCAGCCCCCTCCACCTTTGGATGGGTATCAGTTACAACCTGACTTCCCTGAGCTTCAGGTCACCTTCCTGTACCTCCTACCCATGGGTCTGTGTTCTCTGTGCTTTGACTTCTGTTTCTCCCAACACACAATGTGGTGGCCAACCCACAGCATTCCAGCTGCCATTGAGAAGGGTCCCTGTTGATAAAGTCAGAGCATTCATTACTTGTCATAAAAGTTCAGCAAACAGTTCACAAGTTTCCCAGTTTACCTATTGGGGATGTAACTCTTTCTGGCCATGAAAAAACGTGGACCTCATAATATGTCCATAATGCTAATTAAAGGCAAAGTTGGTTGCTTGGAGAAACCCCTCGCTAAGCTTTTGCAGTTCCTCTAAAGAAGGCATTTGTACCCTCTTACAAAGTATTCTTTTCTTATCACTGTCAGAAATATCTACAGGGGTTCTTCAGTTTAGAGTCATACGCTTTATGAGCACAAAGCCACACACAGGAATGGCTGGTCCATCTCAGGGTTGGGAGAGTTAGGCATGTACAGCATGTGCCATGACCCAGCAGGCCAGAGGCTGCCTGGGGAACTGAAGATGGGTGCCTAGGTTCAGGGATGGGTGCTGGCCTGGTTTGGTGCAGGCTTAGCAGTCAGCTCTATAATGCTGTGAGTTTGAGTCTCCTCTGGTGGAACAGGTAGCAGAGCCCGGAATGTGTCTGAGCATGCACTGGCCTCATACTGGAAGCTGGGGACTGGGAGTTTCGCAGCGCCACTTCCCAGTCTTCAAAAGAACAAGGCTGAGGGGCGCCTGGGTGGCTCAGTTGGTTAAGGCCCCGACTTCATCTCAGGTCATGATCTCATGGTTTGTGGGCTCGAGCCCCACATCATTCTCTGTGCTGACATCTCAAAGCCTGCTTCAGATTCTGTGTCTCCCTCTCTCTCTGCCCCTTCTCTGCTTGTGCTCTATGTCTCTCTCCCTCTCTCTCAAATATATATATATTTGTTTTAAGTTTAAAAAAAAGAACAAGGTTGACCCTGAAGGATGTAAGCAGTTGGCCATAACTCCCTCCTGGCACCATCTTGGAGAAAAGAAGAGATGGGTAGTGCCTACCAATAGCAGGTCTGACCTGTAGAAGCTAGAGAAGTGACTTTATCTTACTTCCCACCTCCATCACTGCTTTTGATTACTTGCATATACTCATCCTCCAGGGTGGAAAAGGACACCTTGCCCCCTAAATTAACTTGGATTCATAGCTATGTTCTCTTCTCTCTGGTCCCCATTGTCCTCACACTTCTACCCCATTCTCTGTTGGGGCAGAAACTGGTCTGAATCAATAAGTTACACAAAGGTGCCCTCTTCTGAAATGAAGTAGGACCACGAGAGGCCACATCTTCCATTCCACCCTGAACCAGGGAGTTTGTGCAACAGAAAGGCTGTGATATAAAAAATGACATGGCTTCTATGCGTTTCTTTTGTTTTACTAGTAGAAATGTTTGGTGGCATAATAGGAATTAAATCACCTTTTTTTGGGGGGGGGGGGTCAGGACTAATATGCAGAACATGTGTCTTTGAGAGAAAGAATGTCTAGTTCCACTAAGCAACTTTGAATACAACTCAGAGGCCATAAACCCTTTCTGATGTGGGCAGTGTTGGTCTTGGCCTGGTGCGAATTGGGAGGTCAGTTCTTGGAGTTTCCTCTGTGATCTTTGAGTGCATATATATATATAAAAATACCCCTTCCCAGCCAATTAAATACCTTGGGAATGGGCTCAGAGGGGACCACAAGCTTGTGAAAAGGATTGTTATTCCCTAAGCCCTTTAGAGGAAGACAGCAGGAGGAAAAGGTCTCTCCTCTGATCATGACTAATCCACTGCATACAAACAGTATAAAAGATAAAAGCAGTGATTTTCAACAGGTTCCCGTTTTCAAATAAATTTGCCTTTTATCATGAGATCTCGGTTATTGCTGTATGTTGATTTTCAAGCCCTCTGTGTATACATACACATATTCATATGAAAATTTATTTTCCCCCTTTATTTACTATTAAGCCAGAGACTGCTCCAGAGTTGCTGGATGCAAGGGGCTTAGAGCCTAGAAGTCCGGTTAGAAGGAGTGGGGAGTAGGAGATTCACTTTGAAGCTGTGTTTTTATTTAGATCGCCTGTTTATGGGTTGGGGACACCAGATGAGGATTATGAGGCCACTTTATGATAGTGGCATTGATACTATCAGCAAATATTATCCAGGTTTGCTTCTGCATGTATGCATGGCAAAGATTCCCAAAGAACAGGGAAAAAGCCTAGAGTGAACATAATCAGAAAGGCAGACACTGATTCTCACCTTGGGGCTAACATGACAAGTTATGCAGATGAAGTGTAGGTAACTCACTAGGCCCCAAACAGGTATTTGAACTGTACCTTAAATGGGAAGTATCAAGTCGTCTTTTTTTTTTCTTCTAATTTTATTTTATTTTTGAGAGAAAGAGAGAAACTGGGGGAGGAGCAGAGGGAGAGGAATGGGAGAGAGTCTCAAGCAGGAGCCATGCTCAGCATGGAACCTGACTCAGAGCTCTATCCCACGACCTGAGATCATGACCTGAGTGAGCCAAGCCCAAGTCAAGAGTTGGTGCTTAACTGATTGAGCCACCCAGGTGCCCCTCAAGCCATCTTTGAATAAGGAAATTTACATTGACCACTCACTAATTTGCTTTGTCAATAGATTATTGGTGCTTGTTAGAACCTTTCATTTACATAGCACTTGAAACCTTATGAAATGCTGCAGTATCCTGATTTAAGTTATTTCATGGAGAGCTTATCTGATGATTTAAAAATCACAGCTACTGTTTGGTGCATACATTCTGTTATTTCAGAATGCTTGCCATGGGCCCTGGGGGGCACCTTCTGCTCATGTCCTTTTTGTCTACTTGGCCCACACGAAAATTGTGGTCAGAAATGGCCTACACCAATCTCCCATACAAGGCAGGAATCATTTCCACGCATCCTAACCGGGACAAGGCAAAGACCTGTGATTGCGTTCAGAAGTTCTCCTGTTCCTCTAACAGAACACATGCAGTCCAATAGAAATACACTTGTGCCACATATGGAATTTGTAATGTTCTATTAGCCAAATAACAAAAAGTAAAGAGAAATGGTAAAAATTCATCAATTTTATTTAACCCCAAATATCCAAAATATTATCACTTCAAAATGTAACCAATGTAAAGTGATTATGAATGAGCTATCCCAACTAATTGTCTTCCTTGTGTCCCCAGAAAGTACTAGCAATCTACTCTATCTCTTCTCCTTCCTCGGGATAACAGAGCTGCTTCCTGTGTCCCTCAAAAGCGGGCCACACCACTCCACTGGCCCAGTAAAGAGGAGATTTGACAGCTGTGTATCCAGTGGGGCACCAGCCTCTTCCAGCATGACAGGAGGGAGGGGAGTGGGGAATTTAGGAAACCTGGAACTATTTATGTCAGCCATTGTCCCAAGGCGTAGGCAGGTTAGAATTACTGCTTGCTCCGAGAACATGAGTCTAGGACTTCCAAAGGTTGGAAGTGGAACTAGCAAAATGTAAAATGCCCAGCACCCTGTAATGAAGTCAAGCTCAACCCTCAAATATCATTATTATCAACATCAAAATGGCTAACCTTTTGAGTGCTAATTTTTACATACCTAACTTATTATCTTCACAGCAACCTGTAAAATAGATAGTATTATTGTTCCCATTTTACAGATGAGGCAAATACCTTACCCTGGGTCCGACAGCTAGGGAGTGTTGGAACTGGGGTTCACAGCCGGGCAGTTGAAGCACAGAGCCTGTCCTCCTAGCCACAGTACTAGCAGAGAGAAAGTACTCATTTCAGGGGTTGCATATGAGAAGATTCATCCAACTTTTCACAAAAGAATGGTATGGACGTTATAAATATCTGGACCGCTTTGTCTCAATTCCAACTTGTTCACTTTAAAAATAAAAGGCAAAGACCTTTTTCTACATGCCAGATCAAGGAGCTGGGGCCAAGTGTGCGGTTTCTTTTTTCTTCTCCACAGTCCTATGAATTAAAAGGCTGAGACGGAGATTTAAGGAGACTGGCTAATATAAATGTTGGTCTAAATTAAGAAATAATCAGATTACCCCTCACATAAAATCTTCTGTTGGTACACATAAAACATTTCTTACGTGATTAAAAAAAAAAAAAAACAAAACAAACATGGTATTTTCAGGAAATGACATTATTTTGGCTGTCCAATATGAAATCATGCATGGGACCAACAACATATTCCAAACTGTTTATGTACTAAAGGGATAGTGTATAAATTAATGAATTCCTCCTTATGTTGATCAGCTGTTGTCATCATTTCACAGAGATAAATAGAAACTTTCTTCCTGAAATGGAACAGAACACAGAAAATATATCAGACCTCCTCCAATCTTGCCTCAGATAATGTTTGTATTTTAATTTCCAGCCCACATCAAGCCACTCAGTCCCTACATTCCCAATAGCTGTGGATAACTGCTGGTCATTTTAAACTGCTTTCCACTTGCCATTAGAATATATTATTCAGTTCTGAAGTTTCAAAAGTGAACCGTTGGCTCATTCTAAAATAATGTCTTCATCTTTTAGAAATTCTTTAGGGCTATAATTTCTAGGCAGTCTGATTAGTGGAAATATGGTCTTCAAAATACAGAGCAAACTCAAGTAAACAGTACTGGAGTTTTCTGTTCATTCCTGGAACTCTTTATGTAAAATGTAACATGAATGGGGGTTGTAAAACATATGAAATTTGTCAATTACGTATGTGCAAAATATCACAATGCTAGTAAGGATGAAAGAATCTCAGAACTCTTCATGCATAACCACAATGAATTTGTTTGGTAATATTTTAAGTTCTATCCATGAACAGCTGGAAATCCCTTTATCATTTATGCATCACCAACGATGTGTTTGGGGATTAGTGAAATCATTTTAAGACATGTGACCTTTTAAGAGAATGTTCCTTTAGGGGTGTCTGGGTGGCTCAGTTGGTGAAGCATCCGACTTCGGCTCAGGTCATGATCTCACGGTTTGTGAGTTTGAGCCCCGCATCCGGCTCTGTGCTGACAGCTCAGAGCCTGGAGCCTGCTTCGGATTCTGTCTCTCCCTCTCTCTTGGCCCCTACCCTGCTCACATTCTGTCTCTCTCTTTCTCTCTCTCTCAAAAATAATAAACATTTAAAAAATTATTTTAAAAGAGAATGTTCCTCTAAAGTAATGTTTTTTGACACCTCTTCCTTCACCATTATAAAATGGTGGTTGTGAATAAAGACACAATTGCACTGAATTTTTAAAATTTAGACAGCAAGAGCCATAGTTCTTCTCCCAAAAGAAAAGCTGCACATTATGTCTACACCCTTTAAGTTAGTCATCACTGCTCTTTCAGATAATTGAGGCCAGGCCCTCACTTTATAGAAAAACAGCTTTAGGGATGGTGTATTTCTTTTTTGGCATGTCAAGAGTCCATCACAGTATTAAGTAAAAAAAAAAAAAAAAAAAAAAAAAAGAATGGAATGGCATAGCATAGAATAGAATAGAAATGGTGAGGGACTCATCTCCCCACAGTGTTCAGGAGGACAGCAAGTCTCTTTCCACCAAGGCTTAAGACCCAGTTAATCTGCAACTTGGTCGGCTCGGTTTCCGTGGCTTCTCCTGTCCTCTATTTTGTGGTTTCTGACCACCATTCCCCTCCCTTATCTTGAGCTCACATCCACTTTGCCTCAGTTTATATGGCCAAGATACACCAAGCTTCATTTTTCTCAGAATAATCTGCTGCCTAAAATTGCCCCCTCTAACGGAACACTAGGCTTAAGTCTTCTGCAGTTAGGACATATGGGTGATGGGAAGGGCCGGGGATAGGGAAAGTGCATGCGGGGAGGGCCAGAACTTCCCCTAGACCAGGGTTCTTCTTGCACAACACGGGCAGCACATGGATCACTTTCAAATCATTTGCAAAATCTTGTGTTTATAGGAGTTCGGGGTAGATGTTCCACAGTGTCTGTCCTTTTCTCGAAGAGTTAAGGGCCAGCACCCTGGGATGTGCAGGCCCAGAGCTCCAAACTTTAGCATGAACTCTCTTTTGGGTCCAGTCCCGGGATTACCTGAAGCACAAGGCAGGGAACACTCTTTAGTACTGGAGCCATATCCCTGCCCCAGTCTTCCTAGGGAAATAGGCTCCTGTCCCCTCTACCACAAAGCACCTATGGTTTGGGGGAAGGGATTTCTTTAAAACATCATATGCCTGGAAAATAACGTCCCCCCAAAAATTCTGTGTTTAAAAAAAGTTTTTGGAAGTATAGTGGACACCAAAAGTTTTTTAAAGAATGGATTATACAAAACCATAGGCAGGATACCCTAATGTCTTTCACAAGGCAGGTAAACTTAGGACAGTCTCTGCCTGCAGTTTAACAGTAAAAAGTATGAAGGGGGGAAAAAAAAGCCCCAAAGAAAGACAAGTAGCTACTTAGCTATAGCTGTGGTTTTTAACTATATAGACAGGAGCAGCGATACCCACAAACCTTTGTAACACTTTTGCAAACAAGCCTCTTACAAACCCGTAACCGGTTAGCTGTGAACTTCACGTGAGCCTTTGTATCACAGGCTGTTTACGGAGAAGGTGGCAGACTGTGTAGTGGCTAAAAGGAGGGTTTTGGTCCCACTGCTTGAGTGTGGCTCCTCCATGATTTCCCTACTTCCCTGGAGGGTGCCTTGGGGCATGGTAACTAATCTACTAGGCCTTGATTTCCTCCTCACTAAAACAGGAATAATAATATTTTGCAAGTTTGTGTAAGGATTAAACAGAATGAGACTTACAAATTGCTTAGCCCCATGCCTGGCACACATAAGTCTTCAGTAAATATTAACTGCTATCCACATAGGGTTCAATTTCCAAAGGAAAATCAGATTGTATAGTAATGATCACAAACTGAATTCTGGAAGCTAACGTCATTTGTTTGACTGATGGGTCTTTTGTTGTTAAGTGTGATAAATGAATAATTTTCAGCTGTTTCAGGGGTTGGGTAAAGGTTCTAAAACAGTGGTTCCCAGCCTTGGTTGCATGTTAGAATCATCCGGGGTTGGGGGGGGCGGTTAAAAAACCTGAGGGATACCCATGTTACAGCCCAGATTAATTAAATCAGAGTCTCTGGGGGTGGGAGCAAGCCATCAGAGTAGTCTTAACACAGTCCTCAGGTGATTTCAGTGAACAACCAAATAAAGTTCGCATTTGCCCCCAAATTCTGAAACCACGATGGAGTTGCATTAACAGTAGAAAAGTAGCCCAGAATCACAGTACCCAGTCAGAGCCAAGAGGAAACTTTCCATGAGAGGCTGAAAGTGTTCTAAAGAAGATAAATCTAGGGGCACCTGGGTGGCTCAGTCGGTTAAGCGTCCGACTTCGGCTCAGGTCATGATCTAGTGGTCCGTGGGTTCGAGCCCCGCGTCGGGCTCTGTGCTGACAGCTCAGAGCCTGGAGCCTGTTTCAGATTCTGTGTCTCCCTCTTTCTCTGACCCTCCCCTGTTCATGCTCTCTCTCTGTCTCAAAAATAAATAAATGTTAAAAAAAAAAAAGGTAAATCTAAAGAACACTAATTTTGATCCATACCACCTTGTAAGTACCAAATCAAACTCTATATTCTTAGCAAAGCCCTGTAGAGAGAGCCTCTATCCTAAGGAATCAAAACTCAACTTGACTCGTTTAGATTGTTCATAGCAAATTTGTTAGTCAGGTGTGCAAAAACACGTATAAATTCTATCAGCCTTGGAAGCTGATTTCAGAGTAGCACTGAAACGTTATTAATTGATATATCCAATGTGTCAGCCTTTCATTAAAATCTAGGATCGGCTGGAGGGAGAAGGAAATGTGGAGTTATTGTTTAACGGGTACAGGGTTTCAGTTTGGGGTGATGAAGAAAAGGTTCTGGAGATGGATGGTGGCGATGGTTGCTATTCTGTGTTCTTTTACGTGATGGCCAGTCCGGTGCAGCCACAAGAGGAGCACCGGAAAGGCTCAGGAAAATAAGTTGTATCATACAGCAAACACTGCACAACACCAGAGCCGCAAGGAAGGTACTAGAGTAGATCGGGAGGCAGAAGGAGCAGGAGCCGAGGACAGCCTGGGCCTCTCCAGAGGAATATTGCCCCTGGGATACAGGACCACGTGGAGGGGCTCAGGCTTGGTTACTTTGCATATCAAAGGACAGCTCCTGGGTGAGCCATGGGCTGTCTCTGAAGAATGGCTAGCCCTGGGGCACCTGGGTGGCTTAGTCAGTTAAGGGTCCAACTCTGGATTTCAGCTCAAGTCCTGATTTCATAGTTAGTGAGATCGAGCCCTGCATCACTCTGTGCTGACAGTGTGGAGCCTGCTTGGGATTCTCTCTCTCCCTCTCCCTCTCCCCCTCCCCCACTTCCTCCCTCCCTCCCTCCCTCCCTCCCTCTGTCCCTGTCTCTCTCTCTCTCTCTTTTTCCCAAAATACATAAACATTAAAAAAAAAAAAAAAAAAAGAATGGCTAGCCCTGGGGAGAGGCAATCTCTTCCCAACCAGAAAGGTTTTAAAATGTCAAAACATCTTGATATACAGAAAATAAAAAAACATAAACAACATAGTTGCACAACAATATAAATGTACTTAATGCCACTGATTTTACACTTGAACATGGTTAAAATGGTAGATTTTTATGCTATGTATATTTTACAATTAAAGACAAACCTAGGATCCACAACATCAAAAATGGTGAGCTCTGGGCAAGAGACGAGGACCATGGGGGTGGGGGGTTGGGGGTGGGGGAAGGAAATGGTGAGGTAAAAAAAGATAAAACTTATATCATGAACTTCAGGATCCCTAAAGTATGTCACTTTTCCCAGTGTAAAAGAAGAAATTATCTCCTCCAAAATCTTGGTCACCTCATGAAATACAAATTTTAGCATTTCTAAAAATTGCCCAGTATGATGGATGAAAGGGAAAGGAAACAAATAGTACAGAATTGCTTCATTCTCTAAAACCATTTTTCACTTCTCATTGCTCTCTATTGCTCTCTAATGAGATCAGGAACTATGATACAGGTCATTCCCCACTGAAAACCTGACTCATCTTCATGTGTGGCACTAGAGTGCTGAGCCCTGTCTACACTGCCCGCTATGGCTAGCCAGTTCAGGGTCATCGTATGCTTTGGCCAAACTAGATCATAAGTTCAGCTATATAATTTTTCTATGACAGAATGTCAGTTGTATGTGTGTGTGTTAACTAATATATTTTAATCTACTAGACTTTTGTACACCATTATCTTGAAATTCTAATCTTCAAAATTGCTCCTTGGATATACCATATAAGTACTGTTTATTTCTCATCCAAAATAGTTTGGCTGACAAGAAAAGTATTGCTCTGTTGCATATTCCCACCTAACTTTCTTTTTCTCTGTATAATCAGGGAAATCCACCATCAATTCTTCTTTTTCCTTGCTCATCTGCCAAGTCTTTCCTCCATTCCCTATTCCAAGATTCTCTGTCATAAACACCTCTGGCTGCCAAACCTTCCTGCTCTTGTCCTAACATAAGCAACCCAAAGATGACTACTCTTCTCCATCCCTGCAATTTGCTTTGTATATCCAATTGCCAGATGCCTGCAGAGTAAGTACCAGGAGGAAAGGAAAAAAAACATTCCTTTTTCTGGCAAAGGAGCCTGGAGGAAAGAAGTCGCAGCTCTCTAACTCACAGGCTCCCCCTGGTAAGAAAGTCCCTATAGCATTATAAAGAACTGGTTTTAAAGTCGGGTGTGATTTCCCTTTGTTTTCCTCTTTTCAGTAAGCCATGTGGGAGTGTTTGATCTTCATGGAGCATGTACTGTTCCATTCCTTTGAATCTGACCAGAACTTGCATTGATCCCCAAATATGTGAGGAATCAGATGGGAATTGGTATACCAGTTTGAAAACATTGGTCAATGGGCCAGCCAATGTGTCAGCTTTCCAGTATTTAGGAGGTTGTTCTAAGGGCATTTGTTCTAAGATAGGCTATAGCCATGAATGTAGCACATGGCTGAGCACTCTACTCGCTGTCAAGGAAGTTGGAATGTTTGTCCCAACTCTACCAACTAACCAGCCCTTGGGGACTTGGGAAAGTCACCTGACTTCTCTGCACTTTGGTGTCCTCACTGAAGGAGATAATGACAACTAACATTGTGGGGTACTTACTGGGTGAGCACTGTTTTACATAGCTTACACATATTACTTCCGGTCATCCTCCCAAAAAACCCAAGAGGTAGGTACTGTTTTCATTATCACGCATTTTACAGATGTAAAAACTGAGGCACAAAGATATGTTTTCTTACCAACGGTCCCAAAGCTATCTATGGACCCAGGATTCAAGGCCAGGCAGTCCCATGTCCAGAACCCATGCTCTGGGTGACTTCTCTCCCTGAATTGTGATAATTAAGTCAGATTAAGTGTTTGGATATAAATGTAACATATTGTTACTAACTTTCCTGAAGTTCACATCCTCATCTGTCAGAAAGAGACAATGCTTACATTTCAGAGTTTTTTGTCAAGAATAAACATGGAAGAATGAGATTCTGCTACCTATCTTTTACCACTACTGGCACACACACACACACACACACACACACACACACACACACACATTCTTAAATCTTAAGAAATTGCACGTCGTCTAATCCCATCCACTGCTAAAACATAAAACTAATATAATTTTTCCTTTTTGCTTCTTACAGATTTTTGCATACATGAATGAAACCTCTTCCCGAAAAGAAAAGTGGGACCTCCAAGCTCTTAGATTTTTATCCATCAATTCAATAATTGACCCTTGGGTCTTTGCCATCCTTCGGCCTCCTGTTCTGAGACTAATGCGTTCAGTCCTGTGTTGTCGGGTTTCATTAAGAACACAAGATGCAGCACAGACTTCCTGTTCTATACAGTCAAATGCCAGTAAATAGATTGACCTTTGTGGACAGTAGTTAAGAAGTGCTTAGTTAGCCAGCATCTGGAAGATCATTTTGAAATGGCTCCTTGGAGAAATGAAAAAAGTTAGTTTATAAACAAAGTGAAGCTACCCTAATAAAACAGAGTAAACAAACGTTTCAGCAGCAGTTTGTGCTACAGAGGTGCTGACAAGGCACTTCACAGAAGGTGTCAGGAGAATACATAAAAGCTGCCCTCGATGAGCATGTTACATGGCCTTTGAGAAAAAACCCAACTGCATTTAGGATCCGGTTGCCTTTTGATTTAAGCTTTCCTGTTGAATGAGAGCATATGTGGTTTTGTAATTTGTTTAAAACCCTAAGTAGTTACTGTGTGTTCGATTTCAATCATCTATGCTACTGCCGCTGTAAACACACGGTGCACAGTCAGGCCAGAGAAAACTTCACATGTATTCTCTACGAAGTCCATACGAGGAAGCAACCACGCCTGGTGTCTTGTGATTGCTTAAGAAACCCTTTGTTTGGCCAGTGAATTTGGAAATCACAGGCACTTTGTAGTGTCGTATTTGTGCACGTGGGAGGACTCCCTCGTCACTACAGTATTATGCGTGGAAGAGTAAGTAAGCTCAGCTGGTTAACGTCACCTTCTCACTACTCCTCCGGAAGCTGGGTGTCAAAGTATCGGGTTATTTATTTTATAATGTCCGTTGTGCCGACAGTAATGAAGAACACTTTCGGAATTTTCCTCTCAACAAGAAATAATAGGCTATTGAGAGAGTTAATTCTGATTAATATTCTTCATTCTATTTCCAGGGAGAGGCTATGGGGCTATGTCTGCAACCAAGTATTAGAATTAAGAATGGAAAAATCTGATCAATTCTCAGTAAACCCTGAAACTCTTCTAAGGCTCATGCTGAGGCTGTGACTAACATCTACTTTATAAGGTGACTGTTGTAGCAAAACTCATGCATCTAAGTTTTTATCCAGGAAACATGGTTTGACTCATACTATATAGGAAATAATGCAACAGTGAGTCATATCTTAATATGTTTCTAAATCTAAATGTTTGCCATGGTATAAAAATATACCGGCATTAAAATATTTCAGCAAATTTGCACTGCTTAATCATCTTAGTTCCTGCATAAACTCATCTGAAATGTCACAAAAATAAACTATGAAACAAAAATTTAGAAATGGAAGAGTGTTGAGTTCCCCCAAATAACAGTTTATAGAGTAGATATATTTTTTAGTGAGATAAAAGTGGAAAAATTATATTTATTTTGGCAAGTTTTTAGAAGTATGGTTTCATTGTAATTTAAATGTTAAAATAGTCAGTATAGTACTTGGTATTCGAGTCTTTTTTTTCCTTACAGCATGATCTTCAGAATAGTAGAAACACCTTATTTATTTATTTATTTTGCAGTGTGTTATTACAGGATAGCTATTATAAAAAACCAAAAAGGGGATGTCAGTTTTTTCCAAGGTCTCGTTGAGTTGCTTACGCAAAACCATTTCCTATAAGTAGTTATCAAACTAGGTGATCACTTAAAGTGATTCCAAACCAATCTAGCATCAGTATATTTTGACACAATCTATGTAAAATCAGCTCTTATTTTTAAAAGAATAAATAAATGGTTTGCTTTCATACTGATTTAAACAAACCAGGCAAAATTTAACTTAACTGAAATCTGGACATGTAAATAAATCTTCCCTGCAAACAAGTATTCTGCAGTTAAGAAATTGGTCTAAACAGGACTAATAATTATACTCATGGGTAATTCCTAAACATAAAATTCTAACGTTACTTTGAATATGAAAGATTGATTTATAAGATGACTATTTTTTCCTCCAAATGAAACCAAATGAAAATGTTAACTACAGTCCTTCTCTTCACCTCACCATCACCCCAAAATTATGAAATAATGCCTGAGAACCTTAAAAAACAAACAAACAAAAAGCAAGAAAAGGCATAGTTGGACATAGTATCTCTAGTGGGAACAAAATGATTTACTCTGGAGTCCCAATATATAAAAGTTTAAGCCATTTATTTAAGAACTGGTAGATTTCTAGAGCTTTGTTTCCTGATGTACTCCTGTTCCTTGTACTGTATTAAATGGCTGAGTCGTGTTGTTCTGTTTGCACATACACAGAAGGAATTAAATGTAAAAATCCTGTGTAATAGACAATCACCTATTATTAATGGCAATTTAAAGGTAACAGAAAAAATTAGACGGGTAAATATTTCCTTTCTAAAAATCCCATCACATCAGACATATCTGTTCACGTTTACTGACTCATTTTCAACTTAAATGAAAAACACGGAGCTTAGCCTCGTATGTCAGAGAATTGAATTGTGATAAAAGAAGATGTAGGTTTTATTTGTTGTCCCCGACAGTCATTGGGATGAAAAGGGAAAAACTATGGCGGATTTTCACTTCAGAATCCCAGCTCTGACGTTAGGCGTCCAGAATTGGATGGGCCAGAGTAGTCTGCTCTGAGCCAAATTGTTCCCAGTTCCCTGTGGCCTCAGGTCATGTTTCCCAAGAGGGAACTGGAAAATTCTGGTACTAACTTACGGCCTTGAACATCCAAAGATCTGATAGAAGATACAGAAAGCCTCCAAAAGACCTGAATCTCAAAGTGGTTTGGACCCATGACAACGTAGAACCAGAACAAAGCTCTAGAAACCGCGCCAACCCAAAACCACCATGCTGGCAGAGGCTGTAAGCCCTGAGCGGCAAGCAGGGAAAATCCGATCTGTATCACTGCAGTCTCAGTGTAATTCACTTACATTCTTGGCACCCCTGTCTGCTCATGTCGGTGCGCTTTGAAAGGGTTGTCCTAATGTTCGTGTAATGTCAGCTCTGATTTGGATCAAGAAAAAACCCAATATATTCAGGGGTAAACTTTGGTGTCATTGAAACGCAGGGGAAAACAATGAGCTTGCACTTATGTAAAGATTTATTTCGTTTAGCCAAATCTCATGGTTTTCTGAATTTAGGAAGAGCCCCCGCTTGAGCCATTTACAGATGGAGATGCAGTCTTCTCTGCAAATGAGAAGTTTGTATGTGTGGACATACAGTGCCTATGCATGCAGGTGGTATTACAACTTAAATATTGATGACTATCTTCTGCCTCATCAAACACTTAACTTCATTGGATTTCCTCTCTGAGTACACGTTTATAAATACCTCCAATCACCTAACAGCATTATAATTGATTTTTTAATTTACAAAGCATTGTGATCAACTTAAGTACACACTGTGGAAATAAATGTTATTCTGGCAGCTCACTAAAGTTATAGTCTATACAGGGGACCAAAGTCATGTATTGGGCATTAATTTTCTATTTCAGAAAGTTACTCTTTTTTTGGTGTTTTGTTGGTATCTTTCACAATTCCTTTCATTGTTAAGTACATTTTCTTGAATTACATTTTGTATTCCCTCTAAAATGAATGTACTATTAAAGTTCAGTTGGGGTGGTTTAATTCTGTGATCCAGGTGTTTCATTTTTTAAGAATCTGCCAAGAGTCAAATCAGTGAAGTTTCCAGTAAAAAGAGATGGCGTACTCCAAAGGGTCACTGAGGACTGTTGAATGAAAGGCATGTTTACAGAGGGAATCGACAAGGGTTGGTGGACGTGCCTTACACACTCTTCCACCCCTAGGCCTGAAGGGACAAGGGAGAAGCAGCCACTGGAGGCGAACTATGAGAGATGTCACCCACCTGGAGCTGTAGCCCTAAGTAGGGAAGCATAGCTGTTGGCAAATCGCAGGGAGGGAACAAAGGGACTCCCTTCCTGGAGACTTCTCCTCCTACTCTCTACTCTTCTGCTGGTTTGTCCCATTGCCCAAACCCAGCTGTAATCCACAGAGTCAGGGGAGCCTGGGTAAAGCAGTCCCTGAAGGCCATACTACGGGAGAGAGCAGATTTAGAAGAGCAAGTGGAGACCATCCTGCATAACTAAATTAAAAATATGTTCTCTCTCTCTCTTTTTTTTTTCATTACACCAACACAAGAATTGAAAGCACAAAGTGAGCAGCCCCTCTTCCTGCTCTTCTACTCCAAGTATCCTCTCGCAAGCTTGGGGAATAGGAATCAGCCCTGTCTGTATGAAAGGGGGAAATAGATCCCTTCATCAAAATATTGGTCTCAAGCCCTGTTCTCCTGTGGCTCGGCATCGGCATTTATCTAACTTTGGAGTCATGTGATTTTATATAATTGGAGAAAGAGAGGGGGGGATCAGACCAAAGGGTGTTTGCACAGCAGTGTAGCATAATAGCTATGCCTAGGCACAGCAAAGACAGAACCACGTATGCTGGTCTAGAAACGAACTGGAGCCCCATTTTTAAGAAGGACCACTAGAGTGAGAAACCTCTAGAAAAAGCTTAACTTAAGAGTACAGGGCAGGCCATATCCCCAAATTTAAGATAGCAGGGATGAGTCTACACGGCTATGGTAAAGAAAGAGTATATGTAGCAATTCAGCAATTCTGCATAGTTTTAAATCCTGACAAATGTACAAGGAAAAAGCACATTTTAAGAAAATGGAAAAAGATCAAAGTTTGACTCCCAAGCCATCTGTCAATGTTGCCCTTTCTGCTACCTCGGGACTTGTCTTTACTCACCTCCTTTCATTCCCTTCCAGAGCACCCTTCTAGCACAGATTATCCCCTCTCTCCCCTCTACCACCAGGTCCCATGCTATCTTTGATGCACACACTCAACCTTTCTGTCAGCAAACTCTGCATTTCCTCAGAGTTATTAAAGATTTGTCAGACTGCTGAGGCTTTTTCAGACAAATTATTTAAGCTCTCTGACTCTTAGTTTCCTCATGTATAACACAAGGATAATAAAATTATCCACCTCTTCAATTATTTTGAGGCTCCACTGAGTACGTACACGCAGGACATTCAGCACAGTGCCTGGACATGGTCAGTGTGAATGAGGTTAGGGATTAATATGATCTTAGAAGCCCAGTTCAGTGGGTCACTGAACCTCTGACCTCTTTGCACACAGCTGACTCAGAGTGCTTATTCCTGGTGGGGGTCATGGTGCTAGGGGGTTATGGTGTCTATTTGTTAACTCTGGGTAACTGTCAAGAATAATGATGATAATAAGCCTGTCGGACAAGTTTGTATTTCAGACAATGCAGTGAAGATTGGCACACACAGGACAGGGTAGAAGAATGCATAAGCATAAAAGAGAGGAGACCAAGAGCCACAGAAGGACAATAGGACACCTAACATGGCCCCTTTCCCCTCAACAGAGCCACGTAGGGGAGCCAGAGGAGACGATATTCCAAATGTTATTTGAACGGCATATGTTGTGTGTTGGGAAAGACACTCTGTCGCCAAGCTGAAACTGAGCAGGTTTCCTTCACACAGCATCTTGTCCAGATCCCCAGAATAAGTCCAACCCGTGTGCCACAGATGACCTTCCGTATTCCTGAACACAGCACCCAAGGCTTCTCCAGGCAAGTATTTCCGATTATTTAACCATCCCTTATGTGACACCTCACCATTTTGGCACCTCCTCCAGCTCGTATCCAAGTTATCAGTGTCCACCTTAATATGTTGTGCCACAGCCAAACACAGATATGTAATTCTAAACCAGTTTTATCAGTACTGGGTGCTGGTATGTCACTTGCCGGCTTGGCATGGTCACCTAAGTGTTACCAGCTTTATTCACAAAGAGGTCATAACCTAGTTAGGAACCTTCAACAAATGAGAGCAGCACAGTCTTCCACTTTACAGACAGGAAAACTGAGTACAGGGGTGAAGGGAGTTGCTTCCTAAGGACATCCTCACAAGAGCCCCCTTATGATTGTCATGCTGATGGTGCCACTTGAGATCACAGTCATTCGCCTATAAATTCTCGGATGGGTTCTGTAAACTAGCGATAGCGAGCTCTGAACTTATCAGCTGAACCTTGTCTTTTGTGTTAAGAACTCGCCCTTGAGATGATGTGGAATTAGATGCCAGTGCTGGGGCCCAGAGGATAATTTTTTTTCCCTTGAGAATGGAATTCACTACTTCTAGTCATCAAATGATATTTTCACTAGAATCAGCTGGCCAGTACTCATCTCAGTCCTAAGAGTAGACATGATATGTCATAAATTACACCTTTAAAAATTCAACAGCTGCACAATAATGCCTTTGAAGACACAGTTGAGACTATCTTTCAGCTTAACATATCCGCATCACGAAGAGCTGGAGGAATGAGCCAAAAAGCCCTGGGCTTTCGAGAATTCAATGTTCACTTTTTATTTTCATGTTTTAAAAAATACATGACCTCATGTTACTTGTAAAATCAAAGACACAATAACCAAAACACAGTGGGCTGCACCCTGTGGTGTACTACTCTTTGACCCGTAAAAATAAATCTTTCTGGGGTGAGTCGGCATTCCAATAAGAGAGGAGCAAGCTTAACTCTGAACTAGAGATCTTAATTCTCCGTACTACCTATTACGGTGACCGGGGAGTCAGATGCCCACCTCTCAGAGGAGACACTAGTTCAGATGTTCACATCTGTCTGTGAAATGCCAGTTGGGAAGGTGGGCAGTCAGGGTCTGTCCTCCCTCTACACATTTCCTCTGTGTTCCCAATGAAGTGGTCCCATGAACCACCTGGTGGCCAAGAAATACTAAGTGAGGAAACACAATTATCCTGTATTATCAGTATTAATAGCTTTTTTAAATGCCTTGCCTTTATCTGCTTGACCATGTGAAAATGCTACTATTTGGAATCCTCTGTAATAGGAATTTGGGATTGGGAGACAAATGACATGAAAAAAATGTCACTTAAGTGAAGGGTTAAGTCAGAGTGGTAAAGGTACGAGTGGAATGCAGTGGACATGGTGTGTCCCCATTCCCCCATCCCCCCTCTCCCACCTCTCTCCCCATCTCTGGCCATCTGGCCCAGTGTGCTAAGCCTGGTGCACTCCAGCAAGCTCCCCTCTCAGGTCACTACCCTGGGTGCTGTCCCTACTTGGGATAAATGCCCTTCTCCCAGAGAGCCATGGCTCACTTCTTCACTTCCTCCTCTTCAAAATTTTACTCTAGTGACAGCTTCTCGTGAGGCCTTGACTGACTACCCTTCCTAAAATTGCACCCCCCTCTCACCTCCTCATTCCCTTTATCGTGTTCTGTCATTTTCTAGCATGAATGACCTTAAACATACCTCAAGGTGGACATATTTATAACATTCATGGTCTGTCCCCTTGCACTAGATTGTGAGTTCCAGGAGGGAGAGATTGTTGTGTCTTCTGGTGTCCAGTGTTACAGTTTCTTACAGTGCATTCAGAGGGACAAACCCACGTGGGTTATCAGATCCCAAGGGGTAAGAAGAGGCTATCCACACAGGAGGTGAACTGGTGTAGGGACTCAGAACCTGAGCGGGAGGGAAGGGCATCTCTGTAAGGGGACAGCCTAGCAACAGAGTTTAGGAGCCCGAGCAGGATGAGAAGAACACATACTTGTGGGGGCCACCTGGCATGTGCTGTCAGAGCTCAAGTAGAATGAGGGGTGGAGCTCAGACTGGGGAATGTTGAGCAAAAAGAAGGAGATGTGGGGAAGAGGGTTATGGGGAGGATGGGAGATCGGTCACAAATGGACTTACCAACCAGCAAATATATTGAGGATAATGGAAACCAGGCTTGTCACTGTTAAAAAAAAAAAAAAGAAAAGAAAAAAGAAACATAAAAAGAGAGAAAAGTAGAATGAGTGCTATAGTATGGGATTGGAATTGGGGGGGTACTGGTATTAATTCATATTTTTTCAGTATATACAGATAAATATGGAAATAAATACGTGTGTGTATGTGTGTGTGGGTGGGTGTGGGTGTGGGTATGGGTGTGGGTGCGTGTGTTCTAGTGTTGTTCACTAGTGTTGCCAGGGGCAGAGAAAATGTAAGACAAACCAGGAACATCTTGTGCATGAAAATAAGTTCCTAAGGAAAGAGGGAGCCGTAAACAGGATATTTATGAGGGGTTCCGGAAGATGGCGGCGTAGGAGGACGCGGGGCTCACAGCGCGTCATGCCGATCACTTAGATTCCACCTACACCTGCCTAAAGAACCCAGAAAACCGCCAGAGGATTAGCAGAAGGGAGTCTCCGGAGTCAAGCGCAGACTAGAGGCCCACGGAAGAGGGTAGGAAGGGCGGCGAGGCGGTGCGCGCTCCATGGACTGGCGGGAGGGAGCCGGGGCGGAGGGGCGGCTCGCCGGCCAAGCAGAGCCCCCGAGTCTGGCTGGCAAAAGCGGAGGGAGGGGCCGGACGGACTGTGTTCCGACAGCAAGCGCGACTTAGCGTCTGGGAGGTCATAAGTTAACAGCTCTGCTCGGAAAGCGGGAAGGCTGGAGGACAAAGGGAGGGAGAGCTGCTGAGCCCCCGGACGGCAGAGCTCAGCTTGGCGGGGAACAAAGGCGCCAGCGCCATCTCCCCCGCCCATCCCCCAGCCAAAATCCCAAAGGGAACCAGTTCCTGCCAGAGAACTTGCTCGCTCCGCGCAAACACCCAACTCTGTGCTTCTGCGGAGCCAAACCTCCGGCAGCGGATCTGACTCCCTCCCGCTGCCACAGGGCTCCTCCTGAAGTGGATCACCTAAGGAGAAGCGAGCTAAGCCTGCCCCTCCAGCCCCCGTGCACCTTGCCTATCCACCCCAGCTAATACGCCAGATCCCCAGCAACACAAGCCTGGCAGTGTGCAAGTAGCCCAGACGGGACACGCCACCCCACAGTGAATCCCGCCCCTAGGAGAGGGGAAGAGAAGGCACACACCAGTCTGACTGTGGCCCCAGCAGTGGGCTGGGGGCAGACATCGGGTCGGACTGCGGCCCCGCCCACTAACTCCAGTTATACACCACAGCACAGGGGAAGTGCACTGCAGGTCCTCACCACGCCAGGGACTCTCCAAAATGACCAAACGGAAGAATTCCCCTCAGAAGAATCTCCAGGAAATAACAACAGCTAATGAACTGATCAAAAAGGATTTAAATAATATAACAGAAAGTGAATTTAGAATAATAGTCATAAAATTAATCGCTGGGCTTGAAAACAGTATACAGGACAGCAGAGAATCTCTTGCCACAAAGATCGAGGGACTAAGGAACAGTCACGAGGAGTTGAAAAACGCTTTAAACGAATTGCAAAACAAAATGGAATCCACGATGGCTCGGCTTGAAGAGGCAGAGGAGAGAATAGGTGAACTAGAAGATAAAGTTATGGAGAAAGAGGAAGCTGAAAGAAAGAGAGATAAAAAAATCCAGGAGTATGAGGGGAAAATTAGAGAACTAAGTGATACACTAAAAAAAAATAATATACACATAATTGGTATCCCAGAGGAGGAAGAGAGAGGGAAGGGTGCTGAAGGGGTACTTGAACAAATTATAGCTGAGAACTTCCCTGAACTGGGGAAGGGAAAAGGCATTGAAATCCAAGAGGCACAGAGAACTCCCTTCAGACGTAACTTGAATCGATCTTCTGCACGACATATCATAGTGAAACTGGCAAAATACGAGGATAAAGAGAAAATTCTGAAAGCAGCAAGGGATAAACGTGCCCTCACATATAAAGGGAGACCTATAAGACTCGTGACTGATCTCTCCTTTGAAACTTGGCAGGCCAGAAAGGCTTGGCACGATATCTACAGTGTGCTAAACAGAAAAAATATGCAGCCGAGAATCCTTTATCCAGCAAGTCTGTCATTTAGAATAGAAGGAGAGATAAAGGTCTTCCCAAACAAACAAAAACTGAAGGAATTTGTCACCACGAAACCAGCCCTACAAGAGATCCTAAGGGGGATCCTGTGAGACAAAGTACCAGAGACATCACTACAAGCATAAAACATACAGACATCACAATGACTCTAAACCCATATCTTTCTATAATAACACTGAATGTAAATGGATTAAATGCGCCAACCAAAAGACATAGGGTATCAGAATGGATAAAAAAACAAGACCCATCTATTTGCTGTCTACAAGAGACTCATTTTAGATCTGAGGACACCTTTAGATTGAGAGTGAGGGGATGGAGAACTATTTATCATGCTCCTGGAAGCCAAAAGAAAGCTGGAGTAGCCATACTTATATCAGACAAACTAGACTTTAAATTAAAGGCTGTAACAAGAGATGAAGAAGGGCATTATATAATAATCACAGGGTCTATCCACCAGGAAGAGCTAACTATTATAAATGTCTATGCGCCAAATACCCGAGCCCCCAGATATATAAAACAATTACTCATAAACATAAGCAACCTTATTGATAAGAATGTGGTCATTGCAGGGGACTTTAACACCCCACTTACAGAAATGGATAGATCATCTAGACACACGGTCAATAAAGAAACAAGGGCCCTGAATGATACATTGGATCAGATGGACTTGACAGATATATTTAGAACTCTGCATCCCAAAGCAACAGAATATACTTTCTTCTCGAGTGCACATGGAACATTCTCCAAGATAGATCATATACTGGGTCACAAAACAGCCCTTCATAAGTTTACAAGAATTGAAATTATACCATGCATACTTTCAGACCACAATGCTATGAAGCTTGAAATCAACCACAGGAAAAAGTCTGGAAAACCTCCAAAAGCATGGAGGTTAAAGAACACCCTACTAACGAATGAGTGGGTCAACCAGGCAATTAGAGAAGAAATTAAAACATATATGGAAACAAACGAAAATGAAAATACAACAATCCAAACGCTTTGGGATGCAGCGAAGGCAGTCCTGAGAGGAAAATACATTGCAATCCAGGCCTATCTCAAGAAACAAGAAAAATCCCAAATACAAAATCTAACAGCACACCTAAAGGAAATAGAAGCAGAACAGCAAAGGCAGCCTAAACCCAGCAGAAGAAGAGAAATAATAAAGATCAGAGCAGAAATAAACAATATAGAATCTAAAAAAACTGTAGAGCAGATCAACGAAACCAAGAGTTGGTTTTTTGAAAAAATAAACAAAATTGACAAACCTCTAGCCAGGCTTCTCAAAAAGAAAAGGGAGATGACCCAAATAGATAAAATCATGAATGAAAATGGAATGATTACAACCAATCCCTCAGAGATACAAACAATTATCAGGGAATACTATGAAAAATTATATGCCAGCAAATTGGACAACCTGGAAGAAATGGACAAATTTCTAAACACCCACACTCTTCCAAAACTCAATCAGGAGGAAATAGAAAGCTTGAACAGACCCATAACCAGCGAAGAAATTGAATCGGTTATCAAAAATCTCCCAACAAATAAGAGTCCAGGACCAGATGGCTTCCCAGGGGTGTTCTACCAGACGTTTAAAGCAGAGATAATACCTATCCTTCTCAAGCTATTCCAAGAAATAGAAAGGGAAGGAAAACTTCCAGACTCATTCTATGAAGCCAGTATTACTTTTTAATTCCTAAACCAGACAGAGACCCAGTAAAAAAAGAGAACTACAGGCCAATATCCCTGATGAATATGGATGCAAAAATTCTTAATAAGATACTAGCAAATCGAATTCAACAGCATATAAAAAGAATTATTCACCATGATCAAGTGGGATTCATTCCTGGGATGCAGGGCTGGTTCAACATTCGCAAATCGATCAACGTGATACATCACATTAACAAAAAAAAAGAGAAGAACCATATGATCCTGTCAATCGATGCAGAAAAGGCCTTTGACAAAATCCAGCACCCTTTCTTAATAAAAACCCTTGAGAAAGTCGGGATAGAAGGAACATACTTAAAGATCATAAAGGCCATTTATGAAAAGCCCACAGCTAACATCATCCTCAACGGGGAAAAACTGAGAGCTTTTTCCCTGAGATCAGGAACACGACAGGGATGCCCACTGTCACCGCTGCTGTTTAATATAGTGCTGGAAGTTCTAGCATCAGCAATCAGACAACAAAAGGAAATCAAAGGCATCAAAATTGGCAAAGATGAAGTCAAGCTTTCGCTTTTTGCAGATGACATGATATTATACATGGAAAATCCGATAGACTCCACCAAAAGTCTGCTAGAACTGATACATGAATTCAGCAAAGTTGCAGGATACAAAATCAATGTGCAGAAATCAGTTGCATTCTTATACACTAACAATGAAGCAACAGAAAGACAAATGAAGAAACTGATCCCATTCACAATTGCACCAAGAAGCATAAAATACCTAGGAATAAATCTAACCAAAGATGTAAAAGATCTGTATGCTGAAAACTATAGAAAGCTTATGCAGGTAATTGAAGAAGATATAAAGAAATGGAAAGACATTCCCTGCTCATGGATTGGAAGAATAAATATTGTCAAAATGTCAATACTATCCAAAGCTATCTACACATTCAATGCAATCCCAATCAAAATTGCACCAGCATTCTTCTCGAAACTAGAACAAGCAATCCTAAAATTCATATGGAACCACAAAAGGCCCCGAATAGCCAAAGTAATTTTGAAGAAGAAGACCAAAGCAGGAGGCATCACAATCCCAGACTTTACCCTCTACTACAAAGCTGTCATCATCAAGACAGCATGGTATTGGCATAAAAACAGACACATAGACCAATGGAATAGAATAGAAACCCCAGAACTAGACCCACAAACGTATGGCCAACTCATCTTTGACAAAGCAGGAAAGAACATCCAATGGAAAAAAGACAGTCTCTTTAACAAATGGTGCTGGGAAAACTGGACAGCAACATGCAGAAGGTTGAAACTAGACCACTTTCTCACACCATTCACAAAAATAAACTCAAAATGGATAAAGGACCTGAATGTGAGACAGGAAACCATCAAAACCTTAGAGGAGAAAGCAGGAAAAGACCTCTCTGACCTCAGCCGTAGCAATCTCTTACTCGGCACATCCCCAAAGGCAAGGGAATTAAAAGCAAAAGTGAATTACTGGGACCTTATGAAGATAAAAAGCTTCTGCACAGCAAAGGAAACAACCAACAAAACTAAAAGGCAACCAACGGAATGGGAAAAGATATTTGCAAATGACACATCGGACAAAGGGCTAGTATCCAAAATCTATAAAGAGCTCATCAAACTCCACACCTGAAAAACAAATAACCCAGTGAAGAAATGGGCAGAAAACATGAATAGACACTTCTCTAAAGAAGACATCCGGATGGCCAACAGGCACATGAAAAGATGTTCAACGTCGCTCCTTATCAGGGAAATACAAATCAAAACCACACTCAGATACCACCTCACGCCAGTCAGAGTGGCCAAAATGAAGAAATCAGGAGACTATAGATGCTGGAGAGGATGTGGAGAAACAGGAACCCTCTTGCACTGTTGGTGGGAATGCAAATTGGTGCAGCCGCTCTGGAAAGCAGTGTGGAGGTTCCTCAGAAAATTAAAAATAGACCTACCCTATGACCCAGCAGTAGCACTGCTAGGAATTTATCCAAGGGATACAGGAGTACTGATGCATAGGGGCACCTGTACCCCAATGTTTATAGCGGCACTCTCAACAATAGCCAAATTATGGAAAGAGCCTAAATGTCCATCAACTGATGAATGGATAAAGAAATTGTGGTTTATATACACAATGGAATACTACGTGGCAATGAGAAAAAATGAAATATGGCCTTTTGTAGCAACATGGATGGAACTGGAGAGTGTGATGCTAAGTGAAATAAGCCATACAGAGAAAGACAGATACCATATGGTTTCACTCTTATGTGGATCCTGAGAAACATAACAGAAACCCATGGGGGAGGGGAAGGAAAAAAAAAAAAAAAAAGAGGTTAGAGTGGGAGAGAGCCAAAGCATTAGAGACTGTTAAAAACTGAGAACAAACTGAGGGTTGATGGGGGGTGGGAGGGAGGGCAGGGTGGGTGATGGGTATTGAGGAGGGCACCTTTTGGGATGAGCACTGGGTGTTGTATGGAAACCAATTTGACAGTAAATTTCATATATTAAAAAATAAAAAAATAAAAAAAAATAAATAAAATAAACAGGATATTTATATGGTTTCAAAGTACTCCTAACAAGATAAGTATTCATTATACAAGGGAAAGAATTACTTTACAGTAAGAAATCCTGACAGAGTCTAATGTAAGCAGGGCTCCAAGTAAACATCATCAGTAATGGAACCAATTTACACCGTGAGCCGGAAGATTGGATGGGATAAGAACACGGGGTCACTCCTGTGGTATTGGTCCCTGTCAAAACTTCATAACCTGAATCTAATCATGAGGAAACCCCAGACTCACCCAAATTGAAGAACATTCCATAAGATGCCTGGCCTGTTAATCTTCAAAAGAGTCAAGGTCATGAAAATCAAGGGGAAGAGTAAGGAACTGGTCCGGCCTGAAGGACGCTAAAGGGACAGGACAAGTCATGGCAGCATGTGCCTCTGAACTAGACCCCGCTGCTACCAAGGACCTTGGGACAACCAGCACACCTTACATGAGTGTGAGGACTAGACGGTAGTGATGCCATCCACTGGGTTATTACAGCATGTTACGTAGCAGAACACCTTTGGAGACGCTCCGATGCATTCGGGGATGAGGACGAAACCTCTGCGAACTAATCACAAATAATTCCAGGAAAAAAGTTATAATGTTCCTGTGAGTTTATGATTGTTTCAACATGAAACAATTTTTTTTAATGAAATGGCAGGCACAGTCCCTGCAACAGAAAGAAGACAATAAATTTCATACTTTTTGTACATAGGGAGAAATGAACAATGTATACTAAAATCAGATTCTATTTTCGATCACTCTGATTCCATTTCTCTCACATATTTTTGTTTTTGAGCTGTGAATGGCTATCTCTGAAATGAAAACCAAAACCAAATATTAAGGATGGATTTCTTAATGGCAGGGAAGAGCTGTTATCTTAATCTTTCCAACCTGTTCACCAAAAAGTCAGGCTAAGCGTCAGTATGATGCTAATGGTTTGGCTTAAAGAATTTATACAATTATCATCACATTTCCATTAAGGAAAAGGAGACCAAACACATTTACAACTATGTGCTGTTATTTGAATTTACATGATTTTTCTGGGGTGTGTGTGTGGGGGGGGGGAGAAATGCAGCTATCTATGCATTAACTTAATTTTAGATATCACAGGAGAAATGATACTGCCCCCCAAAAAACTTGGTTTATCATCCAGAGGTTTAGCCCTGTGCTATGATTGAATTTGTGGACTTCTACAGCTTCTAAACAATTACAGGTTCATTCTTATCTCTAAAATAGCCCTACCTCAGGAGCATCTGGGTGGCTCTGTCAAACATCTGACTCTTGATCTCAGCGCAGGTTATGATCTCACAGTTCATGAGTTTGAGCCCTATGACGGGCTCCTCGCTGACAGCATGGAGCCTACTTGGGATTCTGTCTGTCTGTCTGTCTGTCTCTCTCTCTAAAAATAAATAAATAAACTTAAAAAAATAGCCCTACTTCAACCTTATTTCTCAGTTCAACCTGCACTATAAGGTTTGAACCTTACAAATGAAGACTATTCTTAAAGATGAATTCCCATAAGACCTTGTCCTCCCAAGAAATCTGTCTGCTCTGTTATAAGTATATGCTTAAAAGCAGAGAAGAATTGCATTTACTCTGGAGTCTAAGTTAACAGAATATCCAGGTGAGGGAGCAGGTTGTCAGGAAATTAGTCAGAAGTACTGCCTCATTCTATTTAGCACTCACATCCTCCATACTGCCCTCAGTGGCATTGCCATTGGAGACAGTCCAGCACTGTGGTTGGTATAAAGTTTGGACTCTGAACCTGGACAGACCTCATTTCAAACCTAGCCATCGGCATTGAGTGTATAATCTTGAGCAAGTTAGCTTAGACTTTCTAAGCCTCTTTTCTTACCTCTATCACGAGGGCAGTACTTGCCCACCTCAAGTGCTTTTTAAAAATGCTGGTTGCTATTATCATCATGGATTTTTTGTAATGAAAGTGTAATCATGTTATTAAGATCCCATGTTTACAGTGTATGGACTTTTAACCCTCTGTTGTTCAAAGCTGTCTTATCATAAAGCCACACACACATAGGCCACCACCACCACCAATACACGCGTCATCGTATTGGTATCTATCTAATGATGGACATGTTACCAACAAATCTGAGTTGACTGAGGACTCTGAGAAGTTCAGTGAAGTCAGAGATGATATAGGTGATCGAATCTCCATCTGTGTTCACAGCAAGGAATCACCAAAGAGGTAGTGACTTGAGCCGCTGTCCCACCTATCTCCATGCCGTCCAGACATTTGGAGGCATTCCTACTGGTCTTTTCCCTGGACAGCCTCGTTGCTTTCTCTCTCATTTCATTCATGGCTCTGCTCCAATGTCACTTCCACAGAGAAATCTTCCTTGACTTATAAAAACAACTCTATAGAAGATTCCCACCACTCTCTTCCCTTTTCCCCTCAGTCCGTTCATTTTTCTTTATAACCCTTATTACCTTTATCACTACCTGGCATTGTAGTTGGGGAGAGGGGTGATGTTGTGCGTGTGTGCCTGTGCAGGTGCTTTCTCTCTGAGTGGGAAAAAAAACCTCCGTGATGGCAGAACAATATCTCACATAATAGGTGTTCAATAAATATTTATTAAGTAAATGAATGGATGAATCTAATTGTCGCTAGCAGTTTAGAGACAAGACACCCCAATTTTTAACTGGGGCCAAAGATCTTTGGGAAAAAAAATCCCCATGTTTGTTACAGGAAGATTTGCAAGGAAAGAAGACAACTTCAGTACAGTTTATGCAAAAACAAACAAACAAACAAACAAACAAAAAACCCAAAGTAGCCTTCACTGCATAGCTCTTGACACACATTTGTAAAAGCATATGTTTCTGTATTGTTTCTTTTCTGTTTGTTTTCATGATTGTGGTTTTTCTTTTTATGAAGTTTCCAGAAATAAAACCTCACTCTATAGCATTTCACCTCTAGGACCTAGGAGTTTAACCTGTAACTATTGTCCAGAACCAATTCATTTCTTTTTTTTTTTTTAAGTTTTTATTTATTTATTTTGAGAGAGAGAAATTGGTGTGGGGGAGAAAGTGGGAGCAGGGCAGAGAGGGTGGTGGGGAGAGAGAGAGAATCCCACCTAGGCTCCACACTGTCATTGCAGAGCCAACATGGGGCTTGAACTCACAAATGGTGGGATCATGACCTGAGCTAAAATCAAGAGTGGGTGGCATAACCAAATGAGCCACCTGGGCGCCCCCAGAACCAATTCATTTCTAAGTTATCACTGGCTCCCTGTCTTCCCCAGGGTAAAAGGCAAGCTCCTTAGCAGGCAAGCAAGGGTGGGCTGGGTCTGCTCACTCCCTGCACTCATCTGAGGTACCTGTCGTGTCTGGTCTCAGGGCAGCCATACTTCCAGCTTCATCCCTCCACGCCTGGGCTCATGTTGCCCCTTGGTCTGCAGCACCTCTGCTTCTCTGTCCTGGAATATACCCACCCATTTTTTAAATGTTATTTTATTTGAGAGAGAGAGAGAGAGAGCACGAGCAGGGGAGGGGCAGAGAGAGAGGGAAACACAGAATCCGTAGAAGGGCTCCAGGCTCTGAGCTGTCAGGACAGAGCCCAATGTGTGGCTCAAACTCGTGAACTGCGATATCATGACCTGAGCTGAAGTCAGACGCTTAACCAACTGAGCCACCCAGGCGCCTCTATACCCACCCATTTTTAAGTCTCTGAGGGAGGTATTCCCGACCTTTTATTCCTACCATGACATTAACGAAAATCAAACTAATTCAACATTATGGTCAATAGCATGTTTGTAACTCTTTGCTAAAACTGGTTAGAGCAACCAAAATTAATCCAGGCGCTGCTTTTTCTCTATGTACTGTCTGTATATATATACTATATGTACCTCTGAATGCATATCTTTAAAATGTTTTCTTTTAATTTACAAAAAAAAAAAAATTCATCTTATTCCATACGGACCATAGCTTCTGAGATCCTAATTATGGTAATACAATAACCATCAGAGCAATACCTGTGGAACTGTACCATCATCCAAACTTATAAAAGAAACTGAATACAGGTAGAAAAACATACCTGATGCTACTTGTTTATCCCCTTGCAAATAACCTTACAAATAGTGTTCAACTTTTAAGAAAAATACAACAAACACTTAACACTGCTTCAGTCAGATGTATCTCTGTGAACCTTTTTACCATATTTTAACTCAACAAGAACTCTGAATAAGGGAAATCCAGTTTGTTCAGTCACAAAATTTCATATCCCAAGAAGACTTCCTATATTGCAGAAATAATGGTGTTATACTTAGATATATTATTTTACAAGAATTTTTCTCAAGGCAAAACATAAAATAAAACTGATAGAATCTTTGTTTCTTCTGCCAAAGAACAATACCCCAGGGGTTAAAATTGAAAGCTGTAGTTTGAGTTTCCTAAGAAATGAAAGATAAGATCTCAAAAGTGACGTAAATAATGAAGTAGGCCAGGTACTGTATACCAAAAACTTTTCAATAGGCTTCACTTTAAATCTTTATCTAAAAGCTTTGTTTTGTATTCAGACTATTTATTTTGAGTAAAGAATTTTTACCCAAGAATCAGGGGCAACAAGAGCATATAGCTTTGGCCGAAAAAGGAGCACACACACAAAATTAACAAATACACACGTAAGAAGAGAACTTGTACTTTCATTGTAAAGAGATCATTATGAGCATATATCTTGTTTCCAAATGTCAGTAAGTAAAAAGTGATCACTGACAGGATTCTTCTTCAGAAATGCAAGTGTTAAGAGGATTCTTCTTTGAACTTTTCTTTGGAAAGTTCTGTGAAAATCAAACATTCTCAGGAAAATATTCTGTTTTTATTTTTGTATCCCATGTACTTCCAGAAAGGATTTGAGGAAAGTTCAAATGGTAAATCACATATGCAACATACAATCATGTATAATTGTATATATTTATTTTTTAAAAGTTTGGCCTGTCTTTTGCAACAATGATGTGGTAGACATTTATTTTCTAATACAAATAAATAAAGAGAAAAAGTCAACTGTCAACCATGACAGACTCTGGAAAACATAGTAGACAATGTCCAATGTTGGAACATAAGAAATATTTTTCAAGTGAAGCCTTCATAGACTTTTATTAAAAATTTTAAATTTTTTGGCCTTTACTTGGCCCAGTAGAGGTACTCTGTATGCGGTTAACATGATGTGATATACATAGGATACTTTCTGACGAGCAAGACAACAATTATGGTGGCTTTTTATTATCAACATGGTTAAGCTAAAAATTACGTTTCCCAGAGTTTCCCTCTCTGCATGGTCCTGGGTTCAGATTGGCCACAAGAGAAATGTTTTTCAGATTTGAAGACAGAGTGAAACAGCAGCCATGTTTATGCTTGGGATGTTGGTATAAGGTCAGGCACCATTAGAGGTCATACACATTGTTGTGGGTTTGCCGGCCCACTTGGCTGGCATGCGAAGGCTGGGCCCTCAGTTTCCCACCTCCTCCCAGAGCTCCACAAGACAGCAGCTGAGCCCAACTGCACCTTCAACAGGGGCTGGGTTCATCTCCTTCAGTTTGTTTGGATTTGGGATCAGATCCACGTGCTACTCCAAGAATACACCGTATCTTCTGCAAGTTGCTCAGTCATGTCACTGAGGTGGTGGGAGCCTGATAAAAGCTATTCTAGATATCTATCCTGGATATCCTAGACCAATAAAAGAAATCCTAGAAAAAAAAAGATAATATTGTTATTAAGCTTTACTTGGTTGATCGCTCCTTTGGGGGGATATTTTAAACTTCATACCATAAACAGGGTTTGTAAGAGTGACCTACCAACTTTCCCAAGAAGGCTGTCTTTTGGGCTAAAGGAAACAAATGGTACGAAGTAGAGGTCCATTCTAGAAAGATTTTTGTAGAGCTGACAGTATAAAAAGAGGTAGCTAGTCTCCATGATTTGGACAGGATATCCCCAAACAGTACAAGTTGTTTCATTATTCAAAATAGAGAAAAATATATACATAACCACAAAGCTGGTCAACTACAACAAGAAGGAAATACTGCCACTATTCTATTCTACTCACCTGGAAGCCTAATCAATGCAGTTAGACAAGATACAGGAACAAGAAGGATGAGGACTAGAAGGAAAGATACATTGTTTGTAAATGATTGTCTATATGGAAAATCCAATAGGCATTTTAGGCAAATTATTATAATAATTTTTTTAAGTCCAGAAAGTTTATTGGGAAAAAAGATTAAGCTGAAAAAACACATAGTTTTCTTATACACAATTACAAATGAGAAAATATAATTTTTTAAAATTCTGTTCCATGAACAGTGAAAACTACAAGGTACCTCAGCACAAATCTGTCAAAAGATATGCAAGACCTTTATGATAACTGTAATACTTAAAGACATAAAGGACTTACTAAATAAATGTACAGATATGTAAGTGGAAAGACTCAATAATGTACAGATATTAATTCCTATCAAATTCAAAGTATCTATAAATCCCATGCAATTCCAATTGATATTTTGTGTGGAATTTGTGGATGTGTGTGCAGCTTAATAAAATTATTCTAAAATTCATGTAGAGGAGAAAAGAGCAAGAATAATCAAGTGTATTAGTTTCCTATTGTTGCTATAATGAGTTACCACAAACTTAGTGACTTAAAACAACACAAATTTATTATCCTACTGTTCTGAAGTTCCAAAGTTCAAAATGAGATTTACAGAGCTAAGAGCAAGGTGTCAATAGGGCTGTGTTCCTTCTGGAGGTTCTAGGAGAGAATCCATTCCTTGCCTTTGCCAGTTTTTAGAGGCTGCCTACATTCCTTGACTCATGGCCATATCACTCTGACTTATACTTCCATCATCTTATCTCCTTCACTGACTCTGACCCTCCTGATTTCCATTTTAAGGGCACTTGAGATTACACTGGGTTCACCTGGATAGTACAGGATTATCTCTCCACCTCAAGATCATTAGCTTCACCATCTCCGCAAAGTCCCTTTTGCCATGTTAGGTAAAAGGGTTCTAGGGATTAGGATGCAAACATTTAAGAGGGCCAGGGGGCATTATTTCGCCTACCTCACCAAGGCAATTTTGAAGAACCAGGAGAAGGGATTTGCCATACTAGATGCTAAGACTTATAATAAAGCTGTAGTAATAAAAATTGGCTGACACACAAAGAGGTATAAACAAACAAAACCCAGAACTTGGCATATAACAGAGGTAATATTACAAATTAGGAGGGAAGTCAATGAACTCTGTTAAAACAAATAGCTGTCCATGTAGGCAAACAATAATTAGAATCCTACCTCATACATAAAAATAAATTCTAGATAAATTTTGTGGACCTAAAGGTAAAGAAAATATAAAAATGCAGGCAAATAATTTTATGACTTCAGAAAGAGAAAAATTTCTTGAACAGATCCAAAAAGCACAAATAATAAATTGTATACAATAAAATGTAATACTCCTACACAATAAAGGACACTATGAATAAAGTAGAAAGACAAATCACAAACTCTAAAAGACTTTTGTAATCCATTAACCAAAAAAAAAAGCATTAGTACTGAGAATATAAGAAAAACATCTATAAGTTGTAAGAAAGTTCAATTACATAAAAATTAACTCAAAATGGATTAAAGACCTAAATATAAAACCATAAAACCATAAAAAAAAACCCAGGAAAATCTTAGGAAAACATAGGGGTAAATGTTCATGGCCTTGGATTTAACAATGATTTCTTAGATATGACATCAAAAGCATAAACAACAAAAGAAAAATAGATAAACTGGACTTCATCAAAATTAAAAACTTTGGCACATCAAAGGACACTACCAAGAAAGTGAGAAGAACCTACCGAATAGGAGAAATATTTGCAAATAATATAATCAGTAAGCATCTAGTATCCAGAATATATAAAGAACTATGAGAACTCAATAACAAAAAGACCACTCATTTAAAAAATGGGCAAAGGACTTGAATAGACATTTCTCCAAAGAAGATATAAAAATAGCCAACAAGCAAACATGAAGAGATGCTCAACATCATTAGCCATTAGGGAAATGCAAGTCAAAACCACAATGAGGTAAAGCTCATGCTTTTTAGAATAGCTATAATAATAGTAATTTTTAATGGAAAATTACAAGTGTTAATAAGGATGTGGAAAAATTGGAACACTCATACATTGCTGGTAGGAATGTAAAATGGTGTAGCTACTGTGGAGTACATTTTTGGGTGTTCCTCAGAAAGCTAAACTTGGAATTTCATTTATGACTCAGCAGTTCCTATAAATATACCACAAAAAATTGAAAACATGGTCTCAAACAGATACTTGTATGCCGATGTTCATAGCAGCAGTATTCACAATAGCCAAAAGGATTAAAACAACTCAGTGTCCATTAACTGATGAGCGGATAAACAAATGTGGATCATCCACATTATGTGTATGTGGTACATACAAATCAGTATTCAGCTGTAAAAAGGAATGAAATACTGATACCTTGCTACAACATGAATGAAGCTTGAAAGCATTATGCTAAGTGAAAGCAGCAATTACAAAAGGCCACATGTTATATAGGTCTATTCACATGAAGTATCCAGAGTGGGCAAATTCATAGGGACAGAAAACAGATTTAGTGGTTGCTGGCCTGGGGCAGGGGCAGAATAGGGAGTGACTGCTTAACAGGTATGGGTGCCTTTTGGAGTGATGAAAATGTTCTGAAAGTAGATGGTGATGATGGTTGCAGTGCACATCATTGTGAAGGTACTAAACGTCACCAATGGTCAATCTCCTGCTATGTGTATTTCACAATAGAAAAAGCACCAATGAGACATTATATACATTAGAATGCAATACTCCTATCCAGTAAAAGACACCATAAATAATGTATAAGGACAATCCACAAACTCTAAAAGACTTTTGCCACTCATGCAGTCAAAAAGCATACTATCAAGATGCTGGAGAGGATGTGGAGAAACGGGAACCTTCTTGCACTGTTGGTGGGAATGCAAACTGGTGCAGCTGCTCTAGAAAACAGTGTGGAGGTTCCTCAAAAAATTAAAAATAGATCTACCCTATGACTCAGCAATAGCACTGCTAGGAATTTACCCAAGGGATACAGGAGTGCTGATGCATAGGGGCACTTGTATCCCAATGTTTATAGCAGTACTTTCAACAATAGCCAAACTATGGAAAGAGCCTAAATGTCCATCAACTGATGAATGGATAAAGAAATTGTGGTTTATATATACGATGGAATACTACTTGTCAATGAGAAAAATGAAATCTGGTCATTTGCAGCAATGTGGATGGAACTGGAGAGCGTTACGCTAAGTGAAATAAGTCAGGCAGAGAAAGACAAATACCATATGTTTTCACTCATATGTGAATCCTGAGAAACTTAACAGAAGACCGGGGGGGGAGGGAAGGGGAGGGGGGAAAAAAGTTACAGAGAGGGAAGGATGCAAACCATAAGAGACTCTTAAATACTGGAAACAAACTGAGGGTTGATGGGGGGTGGGGGAGAGGGGAAAGTGGGTGATGGGCATTGAGGAGGGCACTTGTTGGGATGAGCACTGGGTGTTATATGGAAACCAGTTTGACAATAAATTATATATATTAAAAACAAGAGGAAAAAAGCATAGTATCAAGAATATAAAAAGGTATTTCCATAAACTTATGAGAAAATACAAATAAGACAATGGAAACATGAGCAAAGACACCATGAAGCAAACTTATACAAGAGAGAAACTAAATGGCAAAAAAAAAAAAAAAAAAAAAAAAGGTATGACAAAATGTTCAGCCTCAGCAGTAATTGGGAAAATGCAAATGAAAACATATTTTGCACCTGTCAGACAAGTAATACTTCAAAAGTTTGATAATACCTGGTATTAGTGAGGATATAAGGAAATAGAATTATAGAACAACTAGATATAATAGAAATAGAATTCTAATACATAGCCAGTAGTGGCGCACATTGGGACAACTTTGGAGACCAATTTGACAATAGCTGATAACATTGAAAAATCCGTATATTGTACTGATCAGGAATTCCACTTTTAGAAACATACTATAGAGAATATTATTTTCATACAAGGAGATGTATGCATATATGCCCAAAATAGCATTGTCTGTTACTGCCGAAAGGGATGGGGAGAGGAAAGAGCCTTAAATAAATAGATAAATTGTAGAATAGTCCCACATCAGTTAGAATGAATGGATAAACTAGATCTAAATGCTTTCATGTGGATAGATCTCAAAAACAATATTGAGTGTTTTTTAAAAAGACAAGATTCAGACTGATTTATAGGATAAACTGATACTTGCCTAAGATTTTAAAATATAAACATGAACCAAATGTTTTCATCAATGCAGACATCTGTAGTAAAAGATATAAAATCTTGGAAGGAAAGAATACCCAGCAAATTCCCGGTGAGGCTGTGTCCCAGGATTGAAGGGGTAAAATGGAATGGCACAAAAAAGACATTGTCTCTAATTTCTATGTCTTAAAAAATCTGAAGCAAATAAAACACACTGTTAATATGTGTTAATTCTGAGTAGTGAGCACTCACGTTTTTGTTATATTACTTTCCAGGCTTTCTGTGAGTCTAAAATTTTTCAGAATAAAATAGCCAATAGTCTGTTAATGTAGGGAAATAAAGTACGAAGCAACTCTGCAAAGACGAAGTACAAAAATGTGTAAATTTTGCTATGGTGACAAAATCGACTACATAAGGTATCTATGTGTGCGTGTGTGTGCACATGTGTGTGCACGTGTATGTATGTGTTTGAGAGAAAGAGAGAAAGAGAGTTTCATGCAACAGAAGTAGCCAAGTTGTGTTTCTTTGAAGACAGATCTCACAACAACTTTGGTGACACACCCAGTCGAGATTTCCCTGGACAGTCCATTGCCCAGACCCTTGGTATGTCTGCCTAGGACACTGTGTGCTGCAGTCAGCTAAGGGCACTTCCTGTTGCTCTTCCAGAGAAGGCAGCCAAGTGACAAATCCAGAACAAAAATCATCACCCATTCCTGACTCACCCAATGTTTTGCATAGACCCTGGGTTCATTTATTTGCTTATTGACTTAAATCTGATATAAGCCATAACGCTACTGATCGAATCAACCAGTTTTTAGATTGCCTTTGCTATTATAATTGCAACTGGAAAAAAGTGATCTCCTACCCATTTACCTTGGAGGCTGTTTCCTGACACCAGCTCGTGTTTTCTGAAGGATAACAAATGAAAAATGTTCTCACCACTCATTTGACCCACTGTTGATTTTCTGGGCTGCACATTCTGAATTAGCATTCAAACAGCCGTTCCGAAATGACAAGTCATTGACAGAGGGGCCAAGAGATTTCAGAGACCCCACAGTTCAGATTTCTTCTCGGTGCGATGCGTCCGGATCGCTTGCTTGCTTAGCGTGCAGGAATGCTTCATTTACACGCTACTTTTGCAAACTAATAAACACTCCTTCCTAGTGCAGAGCTAGCTGGCAGAAGCCGGGACTTAGTGTTTGGGGGGCTTTTTTTAAGCTTTCCACAGGCGATAAAGCAGAGAATTCTGTTCCTAAGGATCATCACAAATTTATAAATATTGCATGCCAGTAAATGCTATAGTAAGATGGGATTTCTGTTTGGTAAGATTGGTGACTATTATATGCACATCAGGCCTTCTGAAATAAGGAGAGAGTACTTACTCCTCAAGCAGAGTAAACAGTAAAATTCATAACATTTTCCTACACACTCATTACTCAGAATTTTCTGGAGCACAACCTTTCCTGATGGAATATAAATTTGGGGGCAGGAACACGGTCTTACTTACTTAGCACAGGGCCCAGCACCTAGTTGGTACCAGTTAAGAATGGTGATAGGTGGTCACATGGATCATGGATTGCATCATCCAGCCAAGACAGACGAACCATGCAGGTTCTATCCTCTAGTCTTAGAAGATTGAACAACAAAACAAAAAGAACTATGCTAGGATTCTAATCATCCTCAACCAAGAAAACCATCTTTTTACATAGGAAGAAATCATAAGCACAGTGAAACAAGACTATCTCACATTAAAATCCATAGTGATAAATAGCTCATGAACAATTTACCCATTTATCTCTAAAGAACAATTCTTTATAATGATGGGCAAGGACCAAGATACTAGTTTTTATGTGTGTGCATATGCACACTTACAAAACAGAAAACATTTACTTTCATTTATAGCCCTAAACCTTCCAAACTTTAGGTCAATGGGCCGTGGTACTTAAGGGGGACTTTCCTTGCTAAGCAGCTTCATGGGTCCAGGAATGTAAATTAGGGTATAAGCAGGATGGTAGGGTGGAATAGTTCTGTTTAGTAACAGAGAGAGGACTTTGCAGTCTGAAGGCGGTCAGTGCACAGCAGAAATACATTTGAAAAAGAGAAGAGCTTAAAACACTGGTGTACTTCTTTTACAGAAGAAAGATCAGAGAGAAACTCCTGTGAATACATGGCCAAGGACCAGGAAAGGCCTTTGGGAAACAATTGTCTAATTAGTGTTTAAGCTGTTTGCTATGAGATTTATGACATAAAATGCCTCCCCCATGTCCTGAACAAAATCTTCAGTTTACATTGCTGTATGAGTGAGTGCTATTTAAAGATCTAAGAGACATGCTGAGTTCTGTTTCTTTTCTTTTTTTAAGTTTTATTTATTTATTTTGAGAGAAAGAGAGAACAGAAGAGGGGCAGAGAGAGGGAGTGAGAGAATCCCAAGCTCTGTGCTGTCAGAGCAGAACCCAACATGGGGCTTGATCTCATGAACCGTGAGATCATGACCTGAGCCAAAACCAAGAGTCAGATGCTTGGCCAGCTGAGCCATCCCAGAGCCTCTGAGTTCTGTTTCTGGGTTTACATGGAGCAGAAAAGAGAAAGAACACACAGGTAAAGGAGGTAGAGGATGACGGTTCATCTGATTCCCTGATAGTCCCTCTTGGATGTTTTTTAAGAATCTCAAACTTAACATGGTCAAAACAGAACTCTATTCTGCTCCTTCCCAGGCTTCCTCATGTTATTAAATGGCACCACACCCAGCAGGCTGCTCAAGCCAAATACCTGCATATCTGCTTTCCTTCCTCACCTTCTCATACTCATTACTTATAATCCATCAGTAAGTCCTGCCAACTCCACCCCACAGACGTATCCATCCACTTGGCCACCCTTGTGCAAAATCCTATGTCTGTCAGGAGCTACAGCAATAGCCTCCTGATTCCCTTACTTCTGCTTTTACCAACCACACCCACCCTGCACTGACTCAGTTTCTTCTTCATGTAACGACTATAGTGATCCTTAAAACTCAAGATCATATCATGTCCCTCCCATGCTTAAAGCCCTCCAATATTTGTCCATCCTACTGAGAATGCAATCTTCCTTCACCATGGCCTACAAATGACCTTGTGACCTGACCCACCCATTGGGCCACGTCTTACCCCTTTCTCCCGTTCCTCTTTTGTCTCAGCAGTGCTGCATTACTTCTGTTTCTCAAATGCCTTTGCCACCAGAGCGTCCCCTTTTCCTGGAATATTCTTCCTCCAGATTTTTGCATAGCGAGCTCCTTTTTAAACAAAATCTCAGCTCAAATGATACTTCCTTAAAAAATCGTTCCCTATTCTAGTGCAGCCATCCTTTCACCAGAAACTCTTTATCACATGACCCTGATTTATTATCTCCATAGCACTTATCACTATTGGATATTTTTTCCACCTCCATTTTCTACCTTCCCTCATCAGAATGTACGATTCATAGAGGCAGAAACTGTATTGTTCACTACTATGTCTCAAGACAATGCCTGGCACATAGTAGAAATTTAGTAGATTCTAGGTGAGAGGCAGCATAGCATAGTGGTTATACATCTGAACTCTGGCAGCACTGCCATTTACTAGCTGTGCAACCTTAGATTGCTAACTTAACTTCTCTCATTCCTCATCTATAAAATGAGATGATGATAATAGCATTTGCCTCATCGGGTTTTTGTGTGGATTATGTGAGTTAATCTATTTTAAATGTTTAGAGAAATTCCTGGCATATGGCTAGCTATTATTCACGTACCCTGATCTTCCCTTAATTTCTTCTGCATAGGCAGACAAAAATCCTCTATCTTCAGACTTTGGATTCATTAATAGCCAGCAACATACACCATACGATTTCTATACTTCCCTAAGGTGGCCTAGAAAAGAATAGCAAAGGGGCATGAATGTTCTCACTTTGTGGCTGGGAGAATATCCCAAGAGCACATGACCAGAGGCCTTTGAGGTTACAAACCTTACAAAAAGTTAAAGACTCAGGAGTGTGAGAGTAGGAGCCTCAGCATCCTTCCCTTGTAAATCATCAGAGAGCTCATGACCTTTTCTACAGGTGTAATAATCTGTTATTTTCAAATATATTATCACTAGGGTGGGATGAACTCTACCACACTTTTTACATATCCCTCCCCCACCAAGTAAGCTTCTTGTTGGTAGGGTTGCCAGTTAAATTACAAGACACCAATAAATTTGAACTTCAGATAAACAAGAAATTATTTTTTTTAATTTATGTTTATTTATTTTTGAGAGAGAGAGAGAGAGACACAGAGTGCGGGCAGCAGAGGGGCAGAGAGAGAGGGAGACAGAATCCGAAGCAGGCTGCAGTCTCTGAGATCTCAGCACAGAGCCTGACGCGGGGCTCAAACTCACAGACCACGAGATCACGACCTGAGCTGAAGTCAGATGCCCATCCGACTGAGCCATCCAGGCACCCTGAAATCATTTTTTTTATCTGAAATTCAAATTTAACTAAATGTCCTATATTTTTATTTGCTACATCTGAATGATGGGCACTGAAGGATGCTGGGCCTGGTATCACGAAGTGGCTTTCCAACAGACAGATCTGGGATCAAATCTGAATTCTTGGATGTAATATGCAAGCGACTTGAGCAAGTTACTTAACTCTCACTGAGCTTCAGTTTCCTCATCTATAAACAAACCTACCATAAAGAGTGTCTATGAGGCTCTATGAGGTAGACTTTGGGAGAACACTTAGCATAGTGCCAGAGGGATGGATAAATAGGAGATTTGAAAAAACCATCAGTCTGCCTTCCATCCCTTCTGATGCTTCAGGTCTGATCTCTGGCTGAGATGCTGAAAGCCAATTTTTGTTAAGGATAATAAGAATCAGTCTTAAGGGCAATCGAGTTAAGGAAATAAAATGATATTTAAACATCACATTGCCCTGTATCCATTATCTATTGCCACAATAATGCTGTATAACAAACAACTATGAAACTTCAGTGGAATTCAATGGTAACATCTATTCTTGTTCATAAGTCTAGGGTTGGCTCAGCGATTGTGTTGATATGAACTGAACCAGTTGGGCTCACTTATATACCTGTGGTCAGCTCTCAGCTGGCAGGGGACTGGCTGGTCTAGGATGACCTCAGCTGGGATGACTTATTCTGTGCTACCTGGTCTCCCATCCTGCAATAGGCTTCCCCGGGCCTGCTCTTGAGAGAAAGATAAGGGTCTGAGCAAAGGAGCAGAAATATTCAAGTGGTTTTGTAAGACCATTTGTCCTGTTGGCTAAAGCGAGGCATGTGGCCAAGGTCAGATCAAGTTAGAAGGACACTACCAAAACATATAAATATATAGAAGAATGAAACAATGGGACCATTAGCAATCTACAACATCCCAATACATGGACTTCATAGAGGAAAAATTTTAATTTAAGAGGTTAACAAATGAAGGCATATACACCATAGTAGACACCTGTTGAGAGGCCTGCCCTGCCCACCATCTCTGGGAGATGCCCAGGCAAACCACAGGAGTTGGTTCCTGGCAGCCTTGCTTATGCTGTGTGATCCTACAACCTGGTTTTGAATGGCCTGCTACAGGGGGAACCCCTGACCCAAGCTGACCTGGTCACCTTCTCTTTTGGGGATTTAGGAATGGAACCAAGACAGTCAGAGTCTCAGGAGCCAAGAGAGTTGAGTCAGGTGTGTGTGATGGCACCTACAACATGTAGCCTTGGGCACTTTGGGGAGGCTGTGCTTTCCACATGAACTGAGGAGCAGAGAAAACAGCCAGTCTCTTGGCCAAAAGAGAAAGCCAGACGAAGCAAATGTGGTATTGGTTTCCCGCCGATGCAGTCATAAATCGCAACAAACTTGGTGGCTTAAACAAGTCAGTTATTATTTTACACCTCTGAAGGTCAGAGGTCTCAAATGGGTTGGCAGGGTTGCATTCCTTGCCTTTTCCGTCTTCTCAAGGCTGGCTGCATCCCTTGGTTTATGGTTGCAACACCACAACCTCTGCTTCCATTGTCACATCTCCTCTTCTGACTGACTCTCCTATCTCTCTCTTTTAAGGACCCTTGTGATTACACTGGGCTCCCTTGGGTAATCCAGGATGCTCTCCCCATCTCAAGACAGGGATCTCAAGATCTTTCACTTGATCATATCTGCAGAGTCCCTCTTGCTATTTAAAGTAGCATTTTCACAGGTTTCAGGAATTAGGACATCTGTGGGGGCCATTATCCTGCCCACCACATATGCTCATGAGGAACAGAGACGAAAGGTAAAGAAAAGGCTTCAAGAGCCTTCTGCTTCTTGATCTAGTCATGGTATTTCTTCACTCCTGCCCTTGGGTGCCTTGACACACTCTTATATCCTTATGAGAAGTCTTTTGGGTGATGACTGCTTGGAGTGCCCTGTTGAGAAAAGTTCTGAAGGCTTATTGGAATGAATGATCATTAACAATGTCTTGACATATATTTGTCACAAATCCATCAGCCTTGCTCTAGATTAGAAAAAGTAGAATTAGCACGGCTCAGTGTGAAGAATAATTTTTTCTTATCAAAACAGGGCTTAAACCATGAAACTTTAAATCCTGGTCAATGATAGCTGAATCGGAATTAAGGGATATCCCTCAAGGGACTGTCCGTAACATGTAACTTGGGGGCTGTGAGTGGGCTGCATTTTACCATGGACCAGATCTTAGAAGACAAAAGAGAAAAAAAGAAAAATTCAACTTGCTGATTATTCTACCCAATACCTTTCCCTTTGATCAAAACAGCTAGGGCCCAGTCACAAACCCACATAGAATGTCTCCTCCTCAGTAGCATGGCCACAGCCAGGAGGCAATCTGTGTCACTACTCAAAACATTTTTCCTTGTCAGAGCATCTTCTCACACAGGAAGACCATTGGTTTCCGGAGCTCCAAGTTTTATTTCTGTCAGTTTTGTTTAGTGCTGTGTGCCAAGAGCTCACTTATGCCCAGTTCCTTGGTTTGGCTTTTATAGGGAATTCTGCCAAGTGACACTTAGTAACATTACTGATCACTTGCTCCAGGGTTCTCAGTGACTTGATGGTGTTGAAATTATACTGTCTCGCCAGAAAGAAAGAAAGAAAGAAAGAAAGAAAGAAAGAAAGAAAGAAAGAGCTCGTAGTGCCTAGGAACTGAGGAGCAAACATAGGGTGGGCTAGAGGGTATTGTTCTGTTTTTTAAGTGATATCGAGAATTCAAACTCTCTCAGAACCAGTAAGAACACTTAATAGGAGACGAGACAGACCAAATACCCTTAACAAAAGAGACTCCTTCCTATTAACTGTCTGGATGTCCCTTTTCATGAGGAATTCTTTCCTCTCCGAAGATTTAAGGAGGGATATGTGATTTAATCCCCCACCGTAGCTTTTAAACTCTGTAGAATGAGTGTTTACAAAGTAGGATCTTTTCCTAGATATTGTAAAAGAGATGTCTGTGAGTATGTTTTGCCAAGAAATTAAAATTCAGTGTTTGCCAAGGAGCATAAATATACTTGGCAGAATCCAGAGGCTCAGTAGCAGAGATAAAAGTAATTGTTCCCTTCAGCCAATTGCTCACACTTATTACAAAACATTTGTCTTCCCCTGGGGTGGATTTTTTCCCTTCTTACCGTCTGGCTCTGGGAGATATTGTCCTCTGGCTCTGGAAGGCCCATGAGACAAACTTTGAAGTGAGACACGCTGAGCCCCATAATTACTTCTTTATGTAGCTCCAGATGCATAGAGACCGGAGGAGACTCAATTATTGACCTGAGACATTTCATCTCAGTAACCTGCTATTTTCTCCTTCAATAACGATCAATTGTTAAGAAAGACATTTATGTTTGAACAGCGTCATTCTTTCCAGTGCTTTAAAATCTGATTTGATTCTCTGCAGCTCTCTGGGCTTTATATAAACGTCAGTGAACTGAATGGGTTGTCAACACTTGGCCCGGTGATCAGTTAACAGGAGATTTCTTAGCTTTATATTCAATGAAGCAGCTCAGGCACTGCTGATATTAACATTCTGATGCTTTTAAGATTTTTCCCTCAACCGCTGCATATGTCCCCAAAGACTATCACCCTGGGAGAAAAACAACCACAATGGCCTGATTCTGAGCAAAACCTCTTTGTTCTTCCTTTTACTGTGACATGTGCCCAAAACAACCAATTATCAGGAAACTAAACTTTTTCATACACCCCAATTTAAGATTGCTTCTCTTGAAACTGGAGAGAACGTGTTAACATGACTTAAAGGTGAAAAAAGCCTAACATTTCGGCAAGAACTTGAGTCATCATCAGTAACTCAAATTTGATACTACTCGACAGTTCATTCAATTCACTCTTTGTATTTGACGATCCTACAGCTGTATTTCTTTTAAAAATAGTCTAAAATCTGAGGCGCCTGGGTGGCTTAGTCCATGGGGTGTCTGACTTCAGCTCAGGTCATGATCTCGCAGTTTGTGAGTTCAAGCCCCACGTCGGGCTGTGTGCTGACAGCTCAGAGCCTGGAGCCTGCTTCGGATTCTGTGTCTCCCTCTCTCTCTCTGCCCCTCCCCTGCTCATGGTCTGTATTTCTCTGTCTCTCAATAATAAATGAACGTTAAAAAAAAAATAGTCTAAAATCTTGCTAAATTCCTCGTGTGTTTAGTACTATAGTTTCTGTGTACTCATCTCTCTTTTCCTCTAAACTACAAGTTCTTAGAGGGACAGTACCTCATAGCATTGCCACATTTGTTCCCTGTCCTTTAGGAGCTTAGGCAATAGGAGGAGGAAACCCTACACAAGGAGCTATCCTTATCTTCTAATGCCACCCTCTTCTGTTTCCTCTTCTATTTCTTCTCTCAGTCACTGCTACCCTTGCAAAAAACATAAACACTTCTTATTATTCATTATTTAGCTTTTGACAAAAGCTTCTCCAAAATAAAAAGTCACCCCAAACTGTTTATAAAAAAAAAAGTAATGTATAACGACACATCATTCCTATAAATCATAATAAAATACAGGAAAGTTACTACTTGGAATTCCTGGGACTAGGCAGTGGGGTAGAAAAGAGGAAAGAAGGAATTTTCTTTTAAGGGAACGACAGAATCAGGCCATTTGGCACCATTTTGACACCATAGATCATACTTTAAATAGAAGTTGCCCATTGCAGATTTTAGATTATAAATTAGTTTTAAAAGTCAAACATCCTGGGGAAACATTTTTAGTCTGTTAATAATATTATTACTGAGATCTTTTCCCGCAAAACTACAAGTATGAAATATCACGGTTCTACCCATTTTATGGTCTTGACAAGAAGTTATACTTACACAAAGTAAAGTCAAGTTTATTCCAGGAAAAAGAAAAAATAAAATAGGAACAAGTTGAAATTTACCATTAAGATTTTCAGATGATAAGCCACTTAAGAATAACTACTTTTCACCTTTCTTTAGCAAACATAATATACCAACACTTGGATCTGTACAAATAGTAACCTAGGATATACTTCTTCTTTGGCGACATGAAGTAAAATTTAAGTATCCAATTTTTCTATTAAGCAGTTTATAAACATAATTTAGTATTTTGTGTGTGACATTAAACAAAGTATATAATGGGAAATAGCCTCCCTTATGAGTAAAACACAAATCTTCCAAGATTTTAGCAGAAAACCCAAATCCCAGAAAGTCACTCCAGGATGGGAATCCCCTTAGGTTTTCCACATGTTAATCCCCAACCAAAACTCTGACTCAAGAATAGACACACCCTCCATTCTTTAGTTCCCCTTGACCCAGTTGAAACTGATTTGATTTTTTTTGTGCCTGTAAACGCGTACTGTGTTGCTCTCAATTTTGTTGCGGTTTATCATTGATATTTAAAAAAATACTTGACTAAATAAGGGAGAACATGAGAAATAATTATGGAAAATCCAAACTAAAAAAATAGGCACGTTTCCAAAGCACATATTTCTGATCCTAAAATAACCTCCCTTTAGCCCTGAAGGACCAGTAGAACTTTGCAGACACCTTGCCCAGTTCCCACCTTCCGTTTCATGCATTTCCCTTGTTTGCCAAGAAGTCTTGGAACCTATAAGAACCAATCTAGAATGACTTACTTTAGACAACATTTTGACCTTTCCTTTTCTTTCCTTTCTTTAAATTTCCTTTCCCCACAGATTTTCCACTTATACCTAGTTTCGCATCTGAGGGACACAAATAATTTATAGGGACATGATAATTTGAATAGTGAATGGTCCATCTCTTTCTAGCCCAATTTACTGGCTCTGCCCACTTTTGTATGAGGCAATGATTCTGACATTTCACCAAATGTAGAAACAACTGTGTGTTATCTCTGAACTGGACAACAGCCATTGCATGCTCACAATAAATACCATGGCTTCCTCCACACCCCTGGCCTTGGAAGGCATGGAACTCAGGGGAACCCAGGTTGCCCATGTCTTATCCATAAAACCATTCACATCAGCTGAGTATGTGAAGGACAAAGCCCCCCCAAACTGCAAGAACAAATGACATGACACACTTGAAAAAAAAGGAGCCAGAGCACTGACCATTTCTGCAGCAAAGGCGGTGGGGGTGGGGGGTGAGGGAGGGGGCGGGGGCGTCAGGAAATGAATCTTCAGGCGAACAGCTCAGGGAGAACTGGGATTTGACTACATGTTGTTTATGTCTCACTGTGGAATGTTACTAAATTCCATTCGTTGGACTTTTACTCGTATCTGAAACATAAACTAGGGAAAAGAATCCAAACAAAAAAAAAATAGCAACAAACTCTCTGTAATTAGAACAGGTTCTATATTTCTGCTTTGGTAGAAAAACTATAGCTAAAGAGTGGTAGTTTCTTATCAACTAATTAACTCTTGATATCCCAGAGAACATAGCAGAAACCAAAGATTGATGAGTTTTCATTTTTTCAGATGGGTTCTTTTCTGTTTTGTCTTTGCTGTCATACTCACCCTTGTCCCAAAGAAAGACAGGTGTGGAGAGTAAAGCCTTAAGGAGGATGGTCTTTTTACAAAATTACAAAGCCCTGACCTTCAGAATTGCTACAAATAAAATCCCTTTGAAAAGGGTCAAGCCATGCTTTCCCCATGCTGACAGTCACTCCTTAAGCCTCTATCCCCTACCCTTAAATTCCAATGGGCAACTCCGACCCACGTATTCACATTATCTGACCTTCAGAATTACCTTCCATGAAGTGTGTATGGAGAAAAAGTAAGATTTTCAGTGTTTAAACATAGTATCTGTTTTTTTGTTTTTTTTTTTTTTATTTAAATAATCTCTAAATCCAACGTGGGGCTCAAATTTACAACACTGAAATCAAGAGTTGCACATTGCCAACTGAGCCAGCCAGGCACACCAAACATGGTATATCTGAGTGAGATTTTTTTTTTTTCTTCACTGGCTTGTGACATTAACATTTTATTTTTTTAATTTTTTTAAATGTTTATTTATTTTTGAGAGAGAGAGAGAGAGACAGAGTGTGAGCGGCGGAGGGGCAGAGAGAGGGAGACACAGAATCTGAAGCAGGCTCCAGGCTCCGAGCTGTCTGTCAGCACAGAGCCCAATGTGGGGCTCGAACTCATGAACTGTGAGATCATGACCTGAGCTGAAGTCAGACACTCAACCGACTGCACCACCCAGGTGCCCCGTGACCTTAACATTTTTAACTATTTTCCATGAGAAAATGTTCTATCCTCTTAGTTATTCAAGTGTCTCTTACCAGGAGTTAAATAGAGAAGAGCCTGAAACTGGTTAAGATTTTTATAATCTCAGCGTGAGCATTGAATATATTTTCACTAAATTATGATGCTTCCATAACTTTTCTTGGCCCTAAGAATCACTTTACTCTGTGATGAAATGAAAGAGAGAAGATTGCATTGAGCCAAAGATGGCACAAGAGGAAATGGATCCACGTCCTGAAGCTTTTTAATCAAAGCCCCTACGCTGGGCTCTACAACTGGCTTTTACCTCCAAGGAGACTACGTTCTCATTTGGCCTGTTTCTTAGGATGATATATTCGGGAAAACAGATCTCATTCCTCCTGATCTGTATATTAAGCCAGACCCTAGTTAATGCCAAAGAAGCATGTTCTCACAATAATCATACTGGGAATTCTTTGGGGGGTTGTTTATTTATTTTTGTTCTCTTTTCTTTTTCAAAGGTGTTAAATATGCCAGGTAGATCTGTGCTCTGATGCTCATGACACAGTGTTTTTCTTTTCATCACCGGCATTTTGGCACGCATGGACCAGACCCTCACAGCCCTCGAGACAAAGTAGCGCTACCTGTTTATCACTGGAGTCAAGTACCTCTTCTGCCAGTTCCCACAATGTGACCTTCCTCTGAGCCTCTCTAGGTGCACTTTTCTCTGGACAGGCTTCTACTCTCTATTATACCAATAAAGACTCACAGCTCTGGGGTCTTTCCACTCAGAAGGCATGATTTTGAGTTTGCCCATAGGCCTAGAAGAACAATGTGAAATGCCGATGCCCTGACCCCACAGTCTATGCCCGCTTTCAGTGTGGGCACGCTCAGACGGAAGTAAGGCGTGACGAAGCAGCCTTCCGTAAGGACAGCTGCTTCCCCAGTTATTCAGAGCACCTGAACCTTGACATCTAGACTTGTGGCTTCCCAGAACTGTTATTCTTACAAAATAGCTAACTTTTATGGAGTACTCATAATATGCCAGGCATTTATGTAGACAGCTCATTAAATCTTCACCACATTCCTACAGGGTAGGTTTCTCATCTCACAGATGAGAAACAGAAGCTCAGAGTTCAGAAAGTTGCTCAAGGTCATATAATGTAAGAATTAGTAGCGATGGGGTGCAAATACAAGAAGTTTGACTCCAGATCCCTTAGCCATCTTTTGGGCAGTAGTTTACCCTTTGAATGAAAGAATAATAATTAAGCAGAGTATCTGGAATGAAAGAATATAATTAATTAATTAAACATATATAAAAATAATAACAGCAGTGCCTACAAGAGTTCTTTAACTGAGGACTTTCTGTGAAAACTATAGAAGGATTAGTTGAGAATGACTGGGGTTAACTTAAAATATCCCATAAACTATATGAAAATGTATAGTGAGGTTCTTATATCATCTTCCAATTTCTCCTCTCTAGGGAGTTGATAAAAACCTTCACCAGGTGGGGTTAAGAGAATCATCTTTCTTCTTGTCCACTCTAAATGTCCCCCTCCCTGTTCACTCTCCCAGATTCTCTTATCTCATGTCGTCATTGCCCCAGAATGATTTGGAATCACCCCAATCATTATCAATGGGTTACTAAGGAGGTTTGCAAAATGCCTGCCATAGATACTCTTAAACTTAGTATGTGGTTTCTCTCTCTTGGTCCCCGTCATCCCATTCCCTACTGCATTTGCCAATCCTGTAACACTTCATTTATACCTCTGTTTCAAGAGCTCCATATCTTACATCTGTTTCTGTGCTATGTTCTGCCCTCTGTGGCAATGGAACAATTATTGTATTTTGCTTCTTTGGGCATGAAGTGTGGCTTCCTGACAGAGATCTTATAGCTGATATGGTTGGTGCCCCATCCATATCTTTTCAGTGTTCACCTCACTGAAGACTAAGAACACTTGTCATTCTCCACCGTAAGCCTTTCTTGCTGGGCAGGAAGTAAGCTTGCAGGCTGAGCCACAAGCGTCAGAGCCAATGACCCTGAGCGCAGGGCTCAATCCATTGGTAGATGGGGAAGAGGTAGAAAAATACTCTAACTTCCTCACTTCTGGTTGGTATAACTCTGAGGCATGTTCTACACCATCTCTCAGAGTTCCTCAGGTGCCATGGCAAATCCAAGTAATACCATCAAACATACCCCTAGGCAGAGCAATTGCAGTGTGTTTCTGTTCAGTCATTTCACAGGAAGGCTCAGTGGGGAAGAGACAAGCCAGCCAAGGTAGGATGGTGCCAATGTCGTTAAAGTATCATATTATGAAGACTATAAACATTGATTCTATATAGTATCGGGAAGCATGTGAGAAAACATTCTCATTCATGCTTTGCTGCAGTGGGAAATGATATAACTCTGTAAAGGCAATTTGGCAGGATCTACCAAAGCTTTGACTGTGTGTACACACTTTGGCCCAGAAATTCTTTTAGGAATTAATTCTGTAGAAATGTTTGCACATGTATGTCCAGGAATTTTCTTTTTCTTTTTTAAAATTTATTTGAGAGAGAGACAGAGTGTGTGTGTGTGTGTGTGTGAGAGAGAGAGAGAGAGAGAGAGAGAGAGAGAGCCAGGGAGGGGCAGAGGGGGAGAGAGAGAGAGAGAGAGACAGAGGGAGAATCTTAAGCAGGCTCCACACTGAGGGGGCTCCATCCCACAACCCTGGGATCATGACCTGAGCTAAAAATCAAGAGTCAGACATTCAACCAACTGAGCCACCCAGGCACCCTAGGAATTTTCAACACAGCATATTTATAACAGCAAAAACAATGGCCATCAAAAGGACACAAAAAAAATAAAGAGAAAGCCCTCAAAAAAAAAATCTATGTCCATTGCAAATAGCTTGTGCATAAACTCTCTATTTCCATAATGACAATTAAAGGGGGAAGATAAACATTTATTGTGCCTTTCCTGTACAAGAATATTTTATATTTGCAAGTATCCAAATAGTACTAATTGATGTCAAAAAGTACTGTTTTATAGAGCACTTCCAGCTGATAAGTGTAGAAGGAATGATAGAATCCAAAAACATCTATTTTATAATCCCTAATGAAATAATTGATTCAGACTATGGTCACCAACAGATGATGAAACTCTAGAAGGAAGTCCAATGGGAACTAGCTATTGGTAGGGTTCCAAGCACTTATTACTTGTTGGTTATAAAGAGAAAAGAAAAACTTTCTCTTGGAGAGAACAAGCTGTCACCTTGACCATACTAGTGAATCTTGTCTGTCCTAACAGTGAGGCTAGCTATGACCCTCCTCAGGTGATACAGTCTGGAGGACTTGGTGCCACTTACAAAGTATTCTCATCAAAATGTTGATCCTGAAACTAATCAACTGCAGAAAGACATTTTTCACAATTGTAAAGAGGCAATCAGGGACCCTGAAAATAGACTAGATGTTAGCTGGAGGAATTATTGACAATTTTGTTAGATGACATTAGGAAAATGAGCTTTTTGGGGGTTGGGGGAGGAACTGTATAGTGTTTAGGAGTGAAATGTCCTGACATTTCAAGTTTGGTTTAAATACTTTAGCAAAGAAAAAGCAGATTAAAAAAGATGAAATATGGCAAATTGTGAATCACTGTTAATACTCTTACAGAGGTATTCACATTAAGTTCATCATAATCTTCTATCTTCTGAATGTATGTTTGAAATTTTTTGAAAAAATTAAACAGAAACAACTTTTGTAAAACTAAAATTGTAATACATTCCATTTTTGTTTTATATATATATATATAATATATATATATATATTATATATATATACACATGATTTTCAGTTTATGAAGAAAGTTTAACTTCACTCACATGTTTATTAATCAATATGTGTATCCTATGACTGGTGTTGCTCGTCTCGATGGGAACATAATCCAGCTTTCATGGAGCCTACAGTACAGCAAAGGAAGCAAACATTAAACTAATTGTGAAATTAATTATTTAACTGAAGCTAGAATGACCTCCTGATATTAGACGCTCTGCTCATAGCCTCAGGAGGTCTGGCCTCATCTGGGGAAGTGATGGTCAAGCCAAATACAAGATAAATTTATTGTTTCCCAAATGTGGTAGAATCTTAGGAGTTCCTGAAGAGCACTGGCTAAATTATTGACAGCAAGAAAGGACTTAAACATTAGGGACCGGAGTCAGCTTCCAGATGAGCCCAGGGTTCAGTCAGGTGTGCACAATGTCCAAAGGCTCAAAATCTCTAAGATCCCACAGAGACCTTGTCCTGTGTTAATCTAGCAGGAAAACTGACTCCTACCAAAGCCTGTCCAGATAGAGAGGGGGAGGCAGAGAGAGAAGCTGGTTAGAGACTTCCTGCTTAGAATCACTGGAGCTGCATTTGCAGATGGAGGGAACTGGAGGGCCAGCTGGGAAAAGCTGGGGAAGAGGAGGACTAGAGAAATTGGGCAGGACTCACCCAAATATACATAAACTTGGATGAAAAGTCAGACTCCAGTTTATTTACAAACAACAGCGCATTACTTGAATTCCCCAAAGTAATTCTCCTGGAGTATTAACTACTAAGTGGAAGTCCCTCCAGACTGCAAACTTATCTCAGAGCACTAATTAGGAATCCTGTTCCGGGGTGCTTAGGTGGCTCAGTCAATTAGGCATCCGACTTCAACTCAGGCCATGATCTTGCGGTTTGTGGGTTCAAGCCCCGCGTCGGGCTCTGTGCTGACAGCTCAGAGCCTGGAGCCTACTTCGGATTCTGTGTTTCCCCTCTCTCTGCCCCTCCCATGCTCATACTCTGTGTCTCAATAATAAATAAACGTCAAAAAAAAAATTTTTTTTAAAGAATCCTGTTCCCTCCATCCAAAGGAAGAGATTGGGTTGTCTCTTGGGTTTAGCTAGGTAAATGTATCCTCCTTGGAACAGCCAAGGTGGAGCCTGCTTTTCTGTTTCCTTGCCCTTTAAGATGGAGCAAGTATAGCGAGTCTAAAAGAGACTGTACCTATTAATTAATCTTTTTTTAAATTATGAAATATTGTACATGAGAAGTACAGAGAGTAATATGCAATACCTTACTTCCCACTGGGAATTGTTTAAATTCAATATATGATTAATATATTTGTTACTTAAGAATAAAACTTCACATACAGTTGAAGTTCCTTATATATTCTTCCCTAAACCTATTCCTTTCCTCCTGGAAACAAATACTTTCCTGAATTGATCGGTGTCCTATGCCTTATATCTATATCATACATATGTGAAAAATATATGAATATATGTATATGCATATATGAAAAGTATGCATCCACAAATAACATATAGTATGGTTTTGTGCACCTCTAAACAAGTTGTACAATAAATTACCCAAGTCTTACCATAATATAAAGTGTCAGTCTGCAACTTGCAACTTCTTTTTGTCACTTAATATTGTTTTCTAAGATTCACAAATACAAATCTAGTTTATTCAGTTTAACTACTGGCTGTATTCCATATGAGACCAAACTACCATTTATCCATCCATTTCTCCTACTTCTGGGTGTTTTAAAATTACAAATTTTTTGGGCGCCTGGGTGGCTCAGTTGGTTAAAGCATCGGACTCTTGATTCTGGCTCTGGTCATGATCTAATGGTCGTGAGATTGAGCCCAGCAGCCCTGCTTTGGGATCTGAGCTTAGTGTGAAGCCTGCTTAAGATTCTGTCTCTCCCTCTCCTTCTGCCCCTCCCCGACTTGTGCTCACTCTCTCTCTCTCTCTCTAAAAAAAACAAAATTGCAAACTTCCAAGTATTATGACAGATCATGCTGCAGTGAAAATCCTTGTGCATTACTTTAGGTATACATATGCATATTTTATGATCTAAGATTTATACCAAGAAGTGCAATTTCTATGGTTCTATTTTTTAATCTAAATATGACTCTAGCATCCTTAGGTGCGCAATCCATCTTCAAACTGCTTTGACCTTGAGGGTAACGGAGAGATTCACAAGACCAATGATTGTTGATTGGAGCTTCATCTTCTGGAATAATTAATATACATTTATTTGTAGGACATCTATATACTGCTTTATTTATTTATTACAGTTTTGTTAATTGTTGATGACTATGCATATGGGTTTGTGTATTGTAGTTTACCTACCATAAATAACTTAAGTTTCTATTTTGTTGGTATATACTCCCTTCACCCTAGGTTATCTAGAAAAACAAAACAAACCTTAGTTCCCCTGGAGAAATCTCAGAATCACATCTTCTTTCATAACCCATGGATAGTTTTCCTATTAAACTACATATAATTTAATCTGTTTTCTTACATTAATAAGAACTGCTCAATCCAAGTTTTGGATCTTTAGAAGATAACTATGTTATCATACTGTGTTTATCACATTTCATCTGTAACTCAAGAATTTTTAATACCTTAGCCACCCTGTGATTGCTTCAAGGAAACCTGCTTCAGTGACACCACTGGTCTAGAACCCAGTTGAGCTCACCTATAAAACCCAAATTGTTGAGTTAATAAACAATTGTAACTGTTAACATATTAAAATATTCCACTTTAAATATTTATATGTGCAAATCATATATTATCTAGAAATATATGAGAGAAAAGAAAATAATCAAATGTTAGGAGCAAAGTAAATTAATCATTAGTGCAAATTATGCATTGAGGAAGAGCTTTCCGATGAGTTTATAGCTAGATTTTTTTCCTTCTTGTCATTGTCTTATTTTCCATCTACAAAGGAGATAATGCAATGACTCTTCCATTGACATTTTCTTAGAAAGATGTGAGAGCTGACATGTAACTTTAGTCAGACTTATTAAATTGTCAGATTTATTTAACTCACTTAATTCAGTTAGTTAAAAGAAATCAAATTATTTCAACTTAGACCACCATTAGATGGTATTATCTGGCAAGTGTGTATATATATATATATATATATATATATATATATATATATGTTTTATATATATATATATATATATATATATATATATATATATATGTTTTCTATCCCTGACTACATAGATATCCTCTAAACTTTGGATGACCTGATATCGTTCCAAAATGGGCCAGAAACCCTGGAATCTCCTGCATTTGAGATTGTACTGTTGAAGCTGGACCAACAGGAAGCAACCCACAATGCGTATATGAACACCAATAACTATTGCATTGAACAAGCAAGTTCTGAGGGCCATAGTTGAATGAGATAAGGAACACTTACTCAGCCTTATGGTTACTCTTAGTTTCCGTGCAGACAATATATGCACTTTGCACATTTCAAAAATGCAGAGGTACAGCTCCATAAGCAATCATAGACACCAGGTATTCATATTTCTGAGAAGAAAGTGTATGTTTTCAGACATTCCCTAATGATGCTATTTGTGTGTGGTCAGTTTTGAGGAGTAAGATTGCATGCAGGAGAAAATTTTGTTGCTAATTTGCACTTAGACTGAATCCACCAGTTGAGAGCCACTGACTTACTTGAGCACATACTGAGGCAAAAGTCTTCTCTGCCCATCATCACTATATATATGGCAGCCTCTGAGATTCAAGTGCAGACCCAATGATAGCTAATGATTTTTAGCACTTCCTGTGTGTCCAGCACTGTTTTATGTACTTTCACCTGTATTCACTAAATCCTCACATTACCACATGGGATAGATGCCATTATTATCCTCATTTCACAGATGAGGAAACTGAGACATAGATTAAGTAACTTACACAAGTTACACAGCTCCAGAGCTTGTGCTCTTAAGCATTAGACCTCACTGGGTATTTTACATAGTTCCAATGGGGTCAGTCAGATACACACTGGATGTGGTCTCAAGTGCTCAGGGAAATGGATCTCTTCTGGAGCTATTCCAGGCTTTGGGATCCCACTGCTAGACTCAAAATGCAGGGGAAAAGACAAAGAAAAAATCAAGAATTGGACCTGTCATTCACTCTGAAGTGGCATCAAAATGTCCTGGAGATTCCCAAAATCAAAGCCAGTTTGGAACCAGATCAGGCTTCCTTAGTTTATATCCAGGCTGGAATTTCATAAACCCAGTAATGATTCTTCAAATTCTGATACTTGAACTACTAAAAGGTAAGGGGAGATGTTCTGGTCAAATAAATTTGAAAAAAAAGCAACAGTCTACTGAAATTCACAAGAAATCATAATAGATATGAATATATTAGAGATTTGTAGAAATTCTGCAACAAAGAAACACATTCAACTTTGCCTAAGCAAGCATTTCCCAAACTTGTACCCCTTAACATTTCCATGGAACATCATTTGAGACCAGTGCTCCAGAATGAGTTGACCAGTGGCACCTTGAGATAGAAGCTACCTGGTCCACCATGTCTTAAAAACATTCTACAAGAGCTATTATAGCCCCTGCATAATTTCTCCTCCCAGCCTGGCCTCAGGAAGTCCTTCTCCTCTGAGAACTTTGTCAGGGCTTGGGTTTTGAGGTTGGCACTCCATACTCCCAGGCCTCGGCTTAGCTTCCTAAGTCCCTTCAGACTTTTCTATCAACAGCTTGATGTGTGGCCCTGAAGCAACTTGAAAATGAGCCATTCGGTTTTGATCCTAAAACCAGGGAGTAAGACATTTTGTTTGGATTTTTGGAAGATCTTTGGCAACTTTCCATATAAGTGGTTCCTCAATAAGCAATGAATCATAAACATCCATTATGGACAGGAGCGACTGGGTAATAATAGAACAGACACATGCTGTCCTTATGACCTTTCTTCCAAAGGGAAGCTCAATTGAATTAAGTCTGTTCCCACAGTATATTACTCAATGTTTCTTAGGGGTATGAGAAACCTGGAAATTACAAGGCAAACCACAAATGAATTGCTGTTCAGTCAAGTCACACAACTAAGAGAAAGTTAAATTCCTCCATGGCCAAACACAGCATCTAGTTCCCAATCTGTCAAAGAACAACAAGCCAGGAAGTGACCACTTTACAGGTATCTACCCTTCCATCCAACCAAGGGTCTCGGAACATTTTAAAAGTGGAAGCTGATTAGGATATTCCTCTGAATGGAGCAGAACAGTATATAGGCTAGGGAAGTTTTATGACATCCCCCTCATTCTCTTCTTTTTCCGTTGCTAGGGAAGGTGGGAATTAGGACTGACTTTTTTTTTAAACCACTTGATTGCAGTATGATTGACATACAAACAGAGGTATATATTTAATGTACACAAAAGTTTTCTCCTTCCCTCTTTGTTGTTTATTTATTATTATTACTATTATTATTATTATTATTATTATTTGTATGTGGTAAAGACATTTCACATAAGATCTACCCTCTTGGCAAATTTTTAAGTATCCAACACAGTATTGTTAACTTTAGGCACTATGCTGTCCAAGGACATATTTATAGATCTAAAGGACATATTTATCTTTCATAACTGAAATTTACTACCCTTTGACTAATATTTCCCCATTCCCCACTTCCCACAGCCTCTGGCCAAAGCCATTTCACTCTCTGCTCCTGAGTTTGACTATTTTAGATTGCTCATATAAGTTGTATCATGTAATATTTGTCCTTCTGTGCCTGCTTTAATTCACTTAGCACAATGTCCTTCGAGTTCATTCCTATTGTCACAAATGGCAGGGCTTCCTTCTTTTAAAAAGCTAAATAATATTCCACTGTATGTATATACCACATTTGCTTTCTCCATGCATCTATTGATAGATAGATAGCAAGAAATGTTCTAGGCTCTTATCTAGAAAATGAAGTAATAATAGAAATTGACCTAGGAATTCCCCAACATGGACTGGCCAAATGCGATAGCAGAGTCAGCAGGGGGGCTACACTGGAGCAAAGTCTGCAAATCAGGAAACTCTGAATGATAACAGATACCCTCGTGCTTAGCTCCACAAAGCAAAAGTAGCATGGATGCTAAGAAGGATGGTGGCAAGGCTGCTTGCAGGGCCTGCTATGTTGGCCTAGTCCATCTGTAAGGTCCATCAAGCTCCTTGGGCTCAAGCACTGAGGTTTAGTGAGGTTTATTGCTCAAGCTAGCTGAAATCTGGATCCAGTCCCCCATGCCCCTAAGCACTCTCTGACAGTGCATGCCAACATTCAGTAAATGTTGTTTACTGAACATTTATCATTGTATAATGATAAATACATTTATCATTGGGCATTGTATCAGACCTATGGAGGTTAGAAACATGAATTAGACATAGTTCCTGTGCTCAAAGAGTCTATGAGTTAATAGGATAAATAGAATCCAGTCAAGGAGGTATAATACAAAGCAGAATTAAGTGCCGTAAGAAATACATACAACTACAGCAACTGGAGACAACATAAATAGTATCAGTCCTTGTGTCAGAGAAGAAAAGCACAAGATGGACACCAGGAATGTTGATTAATTCAGGGCTGCTGGGAGGAGAAAGCTTGAAAGGAGGTAGGAGGAGATATAGTCATAATGAGTCAGAATGGTAGTTTGGGGCGGATAATGACAAACTCTAAATTTTTAGCCAAAATTTGATTGTATTCATTCCAGAGAACAATGGATGTTTTCAAGCAGGAAGAGTGCTTTTGAAAAAGAAGGCAGGAAGCGGTCTGCAGTAAGGATTGAAAGTAGATCAACTTGAATGAGAAAGGACGTTAAGGAGGCCAGAAACTATGGAGGCCGAGAACTCCAGCCAGGAGGTATTTAGAGAACATTTTCTTTAGAAGAAGGGAAAGAAACAAACAGACTACTACATCTCAAATGTCAAGAGGAGAAATTTCAAGAAAGAAAAAGTGGAAATTTTGCAGAGAGAATTAATTTGTTATAATTAATATATTATATAATTAATTATTAATATAACAATATATTATATTAATATAATTACATAAACATTTATCAAATGTTTACCTGCTAAACATGGAACAGAAGACCAGCAAGAAAGTCTACGCTGAGGGAGCTTACATTTCAGTAAAAGGAAGCAAAGTAAACAAGTTCAACAAAATAGTTATGCATTGTGATAAGTACCATAAAGAAATAAACAGGATGAAGCCAGGAGAAAGTAGAGAGAGGAAGAAATCTTTATGGGGCTTCCAGGTTAAGACCTCTTAAAGAAGTGACACTTGAACTGAGGATGTTCAGCTATTGTAGAGCAGAAAGGAGAGTGTTCTAGGCAGAAAGAACAAGTGCAAAAGTGTGGGTCATTAGAAAGGGCCATTCGAGGAACAGATAGGAGGTGTGGCCAGAGCATACTGAACAGGAAGAATCATGGCATGTAATGAAGTCAGTGGTCCAGCAGAGAGAAGATATGACTTGGCCTTGGGTTGGTTACAGAGAAGACAAAGAAAGGGCCATATCTGGAATTAGAATCAATAGAGTTTTTTGAGAGATTAGCTATGGAAGATGAAAGGAAGGGGTAATCAAAGATGACTCTTAGCTTCTCTGCCTGAGTAACCAGGAGGATACTGATAGCATTTATTTTGATGTGCAAGAGTGGGAGACGGATACATTAGAGGGAGAAAGAGCTCAATTTTAGATATGTCAAGTTTAAGATACCTAGGTGAATAGTATTTGGATTGTCATAGAATGGGTTTGGGCAATAAGGAGGCCATTGGTTTCTAGTCAGAGATGTGGTCCATGGTAGTTCTGGGGTAACATCCTTATAGCCACTTCCATTCCAGCTCCAACAGAAAGTCTCTGTGAAGGATCTGATTGGTGTAACTTGGGCCCAGTGCCCAAGTGAAAATAGACTCCTAAGATTGGATCCTACCTATTATATTCCCATTCTTGTGACTGGTGGGCAGTGGGGGCCAGAGAAGATATATAGGAACCATTGCCAGAAAGAAAGTGGAAGGGTATGCCATACAGACAACGAAAATAACAAGCAAAGGCAGAAGAGTTGGCCCTGCTCCTACCCATATGGCACCTTTTTTTTTCTGATATCTTCTCCACTAAAACATTACAACTATTTGTCATTATGCTGCATTAGAGACAAAAGCCACACTGCAAAATGGTAGCTGTATATAGGCATCTTTGCCAAAACAGGCTGACTTTGATGATACAACCACCTGGCCTACCCTAAAGTGATTCCTACTCAGAGGCAGGAAGGCTAAATAGTAATTTGCCTACTTGATCTAAGTGTTCGTTCATTTTTTTCATTAAATAAGTCTATCTCAGGGACTTAATATGTGCCAGGAGATGTGGGGTATACATAGATGTATAAGAGAAGGCTTTAATCCTGTGGGGAAGACTAGACATGAACACAAACAGTAGTACAGAAAAGAAGGGGTAAGTGCCATTTGAAACAAAGTAATCTCTGGAAACCTAGCTGTGGGAATTTAAGGGGGAGGTAGTGGTACTTATGTAAAGGAAAAGAAAGGTGAGAGAAGAGGCTTTGCTGAAGTATGGAGACAGGAAGGACAAGGTAGGATTGGAGAATGGTCAAAATATCTGTTGAACTGGATTCCAAATTTCTATTACAAAGCAATAGGATTGGGGGCTGAAAGGTAGGTTGGGGCCAGATGATAGAAGGCTCTGAATGCCCGACTTGGAGCACTAGGTTTTCTCCGACTCCTCTCAGTGTTTGAGCGGAAGAATGATAGGATCCAAGCAGTGCCTTCAGAAGGTCGAGTTGGTGAGGAGTTGGGGAAGCACGAGAGGTGGGGTGACAGGGCGGTGTCAGGAGGTCACTGCACCCTCCATACATGAGTGATAGAACCCAGCTAGGGAGACAGTAGCACTAGAAAAGAAAAGAGGAGTAGAAAAGAGGGTATGAAGAAATGTTTGACTGGACTGGAGAATGGTAGGTAGGGAAGGATTTTAGGGTGGAAGGAAAAAAGAAAGTTGGGCAAAGTGACTGAGGTTTTGGGCTCAGTGAAAAGGAAGAAGGCAGTTTTGCTACAGAGACAGGAGGGTCTGGAGGTTTGGGGAAGATATGGCTAGTTGAACTTAGACATAGTTTATTAAGCCTGAGTCAACCAGGAGGACAGACTGGAGTAGATTTTCAGTAGTGTGTTTGGCATGTAGAACTGGAACCAGAAAAGCCATTGGCCGAGAGACAAACTATTGGATGTCATTAGCTGACAGATGTGATAGCAGAAGAGGTTCCTGGAAAGTGTTAGAACCTTGAGAATTACATTTAGGAATCAGGTAGAGACAGGAGGCAAAGTGAAGTCTGAAGAGAGGCCATGAGTAAAAGAGAAAATGTGGTTGTGATGGAAACCAGAGAACGTCCAGCCATGTTGTACTGATCAACCTGATGTCAGAGATACAGTTACCTTGTGGCAAGTTGAAAACACATCTTCTGTCCTTCCTCAACTCCCCAGGCCCATCCTTAGTCTGAGTAGAGATCTGCACACAAAATGTGCTACCAGTTAAGCAAGATTTGGCACTCTGGCTTGGAAGTGCCTTTGTCACATGAGTTAGAGCAACAGAAAGGGCAGGCCTTGACCCCACAGGTCGGGGCTGGACTGCTGTGGGGCTTCCTTCCCGACTTGATTCAGGAATAGAGTGGGAGCTGGAGGAAATGGAGCCAGGGAACTTGAGATTCAAAGAAGGGAAGTTCATGCAGGGGCAGATTGGAAGGGTGGATTATTTAGGGAAAATGACGATTTTCGTGGCAGGGGAATTAGAAAATTGCATCAAGCAGCCATCTCTCTCTCTCTCTCTCTCTCTCTCTCTCTCTCTCTCTCTCTCTCTCTCACTAGAAGGGAAAGAATTGGAAATAAAAATTAAAAGGGGAATTAAGATATGAAAATGATGATGTTGTCAGATATTTAGTAAATTCCATTTTCTCATTCAGAAACTTGCACGTTAAATTATACGTGAATTGCCTGCTTTAAAAAGTAACTGAAAGTCACTTATTTCTGAGAAAATAATGTGCCCTGAACCTAGAAAGTGTGGAAATACAAAAACAAAAAACAAAAAACAGTAAATTTCCTCTAACCCCTAATCCAGAGAAACTTTTAAATGTTGGTGTATGCCATTTCATCTGGAATTGAACAACTAGGCAATTTCCAACCATTTTACTACCATAAACAGTATTATGATGAATATCCTTATACATTCGCTTTTGAATACTTGTTCTAATATTTTCTTACCATAAATCCCTTTAAGCAGGGTTGTTGGGTAAAAGGAGAGGCACACTTTTCAAAGCTTTTGATAAATACCACGAAATTACTATTCAGATAATGATACACATTTGAACTTCCACCAGCGATGTAGCAGATAGATGTAGCAAACATCTATTTCCCTACATGTTCTCATCAAATTTTTTGTATTAATTTGTATTCTGCTACATGCATAGCTAGGTTGAAGTTTTTCCCAAATATTATTGACCATAGGTATTTCTTCCTTTGTGAGTTGTTTATCTATGTCTTTTGGGTATGTTCATCCTTTTTTTTTTTTTTTTTACTTTTTAAGAGTTTTCTATTTAGTAAGAATATTCATTCTTTATCACATACATAGCAAATGTTTTATTCACAATTTTCTATCTTCTGGTGTTTGAATTAATTTTATGGTTTTTTAGATTTATAGAAATATTTAAAAATTTTAAATGTATATAGTAAAATATGTTGCTATTTATAGTTTCTGTTGTGCATGTTATGGGGAAGTCTTCCCCACCTATATTTTCTTATAGTTTTTTAGTTGTGTATGTATGTATATAGGTATAAGTGTGTGTTTCATATATAACATTTTGATCCATGCAGGTGTTACTTTTGTATTTTGTATTTTTGTATGTGAATAGTTAATCAGTTATCCTGGAATAGCATTTCAAAAACCTTGTTCTGAGGACTTCTGCTCAGGGAGATGCAAATTGGTGCTGTGAAAAATGGGTCTTTAAGTACAATGCTTCTTTTAGGAATTGATAATAATTGTTAGCAATCTAATAAGGAATCCTGATTAACTTCAATTCAGTGCTTTATAAATGTGTTTGAACACTCTCTTTGCACTCAACTATTAAATTCAAGCAAGTGTTCATTGCATGTCTGCTATTAGAATTATAGAGATTTAAAGGTGAGTGGGAGAATATCCTTATCCTCAACAAGGTTAAACCACAAGGGAATTATAGTCTAATAGAGACTGTTTTAAAGGACAGAATATGATACTTCCTGCTAGAAGTGGATAAAGTCTTTAGGGCTCATCAACTAAACATGTATGGGTTGGGGACGTATAGGCAAGAGTCCCAGGGGCTGGCAGATGATGCCATGTTCAGTCTGGACTAGCTCAGCTTGGACTAACAGTGGCACACCCAACTGGGGGCAATGAAACATATAGAATAAGAGTTTAAGTGAAGAGAACAGATTCGGAATTAGGGTAGATTAATACTATAAGGTAGGAGAGCAGAGAGCCACAGCATGAGTCCTGGCGTCTGGCAACATTTAAGGAGTAGGGAACAGCAGGAAGAGCTAGGAAAGCAAAAGATGATCACGTCAGAGAGGAAGAAGGGAATCTTGAATAAATTTAGAAGTCCTTGCAGTAGGTTTGTTTCACAGGATCGTTCTGAGATATTTTATTAAAAATGAATTGGTAATTTCCTGGATGAGAAGCTTGGGACTGAGGGTCAAGTGATGTGCTCAGGGGACCATCATGAATCAGCAGCTACATGTCAGTTCACCACAAATGAAATGTCAATGGAAATGCAAAGGCTGAGAAGGGAAAGAAGACTGAAATTCTACAAATTAGATATCAGAACTACATCCTTTAAACATGCAAAGTGTTTTTTAAAATTCAGAGTTTAAAATACATGGCTGTAATTTCAAAATCATTGTGACTACATATAAAATTGCTCTTTCTGCTGTGAGAATGGAGAAGAAAGACTTGTGGTAAAAGGAATGGGTGGTGGTGAGAACTGGGTGAACTGGGGCTATCAGAGGTTAGTGGCCAAGTCTCTAGTTTTGAAGGGTGGTGAGTGGTGAGAGGAGATTACCAATAATGAGTGAAACCACAAGAAACTCCAGAAAGAGTTGACAGAATCTCAGAATATGAGGGTTTGTAAGAAATGTTTGGTAAACCATAGGCAGAGGTGCCCCAGATTCTGATGTAGGAATTGAATATTCCAAATTGGGTCACAAATAAAAATCTCTTTAAACTGTTCTCGTGGCTTCCATAAGGGCATCTTCTCTGGTATGCCTTCTTTCTCTCTGATTGCTTGTTCTTTGGCTCCTCTTTCTCACCCATTCCTTAAATTTCATGTTCAGAAACATGGTTCAATGATTCCAAATCTCAACTCTATCTTCTTTGCTTAAACTACTCTCAGAAGATATTTTCATCCTATCTCCATTCATTGTTTCTTCTTTGCCCATAAACAAAACCAACCTCCTCAGCCCTCTACTGCCAGCTATTACTGTCTGTGGAAGTGTTCCCTGAGGGTGTGGGAGCTCAGGTGGGGCCAGTATTTGGGAATGATGCTGGTACTGGCAAAAGTTATGGGGGTGACACCTCAGTTAAGCCACCATGTCCAAGGTCTCATCCTCATTCAGCCTCCCTTGTCCAAGCGCTGGATGACTTTTAGCGACTCCAAAGATGATCCCCCATAGGTCACCACTTTAATTTTTGAAATGAGCTCCTCAGCCTTATCAAGGAATAGTTAATATTATAATTAACATTATAATGATTGCTTACTATGATCACTGATTGCTCACTATGTGCTAGTTACTGCTGTAAAAACTTCATATATATATCAATGGATTTAATCATTATTAACTCCTCTTTAAAGAGGGGAAAATGGGGCACCTGGCTGGCTCAGTCAGTGGAGCGTCCAACTCTTGATCTCAAGGTTTGAGCCCCGTGTTGGGTGTAGACATTACTTAAAAATAAAATCCTTAAAAAATAAAAATAAAAAATATGTAAATAAAGATGGGGAAACTAAGGTGAAAGGAGGTGAATGATTTGCCCAACTGGTAGGTGGAGGATCCAGGATTCAACCTAAGCCATGTAACTCCTGACATAGCATAAAGAAAACCTGGGCAGGGGCGCCTGGGTGGCTCAGTCGGTTAAGCGTCCGACTTCAGCTCAGGTCACGATCTCACGGTTCGTGAGTTCGAGCCCCGAGTCGGGCTCTGGGCTGATGATGGCCCAGAGCCTGGAGCCTGCTTCCGATTCTGTGTCTCCCTCTCTCTCTGCCCCTCCCCCGTTCATGCTCTGTCTCTCTCTGTCTCAAAAATAAATAAACGTTAGAAAAAATTTAAAAAAAAAAAAAGAAAAGAAAACCTGGGCAGAAAGAGAGTAACACAATATTCAGAACAGACAAATGGTTCTAGCAAGTACTAGGAGATGGTGTTGGGTATAAGGCAAAAGAGACGGATACAGTGAGGTAGGTATGGGCAAGAAAACAGACTTCCATCTGCTGGAAAATGACACCATCGCTTTGACTCAATCATTCTGCCAGACTAGTTCCCTCCTCCCTCCCTTACATGCTGTCCTTGCTTCCTGTTAGTCTCCTCCCAGAATGCCCTTTCTGTCCAGTTTCCCTGTCCACACCCTGTCCAGCCCAGGAAAATCCCCTCTGTCTTCATTACACTCACTTTCCGTGACCACCCATCATCCTTACATGTGTTTCATGACTCACTTAAATACATAACCTCACACTGCCTTATGCTGTTACTTAGCAGTTTCAGGTGTTTCCAGCTTATTCCTCCAAATCAGTGAAGGCTCCTCTAAGTCAGGGACCATGTCTTAGTATGGTCTTTCATCAGTGTCCCTTCCCATTCTCCACCATCCCCTCCCCAAGCTGTCCACATACAAGGCATTCAATGAATACTTGTTTACTCAAATCCCATTATTGTGGGAAACCTTCTAAGTGACCTTTGTATGAGTAAGTTCTCAATCTTTAACTTTCTATTTGTATGTGGCACGCAATAGAGATCCATTGTTTGAAATTACATCCAGAACTTCTGTTTACTAAGTATGATTTGAGTTATTTTGTGCAGATAAAAAAGAGAGAGAGAGGGGCGCCTGGGTGGCGCAGTCGGTTAAGCGTCCGACTTCAGCCAGGTCACGATCTCGCGGTCCGTGAGTTCGAGCCCCGCGTCGGGCTCTGGGCTGATGGCTCGGAGCCTGGAGCCTGTTTCCGATTCTGTGTCTCCCTCTCTCTCTGCCCCTCCCCCGTTCATGCTCTGTCTCTCTCTGTCCCAAAAATAAAATAAAAAAAAAAAAAAGTTGAAAAAAAAAAAATTTAAAAAAAAAAAAAGAGAGAGAGAGAGAGAGAGAGACTGCTTCTGGAAAACATTTTTTATAACATTATTATTGGCGACTCATGCTGTCATGGAACTGCTTCTTTATTTTGGCTGAACTTTGAACACAGATTTACATTCTCCAAGTTTCCTTTGGAGTCAACTTTACTCTCATGCAAACTTCCAAAGGTTGCCAGCTACATCTCTCAATGTGAAGCAGAAAGAGCCATGTGTACAGAAAAATGATCTAGCTAAAAGTCCAAAGTCTGTGTTTATTTTACTGCTTTTAGTTAAAATGTGCAAGTCTAGAATTTCCAAATGTTCACCATATGTGTAAGCCCAAGCAAATCAAACAATTTTCAATTATAATTGGGTAATAATATGGTCTACCTTCTGTCTTACTATTTGAGCTTGCAATGTGAGCAGTAGAAGACAAATATTAGTTCTTGGTTCTCATTTCTCAGGCCACAGGGTACCCAGAGTTCTGCACATGCCAATAATTTCCCCATATTCCCAATGTCTTTGAAACCCATCATGGAGTTTTCTTTTTAGTGATGATAAATTCTCATATTCCAATCCTGTAAAGTTAGCTTTCTTGCATTTAAATTCACTCTTCTAATTCGATTTCAAATTGTTAAGTAAATAAACTATTTTTAACATTCCTTTGTATCTTCTACAATGCCTAATTCCAATGCTTTGAAAACAACATAAAAAATTTAATTGACTCATGAACAAGTCAACAAAAGCTTACATGGCTTTTTCCATCAGAGATTGTAGGTATTTTTTGGTATTCTGTACTCAGAGAATGTGACCATCCTTCATAAATTTTACTTTTAAATATTTATCCTATATTTAGTTAGAAGGTTACCTAGACTTAAAAAAATAGTTAATAGGGGCTCCTGGGTGGCTCAATTCGTTGAGTGCCCGACTCTTGATTTTGGCTCAGGTCATGATCCTAGAGGTGTAGGATCGAGCCCCACATTGTGCTCTGTGCTGAGCAAGGAGCCTACTTGAGATTCTCTCTCTCCCTCTCTCTCTCTGCCCCTCTCCCCCACTCAAGCTCTCTCTCTCTCTAAAAAAGATAAATAAAATAAAATAAAATAAAATAAAATAAAATAAAATAAAATAAAATAAAATAAAATAAAATAAAATAAAATAAAATATAAAATAAGTTAATCGAAAGTAGAAGGTACTAAGTTACTTCTGTATATGTTTGATTTTTTAAATATATTTGTTAAATTACTGAACTACTCATTAACTTTTGTCCCAGGCCTAGTCCCATCTAAGACAACTGGTCTCTTTAAACCAATGCAAAGCCAGCTGGACATTTTATAAAAAGCACCCTTACTGACAACTTGTTTACAAATATGCTCTTACTTCCACCCATGTCTGATAGCTAAGTCCCTAGTGGTTAGCAACACAGACAGTGATCTCAAAGACTGTTCACATAAAGAAGCTAGGACCTACTGATCCCTGCTGCCCAGATTAATGTACCCAGGTTCCTTCATCTCCCAAGGGTACTGGTAGTCATTGGGACTGTTCCATGCTGTGTATACCAGCCAGCAGGCTCAGCCCTACTCCATTCCTCTCTATTTTGTTTTTTCTTTCTCTCCTCTTCTCCTTTCTGCTCTCTCCTCCCGTCTCTTCCCTTCCCCTCTTTCTTTTTTCCCTTCCCTACCCCTCTTTCTTTCTCTTTCTTCTTTGTTTCATTCAGTATTTATTGACAAATTTTCTATTATTTATGGGGCCCTGTGTCAAGCAATGGGGACACGGTGTTAGAGTTTATGGTTGAATAGAGAAGTGAATATTAATAAAATTATCACAAATAGTGGTGAGTTCTATGAAGGTAAAGAATAGAGAGATATGACAGCAGGTTCCAGACACCTGGTCTGATCTGGAGTGTTGAGAACATGGGCCTAATTTTACACTTAGATCTCAGAGACAAGTTGTATTTGTTAATTTATTACCCTTTTTCTCTTCTTTGTTTCACTTCTGAGAGATAAACTCTCCCCTTGTGCCAACTACTGGCACCTAGGGCCCAATGTAACGTTGTTGTTGTTGGTTGTTTTGTTTTTTGTTTTTTTTTTACCTTCTCTCTTGTTATGCTAGAATTTGCCCAATAATCAATAAATATATCCTGAAATTAGGGTTTGGACATGTACTTGATACTTAACAAGTGTAAAAATGGTATCAATGCAAAACTGACCTTGCTTCTCCCCCATATACTGGTAGCCCGTGACATATGTCCTCCCCTGCCCTTCTTTCCCTTCTAGTTGCCTCAAATTGTACACCTCCTTGGTCCCCATCACTTGGTTTGGCACTGGCCTCCTCTGCCACACCCCAGACTGGACTTGACTCTGTAGGCTTCCTCACCCCTCTTTCTTCTTCCTGTTAATTTTTCCCCAAGCATCTCCTTCGTGAAACACATCAAAAATCTTACTTATTAAAGAAAGTTTCCATTGTTGCCAATGTACTTACTATATTCTCTCTGAGGCAGAAAAGTATATTTTATTCATATTTTTAACAGCAAAAGATGACCCAAGTCATTTTCTTTGATAAGCCTTAATGCTAGCAAAGATGTAGGAAAAATAGAAATTCTAATGCAATGTGACTGACCCGGTACATTTTGGGGGATTTATTGTCAGTATCCTACCAAATATTTCAAATGTGCATGCTCCTTGACCCAGCAGATCCTTCTGAGACATGCTTCTCCAAGCTGTATAAAGATGTATGTAGAAGAATGTTCATTGCTTCTATTATAATAACAATTTTAAACAACCAAAGGGGATTGAAGAAATAAACAATGGTTCAATCACATACAGGGATACTTGCTGCCAATTTAATCAATGAGATAAAGTTGTTTGGACTAACTTGGAAAGGTGTTCATGATATATTGTTAAGTGGGAAAAAATCAAGGTATAGGACAATATAGTAATATGATCCTATTCTTGAAAAAGTAATCATAAACAGCAATCACCTCTGGGTAGTGGGATATCCCGGAACATTCATTTACTGACGCATCGCCACTGCAATGCTTCAGCTTTAACAGGTCAGCATGTTTTATTTTGTTAAATAAGTAATCATGGCTATATAATACTTTTATATACCAATTTACAGTGGGTTTTCCCTCCTCCTACTCCCTTCCCTTTACTTGAGCAGTTTCTGTCTGTTCTCTCAAGGAATGTAACAGAACATAAAAATAGCCTTTCCAGTCTTTCTGGCTTTCGTGTTCCAAAAGCATAAGCCCTTAGGGGAAGAGAATTTATTACATGTGTAAACAAAATGTTTTATTCAGCAGTGAGGGGAAGGCAGGGTGTCCTCCAGACTAGGGAAAGACACCACCTGAATGCAGTGATGGGGGAAAGAGAGTGTGAGAAGCCATCGGAAGGAGGAGGAGATCTTTTGAGTTACTAGAGCAGAAATAACCCACACACTGTTCTCAGGAGCTGGTGGAAAGGGCAAGGGACAGGGGTGGGAATAGGTAAGATTCCAGAACCTAAATGTCTGTATCTAAGCCAGAAGTTATATTACAACTCAGATACCTCCAGGTGTCCTGGAGCGAAATGGCCCACTTGGCAGGACAGCTGTTACTCAGTCTCCTGCTGTCCACCAGGAGTGAGGGCCCAGCGTTGCCAGACCTTCCAATTGTTCAAATCCAAAGTTTAAGTTACACTTACTTTTTAACTGGCTCAGTTCCACAGGACACATTAAATGTACCTGTCAGTCCATTTGGCTGCTGTAACAAAAATGTCATAGGCTGGCTGGTTTATAAACAACACAAATTTATTTCTCACAGTTCTAGAGGCTGGGAAGTCCAAGATCAAGGCGCTGGAAAATGCGGTGTCTGGTGAAGACCTGTTTCCTCGTTCATAGTCATCTTCTCACTCTGTCTTCACTTGTGGAAGCGGGGGAGAGAGCTCTCTGGGGCCTCTTTTATAATGATACTAATCCCATCACTAGTGCTCCACCCTCCAGACCTAAGCACCTCCCAAAAGCCCCACCTCCAAATGCCATCACCTTGAGGGCTAGGATTTCAACATATGAATTTGGTGGGGACATAAACATTCAGTCCACTGTAGTACCTGCGGGTTGAACCCAACCTACAGGCCTCACATGTGTGAATTGTTGGAAGAAAAAGAGGCAGTCTCGCAAACAATTCCTGCGCTCCAGGCATGGGCCAGGTAGCAGGAGCTGTGGGCGCTTCTCTTCACAGGTGCCAGTGTAGACCAGGACCACATGCTCCTTCCCACCCCCACTGCCTTCTTGAGGCCCACAGCCACAGAGGCTGGATTAAAGAGAGGTGAGGGGACAAGAACCCCTATGTCCTGATGTTGTTGTGTTTTTTGTCTACCAGGGCAGGTGAATAGAAGTGAAATGGAATAAAGAAGTGAATGGAATAAAACGCAGTCAGAAGTGAAATGGAATAAAGAAAGAATCGTTAATATAAGGATTATTTTGTGTAGTCTTTGTAGGAAAAGCAGGGGCTCTCTGCCAGGCTCTGGAGAGCCAGCCCTTCCTTGAGAACCACTGCCCTGGCCACCTTTCTTCTCTTCCCGCCCCCACCCACACCAGGACATCCCAGTCCCCATCTCCTACCACTGTCATCAGGATGCCAGGCCCTGAGAAAGCCAGGCCCACGCACGTGGGGTTGGGGGTGACAGGCAGGGAGGGTGCACTTTTATTTCTGGGATTGTGAGAAAAATGAGTTCCTGGAATCCCCAGTTGGAACCTGGAACAAATAAGATACAACATAGTAGGGAGGGGTTTGTTTCTCTAGTGTTGTGAATATTATAGTTTGGCCATATTAAGTCATGTTGTGAGAACTGGCCTGGAAAACTAAAACAAGTCTTGATTAAAAAAAAAAAAAAAATGAGAAGGGGCGCCTGGGTGGCTCAGTCGGTTAAGTGTTGGACTTCAGCTCAAACCATGATCCCATGGTTCATGAGTGGAGCCCTGCATTGGGCTCTCTGCAGTCAGCACAGAGCCCACTTCAGATCCTCTGTCCTCCCCTGCTTGCATTCTCTCTTTTTCTCTCAAAATGAATAAAACATTTTTTTTTAATTATTTAAGAAATGAGGGGAGGCATTTGAACACTACTAACCTACAGTCAAACCTAAGGTTCTCCTCACCACTTTCCTCTTTTCCACCTCTACTTTCTCTCCCTTATTTAGCCAACTGATTCTTACAGCTTCAATTCACACCTTTACACAGATGTGTCAAAACCTAGATCACAGGTGCAGATTCTCCTCTGAGCACCAGACACACAATCTCCCCAGCCTGGGGAACATCCCTGCCTGAGCTGTTGAAAGGTTTCCCAGAGACCAATGGGAATCTTAATAAGGAACTCCTGGGAGGTGGGGGGTGGTGAAGGAAAAGGGGAGAAACATGAGAAATGACCACCCTTTGCTCCAGGGGAATAGAGGTATGGATCACCAGGCCAGAGCACCAGCTGAATTTCAACTCCTGGGCTGGGCATTCTTGTATGGAGTCTCTTCCTCCCATCTTCCCTTTTCTGCCACTATTTTTCTAGTCAAGACTTGATTAGGGGTACCTGGGTGGCTCAGTCGGTTGAGCGTCCGACCTCGGCTCAGGTCATGATCTCACAGCTCGTGAGTTCGAGCCCCGCGACGGGCTCTGTGCTGACAGTTCAGAGCCTGGAGCCTGCTTTGGATTCTGTGTGTGTCTCTCTCTGCCCCTAACCCACTCGCATTCTGTCTCTGTCTGTCTCAAAAACAAATAAATATTAAAAAAAAAAATGTTTTTAAAGACTTGACTAGAGATCCCCTGACCAGCTTAGATGTCAATTCTTCCAGAAAGTCTTTCCTAACCCTCTAAGTAAGAATCAGATGCCTCTACGTGTCATATACTTCCCTCCCAACAACTCTTAGCACACTGAGGTGGAAAGCCCTATTGTTTGCCTTTTACACTCTACGGTCCCTGCCTTACAATGGTTCAGCTTTACAATGGTGCAAAAGCAATACACATTCAGTAAGAACCTTACTTTGAATTTTAGATTTGGATCTTTTCCCAGGCTAGTGATATGCAGTACAATCCTTGTTCATGATGCTGAGCAGCAGCAGGGAACTGCAGCTACCAGGCAGCCGCGTAGTCAAGAGAGTAAACAACTCACACACCGACAACCATCCTGGACCCATCCAACCATTCTGTTTTCACTTTCAGGGCAGCATTAAGTCAATTTCATGAGCTAGTCAACACTTGATTATAAAGCAGGCTTTGTGTGAGATGAGTTTGCCCAACCGGAGGCTAATGTAAGTGTTCTGGGCATGCTTAACACAGGCTGCCAGGCCAAGCTATTTGTTCAGCAGGCTAGGTGTATTAGATGCCTAATTTTTGACTTAAGATATTTGAACTTTCAATGTGTTCAACTTGCAATGTGTTTATCAGGACAGGAGCCCATTGTAAGTTGAGGAAGATGGGGCACCTGGGTGGCTCAGTCGGTTGAGCATCCGACTTCAGCTCATGTCATGGACTCACGGTTCGTGAGTTTGAGCCCCATGTTGGGCTCTGTGCTGACAGCTTGGAGCCTGGAACCTGCGTCAGATTCTGTCTCTCTCTCTCTCTCTCTCTTTTAATTTTTTTTTTTTTAATGTTTATTTGTTTCTGAGACAGAGAGAGAGCATGAGTGGGGGAGGGGCAGAGAGAGAGGGCGACACAGAATTAGAAGCAGGCTCCAGGCTCTGAGCTGTCAGCACAGAGCCGGATGTGGGGCTCGAACCCACAAACTGTGAGATCGTGACCTGAGCCGAAGTCGGTCGCTCAACTGACTGAGCCACACAGGCGCCACTCTCCCTCTCTCTTTGTTCCTCCCATGCTCACACTCTCTCTCTGAAAAATAAAGATTAAAAAAAAATTTTTTTTAATAAAAAAATAAGTTTAGGAAGATCTGTACTTACAGAGAAGTAGGAGGAAGGAAGAAACTTAGCTGCCTTCTTCATATACCTTTTATGGCAGTGATCTTATTTCATTTTTTATTTATGGTTTAGACAGTTGATCAAGAAATACTGGATTTCCTTATTTTCGTCAACCAATTTATTTTTTATTCTGAGCCCCCATCCTTGCCATGCTGGGGTATATTTCGATTTCAGTCATTCTTGGTTCTCTCTGCAGGACTAAGCTCCCAGGGACATTCTTCTGGACCACAGTCACAAGGACAATGCCACAGCCTCTCAGTCACTGCCGTTATGCTGATTCTGGGTTCTGCCTGCGAGCACTGGCATCCTGGCAAAGCCAAGAGTCATGTGGTTCTTTCCCTGAAGTCTCCCCACTTCCAGGGAGCAAGAGCTCCATATCCCACCCTTAATCCCACCCACTCATCCCCAAGGCAAGAAGGAAACCCTTCCTGTCTCCATGCGTCCCTCTCCGGGCTCCCTGCCACACCCAGCACAACTTCTTCAATGTGCTTAGGCTTCTAAAAATCAAAAGCTGGAAAGAGAACAACTTCTGCTTTCTGCCCCTTCCTTTCAAGGAGGCAAGTCAGAGCATGGCTCCCTGCTCAAATGAGGGAAGGTAGAGAATAAAATACAAAGGTGTGCCTGGGTGGCCCAGTCCAGAAACAGGCATTCCAGAAACAGGAAGGCAAGAGGGAGTCCTGGACTCGGAGACTCGGGTTCAGCTGCTGTGTGTCTCTGAAAAATGCTAGCACTTTGCACACCCCCTCTCTGGGCCCAGCCAGGAAAGGGGTGAGAAGGGCAGGGAAACCTGCAGGCAAATTTCGGAGAACCTAGAACAGAAGGAGAACTGGATAAAGCAAATGTAGGTCATGTGACCCTGAAGGCAGCAGGCCAAGCTGACACCAGATACGTTGATGAGACTGGACCATGTGGTACGACCCAGCTACAGAGGGACAGCATGGGTGCCTGTACCTGCCCCAGCGCCAAACAGCACAGAAGCACCGTTGCCCTAATCCTCATCCTTCATAGGAAATGCTGATCTTTGCCTCCGCATTTAATCCAAGGGGATGGTTTGATCAAGTGACCCTGATTTGACAATATTAAGTCTTCCACCATCGGCAGAATTGAGTGCTTCAGAGCTAAGTAATTTCAGTTCTGGAGGGTCATAAACAATTCTATCTCCTCGTATCCAAGATTTGTAGCCTGGTAAAAACTTATACCAACAAATAATTTTAAGCAGAGCTGAAATGGAAACTTTTATTGGAGTGCAACCCAACCTTTGTTGCTTAAGATGTTCTATCCAACATATTCTTATATTCTTATAGTTCTAAGAAAATAATTCTATTTTATAGCTTCATACTTGAAGCATTTTTTTCTTTCTTAAATAAATGATTTTTCAGTAACTGTATTACAGCTTTTTCTTTGAGGCCAAGGTAAAATTAGACTTTATGGATCAATTCTACTTGTAATGTATATATTTTAACTTAGGAGTCTTTGCCCCTTTTCCAAACATGAGGTGATCATTCAAAGCCCCATTTTCCATCCCACAGCCTGGAAACATCCTTGATGCAGAGGAAAGATAACACTCTGGATCCGCTCAGGGAAAGAAACCCACAATAATTTATTTTCGTGGCATAACAGCATAATGTAGTGGAAAAGTCACAAACCCAGGAATCAGTAGATATGGTCTCCTGGCTTCCGGTGTGGGAGTTTAGTCTTTGGGTGGGAGTTTTGTCAGCTTGTTGGTACCCTGTTTCCTTTCCCCCCATTTGTGAAATGTAGGGCCTGACAGAGATGATCTCCAAGGCAGTGCTCCTCACACTTTAATGTGTCGATCATGCCCACGTATGCAGATCTAGAGGAGAGCCTGATAGTCTGCATTCTAATCAGCTCCCAAGAGGCAGGTGATGTACATTCTCAAACCAAACTCAAATGTGCATCGAGTAACAAGACTCCAAGGACAGCCGGTACCCAAACTTCTATATTTCATTAACTCGTGTCTGCCTTCAGAAAACTGTTATTGTTTGCATTTTTTTAAAATTACATTTTGCACAGTTAGAAAGGACCCATGTTGCTCAAGTTTAAGTTAATTAGGGATTGGGATCACTGTTAAGGGTTGCAGGTCACTGCTAACAGACGCATAAACACACACCTTTTTTTCTGTAGCCCAGCAGTTCTGGCTCTAGCTGCAGTTAGTATCACCTGAGGTGGTTTCAAAACCTACTAGTACCTGCCCACCCACCTCCATTTACATACACACCAGAATACAATTGAACTGGTCTGGGGAGGGGCCCAGTCACGGGGTGTTTCTCAAAATCTCTGCTTGTCCCGTGATTCTAATGCATAGCCAAGATGGAGAACCACGGCAGGCCAGCCTCTCCGACTATGAAGGCACTCCAGGTATGGTCAAGTTGTTTTCAAGACTACTCACGGCTGTTATCCATTAACTCAGGGCATTCTTGTAGAAAGCGTAGTTAAATTATACAACTCACGTAAGCATTTCTCTTCTGAACTTGTAATTCAATCAAGGTTCTCGGCAAGGGAGATGATACAGAGAAACCTCTGGCTTTGTTTGGTCCTTTTTAGAAAAAAGAAAAGAAAGTGGTCCAGTTTATAATGCACACTTTGGCTCTACGGAACACACGGGCTTTAAGGGAGATTTTGTCCACTTTCTCAGTTGCGAGGCTCAACTTGAAACAGCAAAGTTTTATAAAATCAGCAGAAGCCAGCATAGACTGTAAAAGTTCCTGGAGATTCAGATGTCATCAGAGCAATCTCTCCCCAGAGAACAAGTCTTGCCAGAGTGTTGCCATGGTCAGGAAGCCCCATGGTCAGTTGAAATCCTGGCTACACCATTTTCTAACTATATGACCTTGGGCAATTTTATTAACACCTGAGTTTCCTTTTTCATAAAATGTAATGACGATTAGGTTATAAAGATTAAAATGAGCTAATGTATATAAAGTGCTTTTGGTACAATGCTGTTATACAGTAACTGTCATCTATGCTGCGTTGAGAAGTGGGACATCACTATTTCCACCTTTAAAAATGATATTTTAGGGGCACCTGGGTGGCTCAGTCGGTTAAGCGTCTGGCTCTTGATTTTGGCTCAGGTTATGATCTCAATGTTCATGAGTTTCAGCCCTGTGTTGGACTCTGCTCTGACAGCATGAAGCCTGCTTGGGATTCTCTTTCTCTCCCTTTCTCTCTGCCCCTTCCCTGATCATGCTCTCTCAATCTCTCTCAAAATAAATAAGTAAACTAAAAAATAAATAAAGTAAAACCACATTTTAGCATTGCCTCAGCAAGACTATAGTGTGTATTTGTTTAGACAATGATGAAAATAGTATGGGTTTAGCAGGAGTGAGGTAGTCATAAAGCCAGAAAGGTAAACGGAGGCCGGTTTGTGGCAGGCTTTATAGACTGGATTAATCTTGTTGGCAGTGGAGAGCTATTTGAGAATTTTGAGCCAGAGAATGACATGATCATTTTTTTCTGTTTTAAAATAGACCATTTGCAAAGTTCAAATGGGGTTTACAAGTATCTCCCCTCTTCTTAAGCTGCAAGAATTTCTCTGCCCTACTTCTGTAAGTGATACCATCACAACACGCATTTGCAATTTGTGGTTTTTCTGAAGCAAAGAAGGACTCTCAAACCACTGGTGTTTCCATTTCTGCCCCAAGAGGATGACAGTTGAACAAAACCTTGAAGTCCCCAAATACATTCTAACAACTCCCAGCTAGCTACAGCCCTGAAGTAACTTTATTTTTCTCTTAAATCGTTAAATGGATATTCGTATTAGCTCAGGCAGTTTTAAGATTTACGTTCCAGTGCCCCAGCAGGACCCAAATCAAAGTAAAAGAGCAAGATAAAGGAATAATGTCCTGGATCTTCCAGGAGCAGTAGGGGCCCCTCCAGATACTATGGGAATTTCATATAATTGAAAGAAATTACTAGCCTACTGTCAAGTAGCTTGTGGGTTTAGGGTCAGGGAGTTTATAACTGAGACTTGGGGCTTGGCCAGACATGATGGAGAATGTGAACATTTTCACAGGCTAAGAGTTTTGCCCAAGTCACCTCCCATATGTTAAAACCAGAGTATGTGGGGGCACTTGGCTGGCTCAGTCGGTAGAACATGTAACTCTTGATGTTGGGTTCATGAATTTGAGCCCCACGTTGGGCATAGAGATTACTTAAAAAAAAAAAAAAAAAAGACCCATAATATATAAAATTAGGTATCCTGACTCTGGGCTTCTACTTAAGAAAAAGACAAAACATTCTTAAATAAAATAAATATAGTCCTTCCAACTCAGAAGTAGGAGGTATTTAGAAAGTGGAGTTGAAGTGATGTAACTTCTAAACCCAGTTTGGGGAGAGTCATTCAACACTAAAATCTCTTTTCTCCCCAAAATAAATGTTCATAACCAACTCTCCATCATCCAGATGTGCAAAGGTTCAACAAATGCTTGCTGAGTGCTTAGTGTATGCTAACGCCTGTGTTTTTGTCATTCTGTTCTACCAGAACTCTCCTGACTACGTAGTATCATTAACCCCATTTTGCAGATAAGGATACTGACAGTTGGAGGGGTTAAGTAACTTGCCCAAAACCAGATGAGCTTGAATGTGGCAGAAGCAGGATTCAAACACTGAATCTAAAGTCTGTGTGGCCGCAATAAAATGCTCTTACTGAACAAGCTAAGAGCCTCACGGAGAGAAATCAGAGTGCATGCAAACATGCTTATGATGCTGGTGCATCTGCTAGAAATCAAAAAGATGTTAATGTTAAGGTAGCACTAGGAGGGAGAGAGAAGACCAAGTTTCCAGGGTCAAAAGAGGCTTCTGAGAAGAGTGGTATGGAATTGGGGCTGAAAAAGCGAGTGCATAGGATTTCACCTGGCAGAGAGAGTGAAGACAGTCTTGGTGGAGGAATGAGTGTGAACAGACATGGAGGCAAATATCAGGTGTACTTGGAGAACGTGACTAAGTAAAGGAGTGTGACAGAGGCATGGAGATCAGCTTTGCAGAAGCCAGGAGGAGTAACAAGGGTCTGAACCAGCTGATGATAACCGGAGGAAGAAATTTAGGAGACATTAACTGAGGGAAAATGGCAAGAATTTGGTTCCTCTTTAAAGCTATGTCTAATTCAGCCTTGTTTAGGGGTGCCTCACTTTATTTCTGACACAGAGTGCACTCTGAAGTCATGTTTGCTGAATGAACAAAGGGAAGAAAATGTCAAAAAAAAAAAAGAACCAAAGGTGGGAGAGGAAGTAGACTAGGTATAAATGATTCAATAAATGCCATCAAAGAACTTTGAATTTTCATACATGAGTAAATGGTGGATCCGTGAACTTAAATAGAAAAGTCCAGAAGATAAACTGGTTTGGAGAGTTGCCAGTCTACCTCACAACGTTCTGGCAAAGGTAAAAGCAAATGAGGTTAGTAAAACACTCCTGTAGTTTGAGGTATACATGTTTGCATTTATTTATTCACTAAACATTCTTGAGTGGTCTTTGTGTTGGGTATTCATTCAAAAAATATTTCATGAACATCTATGAACTGTATTATAAAGAAGAATAGAACAGAACACATTTCTGAGAAACTGTCTAGTGATTGACATAGAAATGGAATACAGTGATAATAGCCAATGTTTATTGGATATTTACTATATTCCAGACAAAAGTATTTTGTGTATTGATTCATTTTATCCTTATTACAATCCTGTGAGGTATATGTTATTACTATCTGTGATTAAGTGGAATACTAGCTCCCCTCAAAGATGCCCATATTCCAATCTCTGGAATCTGTGAATATAGTGTGTTATATGGCAAAGGGGAATTAAGCTGCAGGTAGAATTAAGGTCGCTCATTAACTGACACTGAGATAGGGAGAATATCCTGGGTTACCTCGATGAGCCCCATGTAATCACAAGGACCTTTAAAAGTGGAAGGGGTGAGAGAAGCAAAGGAGGATAGAGAGTCAGAGATGGAAGCAGGATTGGAGAGATGTCAAATCTCAACCTGTGATTGTTGGCCTTTAAGATGGAAGGGGGCTATGAGTCAAGGAACACAAGCAGCTTCTAGAAGCTAGAAAAAGCAAAGAAACAGATTATCCCCTAGAGCTTCCAGAAGGAGGACAGCCCTGCTGACATACTGACAGCAGGTGTAAAAGACCTGTTTTGGACTTCTGACCTCTAGAAATGTAAAACGATGCATTTTTGTTGCTTTAAGCCGCTAAGCGTACGGTACTTTGTTATAGCGGTGATAGGAAACTAACACATTACTCGTTTGTTTGTTTTTTTAATTTAAGAAAAAACTTACTGATTTATTTTATAAATTTTTATTTTAGAGATAAGGAAATGGAGGCACAGAATGACTGTTTGATCCAAATTTTGACTACTTGACATTGTTCTTTCTTGAGGGCTTTCTCATCTCTCTGGCCACTTTTTTCCTGAGGCTCCTTGCAAGTTCCTTTACTTGTAACCAGTCTCTAAATGGTTATGTTTTTCAGGGATTTTTCCTAAATACCTTTCTCTTCTTGAATTTTTTTCCTCGGTGATCTCACCCATTCCCAGAGTTTTAAATACTGTCTATAATCTGATTATTCTCAACACGATATTTCTAACTTTGTCTCCTCCTCTGAGCTCCTTGCTAGTCAGCTTGTCATCTGCCAACTTGACATCTTTGTTCAGGTAGCTTACAAACATTCCGAACCTAACAAATGTTCAAAACAATCAGTTCCTACCACAAAATGGATCCCTACTCCTATGTTCAATTACATTTGTCTCAAGTCAAAAAAACGGAGTCAAGCATCATTCTTCTGTCTCTCCCTCCACCTCCATGGAGATCCAAACTCCTTTTCAGTGACTCCTAGAGCTCTGCACAATCAAGCTCCTGCTTACCTTGCCAACCTCACCTGCTGCCACTGCCTCTCATTCATTCGCCTTTTTCCAACCCCACTCAGCGTCTCTCTGAAGTTAATCTCTTAAGTTCTTTCCTGCCTCAAGAGCTTTGTCTCTGCAGCTTCCTGTTCATGGAGTACAAGTGCTCACACACACACACACACATATACCTTTTGCCTGTATATTACCCATTCTTCAATTTTCAGATTAAATGCCCCCCCCTTATAATGGACAACACCAAACCATGCTGTCTAAAGCAATTTTACTCTGCCACCCAACCCCTCTCCAACCTGATTCTCTATCCCAGCTCCCATTTGTTTCCCTTTAACACTTACTGCAACTTGCAGTAATTTGTCATTTTAATTCCTTGGTTTTTTTGCTTCTTGTCTTTCTAGTATGTTAGTTCTGTAAGGGCAGGAACTGTATCTGCCTTGGTTATCAGTGTAACCCCAGAGCACTATGTCTGACAAATAGTAGATGCTCGATAAATATTTATAGACTCTCGAGTAAATGTTGTATATACAAAGTTAGTAATGTTTAAAATGGTACTGATACTCTCTACACCATTATCTCTATACCATTATCTATAGCATATCTATAATAATGTTCCAACTACTTAAATGGTACATTTGCATTTAAGCCAATTACTGATCACTAGCCAATTGAATTTACATTTTATAATATCTTTTTATTCCACTGATTGTAGTTATCTATACATTAAATCAACTATGCATTTAAAAGTAAAATATCATGTGAAAAAAAATTTTAATTTTTAAATGTCATGACAAATTTTATATATATGTATTACATATATATAATTTTTTCATCTAAAGACTTTGAATCAATTAGCTTTTTTTTTTTTGCCTTTATACTTGTAGTAAAACCACATGATGCAGATTCAGAGTAAGAAAATATATATTTAGAATAGATCACACCAGCACACACGTATTTTTTCCCAAAGTTAGAGGTGCTAAAGAGAAGAAGTCTACTTGCCAGATATGGTTTCTAGGAAATCCCCAATGAGAAATAAAAGTAGAATATAAATTATTCAAATTATGTGTAGCAAATGACTTATGCTTCTCAACTAGGTATTTGGAGATAAGCAACAAGTGATAAAATATAGTAGCAGGCAAATGAAAAAATAAGGTTGATATATTTAACTTTAAGTAAGGCTATATTTGTAGTAAAGAGCCAACTCCTTTGAAAAATACGTGGAATGAGAAAGAAACACCTTCATTCTTCTTCCACTCTTCATTAAAGCAACATATTCCCAATCCCCCAAAGAGGACCAATGGCGATGTGGGATCTGTAAGTTTGAAGGATAATATTCAATTCAATCAGTAAATTTTTATTTTGAGACTACAGGATGATAGGTGTTTTTGAAGATAAGCAAGATGAATGAATCACTAGACCTGACTTTATATAGGTTATAATCTCATTGGAAAAATAAGACAAAATATGTAAAGAGTCAAGCAACAAACACATCAGGACCAGAGGTTTAACAAGAAAGTACTAACTACAGATGTCCCTTCAAAGAGATAGATATAGTGTCAAATTCTGGCTCTAAATCTTCACCAGCTGTACAACTTTTGTTAAGCTACATGACCTCTGAACCCCTGTCCCTCCTCTGTAAGAAGAGGATTAGGGGCGCCTGGGTGGCTCAGTCGGTTAAGCGTCCGACTTCAGTTCAGGTCAGGATCTCACGGTCCGTGGGTTCGAGCCCTGCGTCGGGCTCTGGGCTGATGGCCCAGAGCCTGGAGCCTGCTTCCGATTCTGTGTCTCCCTCTCTCTCTGCCCCTCCCCCGTTCATACTCTGTCTCTCTCTCTGTCTCAAAAATAAACATTAAAAAAAAATTTTTTTTTTAAAAAGAAGAGGATTATAGAATCATACTGTGCCTCATGGGGTCATGATAGGACAAAATGAGATCATCTTGGCAGAGTGCATGGCATTGAGCATAGCACAAAGTAAGCGCTCATTAAACATTAGCTATTGTTATGACTATTTTAGTCTTTTGTAAGTTATATGAGAAATTGTTTCTATAAATGGAAATGGAAAAAGCCTTTGTTGAAAAGTATTATTTGCAGACTGTGTCATTCGTTGTAAAGGATTTATTACAAACTTACCCACATTGTTGAGATGAATCCCACTGTAACTTCTGCCAGAAGTTTGCAACTTTGAGGTGTTAATTTCTGGAGTGAAAAGGCTCTTTTCTTAGATGGCTTTCTTTAAAGGAAATTTTTTTTAATGTTTTTTGAAAGACACAGCATGAGCAGGGGAGGGGAAGAGAGAAAGGGAGACACAGAATCTGAAGCAAGCTCCAGGCTCTGAGCCGTCAGCACAGAGCCTAATGTGGGGCTCGAATGCATGAACTGCGAGATCATGAGCTGAGCCAAAGTCGGATGCTTTATGGAATGAGCCATCCAGGCCCCCTAGATGGCTTTCTTTTAATTAAATGCTGCCCCAAGCACGAGGTAGAGGAATCTTATTTATGATCACATGGCCTAATATAAAAAGATAATTATTCAACAAAAACTTACTTATTTTGAAGGATACAAAATGTCACACACAGTCCTTGCACTTTAAAGATATATAGGGGCGCCTCAGTAGCTCAGTCACTTAAGCACCCACTCGATTTTGGCTCAGGTCACGATCTCATGATTCCTGGGATAGAGCCCCACATTGGCTCCTGCACTGACAGTCAGGCGCCTGCTTGGCATTCTCTCTTTCCCCCTCTCTCTCTCTCTGCCCCTCCCTTGTTTGTGCTCTCTTTCTCTCTTTCTCTGTCTCTCAAAATAAATAAACATTAAAAAAAGATATAGAGATATAGATAATCTGTCTGCCATGGAGAGATGTACCAAAATGTATATTATAAATCATTAAAGAAGTACATATCATTTATCATTCTGTCTGGGAATTCTTCCTCTCTCGTGGTTTTAACTACCTCCTTCATTGTGATGACTTCCAAATTCACACCTGGAAACTTAACCTCTCTTCTGAGCCGTTGTATGTTCTGGTGAGGACAGATAGCTCCATTAAATGGAGCATGTCCAGAACTGCACTCACCATCTTGCTGCCAGGTATTTACTTCTCTCCTTTATAACCACTTATCAACCAGTCAGACAAGGAACCCAGAGCCTAAATTCCTCTTTCTTTCTTCCTTCTCCCTAAATACTTTTTTATTTTTTAATGTTCATTTATTTTTGAAAGAGAGAGAGTCAGAGAGAGAGCAAGCAGGCGAGGGGCAGAGAGAGAGGGAGACAGAACCTAAAGCAGGCTCCAGGCTCTGAGCCATCAGCACAGAGCCCCAGGCAGGGCTCGAACTCACAAACCTTAAGATCATGATCTGAGCTGAAGTTGGATGCTTAACCCACTGAGCCACCCAGGCGCCCCTCTCCCTAAATACTATTAATCCTTCAGCCCCTGGTTTTGCTTTCTACATTTTCCTCATATCTATCCCCTCATCTATGCTGCTATCCCCATTATTTCGATTTTAGGTCTTCCTTTTCTCTCATATATATTAAAGCTGGTAAATTGCTCTCTCTCTGCCCCCCTTCCAATTCCTCCACACCATGCAGAGTCATCTATCTAAAAATTAATCCTGATCTCTTCTGTTTAATACCTTTCCATGTCTCCCTCTGTTTAATGACTCCCCAATATTGGCAGTATTGGCATTTACTCAGTTATTTGATTTTTACGGACTGCTTACTATGGAATAGACACTGTTACAGGTACTGAGAAAAGAATATTAAAAAAACAGCTAAGCTTCGCAACTTCATAACTGTATATTCTAAGAGACCCACCCCCACCTCAAAAGTAAACAAAGACCAACTATAAGGTCAAGTAGTGACCATCAATACAAAGAAAGGAAAAGCAAGGTACGGGGAAAGACTCAGATGAAGATCACTGTGTTAGGTATAGCCATTAGAGAAGGTTTTTCTGAAGAGAGAACTCTTAAACAATTTAAAAATCCAGAGAGCAGGGTCTCAGACAAGAGAAACAGTGAAAATTTCCTGAGCTTGGAAAGCTTGGGGAATAGACAGAAGACCAGTTATGACTGAAACAGGATGTGCAAAGAAGACAGTGATAGTAATGAAGATGAACAGGTAGGCTGGGAACATGGTATAGGGCTTTGTAAACTATGCCAAAGAGCAGGATTTATTCTAAGAATCATAGAATGCCCCTGAAAGGTGCTTTTTAAAGTCAGGTATATATTGAGGTATAATTTATATACCAAAAAAAAAAATGTATCCTTTTTAGATGTAGCATTCAGTGAGCTTTGACATGTTTTGAGCATGCCGCCACCACAACAGTCAAGATAAGAATGTTTCTGTCTCTCCAAAAAGTTCTCTTGTGCTCCTTGATAAGCACCCCCTCCTTCCTTCTCAGCCCCTGTTAACTGCTGATCTGTTTTTTGTTCCTCTAGTTTTGCCTTTTCTAGAATGTTCTGTAAATGGAATCATATCGGGTGTAGATTTGTGTGCGTGCCTTCTTTCACTTAGTACAATGCATTTGAGATTCATCACTATCCTTACATGGATCAGTAGCCTATTATATTTTAATGCTGAGTAGTTTTCCATTATGGGAGTACCTGATGGCATTTAGATCGTTTCCAGTTTGGGGCTGTTACAAATAAAGCTGTTATAAACATCCACATAAAGGTCTTTTTGTGGGTGTATGTTTTCATTTCTCTCGGAGAGATAGCTGGGAGTAGGATTGGTAGGGCATACGGTAAGCGTATGTTTAATTTTGTAGGAAGCTGCCAAATTGTTTTCCAATGTGTCTGTGCCATTTTGCATTCTACCAGCAGTGTATGAGAATGTCAGCTGCTTCATGTCTTTGCCAACTCTTGATACTGTGAGTTTTTATTTTTCATTATCGCCAATTAAGTAGGTGTGTAGTGGCATTCATTGTGACTTGAATTTGCATTTCCCTAATGACATTAAGCATATTTTCATGTGCTTATTTATCATCCGTGTCTCTTACGTGAAGAATGTGTTCAAATCTTCTCCCCATTTTGTTAATGGATCATTTGCCTTATAAGAGTTCTTCACGGTCTGGATGTCAAGAAACAGGTATTTAGCAAATGTATTCCCCTAGTCCATGGCTTGTCTTTCATTTTCTTAACAATGTCCTTCTGATAGAGGAAGCTTCAATTGTGATGAAGTGCATTTTATAAATTTTTATTTTGTCGTTCATGTTTTTTGTGTCCTGAGAAATCTTTGTTTAACCCGAGGTCACAAAGATTTTCTCCTATATTTTAAGTTTTATGATTTTAGGTTTTAAATTTGGTCTCTGACCCATCATTTTAAGTTTTTGATCAGCATTATTATAAAATCTCACATAAAAACGTAACTGTAATATAAAGAACAGACCATAGGATTCCACCCTGTGGTAGTTCAGAGTGGTAGTGCAGAGACTGGTTTAGAAGGAAATTGCAGTAATTCAAATTCAGAGACTTTTTTTTCAGTATATGAAATTTATTGTCAAATTGGTTTCCATACAACACCCAGTGCTCGTCCCAAAAGATGCCCTCCTCAATACTCATCATCCACCCTCCCCTCCCTCCCACCCCCCCATCAACCCACAGTTTGTTCTCAGTTTTTAAGAGTCTCTTATGCTTTGCCTCTCTCCCACTCTAACCTCTTTTTTTTTTCCTTCCCCTCTCCCATGGGTTTCTGTTAAGTTTCTCAGGATCCACATAAGAGTGAAAACATATGGTATCTGTCTTTGTATGGCTTATTTCACCTAGCATCACACGCTCCAGTTCCATCCACGTTGCTACAAAGGGCCATATTTAATTCTTTCTCATTGCCATGTAGTACTCCATTGTGTATATAAACCACAATTTCTTTATCCATTCATCAGTTGATGGACATTTAGGCTCTTTCCATAATTTGGCTATTGTTGAGAGTGCTGCTATAAACATTGGGGTACAAGTGTCCCTATGCATCAGTACTCCTGTATCCCTTGGGTAAATTCCTAGCAGTGCTACTGCTGGTCACAGGGTAGGTCTATTTTTAATTTTTTGAGGAACCTCCACACTATTTTCCAGAGTGGCTGCACCAATTTGAATTCCCACCAACAGTGCAAGAGGGTACCTGTTTCTCCACATCCTCTCCAGCATCTATAGTCTCCTGATTTGTTCATTTTGGCCACTCTGACTGGCTTGAGGTGATATGAGTGTGGTTTTGATTTGTATTTCCCTGATGAGGAGTGACGTTGAGCATCTTTTCATGTGCCTGTTGGCCATCCACATGTCTTCTTTAGAGAAGTGTCTATTCATGTTTTCTGCCCATTTCTTAACTGGATTATTTGTTTTCAAGTGTGGAGTTTGGTGAGCTCTTTATAGATTTTGGATACTAGCCCTTTGTCTGATATGTCATTTGCAAATATCTTTTCCCATTCCGTTGGTTGCCTTTTAGTTTTGTTGATTGTTTCTTTTGCTGTGCACTAGCTTTTTATCTTCATGAGGTCCCAATAGTTCATTTTTGCTTTTAATTCCCTTGCCTTTGGGGATGTGTCAAGTAAGAAATTGCTACGACTGAGGTCAGAGAGGACTTTTTCTGCTTTCTCCTGTAGGGTTTTGATGGTTCCCTGTCTCACATTCAGGTCTTTTATCCATTTTGAGTTTATTTTTGTGAATGGTGTGAGAAAGTGGTCTAGTTTCAATCTTCTGCATGTTGCTGTCCAGTTCTCCCAGCACCATTTGTTAAAGAGAATGTCTTTTTTCCATTGGATGTTCTTTCCTGCTTTGTCAAAGATTAGTTGGCCATACATTTGTGGGTCTAGTTCTGGGGTTTCTATTCTATTCCATTAGTTCATGTGTCTGTTTTTGTGCCAATACCATGCTGTCTTGATGATTACAGCTTTGTAGTAGGGGCTAAAGTCTGGGATTGTAATGCCTCCTGCTTTGGTCTTCTTCTTCAAAATTACTTTGGCTATTTGGGGCCTTTTGTGGTTCCATATGAATTTTAGGATTGCTTGTTCTAGCTTTGAGAAGAATGCTGGTGCAATTTTGATTCGGATTGCATTGAATGTGTAGATAGCTTTGGGTAGTATTGACATTTTGACAATATTTATTCTTCCAATCCATGAGCACAGAATGTTTTTCCATTTCTTTATGTCTTCTTCAATTTCCTTCATAAGCTTTCTATAGTTTTCAGCATACAGATCTTTTACATCTTTGGTTAGATTTATCCCTAGGTATTTTATGCTTCTTGATGCAATTGTGAATGGGATCAGTTTCTTTATTTGTCTTTCTTCATTATTTCTTCATTATTTCTTCATTATTAGTGTATAAGAATGCAACTGATTTCTGTACATTGATTTTTGTATCCTACAACTTTGCTGAATTCATGTATCAGTTCTAGCAGACTTTTGGTGGAGTCTATTGGGTTTTCCATGTATAATATCATGTCATCTGCAACAAGTGAAAGCTTAACTTCATCTTTGCGAATTTTGATGCCTTTGATTTCCTTTTGTTGTCTGATTGCTGATGCTAGAACTTCCAACACTATGTTAAACAATAGCGGTGAGAGTGGACATCCCTGTCGTGTTCCTGATCTCAGGGAAAAAGCTCTCAGTTTTTCCCCATTGAGGATGATGTTAGCTGTGGGCTTTTCATAAATGGCTTTTAAGATGTTTAAGTATGTTCCTTCTATCCCGACTATCTCAAGTGCTTTTATTAAGAAAGGATGCTGAATTTTGTCAAATGCTTTTTCTGCATCGATTGACAGGATCATATGGTTCTTATCTTTTCTTTTATTAATGTGATGTATCACGTTGATTGATTTGCGAATGTTGAACCAGCCCTGCAACCCAGGAATGAATCCCCCTTGATCATGGTGAATAATTCTTTTTATATGCTGTTGAATTTGATTTGCTAGTATCTTATTGAGAATTTTTGCATCCATATTCATCAGGGATATTGGCCTGTAGTTCTCTTTTTTTACTGGGTCTCTGTCTGGTTTAGGAATCAAAGTAATACTGGCTTCATAGAATGAGTCTGGAAGTTTTCCTTCCCTTTCTATTTTTTGGAATAGCTTGAGAAGGATAGGTATTATGTCTGCTTTAAACGTCTGGTAGAACTCCCCTGGGAAGCCATCTGGTCTGGACTCTTATTTGTTGGGAGATTTTTGATAACTGATTCAACTTCCTCACTGGTTATGGGTCTGTTCAAGCTTTCTATTTCCTCCTGATTGAGTTTCGGAAGACTGTGGGTGTTTAGGAATTTGTCCATTTCTTCCAGGTTGTCCAATTTGTTGGCATATAATTTTTCATAGGATTCCCTGATAATTGCTTGTATTTCTGAGGGATTGGTTGTAATAATTCCATTTTCATTCATGATTTTATCTATTTGGGTCATCTCCCTTTTCTTTTTGAGAAGCCTGGCTAGAGGTTTATCAATTTTGTTTATTTTTTCAAAAAACCAACTCTTGGTTTCGTTGATCTGCTCTACAGTTTTTTTAGATTCTATATTGTTTATTTCTGCTCTGATCTCTATTATTTCTCTTCTTCTGCTGGGTTTAGGCTGTCTTTGCTGTTCTGCTTCTATTTCTTTCAGGTGTGCTGTTAGATTTTGTATTTGGGATTTTTCTTGTTTCTTGAGATAAGCCTGGAATGCAATGTATTTTCCTCTCAAGACTGCCTTCGCTGCATCCCAAAGTGTTTGGATTGTTGTATTTTCATTTTCATTTGTTTCCATATATTTTTTAATTTCTTCTCTAATTGCCTGGTTGACCCATTCATTCTTTAGTAGGGTGTTCTTTAACCTCCATGCTTTTGGAGGTTTTCCAGACTTTTTCCTGTGGTTGATTTCAAGCTTCATAGCATTGTGGTCTGAAAGTATGCATAGACTTTTTTTTAAGCTGCTGGTAATGAAAGTAGTAAGAGGTAGGCTGAAAGAAGATACACTTTTAAGTTAGAACCAAGAAAATTTGTTAATGAAAGAAGAAAAATGGGGTATTACTCCAAAGCTTTTGGACTGAGCAACTGAGTTGATACTTGGTATAGTTGTTAAAAGGTTTGCCATTTTCTTTTTTTATAAATATAACTGATGGTCAAGTTAGTATCCATACAACACCCAGTGCTCATCCCAAGTGCCCTCGTCAACACCCATCACCCACTTTCCCCTCTCCCCCACCCCCCATCAACCCTGTTTGTTCTCATTATCCAAGAGTCTCTTATGGTTTGCCTCCCTCTCTATCTGTCACTTTTTTCCCCTTCCCCTCCCGCATGGTCTTCAGTTAAATATGTCAACATCCACATATGAGTCAAAACATATGGTATCTTTCTCTGACAGATTTATTTCACTTAGCATAATACCCTCCAGTTCCATCCGCGTTGCTGCAAATGGCCAAATTTCATTCTTATTGCTAAGTAGTATTCCATTGTATATATAAACCACATTTTCTCTATCTATTTATCAGTTGATGGACATTTAGGCTCTTTCCATAGTTTGGCTATTGTTGAAAATGCTGCTATAAACATTGGGGTACATGTGCCCCTGTGCTTCAGTGCCCCTGTATCCCTTGGGTAATTTCCTAGCAGTGCTATTTCAGGGTCATAGGGTAGATCTATTTTTAATTTTTTGAGGAACCTCCACACTGTTTTCCAGAGAGGCTGCACCAGTTTGCCTTCCCAGCAACAGTGCAAGAGGATTCCCATTTCTCCATATCCTCGCCAGCACCTATAGTGTCCTGATTTCTTCATTTTAGCTACTCTGACCGGTATGAGGTGGTATCTCAGTGTGGTTTTGATTTCTATTTCCCTGATGACGAATGATGTTGAGCATCTTTTCACGTGCCTGTTGGCCATCTGGATGTCTTCTTTGGAAAACTGTCTATTCATGTCTTCTGCCCATTTCTTCACCGGATTTTTTTTTTTTCAGGTGTGGAGTTTGGTGGGTTCTTTATAGGTTTTGGATACTAGCCCTTTATCCAATATGTCATTTGCAAATATCTTTTCCCATTCCGTTGGTTGCCTCTTAGCTTTGTTGATTGTTTCCTTTGCAGTGCAGAAACTTTGTATCTTGATGAGGTCCCAATACTTCATTTTTGCTTTTAATTTCCTTGCCCATGGAGATGTGTCGAGTAAGAAATTGCTGCAGCTGAGGTCAAAGAAGTTTTTTTTCTGCTTTCTCCTCTAAGGTTTTGATGGTTTCCTGTCTCACATTCAGGTCCTTTATTCATTTTGAGTTTATTTTTGTGTATGGTGTCTAGAAAGTGGTCTAGTTTCATTCTTCCTCATGTTGTTGTCCATGCACGTTTGTTAAACAGACTGTCTTTTTTCCATTGGATACTCTTTCCTGCTTTGTCAAAGATTAGCTGGCCATACATTTGTGGGTCCAATTCTGGGTTCTCTATTCTATTCCATTGGTCTATGTGTCTGTTTTTGTGCCAATACCATGCTGTCTTGATGATTACAGCTTTGTAGTAGAGGCTAAAGTCTGGGCTTGTGATGCCTCCCTCTTTGGTTTTCTTCTCCAAGATTACCTTGGCTATTCAGGGTCTTTTGTGGTTCCATACAAATTTTAAGATTGCTTGTTCTAGCTTGGAGAAGAATGCTGGTGCAACTTTGATTGGAATTGCATTGCATGTATAGATTGCTTTGTGTAGATTGTATTGACATTTTACCAATATTCTGCCAATCCATGAGCACGGAATGTTTTTTCATTTCTTTGTATCTTCTTCAATGTCCTTCATAAGCTTTCTATAGTTTTCAGCATACAGATCTTTTACATCTTTGGTTAGGTTTATTCCTAGGTATTTTATGGTTCTTGGTGCAGTTGTGAATGGAATCAGTTTCTTTATTTCTCTTTGTGTTGCTTCATTATTGGTGTATAAAAATGCAACTGATTCCTGTACATTGATTTTGTACCCTACAACTTTGCTGAATTCATGTATCAGTTCTAGCAGACATTTGGCGGAGTCTGTGGGCTTTTCCATGTAGAGTATCATGTCATCTGTGAAAAGTGAAAGTTTGACTTCTTCTTTGCCAATTTTGATGCCTTTGATTTCATTTTTTTGTCTAATTGCTGATGATAGGACTTCCAACACTATGTTAAACAACAGTGATGAGAGTGGACATCCCTGTCATGTTCCTGATCTCAGGGGGAAATCTCTCAGTTTCTCCCTATTGAGGATGATATTAGCTGTGGGCTTTTCATAAATGGCTTTTATGATGTTTAAGTATGTTCCTTCTATCCTGACTTTCCCAAGGGTTTTTATTAAGAAAGGATGCTGAATTTTGTCAAATGCTTTTTCTGCATCAATTGACAAGATCATATGGTTCTTCTCTTTTATTAATGTGATGTATTGCATTGATGTGATTGTGAATATTGAACCAGCCCTGCAGCCCAGGAATGAATCCCATTTGATCATGGTGAATAATTCTTTTTATATCCTGTTGAATACGATTTGCTAGTATCTTGTTGAGAATTTTTGCGTTCATATTCATCAGGGATATTGGCCTGTAGTTCTCTTTTTTTGCTGGGTCTCTGTCTGGTTTGGGAATCAAAGTAATTCTGGCTACATAGAATGAGTCTGGAAGCTTTCCTTTCCTTTCTATTTTTTGGAACAGCTTGAGAAGGATAAGTATTAACTCTGCTTTAAATGTCTGGTAGAATTCCCCTGGGAAGCCAACTGGTCCAAGACTCTTATTTGTTGGGAGATTTTTGATAACTGATTCAATTTTTTTGCTGGTTATGGGTCTGTTCAAATTTTCTATTTTTTCCCGTTTGAGTTTGGGAAGTGTGTAGGTATTTAGGAATTTGTCCATTTCTTCCAGGTTGTCCAGTTTGTTGGCATATAATTTTTCATAGTATTCCCTGATAATTGCTTATATTTCTGAGGGATTGGTTGTAATAATTCTATTTTCATTCATGATTTTATCTATTTGGGTCATCTCCCTTTTCTTTTTGAGAAGCTTGGCTGGAGGTTTATCAATTTTGTTTATTTTTTTCAAAAAAACCAACTCTTGGTTTTTTTTGGATTCTATATCTTTTATTTCTGCTCTGATCTTTATTATTTCTCTTCTCCTGGGTTTGGGGTGTCTTTGCTGTTCTGCTTCTATTTCCTTTAGGTGTGCTGTTAGATTTTGTATTTGGGATTTTTCTTGTTTCTTGAGATAAGCCTGCATTTCAATGTATTTTCCTCTCAGGACTGCCTTCGCTGCATCCCAAAGCATTTGGATTGTTGTATTTTCATTTTCATTTGTTTCCATATATTTTTTGATTTCTTCTCTAATTGTCTGGTGGACCCATTCATTCTTTAGTAGGGTGTTCTTTAACCTCCATGCTTTTGGAGGTTTTCCAGACTTTTTCCTGTGGTTGATTTCAAGTTTCATAGCATTGTGGTCTGAACGTGTGCATGGTATAATCTCAATTCCTTTATACTTATGAACGGCTGTTTTGTGACCCAGTATGTGATCTATCTTGGAGAATGTTCCATGTGCACTCTAGAAGACATAGAGTTCTAAATATATCTGTCAAGTCCATCTGGTCCAATGTATCATTCAGGGCCATTGTTTCTTTATTGATTCTCTGTCTAGATGATCTGTCCATTGTTGTAAGTGGAGTATTAAAGTCCCCTGTAGTTACCACATTCTTATCAGTAAGATTGCTTATGTTTGTGATTGTTTTATATATTTTGGTGCTTTCGAATTCAGTGCCTAGACATTTATAATTGTTAGCTCTTCCTGATGGATAGACCCTGTGATCATTATATAATGCCCTTCTTCTTCTCTTGTTACAGCCTTTAATTTAAAGTCTAGTTTTTCTGATATAGTATGGCTACTGCAGCTTTCTTTTGACTTCCAGTAGCATGTTAGATAGTTCCTCATCCCCTCACTTTCAATCTGAAGGTGTCCTCAGGTCTAAAATGAGTCTCTTGTAGACAGCAGATAAATGGGTTTTGTCTTTTTATCCATTCTGACACCCTATGTCTTTTGATTGGAGCATTTAGTTCATTTACATTCAGTGTTATTACTGAAAGATATGGATTTAGGGTCATTGTGTTATCTGTAGGGTTCAGGTTTGTAGTGATGTCTCTGGTACTTTGTGGTCCTTATAACATTTCACTCACCAGAGTCCCCTCTAGGATCTCTTGTAGGGCTGGTTTAGTGGTGATGAATTCCTTCAGTTTTTGTTTGTGTGGGAAAACCTTTCTCTCTCTTTCTATTCTGAATGACAGGCTTGCCGGATAAACGGTTGTCAGCTGCATATTTTTTCTGTTCATCACATTGAAGATTTCCTGCTATTCCTTTCTGGCCTTCCTAGTTTCAGTAGATAGGTCTGCTACTACCCTTATGTGTCTACCTTTGCATGTTAAGGCCCATTTATCCCTAGCTGCTTTCAGAATTTTCTCTTTATCCTTATATTTTGCCAGTTTCCCTATGATATGCTTTGCTGAAGCTCGATTCATGTTGTACCTAAAGGGAGTTCTCCGTGCCTCTTGGATTTCAATGCCTGTTTCCTTCCCCAGATTGGGAAAGTTCCAAGCTATGATTTGTTCAAGTACACCTTCATCCCCTTTCTCTCTCTCTTCTTCTGGAATTCCTATGATACGGATATTATTCCATTTGATTGACTCAATTGTTTCTCTAATTCTCCCCTTGTGATCCTGGATTTTTCTTTATCTCTCTTTTTCTCAGCTTCCTCTTTTTCCATAATTTTATCTTCTAATTCACCTATTCTCTCCTCTGCCTCTTCAATCCGTGCTTTGGCTGCCTCCGTTTTATTTTGCACCTCATACCTGTTTTAAATTCATCGTGAGTATTTCTTAGGCCCCTGATCTCTGTAGCGATAGATTCTCTGCTGTCTTCTATGCTTTTTTCAAGCCCAGAGATTAATTTTATGACTATTATTCTAAATTCTTGTTTAGTTATGTTGCTTAAATCTGTTTTGATCAATTCTTTAGCTGTCATTTCTTCCTGGAATTTCTTTTGAGGAGAATTATTCCATTTCATCATTTTGGCTAGTTTTCTGTCCCTTATGAGTTTTAAAAGCTTGTGATGTGCTCTGCACCTGCAAGCACTGCTATATTAAAGGGGGGTTATATACTGTCCATGGCATGGCCCTTAGGAGATGTGTTTTTTGGAGAGTGTTACTTGCTCTCTGTTGTTGTGACTTTGGTTATTTTATTTCCCTACACATAGTGATGTTTTGGACCTCCACCTTGTGTGCTTTGATTTGTTCCTTGAAGTACCCTCATAGGGCTCTGGTGAAGATTCATTGAGTCAAGTTGCTGCCTAACATCACTCATCTGGTCAGTAAAGTCCAGCTGTTGTTCGAAGCCACTCCACTGGCTCCAACATCCAACAGTGGTTCTAAACCACCATGCTGTGTAGCCACTGGGCAGTGGTCTCCATAGGATCTTGCTTCAGGTATCAGTAGCTCCAAGAAGCTTGTGTTCACTTCTTCCTTCTGACACACCAGAGCCCTCAGATACAGCCAGAAAGACAGTGAACTCAAGAGTTCTTGGGGGCACCACACCTGTTTCTCATTGTTCCTGATTGCCAGTGGAAGTTAGCTTCTAATGCCATTGCTGGAAGATTTCCTTCATGACCACATAGAAAGACGAGGAATTATACAAAATGGAAGCCTCTTATAGGAAGAAGCGTCAGGCACAAAATTCAGGGTTTGCCATTTTCTAAGTTAAAAAGACGGAGAGAGGAAAAATAAAGAGTTGCATTTTGAATCTATTAAGTTTGCAATGTCTATTGAAAACCCAGAGGTTGGTAAGGCTTACATGGGCATCTGTTGCTTTTGCCTCCTATTGTCCATTTACCCTTCTTCTTTTTAAAAAAGTTTTTATTTAAATTCCACTTTGGTAACATACAGTGTTATATTAGTTTCAGGTGTACAACATAGTGATTCAACACTTTTATACAGCACTCGGTGCTCATCACAAGTGCACTCCTTAATCCCCATCCCCTATTTAACTCCCACTCCCCTCTGGCAACCATCAGTTTGTTCTCTATAGTTAAGGATCTGCTTTTTGATTTGTCTCTCTTTTTCTCCCCTTTCCTCATTTGTTTAGTTTCTTAAATTCCACATATGAGTGACATCATATGGTATTTGTCTTTCTCTGACTTATTTTGCTTAGCATTATACTCTTCAGCTTCACCCATGTCATTGCAAATGGCAAGTTTTCATTCTTTCACTGTGAAAGAATGTGTGTGTGTGTGTGTGTGTGTGTGTGTGTGTGTGTGTGTTCTTTATCCATTCATCTATCAATGGACACAGGCTACTTCTGTATTTTCGCTGTTGTAAACAATGCTACTAGAAAAATAGGGGTGCATTTATCCTTTTGAATTAATGTTTTTGTATTCTTTGGGTAAATACTCAGTAGTGTGATTGTTGGATCATAAATAGTTCTATTTTTAACTTTTTGAAGAAACTCCATGCTGTTTTCCACAGTAGTTATACCACATTGCATTCCCACAAACAGTGCAAGAAGGTTCCCCTGTCACCACAGCCTTGCCAATCCCTATTGTTTCATTGTGGTTTCGATTTGTATTTCCCTGATGGTAAGTGATGACAAACATCTTTTCATGTGTCTGTTGGCCATCTGGATGTCTTCTTTAGAAGAATGTTCATGTCTTCTACCAATTTTTTAATTGGGTTATTTGTTTTTTTGATGTTGAGTTGTGTAAGTTCTTTATATATTTTGGATACTAACCCTTTATCAGATATGCCATTTGCAAATATCTTTGCCTATTCCATAAGTTGTCTTTTAGCTTTGGTGATTGTTTCCTTCCCTCTGCAGAAGGTTTTTATTTTGATGTAGTCTCAGTAGTTTATTTTTGTTTTTATTTCCCTTGCCTCAGGACACATAGAAAACAGTTGCTACAGATAATGTCAAAGAAAGTACTGCCTGTGTTCTCTTCTATGATTTTTATGATTTCAGGTCTCACATTTAGGTCTTCAATCCATTTTGCTTTGTTTTTGTTTTTGTTTTTGTTTTAATATAATTTATTGTCAAATTGGTTTCCATACAATACAAAGTGCTCATCCCAACAAGTGCCTTCCTCAACGCCCATCACCCACTTTCCCCTCTGCCCCACCCCCCCATCAACCCTCAGTTTGTTCTCTGTATTTAAGAATCTCTTATGGTTTGCCTTCCTCCCTCTGTTTCAAACTTTTTTCCTCTTCTTTGCCCTCCATGGTCTTCTGTTAAGTTTCTCAAGATCCATATATGAGTGAAACATATGGTATCTGTCTTTCTCTGACTTATTTCACTTAGCATAATACCCTCCAGTTCCATCCACATTGCTGAAAATGGCCAAATTTCATTCTTTCTCATTGCCAAGTAGTATCCATTGTATATATAAACCACATCTTCTTTATCCATTCATCAGTTGATGGACATTTAGGCTCTTTCCATAATTCGGCTATTGTTGAAAGTGCTGCTATAAACATTGGGGTACATATGCCCCTAAGCATCAGCACTCCTGTATCCCTTGGGTAAATTCCTAGCAGTGCTATTGCTGGGTCTTTGAATTTATATTTATGTGTGGTCCAGTTTCTTTCTTTTGCATGTTGCTGCCCGCCATTTGTTGAAGAGACTGTCTTTTTTTCCCATAGGCTATTCTTTCCTGCTTTTTTGAAGATTAGTTGGCCACATATTTGTGAGTTTACTTCTGGATTTTCTATTCTATTCTATTGACCTATGTGTCTGTTTTTGTGCCAGTACCATTTTGTTTTGATCACTACAGTTTTGTAATATACCTCGAAGTCTGGAATTGTGATGCCTCCAGCTTTTCTTTTCTTTTTCAAGGTTGCTTTGGCTAGTTGGGGTCTTTTGTGGTTCCATACAAATTTTAGGATTATTTGTTCCAGTTCTGTGAAAAATGCTGGTGATACATTGATAGGGATTGCATTAAATGTGTAGATTGCTTTGAGTAGTATAGACATTTTAACAATATTTGTTCTTCCAATCCATTAGCATGGACTGTTTTCCATTTCTTTGTGTCCTCTAACATTTCTTTCATCAGTGTTTTATAGTTTTCAGAATATAGGTCTTCACCTATTTGGTTAGGTTTATTCCTAGCTATCTTATTTGGGTACAATTGTAAATTGGCTTGTTTCCTTAATTTCTTTTTCTGCTGCTTCATTGTTGGTGGATAGAAATAGAACAAATTTCTGTGCATTGATTTTGTATCCTGTGACTTTAATGAATTCATTTATCAGTCCTAGCAATTTTGGGTAGAATCTTTCAGGTGTTCAACATAGACTATCGTGTCATCTGCAAATAATGGAAGTTTGGCTTCTTCCTTACAGATTTGGGTGACTTTTATTTCTTTTTGTTTTCTGATTGCTGTGGCTAGGACTTCCAGTACTATGTTGAATAAAAGTGATGAGATGGGACATACTTGTCTTGTTCCTGGCCTTAGGAAAAGCTCTCAGTTTTCCCTATTAAGGATGATGTTAGCTGTGGGTGTTTTACATATGGCCTTTGTTATGTTGAGGTATGTTCACTCTAAACCTACTTTATTGAGGCCTTTTTATTATGAATGGATAGTATACTTTGTCAAATGCTTTTTCTCCATCTATTGAAATGATCATATCATTCTTATCCTTTCTTTTATTAATATGATGTATCACCTTGATGTGATTTGTGAATATTGAATCACCCTTGCAACCGAGGAATAAATCCCAGTTGACAGTGTGTATGATTTTTTTAGTGTGCTGTGGGATTCAGTTTGCTAGTGTTTTGTTGAGGATTTTTGTTTCTATGTTCCTCAGGTATATTGGCCTCTAGTTCTTTTTTAGTGGTGACTTTATCTGGTTTTGGTATCAGGGTAATTCTGGCTTCATAGAATGAATGTGGACATTTTCTTTCCTTTTCTATTTTTTGGAATAGTTTGAGAACACTGGGGATTAACTCTCCGTTAAATGTTTGGTAGAATTTGCCTGTGAGGCCATCTGGTCTTAGACTTTTGTTTGAGAGTGTTTTAATTACTGATTCAACTTCTTTGCTGGTTATTGGTCTTGTCAAGTTTTCTATTTCTTCCTGTTGGCAGATAGTTTTTCATAATATTCTCTTTTAATTGTATTTCTGTGGTGTTGGTTGTTATTTCTCCTCTCTCATTTGTGATCTGATTTACTTGAGTTCTTTCCCTTTTTTTTCTTGGTAAGTCTGGCTAGAGGTTAATCAATTTTGTTGGTTTTTTTCAAAGAACCATCTCTTGATTTTGTTGATCTGTTCTATTGACTTTTTAGTTTCCTTATCATTTATTTCTGCTCTAGTCTTTATTATTTACTTCCTTCTGCTGGTTTTAGGTTTTGTTTCTTTTCTAGCTCCTTAAGGTGTAAGTTTAGGTTGTTTATTTGGGATTTTTCTTATTTCATGAGGTCAACTGTTTTGCTATAAACTTCCATCCTAGAACCACTTTAGCTGCATCCCAAAGGTTTTGGACCATCACATTTTCATTTTCATTTGTTTCAATGTATGTTTTATTTCTTCTCTAATTTTCCAGTTGACTCATTCATTGCTTAGCATCATGTTATTTAACCTCCTTGTATTTGTGGTCTTCCAGATTTTTTAATTTTTTTTTTTTTTGTGGTTGACTTTTAGTTTCATAGTGTTGTGATCAGAAAATATGCATAGTATGACTTCTGTCTTTGAATTTGTTGAGGCTTGTTTTGTGGGCTAATGTATGATCTGTTCTGGAGAATGTTTCATGGACACTTGAATAAAATGTCTATTCTGCTCTTTTAGGATAGAATGTTCTGAATATATCTGAATAGAATATATCTGAATTTATCTATTAAATCCATCCAGTATGTTGTTCAAAGCCATTGTTTCCTTGTTGATTTTCTGTTTAGATTATCTGTCCATTGATGTGAGTAGGGTGTTAAAGTCTCCTACTATTATTGTATTATTATCAGATTAGTTCCTTTTATGTTTTTTATTAACTGTTTTATGTGTTTGGGTGTCCTGTGTTTACAATTTGCATAAATATTTATAATTGTCATACCTTCTTGTTGGATTGTCCCCATTATTATTATATAGTGCCCTTTGTCTCTTATTATGGTCTGTTTTTAAATTCTATTTTGTTCCACATGAGTATTGTTACCCTGGCTTTCATTTGACATCTATTTCCATGAAGGATGTTTCTCAATCCCCTCACTTTCAATCTGCAGGTGTCTTTAGGTCTGAATGAATCTCTTGTAGGCAAAATGTAGATGAGTTTTGTTTATTACCCATTCTGTCACCCTATGTCTTTTGATTAGAGTGTTTAACCTATTTACATGCAAAGTAATTATTGATAATTATGCACTTATTGACATTTTATTGTCTTGTGATTGTTTCTGGAGATTTTCTCCTTTCTAGTCTTTCCCTCTTTTATACAGGTTTTCTTTAGTTATATATTCATATTTCTTTCTCTTTATTCTTTGTATATTTACTAGTGGTTTTTGATATATAGTTACCAGTAGGTTTGTATATAACCTCCTCTGCATATAGCAGTCTATATTAAGTTGATGGTCATTTAAGTTTGAACCCATTCTTTACTCCTCTTCTCATGTTTTCTGTATATGTTGTCCTTTTCGTATCCTTTTTTTTTTTTTTTTTAATAAATGTTACTCATTTTTGAGGGGGAGAGGGGCAGAGAGGGAGGGGGCAGAGGATCCAAAACAGGCTCTTCACTGACAGCAGAGAGCATGATGCAGGGCTCAAACTCATGAATCGTGTGATCATGACCTGAAGTTGGCTCCCTAACCGATTGAGCCACCCAAGCACCCCTCATATCCTTTTATTTTGTGAGTTCGTTAGCTGATTTTTTACAGAAATATTCATATTTACTCTTTTTGTGTTTCCCACCTTTATACTGTCACTTTTGATCTCTCCTTTCCATTCAAAGAATCCCCTTTAATATTTCTTCCAGGGCTTATATAGTGACCATTAGCTCCTTTAGATTAGGTTTGTTCATTTGTTTGTTTTTTCTCTGGGAAACTATTTATCTTTCATTCTATTCTGAATGGTAGCCTTGCTGGATAGAGTATTAGCTGCAGATTTTTTTCCATTCAGCACTTTGAATATATCATGCCGCTCCCTTCTGGTTTGCCAAATTTCTGTTGAAAAATCTCCTGCTAGCCTTATGGGTTTTCCCATTAAGTTACTATCTTTTGTCTTGCAGCTTTAAAATTTTTCTTTTTTTATATTTTTATTTATTTATTTTGAGAGAGAGAGGGAACAGGCGAGGGGCAGAGAGAGAGAGGAAGGGAAAGAATTACAAGCATTCTGTCAGTGCAGAACCAGATGCAGGCCTTGATCTCACAAACTGAACCATGAGATCATGACCTGAGCTGAAATCAAGAGTCAGATGCTTAACCAACTGAGCCACCTAGGTGCTCCTAAAATTTTTTCTTTATTATTATATTTTGCCAATTTAATTACAATATATATTGGTGTGGGTCTGCTTTTCCCCCAAATTAGGAAGCTTTTCAACTATTGTGTCTTCAAATAAATTTTCTGTCCCCTTTTCTCTTTCTTCTTCCTCTGTGACTCCTATAATATGAATGTTATTACGTTGATGGAGTCACTGAATTTCCTGAGTCTATGTTCATTTTGCATAATTTTTCCCCTCTTTTATTCAGCTTGATTACTTTCCATTACTCTGTCTTCTAGGTCACCAATTAATTCCTGTGCTTCTTCCATCCTGCTATTCTTTCTATCAAGAATTTGTTGAGCCCTTTATTAACATTTTATTTGTTGAGCCCTTTATCTCTGCTATGTTGTTCCTTATCTATGTGTTAAGGATCTCACTATGTTTTCCACTCTTTTCTCAAGTTTAGTGAGTATTCTTATGATCATTGTGTTAAGCTTTTCAGTCCTGGGGGTGGCAGAGCTGAGCCAGCAGCACCCACCCTCCAGCTTTCCATGCCTCCATTCCACTGACTGTTTGTTGCTCCATCTGCCCTGCCACCATAATGGAACAGGCCATTTCCTTTGTCAAGGATTTCCTGGCCAGAGACATCACCACTCCAAGATGGTGGTGGCCCCAATCAAACAAGTCAAGCTGCTGCTGCAGGTGCAGCATGCCAGTAAGCAGATCACCACAGACAAGCAATACAAGGGCATTGTGGACCATGTTATGTGTTTCCCCAAAGAGAAGGGTGTGCTTGTCCTTCTGGAGAGGGAACCTAGCCAATGTCATCTTCTACTTCCCCATGCAAGCCCTCGATTTCACCTTCAAGGATAAGTACAAGCAGATCTTCCTGGAGGTCATGGACAAGCTCATGCAATTCTGGAGGTATTTTGTTGCCATTTTTATGTTGCCTCTGTGCAGGCTGCTGTCTCTTTAAGGGCAGCAACCCAGCTATCACTTGCCCTCCTGGCTCACCCAGGGCTGAGTCAGTTGACTTTTTAAAGCTCTAGGCTCCAAGTCCCACTGGTTATACAAACTCATGGAATTCAGCCCCTCTGGTTTTCAAAGCCAAACATTATGGGGATTAGTCTTGCTCATGTGAGCTCCTGGTATAAGGGCCCATTTCTCTGCCCTATCTGTGTATGCAGCTCCCTCCCTCCTGTGGGCAGCCTCCCTCCTCCTTTCTGCCCTTCCTAACCTTTTAGAGGCAGCTTCCTCTCTATATTTGTTGTGGAGTTTGTTCTGCCAGTCTCCAGATCCCTATCTGCTTTATTTACTTGGTTGTGGATAATAACTAGTTGTAAAGTTGGGACAGGTTGAGCCAGCTTCCTCCTACCCTACCATCTTACCAAGCTCCTCCTACCCTTCTTCTGATAAGAGTCTCACTGCTCCATCTTCCTTTCAGAAATACCCTCATCCACTTCAGGCCATCACCTTCCAGAGGGGTTGACTCTGGTTCCAGGAGTGGGTATGGAATTCAGAGTATCCTACTTCTTCAGCCATATTGCTCTGTCTGAAGATGATGCAATTAGGAACCATGAAATTTTTGCTGGCATGGTTGAAAGGCATTCTCTTTCCTGCTGCTTGCTGAGGGTATAGAATTCCCACTTAATAGCCATCTTATCACCACCAGCAAACGTTGGTTGAGTGGCCAACGTCGGCTCAGGTCATGATCTTGTGGTCCGTGAGTTTGAGCCCCGCGACGGGCTCTGTGCTGGCAGCTTGGAGCCTGGAGCCTGCTTCAGATTCTGTGTCTCCCTCTCTCTGCTCCTCCCCTGCTTGTGCTCTATCTCTCTCTGTCTCTCAAAAATAAATAAATGTTTAAAAAAAATTTTTTTTTAATGTACCATCTTTTGCCTGTGGATCTATTTACCCCATTTGAGGATTGTTCATGATCCTAAGAGAGCTAGACATCAACATTGGAATTGGATGGAGAAGACTGAGATCAAGAGATGTGAAGAATGAACTTGGAGGCAAAAAGAGCTGGATATGAATCCTGGTTTATACATTTTCCAGAAGACATTTTAAAAGTTTCAGTTTCCACATTGAAAAATAGGCCTGCATGTTCTATTTCTCTAATTCTCTATAATTTTCAGCCCTCCCTACTTAACCTGGCTATTGTAAGACCAATCTAGTGGTGACATATGCCCATTCTCCTCAAGAGCATTTAGAAATCAATGACTTCTATGAGTCATTATGGACTGAGAGCTCATCATAGTTCTTAAAACTGAAAACTCGATTATCTTTTTTAAGTGGAGTTATTAGTAACCATATTTTAACACGATTTGGAAATAAATGGAGTATCTTAAATATACTGTATCTTGATTTTTAGAAAATATTTGATAAATTTTCTCATAGTATTTCTATGGATAAAATGATGAAAGCTAATGTCACTGCAATGCTTAGTGGAGGTACAGCTGATTGAATAACACATTGAAAGGATATTGATTAATGGTTCTGAAAAATATTTGCTTAATGGCATACCACCTACCAGTTTCTGTTCTTGGTCCTGTCAGGTACCATATTTTCTATTAATAACATGAAAGAAAATTACATATAATTGATTAACACAACCAACCAGAGATTAAAAATGATCCTGATATGTTAGCATATTGTACAGAAAATTTTAAAATAATAAATAGTAAGTGGAAATTTAGCCTCAGGTTAAGAAATTCTGGACTTCAAAGCAAATCTTGTTCAATAGATCTGAGTGTATAGTTTATTACAAATACAAATTTAGTTGGGGGAAAAGTGTGGTTGCTTTTTAGCTAACTTAGCTTGAGATATCAGTAGAAGTGTAATACCCAGAACTCCAGAAGTAATGTATCCCACATCATTCAGCACTGATGAGGTATTATCTTGTGTTATATTCTGAAGAGAGATGTAGTAGAAAAACTAGCCTATGTCCTGGAAAAAGTGACCAAATGGTGGGGGATCTGGAAACATGGAGGCTGAAAGGGGTTCTGGACTGTGTAACTGAGGAGGACAAGGACTAAGGGGAGATGTGGTCATCATGTCCTTCTAGGCTGGCATGGAGCACAGGCTATAGACTTGCTCCTCCTACCAGAGAAGAGGGCCCAGACCAAGAGGGAAATGGAGCAGGTGAACTGGGCTCTGGTTCAGGATGAGAACGAACCAGAAACCACTGAGTACATCTCCAAAGGCAAGCACTCTGTCACGGGCTGGTCTTTGACAAGAACTGCCTCCTGCTCTTCATCCATGTGCTCATTTGCTCATCTGACAAAACTAAATTTGAGAAACTTGTGGTTCCTTCAAAACCGAAGTTTATGAAATTTATTATAAGTTATTAAGACAAGAAGTTAAATCATATAGACATCAGCTCCTTACAATGTATATAGTTTCACAAACGTGAGGCAAGTCAAGAGGTGCCCACGGGTATCTTGTCTCACTATTTACCTCTTGCAGCAATTGTTTTGCTTCAGTCACTACTGGCAACCAAACTGGAATTTATGTCTGGTTTTACTCCATTTGTATAGATAGCAGTGAGGAGAATGAGCTCTGGAGACAGACTGGTTTTGCTTGAATTTTGGTTTTACAGTGTAGGTTTGGGATATGTTACCTGAACCTTCGAGCCTCTTTTTCCAATCTGAAAACCGGAAATAATTGACCTACACATGGGGTGGTTGTGAGAATCAGATGAGCTAGTGCATGTAAAGCACTTAGTGCAGCTCCTGCAACTGAGCAAACCCTCAGTGAATGTTACTGTGATTGTAATATTGGTAGTAATAAACGGTGCCCACCTTTGCAATGTAGTTCCTGGGTTTTACCTTCAAATTTACTCTATGTACTTCAGATGCTGAATAACTCAATTTGTTTGGGTCATCGTCCTGCTTTGGGAGTAGAATTTGAAAATACGAAATGGGGCTTCTTAAACAGATAAAGGGAAGCATGGTACGGTAGGAGCAGGAACCTGGTCCCAGTCCATTCAGACTAGCGCTGTGACTAGACAGACCACTTAGGCTAAACATCAGTACAATGAGAGGATTTTGTTCTTTCCTGGCTAAAATGTTTTGTCCTAAATGAGGCCATGACTGGAAAAGACTAATAAATCATGAGGATAGACAGAAGGAATGGGAATACTAAAAAGCCTAAACATTGACTACTTAGTCTGTGAACCAAAGTGCCTCCTTTACAAGCTCCAATGAGCAATTAATGGTCCTTGTGAGCTGTATAAAACAAGACAATAATAACCATGTCTTCCAATTACTTCCTATTAGAAATCACTAAAACTCCCCTAAATTTTAATAAGGGTGTACTTCATTCAACTGAAGTGAGGTTAAAGGTGACACCTGCCAGACATTGCCATGCTAATCACATACAGTCTTTCTTATAGTCTGGCATGCTATGTTAAAGGGTCACAGCCAAATGGAATAGAAAATTGCCTGCTGTATAACCCCAGAGTGTTGTTTATTTGATTTGCACTGGAATTCTGCAGATTGATTACAGGATCAAGAACAGATGGTATTAAAAGAATCCTTTTACTGCCAGATGGCCTCCTGAAGCTTTAACCTAGAGCCACATGCTCTCTGTATCAGTATCTAGCCCCAGTAATCAAAGGCACAAGTTTCACTAAACCCCCACCCTCTCCTTCCTCTACTCCCTTCCCCCAATTTAGCCAGCACCTCCAGTTTGAATGTACTGTGCCTACAAGGAATAAGATGCTTCGTTTGCCAGGAATTCAATGTCACAGAAAAAATAGACCCATAAATATACAATTCTTATGTAACAGGATAAGTGAAATGTAGAAGTGTGTGTGGAGCAGTGTGGGAGTATTAGAGGAGGGCTTTCTAGCTCAAATGAGGAATTGGGGAGTCAATTTAAATGATAGAGAGGACTCCATCATTGGGGGATGATAGATACTGTTTTGTTAAATAGCAATTAGCCAGGGAAATAAATGGAACAGGGAGGGGTGGGCCTTCTAAGCAGAGGGTGAAACATGAACATAGACGTGGCAACAGGAAACAGCATGGTGACCATCAAATGCACTATAAGCAGTTCCATGTCGCTGAATCACAAAGTATGGGGCGGGAGGTAGAAAATAATTAGACAAAAGAAGTTGGCGTGGGCTAACCTAAGAAGATCCATTTGTGTGCTGCTAAGTAGCGTAGACTAGTGGTTCACAGTATGGCCCATGGATCAGCAGTCTCAATATCACCTGGGAATTTGTTGGACTTGAAAATGCTCAGGTCCTATCCTGGACCAAGTGAATTAGAAATTCTGAGGGTAGGGTCCATGAACTGCTGATTCCACAGTTGATTCTGAGGTCCATTACAGTTTGAAAAACATTTGTGTAGACTTTATCCTATAGTAGGAAAGGAACTTTTGAAGACTGTTAAGAAGAGTGCCATGGACTCTTCATGATATCAGATATGCATTCCCACGTCTTTTGTGATTTTAGAGATTATTGCTCTAATGAAAGGCCACTCAAGAAGATGGACTTGCATTTGGGAAACAAAGTCAGTTACATTTTCTCACATATCTATAAAACTATCGAGCTGGATAGAATCAAGCTATTGGGAAGGAACATATCCTGAAAAATCCTTATCATAGAGATACTATCTGGATAGGCTACAAAAGATATGTCTGGCACATTTGGAGATATTTTTCCTCATTAGTCAAAAATTACACTAGAAATTGTTGTTAAACTCATTCAGATACCATATATATGTAAACTTTGAAAAAGTGGCCCATCCTATCCATAATCCTGTACTTTTCAAGCTTTATTTTTAGCAGTGGAATGTTTTTTTTTTTTTTTTAAAGAATCCTTTATACCATCTTCCAATATATAAAATAAATAAAAGTCAAGTCACTCTGGTTGAAGCTCAGGAAGGGGAGCACTTTACTTGTCCCCTTTAATTGTCTCTGAGACAACACCATCAAGCCCATTGTTTTAGAATCATTGATCTATTTTATTCCTGGTAGGCATGAATAATCCCACTTCATTAATAAGGCTGATGGTAGCTGTATCACACTCAGAATTTTCTAGAGAAACAGAACCAATAGGATGTATGTACATGAGTATGTGGTGTATCCTTCCAGTAGCATGATAAATAGTTCTCCATCCCCTCACTCTCAATCTAAAGGTGTCCTCAGATCTAAAATGAGTCTCTTGTAGACAGCAAATAGATGGGTCTTGTTTTTTTATCCATTCTGATACCCTATGTCTTTTGGTTGGCGCATTTAATCCATTTACATTCAGTGTTATTATAGAAAGATATGGGTTTAGAGTCATTGTGATGTCTGTATGTTTTATGCTTGTAGTGATGTCTCTGGTACTTTGTCTCACAGGATCCCCCTTAGGATCTCTTGTAGGGCTGGTTTCGTGGTGACAAATTCCTTCAGTTTTTGTTTGTTTGGGAAGACCTTTATCTCTCCTTCTATTCTAAATGACAGACTTGCTGGATAAAGGATTCTCGGCTGCATATTTTTTCTGTTTAGCACACTGAAGATATCGTTCCAAGCCTTTCTGGCCTGCCAAGTTTCAAAAGAGAGATCAGTCACGAGTCTTACAGGTCTCCCTTTATATGTGATGGCACGTTTATCCCTTGCTGCTTTCAGAATTTTCTCTTTATCCTTGTATTTTGCCAGTTTCACTATGATATGTCGTGCAGAAGATCGATTCAAGTTACGTCTGAAGGGAGTTCTCTGTGCCTCTTGGATTTCAATGCCTTTTTCCTTCCCCAGGTCAGGGAAGTTCTCAACTATAATTTCTTCAAGTACCCCTTCAGCACCTTTCCCTCTCTCTTCCTCCTCTGGGATACCAATTATGTGTATATTATTTCTTTTTAGTGTATCACTTAGTTCTCTAATTTTCCCCTCATACTCCTGGATTTTTTTATCTCTCTTTCTCTCAGCTTCCTCTTTTTCCATAACTTTATCTTCTAGTTCACCTATTCTCTCCTCTGCCTCTTCAATCCGAGCCGTCGTCGTTTCCATTTTGTTTTGCAGTTCGTTTAAAGCGCTTTTCAGCTCCTCGTGACTGTTCCTTAGTCCCTTGATCTCTGTAGCAAGAGATTCTCTGCTGTCCTCTATACTGTTTTCAAGCCCAGCGATTAATTTTATGACTATTATTCTAAATTCACTTTCTGTTATATTATTTAAATCCTTTTTGATCAGTTCATTAGCTGTTGTTATTTCCTGGAGATTCTTCTGAGGGGAATTCTTCCGTTTGGTCATTTTGGATAGTCCCTGGAGTGGTGAGGACCTGCAGGGCACCTCCCCTGTGCTGTGGTGTATAACTGGAGTTGGTAGGCGGGGCCACAGTCCGATCTGATGTCTGCCCCCAGCCCACCGCTGGGGCCACAGTCAGACTGGTGTGTGCCTTCTCTTCCCCTCTCCTAGGGGCGGGATTCACTGTGGGGTGGCGTGGCCCGTCTGGGCTACTTGCACACTGCCAGGCTTGTGGTGCTGGGGATCTGGTGTATTAGCTGGGGTGGGTAGGCAAGGTGCATGGGGGCAGGAGGGGCAGGCTTAGCTCATTTCTCCTTAGGTGATCTACTTCAGGAGGGGCCCTGTGGCAGAGAGGGAGTCAGATCCGCTGCCGGAGGTTTGGCTCCGCAGGAGCACAGAGTTGGGTGTTTGCCCGGAGCGAGCAAGTTCCCTGGCAGGAACTGGTTCCCTTTGGGATTTTGGCTGGGGGATGGGCGGGGGAGATGGCGCTGGTGAGCGCCTTTGTTCCCCACCAAACTGAGCTCTGTCGTCCGGGGGCTCAGCAGCTCTCCCTCCCTTTGTCCTCCTGCCTTCCCGCTTTCCGAGCAGAGCTGTTAACTTATGACCTCCCAGACGCTAAGTCGCGCTTGCTGTCGGAACACAGTCCGTCCGGCCCCTCCGCTTTTGCCAGCCAGACTCGGGGGCTCCGCTTGGCCCGCGAGCCGCCCCTCCGCCCCGGCTCCCTCCCGCCAGTCCGTGGAGCGCGCACTGCCTCGCCGCCCTTCCTACCCTCTTCCGTGGGCCTCTCGTCTGCGCTTGGCTCTGGAGACTCCGTTCTGCTAATCCTCTGGCGGTTTTCTGGGTTATTTAGGCAGGTGTAGGTGGAATCTAACTGATCAGCAGGACGGGCGGTGAGCCCAGCGTCCTCCTACGCCGCCATCCTATTATCACATTTTCAGTATGTGGTGTATCCTAATTCACTAGTCTATATGTATGTGTAATAGATACATCTACATACAGACAGAAGGGAAAAGGGGGAGATTTATTATAAGGAATTCACTTGTGTGATTGTGGGGGGCTGGCAAGTCTACAATTTGCAGGGCAGGCCAGCAGCCTGAAAACTAGCAAGAGTTGACATTGTAGGCTTGAGTCCAAAGGAGTCTGGAGGCAGAGCTTTCTTCTTCCTTCAGGGACCCCAGTCTTTTCTCGTAAGGCCTTCAACTGATTATATGAGGCCCACCCACATTATGGAGGATAATATGCTTCAGTCAGTATCTACTGATTTAAATGTTCATCACACTTTCAAAAGACCTTCACAGTAATATCTAGGCTGGTTGACCAAACAGCTGGGTCATAATCACAGCCTAGGCAATTTGACAAATAGCTGAAATAGATGGTGATTTTCCTCGCTACTATAGTAATAAAAAAGGTTCTGAAGAGCTAGGTGACCAGAGACAAAAACCAAACATCTTAAAGTGCAAATGTATTCAAAAATTTCTTCTTTGCAATGAATAATGTAACTAGAGGGCTAGCAAGTGCCATATGAGGAAAGGCAGGGAAAAGCAAGCCTAATTTTGGTGAATTTATCTTACCTCAAAAACAAATTATAGAGTAGAAATTAGTCACCAAAACTCTGCCAAAAACTAAAAACTTTTCATTAAAGAGCGTTTAACATTTGAGGCTGATACAGCAGCAGATTAGAGTTTCATGCATGGCTCTGCTATTTCCTAGCAACTGGTTCTTATTACCAGGGATGTTAGTGAAGGAAATGAAATTCTTGCTTGTTGAAAGCTGAGCTCATGCCAAAAGAATAACAGCTCTTCAATTTAAAGGAAAGTAGTTCAGAAAGGAGTGGCAGAATGATAACCAATACAGGTCATGCATGCATTTAATCACTTAACAAGTGTTTGGACTGTAAACTGTGATCTCTTGCACGGCACAGCTCAAATCTCAGAATGGAACTTCCCTCTACATCCACTGCCAGGCTGGACTACATGAGTTACTAGGCTGGTACCACCCTTATCAGTTTGGCCACGGCCATTGGATCAGGGCAGCCATTTTGTACATCAACAACCTGTGAGGTAATTTAGCACACAAAAAAGAAAACTCTACCCCACAGAGAAGATAGTGACTAAATTACCAAGTCTTAATTCTCCCCTTGAGAAAGTTTTGAGTCCTAAAAAGAAAGTGAATCAGAAGTAGCTGGTAAGGGGAACAAAGTCTAAAAAACACAAAGAGAAGCCAAGGGATCAGAGCACAGAGCATGACTTCACAATATAGAAGAGGGTCTGACAAGAAAAAGAGAATGATAATACCATGTGATTAATGTCACAACAGCAAGGCATGTAAAACACTGTGGGGAAACATTGAAAAGGTACTTGGAAGGTGACTAAGAATGGCTTTTTGGAGGAGACCATACCAGTAGCAGAGTAGTAATAATGGCAGGCACTGTCAAGGATTCCATAAACTTCTATTGAGAGGGTGACTGATACGTAGTAGACAAATGAAGACGGAATTTATACTGCCCTCCTTTCCAGTTAGGGATTGGAAACCATGAGTCCAAAAATCAAAAGTTAAAAAAAAAAAGAAAAAGGAAAAAAAAACAAAAACAAAAACGGAGCGCCTGAGTCATTTGAGCATCCCACCCTCGATTTCAGCTCAGGTCATGAACCCAAGTTTGTGGGATGGAGCCCTACATCACGCTGAGCATGGAGTCTGCTTAAACTTCTCTCCCTCTCTCTCTCTCTCTCTCTCTCTCTCTCTCTCTCTCACTCACACCCCCACTCCTCTCTCCTGCTTACACCCTCTCTCTCACTCTACCTAAAAAATTAAAAAAAACAGAAGTTACTGTCCCTCAAACCATATTCAAATGTCAGATTTTCCACAAAACACTGAATCAAAATGAAAATGAAACATATATGTACATACACACATATTTTATGAAAACCAGAATTATTAACTGGTATATCGTTTGGTTCAGTCTCTCCTTCCAGTTGGGTTTCCTTAATTGTCAGACTGCTACAGGACACAAAAGCAACACAACATAGACAACCATTGAAAAATGGAGAGAAATGTAGTTCCCTTTACAGATTCATTCAGCCATTAGTTGTGATTGTAATTGTAATTCAGCCATAACAGTGATTGTACCAACAGTGGTGTTAGTGGTTCTATCAACTGTGCAAAATTATTTGTTAATAGTATCTTGCAACAGATAAGCTGAGTTAAAAATTTGAGCATCCTAATAACTACAAAGATGAATTTTCCGTTTACTGAACACAATGTAACATTCCTAATGGAAATGCATGCAGATTTGCATTGTGTTAACTTGAAAAAGCTGAACTTCAAACATCAGTAAAATTCTATTTTCAGCACAAAATTAGGAACAATGTAAATCAAATTTTTTAAGCTTGAAGAACTATAATTTTAAATTGGAGGAAGGATGAATGAATGATCAACTGTGTTTATGTTAGTGGCATATGTCTTAGCCACTTTAAAAAAATTTTTATAATTATTTTTGAGAGAGAGAGAGAGTGCAAGCAGAGGAGGGGCAGAGAGAGAGGGAGACACAGAATGCAAAGCAGGCTGCAGGCTCTGAGCTGTCAGCACAGATGTCTTGGCCACTTTTGATCTTAAACATCTTTGTCAGTCCTATGAGAGCAATTCAAGATGAAATATGCAAGTTTTGAATTTTGCCAAGTCTTTAGGAGCAATCATTTACATAAAATGAAACTATAATGTACTTTCTCCGCTTTAATGATATGCCAGTACCATTCATGTCAATAAAATTTCTTCAGTTTATTGACTGGCAACTGGGTCTAAAGAGGCAGAGAAGTCATAAGTTTATGTTTCAGGCTATTAGGTTCTGATGGTTAATTTTATGTATCAACTTGGCTGGGCTAAGGGCTGCTAAGATTACTGGTAAAACACTATTTCTGGGTGTGTCTGTGAGGGTGTTTCCAGAAGAGATTAGCATTTGAATTGGTGAACTAAATAAAGCAGCTGATCCTCCCCACTGTGTGTGGCATGATCCTATCTGCTGAGGGCCTGAATGGAACAAAAGGCGGAAGAAGGGCAAATTCACTTTCTCTGCTTGAGCTGAGACACCCATCTTCTCCTGCCCTCAGACATCTTCACCCCCTGGTTCTCTGACTTTTGGACTCAGATTGGGATGTATACTTTAGCGCCCCTATTCTCAGACCTTCAGACTTGAATAGCTGTCCTACTTCTCCAGATTACAGATCAAGGAATTTCTTGGCTTCCGTAATTCTTATTGGTTCTATTTTTATAGAGAAACCTAATATGTAAGTGATATTTAGAAAATCTGAAATATACAGCTCATTGGATATAGTCATCCTGTAGGTTTCTAGTTCTAGGAGTTTTATGGGTTGTTTTTTGTTTGTTTTTTTTGCCTTTTTTGGGGTTCTGAAACCCTTTGACAGTCTATGACTCTAACCCCCAGAAAAATGCATATATGCACATGTACTCTCCATTCTGCCTACATGTACCATGGACCCCAAATAAAGAAACCCTCTTTAGATTGGCAATATTTGCGAAACAGAGGTGTGGGTAAGCAAGTACATGAGCCCTGCAACAAAGTAGCAGCAGTTCAGCACTCAATCTGTACTATGCACACGTGTAGATGGAATGTGGTCCTGGTTTCAAATTACTGTTTTAATTACGTTTCCTTCAATACTCTTTAAAGTCCTGGAATGTCTCTTTGTATTAAGGATCAAGGACTTTTAGACCATTAAACCAAAGATGCAACTAGGTCCCTGACGTTATAAATATTTGCAAATATTCTTTTTGGTAACTATTAGAGAACAGTAATGATAAGGAAAAAAAGTTAAAACACAGGAACAGAACAAACCACACTCGTACTAAATTTGTTATAATAAAAGTAAAATATGAGTGAACTAATCAAGGATTTTTTTTCTCTTAAAATAGGTTCTTAATCAACTTGTACCAAACACACAAACACACACACACACAGATACACATATAAGGCTTAGAAAGCCAAGCTCCAAAATGACATGAACATACATAGAATATGTTAAAATATATATATATATATATATATATATATATATATATATATATATATATATATTTAATGTTTATTTATTTTGAGAGATGGAGAGCATGAATGGGGAAGGGGCAGAGAGGGAGGGAGAGAGAGCATCTCAAGCAGGTTCCATGCTGTTAGTGCAGAGTCTGACACAGGGCTCAATCCCATGAACCATGAGATCAGGACCTGAGCTGAAATCAAGAGTCAGATGCTTAACCAGCTGAGCCACCCAGACGCCCCAGTATATATTTTTGATTATTGTTTAAGACTATGCCCTTCCCTAAAAGAATGCAAGATTTGAAAATCCAAAATACAACACAAGGATTTGTGGGTGTGTGTTTTTATTTAGAAAGTAATTCTTAATTGTCTAAGCAAAAGAAAGGTACAAAATGGTTTCTTTAACTAGAAGTTTTGTCTGTTCAATTGCCTGTCATACAGACGTAAGAAAAAGCATTTACCTATAGGATTATTCATTTGGAAAATGCAAAATGTGAGTTGAAACACATCCTCAAAGGAAAAGAAAGCCCTATTTTAAAGACATTTGAGAGCTCTAAAAATCATTATTTTCTCTACTAGATGAAAATCTAAAGACCATTCTCCAGGGGAACAGCAGCAGTGGACAGATCATGAACTCTCAGATTCCCTGTTGTTAGTGGGGATGGAAAACCTCCATTTTATGAAGTTAAGATTAGAGCAAGTGTTAACAAAATAAAGTCAGCTACACATTGAAAAAAATTCTGATACTAGTCCATTAAGGGAACAAGGGAATTACTAGAAATAACTCTGAAATTCTTTCCCACCAACACTGAACTTAATTACAGACAGGCGTTGTAAACAGAATCTATGAGAAGGAAGAGCAAAACAAGTAAAACAAAGAAATTCCTGTATAGTAAGTATTGTTTTGTTTATGTGTTTCATTATGAACAAATACATTTTTTATTTTTTAATTTTTTTATAACATTTTTTATTTGTTTTTGAGAGAGCACAAGCAGGGGAAGGGCAGAGAGAGGGTGGACAGAGGATCCAAAGTGGGCTCTAAGCTGACAGTAAAGATCCCAATGTGGGGCTTGAACTCATGAAAGGTGAGACTGTGACCTGAGCCGTGACTAAGTCACCCAGGCACCCCAAACAAATATAGTTCCTAAATGTTGTATTCTCAATGTTAGACACATCTTCTATGTTTATAAAAATGAGGTGATTTCTAGGGGTTTGGTAAAGAACAAACTAGCTTGTCAGGTTTGCATTTACTTTAAGAAAGGCAAATCATCTCATGTTTTCCTATAACAAACAGACCACTGTGAATTATTGGGTCCATGCTCATAAAATACCAGATTGCTTTCTCTTAGGAAAAACAGATTATGATCAGAAAGTTTTGAAATCAGAGAACAGAGCTTAATCAGAAATTCCTCCCAGGGACTATGGGAAGCAATTGAGGATGAATCAGAACACTCAGACTGAAGAAGCATCAGGTACTAGTTGTGTGTTCAAGGTTTTCCTGATGCCACATTCAAATTTATGTAAGACATGCAAGGCATGCGAGCCCCTGCCTTGCATATTAGCACTTGGGAGGGCCTTTGGAATAGAAATGGAAAAGGGACATAGCTCCTGAGGGAAGCTGGGCAACTGTGGACTACTGACTGGAGTAACTTTGGGACAATGTAGAAAGAGGGAGCATTATTTTGAAGGAAAAACAACAACCCATTGTATATATTATCAAGGACTAAAAATATCAAAGTAAACTTTTAGAAATCCTTGATAGCCTTGGAAAAAAATACATTTTTACAAAGCGTAAAGTAACACAGATTCTGAGAGCAGGGCGGGTGACTGGGTGGCTCAGTCGGTTGAACATCTGACTTCAGCCCAAGTCATCATCTTGTGATCTGTGAGATGGAGTCCCGCATCGGGATTTGTGCTGACAGTTTAGAGTCTGGAGACTGCTTCAGATTCTGTGTCTCCTTTTCTCTTTGCCCCTCTCCCACTCATATTCTCTCTCTCGCTCTCTCTCAAAAATAAACATTTTTTAAAAATTAAAAAAATACAGATTCTGAGAGCTATAAACACTTGAAAGCAGAAAGTGCTTGCAGTCTACTACTTAAGGTGGCATGATCTAAAACAAAAATTCTTAATAGATGGTAAGAAATTATCTAAAATGCATCCTCCACCAAATTTGTTTTTTTAAATCCTGCCTAAGGCTGAGATTTTTTTTTTTTTATTGACTTCTGAATAAGAATTTGGAAAGTCCCAATGTGAAATGTCCAAGAAGAAATTTCATGATCATAGCTCAGTGGTGTTCTTCCATGATAAACATGGGAAAGCAATGCTACATTCCATCAACCTCACAGAATGGATTTTAGGATGTGTTACCTAGGCCTTCCTTCAGCCTCCTAGAGTTTACTTTCCTTCTCTTAAGGGTTCTTCTTTATGCTGCAATGAATTATGGTCCTAGTTTGATAGAAAACTTGAATACACAGTTTCAAACTTCTTTCCCCCACATATTCACCAAACATCTTAGGCAACATCTTTCACTTCTCTCAGCCTTAGTTTCATTATTTGTAATACAAAAATGAAAATATATACCACTCAGATCTTCCTTCCTAGGGCTTGAGTATAACTCCTTTTCTAAAACATGCAGTATCTTTCCCCTATATCTGAGAATTTACTTCAGTTTGATAGCAGCTCTATTTTCTCTTAGTTATGCTTTCAATGTTAGACATCTTACATGTTTATAAAAATTGTATTTGAGGGGATTTCTAGGGGCTTGGGAAAGAACAATCATATGGTTTACAGGTTTTGCATTTACTCTTAGAAAGGCAAATTATTTATTTTAGAAAGGCAATTATTTATCTTCAGCCATCCAATTTATTATGGATTTTTTTTCCACCTTGGCTCCTGAAAAGATACAAAGAACAATCCTATCATTTCCTTTGTCTCTCTTTCCCACATTTCTTGTTTTTCATGGGTAGAAAAAATTTATACTCATATCCATACTAACAACATGACCTGTCCTTTTTCCCCATCATCCCATAAAATGTTGTCAGTCTGAAAATTTCAGACCATTAATCCATATTCACTTAAAAAATTTTTTAAGGATGGGGCGCCTGGGTGGCGCAGTCGGTTAAGCGTCCGACTTCAGCCAGGTCACGATCTCGCGGTCCGTGGGTTCGAGCCCCGCGTCAGGCTCTGGGCTGATGGCTCGGAGCCTGGAGCCTGTTTCCAATTCTGTGTCTCCCTCTCTCTCTGCCCCTCCCCCGTTCATGCTCTGTCTCTCTCTGTCCCAAAAATAAAATAAAAAATGTTAAAAAAAAAAAAAATTTTTTTAAGGAAAATTGCTCTAAGATTTCTCCTCTTACTATCAATCCACATCCATCTGCAGCCATCACCCCAATACCTGTCCCCATCCCCTGCTTCTACCTGACTCGTGATCCACGGGGAACACTTTTGACTTACAGTCAGTATTTCTGATTTGAATTCTGGTTTGATTCCTTAAAAGCTCTAGAAAAATCCCCTTAATCAGAGTTCCCAGTTGGGTTCACTATCAGCATCATCTGGGAAGCCTTTTAACTGTTGAAGCAAAGTCTTGGAGGTTGAGTTGAGGAGTGAAGTACAGGAATCTATTTTATGAAATGTTCTCCTAGGTGATGCAAATGAAGACTTAAGTTTGGGATCAAGTTGCCAAATCCCCTGAATTACTTTCCTAGCCTACACAATGCCAGGCCTATTTTATAGTGATATCATGAAGGTTAAGCAAGGCAATGTATGGACAGAGCATTATAAATTAAAAACTAAATATAATACAAGGTATTATAAGTCAATATTCTTGTGGAATTTGGAGTAGAATAAGTCCATTGTCAATCATTTCTGCAGCAACATACACAGAGGCTGAGCAACAAACATTATCAATGCTAATGATCTGAAATGCTCATAGTATAAAATCTCAGGGCATACCAGAACACAACTTTAAAAGCATATAAAGTGATTTTAAAACCAACAGACAAAATATTTTTACTGTACTTTCAAATAAAAAACATCTAAAAATAAATTTCACCCTTTCTGGCTTCTTGAATTACATTGACTTCATGGTGGGAATTTGCTTCTCAACGTCCTAGTGTTGTAGGAAACCAGAGAAACATTGGAACACTTTGAAGCCAAATTAAAGGAAGAAAACTGATGTGCAAATACTGGTCTCTGTTCTTCCCATACCTAAGTTGTTTCCTGAAACTATAATAATTGAGATGCTAAGGGAGGTTTACTAAATCAGTCCCCATTTTGTGCATTTTATATTGCAAGGAAATAAATGGTACTCTAATAGCTTGGAAAAAATACTGCAGGAGGCGACTTCAGCTTTGGAGAGTTTCTAATTCATTATAATTTCTAGGATAAAATATTTACCTACAGCTTTTAAGTCCCTGGAGAGTTTAATCTACTTAAGCTAATGCAGGCTGGTAGAAAGGGATTATTACTCTAAAATAATTGAAATTGTCATTTTGCAAAGATCATGGGCTTTACATTCAATCTATCATGGATGCTTGATTTTCCTCTTTCAAGAAATAGAAACATTTGAAGTTTATTTTTTTCATTCTTTGGGGGGGAGGCATCTAATAAGCCTATAATCTAAATTTCATAATTTACAATCCAGAGTTCAACCTCATTAATTCAACAACACTTTACAATATCTGGCTCCTGTTCCTCTCTGGTCCCCTAGACTTCATTTCTCCAAATACCCTTCATTCTATATGGAACTCCTTTTGTTGTTTCTGCATGTACCAGTTGTATGATGACCTGGAAGGTGCAGAAATGACCTAGTGTGTGCAGAAACAATATCATGAGCACCCTGTTATCACCTATCCTCTCTCTGGAAAATCCAACTTCTACTCATTCTTCAAAATTCAGCTCAAGGATCCTCTCTCCTAGAAAGTTTTCTGGGCCCTCGCCTGATTTAGCTGCCCCTCCTCTGGGATTCCCTACCATCCTGGGCATATCTCTGTCCTAGCACCAAACACAACAGGCGAAAACGATTTCCACATCTCTCCCACACACTAGATGCTAAAGGTTCAGGTAATGGACCATGCCTAATTTAACTCTGTATCCACAGCACTTAGCTCAGGGTCTAGCACCATAGATGTTTGTTGGTGAAGGAAGTTTCTGTAATGAATAAGTGATATGATCTAAAGATGTATTACATGAAACCTCAGAAAATCAATCATGCCACTGTAAGTATTCCAATTTTTGGTGTAGCTAGATTTTTTTTTTTAGGTGGGAGAAGGTGAACTCCACCTCTCTGGTAAGCAAGTAGGCAATACAGACAGTCACCTTGGATGATATTCCTTGTTTTGTCAGTTGAATCATTCTTATATGTAAAGGAAACATAAGCCAAGTTCCTCTGCCTATAGAAAAGGACAATGGAGACCATTCCTCTTTGGAATGCAAAATTCCAAGAATGGGTGAACTTATTTGCATAAGTATCCTGGCCTTCAAAAGACCTTCCCAATGGGCCAGAGTATCCCTGAACAATACTTAGGGACAGGGAAGGACAGGGAAGGAAGGATCCCCAAAATAAACCTGGAGGGTAGAAAAGTACTGAATTGTTAGCTGAACTCAGGACTGAGTGGATAGAGAAGAGCAATAAGGATCCTGGGTCAACAAATGCCAGATGCCAGAACTTCATCAGCCCAGCCTCAGGGAATTTTTGGACCATGGGCAAGTAGCTATGTATGAACCAAAAGAGCCGGTTCTTAAAAGCTATAACAATTGGGGGATCCTGGCCTTCGCCTGGCACAGAGTTTCTGAATGTCAAGGTAATGGGTCATCTTCACTGCTGTGATGGGTGTTTTTTCATACCAGCACCAACAAGAACAAAGCAGAATAGTCGTAGCCCACCCCATCATCTCCCATTGCCCCTCCTGTGTCAGAGGCTACAGATTGATTTAGACCATTTTTCATTGCTGTTTCCCACTGTAGAGATTGGAAAAGCAAATCTAGGACTTGCTTCCCAACTCTTTTGCAGGTAGGAATGGTTGTGTGGCCCATGTATGACATTCAAGCAGAAGTCTCCCAAGGAACTTGACTATGCCTTGTTTCCATATAAAATGGAGAAACATATACCTGGTACCACCTGCCCTCCTTTATTCCTACCTTGAATATATGCTCAGTGCTTGATCTTCAGCAAGCATTTTGCAGTCTAGAGTAAACAAGCCATTACATTATGGATGGCAAAGCAGAAAGAACCTAGGACATTGATACTATCATGGAGCTGCTATATCAGCAGATTTCTTATCACTTAAATAAAATAAAATCCTATGTGTTTACACTGTTGTTAGATTACCTGTTACATGCAGTTAAAGCATTCTTAACTGATATAATATTCACACCCACAGTCCTATTCATCAGATACTAGTAACCACAAGTGAAACCTAGACATCTGGGGGAGGTAGACTTTAGCAGGAAATCTGGTAGAGTGCTACTCAGTACAGAATCGTGCTCTCAAGTATTGCATTTTGGGATGCTAGGGGGATGGTCTCTTCAGCCAAACAAAGGACAATGTAGAAATGAGTATGTTCATTTTTAAAGTTCAGGATTGAAGAGCAAACTCCAAATACCAGAAAGTGAAAGAAAAGTAAGCTGAATAAAAAAACATGTGCTGACACAGGCATCTCAAACCCTAGAATAAGAAGTAAAACTTCTAGAAGGTCAAATACAAACCAAATTGTTAATAGTGGTTATTACTTGACTCTGTAGTTGGAGTTGGAAGGAAGTGAGGCAGCCATTGCATTTTAAAATATATTTTTGTATATTTCTGCATTCTTTGAATTTTTATTATAAGAATGTATGGCTTTGCTAATAGGAAAAAAATTCTGATAAATAAACCCACCTCTAAGATGATACTTATCAAATGGTTACTATGCATTCTTCCATTTAATCCTTAACACTATGCAGTGAGCAGTTTCTTTATTTTCACCAATAAAGAAACTAAGGTGTAAGGACCTCAAGTAACTTTATAGTATCACACAGCTAGTGCCTGGGAAAACAAGGACTCAAAGATTCCTCAATCCAGATTCAAAGTCCATTCTCCACCCACTGTGCATACTGCCTCTCCCAGATGTTTCTGTATGTGCAGATTTTTTTTTTTTTTTTTTTTAGCGATCTGATTTATTTTTTATTTAAATTTTAGTTAACATACAGTGCAATATTGGCTTCAGGAGTAGAATTCATTGATTCATCACTTATATACAACACCCAGTGCTCGTCACAACAAGTGCCCTCCTTAATAGCCATCACCCATGTAGACCATCTCTCATCCACCTCCCTCCATCAACCCTCAGTTTGTTCTCTATTGTTAAGAGTCTTTCTTCGTGGTTTGCTTTCCACTCTTTTCTTCCCCCCGCCCACCCTCCCCATATATTCGTCTGTTTTGTTTCATAAATTCCACGTGAGTGAAATCATATGGTATTTGTTTTCTCTGATTGACTTATTTCACTTAGCATAATACATTCTAGTTGTATTCACATTGCTGCAAATGGCAAGATTTCATTCTTTCTGATGGCTGAGTAATATTCCATCGTGTATATATACATATATAAAACAAGAATGAGCCTACCTTCTTTTAGTGTCTCATTAGGGATTTGCTTACTGTTGTTAAAAAAGAAGCCTAGGGGTTGCCTGGGTGGCTCAGTCGGTTAAGCATCTGACTTCAGCTCAGGTCATGATCTCATGGTTCATGGGTTTGAGCCCCACATCAGGCTCTGTGCTGACAGCTCAGAGCCTGGAGCCTGCTTCGGATTCTGTGTCTCCCTCTCTCCCCTCCCCTGCTTCTGATCTCTCTCTGTCTCTCAAAAATAAATAAACGTTAAAATAAAAAAGAAGCCTAAAATGAAGTCATTTGCCCTCAAAGACAGAAAACCAAGATTTAATTACAATTTCAGTCTTTCCCAGGAATGTGATCTTTTAACATTCAATCTGACATGTCCTGATCAGCACTAATGCTGCATGACAAAATCTTCCCTTCCCTTCCTCCCCAAAAGAAGATGTCCTTTTTTTCCCCTTTTTTTCCTTTTTCTCCTTTTACTAATAACTTCTTGTCCCACCCTTCTTCCTATAAAATCCTTCCATTTTGTACACCTCCTCAGAGCATCTCCCCACTTGCTGGATGGGATGCTGCCTGACTCATAAATCGTTGAATAAAGTCAATTAGATCTTTACATTTACTCAGTTGAATTTTGTTTTTTAATACTGTTTACATTTGTCAAGACCGTCTAGGGCTAGTGTGTCCCTGGAGTCCAATCCTGGTAACTTTGGGGAAGAGCTTTAAATGCATTAGTCACTAAATATAGTAAACCAGACATTCAGAAGGAGTTTCATGGCACAAAGAATCGGGTGACTGGTTATGCTGTATCTCTAAGAAGGAAATATGTTTAAATGTGAGGAAAATTAATTCTTCAAAAGCAGGCATCATAGCTATATAAAATATTGGCATGAGAAACCAAATCCAGACTGCATCTAATGTCAGAGGAAATGAGTGCTTTATTTGATTAAAAGGCTGACGTGAAATTTTGCCTAGTGTAAGTCAGGAGGGCTGTCTGGAATATTTCATAAGACTCCAGATTCTGTATCTATTTTTTAGAGCTCTTGAGGCCTATATAAGGACTTGACCCTGGGTTATCCAAACTAAATCTTGGATAAGCTTCCATTAACTTATCTTATTTGCATAAGGCTTATTTTAAGAGACTCTGAAATTACAACCTACAACCATAAAGTATTAGAACATAAATCACCTCTAAGTGGGAGAGATGTTTGAATTCTCTGCTTAGTCAATAATCCAGTATTAGGCCATTTATGTATTTATGAATTGTATATATTCTCAACACAGGAAGAAATGTTATGGTGAAAAGACTTTATATGGTGTCAACTCCCTAAATGGCTGTGAAGGAGAGTCAGGTTTAAGTCCAAGTTTTGCCATTAATAAACTCTATGATACCCAGATTTTTATCTCAAACTCAGGCTTGCATATGCAGCTCCTTAACTCTACATGTCTAGTTATTATTTTTAAATTGATTTCTAGTTTAATTGCACCATGATCAGAGAATATATTCTGAAAAATTTTAGTCCTTTAGCAATTTTTGAGACTTGGTTTATGACTCAGAATATTTCATTTTTTTTTTTTTAAACTTTTTTTTTTCCAACGTTTTTAATTTATTTTTGGGACAGAGAGAGACAGAGCATGAACGGGGGAGGGGCAGAGAGAGAGGGAGACACAGAATCAGAAACAGGCTGCAGGCTCCGAGCCATCAGCCCAGAGCCTGACGCGGGGCTCGAACTCACGGACCGCGAGATCGTGACCTGGCTGAAGTCGGCCGCTTAACCGACTGCGCCACCCAGGCGCCCCTCAGAATATTTCATTTTTTATAAATGTTCTTAAGCATGCTTAAAACAAATATATACATTGCAGTTGGGTGAAGTTAGGTCAAGTTTATTAATGACATTGTTTACATCTTTAATAACTTCTCTTTTTTTCTGCTGACTCCATTAACTACTTAGGTACTTAAAAATCTAATACGATGGCAAATTTTTGAATGTCTATTAGTTTTTAAAAAATTTTTTATGTTTATTTTTGAGAGAGAGAGAGACAGAGTGCAAGTGGGGGAGGGTCAGGAGAGAGAAGGAGACCCAGGATCTGAAGCAGGTTCCAGGCTCTGAGCTGTCAGCATAGAGCCAGATGCAGGGCTCAAACTCAAGAACTATGAGATGACCTGAGCCCAAGTCAGACACTTACTGACTGACCTCTCCAGGTGCCCCTATGCCTATTAATTTTTGCTTCATATAATTTGAAACTGTATTATGATTTTTTTAAGCTTTATTTATTTTGAGAGAGAGAGAGAGCGAACACAAGTAGGGGAGGGGCAGAGAGAGGGAGAGACAGAATCCCAAACAGGCTCAGTGCCATCAGCACATAGCCCCATGTGGGGCTCAAAGTCACAAACCTGTGAGATCATGACAGATCAAGAGTTAGTTGCTTAACTGACTGTGCCACCCAGGTGCCCCTGAAACTGTTTTATTAAGTGATTGCAGATTTACAACTGTAATAACTTCCTGATTAATTAAACGGTTTATCGTTATAAAGTGATCTTTCAGCATTGTCAACAACAGCCAAACTATGGGGAGAGCCCAAAAGTTGAGTGACTGATGAATAGATAAAGATGTGGTAGGGGTGCCTGGGTGGCTCAGTCAGTTGGGCGTCAGGCTCTTGATTCTGGCTCAGATCACAATCTCACAGGTTTGTGGATTCAAGCCCCACTTCTGTCTCTCTCTCCCCTGACAGGGCAGAGACTGCTTGGGATTCTCTCTCTCTTAATCTCTCTTTCTTTCTCTCTCTTTGTCCCTTCCCTGTGTGTGTGCACTCTCTCTCTCTCTTAAAACTAAATAAATATAGGGGTGCCTGGGTGGCTCAGTCTGTTAAGTGACCAGACATTGGCTCAGGTCATGATCTCACATTCGTGGGTTTGAGCCCCAAGTCGGGCTCTGTACTGACAGCTCAGATCCTGGAGCTTGCTTTGGATTCTGTGTCTCCCTCTCTCTCTGCCCCTCTTCTGTTTGTGCTCTGTCTCTCTCTGTCTCTCAAAAATAAATAAATGTTAAAAAATTTTTTTTAAATAAATAAGTAAACATAAAAAAGTAAACATATAAAATAAGTATACATGTATGTATATATATATATACACACATATGTATATATATACAAACATATATATATATATATATATATATATATATATATATATATACACACACACAATGGAACATTACTCAGTTATCAAAAAAAATGAAATCTTGCCATTTACAACAACATGGGTGGAACTAGAGGGTGCTAAGCAAAATAAGTCAATCAGAGAAAAGACAAATATATAATTTCACTCATATGTGGAATTTAAGAAACAAAACAAATGAACTTTTGGGAAGGGGGATAAAAAGAAAAGAAAGGGAAACCACAAGAGACTCTTAATGATAGAGAACAAACTGAGGGTTGATGGAGGGAGGTGGGTGGGAGATGGGTTAGATGGGTGATATTAAGAAGGGCACTTCTTAAACAAAAAAGAAGGGCACTTTTTCTGATGAGCACTGGGTGTTGTGTTGTATGTAAGTGATTAATCACTGAATTCTACTCCTGAAACCAATATAGCTCTGTTTATTAACTAAAATATAAATAATAATAGTGATCTTTTATTTTTAATAATGTTTAATGTCTATGTTATCTGACACTAAGGCTATCTTATCTGACCAGCTTTCTCTTACTTAGAAATTGAATGGCATATCTTTTTTCTATACTTTTAACCTTTTTTCTCTTTAACATGTATCTGTTATATGTTTTATATAATTGACTTTTTTGATTCTGCATGACAACCTTTTTTCAAAAGTTTCCTGTTCTTTTAGTAGACACTCTAGAAATTACAAAATGCATACTTATTGCCTTTTATAGCCTAAAATTAATCAACTTTATCTTTTTTCCAGAGAACTTAGAATACCTTTCTCCTCCTTTACCTACTTACGTATTGTTGTGTATGTGAGTTTCATCATGTTTGCTTTTTAAATCTCATAAGACATTATTGTTTTATGTGTTCAGTGCTCCCACAGATTTGACTACAGACTTACTGATGTGGAAATGTTGGCGTTCTGAGCTAATGGCCAAGAAAGAATTATTGAGACACCTTTGGTGCAAAATGGTTTTATTAAAGCATGGGGGCAGGACCCGTGGGCAGAAAGAACTGCACTGGGGGTGACAGGTGACTGATTATATACTTTCTTTGGAGCCTCCTTCAGATTCTGTGTCTCCTCTTTTCTCTGCCTCTCCCATGCTCATGCTCTGTCTCTCTCTGTTTTTCAATAATAAATTAAAAAAAAAAACCCATTAAAAAAAAAAAAGAATTTTGGAAACAAAGTTTCCAGGACCTTGAGGGGGATAGCTATTAGGAAAAGGTCATTTATTACTCTTCAATAAACTTAGTCATGAGAACTTTCAGATGTATATCATTGGCCCTATGCTTGGAGGATGACTGCTAACATGTATTTGGGGGGTTAGAGATAAAGGAAGTTTCCAAGGAATTTTTATATGTTAAAGTAGATTTACAGGATCCTGGGGGATAGGGATAATGTTAAACTAAGGTTGCCTTTTGCCCTTAGCAAAGCTGTTCAGAGGCAGCTGAGCTCATAGAGGAAGGTCACTCTGCCTGTCTCAAGGACTTGTCGATGGGCTGTAAGTTGTAAGGAAATTGAATTTTTTTTCTTTTGCCTTTGTTTCCCACATCCCTTACCACTTTGCTTCTCATTCCCTTTTGCTTCTCTGTCCCCCAGGCTGGGGGCTCTTTCCTCCAATATGAAGTATAGATCCTGAATCTCTTTATTTTGCTGATGGCAACTCTGTGCTATCCTGAAACGTCTTTATCTTATTCCTTTCCCTTGAAAAATATTTTCACTGAATATAAAATTTTTCATTAGAAATTATTTTTCTGTCAGCCTGGTGAAAATATCATTCCACATGTTTTAGTTCAGCTATCTAACTGCCACTACTTTGAATGTAATCTTTTTCTCTGTCACTCTTTAAGATTTTCTTTGCCTTTGATGTTCTCTAGTTTCCACTGTGTGCCTAGTGTGGATTTTTTAAATTTAATCTGTTTAGGAATTTATAAACTTCCTGAATTAGTGAACTGATATTGTTGGGGAGAGGAAATTTTTATTCTACCCTTCAAGTGTCTTTTGGCTGGTCTAAGAATTAAATGGACACCAGACAGATAAACCGGAGAAAATCAAATTTAATTATGTGTTTATGGGGGCTCCATTAGTATATGGGACTCATAAGGAGTCAGGCAATTGAGGCTTATATGCCATCCAGAGCTAAGAACTGGGTAGAGGTTTGGGACTTGAAAGGGACGAAGGACAGTTCCCAGGAAAAAGAAAAAGAATAAACGTTGCTGGGCCATACAAAAACGATGAGACATAGACGAATCTTAACAGACTTCTCTAGGTTCCTCCCTGTCTACTGCCTCTAGTTCATATTACACCGTAGTCATCTATGGCTATTGCTCCCTTCCTGGAGTAGGTCCTCTATCTAAGTTATTTTAGACAGGTGGAAGGTCAAAGGTTCTTCCTGAGCCTTCTGTTTCTTAGATATAATGACTCTAAAATGAATCCACATGCTGAAAGGACACATTTTAGAATGGCAAAGTTTGTTCCCCTGTGGTAGTTTTCAACATTCTGAAAAATTTTCAATGATTGTCTCCTCATTTGGAATCTTGTCCTCATCCTTTCTCTTTCCTCTCCTTCTAGAACTCCTAGTACACGTATGTTAATCTGTCTCACTCCATCTGTCATGACTTATATCTCTTTTCTGTATCTTTCACCTTTATGCCTCTCAGTGGTATATTCTGAATAATACCTATCATCTATCTTCTAGTTAACTCATTCCAGTTGTGTCTAATTTGAATTTTTTATTTTAGTTATTGTATCTTTTGTTTCTAAAAGTTCTGTTTGGATCTTTTTCAAATCCACTGTGGTGCCTTCTGTAACAGCCTATTTTCTGCCGTTTCTTGCCTTTTATTTCTTGAAGCACAGTAAATATAGTTGTTTTTATAATATGTCTCTGAATATTAATATCTGAAGTTTTTATTGGTTTGTGTTTACTCTGAGCTAGTTCTCATTCATAGTGTGCTTGATTTTTCCTTGTGTGCTTGCTTATCCTTTACTACATGTAGATCATTATCTCTGAAAAACTTATTTGGAGGAATCATTTGAAGCCTAGTATGAAAGTGGCTTTCCCCCAAAAGGGTATGTTTTTTCCAGGTTCCTAGTGTCAGAAGCTGTTTGGGACTATTTAAAACTGAATTCATTACTTAATGTTCTCTTGAACCACATAGATTGTCAATTTGGTTTGCCTGTCTTCTCAAGGGCTAGATGTAGTTCTGGATTTTGAGGGGGTATTTTACTTTCGGGGTTTGTGTGGGTTCTTTTCTTTTCTTGCTTATTTGATATCTAAACATCTTTCTTTGTAGTAGTCAAGGTGGAGGTTGTTGCTGTTGTTTTTCTTACTTTACTTTTACCCCACAGGTGTAGCCCTCTGGAGTCCCAACTTTTCATCATGAGGGTTTGATTCTGGCCCCCATGACAAAGCTGAAGTCAAATTAGCTCACATGGACAAATCCTTTTCAGGGAAAACACCTAAGTAATATATTTAGATTTTTGATCTGGTAATTTCTTGGTCTCTTGTCAGCCCTTCAATCCTTTTAAAGAAAGACTATTTTAAAAATTACCTACCATTTTGAACTGTAGTCAGTAACAGGATTGATCCAAATGATACAGGCTGCCATATCCTTGGAACCACCTGGTAGTAGTTGTTTTCAGTTGCATATTTTTTTCAGGTATTTGATTCATGTCTTCTTGTGGGGATGCCTAGATGACATTCTGGTTAAATGGTATTGTGAGCTTATCAGTAGGCCCTTCTGTTTCTTAACAGTTGGCCAAATTGCCCTCCAAATATTATCTCTTTTACATTAATACCAGCAAATAGTTTTATATTTGGTATCTTCACTTTTTTGACATCTTGATCTCTCATCCTTATCTGATGCTAGTGAATAGTCACTATTGATAAGACACTCTTCTCTCTTGCCTAAAGGCACTAAAGTGATAACGTGTTCCCTTGGTATTCTTCCTACCTCTCTGACAGTGGCTTAAAATACTTGAGTTCCCTGGGACTCAGTCTATTTTCATTCTGCATTCTTTCTCTAGGTGATCTCACCCTTTCTCAAGGATTTAAACACCATCTATATGCTGAGGACTCCCAAATTGATCTCTCTGACCCCTAACTGTTGGCATGCCCTAAGTTTAGCAATTGAAATGCCTTTCTGTTCTACCTACATTCATTCCCTTGTCTTTTCATTCAGTCTGTGGCTTTAAATATTATCCATACCCTGACAACTCCTAAATCTTTAGATCAGACCTCTTCTTTCAACTCTTGATTTGTATATCCAATTGAATGTCTAATAAGAATCTTAAACTTAACAGTTAAAAATTAAACTCCTGATTCTCCACCCACCTCCCAACCTGCTCCTACTGTTTATCCTACCCCAGTTGATAGTAATTCTATTCTTCCAGTTGCTCAGCTCCAAGATCTTGGGTGTGTCCTGACTTGTCTCTTTCTCTTATACCTCACATTTAATCCATCAGCAAATCCTGTCAGCTATACTTTCAAAATATATCCAGAATCTTTATCATCCTAGGCCAAGCCATACCCTCAATGCTCATCTGAATTGTTGCAATTGTCCTCCAACTATTCTGCCTTCTGTCAGAGTACTTAGCAGTCAGAGTAATCACTATGCCTGGAAAATTAGATCATATCACTCTCCTGGATACTCAGAGCCATCTAACGACTTCCCATCACACTTAGAATATGAGGTCTTTGCCATGGCTTAAAAAGACTTGAATGATATGACCTTTGACTGTACGTTCAACCTCATTTTCTACTATTCGTTCTTCACATTCTATCCAGTGATCTCTTTGGTGTTCTTCAATCATGTCAGGCTTTTTCCAACTCAGGACCTTTGCACTTGCTATTCCCTCTATTCAAAACATTTTTTTTTCTTTCTCACAAAGAACCCTAAGTCTTGCTCCCTTGCTTCTTTTTTATTTTCTTTTCAAATATCTTCAGTGAGACTTTCCTTAACCACTCCTTATTTAAAAAGTCTCCCATACCACTTCCTGTCCACCTTTGCATTATTCTTCTTCATAAAAAGTTCTGATCACATAACTAACTGTGTATTTCCTTGTTTATTTTCTATCTCACATGCACTAGGGTGTAACTTCCATGAAGGGGAAGGGGCTATGTTTTATTTGCACTGCCAAAAAGAGTTACACTCATTTTTACTTTCACAATTTCTGTGGGTCAGGAGTCCAGGCATGAATTTACTGTGTCTTCTGCTCAGGGTTTCACAAGCTGCATTCTTACCTGGAAGTGCAAGGAGGATGAATCCACTTCCAAATTCATTCAGAGTGTTAACAGAATTTATTTCCTTGGGCTACATGACTGAGAGCCCCAGGTTTTTGGCTGCCTGCTGACCAGAGGTCATCTTCAGGTCCAAGAGGCTGCCTGCAAGGTCTAGAGGAAATCCTACTTACTTCATTAAGCCAGCAAAGACAGTCTCTAAGTTCATGTTAGCAAGATGGATACACATATTGTAATTACAGAGTGACATTCATCACCTTAGCTATATTCTGTTGGTTGGAAGCAAGTCATGGGTGCCACCCACACTTGAAGGGAGTGAATATTGAACATACTGTGGCCACCCTGGGTTCTGTCAACGAAACTAGTGTACAACTGGTGAATAGATGAACAAAACTATAATCAGTTTATTTACATGAGGTTTTTAATCCAGAGAGTCCCTCTTTGCTCAAAGATAAACCATCAAATAGAAATTATTTTGATATTTTAAGGTTCCCACAACGGTCTATGCAATTGTTGTTTTGGGAAAACTGAAATTTGTATTTGTCAAGTCACAATTGTCAAGATAAATGACTTTCCCATATTTCTAAAATGTCAGCAAAATATTTTTGCTAACTTAGTAGATTTGACAATGAAAGAACAATGGCAATTTCTCCATGTCTTCTAATTTCAATTTTATCATACTTTTTTCTTCTCCCTAATTCAGCAGGTTTGAGAGTATTATGACACTTGGTAAAAAAAAAAAAAAAAAAAGGGCGGTGGGAAGGACAGTGTCTGTTAAGAATGTCTTTGATGAAGCAGTAAAGTTGTTAATGTATTTGATTGAATTTCGAAACTTTTATGTGTATCTTATTAATGTTAAGTGACAAAATGGCAAGTACAGATAAAGAACTGCTGTAGCATCCCAAAGTGTGATGTTTGTCTTGAGAAAAAACAATTGTGTGATTGTATCTAGAGTTGAGCTAGCTAAGGTTTTTTGTTTGTTTTTTCCATAGAGTACCATTTGTGCTGGAAAGAAGGACAAACTGTGGTTATCTAGACTTGCATATTTGGCAGACATTTTCTAAAATATTAATGAAGTAAGCCAAACAGTACTGAGCCAACCTGGCACTCTTGATGTAACCCCCACTTACTCATTACATGCTAACTTTTTCATTTATCGTTGGATTCAATTTGCTAATATTTGCTACAGATTTTGTGTGCATGCCTATGAAGAATATTGGCTGTTTTATTGTAATGTCTTTCTGTAGATTTTGATTTCAGGGCAATACAGACCAAGCCTATCCTTTTCTTTTGTTTTTTTTGTTTTTGTTTTTGTTTTTTTGTTGTTTGTTTGTTTGTTTGTTTGTTTTTGGAAGAGCTTGATTCATATTATTTCTTCTGAAATGTTTGGATAAATTTGCCAGTGAAATAGTCTGGGCCTGGGGCTTTCTTTTGTGGGAACAATTATTGTTACTTTTATTTAGAGAGAGAGAGAAAGCACGAACTAGGGAGAAGGGTAGAGGGAGAGAGACAGGGAATCTCAAATCAGGCTCCATGCTCACTCAGTGCAGAGCCTGAAGCAGGGCTCCTGGGATCATGACCTGAGCCAAAATCAAGAGTCGGGTGCTCAACCAACTGAGCCACCCAGGCACTCCTGTGGAGACCTTTTAAACTACAAAATCGATTCCTTCAATAGATATAGGGTAAATAATGTTACCTATTTCTTCTTGAGTGAGAGTTGATGTTTGGGTCTTTTAAGGAATTTATCTAATTCATCTAAGTCAGAGGTTGACAAACTTTTTTTTTAAGTGCTACATAACAAATATTTTAGGCTAGCAGGCTACATGGTCTCTGCTACAACTACTCAGCCATACACAATATGTAAACAAATATGCAGTGCTGTATTCCAATAAAACTTTATTTACAAAACAGGCAATAAATAGCCCACCTCTAAATTTCCAAATTTATTATATTAAGTTCTTAATAATATTGCCTTACTATCTCTTTAATGTCTATAGAATCTGTAGTAATGTTCCCTTTCTTGTATTCTTTCTAATATTCTTTCTAATATTGGTGGTCTGTGTATTTTTTCTTTGACTGCTCTAGCTAGAGGTTTATCATTTTTATTGACCATCTTTAAAAAAATCAGCTTTTGGTTTCATTAATTTTAGTCTGTTGTTTTCCTGTTTTCAATTCATTGCTTTATGCTTTTACCTTTAAATTTTTTTTCTTCTTCTTATTTTGGATCTAAATTGCTCCTCTTTTTCTAGTTTCCTGAGATAGGGGTTTAGATTATTCAGATCCTTGTTTTCAAATCTAGATATTTAGTGCTATACCTTTCCCTCTAAGCCCAGTTTTAGCTGTGTCATACATCTTAATATGTTTGCTTTTTATTTTCATTCAATTCAAAATTTGTCTGATTCTTTGAATTTTTCTTTGACTCATGGCTATTTAGAAGAACAGTGATTAATTTATGGAAGTTTGGAAAATTCCCAAATATCTTTCTATTATTGATATCTAGTCTAATTCTGTTGTGGCCAGAGAACAAACTTTATATGGCTTAATCTCTTTGATTAGTTTAGATTTATTACATGACCCAAAATATAATCTACTTTGGTGAATATTTCATGTGCACTTAAAAAAAGAATGTGTATTCTCTTGTTAGGTGGAATGTCCTGTAAATGTCAGTTAAGTAAACTTAATTATTGTTCAGGTCTTTTAGACCCTTGTAGATATTCTGTTTATTATTATATCAATTACTGAGAGAGTGTTGATGTCTCGAGCTATTTAATGGATTTGTCTGTTCTTCACAGTTCTATCAGCTTTTAAAGATCTCTTTTTAGATGCATGTGCATTTAGAATTGTTACATCCTCTTAACGAATCGACCTCTTTGTCATTTTGTAACCTGCTTCTTTATTCAGGCTAAAAGTCCTTGTTCTGGTCTTTTTTGCCTGATATTAATATAGCCACCACTCCAGTTATCTTTTTTGATTAGTGCTTGCAAGTTATATCTCATCTCATTATTTTTTAACCTATTTACATCTTCATGTTTAAAGTTGGGGTTTTTTGTAAAGTATAGAATTCCTTTAAAATCTACTCTGACTGGGGTGCCTGGGTGCCCCATTTGATTAAGTGCCAGACTCTTCATTTTGGCTCAGATCGTGATCTCACAGTCATGAGGTCAAGCCCCACATCAGGCTCCACACTGGGCACAGAGCCTGCTTAAAATTCTCTCCCTTTCCCTCTGCCCCTCCCTTGCTCATGCTCTCTCTCTCTCTCAAAAAAAAAAAAAAAAAAAAAAAAAAATCTACTCTAACAATTTCTGCCTTTGAATTGGGGTGTATAGACCATTTACTTTAATATATGGATTGCTATGTGTGTATTTAACTCTATCATTTTGTCAGCTTTTTCTTATTTGTCCTATTTTTGTTATAGTCTTGTCTTCTTTTGGATTATTTTCTAGTTAGTTTTATCTTTTATTTTATTATTTAGTTGTATCTTTTTTTTATTTTTAGTGATTGCTCAGGGACTTATAACAATTTACCTCTAAATAGTACTATACTACTTCACATAAAATAGACCTTTACTACATTATATTTCAATTTCTTCCCTCATTCTTTGTGCTGTGTTATTGTCAGATTTTTTTTATTGTCATAGATTTTACTTTTATATATGTGTGAATCTCACAATATATTGTTCCAGTTTTTGCTTTAGACTAGGGGTTGGCAAATTATGGCCAGCAGGCCAAATCCAATCTATGGCCTGATTTTGTATGGCCCCTATTTTTTTTTAGAGTTGTAAAAAGGAGAGAGTGAGAGAGAACAAGAGAGGGAACAAGGATGGGAATCTGTTTCTTTGCCTAGCTTCAAGATTTTATCTTTGTTTTTTAGTAATTTGACTATTATGTGTCTAGGTGTTTTATTTGTAAATTATCCTACTTGGAGATTTGTGAGCATCTTAGATCTGTGATTTATTGTCTTTCACTAATTTTTGAAATTTCTCAGCTACTATCTCTTCAAATACTTCTGCTTTGTCTCTTTTCTCCTGGAATTCCAATTTCATGTGTGTTAAATTGTTTGATATTATCCCCCAGGTTTTGATTCATCTGTCTTGTTTTATTCACTTATTATTGTTCTCTTTGTGTTTCACTTTGGGTAATTTCCACTGACCTATTTTCAAATTCCACTTCTTTCCTCAGCTGTGCCAAGTCTATTGATGAACCCACCAAAGGCATTCTTCATTGCTGTTAGCATGTTTTGTCATCTCTAGCATTTCCATCCCAGCTAAAATTTACCATTGTTCAGGCAGGTTGTCCATCTTTTCCATCAAATCCTTTAACACCTCAATCCCAGTTACTTTATGGTCTCAGCCTCACAGTTCCAATATTTGGGAGTCTCTGAGTTTAGTTCCATCATGCTTTATCTCTTCACAATGGGTTTTTTCTTACATTTCTTTTAGTCTTAGAATTTTTGACTGAATGTCAGACATCTGTGGAGATTAGTAGAGACAGATGAATAATGTCTACACCTGGCCATTAGTGTGAAGGTCTGAGCAAATCTAGTCAGTTGAAACTGGTTTTGATTTTGTTATTTTTACTTTTATTGTACTATGGTCTGTGTGTTCCTTTAGGGATGGGCTGCTGTCATCTTGTACTTGGAGTCGGACCCAAGTGCCAGAGGTTTATTTCCTGGCTCTACCCTCAGCTTTCAGCAAGCCCTGGTTGCCTGTGTCATCCCACAATCTTGTGCTTCCCGAAGTCACAAACTGCTATTGTTTATTATTTCATACTGAGCTGATGATGGGTGGGGGTAGAAGTTCTTGGTTCTCCTTGGCCATTCTCAGACTTAGGTAGGGTCTGTGTACTTGGTACCTGTGGTAGTACCTTCTCAGAATTTCTGGCTCCTCTCCCATGGCAGCTAAACATGGCAGGGGCACTACTCACAGTTCTTGGACAGAAGTGTTCTTATGTCCTCCCAGTAATAGATTTCTGCTTGGTATCGGGGTAGGATCCTGGGCCTAAGAGATGTTCTGCCTCTCTCCAAGGGCAAGTTTTGTACTTACCCCTTCCCCAGAGGCAATGGGCCCTGGATGCAGGAAGGTTTGCTGTCTCCACCAGTGTCTAATTGCTTTCTTATACCAGAGAAAGGTCTGAGGAAGTGAGTAGTGTTTCACGTCTGTCATGCAATACCATTCCATCAACCATTACCTTCATGTTTTGTCCCTGAGGGATCTCTTCCTACCAAGCTCCTTCCCTAGGGGTTCTCATTAGTACCCAGTGGAGATTTATAGGAAGGAAACCCTGGATGAATGAATGTTAATTACTGTCATATCAGGGCTCCCACTTATTCTAAGGGTATATTTTAATCCACATTCGGCCTTTAAAGAATACTCTAAAAATTCAGGTGATTCCTGTTGGAAGACAATTCTTCCAGGGTCTCCTATTTCCAAGTGATTTATGAATAGAAGCACTGACTTCATTTTGGACCACCTTTTCAGCCTGGGAAAATACAGATAGGTTTGATTACTGTCTACTGTCATAAAGATGTCTCCCTCGAGAGCTAAGGGCAAGCATGCTTAATACCTATTACAAAATATTTAGGTTCTCTGAGCTCAGGGTTCCTCCCTTGCAGTGCAACCCACTGCCTATATAGGTTTCACCTGGCCCTCTTCTGATGGCACTGTGGGATTGGGGATCAGAGATCTAGTACAAATACTGACCCTCTGATAAATGCTATTACAGTGAGTAATAAAGTCCTTTTTCTCTGATTCAGGAAACTGTGGCACACTAACTTATAATTTGAAAGTAAAGTAAAATCTTAGACTCTTCCAAAGATATATATATATATATATATATATATATATATATATATATATATATATACACACACACACACACACACACACACACATATATTTCTGCTTTAGTATTCTATTCTCTGCCAAAGGGTAAACGATTCATGTATCCTGTCTCCCCTTGAAAGGTCTTGTTGAGTTCCTTTGGTTACCTGCTCTGATGGGTGTTAAGGAAAATTACGATTTATGGGGCACCTGGGTGGTTCAGTTGTTAGAGCATCTGACTTCAGCTCAGGACATGATCTTGTGGTTTGTGGGTTCCAGCCCTGCATCAGGCTCTGTGCTGACAGCTCAGAGACTGGAACCTCCTTCAGATTCTGTGTCTCCCTCTCACTCTGCCCCTCCCCTGCTCATGTTGTGTCTCTTTCTCAAAAATAAATAAACATTAAAAAATTTTTAATTATGATTTCTTGTTAGGATGGGGTAACATTCTCTTGCAGCTTTCTACATCTTAAGGGGAGACACAGCTCCCAAGGTATACCTATTTGATTACTTTCTATTGCCAAAGATAGACACTTACTGATTTGTAAAGTCTATTGTTCTGCTAATGTACATGTTTAGCTTTTGAAAGCAGCATAAGCTCAGACGAGGAACTCTAAGAATTTTGAAAAACTGTCCATGGGATGTTTCATCACAGAGCTGGAAGCAATGGACTAAGAATGTTGACCTTCCAGCATAGGTGAGGCCAGAGAGGGTGGAAGAATCTGATTCATGAGAGACATTCTGCAGAATGTACATGTGAAGTGGCCACCAAGTCTTCTAGAAGACCAGGGTGTGTGTGGGGGCGACATTTAGGAAAACTATAACCACTTGGTGTTAGAGAGAGGGCTTTTGAAGCTCTCAAAAATGAACAGGAGTATATGACAGAAAACCCTGAAAAGGATACAAAGAACAGATAGAAGAACAGCAAGTGGTATTGTGAGAAAACTCACTACATTCACTCTCACTTTCTGGTAAACAGAATCTAGATTTTTTTTTTTTTTTTTTTTATGTTTACTTATTTACTTTGAGGAAGAGAGCACAAGGGGAGGGGCAGGAGAGAGGAAGAGACAGAATCCCAAGCAGGCTCCATGCTGTCATGCAGAGACTGATGTAGGGCTCCATCTCATGAATTGGGAGATCGTGATCTGAGCTGAAATCAAGAGTTGAACACCAACTGACTGAGCCACCCACATGCCCCCAGAATCTAGATTTCTTTTGTGAGATTTACCTCTTCTGCATTGTGAAAGTCTGGTTAGGGCTCCCAACTAAAGTGCCCACTCTTCCCCTATCCAAGTTTCTCAGGATGCCCTGAGTCACAAAAGATAGAAAAGCAGTTGGAACTGATTCATCACTGAGCTGTTAGTTTCTCATACATCGATCCTAGAACAGCCTTGGTTCCCATCTTCTTAAAATGTGGCTTAATTTTTTCTCTAACTCTGTGAATTACCCAATATTCCCATTTTGCTTAAGTTTCTGTTACCTGCAACCAAAGAAATCCAATTGATACAGGGTAATACAGGTCAATTGATAATACAGTATCCATTGATACAGGTCCAACAGAGGGCATGACAGAGGTCAAAGGAAGCTTTTGAACATATGTAGCCTGAAATCTAGATACTTTATTTGAAATTATTAAAAGAACATGTCAACAACTGTCAAATTGGGTATGGTACAATAATCGATTTTATGTTTCTGTGTGCTGATAGTTAATTAGCATTTTCTAATGGTTAGGCTAGTGTTATTTTATTGCTACAACTATAATTAGAGTTCATTCTCATATCTCCCATGTTAGAAATGAAAACAAATGAGAATGAACTGAAATAATATCCATTACATGCTACAGGAAAAATATCAAGAAGGGGGTGCTAACAGTAGCAAATGATCTATGTTACAATGAAATATAGCTATTTTTGCTTTTTAAGATTCTATTTATGAACCCAATTGTACTAGGCAAACTGTATGTGCAGAAAATTTCAAGAACCAGATACCCCAAGGAGGTATTAAAAGGGAGAAATATAGTGGAGTGCAAAGTACAATGTTCTCAACAAATGTCTCAAAAATATGCACCAAGCAAAAATGAGACAAACTGCTACAAACAGATCACCCTGACAAGTAAGTGCTTTTGGAATGAAAAATTAATTTTTTGGCTAATCTTTCCCTCTCATTATATAGATGAGGCTCTATGGCTTCTCCTCTCCATTATATAGATGAGGGAGACCAATTGGTTTTTCCAAAGCTTACAAAGGTACATTTCACACATGGCTTAGATCGGGGAGCCTTTTTGTGAAGAGGATAGCAGAATGTTTAAATTCTCTTCAACTTAGCAATATAACTTGTAGAATTAAGAGGTTTTAAGATTCTCTTATATACATTTTTATATATTATAAACATACAAGGCTTATAGATCATACATAACTATATATAATGTATATAATCGTGTGTGTGTGTGTGTGTGTATACATCTCCTGAGTCCTTTTTAGTGTTATCTCATTACTGTTCAAAAATATAAAAAAGAATTTATAATAAAAGATATGGTTGTGTTCAGATATAATTGGGATAAGACCACCTAATATGTATTTATCTTTAATATCCAAGATTTTTTTCAAATGTAACTAAGCAGAATAAGAACATTCTACCACAGGTTAGTTTCAAACAAGATTACTCAACCTTGGCGCTACTGATATTTGGGCAGGATAATTCTTTGTTGTGAGGGGCTGTCCAATGCATGATAGGGTATCTAGCAGCATCCGTGGCCTCTACCCACCCCTAGATGCTAGTAATACCCCTAGTCACAAGCAAAAATGTCTCTTGACATTGCAAAATGTCCCCTTGGGGCAAAACTCCTTGGTTTAAAAACACTGGTTTTAACATCATGTCTACAACAAAGCAAATACAACTTCCAGCTGTATGATAACACTCTGAAGTCAACTATGATTAACCTAGAGTTAAATTTTTATTCTAATTCAAAATATATCATGGCTAGACCCAAGTTAAATTAATTATACCAGTTTTTGTCTAGAGCTGAACATCCAATACAGTAGTCAGTCACTAGTCACATCGGAAGGGAGATGTATAGTGAGGGTGAAATACGCACTGGATTTTGAAGTCTTGACAGAAAAAAAGAATGTAAAAATATCGTAATTTTTATGTTAACTGAGCTAGTTTGGGTATATTTGGTGAAATATTAAAATTAATTTCATCTGCTTTTACTTTTTTTAAAGGTGCTACTATAAAATTCTAAGTTACATATATGGCTCACATTATATTTCCATTGGACAACAATGGCCTAGAGACTGGAAGTGATTTAGTATTAATTTATAATAAATTCTTCAGTCTACCAAATAAGCTACAAAGACTTTGTAAAGCTCTCCACAGCCCTATGAAACCAGCTCATAACTCTTTTGAGCATCACAATTCTTTATTGTCATGCCTAAATGATTTGTCCCCTTCTTTAAACCAATTACTTCTATTCCAATGCTTTATTCTCAGTGTTTCAACTGGTTCTTTTCTGATTGTTGATTTATCTTCATGTTGTTTTTTATCATTCTTTTGCATGTTAGTTTCTTTTGTACACTCAGGCTCTTTCCTTGTGGGATGTTGAGATGCTGCGGCATCCATCATACTTAGAAAATCATAAGCAGGAAGAGGAGGTTTCCATTCCTGAGCAGGTAAAATTGCTGGAAGGAAGATACAACCAAAGGTTAATAATAACATCATCATACAGTTACACTATAAAATATTTTATTTTGAAAAATATATGTGTAAGAGTAAAGGCTTTATCAGTTTTTACTTATCTAAACAAAACTAGATTTTGTCATTGTCTAAGAAACTTGATACATCTGTCATTACTAGCCATTTTCATTTTTTATATTATATTTGCAAACTATTCTATTCTAAATAAAAGTTAGTATCAATAGAAAAAAATTAGGTCCAGAATCTCCCTGCTAGTTAACCTTTGTTGAGGTTAAAAAAAAAAAAAAAAAGCAATGTGGTAATGAGATTACATACAGATACAAGTTAAAATGAAAAATCCTCCTGTTTCCCACCTTACCCAACTTTATCCCAAAAAACTGAAATTTTTTTTTAATTCCAGTATAAATAACATAGTGTTTTATTAGTTTCAGGTATACAATATAGTGATTCATCAATTCTACACATTACTCTCTGCTCATCTTGCTAAGTGTACTCTTAATCCCTTTACCTAGTTCACCCATCCCTCCACCCACCTTCCCTCTGGTAATCATCAGTTTGTTCTCTGTAATTAAGAGTCTGTTTTTTGGTTTGTCTCTTTTTTTCTTCAATTTGTTTCGTTTTTTAAATTCCACATATGAGTGAAACCATATGGTATTTGTTTTTCTGATTTATTTCATTTAGCATTATAACTTCTAGGTCCATCCATGCTGTTGCAAATGGCAAGACTTCATTATTTCTTTATGGCTGAGTAATATTCCATTGTATATATATATACCACATCCTCATTATCCATTTATCTATCAATAAACAGCTTGCTTCCATAGTTTGGCTGTTGTAAATAATGCTGCAATAAACATAAATGCTGCATATATCTTTTTGAATTAGCATTTTCATATTTCATGGGTAAATACCCTATAGTGGAATTACTGAAACATACGGTCTTCTATTTTTTTAAAATTTTTTGGAGACCCTCCATGCTGTTTTCCAAAGGGGATGCTCCAGTTTGTAATCCCCCAACAATGCATGAGGGTTCCTTATTCTCTGCATCTTCATCAATACTTGTTGTTTCTTGTGTTTTTTATTTTAGCCATCCTGACAGGTGTGAGGTGATATTTCATTATGGTTTTGATTTGCATTTCTCTGATGATTAGTGATGTTGAGCATCTTTCCATGGGTTTGTTGACCATCTGGATGTCTTCTTTGGAGAACTATCTGTTCATGTCTTCTGCCCATATTTTAATTGCATTATTTGGTTTTTTGGTGCTGAGTTGCATAAGTTCTTTATATTTTTTGGATATTAACCCTCTCTCAGACATGTCATTTGTGAATGTCTTCTCCCATTCAGTAGACTTTTAGTTTTGTTGATTGTTTCCTATGCTATGCAGAAGCTTTTTATTTTGGTGGGTCCCAATAGTTTATTTTTGCTTTTGTTTCCCTTGCCCTAGGAGACATTATTAGAAAAATGTTGCTATGGGCAATGTCAAAGAGGTTATTCCCTTTGCTCTCTTCTAGAATTTTTATGGTTTCAGCCATCACATTTAGGTCCTAATCCATTTCGAGTTTATTTTTGTGTGTGGTGTGAGAAAGTAGTCCAGTTTCATTCTTTTGCATGTAGCTGTCCAGTTTCCCAACACCATTGTTGAAGAGACTATCTTTTTCTCATTACATATTCTCACCTCCTTTGTCAAAGATTAATTGACCACATGATTGCAGGTTTATTTTTGGGCTATCTATTCTGTTTCATTGATCTGTGTGTCTATTTTTATGCCAGTACCATACTGTTGTGGTTACCACAGCTTTGTAGTACATCTTGAAATCTGGGATTGTGATACCTCCAATTTTATTCTTTCACGAGATTGCTTTAGCTGTTTCAGGGTCTTTTTTTCTGGTTCCATACACATTTTAGGGCTGTTCTAGTTCTGTGAAAAATGATATTGCTATTTGGTTTGGGATTACATTAAAATCTGAAGATTGCTTTGGGTAGTATGGACATTTTAACAATACTAATTCTTCTAACCCACAAGCATGGCACATCTTTCCATTTGTTTATGTTGTCTTTGTTTCATCAATGTTTTATAGTTTTCATAGTATAGTTCTTTCACCTCCTTGGTTAAGTTTACTTCTAGGTATTTTATTATTTTTGGTGAAATTTTAAACAGGATTGTTTTCTTACTATCTGTTTCTACTACTTCATTGTTACTGTACAGAAATGCAATGGATTTCAATATATTGACTTTGTATCTTGCAACCTTATGGAATTCATTGATCAGTTTTTTAACGGAGTCTTTAGGGTTTTAGGGTTCTCTACATACAGGATCATGTCCTCTACAAATAGTGACAGATTTACTTCTTCCTTAGCAATATGGATGCCTTTTCTTTTTGTCTCATTGCTGTGGTTAGGACTTCTAGTACCATGCTGAATAAAAGAGGTGACAGTGGACATCCTTTCTTTTTCCTACTCTTAGAGGAAAAGCTCTCAATTTTTCACTGAGTTCAGTGATGTTAACTGTAGGTTTTTCATATACAGACTTTATTATGTTGAGGTATGTTCCCTGTAAACTTACTTTGTTGAGACTTTTTATCATGAATGCATGTTATGATTTGTGAAATGTTTTTTTGTTTTTGTTTTTGTTTTTTTTTGTTTTTTTTTTTTTCATCTACTGAAGTGATCATATGGTTTTTATCCTTGGTCTTGTTGATGTGATGCATCACACTGATGATAATTTGTGGATATTGAACCATCCTTGCATCCCAGGAATAAATCCCACTTGATCATGGTGAATGATTTTCTTAATGTATTTTTGAATACTGTTTGCTAATATTTTGTTGAGGATTTTTGTATCTATCTTCATCAGAGCTTTGGCCTATAGTTCCTTTTTGTAGGGTCTTTATCTGATTTTGATATTGTGGTAATGCTGGCCTCCTAGAATGAATTTGAAAGCTTTCCTTACTCTTCTATTTTTTGGAATATTTTGAGAACAAGGTATTAACTTCCTTAAATGTTTGGTAGAATTCACCTGTGTAGCTGTCTGGTCCTGGATTTTTGTTTGTTGGGAGTCTTTGATTATTGACTCATTTTCATTGCTGATAATCAGTCTGTTCAATTTTTGTTTCTCCCTGATTCAGTTCTGGGAGGTTCTAGGTGTGTAGGAATTTGTCTATTTCTTCTAAGTTGTCCAATTTGATAGCATATGATTTTTTCATAATATTCTCTTATAATCCTTTGTATTTCTGTGGTGTCGATTGTTATTTTGCCTCTATCATTTCTGATTTTATGTGTTTGAGTCCTCTCACTTTTTTTTTCCTCCCATGATCTGGCTAAAGGTTTATCAATTTTGTTGATCTTTTCAAAGAACTAGCTCCTGGTTTCAGTGATTTTTTTTTTTTTTTTTTTAGCTTTTCTGTACTTTATATGGGCTCTGATCTTTATTATTTCCTTCCTTCTACTGGTTTTGGGTTTTGTTTGTTCTTTTTCTAGTTTCTTTAGGTGAAAGATTAGAGATTTTTCTTGCTTCTTGAGGTGGGCCTGTATTGCTCTAAACTTCCCTTTTAGAACAACTTTTGCTGCATCCCAAAGATTCTGGACCATTATGTTTTCATTTTTGTTGTCTGTCTATATTTATTTCCATTCTCTCTGTATTTATTTCCTTTTTGATTTCTTGGTTGGCCCATTCATTGTTTAATAGCATGTTACTTAACCTCCAGGTAGTTGTGTTCTTCCATATTTTTTCTTGTAACTGACTTCTAGTTTCATAGAGTTGTGGTCAGAATAGACACATAGTATTATGACTTCAGTCTTTTTTAATTTATTGAGACTTGTTGTGTGGCCTAATATGTGCTCTATTCTGGAGAATGTTTCATGTGCACTTGAAGAGAATGTGAATTCTGCTGTTTTAGGATAGAATGTTCTGAATATCTGTTAGATCCATCTGGTCCAATGTGTCATCCAAAGCCAATGTTTCCTTGTTGATTTTCTGTTTGGGTGATCTATCCATTGATGTGAGGTGTTAAAGTTCCCTACTATTATTGTATTACTCTCAATTACTTCCTTTATGTTTGTTATTAGCTGCTTTATGTATTTGGGTGCTCCCATGTTGATGTATAAATATTTATCATTGTTTATATCTTCTTGGATTGTTTTTTTAATGAATATATAGTGTCCTTTTTTTGGTCTGTTGTTATAATCTGTTTTAAAGTCTATTTTGTATTATATACCTATTGCTACCCTGGCTTTCTTTTCACTTCCATTTGCATGATAAATGCTTTTCTGTCAGTTCACTTTCAATCTCCATGTGTCTTTAGGTTTGAAATGAGTCTCTTATAGGTAGCATATAGATGGGTCTTGCTGTTTTTAATCCATTCCCTCATTCTGTCTTTTTGAATGTAGCATTTAGTCCATTTACATTCAAGGTAATTATTCATAGGTATGCATTTACTGCCATTTGATACTTGTTTTATGGTTGTTTTAGTAGTTCTTTGTTCCTTTATTCTCTTGCTTTATTCTCTCATGATTTACTGGGTTTCTTTAGTGATATACTTGGATTCCCTTCTCTCTCTGTCTCTGTCTCTCTTTTTTTGCATATCTGTTACTAGTTTTTGACTTGTTGTTACCATTAGGTATATATATGTAACATCTTATGCATATAGTAGTGTAGTCTATATTAAGTCTATATTAAGTTTGAGCCCATCCTTTACTCTTCCCATGTTTTAAGTATATGATGTCATACTTTACATCCTTTTATTTTGTGAATCTCCTGATTTTTACATATAAACTTAATTTTACTGCTCTTGTGCTTCCTACTTTTCTTACTCCTGCTCATGGGCTTTCCTTTCCACCCAAAGAGTCCTGTTTAATATTTTTCATAGGGCTATTTTAATGGTCACGAATTCTTTTAACTTTTGTTTGTCTGGGAAACTCTCCTTCTATTCTAAAAATATTTTTTAACGTTTTTACTCATTTTTTGAGAGACAGAAAGAGACGGTGAGTGGAGGAGGGGCAGAGAGAGAGGGAGACAGAATCTGAAGTAGGCTCTAGGCTCTCAGCACAGAGCCCGAGGCGGGACTTGAACCCACAAACTGTGAGATCATGACTCAAGCTGAAGTCGGATGCTTAACTGACTGAGCCACCCAGGCAACCCCCTCTCATTCTACTCTAAATGACAGCTTCACTAGATATTCTTGGCACCAGAGATTCTCCTTTCAGCACTTTGAATATATCATGCCACTCTCTTGCAGCCTGCAAGATTCCTGCTGAAAAATCTGACAGCCTTATGGGATTTCCCTTGTAGTAACTGTTTTCTTTTCTCTTGCTGCTTTTAAAATTCTCTACCAGTACTTTTTGCCATTTTAATTACGTGTCTTGGTGCAGACCTCCTTAGGTTGATTTTGTTGGGGGCTCTCTGTGCCTCCTGGATCTACATTTGTTTCTTTTCCCAGGTTTGGTAAGTTTTCAGCTGTTATTTCTTCACATAAATTTTCTGCCTGCTTTTCTCTCTCTTCTCTTTCTGAGATCCCTATAATGCAAATGTTATTACACTTGATGGTGTCACTGAGTTCCTTATGTCTATTTTCATTTTTCATTATTTTTTCTTTCAGCTTAATTGCTTTCCTCCAAGTTGCCAATCCATTCTTCTGCTTCTTCTAGTCTTCTGTTTATTCCATCTAGTGTATTTTTACTTTGCTATTGAGTTAATCTCTGATTGATTCTTTTTTGTTTTATAGATCTTTGTTAAAGGTCTCACTGAGGTCCTCCACTCTTTTCTCAAGTCTAGCAAGTATCTTTATGACCATTACTTTAAATTCTCTGTGAGGCATATGACTTATTTCCATTTTGTTTAGCTCTCTTGCTGTGATTTTTGTTCTGTTCTTTCATTTGGGACATATTCTTCTGTCTCATTTTTTCGAACTCTGTTTCATTGTGTTAGGAAAGTCAGGTATGTCTCCTGGTTTTGAAAATAGTGGCCTTGTGAAGAAGAGGTACTGTAGTGCCCTGGATTCCAGGGTCCCCTGTTCACCAGAACCTGGTGCTTCATGAATGTTGTTGTTGTGCCTATTGTAGTTGAGCCACTTTTGCTTCAGTGCAGTTGTCTGCAATGACTCTGCCTGCTGTGGACAGGGCAATCCCTGTGTTGTTAGTGGGCCAGTCTGGGGCCACCTTGGGCTTCAGCTGAGCCAGAACAGGTATTTGCCAGAGATGCAGTAGCACAGGGCACTTTCCCTGTGTTGTCCCCTGAGGAGCTTCTGTTGGTGGGTGGGGCCTGCAGTCTGACCAACTGGTTTCCCCCAGCCCACTGCTGGGGCTACATTTGGACTGGTGTTTGTGGTTATCTTCTTCTCTCTCCAAGACCAGTTGGACCACTTTGAAGTGGTGCTGGTCCCTGTCACAGCTGCTGGTACACTGCCATGCTTGTGGCAGCACTTTGGATAGGCTCCAGCCAAAGGCATATTGGAGGGGCATGTCCACTGGAGAATGCAAAGGAGGATTAGTAAGTTAGGTGGAGAGTGTTGGCACTGCGCTGTTTCCCCCAGGTGTCATGTATCTAGGCTGGGGGGCCGGCAGGGGAGGGAAGTGGTGCCTGCCAGCTCCTTTTGCTTCCTAGAGAAGTCTCCTAGAGATCCCTGCCACGCCCAGCACACACTGAGATTAGTAAATAAATCTCCTTCTGATATACCCCAAGTGTTTTTCAAACTGCTTCTTATATTCTGTATCTCTGTTTGGCTGTTTATTATGCTCTTTAAGGGTGGGGACTCCACCCTCCAAGTTCTCCCAGAGAACCCACTAAATTTTAACATTCTAAGTGTTAAGCCCTGCTGGTTGTAAGAACTTATAAAATTAGGCTTCTCTGGTTTTCAAAGCCAAAATGTGGGGGTTTGTCTTCCCCATGTGGGTTTCCCATGACTGTAGTGTTTTGTGTGAGGGTCTGTTTCTCTTTCCTCTGTGAGCCTGCAGGGTCTCTCTCTCCTGAGGATAGTCTTGTGGGTCTCTTTAGCTGCCCACCATGTCTCTGCCCTTTATACCTTCTTTGCCGCCCCTTGTCTATAATTAGCTGTGAAGAGTCTATTCTGACAGTTTTTGAGTCATTTTCTGGGTTTTTACATTGATGTGGGTGTTATCTAGTTGTATCCATGGGATGAGGTAAATTTAGGATCTTCTTGTCATTTTCCCAAGAAGTTCCCCTGCAACTATTTCTTATGAATCATTACAGAAAATTTTTTTTGGAACAAACACATTTATTTAGACAAGTATTCCTTTACATTTTAAAGCATTTCGTTTTTGAAAATTTTTTTTCTTAAATTTCAGTGTATTTGACACACACAGTTATATTACGTTCAGGTGTGTAACATATTGATTCAATAAATTTTTATGTTATGCTACACTCACCATAAGTGTAGTTACCATCTCTCACCACGTAATTCCATTAAAATAGCATTGACTATTTTCCCTATGCTATACCTTTCCATCCCCATGACTTATTCATTACATAGCTGGAAGCCTGTATCTCCCACTTACCTTCACCTGTTTTTTCCCATCCCCCCTTTACCCTTCCTCTCAGGCAACCATCAGTTTGTTCTCTGTAGTTATACGTCTAAGCTTTTTCCTTGTTCATTAGTTTTGTTCTTCAGATTCCACATAGAAGTGGAAGCATATGGTATTTGTCTCTCTCTGACTTATTTCCCTTAGTGCAATACCCTTTAAGTCCATCCATGTTGGTGAGCGTGTGGAAAAAAAAGAACCCGTGTGGAGTATTGGTGGGAATGTAAACTGGTTCAGCCAATGTGGAAAACATTGGAAAACATCTCAAAAAATTTAAATGGATGGCACAAGAACAGACACTCAGATCAATGGAACAGAATAGAGAACCTAGAAATGGACCCACAAATGTATGGCCAACTAATCTTTTACAAAGCAGGAAAGAATATCCAATGGAATAAAGACAGTGGTGCTGGGAAAACTGGACAGCAACATGCAAAAGAATGAACCTGGACAACTTTCTTAAACCATACACAAAAATAAACTCAAAATGGATGAAAGACCTCAATGTAAGACAGGAAGCCATCAAAATCCTTGAGGAGAAAGCAGGCAAAAACCTCTTTGATCTTGGCTGCAGCAACTTCTTACTCAATACGTCTCTAGAGGCAAGGGAAACAAAAGCAAAAATGAACTACTGGGACCTCATCAAAATAAAAAGCTTCTGCTTTTTATTAAAAGCGAAGGAAACAATCAGCAAAATTAAAAGGCAACCGACAGAATGGGAGAAGCTATTTGCAAATGACATTTCAGATAAAGGGTTAGTATCCAGAATCTATGAAGAACTTATCAAACTCAACACCCAAAAAACAATCCAGTGAAGAAACGGGCTAAAGACATGAACAGACACTTCTCCAAGGAAAATATCCAGATGGCCAACCAACACATGAAAAAATGCTCGACATCACTCATCATCAGGGAAATACAAATGAAAACCACAAGGAGATACCACCTTACACCTGTCAGAATGGCTAACATGAACAACTCAGGCAACAATAGATGTTGGTGAGGATGTGGAGAGAGGATCTCTTTTGTATTGTTGGTGGGAATGCAAGCTGGTGCAGCCACTCTGGAAAACAGTATGGAGGTTCCTCAAAAAGCTAAAAATAGAACTACCCTACGACCCAGCAATTGCACTACTAGGCATTTATCCATGGGATACAGGTGTGCTGTTTCAAAGGGACACATGCACCCCCATGTTTATAGCAGCACTATCAACAATAGCCAAAGTATGGAAAGAGCCCAAATGTCCATCGATTGACAAATGGATAAAGAAAATGTGGTGTGTACACATATATACAGTGGAGTATTACTCGGCAATTAAAAAGAATGAAATCTTGCCATTTGCAACTATGTGGATGGAACTCGAGGGTATTATACTAAGTGAAATTAGTCAGAGAAAGACAAAAATCATATGGCTTCACTCATATGAGGACTTTAAGAGACAGAAACAGATGAACGTAAGGGAAGGGAAACAAAAATAATATAAAAACAGGGAGGGGGACACAACAGAAGAGACTCATAAATATGGAGAACTGAGGGTTACTGGAGGGGTTGTGGGAGGGGGGATGGGCTAAATGGGTAAGGGGTATTAAGGAATCTACTCCTGAAATCATTGTTTCTCTATATGCTAATTTGGACATAAATTTTAAAAAATAAAAATAAATAAATAAATAAATAAATAAAAATGGAAATACCATATGATCCAATAATTCCGGTACTAGTATTTACACTAATTTGAAAAGATACATGCACCCTGTGTTTATTGCAGCATTATTTACAATAGTGAAGATATGGATGCAACCCAAGTATCCATCTATAGATGTTTTTGAAGCTTTTGATTTAGTTTCCATACACTTTATGAAAACAAGTTCATTTTATAAAAATAACCATAGACAAGAATACTTAAAAATTGTGATAGAATCAATTGTACTATAAAGAGTGATTGGATAGTGTCTTAGATAGGTTTCATGGTAGTGAATTTGAACATTATTTTAAAACATTGGTCAGAAGAGAAAAACTGATTTAATCTGATAACATATAAGTAAATTCGCTAACTCTTCTCCATTTAGTAGACATACTTTACAATAAAAAAATTAGAGTGTAGTTGCCCATTTAAAATAATATTTTGAGAAATAAGGAAATGTGCAAGTAAGCCTTTAAAAAATAAATTCCAGTGAAAGAATCTCTATCCTATTAACATGAAAAAAAATAATGTTGATAAAATACAAACTTGAGCATGTCTCATAAATGAAATAAATACCTTTAAAAGCTTAGGAAATTCATATAAATTTAAATTTTCAGAGGCGGATTAAAAGCTCCAAGAAAAATTTGCATAAATACATATGCAGTTTATCTATACTTGATATATAATTTCCTCATTCAGACTCAATTATATGAAATCCTAGTACATGGTATATAGGCAGGTTATTAAATTTAGGCTACACCTGTAGTTGATATTTAAAATTACTGTTGTGAGGTTAGCAGATTCAAAAGTGACCAACATTTAAAATATTTTCTTCAATATAAGGAATAGGTAAGAGGTAAGAATGTTTGTTGTTTGCAAAATGCAGATAAAGTATGTTTATTAAAGACATTAAGTTATCCTTAAGGAAAGTTCAACTTGAAACATAACAAATACCTAGCATATTTATTTCTAGGTAAGGTAAACACTGCAGCCTAGTGGCCTGACATGATGGCAAAATGCCTGTAGGTAGGCATTTCAATTCTGCTGTTTGCTAAGAAAACTGTACAAAGGTCCCAATGTTTTCAATTCCAAGTAAAACTGTACTCTCATCATGTATGAATAATAAATGCTTTATCAAATTAGTAATGATAATAATAGTTAACGTTTATTGAGCCTTTACTGTGTGCCCAACATTATTCTTTTAATCTTTACAATCCTGTGAAGTAAGTATAATTTTTATCCCAATTTTATAGATGAGAAAATCAAGACCTAAAAAGGCCAACGAACTTGAAGAAGGTTAAATGGAAATCTCAAATAAGAACAGCAAGTTGTCACAATTTTACAGAGATTAGGATGTGCAACAAGCATAGTAAAGCAGACACACATGGCATTGCATTACAAATTCAGGCTTTTCTGGGAGTAGCTACAACACCCCAATCTCAGATCTGTCTCTCAAAGAGTGACGACAGCAGGTCCTGTTAGCACAGAAGACAAGACCCAATACACCAAAGTACTACTCAGTTTGCTTCTTTCCTGCTGCAGAGGCTGCACGAATAATTTAAGAATAGGAACACTGATATAAAGAAATAATGGAAATCAAAGAGTGACTTGGCAAAGGCATTAACAAAATTACAATGGAAGATACACCAGTCTCAGGAAACTAAAAAGAAAATAACTCTGGTTCTTTCCTCTTGGTAATTTTGAGTTGAGGAATCAAAGCCCTACTGACGTTCCTTGAATGAAAGGATCTCTATAAGAATAATGGTAATACTTCAGATTTTACACCTTACAAAGTATTTTTATGTACATTACTTTTACTTGATTTTTAAAATAATTATGTGACATACAGTAGGAACTATTAATCTCATTTTACAGTTGCAGAGGAGGAAACAAAGACTTCCCTAGAGCCACACCATTAGTAACCAAGGAGGTTGGATAATGAGCTCAGGTTTCTGTACCTTTGAACATCACCACCTTTTTTACTTTTTTTAATTGAAGTACTGTTGACATACAATATTAGTTTCAGGTTACAACAGAATGATTTGACATTTATATATATTATGAAATGATCACCATACATCTAGTTACCATCTGTCACCATAGAAAATTAGAATATTAACTACATTCCCTATGATGTACTTTTCATCCCCATGACTTATTTTATAACTGAAAGTCTATACCTCTTAATGCACTTTGTGTCTTTTGTCCATCCCTCCTCCAATCCCCTCCCCTCTGAAAACCAGTTCTGTGCCTGTTATGTTTTTTAGATTCTACATATAAGTGATATCACACAGTATTTGTGTTCCTCTCTCTTATTTCATTTAGCATCACTCTAGGTCCATTCACGTTGTCACAAATGGCAAGATTTCATTCTTTTTTATGGATGAGCAGTATTCCATTGTGTATAAATATCACAACTTCTTTATCTATCTATGGACACTTGGGTTGCATCCATATCTTTGCTATTGTAAATAATGTAAATAATGCTGCAGTAAACATAGGGGTGCACATATCTTTTCAAATTAGTGTTTGCAATTTCTTTGGGTAAATACTCAGAACTGAAATTACTAAATCACATGGTATTTTATTTTTAATCTCTTGAGGAATCTCTACACTGTTTTCCACAGTGGCTGTACCAATTTACATTCTCACCAACAGTGAACAAGGGTTTGCTTTTTTCTACATCCTTGCCAATGCTATTTTTTGTCTTTTTGATACTAGCCATTCTGACTAGTATGAGGTGAGATCTCATTGTGGTTTTGATTTGCATTTCCCTGATGATTAGTGACATTGAACGTTTTTTCATGTGCCTGTTGGCCATTTGTATGTCTTATCTGGAAAAATGTCTAATTAGGCCCTCTGCCCATTTTAAATTGGATTATTTGTTTTCTTGGTGTTGAGATATATGTGTTCATTATATATTTTAGATATTAACCCCTGATCAGATATATCATTTACAGTATCATTACAAATATCTTCTCTCATTCATTAGGTTCCCTTTTCATTTGTTGATAGTTTCTTTTGCTGTGCAAAAGCTTTTTAGGTTGATATTGTTACAACTGTTTATTTTACTTCTGTTTCCCTTGCCTGGAGAGACATCTAGAAAAATATTGCTAAGGCTGATGTCCAAGAGTTTACTGCCTATGCTTTTTTTTTTTAAGTTTATTTGTTTTTGAGAGAGAGACCATGTGCATGCACTAGCAGGAGAGGGGCAGAGAAGAGAGGGAGACACAGAATCCAAAACAGGCTCCAGGCTCTGAGCTGTCAGCACAGAGTCTGGTGTGGGGCTCAAACCCACAAACCATGAGATTATGACCTGAGCTGAAGTCAGACACTTAACTGACTGAGCCACCCAGATGCCTCTGCCTATGCTTTCATTTAGGAGTTTTATACATTTAGGTCTTTAATCCATTTTGAGTTTATTTTTGTGTATGGTATAAGAAAGTGATCCAGTTTCATTCTCTGGTATGTAGCTGTCTAGTTTTCCTAACACAATTTATTGAAGAAACTGTCTTTTTCCCATTGTATATTCTGGCCTCATTTGCTGTAGATTAATTCACCATATAAGAGTGGGTTTATTTTTGGGCTCTGTCTTCTCTTCCATTGATCCATGTGTCTGTTTTTGTACCAGTACCATTCTGTTTTAATATAGCTTTGTAATATTTGAAACCTGACATTGTGATATCTCCAGCTTCGTTTTTCTTTCTCAAGATTGCTTTGGCTGTCTTTTGTGGTTCCATACAGATTTTAGGATTATTTGTTCTAGTTCCGTGAAAATACTATTGGTATTTTGATCCAGACTGCATTGAATCTGTAGATTGCTTTGGGTAGTATGGCCATATTAACAGTATTAATTCCTCCAGTCCATGAGCATGGTATATCTTTACATTTGTTGTCTTCAATTTCTTTCATCAGTGTCTTCAGAGTACAGGTCTTTTACCTCCTTGGTTAAATTTATCCCTATGTATTTTTTTTTTTTTGGATTCAGATGTAAATGGATTGTTTGCTTAATTTCTCTTTCTGTTAGTTCATAATTAGTATTTAGAAACATAAAAGATTTCTGAATATTAACTTTGTATCCTCCAACTTTATTGAATTCATTTATCAGTTCTAATAGTTTTTTTTGGTAGAGTTTTTAGGGTTTTCTATATATGGTATCAGGTCATCTGTAAATAATGACAGTTTTACTTCCACTTATCAATTTGAATGTCTTTGATTTTTTTTTTTTTTTCTTGTCTGATTGCTATAGCTAGGAAAGTGGTGAGAGTGGATGGGCATCTTTTCTTGTTCCTCATCTTAAAGGAAAAGCTTTCAACTTTTCATCATTGAGTATGATGTTAGCTGTGGTTCTGATGTATATGGCCTTTCTTATATTGAGGTACATACCCTCTGTACTCATTTTCTTGAGAGTTCGTTCATATGAACAGATGTTGAATTTTATCAAATGCTTTTTCTGCATCTATTGAGATGATTACATAATTTTTATCTTTCATTTTTCTAATGTGGCATAGCCTGTTGATTGATTTGCAGATACTGAACCATCCTTGCATCCCTGAAATAAATCCCATTTGACTATGCTGAATGATGCTTTCAATATATTTTAAATTCATTTTGCTAATATTTTGTTACAGATTTTTTCATCAATGTTCATCAGGGATGTTGGTCTGTAATTTTCTTTCTTTCTTTTTTTTTCTTGTAGCATCTATGTCTGGTTTTGGTATTAGGGTAATGCTGGGCTTATAGAATAAATGTGGAAGAATTCTTTCCTCTTAGACTTTTGGGATACTTTGAAGGATAGATATTAATTCTTTATTTTTGGTAGAATTCACCTGTGAAACCATCTGGTCTAGAACTTTTGTTTGTTGGAAGTTTTTTTATTACTGATTCAATGTTGGTGGAAGTAATTGGTCTATTTAAACTTCCTATTTTTTCCTGGTTTGGTCATGGAAGTTTGTAAATTTCTAGGAATTTATCCATTTCCTCTAGGTTGTCAAATTATTTAGCATATAATTTTTCATGGTAGTCCCTTATAATCCTTTGTATTTCTGTGGTGTTATAACTTCTCTTTCATCCTGAGGGTATTTGAGTCTTCTCTCTCTCTCTCTCTCTCTCTCTCTCTCTCTCTCTCTCGATGAGTCTGGCTAAAGGTCTATCAATTTCGTTTATCTTTCCAAAGAATCACACCTTAGTTTCATTGATCTTTTCTACTATTTTTTTAGTCTCTACTTCATTTATTTCCACTCTAATCTTTATTATTTCCTTCCTTCCGTAACTTTGGGCTTTGTTCTTTTTCCAGTTCCTTTAGGTATAAGGGTGTATAAGTTTTCTTGTTCCTGAAGTAGGTCTATATTGCTATAGACTGCACTCTTAAAATTATTTTTGCTGCCTCTCAAACATTTTGAACCCATGAGTTTCCATTTTCATTTGTCTCTAGTTTTTTTGTTTTGTTTTGTTTTTAATTTGCTCTTTGATTTCTTTGTTGACCCACTGGTTGTTTGGTGATATGTTGTTTAACCACTATGTGTTTGTGGGGTTTTCTTCCAGCTTTTTTTCCTCCTATTTCTAGTTTCATACCATTGTGGTGGGAAAAATGCATGATATGATTTCATTCTTCTTAAGTTTATTGAGACTTGTTTTGTGGCCTAACCTGTCATCTTTCCTGGAGAATGTTCCATATGTACTTGAAATAAATGTGTATTCTGTTTTGTATAAAATGTTCTGTATATATCTATTAAGTCCATCTAATGGACTATGTCATTCAAACTCACTGTTTCCTTATTGATTTTCAGTCTGGATGATCTTTCCATTGAAGTAACCAGAGTGTTAAGAGTCCCCTACTAGTATTGTATTACTGTCAATTTTTCCCTTTATGTCTGTTAATATTTGCTTTATATAATTAGGTGTTCCTATGTTGGGTGCATAGATATTTACAACTGTTAATCTTCTTGTTGGGTTGATCCCTTTGTTATTGTTATGCCCTTCACTGTTCCTTGTTACAGTCTTTGTTTTAATGTCTATATTTCCTGATAGAAGTATTACCCCAGCTTCATTTTGTTTCCATTTGCATGAAATACCTTTTTTCAATCTTTCACTTTCAGTCTGCATCTGTAAGTCTGAAGTGAGTCTCTTGTAGGAAATATATAGATGGGCCTTACTTTTTTCATCTATTCCGTTACTCTGTGTCTTTTGATTGGAACATTTTTGCCTACTTAAATTTAAAGTAGTTATTGAGGGTTGCTTGGCTGGCTCAGTCAGTACAGCATGCAACACTTGATCTTGGGATTGTGTATTCAAGCCCCACAATGGGTGTGGAGATTACTTAGAAATAAAATCTTAAAAAAATAATTATTGATAGGTGTGTACTTATTGCCATTTTGTTAACATTTTTCTAGTTGTTTTTGTAGTTCCAATATGTTCCTTCATTCTCTTGTCCTCTTTCCTTGTGATTTGATAACTTTCTTTAATGTTAGGATTCCTTTCTCCTTATTTTTTGAGTATCTATTATAGCTTTTGGTTTGTGGTTACCATGAGGTTCATATAAAACACACTCTGTATAAAGTAGTCCATTTTAAATGGATGGTCACTTTAGTTTGAAAACATCCTAAAAGCACTACATGTTTACTAGTTTCTCCCGCCCCAAAGTTTTATGTCTTTGGTGTCATATTATGCATCTTTTTCTTTTGTGTGTCCATTAACTAATAACTTTAGAGATGGTAGATTTGACTACTTTTGTCTTTTAATATTCACTCTAGTTATAAGTGACTGATCCACTATCTTTATGTCTGCTTTTAACAGTGAGATTTTTTTCCTTTCATAACTTCCTTCTAGTTATGGCCTTTTCTTTTCCATTTAAATAAGTCTCTTTAGCATTCCTTGTAAGGCTGGTTTACTGGTGATGAACACCTTTAATATTTGTTTGTCTGGCAAATGCTTTGTCTTTCCTTCAATTGTGAATGATAACCTTGCCAAGTAGAGTATTCTGGGTTGAAAGGTTTTCCCTTCAGCACTTTGACTATATTATGCTATTCCCTTCTGCCCTGCAGAGTTTCTGCTGAAAAAATCAGCTGAGAGTTACACACAAGGGAATACCCGTAAGACTAGTTGATTTTCTCTTGCTGCTGTTAAGATTCTCTCTTCATCCTTAATTATTGTCATTTTAATGGTTATGTCTTAGTGTGGACCTCTTTGGATTCACTTGGGGCTCTTTGTGCTTCCTAGATCTGCATGTCTATTTCTTTCCCCAGGTTAGGGAAGTTTTCAGCTATTATTTCTTCAAATGTTTCTGCCCCTTTCTCCCTCAAGCATCCCATGCCCCCAGAATGCAAATGTTCATCTGCTTGTTGTCTCAGAGATCTATTAAACTATCATCATTTTAATTATTTTTTTCTTTTTGCTTTTCAGCTTGAATGATTTGCACTACCCTTCCATCCATTCTTTGCATTCTCTAATCTACTTTGATTCCCTCTAACATTTTTTTCCTTTCAATTGTATTCTTCAGGTCTGATGGGTTCTTTTTTATAGTTTTTTTTTTTAGATTCAAGTTTTTATTTACATTCTAGTTACTTAACATAGTGTAATATTAGTTTTAGAAATAAAATTTAGTGATTCATCAGTTACATTTAACACCCAGTGCTCAACACAAGTGCTCTTAATATCCATTACTGTTTTAACCCATCCCCCCACCCACCTCTTCTCCGGCAACCCTCAATTTGTTCTCTATAGTTAAGAGTTTGTTTTATTGTTTGCCTCTCTTTTTGCTTCCCTATGTCCATCTGTTTCATTTCTTATATTCCACATGAGTGAAATTATATGGTATTTGTCCTTCTCTGACTTATTTCGCTTAGCATAATACACTCTAGCTCCATCCATACTGTTGCAAATGGCAAGATTTCATTTTTTTGGATGACTAATGTTCCATTATATGTATGTATGTATGCATGTATGTATGTATATAAATATATAGACACACACACACACACACACACACACACACATTTTCTTTATACATTCATCAGTTGATGGACATTTGAGCTCTTTCCCTAATGTGGCTATTGTTGACAATGCTGCTATAAACATCAAGATGCATATATCCCATGAAATCAATATTTTTATTTCGTCTGGATAAATATCTAGTAGTGTAACTGTTATATTGTAGGGTAGATCTATTTTTAACTTTTAGAGGAACCTTCATACTGTTATCCAGAGTGGCTGCACCAGTTTGCATTTCCAACAATGTTAAGAAGGTTCTCTTTTCTCCACATCCTCACCAACATCTGGTGTTTTGTGTATTGTTAATTTTAGCCATTCTGACAAGTGTGAACTGATACCTCATTGTAGTTTTGATTTGCATTTCCCTGATGATGAGTGATGTTGAGTATCTTTTCCTGTGTCTATTAGCCATCTGGATATCTTCTTTGGAAAAATGTCTATTCATGTCTTCAGGCCATATCTTAACTGGATTATTTGTTTTTTGGGTGTTCAGTTTGATAAGTTATTTATAAATTTTGGAAACTAACACATTATCAGATATGTATGTTGCAAGTATTTTCTCCACTCTGTAGGCTACTTTTTAGTATTGCCCATTGCTTCTTTCCCTGTGCAGATTTTTATCTTGATGAAGTCCCAATAGTTCACTTTTATTTTTGTTTTCCTTGCCTCTGGAGATGTCTCTAGTAAGAAGTTGCTATGACTGATGTCACAAAGAGGCTGTGTTCTCCTCTAGGATTTTTGAGGGTTTCCTGTCTCATATTTAGGTCTTTCATCCATTTTGAATTTATTTTTGTGTATGGTATAAAAAACTGGTACAGTTTCTTTTTTTTTGCATGTTGCTATCTAGTTTTCCCAACACCATTTGATGAAGAGGCTGTCTTTTTTCCAATGGATATTCCTTCCTGCTTTGTCAAATAGTTGACCATATACTTGTGAGTCCATTTCTGGGCATTTTATTCTATTCTATTGATCTATGTGTCTGTTTTTATGCCAGTACCATACTGTCTTGATCACTACATCTTTGTAACATAAAGTCTGGAATTGTGATGCCTTCAGGTTTGCTTTTCTTTTTTAAGATTGATTTGGCTATTTTGCATCTTTTCTGGTTCCATACAAATTTTAGGATTGTTTGTTCTAGCTTTGTGAAAAATGCTAGGGATATTTTGGATCAGTTCTAGCAGGTTTTTGGTGGAATGTTTTGTTGGATTTTCCATACAGAGTATCATGTTGTCTGTGAAGAGTGAAAGTTTGACCTCCTCCTGGACGATTTGGATGTCTTTTATTTGTGTTGTTTGATTGCTGAGGCTAAGACTTCCAAAAATATGTTGAATAACAGTGGTGAGAGTGGACATCCCTGTCTTGTTACTGACCTTGGGGGAAGGCTCTCTGTTTTTCCCCACTAAGGATGATATTAGCATTGGGTCTTTCATACATAGCTTTTATGATCTCGAGGTATGATCCTACTATACATACTTTCTTAAGAGTTTTTATCAAGAAAGGATGCTGTATTTTGTCAAATGCTTTCTCTGCATCCATTGAGAGGATTGTGTGGTTCTTGTCCTTTCTTTTATTGATATGATGAATCATATTGATTGTTTTGTGGATATTGAACCAGCCCTGCATCCCAGGTATAAATCACTTGGTTGTGGGGAATAATTTTTTTAATGTGTTGTTGGATCCAGTTGGCTAATAACTTGTTGAAGATTTTTGCATCCACGTTCATCAGGAAAGTTGGTCTATAGTTCTCCTTTTTAGTGGGGTCTTTGTCTGCTTTTGGCATCAAGGTAATGCTGGCTTCACAGAAAGAGTTTGGAAGTTTTCCTTCCATTTCTATTTTTTGGAACAGCTTCAAGAGAATAGGTATTAACTCGTCCTTAAATTTTTGGAAATTTAATCTGGCCCTGGACTCTGGTTTTTAGGGAAAGTTTTGATTACTAATTCAATTTCTTTACTGGTTATGGGTCTGTTCAAATTTTCTATTTCTTCCTGTTTCAGAAGACATCCAGATGGCCAACCAACACATGAAATAATGCTCCACATCACTCATCATCAGGGAAATACAAATCAAAATCATAATGAGATACCACCTCACACCTGTCAGAATGGCTAACATTAACAACTGATGCAACAACAGATGTTGGTGAGGATGCAGAGAAAAAGGATCTCTTTTGCACTGCTGGTGGGAATGCAAACTGGTGCAGCCATTCTAGAAAACAGTATGGAGGCTCTTCAAAAAGCTAAAAACAGAACTACCCTACGACCCAGCAATTGCACTACTAGGTATTTATCCAAGGGATACAGGAGTGCTGATGCACAGGGGCACTTGTACCCCAGTGTTTATAGCAGCACTATCAACAATAGCCAAAGTATGGAAAGAGCCCAAAGGTCCATCTATGGATGAATGGATACAGAAGATGGTGTGTGTGTGTGTGTGTGTGTACACACAATGGAGTATTACTCAGCAATCAAAAAGAATGAAACCTTGCCATTTGCAGCTACATGGATGGAACTAGAGGGTATTATGCTAAGCTAAATTAGAGAAAGACAAATATCATATGACTTCACTCATATGAGGACTTTAAGATACAAAACAGATGAACATAAGGGAAGGAAAGCAAAAATAATATAAAAACAGGGAGGAGAACAAAACATAAGAGACTTATAAATATGGGGAACAAACAGAGAGTTGCTGGAGGGGTTGTGGGAGGGGAGATGGGCTAAATGGGTAAGAAGCATTAAGGAATCTACTCCTGAAATCATTGTTGCACTATATGCTACCTAACTTGGATGTCAAATAAAAAAATAAATTAAATAAAAATAAAAATAAATAAGTAAATTCTCAATCCAGATCTATTTTCTTGTGGTTCCAAATTCTGGCTCTGGACTAAAGGAGATGCTGGTTGGAATCTAAGCTTCCTCATTTACTGGTTAATTATGTGACTTTAAACTAGTTATCTTACTCTTCTAGAGTAACAATACTTCCTATGACTCTTAGGAGAATTCATGAGATAACACATGTGAATCACTAAGCATTTAATAAATGTTAGTTACTATCATTAAACTTAATGGTAGTAATTTATGGGAGTAATAAATACCCCCCAAAATACTGTCCCATGGATAGTTCTATCAACATATTAATATTTAGGATACTTATAAACATTACAATTCAATTAATTTTAGCATTCATTAGTTATAATATAACTTTAAAAATCTATGAAAATATAGAACTTTGTGTATTAAAACAGAAAACTTACTGATAGGACTCTCAAGTCCTGCTTCTAACTTCTTAAGCCACAGTAAAAGGTTTTGTTCAGTGATTGCCTGTTCTGAAGGAAATGCAAATACCTGGCCACCTGAATGCAGATTCACCACAACAATAAGAGGAAGGGGAGGCAGAGCATTAAAGTATGTCTGTAGGATTCCTCTTCCCGCAGGAGTATTCTTTCTGCAAAAGGGAGCAATTGAATATGTTAGTATTTCTTTCTATAATAAAATTATGAAAATAATAGTTTGTATAACATTAAACTTTAAATATAGTATCACATCATTAAGTTTATAAAAATATGCCCTAAAAACTAAGAGGTCTATAATTATGTTATTAGTAGTCAGATTCTTAAAGAAATGGGCACTGTGTTTCTCTCAGGAGAAAAAAAAGACAGTGATATTTTCATGAAAGCCAGTCATAGTTCAAAGATTTGTCAATTTAGGTTTGATATAATCAGTAGGTTCCTCCCAAAGTTGAGCTAAGTGTCTGATCACATGTCAACTCAAAAATTAAATGGTTACTAACTATAAAATAAGATACTTATAATAAATACTACAAATAAAATTGTTTTTCCTCAGATAAAAAGAGAAAGGGGTTAATTTAAAATTAAAAATACTTTTTAAAATTATGAACAAACATGGAAACCATAACTTTTAAGATACCCAGCTTTCCTGGGGCACCTGGGAGGCTCAGTCAGGTAAGTGTCCAGCTTCAGCTCAGGTCCTGATCTCGCAGTTCATGGGTTGGAGTCCCGTGTTGGGCTCTGTGCTGATAGCTCAGAACCTGGAGCCTGCTTCAGATTCTATGTCTCCCTTGCTCTCTGCCCCTCCCCCGCTTGCACTCTGTCTTTATCTCTCTCTCAAAAATAAATAAACATTAAACAATTTTTTTAGGGGCTGAAGCATGGAAGATGGTGGTGTAGGAGGAGGCTGGGCTCACCTCATCCTGCTGATCGCTTAGATTCCAACCCACATCTGCCTAAATAAGCCAGAAAACTGCCAGACTAGCAGAACAGACTCTCTGGAGCCAAGCGTAGACAAGAGGCCCATGGAAGAAGGTAGGAAGGGTGGAGAGGTGGTGCATGCTACAAGGACTGGTAGGAAGGAGTCAGGGCACTGGAGGGGGAGCCCGTGCAGCAAGGCAGAGCTCCCAAAGTCCGGCTCACAAAAGTAGAGGGGCCGGACTGTGTGAGTTCTGATAGCCAGAGGGACTTAATTTCTGGGATGTTAATAGTCAACAGCTCTGCTCTCCGAGAGCAGGGAGGGCAAGAGGATGCTGGGAGAGAGAGTTGTTGAGCCCTGGAAGACAGAGCTCAGCTGGGCAGGGAACAAAGGCAGAGGCAAACACCATTTCCCTCTCCCATCCCCCAGCAGAAATTCCAAAGGGAACCAGTTCCCGTCACCGAACTTGCTTGCACCACGCAAACACCCAACGCTGTGCTTCTGTGCATCCATCCCTCTGACGGGTCTGCCTCCCTCCCGGAGCTGCAGGGCTCCTCCTGCAGGGGGCCACCCATTGCAAAGCTAGGTAAGCCTGCCCCTCCTGCCCCTGTGCACCTTGTGGATCCACCCCAGCGAATATGCCCTTTGCCAGATCCCATCGAAGCAGCACCACAAGCCTGGCAGTGTGCAAGTAGCCCAGGCAGGGGCCACACCACTCCGCAGTGAGTCCTGACCCTGGAAGAGGGGAAGATAAGGTTCATACCAGTCTGACTGTGGCCCCAGTGGTGGGCTGGGGGCAGACATCAGGTCTGACTGTGGCCCTGCCAACCAACACAAGTTACTCCCTACAGCACAGGGGAAGTGCCCTGCAGTTTGGAGCTACTGCATGGACTACCCAAAATGACGAAACGGAAGAATTATCCTCAAAAGAAACTCCAGGAAGTAGCAACAGCTAACGAATTGATCAAAACTGATTTAAGCAATATAATAGAACAAGAATTTAGAATAATAGTCATAAAATTAATCACTGGGTTGGAAAAAACATAGAGGACAGCAGAGATCTATTGCTACAGATATCAAGGGACTAAGAAATAGTCATGAGATATTAAAAAATGTTATAAATGAGGTGCAAAATAAATGGAGGTGGCCATAACACGGACTGAAGAGGCAGAGGAGAGAATAGGTGAATTAGAAGATAAAATTATGCTAAAAGAGGAAGCTGAGAGAAAGATTAAAAAAAAATCCAGGAGTATGAGGGGAGCATTAGAGAACTAAGTAATGTAATCAAACAGAACAATATCTGTATCATAGGAATTCCAGAAGAAGAGAGAAAGAGGATGAAGGTATACTTGAACAAATCATAGCTGAGAACTTCCCTGATCTGGGGAAGGAAAAAGGCACTGAAATCCAAAAGTCACAGAGAACTCCCTTCAGATGTAACTTGAATCGATCTTCTGCACTACATATCAGTGAAACTGGAAAAATACAAGGATAAAGAGAAAATTCTGAAAGCAGCTAAGGGTAAACAGGCTCTAACTTATAAAGGAAGACCTATAAGACTAGTGGCAGCCCTACCTACTGAAACTTGGCAGACCAGAAAGGAATGGCCGGAAATCTTCAATGTGATGAACAGAAAAAAATATGCAGCTGAGAATCCTTTATCCAGCAAGTCTGTCATTCAGAAGAGAAGGAGAGATAAAAGTCTTCCCAAACAAACAAAAACTGAAGGAATTCATCACCACTAAACCAGCCCTACAAGAGATCCTAAGGGGGACTCTGTGAGTGAAATGTTACAAGGACCACAAAGTATCAGAGACATCACTACAAGCATGAAACCTACAGACACCACAATGACTCTAAATCCACATCTTTCAATAATAACACTGAATGTAAATGGACTCAATGCTCCAACCAAAAGACACAGGGTATCAGAATGGATAAAAAAACAAGACCCATCTATTTGCTGTCTACAAGAGACTCACTTTAGACCTGAGGACACCTTCAGATTGAAAGTGAGGGGGTGGAGAACTATCGATCATGCTACTGGAAGTCAAAAGAAAGCTGCAGTAGCCATACTTATATCAGACAAACTAGATTTTAAATTAAAGGCTGTAACAAGAGATGAAGAAGGGCATTATATAATAATTACAGGGTCTATCCATCAGGAAGAGCTAACAATTATAAATGTCTATGTGCCAAATATGGGAGACCCCAAATATATAAAACAATTCATCACAAATGTAAACAACCTTATTGATAAGAATGTGGTAACTGCAGGGGATTTTAATACCCCACTTACAACTATGGACAGATCATCTAGACACAGGATCAATAAAGAAACAAGGGCCCTGAATGATACATTGGATCAGATGGACTTGACAGATGTATTTAGAACTCTGCATCCCAAAGCAATAGAATATACTTTCTTTTCGAGTGCACATGGAACAGTCTCCAAGATAGATCACATACTGGGTCACAAAACAGCCCTTCATTAGTATACAAGAACTGAGATCATACCATGCACACGTTCAGGCCACAATGCCATGAAACTTGAAATCAGCCACAGGAAAAAAGTCTGAAAAACCTCCAAAAGCTTGGAGGTTAAAGAACACACTACTAAAGAATGAATGGGTCCACCAGGCAATTAGAGAAGAAATTAAACAATATATGGAAACAAATGAAAATGAAAATACAACAATCCAAACGGTTTGGGATGCAACGAAGGCAGTCCTGAGAGGAAAATACATTGCAATCCAGGCCTATCTCAAGAAACAAGAAAAATCCCAAATACAAAATCTAACAGCACACATAAAGGAAACAGAAGCAGAACAGCAAAGACACCCCAAACCCAGCAAAAGAAGAGAAATAATAGAGATCAGAGCAGAAATAAACAATATAGAATCTAAAAAAACGGTAGAGCAGATCAACGAAACCAAGAGTTGGTTTTTTGAAAAAATAAAATTGACTAACCTCTAGCCAGGCTTCTCAAAAAGAAAAGGGAGATGACCCAAATAGATAAAATCATGAATGAAAATGAAATTATTACAACCAATCCCTCAGAGATACAAACAATTATCAGGGAATACTATGAAAAATTATATGCCAACAAATTGGACAACCTGGAAGAAATGGACAAATTCCTAAACACCCACACTCTTCCAAAACTCAGTCAGGAGGAAATAGAAAGCTTGAACAGACCCATAACCAGTGAGGAAGTTGAATCAGTTATCAAAAATCTCCCAACAAATAAGAGTCCAGGACCAGATGGCTTCCCAGGAGAGTTCTACCAGACGTTTAAAGCAGAGATAATACCTATCCTCTCAAGCTATTCCAAGAAATAGAAAGGGAAGGAAAACTTCCAGACTCATTCTATGAAGCCAGTATTACTTTGATTCCTAAACCAGACAGAGACCCAGTAAAAAAAGAGAACTACAGGCCAATATCCCTGATGAATATTGGAGAACTGGACAGCAACATGCAGAAGACTGAAACTAGACCACTTTCTCACACCATTCACAAAAATAAACTCAAAATGGATAAAAGACCTGGATGTGAAACAGGGAACCATCAAAACCCTACAGGAGAAAGCAGAAAAAGACCTCTCTGACCTCAGTCGTAGCAATTTCTTACTTGACACATCCCCAAAGGCAAGGGAATTAAAAGCAAAAATGAACTATTGGGACCTCATGAAGATAAAAAGCTTCTGCACAGCAAAAGAAACAATCAACAAAACTAAAAGGCAACCAACGGAATGGGAAAAGATATTTGCAAATGACCTATCAGACAAAGGGCTAGTATCCAAAATCTATAAAGAGCTCACCAAACTCCACACTTGAAAAACAAATAATCCAGTTAAGAAATGGGCAGAAATCATGAATAGACACTTCTCTAAAGAAGACATGCAGATGGCCAACAGGCACATGAAAAGATGCTCAATGTCGCTCCTCATCAGGGAAATACAAATCAAAACCACACTCAGATATCACCTCACGCCAGTCAGAGTGGCCAAAATGAACAAATCAGGAGACTATAGATGCTGGAGAGGATGTGGAGAAACGGGAACCCTTCTTGCACTGTTGGTGGGAATGCAAATTGGTGCAGCCACTCTGGAAAACAGTGTGGAGGTTCCTCAGAAAACTAAAAATAGACCTACCCTATGACCAAGCAGTAGCACTGCTAGGAATTTACCCAAGGGATACAGGAGTACTGATGCATAGGGACACTTGCACCCCAATGTTTATAGCAGCACTCTCAACAATAGCCAAATTATGGAAAGAGCCTAAATGTCCATCAACTGATGAATGGATAAAGAAATTGTGGTTTATATACACAATGGAGTACTACGTGGCAATGAGAAAGAACGAAATATGGCCCTTTGTAGCAACGTGGATGGAACTGGAGAGTGTGATGCTAAGTGAAATAAGCCATACAGAGAAAGACAGATACCATATGTTTTCACTCTTATGTGGATCCTGAGAAACTTAACAGAAATCCATGGGGGAGGGGAAGGAAGAAAAAAAAAGAGGTTAGAGTGGGAGAGAGCCAAAGCATAAGAGACTCTTAAAACCTGAGAACAAACTGAGGATTGATGGGGGTGGGAGGGGAGGGTGGGTGATGGGTATTGCGGAGGGCACCTTTTGGGATGAGCATTGGGTGTTGTATGGAAACCAATTTGACAATAAATTTCATATATTGGAAAAAAATAAAAAAAATAAAGGAAATAGAAGCAGTATAGCAAGGACACCCCAAACCCAGCAGAAGAAAAGAAATAATAAAGATCAGAGCAGAAATAAACAATATAGAATCTAAAAAAAAAACTGTAGAGCAGATCAATGAAACCAAGAGTTGGTTTTTTGAAAAAATAAACAAAATTGATAAACCTCTAGCCAGGCTTCTCAAAAAGAAAAGGGAGATGACCCAAATAGATAAAATCATGAATGAAAATGAAATTATTACAACCAATCCCTCAGAAATACAGCAATTATCAGGGAATACTATGAAAAATTATATGCCAACAAGCTGGACAACCTGGAAGAAATGGAAAAATTCCTAAACAGCCACACACTTCCAAACCTCAAACAGAAAGAAATAGAAAACTTGAACAGGCCCATAACCAGCAAAGAAATTCAATCAGTTATCAAAATCTCCCAACAAATAAGAGTCCAGGACCAGATGGCTTCCCAGGGGAGTTCTACCAGACGTTTAAAGCAGAGATAATACCTATCCTTCTCAAGCTATTCCAAAAAAAAAAAGGGAAGGAAAACTTCCAGACTCATTCTATGTAGCCAGCATTACTTTGATTCACAAACCAGACAGAGACCCAGCAAAAAAGGAGAACTACAGGCCAATAACCCTGATGAATATGGATGCAAAAATTCTCAACAAGATACTAGCAAATCGAATTCAACAGCATATAAAAAGAATTATTCACCATGATCAAGGGGGATTCATTCCCAGGCTGCAGGGTGGTTCAACATATGCAAATCAATCAATGTGATACATCACATTAATAAAAGAAAAGAACCATATGATCCTGTCAATCGATGCAGAAAAAGCATTTGACAAAATTCAGCATCCTTTCTTAATAAAAACACTTGAGGGGCACCTGGGTGGCTCAATCGGTTGAGCGTCCGACTTCGGCTCAGGTCATGATCTCACAGCTCGTGAGTTCGAGCCCCGCGTCGGGCTCTGTGCTGACAGCCCAGAGCCTGGAGCCTGCTTCTGCTTCTGTGTCTCCCTCTCTCTCTGCCCCTAACCCACTCACATTCTGTCTCTGTCTCTCTCAAAAATAAATAAACATTTAAAAAAAAAAAAAAAACACTTGAGAAAGTCGGGATAGAAGAAACATACTTAAACATCATAAAAGCCATTTATGAAAAGCCCACAGCTAACATCATCCTCAATGGAGAAAAACTGAGAGCTTTCCCTTGAGATCAGGAACACGACAGGGATGTCCACTCTCACCACTGTTGTTTAACATAGTGTTGGAAGTTCTAGCATCAATGATCAGACAACAAAAGGAAATCAAAGGCATCAAAATTGGCAAAGATGAAGTCAGGTTTTCACTTGTTGCAGATGACATGATATTATACATGGAAAACCCAATAGACTCCACCAAAAGTCTGCTAGAACTGATACATGAATTCAGCAAAGTTGCAGGATACAAAATCAATGTACAGAAATCAGTTGCATTCTTATACACTAATAATGAAGCAACAGAAAGACAAATAAAGAAACTGATCCCATTCACAATTTCACTAAGAATCATAAAATACCTAGGAATAAACCTAACCAAAGATGTAAAAATCAGTATGCTGAAAACTATAGAAAGCTTATGAAAGAAATTGAAGAAGACACAAAGAAATGGAAAAACATTCCATGCTCATGGATTGGAAGAATAAGTATTGTTAAAATGTCAATACAATCTACACAAAGCAATCTACACATTCAATGCAATCCGAATCAAAATTGCACCAGCATTCTTCTTGAAGCTAGAACAAGCAATCCTAAAATTTGTATGGAACCACAAAAGACCCCAAATAGCCAAAATAATATTGAAGAAGAAGACCAAAGCAGGAGGCATCACAATCCCAGACTTTAGCCTCTACTACAAAGCTGTAATCATCAAGACAGCATGGTATTGGCACAAAAACAGACACATAGACCAATGGAATAGAATAGAGAACCCAGAATTGGACCCACAAAAGTGTAGCCAACTAATCTTTGACAAAGCAGGAAAGAATATCCAATAGAAAAGACAGTTCTGTAACAAATGGTGCTGGGAGAACTGGACAGCAGCATGAAGAAGAATGAAACTAGTCCACTTTCTTATACCATTCACAAAAATAAACTCAAAATGGAGAAAGGACATGAATGTGAGACAGGAAACCATCAAAACCCTAGAGGAGAAAGCAGGAAGGAACCTCTCTGACCTCAGCTGCAGCAATATCTTACTTGACACATCCCCAAAGGCAAGAGAAGTAAAAGCAAAAATGAACTATAGGGACCTCATCAAGATAAAAAGTTTCTTCATTGCAAAGGAAACAATCACCAAAACTAAAAGGCAATGGACAGAATGGGAAAAGATATTTGCAAATGACACATCAGATAAAGGCTAGTGTCCAAAATCTATAAAGAACTCACCAAACTCCACACCTGAAAAGCAAATAATCCAGTGAAGGGGCAGAAGACATGAATAGACACTTCTCTAAAGAAGACATCCAGATGGCCAACAGGCACAAGAATAGATGCTCAACATCACTCCTCATCAGGGAAATACAAATCAAAACCACATGGAGATACCACCTCACGCCAGTCAGAGTGGCCAAAATGAACAAATCAGGAGACTAAAGATGCTGGAGAGGATGTGGAGAAACGGGGACCTCTTGCACTGTTGGTGGGAATGCAAACTGGTGCAGCTGCTCTGGAAAACAGTGTGGAGTTTTCTCAAAAAATTAAAAATAGATCTACCCTATGACCCAGCAATTGCACTAGTAGGTATTTATCCAAGGGATACAGGAGTGCTGATGTACAGGAGCACTTGTACCCCAATGTTTATAGCAGCACTCTCAACAATAGCCAAATTATGGAAAGAACCTAAATATCCATCAACTAATGAATGGATAAAGAAATTATGGTTTATATATACAATGGAGTACTACATGGCAATGAGAAAGAATGAAATATGGCCTTCTGTAGCAATGTGGATGGAACTGGAGAGTGTTTTGCTAAGTGAAATAAGTCATACAGAGAAAGACAGATACCATATGTTTTCACTCTTATGTGGATCCTGAGAAACTTAAAAGATCATGGAGGATGGGAATGGGAAAAAAAAAGTTAGGGAGGGAGCCAAACCATAAGAGACTCTTAAAAACAGAATAAACTGAGGGTTGATAGGTGGTGGGAGGGAAGGGAAAGAGGGTGATGGGCATTGAGGAGGGCACCTGTTGGGATGAGCACTGGGTGTTGTATGGAAACCAATTTAAAAATGAATTTCATATTAAAAACATTTTTTTTAGGGGCGCCTGGGTGGCTCAGTTGGTTGAGTGTCTGACTTGAGCTCAGGTCATGATCTCACGGTCCATGAGTTTAAGCCCCACATCAGATACTGTGCTGACAGCTCAGAGCCTGGAAACTGCTTCAGTTTTTCTGTCTCCCTCTCTGCCCCTCTCCCGAGGCACTCTGTTTCTCTCTCTCTCAAACATTAAAAAAATTAAAAAAAATTTTTTTTTAAGATGCCCAGCTTTCCTGAAACATCACATTCCACATTGTGGAAAATAGTGTTTTACTGTGAGATACCTACAAAGATAATTACCCTGGGGGAAATCTGTCTTAAGCAGTAGACTGTCAGTGAACTCTTCATAGAAAAAAATGTACACTGCCTCATTCTTCTAATTTTTCAAATAAATTAAAAATGAACTTTTCATCTAATGCATTTGAACAATGGATAGTGTGTAGATATGTGAACTGTGTTCACAGACATTAAATGTACACTCACACTCTTTCCCTCTCAAAATAAATAAAAATATAGAAAAAAGAAAGGAAGAAAAATGCCAAAGTATCACAATGTTTATTTTTCTGTATTTGCCAAATTTTCCTCAATGGACATGAATTAATTTTTTTTTAAGTTTGTTTATTTTTAGAGAGAGAGCGCACAAATGAGATAGGGGCAGAGAGAGAGAGAATTCCAAGTAGACTCCACAGTGTCAGCACAGAGCTCGATGCCAGGCTCAGTCTCACAAACCATGAGATCATGACTTGAACCAAAGCCAGACACTTAGCCCGTTGAGACATGCAGGGACCCAAATTACTTTAAAAATGAGAAAAATTACTATGTCTCAAAATCTGCATGACATGAAAGCAAAGGCAACAAAAGTAAAATAAATAAGTGGGACTACAACCAATTAAAAAGCTTCTGCATATGGGTACCTGGATGGCTCAGTCGATTGAGCTTCTGACACCTGATTTGGGCTCAGGTCATGATCCCAGGGTCAAGGGATTGAGTGCCAAGTCAGGCTTTGTGCTGAGCATGGAGCCTGCTTAAGACACTCTCTCTCTCTCTCTCTCTCTTTCTTTCCCCTACTCGCTCGTTCTCAAAATCTTCTATAGACAAAGGAAACCATCAACTAAAATAAAAGGTAAACTTTGGAACGAGAGAAAATATTTGCAAATCACATATGTGGTAAGGGGTGAATATCTAAATGAGGGAAGAACTCACATAACAGCAAAAAATACCAATAATCCAATTAAAAATGGGCAGAGGAACTGAATAGACATTTTTACAAAGAAGACATAAAGATGGCCAAAAGGTACATGAAAAGATGTTCAAGATGAGTAATATTAAGGAAATTCAAACCAAAACCACAATGAGATATCACCTCAAACCTGTTAATATGGCTGGTATCAAAAAGACAAACGATAACAAGTATTGTTGAGGATGTGAACAAAAGGGAACCTTCAAGAACTGGTGGTAGGAATGTATATTGGTGCAACCACTGTTGAAAACAGAGGAGGTTCCTCAAAAAATTGAAAATAGAACTACCATATGACCTAGCAATTCTACTTCTGGGTATGTAGCTAAAGGATATAAAAACAAGACAGTGAAGAAATACATGCATTCCCATGCTTATTGCAGCATTATTTGCAACAGCCAAGATACAGAAACAACCTAAGTGTCAACAAATGAATGGATAAATATGGAATATTATTCAGCCATTAAAAAGAAGAAAATCCTGCCATTTGCTACAACATGGATGGACTCAGGGCATTCCACCAAGTGAAATAAGGCAGACATAGAAAGACAAATACTTCTACGTGAAAAGTCTAAAATAGTCAAACTCACAGAAACAGAAGAAAAGTGGTTGCTGGGCACTGGGGGTTGGGAGAAATAGGAAGAGGATGGGAAAAGGAACAAACTCTCAGCTACAAGATGAATAAGGTCTGATGATCTCATGTATAAATGGTGACTACAGTTGGTAATACTATATAGTTGAAATTTGCTAAGACAACAGAACTTAAATCTTAGTCCCCCTCCCCCCGAAAATTAAACATATATATATATATATATATATATATACATTTTTAAAGTCCCCTGCAATTACCACATTCTTATCAATAAGGTTGCTTATGTTTGTGAGTAATTGTTTTATATATTTGAGGGCTCCCGTATTCGGCGCATAGACATTTATAATTGTTAGCTCTTCCTGATGGATAGACCCTGTAATTATTATATAATGCCCTTCTTCATCTCTTGTTATAGCCTTTAATTTAAAGTCTAGTTTGTCTGATATAAGTATGGCTACTCCAGCTTTCTTCTGACTTCCAGTAGCATGATCGATAGTTCTCCATCCCCTCACTTTCAATCTGAAGGTGTCCTCAGGTCTAAAATGAGTCTCTTGTAGACAGCAAATAGATGGGTCTTGTTTTTTTATCCATTCTGATACCCTATGTCTTTTGGTTGGCGTATTTAGTCCATTTACATTCAGTGTTATTATAGAAAGATATGGGTTTAGAGTCATTGTGATGTCTGTATGTTTTATGCTTGTAGCGATGTCTCTGGTACTTTGTCTCACAGGATGCCCCTTAGGATCCCTTGTAGGGCATATATATACATTTTTAAATGTTTGATGTAATGAATATGTTACTTAGATGGAGGAATCCTTTCAAAATGTATACATGTATCAAATCACCACAATGTACACTTTAAATATCCTAAAATTTTGTCAATTACACCTCAATGGATCTGAAAAAAAAAATACCAGTCAACAAAATAAAATTCATCGTAGAAAAGAATTCAATCTAAAACAAGGTCATCTTTTAGTTACTAAAATATCCTGATAATAATATACTTACAGATTTAACCAGCAAGGGGTAAGTGAATCCAAGTGTTTCTCTTTTACCAGCGTCAATATTGTTTTTGTATACTGAGGATTTATGCTGCCATCACTGAATAAAATAAGTAATGGTTTCTGAAGTCTTAAATAAATGGGAAGGTTTTCCACAGTTATTTCTGGCTATTAAAAAAAAAAGAAAAAAAACATGGAAAATGATGAGGCATAAAATAGAAAATAATGTTCAGATCAATCATGCAAGTTTAGTCTATAAAATGTAATTAAAACATATTTTAAGTGGAGATTTTGCTTTACTGACTAAACCTGTGACTATCAAGAGCTTTTCATTTTTTTACAATTTTTAAAAATGTTTATCTTTGGGAGAGACTGACAGAGAGAAAGGGAGGGAGAAAGCAGGGTAGGAGCAGAGAGAGAGAGAGAGACACACACACACACACACAGAATCTGAAGCAGTCTCCAGGCTCTGAGCTGTCGGCACAGAGCCTGATGCAGGGCTCAAACCCACAAACCACCAGATCATAACCTGAGCCAAAGTCGGACGCTTAACCGACTGAGTCACCCAGGCACCCCTCAAGAGCTTTTTATTTAAGCCCACTTTATCTTAATGAATTATTTAAAAAAAAAAAAAAAGTACTAATTTCAAAATAACTTAAACTCCCTATTTTACAAGGATGTAACACTTCTAATAACTTCTTATGCTAAAATCTGGACCAGATTAGCCAACATGTGACATATGACAAACAAAACTCTTATTGTATCTAACATAAAATTTTTGAAAAAAGAAATGCTGATATTTAAAGATATCTTTCAACATCTATGATTCCTTAAAAATCTTATTTTGTTTCAATATTATAGATTTTAGTGTAATTAATATTATAAAAAAATATGTTTAAACAAATAAAAATATCAGTCTCATTTCTTTTCTTTTCTTTCTTTTTTTTTTTTTTTTTTTTTTTGGTTTAAGCTAAATACCAGGCTCTGGTATGTAGTTTTCCTTATTTAGTTCTCAGAGCCACTTTCCTCTGTCAATTCTCATTTTTCTTCTAATTCTTTCTCTTACACACTCAAAATCCTCTTCTTATACGTTCCTCTTTCATATCTTAGATCTTAGATCCTCTCTTCTCCAAATTTCCCTATGTTGTCTTCTTATATTAACTATCATCTTTCATCATCTCTCATCTTCTATATGAGTTCCATCCCCTCCATAAAATTGACACATCTCATCAGGCTAGCAGATCTCCTCACTCTGAACAGATTTGAAACATTAAGGGAGATAGAGCCACCTGAACTACAAAGCTCAAGATGTGATGCTGGATACTGAATCAAAAAGAACCAAGATACTTTACTTTCCCTGCTCTCAAAGAGCTCATACTTTAGAGGAGGAGACCGGTACACAAACTGCTATGATCCAAGAAAGAATTAACGTATGACAATAAAATTAAGCCAAGAAAACAAAGTAGGGAAGCTCATGGATGATTTCAGAAGTGATATTTGATCTGGTCTTGGGCAAAAACCAAGATCTTGACAGAAGAAGGTATGTGCCAGAGCCAGGATTCCAGATATAGGGAGCATTGTGGGGACAGGCAGAGAGGTGTGAAGGGATACATGCCATCTGGTAACAGTAGGAGTGAAGCATGCCAGACTTAGGCATGCAAGAGGCAAATGTGGCCATAAGACCAGATGGTAAAATGTCTTGGTAGGTTTCCTAACTCCCAGGAATACTGAGAAGATCTGGAATCAAATGAGTGACATGGTTAGGTCTGTTTTAGAAATATGACTAACTAGAATACACATTTGTGAAAAGACACACAGGTGACACATTTCAGGGAAGAAAGACCAAGAGTTCTGTGCGTTTAGGAGAAAAGATCAGAAACTTCAATTTTGGAATCATTAGCTGGTATAATGATAGTAGAAATTATGGGTATGGATAAAATTTCCTAAAGAAAAAACAGCGAAAGAAGAAAAAGGGGTTGAAGATGTAATTCTAGAGTGGCCAGAGGGTTGAAGGAGGTATCTGGAATTGCAAAAGCCAGAAGAATAGAGAATTTGGAGAAGGAAAAGCATTGTCAATGGTTTTGGTTGCTACTTACAGGAAAGGTCATCAAACATGGTAACTGGAAGGTGTCCTTTGGCTATTTGAGTATACAAGAGGCTCTAACTTATGCATAATAAAACCATAAAAAAGGAACTCAATGTATCTGAGAAAAGTGCTAGAACTATTTGTTCATGTTTAAATATGACAGCCTTGGATAGATCATTGCTCATGTAGTTAATTATCATGTTTTTCAGATTTGGGCATATTTCCCTGGCCTAATTTGTCATCAGGTTCATCATGCCATATAAAAAATGTTTACTGTCTGGTCATCCAGTCCTCTTCCCTATCCAGATGAAGAAACCAAAGTGTTTCTAGTACTTCAGTGCAGGCCAGGAGATGAGCTTGCAGCTGGCTGGCTGCTACGTACTCTCCTTTAAATCTCCCAACACAGAGAAGCTTTAAGAAATGTAACAACCACTTGAGGGTTTTAGAATTTATGGAAAGGTCATAAACTAAAAGCAAAACAATTTTTATTATAGCTGTTCAGTTTTTAGTTGAATGCTGCAAACCAAAACATTGTAAACTGAAATACTGCCACAATGCTTATCACATGTGCCTTAAAAATAAACAGATTCTGATAGTTGTTAAGTTTGCCCAAACTTTCTCAGCCATAAAGCATATAATCTTAACAAAAAAAATAGATACCAATTTTTATATATTACGCAAAGATGAAAGAGTAAAATGTTCAAATTTCCTCTTGTACAAAATAGGAATAAGTATTAGCAGCCTTAAACATATACACGCCCTCTGGACTAGCAATTCAAATTCTGTGAATTTACCATGATTATGTAATCATGGAAACACCCAAAGATTATCCTCAAGGTTGGTCCCTGAGTAAAACAAAACTAAAGACAAATATTCAACAACAGGAAATTAAACAAATTGTGGTTTTTTAGTACAACAGAATATTATGTAGATACTAAAAAAACATTATGTGTGTGTCTTCATTTCTTGATGGAAATATCTCTTAAGATAAAAAGACAATCACATATATACACATGGGTTTTTTTTTAAGTTTGGGAAAATATTTCCCCCAATTTTAAATTTGGTTAAAGAGGTTACAGTTGATTTCAATTTTCTTCTTTCATAGTTTTCTGTATTGTCTGGGAGAAAAAAAGGTAAAGGCTTATAATAATTCCAAAAATATTATACTATGTTTATGGCTAAATAAATATTCATTTAATATGTCATTGAAGACAAAAATGTTACTTTAATAATTTGGAAAACTACATCATGAAAATATTAATGATTTGACTAATTACAACCTGTAACTTGAATGGGGGAGGGAACAGAACCAATGCCACAAAAACACTTAATAAAGGCTACAGCCATTAATTTAACCTAAAATGTAATGTCATTTAGATCATCATGGCAAGAAACATAGTAACAGGAAGATGGTCATTATTTACTGCTGATTATAATGCTTATGTCACTTTAGAAATATAGAAAAGCATAAACTTGTTACATTCTAGCTATGTTTAATATAAATGCGAAAACAAGTGAAATCAAGAAATGCACGTTAAAAGTGTTATGCCCTTGAATCCACTATTTTCAAAGGAAGCACTGGAAAAGGCCTTTCATAAGACACTACTTTGTTCTAAAACTGTATAAATAAGAATCTTAGCTAACATTTGTTTAATGTTTACCAGTGGCCAAACACTACCCAAAACACTGTACACAGGTCTAATTTGGTTCTCATGATAAGTCTCTGCAGCAGGTACTACTACCAACTACATTTTACACATGTGGAAAGTGAGGCACAGAGAAGTTAACAAAGAGCCAGTAAGGAAACAAGCAAGGATTTAAGCTTAGGCAGTCTGACTCCCCAGAATCCATGTGCTCTATACCAAGTTTCAGCCTAGATTGAGTACTTCCTTCAACTAGCCATCAGCTACACTAGTCTCCACAATAAAAAAAATAATCCAAAAACATGTAAACTTTTGGCAGTGGACTACAGAAGCTATATCATAATGAGTGAACAAAACAGAGCAACCCAATGAATTTTCAGCTCATAAAACATCATGCCCTCTGCCAAAAAAAGCTGGAAAATTGTGTATTAAAATATACTATTTTTAACTCTTCTAGATTCTCTATTTCAAATAATATCCTTATTATAAAATATACTCACAAATGTCTCCAGTAATGCATTTGTCACTATTTGAACTATGTCTTGCACACGGGAGTTAGCGAATGGAATGCTCTCTACTTTGCCCTCTTTGTGTCTGGCCAGCAGCAGAGCTGGAAGTGTTGCCCCATATTTATTTGACCTGTGGAGAAACACAGTATTAAAATTTCCAATAAAATATAGCAAGTCATCAAAAACAAATAATTACACCAAGAGGTCAGATTGGGAGGCAGCAAATGAGAAGCCCTACTACTAAGGAAGAAATGAACTCAATTTGCAGGCAAATTTATCTTCTTTGTGAGGCTGTCTGAAGAAATTTAGGAGCCTTGACAACCTAGATTAAAAGAAAGCAACAGATAATAATCTAGACAGATTCTTTTTTTTCTAGACAACTTACTCATCAAGAAAATGTCTAAATAGGATTAGGAACATACTGAATGGTTCTCAATCTTTTTGGACTGCTCACCATACTGCTAAGCAAGGAGACAAGCATTTATTAGAAACCTACTATTTGCCAGGCACTCTTTTAGATGCCTTTAGTTTTCACTTAACCCCAGAACAGCCCTATAATGTAAGCCACTATCACCCCCATTTTATAGATGAAGAAACCAGGACTCAGAGAGTGATAAATGGCAGAGACAGGATTCAAACTGAGGTGCCCCAGATATAAACTCTATGCTCTCTCTACTGTAACACAGCCTAAATCTGCTCCTTCTTACCACTACTTTTGCTAACTAAACTAAAGGGAAATCACTAAACAGAAAAAAATGATTTCTGTAAAACCACCCCTGAAGTAGTCACATTTATATGATGTAAAAACTGATGCTAGAACCAAGTATAAACATTATAATATTATAAACATTAGTGGATAGTCCAGCCTTTAGATTACCTCTTAAGCTGATCAGTTGGTTATAAATAAAACATACTCTGAAAACTACTGGTCTAGCGCTTTGGATCTTAGTTAAATGCACAATGACAGCAGAACAGAACATAGTGGGTGACTATCCATGTGTCAGGTGAATAAGTCTCTTATTTCTTAAAGATCTGGAGTTCAGTATTTACTTTTCAAAAGTCATTGACTTCATGGGCAGAAATGGAGCTTGATCATCAAAAGTATACATCACCAGTGTTCATGATGGAAGATTTAAGCTCAGAAATCACAATTAGGAATACTATAATAAGCAAGATAAACTAGGGAGGGGGCTTACCAACTCCATCTGGACATGAAAACAAGCCATTAATGCAGAATGTGATATAGATGTATTACTGTATGTATTGTATATGTAATAATCTCCAAATGTTCAGTCCTTCATTCTGAGGCAAGTGAAATATCTGAGTTCCACATTCTACAAATAAAGCAACTTACATGGCTAAAAGAGCAACAACATGGGGAAATTCTCATTTTTATATATACCTTGGTGGCAAATCAAAACCTGGACACTTGAAGAAGTAAAATTTCCCCCAAAACTATGACAATTTCAGAGAACCAAAGTTGCAGATAATAGAATCCAAACCGGAAAAATTTTTATAGAAAGATAAAGTATTATGAATCCAAGGTTGCCCCAGTAGGGACTCTAGCCTAAAGCAAAAGAATATCTAAGAATTCTAAATAGCCAGATGCTGCTGCCCAGATCTTCTTACAAGGAAATTAAACATTTAATTAAAAATCAAAGTTAGTTATATTGCTGCCCTATTTTCCTTCAACTGTGTAAAAACTAGCAATGTATTATTTTGCAAACTTCTTCCTCTCTAAAATTAGAAGACCAATAAACTTACAGTATCAAAACATCTTCTTCAGAATAAATTCCAGTGATAACACATCCTCTTAGGTAGTTTCCCGCTTTGGTGAAATCTTCTTTTGCTATAAATACATAGACAAGACAAAAATCTGAAACCTTTAAAATTATGTGTGCTATTCAACCAATGGACAGATTTATAAATGATTGTGCTTTATTAGAAATTAATTATAAAGATAAATATTTACAGGTAGATCTTATATAACTTAGTGGTTCTAAAATCTGTGTTCTTTTTATGACATTTGATTACTATAGAAATGTAAATTGATATAATGCAATTATGGTTCCCTAAACAAATGTACTGTAAATGTGATTTATCAGATTTACAGCACTCTAATCATACAAAGTTACTGAATAAATATTTGTTGCTTTTTAATTTACACTCTAAGGTGGGTAAATAGAGTTGGTTGCCTTATATACAGTTTGGAAAGAGAAGGAGATATGTGAAATAATGTGTGCACTGTCATTACAAAATCTAAAAGTACCTATATATACAGAAAAAATAGAAGATTAGAAATTATAGTCCTTTAATAATGTCTGTGTTAGGATTCTGCAATTATGAGGGATTTGTATCTTTTTTTATTTCCTGTATTTTCTGTAATGTGTTTTTGTTACTTTTGAACCTTGATTAATTTATGCATCAGTCTTTTCTCATTTGTTAGGATATTTAAAAATTATTATTTCTATAGCATTCTGAATACAGTATCATAGGTAATAGTATATTCTGATTCATGTTAATGACTATCTTATAACCAAGAAGCAACTGTGAATTAAATACTTGCAGACCAATGAGAAAAGAGCAGAGGAAAACTTATATAAATGATGTGTTCTTGCCAAGTGAAGACCAAATGATAATTTAGCTCACTACAAGGAAGGTTCATGGCAGTTCAAACAGAAAATTCATGATGGAAGAATTGAGTCATAAAGCACCTCGTGCTCTGGACATGCTGAACCCAAAAGATCTGTACCTTAGCAGTCACGACTATATCTCTGGTGTGAGCATCAGCACTCTTACCATCAGGTAACCACAAGGTTATGTTCTCTAAAAAGGATGCATACTTTCCACAAGACTGAGAAACACTGCAGGAAAGCCAACTTACTAAAGTGGCACAGTCAGCTAGTAGGCAGCATTCAGAGCTATTTATAACCATGAATTTAATGAGAAACTGTTACTATCACAGAAAATATTTTCTAAAGCCTGTGTTACACCAAAGCAGAAAAGGTTCATATGAAAAAAACTGGAAAGAACTGAGTCCCTATACTTTCATTTCTAAGAGAAAACAGAGCTAAATTCTGGTCAATAATTGATGATCATTAGCTAAAGCAGTGATATAGTGGAACCTGTTTCAGCTTCTTTTCTTTTTCGGTAAAGAACAGTGGAAAATTACACTAATATTTCCATGTACTTTCCTCACACAGAAGCCTCTCTACTCATGAATACGTTTCTTAAAAGGCTCTTCACAAATCTACTTGCTCATAATGGAAGCATTTAAGACTGTAGAAACATATCCACTTCTACTAAACCAGACTGCAAGTTATCCTCTGAACACTTAAAACCAAGCATATTCTCCTCCTTGGTGAAAACAGCATATATGTCAGAATATACTGCAACCCCAAGTATAAAAAAATAATCAGTTAATCTAAATAAAAAGGTTTTTAAATCACAATAAATGTATCTGGGATGTAATAATAGTTATAATATTTAGTTGTGTAACTATAAACATGTTTTAATTGCATAAAATAAATACAGTAGTTTAGCAATACTGTTTTCCCACTATCACATTTTATTGAATAGTTACATTTATACACACACATATATACACATACTACTACACACACTTATTTTCTTAGCTCTGTCAACAAGAGTTGAGAAACAAGAGCCCTCCAGTAACTAAAAGCACTCCTAATCCCTAGATCTTGGTTTCTGAATTCAATGTCCCACTAAAAGGAACCTAGACTCTTGGAGAAATGGCTGATCCCACAAATGAAACTGGGAACATCTTGTGCCAAAAGGACATACTGAAAGAATGATGGAGACATGTCAAAAGGACACGAGTCAGATTGAAGGGGCTCCCACTGACCAAATCTGAGATGTTAGCAAATGAATGATTGTAACTGATTATAACCCACAGAATAAAATAAGAACTCAGGTGTCCATACTGAAAAACAAACAAATTAGAAGGAAAAGCTCTTACAGGAGAACTATTTGAGTATGTATATAGAAGGAATAGGGAGTTAGAAATTTTCCACTGGCAACCATCATAGTGATAGCTTTTTCAAGCAATGGATTCTAACACTGGAGTGCAAAAGTATAATGAGAAACAGGACGTTTACAAAGTCTTACATTCTATCCCCACAACATACTTATTAATTACAGAGGGAAAAAAACAGAGAGAGACCTCGCAGATACAACAATGGACAAAGGAGACATTTTCGCCCTCATTGAATTCGCATTATATTAATCTTTAAATCATTAGAATCTACATGAACAATAAATCAGTATCTGATATAAAATAACTGCACAGTAAATGTCAGTAGTTATATTTATGAGTCAAATACAAATGTACATAAAATGTTAATGAATTCATAGTAGCCTTTTACTGTTACACATTTTCTCATTCAATAGATATTGAAAGTACAGTAACTATCACCTGGACATCTGCAAAAAACAAAAACAACAAAAAAGAGAAAAGAATACCTGACTGAAAAGTCTGAGAACAATCAATCTAGTGAAATAATAAAAAAGCATTGTCCCCAGATTACATCATTCTGGCACAGCAAAACGATCTCTATATATTTTAACACTATACCTTTGACTTGTGTTGAGAGACAATTATATGTAAATCTTAGCATTTGTACAAAATTGTCATAAAGTATACTGTTCCCTGTGCTGATCTCTTACATAAAAGATATATGTAAAATCCCTCTCAGCATTTACAATCAGGGAAAAGTTTTCTCTGTGGATGAGTCAGCATCCTAACTTTTATGTTGCCATTTATCATATAATGATGATTAGCTGGCAAAAATTTCATCTTTTTGTTTCCAGTTGATACCAGATTACTTAGGGTTAAGTTTTATGATCAACTGCAGTGTTTTCAAAGTATTCTACATAATTATCCCCTACTCTTTTATGGCTTAACTCTTATTCTTGTTTTAATGATCTTATTGTATGTGTACTTTTTATTATCTAAAGACCTTAATCCTTTTTGGAAGGAGGCCCAGAGTAAATAATAAATGGCAACCTTAGGGCACCAGAGGTAGACAGAAGACAAAGTCAACGGTGGAAGCAAAAACATTAGAAAGGCAAAAATACAGGAGTAAAAAATAAACTCCCTCATTTCACAATTTTTCATAAAAATACAAATGAAAAAGCTATCCCCTCTAGGATTTTGCCTTCTAAGATGGGAAGTCACAGAACACACATTCATATTCTTATCATTTCTTTCTAGTAAGTTATGTTGGCTTTTATTTTAAAAGATTGTGAAGGCCAAGTAGAGGGGAAAAATTACTAGACAGAAATTTGTAGAAAGCAAACTTAATAAGTAGATAGAAGATAGTATCCACTATCTGTAAGTTTGATGCTAGATATGGGGATATTCTTTCCATAAAGATATCCTTAAAAGATTGTATTCAGAATTTGAAATTCATCTTAAATGAAAGAAAAGAAAGGGGGCAGGTTTGTTAGATAAATGCCAACAGCTAACATGATGAAAAAAGAAAAAACACCACTAAGGATTTTGTTATCTAGTCAAGAAACCATCCATATGCAAAAGCAAGAGAATAACATTCTAAGCAATATTACCAGTTAGGAAGAATGCCCTGTGTACCCTTCCTTTAAAACTTATTGTAGGACATTCCTATGAAGCTAGAAAAAAAGAGTCTAAAAATAGAGAAGATGTGATATCAAAAGAACACTCTAGTCTATGATGCTATCTATGTAAAACTAACAAGGTAAAATTAATTGCTATCAGCAATGTATCAATGCTGAATGAAAAAAAAAAAACACATTAATTTGGGGCACCTGGGTGGCTCAGTCAGTTAAACTTCTGACTACGGCTCAGGTCATGATCTTGTTTCGTGAGTTCGAGCCCCACATCAGGCTCCGGGCTGTGGAGCCTGCTTTGGATTCTGTGTCTCCCTCTCTCTCTCTGCCCCTTGCCTGCTCTCTCGCTCTCTCTCTCTCTCTCTCTCAGAAAATGAATAAAACATTTTAAAAAATTTAAAAAAAAGAAAAAACATTTGAAATGCATCAAAAATAAGATGAAGTAATTGATGGATGGAAGAAGGATGGATAGATGCACAGGCATGTGCTAAGTCAAGTACAAGTTAAATGCTAATAGTAGAAACTAGATGATGGGTATATGGCTGTTCACTATAAAATCTTTCAACTTTTGCTTTAAGTTTGAAATTTTTCATAATAAAATGCTAGAAAAATGCAAAAAATTCAAAGAGAAATATATAATGCAAAAAAAAAAGTTCAAGAATAATGATAATCTGAGTTTACAATACAAGACTATAGAAGCCCATATAGAGAAAAAGATGACAGAAGAAGTTGAAAGCATATTCCATATAGACTAAACTAACTAAAGAGATAATAGTGAAGCATAAAACAATCAACGGACATACAAATAAGTTGAGACAATAATGTGTAACGGACCGAAGTTCACCTGGAAGAGTCAACAGGCAAAAAAAGGCAAACCAGAGTTGAACCAATTATATATTCAACATGTATTAAAAAAATATTATATTAGGGAGATAAAAGTGAATAAAAGAGAAAACATTTAAACAAATATATATACACACATACAGACATGGATTTAATATGGTGACAGTGGAATCAAAAAAAAGAGGGGAAAACAGATAATTAACTATTTAGACAAAAATAGAGTTGTCTCCTAACTTATCATGCACAAAAAATATCTAAATGGTAAAGACTTAAAAAGAAAAAAGGTCAAAGAACACAGTCAACAAGTGGAAAGGTATTCCATGGAACAGAAAGAAATATATGCAATTCATATATATGATAAGGGGTTAATTTCCAGAATATATAAAGAATTCCTACAACTCAACAATAACCCGATTAAAAAATGGGCATAGGACTTGATTAGACATTTCTCCACAGAAGATATACAAACGGCCAACAAGACATAAAAAGATGCTCAATATCACTACTTATTAGGAAAGTGAAAATCAAAACCATGATCAAATCAAAACCTAACACCCATTAGGATGGCTACTATCAAAACAAACAAACAAACAAACAAACAAACAAACAGAAAATAACAAGTGTTGCTGAGGATATGGAGAAATTAGAACCCTTGTATACTATTGGTGGGAATATAAAATGGTACAGCCACTAGGGAAAACAGTATAGTGGTTCTTCAAAAATTTAAAAGTAGGGCTATCATATGACACAGCAATTCCACTTCTGGGTATATATCTAAAAGAATTGAAAGCAGAGTCCTGAAGATATATTTGAACACCCATGTTCACAGAAGCATTATGCACAATAGCCAAGAGGTAAAAACAGCCCAAGTGTCCATCAACAGATGAATGGATAAATAAAACGTGCTATATACATACAACGAAATATTATTCATCCTTTAAAAGAAAGGAAATTCTGACATATGATACAACATGGATGAACCTTGAGGACATCATGCTAAGTAAGCCAGCCAATAAAAGACAAATACTGTATGATTCCACTTATAGGAAGTACCCAGAGTAGTCAAATTCATAGAGATACAAAGTGGAACGGAGGCTGCCAGGGACTAGGCCAACAGGGAAATGTAGAGTTGTTTAATAGGTACAGTTACAGTTTTGCAAAATGAAAAAGTTCTGGAGATTAGTTGTACAACAATGTAAATATACTTGTCACTAGTGAACTATATGCTGAAAAATAGTTAAGATGGTAAATTATGTTATGTGTATTTTATCACAATTTAAAAAAATATTCAAAGGAAGATAATATAGAGTAAGAAAATATTATAAATTAAAGCAAAAACAAAATATACAGGTGAATACTAACTGATAAAGATGATAGAGATTTTCTACAATTGAAATCAATGGAAGAAATATCAAAATCAATAGATTTGAAACAAATTTTAAACTGTTAAATATAAAATTATTAAACAAAGCTAAAAACCAAACAAACTGGGGGAAAATAATTGAAACAAATGACAAGAACTTAATAACCTTAATACATCAAAATCTCATAGTAATTCATTAGACAAGCACTAAAAACCCATTTCTAAAAATGAATAACACATAAAACACACAGCTTATAGAAAACATAGTTATTTTCCTTTTGGGAATTTATAAATTTAAAAATTTATAAATTTATCCATTAAATGGTCTAAATTCCACACAAATATGCATAAATAAAAATATTCTTCACAGCAAAAAGAAAAAAGGAAAACAACAGGTGTTATTTGTTGGTAAATAGCTAAATTACAGTATATTCATCCAAATATACAGCCATAATGTTTTTGAAGAATACTAATCACATGGAAAAGATGAACCCATGTAATATTAAATAAAAACAGCAAGTTACTAACCTAGATACACAGTACTAGTCCAATTATATTAAAACATATTAATATGCAATACATAGGTACAAAGAAAAATGAGGGAAGGAATTACATCAAAATTTAATAACTCTAATTTTGGATTTTTATTTTTTCTTCAAATTTCTCTGCATTTTAAAAATTCTATAATTTGAGTTCTCTATAATTTAAAAAGATACTAATTCCTTTTTAAAAGTAAAGCTAATAAGCAAGTGTTTAACTATTACATAATTTAAAAGTTCACTTCTACTCACCTGTGGTCATGTTTGGGCTAAATAGTCCCAGCACAGACACACTAGAGTAGGGGATCAGGTCTTTATATAATTCCCCACTTAAATATTCTTCTGCTTCCTGCACAGATGTTATGTTCACTGGGCATGAAATCCTGTTGCTGAATGAATATATAACTACATTCAAAATTAATTTTTAAAGACACTTTTCAGCTTGCAAAAAATAAAAAATAAAACATATTGAACTTAGCAAACACTATATTCCACACGATAAATATCTGACAAAACAAAGACAATTAAATACTCTTGTAATTAAAAAAAAATCACCCTCATTAAATAAAATTTCTATCTCCCCAAAAGTGATGTGGATAGGCTCTCCCCACCGTTTATCCTGTTATCTCAATTCATTACTCCTTAACCTATTCAAAGTATGTCAATAAAGCATGGGAATTAGAAGGTTTATAGACCTAAAATTTTTAAAGTCTTAGGAAGAATGTGAATACTTACAGCAGGATAAATTTTAGGAGATCTTCAGTTCCTAACATACCAGCATAAGATACTGGGTGCTTGCCTTCCTTGTACATCTTTACAACTGGAAATTCAGTAACATTTTGCTTAGTACATAAATCAGACCAATCTGCACAGTTCACTCTAGTAAGCAGCATAGTGGATGTGCCTAAATAAAACGAAAATGCACATTTTATAAATATTAGTGTAGAAAACTCAGTTGGGTAGACTTGACAATATTTTTATTGTCCATTCTTATTTTAACCTCTCATCAGCATGAACTGTTTCTGCAGGACTCTCTCTTCCCCTGATTTTTGCAACACCTTCCCCTTCTGGCTTATTTCCCCACGTCCTCTGCTGTTCTGTTTTGGTCCCTTTTGCATGTTCTTCTGACAGCAGAGATAGGAGTTCCTCAAGGCTCAGTTTAAGTTGCCTTCTCTTGTTATACACTCTCTTCCCAGACAATCTCAGTAATTATCAACAACAGAATGAATCCTATATTTATATCTTTGGCCCAGCCTCTTCCTTACAGTTCTAGACCCATGTATCCCTACTGCCTTCTGTATTTCTCTTTGAATGGAAATGTCCTCAAATTCAATACGTCTAAACCCAAATATGGTTTCCTGCCTATAGGCTGCCATTCTTACACAAATCAGAAAACAAAGTATCACCTTTAGTGTCACTCCATTCCTAAACTTCCATGTCTAGTCAAATCAATCAGCATGTCTTTTCCATCTTATCACCTAAACTTTATTTTAGAGTTTCAAGTTTTTATTTAAATCCCAGTTAGTTAACATGTAGTGTAATATTAGTTTCAGGTGTGGAATTTAGTGATTCATCACTTGTATACAACAACCACTGCTCACTTAAAAATAGAACTGCTTTACCATCCAGCAATTGCACTACTAGGTATTTACCCAAAGGATAAAAAGTAGAAATTCGAAGAGACACATGGTCCCTGATGTTTATAGCAGCACTATCAACAATAGCCAAATTACGGAAAGAGCCCAAGTGTCCATCGACTGATAAATGGATAAATAAGAGGTGGTATATATAAATATATAAACACACACACACACACACACACACACACACACACAGTGGAATATTACTCAGCCATTAAAAAGAATGAAATCTTGCCATTTGCAATGTGGATGGAGCTGGAGTATTATGCTGAGCGAAATAAGTCAGTCAGAGAAAAACAAATAACATATGATATCACTCATATGGAATTTAAGAAGAAAACAGACCACCTAAACTTTAAATACAATTTGACCTTGGGGCGCCTGGGTGGCTCAGTCGGTTGAGCATCCGACTTCAGCTGAGGTCATGATCTCATGGTTTGTGAGTTTGAGCCCTGCATCAGGCTCTGTGCTGTCAGCTCGGAGCCTGGAGCCTGCTTCGGATTCTGTGTTTCCTTCTCTCTCTGCCCCTCCCCTGCTTGTGCTCTGTCTCTCAAAAATAAATAAATGTAAAAAAAAAAAAATTAAATACAATTTGACCTTTGAACATGGGTTTGGAATGCACAGGTTCACTTACACATGGATTTTTTCTGATACAGTACAGTACTATAAATGTATTTTCTCTTACGATTTAACATTTTTTTCTCTAGCTTACTTTTTGAAAGAATACAGTATATAATACACATAATACATAAAATATATGCTAATTGACTCTTTATGTTATCAGCAAGGCTTCCAGCCAACAGCAGGCTATTAGTAAAGTGTGGGGGAAGTCAAAAGTTACATAAGGATTTTTGACAATGCGGGGGAGTTGGTATCCCCCTAATCCCCACCTTATTCAAGGGTCAACTGCCTCTCACATCTGTCCATTTTTCATTACTCACTGTACTCCAGCCGTCATTTCTCCTACATAATACAATAGGCTCTTACTTTGTCTCCCTGAACCTGATTATGTCTCTACCCTGAACCTAGAGATAGATATCTTTTCAAAACTCGAATCTGTTTTGGGATCAGCCAACTCCTACCAACCTTTGCCATTAGGTCTCTCTCATCCCTTCAGATCTCTGCATGTATGATCACTACAAGAAAGCCTTCTCAGACACGCTAATCTACATCAGTTTCCTATGCTCTTATGAACCATCTCCTGTCCTTGTCTCATTAGTTAATTACATACTCATTTGTGTTGTTATATGACTAATGTCTGTCTCTATGAAGAGAGCTCCTTAGAGTAGGGGCAGTGTTGTTTTACTCAACACTGATTTTCACATCTAGAGGAGTCCTTCTACATGAAACACCTAAACAGTGTGTGAATAAATGACATACAGGAGACTCATATAAGGCTTCAGGTACCCCATCCTATCTAAATACTTTATTTTCTACCTAAAAAACATATAGTAGAATCACAAATACAGATTCTTACTTGTTCTGTAAATAATATATGTAAAGTTCTCCAAAATATGTAAATTGTTAGGCAGAATGAGATCAAAACCCAAATAAAACAAGAACCACACAACTCAACTACCGAGAGTAAAAAATACATTCTAACAAAAGGAAACCTTAATATTGTATCAAAGAAGGAAACTGTATCAATTTGGGATATTTCCTAATGTAGGGTATAACCTCATCATATAATTAAAGTTGTAAACTGAAATATTTTAATATTTTGTCACCAAAAAATTTTAAATATTAAAAATTTCTATCTTAAATAATTCTAGATTATACCACTCAGATGCAATAACTTATCACTTCAGATTTCCTGTTAGCTATCTGCTTGATAACTCATACAGGGTGCAGTCTGTCTTATTCACCACTATATTCCTGCTGCACAGCACAATGTGTGCTACTTAGTACGTACCCAGTGAAAATTTGTGGACTGTACCCTGACATTTCTTCGTGAACGAAATTTCATTTTTAACACTAAAGTATATTAAACCTGAATATTGTATGAACATATAAACAAAAATAAATCCTTATTCCTTCTGAAATTACCTCTGCTAAATGGCTTCTCTACAAAGTTCTTTTATCTGTTATTTTAATCATTTCGTCAACAAATATCTAGTGATACTTATTCATACAGAGTACTGTATTATATAATGCCACCCAAGTATGAAATATAGAACTATTACAAATGCAGTTTTTTCCCTTCAATAGGCATTCTCAACAGGTCTATCACTGCTAAAAAAAGTTATTATTCCTTTGTCCCTGCAGCCCTAGTTGAAAAATTTGATGTTATCTTCAAAACTGAAAAATGAATAAAACGGGGAAAAAAAGGGATAAGGCTAACTTATATTAAAGTTATCCATTTAAATTTTTAATTTTTTTCCCTATAAAATGGTTTTAATATTTAGGGGCACCTGGGTGGCTCAGCTGGTTAAGCATCTGAGTCTTGGTTTCGGCCCAGGTGGTTCATGAGTACAAGCTCCGGGTTGGACTTAACGCTGTCAATGCAGAGCCTGCTTGTGATTCTCTCTCTCTCCTTCTCTCTCTGCCCCTCCCACACTGGCACAGTCTCACTCTCTCTCAAAATAAATAAACTTTAAAAATTAAGTAAAATGGTTTCAATATTTAATCATGTTTCAACTAGAACAGTCTAATATTCTAAGATGCCTGCAGTATTACATCCTCCATACTTTATCAATGCAGGAATTTCAGTGTTCCTAATTTAAATGAAAAAACAAAAAACAAAAAAAAAAAACAGGTTCTCTAAGCTAGAGGCTAGGTAAGTATAAATACTTGATATTTGCTGCCACCTTGTGACTGAGGATAAAATATCCTTCATCATCTTTGACTAAGATGAAAAGTGGCTTTTCCCCCACAAAGTCAATGTGAAAGGTTATAGGACTAAATGCCCAAAGTATTAAAATATTCTCCTAATTTACAAAGTTATAGTATGGCCTTCAATGCAGACATAAAACACTATAGTTACCTATACATGTCTCTACATTAAGCCCCCTGAACTTCTAAAACACTCCATTTATCCAATATCTAATTACTAAAAGGACTGTTACAAAGAACGTACTAAATGAAAAAGGAAATCACGTCTTGGGTTGGTTATCCACTTTTTATTCTACAAACACATACAACTCAGAGTCCTGGGACTGAGAGATCAGGTAGGCTCTTTATTTGATCATTAATAGAGAAGAAAGTAAAGGAATCTTTTTCCATTTTCATTTAGTATCTGACAAATGGGCTGGATGGAGGGATAATTCTATTATTCAGGGACATTCTCTAATTATTACTTCAATATGGTTTATATTTCCCCCCTTTTATTTTCTCTCTTCTAATATTTTGCCAATGAGCCTGGAGAACCTAAAAGAAGAAACTTGAATCTTTCCATAGATTGTAACCATAAAGAAGAATCTGAAAGAGAGTAACAGGATTTGCTTTTTTTAAAAAAAGATTAGGAATCACAATATCTACAGACTTAATAATATCTTTACTTCAAATAATCAAAAGTTGGATCAAATGTGGTTAACAAATGAACTGAGGAGAAATTGTTCAAAAGTGATTTTTTAAATCTCTGATGTTTTTAGGGGCGCCTGGGTGGCGCAGTCGGTTAAGCGTCCGACTTCAGCCAGGTCACGATCTCGCGGTCCGTGAGTTCGAGCCCCGCGTCAGGCTCTGGGCTGATGGCTCGGAGCCTGGAGCCTGTTTCCGATTCTGTGTCTCCCTCTCTCTCTGCCCCTCCCCGTTCATGCTCTGTCTCTCTCTCTGTCCCAAAAATAAATAAAAAACGTTGAAAAAAAAAATTTAAAAAAAAAATAAATAAATAAATCTCTGATGTTTTTATTAATATAGAACATGTTATATTTAGGACTGACTTTCTGGAAGCAATTTCTTGAGTTTACAAAAGTCCCCAATATATAAATAAGTTGTACACTAGTATATATTTTCCACTAAACTCTACTATATTAGTTTATACATTTATTCAACAATTATTAAAAACCAAATATTCTACAGTGTGAGGCAATATGTCAAGTCCAGTGAGCTAAGTATAAGGCATGCTACCTATCCATAAAGAACTTACTAAATAATGAAAGAGGCTGTAGGTTAGTGGCCAAAAAAACTAAATGTTAGATACATTCATATAACAGCTATGAGAATAAGCCTGTTTAACTAGAACAACTTCTATTTATTTACAAGAAAAACAGTAGGAAGAAATCATATTACAGATACGAAGCATGATACATTCAATGATTACAAAACACTATCCTAATCCATCATCTCTTTTTTTTTTTAATTTTTTAATGTTTATTTATTTTTGAGAGAGACAGAGACAGAGCACGAGCAGGGGAGGAGCAGAGAGAGAGGGAGACACAGAATCTGAAACAGGCTCCAGGCTCTGAGCTGTCAGCACAGAGCCTGATGCGGGGCTCGAACTTACAAACCGTGAGATCATTACCTGAGCTGAAGCCGGACGCTTAACCGACTGAGCCACCCAGGCGCCCTCCATCATTATCTCTTTCTTACTAACAATACTCCTTATATGTTTGCTAGGATGACGGCATAAATATTTTGAGTTCAAGTCCATTCCTTGGATTCCATCATTATCTCTTTCTTACTAACAATATTCCTTATGTCTTTGCTGGGATGATGGTATAAATATATTGAGTTCAAGTCCATTCCTTGGATTCTTATTTGCCTACCACTGGATCAGGTTTCATAGAACAGTTAAATGATTGTGGCTATTAAGAAAGGTCCTGTGGGGCACCTGGGTGGCTCGATTAAGCATCTGACTCTTGATTTTGGCTCAGGTCACAATCTCACGATTTGTGAGATCGAGCCCTGCTTTGGGCACGGCATTAACAGAGTGGAGCCTGCTTGGGATTCTCTCTTTCCCTCTCTCTTTGCCATTCCCCTGTTCACACACACACACACTCTCTCTCTCAAAATAAATGAATAAACAAAAAAGAAAAAAAGAAAAGAAATACCATATAGAGCTAGATTGTATAATGCTAAATCAGATAAGTCAGTCCGTGGAAAGAAAACTACCATCTGATTTCACTCATCTGTGGAGTTTAAGGAAGAAAACAGATAAACACAGGGGAAGGAAAGGAAAAGAAAAGGAGAGAGAGGGAAGCAAACCATGCAAGACTCTTGACTATGAGAGCAACTGGGGTTGATGAAGGGAGGTGGGCGGAGGATGGACTGGATGGATGGTGGGTATTTAGGAGGGCACTTATGGTGAGCACTAAGTGTTGTATGTGGGTGATGGGTCACTAAATTCTACATCTGAAACCAATTTTGCTATATATGTTAACTAACTAGAATTTAAATAAAAATTTGAAATAAAAAAATATCCTAGTTCATGAGGAGCTAACTGTATAGCTTTAAGAATACTGAGATCTTGGATCGCTGATTAGACTGTGACTGAGTCTTATGTGTCAAATTTTTAAGTGTATTCAGTATTTATTTAATAATATTTAAGAGTAACTGATTCAGAGTAGGCACTCAATACATGAATCAATTCAGCCAAAAAGATTACTGGATTGACTGTGTGACCTCCAGTACTTAATACATAGGCTCTCTACTTTCTACTGAAGACAGTTCTATGAAGAGAGCCAAGACGAATGCTTCTGAGCATTTTTGAAACTCATGGTTCATTAATGTAATGTTAAAGACGCAAATATAATTACTTGAAATCTTATGTGGTTTTATTCATCTTTAGCATGATACGGTTTTACAAATAGCTACAGCTCAGAATCAAATAAGCATGCATACCACATTACAGTACCTTTCAATTTAATTGCCAAATCGATATAGGATTGCAGAAATGCCATGGATACTGCCTGCCCTACATTGAAACAAAAAATTCAACAGATATTGCAACATGCATATCTCCATCCATATCTATATATTAACAAACATATAGATTGATGGGGTTTCCCAAAATTGTTATTTCTTAATAAGAAATTCTAATATATAGTCCTCAGTATTATGCAAACATTCAAGAAGATTCCAAATGCAACTAATTTTCTGCACTCATACTGCAAGGAATATAGTTGAAGGGCTATTATTTGAAGATAAAAGCAATATGTTTCCTTTAGATCCATAAGAACTGTTAAAATATTAAAATCATTAGCTGGAATCACAATAATTTATCTAAGTTAGTAAATTGTTCAATATGTGCAGTCTACCTGGGAACTATGAAAGCTATTACATAGCTGTTACAACAGGCAATATATAGAACGCAAAAATAAGATCCGCCAACTTTAAATGTTCTAATATGTAATATCGTCCCCTCTAAAGGTTCATACTCACAACCAGCGTAGAAAAGCACTATGCTATCAGAAGCCACTACTGTCGCATTAAATGTCTCTTCTGTTAGTTCCACTGTGAGTTCCAAAGGTAACTGTGTCTTCCTATGTCTGTAAACAGTTTCTGCCACTTCATCATCTTGAATATCTAAAATGTTCAAAAAGAAATTAATGTATATATAAATGCATAAATTACATAAATTCCACTATAGGACAAGCACTGTGATGGACACTAGGGGAAAATAGTAAACAAAACAGATATAGTCCCTGACCACATGGAGTTTCCATTTACCGAAAAGTCAGACAATAAACTGATCACTGACTAAACATATAGTTATAAATTGTGTCAGTTTAAGGAAGGAAAATAGTACAATGAGAGATTGTAATAGGGAGATTTAGATTTGGAGATCCAAAGCCTTCCAGCTAGAGAATTTAAAAAAATGTCTTAGGCATAAAGAATATTTTCAAAGCCTCTACGACATAAAAGAACTTAGCATATACTAGGTATTGAAGGAAGGCAAATTTGACCAAAACAAGATGGGATGAAAGAATAAATGGTATGAGAAAATTCTAGGGTAGGCAGTAGCTACATCATAAGAAGCCATACGAGCCAAGAATTTTAGATTTTATTCTAAGTGCATCAAGTTATGTGGATTTTGAATATGTAAAAACCTTTCATTAACTTAGACCAACCAACCAACCAACCAACCAACCAGTGGACTCATTCATTTATCCATCCATCCACCATCTGTGTATGGGGTAAACACACACACACACACACACACACACACACACACACACACACACACACTCTTTGAATTTGTAAATATTCTGTTGGAGGTTTGTATAGATTATATAGTAACACTGAAGGGACACCTAAATTGATGAGAGAAACAAAGTTTCCTAGAAGCGTTGACACTAGCTGAATATTAAAAGAAAATGAAACTTAGGCAGTGAAGGAAGGCAGAGGAGGCATACAGAGGAAAGAGAACAGCATGTGCAAAGGCACAGTGGCATGAAAGGGCATGCAACTAGAAATGCAAACCCTGACTGGCTACCTGATGATATTAAAGATTACTGTTAATTTTTTAGATGTAATAATAGCATTAATCATGCTCATTTTAAAAGGAGAATCTTTGTATTTCTAAAATACACAGGGAAATATTTTGGAGCGAAACTATATATTTGGGATTTGCAACAAAATAATAAGGGGTGGGCCAAGAGTGACTGGAACAGGATAGCCATGAGTTGATGGTAGTTGGGTGGAGCCAGGTAATGGATATCAGGAGATTTGTTCTATTCTCCTGTCTACTTTACGGTAAGTTCATAATTCTCTATAATAACACATTACAAAGACAGGAAGGGAGGGGGATAATATAATAAAAATTGGAAGTATTATTTTCATATGATTTCAAATGCTATAAAATAAAATACTAGATCTGGACGATAGTACATCTCAGCAAGTTTCAGCTGTGTGACTAATCAGTCACGTTACTCTCTGGGCCTCAGTGTTCAAATATAATAGCTGTACTACACTAACTTAAATATAATAGTTATATGTTCAAATATAATAGCTGTACTATACTAACTTAAAGGAATTTTAAAATACCACATTTCATGACACTAACAAGTTATGACTCTAATACTAAAATTAATAAAGGCCTATTTTCTTTTTTACTGTATTTTTTCCTTCTTATTCACATACTTTCATTTTCCTTCCAGTCCTTTCTTATTTCCCAATCTACTCTTGTTCTTCTCTTCTTCCAACACTTTCTTTTCCTCTTTCCTATTCTCTCAATAAGCTACCCTCACTTGTAAATTGACCCATTGTTTGGCTCTACCTTTCACCAATTCATCAATATATACACACTTTCTTTTAAGCCATACGTGTTTAATCCTTTTTCCATATCATCCTTTTACAGAATTCAGTCCATTTCATTCTGATTCATTCTGTGCCCATTTCCTTTGAAGGCCATTTTTCTTTGTGTTGTGTACTTATGTGGCAACAAACCCTTTCCTAATCCTCATATACAAATGGGAATAAAACAAGGTTGGGGGGACTATGTAGATGGACATGACTATGTACACTATTACGGGCCAATATGGATTATAGATGTAGAAAGTTAAGACACACATACACGCACAAAAAACCCTACAACAAAACAAGACTCAAACGGCAAAGGTGTCAAAGGAACTAGGCTGAGGAGAGAAAGCAGGCAGAGAGTCAAAAGAAAGAGAAGGCCACACCACAGGGCAAACTAAGGCCAGACAGTCAGGAAGCAATATAGGGGAAGCAATAAGGAAAGCTTGAAACAAGCAACTCCCACTGAGGACAGGAATCTCATTAAGCTGACACAGGGGCGATTCCCTTGACTGGAGGGTGGACTATATGAACCATGATAGGAATAAAGCTGGGAGCAAGAGACCAGAACACAGGTTCCGTGTAATGACAATGCTATGGAGAACTCTGGCTTAAACCACAAGCAGTTCCAACCTCTGCATATTAGAAAAAAACTAGAACATAGCTCAATCCAAGAAACTGGTCACTGGTAACTGTTAAGGCTCAGAGCCCTTATTAAATTTATAATATAGATTTTGATCAAAATAATGAATGGACTTCATGAAAAGAATATGTAAATTGCTCCCTTCTTAGAGCTCATACTCGTATTATGTAAAACATTCAAGTATATACTAAATGAATACAAAAATGAACAAGACATAATCGCTACTTTAGAGATATTATAGACGAGTGGATAAGAGAGAAATGTAAGTGAGCAATTACAGAATAGCATTAATCTTATGAAAGAAGTATCAGTAATAATAACGATCATAAATAATTTCAAGCCAGAATGCTTAAGTTCTAGACCAGGCTCCATCACGTGCCATTTGTGAGACCTTAACTCTGCTAAAGTAGAGTAGATACTCTAGAGTAGATCGCTTAACTCTGCTAAAACACCGATTGCACTACAAAATGAAGGAGACATCAGCTGAATGAATGACAGTCGAAGCAAATAATGTTTAGGGGAATAACCCTGAAACTACAAAATACTTCAAAAATATAAGCAATAAGAATAAAAAGAAATATAACATGTTAAAAGAAATTTTAAAATGTTATTGAAATTTACGTCCAAATTGTCAACAATCAGATTTATTTACAAGTACAACAATATTTATTCAGATTTCATTTTCTAATAGAAAAAATAAAAATAAAATACAATTTTGCGGCTCCTGGGTAATTTTTAAGCATGAAGTAGACCAGCAGAGCGGGAAGAACTGATTTTGAAGATAAAGGCACAGATGTGAAAAGCTAGAAGCCTGGCATGCAATAATGAAAGGTATCACACTAAACAAAATACAGCATCCTTACATTTTCCACCAAATAAACTTGACAAAATGTAATGTGAAATGGATTTCATTAGGTTTTTTTCATAGGCTTGAATGTCAAAATATTCTAGGAGAAAGTTAATTCATTGAAATGTCACTGACCTTATGGGTACTGAGCAGGAATGAGGGGAAGTGGGGGAAGGAGCATCACAAAACATATTACCCATATCTGGACTTTGCAGGTCCTCATCTTCATCTTCTTGCATTTCTTCAATGTGTGTATTACCTTCCACACGGGATATTATTAATTCAGTATCATGTAACACCAAAAATTCCACTGGCGCTCCCTAGAAATACATGAATTTTTAAAAACATGACTAAAATATAAGAAAGCATTTTAATAAAAATGTTTTACTTGTTTGATATTAAAATGAAACTAAATCTTTGAACTTCAGTTTTAAAATTAAATACAAGGGGCACCTGGGTGGCTCAGTCAGTTAAGCATCCGACTTCAGCTCAGGTCATGATCATGCGGTCCGTGAGTTTGAGCTTCGTGTCGGGCTCTGTGCTGACAGCTCAGATCCTGGAGCCTGCTTTGGATTCTGTGTCTCCCTCTCTCTCTGCCCCTCCCCCACTCACACTCTGTCTCTCAAAAATGAATAAATGTTAAAAAAATTTTTTAAATAATATTAAATACAACAAAAAAGGAAATTCCACAATCCCTATAGAAAGTATCCAAAGCATACTTTATATAAAGATAGTGTGCACTACTGAAAAAAAAAATGGGAAAACAGAACTGAAAGCCTCATTTGCTTCTTGTCACAACTATATTATTCAACTGAAGTCTGAAACATTTCACACATAATGGTATGTCCCACCTCAATATAAAAGGGATATGTGCAATTTTATTGCAAACAGGACCCATCAAAATTATTCTGATACTCCACAGAAATATTCAAAATAATATCTCATCCTAAAACAATTGCAGTAAAATATTCAATTGCCTGTTTAGCTAAAAATGTAAAACTAATATCTGCCCCCAGATACTTTAAGAATATTTTAAGACTAGACTATCTAGTCCATTGAGATTAGTCCATTACAATTTCTTTCACTAATACCCAATGATCACATTTTAAAACCATGAAATTTTAGGCCACTAGATTACTTCAGTAAATAATCCCTGATTATAACCATACATTTGAATAAAGCTATAAAATAACTCTACGTGTATGTGTTCTTTGATAGCACATATCTTCATCTTCTTAATATTACATTCAAAGCAAGCAATTTTTCACTTCTACAGAAATATAACGGAGTTAAAAGTTTAAGCAACAAAAGTCAAACTAAATTTGTTTGAAATACACATAGATATTGTTGTAGGATATTTTTGTATTCAAATGCAACATTCACATCGCTTCTCGGCCTTTTGGCTAAGATCAAGTGTAGTATCTGTTCTTATCAAATGCAATATTCACACAGGAAAGAACACAAACTTTAAGTATATAGTTTGACCAATTTTTACGAAGTTGATACACTTCTATAATCTCCATGCAGTTGAAGATATAGAACATTATTACCAGCACAGAGGCCACCCTCTTGCCTCTCCCTGTTATTACCCTCCCCCAAAGGTAATCACTAGTCTTTCATCACCATGTACAATTTTGCCAGTTTTTCAATTTGTTTAGTGGAACTATATACAGTTTGTACTTTTTTGTGACCACTTGTTTTGCTCAACACTATTTGTGAGGTGTACATTTAAAAGCAGTTTATTGTGGGGCGCCTGGGTGGCTCAGTCGGTTAAGCGTCCGACTTTGGCTCAGGTCATGATCTCGCGGTCCGTGAGTTCAAGCCCTGCGTCAGGCTCTGTGCTGACTGCTCAGAGCCTGGAGCCTGTTTCTGATTCTGTGTCTCCCTCTCTCTCTGACCCTCCCCCGTTCATGCTCTGTCTCTCTCTGTCTCAAAAATAAATAAACGTTAAAAAAAAAAAATTTAAAAAAAATAAAAAAAATAAAAGCAGTTTATTGTTTTTCAATGATGTAATCATTACATGAATATAATAGTATATATGTATGTATGTATCTAATGCATGCGTTTATCCATTATATTGCTCATGGACTTGTGTTATTTCCAGCTTGGGACTATTATAAATACTAACTGCTATGAACATTACTGTAGCTGTCTTTTGGTGCACATGTATACGCATTTGTACTTAGGAATGGAATTGCTGGTTCGCATGCTATATGTAGCTGCAGCTCTAGGAAGCACTGCCAGATACTTTTCCAATTTTCGTTGTACCAATTTTCACTCCTACCAATAGTATACAAAAGTTCTTGTAACTCTACCTTCCTAAGAATCACTTGGTATTGTTACTTTTAAAATGTTTAGCCCATTCTGGTGGGTGAGTATTGGTATCTCTTGTTGTTTTATTTGCATTTCTACCTACAGTTTATTTGCTAATTGGATAGGGGAAATGCATCTTAGGATGGAGAGAATGAATCGTCTCCACCTTAATTCAGTATTCAAATGTGGTATCATTAAGTGAGAAAACCACACCTCATCCACTTTAAGATAAGATAAAATACAAATAAACCAACATCTTGTCCAAAATGCTTAATGAAGCTGGGCAATCTAACTTCCTGTTTTTAGACAACATAAGGGAACAGAGGAACAAGGTAGATAACAGCAAAAGGAAACGGACAAATCCAGAATGAGGAAAAACTGGCCCCATTTATCTAAAATGTTAGTTGTTGAATCTAGGTAGTAGGTATTTGATTGTTCACTCTATTGTCCTACCTCTTGGTTTGATTTTATAAAAAATGCCAAAGAAAGGAATGAAAAAACTTAGATTTTAAGATTTTAAATTTTAAAAATTTAGATACTAAGAAAGATTCTAGGCATTAATACTATCCTCATAAAACTATGCTAATACACAAAGAACTCTTCTCAAAGCTTCTGAACATGTGTCCTCTCAGCCTAGAACATTCTCTCCCCATATATCCACAGGCATATTCCTTTGCTTTATGGTTACTAATCAGTGAGGTCTTCCAAGTCTACTCTCTCACCTTACCTTGACTTTTTTTTCCATTGTCCTTAACACCATCTGACATTCTACCTATACTGGTTTTGTATTTGCCTCCTGCCACTAGTATATTAGCTCCATGAGGGCAAAAATTTGCTTTTGTTCACTGTTATATCCTCAGAGCCTAGGACTGTGCATGAAACAAAGCAGGTATACAATAAATACTTATGGAATGATTGAATGGATGAATAGTGTTTATTGAGCACTTACGAATGTATTGGCCCTATGCCAATTTAGCACTTTATATATATTTTTTAATATACTGACCCAACTACTCTTTAAATAGATATTGTTATGAACCTTACTTTACAATGAAAAAAAAAAAAAAAAAAAGAGAGAGACACACACATAGAAATCAAGTAATTTGCCCAGAGTTACAAAGCAGGATTTGAACTAGGCAGTAAGATTCTAGAGCATAAACTCTTAATACTATATTGCTAATCACTGCCATAGGGAAAAAAAAAATTGGAAGAACTAATGCAATACTAACAGATATGTTTTATACCTTACTATATATTACAAGGCTTGTAGTGTAGTAATATGAATATACAATACTATCTCTGCAACCACTTCTATACTTTAAGGACCCTCAAAACCTTTACCTGGAAAGAGAGAAAGAAAGAATGATTATACAATCCCAGGATGAATATTACTGCCCTGAGGAGAAGGTTAAAAAAAAAAAAAAAATTGCACTGAACTCAATAAAGAGACTCATAGAAAAGACTATTCTATCCTTTACAGAAAACATCTTTGCAGAGATAGCTATCTTATAACCTATCTTACCTCATACTATACAAAATTTTTTATTTTAACAATTTAAGAAATCAAAACTGGGAAACGAGCAGGAGCTTTAACTTTTCCATAAAACCTACCTCCAAATACTAAATATTACAATTTCTCATTTAAGGATCTTGATCGACTAGGAAAAAAATAGCTTCAGAAAGTATTCTTTCCACGACCTGGCTAAAAAGCAGAGCATACTAGCCACATACTACACACATTTGAACAATACTACAGTTTTTAAAATATTTTCATATTTTGTCTTATAAATTCCTAATAAGTTAGATGGGAAGGTTTTATGAATATTTCACAAATGAGAAAATTGAGCTTGGAGAAGTTAATTCATTTTTCTGGTCTCAGAACGAGAAGGAACACAACTCAAGTCTTCTGACTCAACCTAGTATTCATGCCATAGATTTAGGCAAGAGAATTTACGTTTAATCTGTCTGGCAGTTCATAAACGTATCAATCAATCTTTAGCATATTTATATGGTATTTTGAAATGTTCAGAATTAAAGAGTTCTTAAGAAAAATTTAAGAACAATATAAGAAAAAAGGGACAATAGCAGAAATTTACAAAGGAAATACAAATGGGAAATAAGCCTTTAAAAATGTTCAAACTCACTAGTAATCAAAGGCATGCAAATTAAAACAAGAGCTTTGTCTATAGAGAAGATTTTTTTTTAAGATGGTAATGCTCAGTAGGGGCAAAGATTTATGAGGAACAAGAAATTCTAAACCCTGCTGGTTTCTGGAGGGCAATTTGACAATGTATTCTATAAACATCCTTAAAAATTCCCATTTCCTTTGCCAAATTTCACCTCCAAAAATTTAGCCAAAGGAAACAATCAGTGATGTTCAAGACAATGTAAAAAGGCAGGCATCATAGCACAATAGCAAGTAATTAAATATGATTTTATGTGAAAAGTAGGTTATAGAGCATGACCCTAATTTTCTTAAAAATATATATATATATTTTTAAGAAAATGAGAAAAAAAAAATTTTTTTAAGAAAAATATATTTTTAAGAAAATATATATATATTTTTTTAAGAAAATACACACCTAGGATATATACATATGGAAATAGACTAACAAATGAGGGAAAATAAATAACACCAAAACGTTAACAGCAATAATCTTTGAATAGTGGCAATTTACAGAATTTCTTCTATAATAAGCATATACTTCTGACCACATGTATTAACTTTCTTTTAATAAACAAACATTGTAGACCAATATATAAAATGACTAACCTCTTCTGCTCTTCTGAAGACCACATTAGCATGTTGAGGAATGTCCACTTCCAAAGAGTCCCTTTTTCAAAATGGAAATAAATGTTTTATATTGCTAATCTGAAGAATCACAGTCATCAGGATGTCAATATGAAAGAGAACTATATGTTCTTATACTGAACACAATTTATGAAAAAAGATTACAATTTAGTGACTCTCAGAAAGTGCAGACATAAAGACAGACCAGATTTGCTAGTCTCCATCTTGATCTAGAACTTCATGTTAGCAAAGTTTAAAGGTCTAAATTTTAATCAAGCTACTAATTAATGCACAGAATTTAGCTCAGCGACTGGCTCTAACTATATGACAATTTACTAGAGATTTGAGTTTATTGACAAGTGAATATACTGCCATATTTAAAAAACAGAAAAACAGTGTTTTGCTAAATACAGTGACTATACAATGTTTAAGATACCTTAACAAGAGTAGAACTCCCGCTTTCCCCAGAAGACGCCAAGCAACCCATTCTGCAGTTCTTCTGTCAGCTTCATGTGTTGCTTGCTGACTAACAATAAAAACCAGTGGTAATCCTAGTTGCAGATGAACGGTTGAAACCTGTTGAGGGTCTTCAGCAACTTCAGTCTTCATTTAAAAAGAGAACAAAATGTCTTCACTGTGAGGAAATACGGTTCCAACATTTGGATGTAAACTCTAATTCTTATTAATAAAGTCATGAGTAAGAAAACCAAGTCTGTGAAATAAATCCAACATTAACAGAAATCATCTCAGCATTTCCTGAGGTTAAGCTTCCCAATGTACTTATATAGTTCAAGCATTATAAAACTAACATATTTACAAAGAGTTAAACGTGAAATTACAATGACAAGGAATAAGCATATTATAAAGAAATAAACAAACAAAAAACAATAAATAAAACAGTGTGGTACTGATAAATGAAGAGATATTTCAAATGAAATAGAATAACTAAGGAATAAGTCCTTTCACATAAGAATTAAACATGTAATAAATGACACAGAACCATGAGGAACATCTGAGTTTGGACAGCAGCTTGAACATATACATCTAATTTTACTCCCTCAAGAAATCCCAGGAAAACTACAGCAGGGAGATTTTTTTAAAAGAGATAAACATACATATGTGAAGAAAGGAAAAGAGAAAAGGCAAAAAATTTTTGGAAGCTAAAGAACAGAATAATAATGGACTTAGAGTCTAACAAAGCAAACCCATAAGCCATGAGAGAAAGCTAAGAAACAATTCAATTTTAACTGCAGAATCCTACAATTGCTCAAGATCGGTCAGTGCCTGGTATCTCTGGTACTGGGAGAGAAACACTGGAGGGGGAAGTGGCAAAAAGGCTAAAAAATAAGGAGGAATGGGTAAAAGCTTTGGAGAGAAGTTAGATCCAGAGATTCCTCTCCCTGACTCTAAGAGCTTAGGCAACTGTCCCTCCCTCACACCAGAAGAAATCTGGGGGGGGACTTCAGGAAAGCTGAAAAGTGTGAATACCACGCCAGAAGAGAGGGGAGTAAGTAACCAAATGCTGAGGCACTCCTAGCTCCCTACCCACTCAGTTCCCAGAATATAGTGGCCAGACTTCTGTCCTCCCAGCAGAAGACTCGAAGATCCTTTTCCAAGAATTGTGAATAACCCCAAGAAAAAATCTGAGTATACTGACATTAGGGTTCATCAAAAAGAAACACCCTATGGAGCTCAGAGTTAACGAGTCTCATCTACATTCTCAGAACTTCCAATCAGCTTTTTAGTTTCATATTCTAACTCACAAACAGATATCCAAGAAGTAACAAACATCTGAGGAAAGCCTCTAACATAAAAGAGACCAGAACAAACAGAAAAATACAGAACATGGAAAAAATACAGACTATTCAGGAGGAAGGTTCAGAAAACTACTTCTCATAAGTTCAAGGTGATGGGAAGATATTGCATCCATAAAGAAATAAAAAATAAAGTTTAATAAATCTGCCAGAAAGTAGAGCAAAAAATGAAAAATGGGAGAGAAAATGTAATAAAGGTGAAGGACTGGTTCAAGAGGTCCAATGTCCAACTAAGAGTCCCAGAAAGAGAGAAGGAAGAAAATAAAAGGGGAGAAATCATCACTGAAATAAACACAAAAGTTTCCTATGACTGAAGGAACATAAACTGCCAGACTGAAAGAGCCCACTGAGTAACCAAAGAGTGGATAAAAGCACATACACAGGAAGATGTATTCTTGCAAGGTTTGCAATTATTGAGGATTTTTTTTAATCCTAAAAGTTTCTAAAGAGAAACTTTTTTCTCTTTAGAGAAACAGTATTTACCGATGGTAGGCGGAATCCTAAAATGGCCCCCAAGATTCCCAGCATACAAATCTTGTATAATCCCAATTCCTAGGATAGCCATTCCCTTAATTAGGTTACATTATAGAAGACTGTCATAGCACAATGCAGCCAGAGCCCTGCTGGCTCTGAAGGAGGAAGCAGCAATTTTTTGAGAAGACCATGTGGCGAGGACCTGAGAATAGCCTATAGGAGCTGAGAGCAACACCAGCCAACAAGCAGCAGGAAAGTGGAGACATCTTACAACCACATGCAACTGAATTATACCAAAGCTCGAATGGGTAGAACAGCATGAAGGAATAGAAAGACCTGTTTTCTTCTTTGTGTATTTGGAGAACAATAAGTAATTTAGCATTATAAAGTGAAAAGGAGGAACAAGCAATAAGGATGGAGATCTAGCAAGGGCCCAAATTATTAAAAACCATTATATCCTCCAAAGAAAGTAGGGCTTTCTTCTGTAAGTAAACTGAAATCATTTAGAAACTGTAAGATGGGTGCCTGTGTTGGTCAGCCAGTTAAGCGTCCAACTCTTGATTTTGGGGCCTAGGTCATGATCTCGCAGTCGTGAGATCGAGCCCCACTTCAGGCTCTGTATTGAGCATGGAGCCTGCTTAAGAGTCTCTCTCTCCCTCTGCCCCCTCCCCTGCTCACACATGCATGTGCACACACACACTCTCTCTCAAAAAAAAAATATTATAAAAAAATAAACTTGTAAGAAATATTGTAATGTGTTTAAAAATATTACTCTGACAGCAATAGTGAGTATAAACTCAACATGAGTAAAAAAAAAAAAGAAAGGGAAGACTAGAGACTAGATCAGTTACTATTACTAAAATAGGACATGAGAGTTGGTGAAAACTTCAATTAAGACATTAGCTGTTAGAATGAATTCAAAAGATATCTAGGTTGTAAAAAATTATAGAGGTGGGGAGATGCAGAAAATGAGAATGATTTCCCAGGTTTCTGTTACTAATGACTAGACAGTAATTAACAAAGATAATGGAGAAAGAACAGATGGTGGAGAAGGACAACACATTGATGTTGGACATATTGAGCTTAAGGAGAGATACAGCTAATTAGTAGTTAGATATACAAGAGATACAGTGTAATTAGTAGTTAGATATATGGGTCAGAAAGTGCAAAGAAAAATTTGACCTGAAAGTTCTGATTATCAAATCAGTGTAGTTAATGCTATAAAAACAGATAAGATCACTTAGAGGGTATATTCTGAGCATCTATCACTGTGTATATAGAAAAGTACTCTAAAACCTAATGGCTTCAAATAACAAGAATCACTTATTTTGTTCATATATTTGCAAGCTCATCTCTGCTCCATATGGCATTAGCAGGGCGCCTGGACTGGATGCTGGAGGTCGGCTTTAAAGATGGATCATTCATTGGCTAGCAAGCTGATGCTGACTTTAAGAGCTCAGCCATCGCTGTGCACTAGGGGCCTCAATTCCTCTTCACTAGAATTTCTCCTCAGATTTAATCTCACAGCATGGTACCTGGGTTTCAAGAATGAGTAACCAAAAAGAACAAAGGAGAAGCACAAGGCATTCTGTGACATATAGCCTCAGGAGTTACACATCATCACTTCAGCCCCATTCCACTGGTGAAGGCAGTCACAGAGGCCCAACCAGTGTCAAGGAGAAGGGCACAGACTCCACTGGATAGGCACAGTGATAAGGTTAGCTTATGGATAAGGAGATGCTTATGGAATGGGAGATATTGTTATTTCCATCTTTGGAATATACAATCAAAGTCCGATGGGACAGGGCTTTGGAGGTCTTGGAGAGAGGAACCAGTGTATTTTGCAAGTAGGAGAGATGTGAATTGTTATGGTCAGTAGTCAACCCTCTGGCTGTAACAATTCACACCTCCCCCCACCCATATGCAAAACACACTTATCAAAGATTCTCAGGCTTCATCCCATCAGACTTTTGAAGATCAATGCAAAGTCTAAGATCTCATCCTCTACATTCAGGTCCAGGTGTTGATGAAGTTCCTCTAGTGTGGTCCCAAGGATAGAGGACCTTCAGAACTGTTCTCAGTCTGAAGACCTATGAACTAAAGAGATAAATTATTTGTCCCTAATACATACTCAACAATGACTGAGCAGGCACGGGATAAGGGCTATATACACTCCTGTTTCAAAGGAGAGAAAAAGGAGGCACACAGTAGTCATTAGGGCACAGGGTTCTTTAGTCCATCCAGGTACATGTTGCCAGTTAATTGATTATGGCTCAGTCCTACTCCCTAAGGGTTGTTCTCTGAGCCTTTTAATGATAAACTCTGGGCCCTCTGTCCCCCAGCTCATCCTTTCTTTCTTTTTTTTTTTTTTTCAATATATGAAATTTATTGTCAAATTGGTTTCCATACAACACCCAGTGCTCATCCCAAAAGGTGCCCTCCTCAATACCCATCACCCACCCTCCCCGCCCTCCCACCCCCCATCAACCCTCAGTTTGTTCTCAGTTTTTAAGAGTCTCTTATGCTTTGGCTCTCTCCCACTCTAGCCTTTTTTTTTTTTTTCCTTCCCCTCCCCCATGGGTTTCTGTTAAGTTTCTCAGGATCCACATAAGAGTGAAACCATATGGTATCTGTCTTTCTCTGTATGGCTTATTTCACTTAGCATAACACTTTCCAGTTCCATCCACGTTGCTACAAAGGGCCATATTTCATTCTTTCTCATTGCCACGTAGTATTCCATTGTGTATATAAACCACAATTTCTTTATCCATTCATCAGTTGATGGACATTTAGGCTCCTTCCATAATTTGGCTATTGTTGAGAGTGCTGCTATAAACATTGGGGTACAAGTGCCCCTATGCATCAGTACTCCTGTATCCCTTGGGTAAATTCCTAGCGGTGCTACTGCTGGGTCATAGGGTAGGTCTATTTTTAATTTTTTGAGGAACCTCCACACTGTTTTCCAGAATGCCCAGCTCATCCTTTCTAGTTTACAAAAAAAAAAGGTGCTGTGTCTGCAGCTGAGTAGATTTCTCAGCCTGTTCCTGCTGATAGAAATTTGGGGATCCAAAGAACTCTTCATTTTGTGCTGTTTCTGTGCTGTGCTGTGTCCCTTTCTGTATAAGCTGGTGTAATTCTTTTAAAAACTTGTAGTTTCATGGGGCACCTGGGTGGCTCAGTTGGTTAAGCGGCCGACTTCGGCTCAGGTCATGATCTCGTGGTCCGTGGGTTCAGGCCCCGCGTCGGGCTCTGTGCTGACACCTCAGAGCCTGGAGCCTGCTTCAGATTCTGTGTCTCCCTCTCTCTGACCCTCCCCCGTTCATGCTCTGTCTCTCTCTGTCTCAAAAATGAATAAATGTTAAAAAAAAATTTTTTTTAACTTGTAGTTTCTTAATCATAAAAGCTATAATCCATTCCATTAGACAAAAGACAAAATCAAAAAAGTCCTTGATAGATAGAAAAAGTAACAGATTATTACCAAAAAATTGCAATTAGTAATTTTATATATCCATAAAAATACTATGTACTTATGTAAAATACTATAGTAATATATATTTTAGAAAACAGTATAATATATATTTTATATAAAATACATAAATGTTTTATAGTTGATATTTTTATAAAATATTTTATATTTTTTATAAAATATTTTATGTATTTTATGTAAAAATATATAAATTGTTAAAAGAGAACATACAAAAGTTAACAAAACACTCCTGTATTGGGGGGATTACCAATATTTTTCTAAAATTCATGTTACTATTAAATTACTTAGAAATTAATTTTCAAAAAAAGGATATAAAGGCGAAATGGATTGTAAGAGATGCTATGAACTACTATACACCTATACCTTGGATAAACTAGAAGATGTGGATAAATTCCCAGACACATACAATTTACTAAGACTGAATATGTAGAAATAGAAAATCTGAACAGACATATAACAAGGAGATTGAATCAGTAATCAAAAACCTCTCAACAAAGAAAAGCCCAGGCCCAGATGGCTTCACTGAAGAATTCTATCAAACATTAAAGAAGAATTAATGCAAATCCTTCAAAACTCTTCCCAAAAAGAGAACACTTCCAAACTCACTGTAGGAGGCCAACTACTTTGATACCAAAGCCAGGCAAGATACTGCAAGGAAACTGCAAGAAAATATCCCTGACGAATACTGATGCAAATATCCTCAACAAAGTACTTGTAAACTGAATTCAACAGCACATTAAAAAAACTAAACCCATTAGCCAGTAGAATTTATCCCTGGGATGAAGGGTGGTCCAAAATCAATCCATGTAATATACTACATTAGGAGGACAAAGGACAAAAATCACAAGATCATCTCAACTGATGAAGAAAAAGTATTTGATCAAATTTAACAGTCTTTCATGACAAAAACATTCAACAAACTAAGAAGAGAAGATTACCTCAACATAATAAATGTTATATATGAAAAGCCCACAGCTAAAATCATACTCAACAGTGACAAACTGAGAGCTTTTCCTCTAAGATCAGGAACAAAGCAATGATGCCCACTCTTGCCACTTCTGTTTAACATAGTAATTAGTTAACAGAGCAACGAGGCAAATCAATCAATCAATAATAAATAAATAGCATACAATTAAAAAAGAAAAAGCAAAATTATCTCTGTAGACAGATGACGTGATCTTCTATGCAGAAAACCCTAAAGATTCCACAAAAAGTACTGTCCAAACTAATGAATGAATTCACAAAGTTGCAGGATATAAAATTAACACTGAGAAATCAATTGTGTTTCTATGCACTAACAAGGAGCTATCCAAAAAGGAAACTAAGAAAATAATCCCATTTATAATAGCATCAAAAAGAATAAAATACTTAGGAATAAGTTTAACCAAGAAAGCAAAAGACTTATACACTGAAAACTATAAAACATTGCTAGAAGAAATTAAAGAAGATGCAAATAAACGTAAAGACATCCCAATCATGTTCATGGGCTAGATTTAATATTGTTAAAATGTCCATACTACCCAAAGTCATCTACAAATTCAATGCAATCCTTATCAAAATCCCAATGGCATTTTTACAGAAACAGAAAAAAAAAATCCTAAAATTCATGTGGAATCTCAAGGGACACCAAATAGCCAAAAAAATCTTAAGAAAGAATAAAGCTGGAGGCCTCACAAGTCCTGATTTCAAAACATACTGCATTTAAACACAGACCAATAGAACAGAATAGAGAGCCCAGAAATAAGCTCTTGCATACATGGTCAAATGATCTTTGACAAGGGAACCAAGGCTATATAATGGGTAAAAGAAAGTCTCTTCAACAAATGGTGCTGGGAAAACTAGATATCCACATGCAAAAGAATTAAGAAATTTTCATCTTATACCCATACAAAAATAACTCAAGATGAACTAGCAACCTAAATGAAACTATAAAACTCCTAGAAGAAAATGTAGGGGAAAGCCTTATGACACTAGAACACAAATGATTTCTTGGAAATGACATCACAGGCACAGGCAACAAAAGCAAAAATAGACAAATAGAACTACATCAAACTTAAACACATCTGCACTGTGGGACGAAATAATCAAAAAGGGAGAAAATACTGCAAGCCATTATCAGATAAGGGGTTAATATCCAGAATAAAGAACTACAACTTAACAACAACAACAACAAAATAACAACTTAAAAAAGGGCAAAGGACTGGAATAGACATTTCTCCAAAGAAGATATACAAATGACCAACAGGCATATGAAAAACTTAACTGATCATCGGGGATATGCAAAGTAAAACCACAGTGAGATTATCAAAACCATTAGAATGGCTAATATTAAAACAACAATAACACAAAATAACAAGAATTGGCAAGGATGCGGAGAGATTAAAAACTCTTGCACACAGTTGGTGGGCATGTAAAATGATGCAGCCACTATATAGAAAAGTATAAAGTTTGCTCAAAAAATTAAAAACAGAACTACCATATGATCCAGCAAGTTCATTTCTGGTATATATCCAAAAGAATTAAAAGCAAGATCTCAAAGAGAGATTTGCAAACCCATCTTCACTGCAGCATTATTCACAATGGCCAAGATGTGGAAGCAACCTACTCATCAATGATAAATCAATAAATAAAATGTTATACATAACACCTCAAGAAGGGAGGTGGGTGTGGGGATGTGTTAAATAGGTGATGGGGATTAAGGAGTATACTTGTTGTGATAAACACCAAGTGATGTATGGAAGTGTTGAATCACTATATTGTACATCTGAAACTAATATTACATTGTATGTTAACTAACTAGAATGTAAATAAAAAAGTTTTTTTTAAGAATGCCAATATTCACAACATAGAAAAAAAGAAGGTAATCCTGACAAATACTACAACATGGATGAACCTTGAGGACATTATGCTAAGTGAAATAAGCCAATTACAAAAAGACAAATACTACATGATTCCACTTATATGAGGTCTCTAAAGTAATCCAATCAATAGAAACAGAAAGCAGAATGATTGCCAAGGCTGGAGAGATGGGGAAATGGGGAGCTGCTTCTCAATGGGTACAGAGTTTCATTCATTCAAGATGAAAAAGTTCTAGAGATCTGTTGTACAACAATATGCATAGACTCAACAATACTGTTTTATACACTTATAAGAGGGTAAATTTATGTTATGTATTTTTTGCCACAATAAAAAAAAGGAAATGAGGCAATAATGAAAGGAGCCAACACCCTGCTATATATAATGCTGCACACTGCCACATGAGTCTTCAAGGAATAAGAGAAGCTAAATGAACAAACCATAATAGCATCCTTCTAATTACCTACAGAAAAGAGTAGGTTTAACTTAATTCAAGTGTCTTGAATCTGAGACAGAGAGCTTTCTCAGATGCACAAACAAAAAATTAACATTTTCAGATAAATTATACTACATTTTTATCTGTTTTTAAACATTTTATCAGATATTTGGACTTGAAGAGTCTCCTTGGTATCCAGATAAAAGCTTTATTTCTATATACCAGAATATATTGAATCCAATATAGAGAAATCCATCAGCATCTAAAATGTTTTTGGTATTAGCCAACAGGACAATAACCAAATCATCTTCCTATCTGTCTTCAACATTGGGAACCTTAAGAAGGCACCTAGGTAACTCCATACCTGCCAGAATGTCTCTTAATCAATTCAAGATTGAAACCCACTTAAAAATTCTATGTTCAAGATTTATTTTCAGTTTGTGAGGATTAAAATGACATGCCCACAACCTGATTATAAGACATAGTTGTGTTATATACCTACAATTAAGTATACAAGCACTCTATCTTCTTAATACACACACACACACACACTCCCAATCTTCACCTATTTTCACATGCTTAGAAGTGAAATAATAATGTCAATCATTGCAATGATCAAGCACACAAAAAGTCTGCAAAAAAGTCCAAATCCCAGTTTATAGTTTTATTAATGTTTACAGATAATGTAAACACATGAATTATCTCATATTCTGGACCCACAAGCCTAGGCTAGTTTACAAGACACCTTACTAATCATACAAAACCTAACTATGATTGAACCCCAAAAGCCTGTATATAGATTAATGTGGAAGACAATAAAGGAGGAATGGTTAAGAGAAATGTGAGAGGGGAGGATGAGTATCAGTGGGGTTGTGAGAAAATAAGAACAAAGTAAGAAACACTACCAAAGTAAACTACTACTAAGTCTTATTGTTAAGAACTTGTAAGAAGTAATTAAATTTAGGTACTAACTTCAAGGACCTCTCTATTGCCACCCCCATCCCCTGTTCTAGCTTACTATACCATCAAAAGGCATAAACCAGGTACATCAAATCTTGTTCTAAGAGGTGTTTTCTGTCAGTGTTTGGCCTTTGTTTTTTAACCTCCAGTGTTTTCTCCAAGAACAAAAACAACCTCAAATACTGATGTAGCCAAATGTTTAAAATACCAAGATGGAAAAGTGACCAAACTAGCTCAGAACCCTTTATCATCTTCCCATTCCTGCAAGGGTAAGCTTTAGCCATCCCACCAAGAGTTTCAGGGAACCTTACATCAAGGCTTGTCTCCCTTTTCTGTACTTTGCATTCATTTGCTCTGTTCTGATGGGGACAAATCCACTAATCTGTGCTTTTGGACTGCCAAGGCTTTCTAGGCTGACACCAAGGTTTAGATTCTCAGCCTAGCTCTCCAACATAGCACTGATTTTCAGTTCTGTCTTTCAGATCTTTCTTGGCTCCATGCTACTGGCCATTCCTACCTATCCCTGTGTTTAGCCAGGCTTCTGGAACCTCTGCCTGAATCCTACATCTCAGTTACCTAGTTATCTAAGGGAAGTAAGATGCTGAGGCAGTAAGACACTGAGGCATCATTTTGTGAGAGGGTTGAAACAAACTGCAATTTAGCTTACTTATTTTTTTAACTAGTACCTATTTTTTATTTACTATGAAAAATGGTACATGTACACTAAAGTAGAATGAATACTAAATAATGAGGAATATAATGACCTCCACACAGTACCCATTACACAGTTCCAACAGTTGTACGCTTGTTTTTTTTTTGTTTTGGTTTTTTTTTTAATATATATAATTTATTGTCAAGTTAGCTAACATACAGTATATACAGTGTACTCTTAGCTTCAGGGGTATATTCCTGTGATTCATCACTTACATACAACACCCAGTGCTCATCCCAACAAGTGCCCTCCTCGATGTCCATCACCCATTTACCCCCTTCCTCCCACCCCCACCAACCCTCAGGTCGTTCTCTGTATTTAAGAGTCTCTTATGGTTTGCCTCCCTCTCTGTAACTATTTTTTTTCTTCCCCCATGGTCTTCTGTTGTTTCTCAAATTCCACAAATGAGTGAAAACATATGAAATCTGTCTTTCTCTGACTGACTTATTTCACTTAGCATAATACCCTCCAGTTCCATCCATGTTGTTGCATATGGCAAGATTTAATTCTTTTTCATCGCTGAATAGTATTCCATTGTATATATACCCCATCTTCTTTATCCATTCATCAGTTGATGGACATTTGAGCTCTTTCCATAATTTGGCTATTGTTGATAGTGCTACTATAAACATTGGGGTATATGTGCCCCTATGAATCAGCATTTTTGTATCCTTTGGATACAATAGCACTAGTAGTGCTAATGCTGGGTTGTAAGGTAATTCTTTTTTTTTTTAAGTTTATTTATTTTGAGAGAGAGTGAGTGGGGGAGGGGCAGAGAAAGAGGGAGAGACAGAATCCCAAGCAGGCTCCACACTATCAGCGTGCAGAGCCTGATGCAGGGCTTGAACTTACAAACCACGACATCATGACCTGAGCCAAAGTCAAGAGTCGGACGTTTAACCAACTGAGCCACACAGGCTGCCCTTAGGGTAATTCTATTTTGAATTTTTTGAGGAACTTCCATACTGTTTTCCAGAGTGGAAACAAACTCCAATTTAGAAGGGACTTGGATTGACTAGTATTACTAGTATTACTAGTAATTACTTTTGGGTGAATAGTGGCTTGGAGCAGGGGCACCTGCTCTGCACAGTTCTAGGAGTGCCATTTACCTTGTTCTTTCTAGAACGTATGTTTCAGGAGCTGCCATTCACATATAATATAATACAAATGGTGTACATGGCATCGTGCTTTCAAGGAAGGCCACATTTCACTGAATACCAAGTCATTATGAAATCTTCAGAGTTTTTGTTTTTTAATGTCAAAACTAGCATTACAGGGGCACCTGGATGGCTCAGTCAGTTGAGCATCTGACTTCGGCTCAGGTCATCATCTCCCGGTCTGTGAGTTCAAGCACATCAGGCTCTGTGCTGACAGCTCAGAGCCTGGAGCCTGCTTCAGATTCTGTGTCTCCCTCTCTCTCTCCTCCCCGGCTCATGCTGTGTGTGCTTGTGTCTCAAAAATAAACATTAAAAAAAATTTAAAAACTAACTTTCCATAATTTCTGATAAGTACATATAGTAAAGTGAAGTAAGACCAGAGAATTGCCCTCCTCATTATCTATCTTTTAAAAAAAAAACAGTTTTAAAACATAGCAAAACAAAACTAATAAGCAGAAACTTTAGGAATGGGACAGGACTTCAAGCCAGAATGTGGTAGTCAAAAAAGGAAATGCATATTTTTAGTAAAACTTGGGATTAGTTCTAGTCCTGCCTCAAAGAGCAAAAGTAGTACTGGTGAGTAGACAAAATCCTGAGAATTCTTAGTAATATTTCTGCATTGGGTAAAAAGGAAAGGAGTCTAGAGAGAACTGAGGCTTGTGAAGAACTGAACGTGAGCTGGTGTCTTTCTCAGGGTTCTATGCTGAAATGGAAGACAAAACAAATTCAGGGGATATTCTCTCCAAGGAAGTAAGAAATATGCCCCCTCTTCCATGTGAAAGGAAAGGAAAAAGATTTATATACCGCTTTAAAAAAAAAAAAATATTTGAAGGCAAAATCCAACCAAACAAAAACTGACTCAAAATAAACTCCGGAATGAAGCCAGTAAAACTGGGGCTGATAAACTCTGAATCTATTTAAATGTAGAAGAAAAGCTTTTATAAGAGGAGGGAATTATAGTTACAAAATAAAATACAAGTATTACAAACCTTAATAATTAAAAATAACATAAAACTAACAAAAATCAGAGGGGTAAGAGGAGGGCCGCCTGGGTGGCTCAGTCGGTTAAGTGTCTGACTTGGGCTTAGATCATGATCTCACAGTTCGTGGGTTCAAGCCCCACGTGGGGCTCTGTGCTGACACCTCAGGTCCTGAAGCCTGCTTCAGATTCTGTGTCTCCCTCTCTCTCTGCCCCTCCCCCACTGGCACTCTGTCTCTCTCTTAAAAATAAATAAACATTAAAAAAATGAAAGAAGGGTAAGAGGAGCTAAGATGGAAATAAATATATTAACTTGATTTTCTCATTTTTCACAGCAAAAAGTAGATCAATTCTATCTAAAATGAAAATGTGTAGTTTTTAAAAAAAATAATTAGTTTCTTAATGTTTTTCATAATCATTTTCAACATTCAAAACATTTCCTAAAGAGCCCACAAATGAACAAATGATATATCAAAATTTCCGTAATCCCTCTTTTCGCATCACCTTCTTTTTCCTCTGCTGAATTCAAGTAAGAATATAAATTTCTTAGTATAAAGTAGCACATACAATAGGATGTGTCCATTAATCCACACACCCACAGACACTGTATGTATCTATATGGGTACAGACTGGTGTGATGGTCATCTGACTTGTAATATTTCTGAGTGCCAGGATTAGATGGCTTAAAAATTTTTTTTTCTTTATATTTTGCCACACTGTTTGGATTATTTATAATACACATGCATCATTTTTATTTACAAAGGAAGTACTCAGTAAGAAGGCCTACTGAAGGTTTTGTGCATGCTCAGGACAATCCTTCAAACTTTCAGAGAGAAAGGTCTGATGATCACCATCTCTATAAATTCTTCCCAGCTAGCACTAAGGAAAGTGGGGCACCGGAAATGCTATAGCCCAATATTTACCAACTTTTAAAGTAGCCATCAAAACATTCACAAAAGAAGTCTTTCCTAACCATGATATGATCTTTGTGATCTTGGGAGTGGTTGCAGTTCATTATAACTACCAAAGAGGGGGGCCTGGATGGCTCAATCACTTAAGCTGCTCACTCTTGATTTTGGCTCAGGTCCTGATCTAGATTCATGAGTTCGAGCCCCACATCTGGCTCCACACGATCTTCTTGGGATTCTCTCTCCCCCTCTCTCTCTGCCCCTCCCCTGCTCATGTTCTCTCTCTCTCTCTCTCTCTCTCTCTCTCTGAAATAAATTAAAAAAAAAAAAAAAAGAAATATTTATTTAAAAAAAAAAACTACCACAGAATATTTCCACTTACACGAAGCTATATTTGGATTTCAATGCAACAATACTTCCAGGCATTAAAATATCATTTCATGAATATTATTCTATTCTACCTTTAATAAGTAGTTACTCATAAATCACCCTCAATGAGTATGTCCAAGGAAATGGGAAAAGATAGAGCACATCTAAATAAAATTTAGCGTATCTGTGGATGAAAACTTAATAAATTTTATGTATGAATTATCTAATATATTAAAGTAAGAAACATACCAGCAGAGGTGCTTCCATTGTCTTAATAAATCGATGAATGTTTAGTGTAGCCAGTGGCTGTTCCATCAGTGTTCTTCTACATTGCTGGGTCAAATCCAAGACTTGTTTACAATGAAAAAAGTAGAAATGTGCATTTTCTATGGCCTCAGTGCTGCAAATTAAAAATTAGGGACACAAGACAACACATGAAGAAGTTCAACGTATGATCTTTCTACCATCCAGAAAGACATAGTTCCAAGTATCTTTGCCTTTAAGTCTCATGCTATTGAATTACCTTTTTAGTAAAAATGTAAAACAGTAAAACAAAATAAAATGGACCTAAGCGAAAAAGAAGGTACAGTTTTTGAGTTGTATAAGCAACTTTTTTCCCTGAGCTCTTTAATATGGTAGTTTCTAAATTAGATTACAGGCAGGTCTACACAATTTTTTTTTTTTTTTAATAAAAGACTGTCACCTTGAGGACAAGGAGATTATCTTCAAATGTAGTTGCTTTTCTAGAACTATGCTAAATAAAGCCTTGTAACACAAATTTTCTAGGTTTAATTTAAACTCAAATCTGTTTTGAATAAACTTCAGCCAAAACATGCCTTAAGATAGAAACCATGTGACAGTTTGTGGGAGTTTGTGAGTTTGTATCTGAAATATTACAAAACTCAGCAAATATGGCTTATAATTTGAGTTCTGGCATCCTGTCAATATGACAATTCAAAGGTAAACTTATAGTGGGTAAGTAAGGTTTGCCAAAATTAAAATAACATTTTAAAAATCTCCATATGGCATTAGTAGGGTTTGGTAAAAACTGTAAATTTTTATTTTTAAAATGTTATTTCAATTCTTGATACATGCTTAAACTGAGATCTGAGGTTCACTGATTTCAAATTTGATGATAAACCAATTTCTAATAGATTTACTGATTAAAGAAATGATCACTCAAGGATTACTTAATGTGTACTAAATACAAAAGACTCAGATGAATAAGATAATTCAAATACTTGAGGGGCTTAGAATAAAGTGAATATATTTAGTTTTTTTAATGTAGTTTATAAGTGCTATAACATGCAAAGTGCTATGAGAAACAGAAATATTTCATTCTGCTTCAAGTCAGGGAGAAGAAAGAAAGGGAGAGGAAGATCACAGAGATTAAAAACAGTAAAGAAAAGAATGACTTCTCCAAGAAGATAAGACAAATGGGTACTTTAGACAAAGGAAATATATAGCCAAGACCCAATCAAAGTATGTAATTTTTTAAGGAGAACCCTAAATATACTGAAAGTAAAGTGCTGAAAGCAGGAGGACCCAGCTGAGGTTGGACCTCATATCATAACCTCTGAAATAATAAAACAATACTGGAAAATTACTGAATCAGAGATCATGGGTTGTAGGTAACCAAAAAGGTAGTGGGGGGGGCTACTTATTGGAAGTGTAGAACTATATACTACAGGATACAAGGAAAATTCAAGTAAGTGGATCAGAGAATGAACGTATAAATCTGAATAGCAAGAGTTCAAGGGACCTTCATTTTGCCATTAATACCTTTCAGCTCCCAACTCTCTCTATAATGACAACACTCTCAGGGCGCCTAGGTGGCTCAGTCAGTTAAGCACCGACTTTGGCTCAAGTCATGATCTCACGGTTCATGAGTTTGAGCCCTGCATCAGGCTCTGTGCTGACTGCTCACAGCCTAGAGCCTGTTTCGGATTCTGTGTCTCCCTCTCTCTCTCTCTCTCTCTCTCTGCTCCTCCCCTGCTCATGCTCTTCCTCTCTCTCCTTCCAAAATAAACATTAAAATATATATACATATATATGTATATATATATATGTGTATACACACACACACACACACACACACACACACACACACACGACAATTCTCTCTGCTTTACTTCTACATGGGCAAAACATTCCTATAAGCAAGAGAGCCAAAACACTGTATAGTTTAGTTTCTCCATGCTCAATTCCAAGTTCCTGAGAGGGGACCTAATTTGCTCAGATAAGCCAGTGGGCTGGCTGACCGTGGATCAGATGGCCATCTCTGATTTAACGGACAGTGATAAATGGGGTGAGGGTGTAACATGTTTCTTGGTCTATACACAGATTCTTAAAGAAGGGAGTACGGGAAGGTAACAGAAACCCCTGGTGTTCCTATGGTATCTACCTCTTATACTACCTATCATGTACACCTCCCTTAATCAACATATAATTTCAAACAAATTCAGGAGCAATGTGCTATAACAACTAATATACTAGACTTATCCAGTGTTACAGCCCCAGCAACTAGAATAGTGCCTACCACACAGAAGGCATTCAATAAATATTTGTTGAGTAAAAGAATGAACAAAGGAAAAAATGCATTCACCTCTCCTCTACTAAGAGACAACCCAAAGTCATAGCCAACTTCTTCATCTAGAAGTCATGCCATATGACTATTGTACTCTGAATCCACAGTAACTTCCTGTCATATCAGGTCTAGGTATGATCACTCACCATCTTGCTATCCACGAAAAAATGAGTATTCAAACATCTCCAATGCATCATACACTCAAAAATATACAAAAGAAAAAAAAAAGAAGAACTGGATATCTTAAAATTCTCATTTTAAAAATAAGGGAAAGCAAAAACCCCCTCCAGAACATTACCATGTTTAGCCATAGATCAGAAAATATACTACGTATATAGTATATCTTGCTGAACAGAATTTGTAAGATAAAATGACAGAACCTATATACATAATAAATAAATAATTTAAATTGCTAATAAACACCCCTCTATGTTTTAGGCATGTCACCTTTATTTACAACTATAAAGTTGAAAATAATAAATAAAGAAGCTAGTGACACACACAAAAAAGTATAAACAATTAACCCTCAGAAAAACTGTGGAGCTAAGATAGAACCGCCACGAGGTGAGAATAAGAAGGCTTCCCCCAGTCTACACTGGGAGTAGCAAACCAGCTGCTCATCGTTATCTCAAGACTCCATGACTTAGGGCAAAGCTCTGTGGTACCGTCAACACAAGTCTCAAATTGTTAAAAATATTAATTTTTATACAAACAGTAAACATGCATCAGAGTTTTATTTAACTCGTTAATAAGGGAACCAGCAGAATGACAGTTCACGAACAGATTAATGTAAAAAGGAATACGAGCTAACTTTGTACAGAGTGGTAAAAACAGAACTTCTCTTCTCAGGAACTTAATTCTCTGCCTACCCACTCCTCTCAAAAAACCATTTCACTTAATCTGCTTTCTATGCTCTAACCTCTAAATTTACAAAGTTGTAAAATGTCTGGGGTTTAATTAATTGCGTATAGTATATCAAACAGTCACTGTTTTCTGAGAGGTTAGCAAGAGGGCTCATTAAAAGCTCTTGCATGGTGTAAGTCACAGAATCACCATTTTGCTTTGCTTTGGGTTAATTTTCCTGACAAGCATTTTAAAGCCATATCTTTAAAATACATGGCTATTCCTTGTATCTGTAAGTACTAAAGAAAAGAAAAACTTCAACCCTAGGTTGCCCAGGCAAAAAGTCAAAAGAAGGTCTCAACCTAAAATTGTAAGCTAGAAACTAGACATGAAAAATAAACATTTAAAACGTTCTGCTCAAAAACTGTACTTAAATATATTTAAGACTATTCTGACAAAATAACTTACAGAACTCTCAGAAAGAACTTCTGGAGCTTAGTTATGAAAGCTGTTATTTTATCACCTATCTGATCACTGTGGGAGATGTAATCCTAAAATACACTTGGCCACTCATGGGATCACATCTTGTGGCTTATGCATTTTGACTTTGTTCACCTTAGCCTAATATTACCTCTGTATATTTAAAATCATTTTCAGACTGTAGAACAGCAGACAATAGTAATGAAGGGGATTTCTGGTTTCATTTATATATTCACATCTGCTTACAATTCCTTTCGGGTAAGTCCACAATGTGAGTCTGATGGAGATGTTGAGTAAGTAATGTAAAAGAAGCAAACTTAAAATTGTTCACATATGCCTCTTGTACTTACCCAATACTTTCCAAAAGGGCAATTTCCGTGGTCAGGACAAACTGGTACGTGGTCCCATACACAAAAGCAGCTTCCATGACCGCTCTATGCTCTGAAGAAGAGATAAGGGAGTTGGGAGACATGAGGAGCCAGTTTGTGTGACTCTCTTCTGAATATTGCCCTACAGCCTTTTAGGCTCTATTATAAAGAAAAATCCCTTGTAGAGATCCCAGTTGGGAAAATGCAGGCAGTTAAAGCAGTTATGAAAAGTCTATTCTATTCAAGGAAAGAGAAGAGTTAAGAGGGAATAAAAGTGAGTTATACTTGAGAATATAACATATGACAAATCTGTACAGTTTTTTCCTTGTAGTGGGGGAGAGACTATGTATCTACCATCCGACTTTTATATATTTTAGACGTGTATATGCCTGCTTATTGTTTCTGGCTTGGTTATCTTTTAATCAAACTTATATATAGCTCAAAAATAAACAATTCCACAAAGCATATAAAGAAAAACAACAATTTCTCCCCATTTTCAATTCCCAAGAGACACCTGCTTTCAATTCTCTCTCTGTTTCTTTTCGTATTTACCTCCAAGTCTTTAAATGACATTCTCACACTCTTATTTCCTGATTTTGTTAAGTGTTATTGCTATTACCTATTGACTTCCCACTTTGGCAGATGACAAATTAGCTCTTTCCCAAAACCTCGCTTCACAAACATACATATTTCTATCCCCTCGATAATCCCAATATAGTTCTAATTTTTATTAGCTCAAATATCAGTATTTACATGGTTGTAACTCAGCAAATATTATTTACAAGTGAGACATAGGACGTAAAATGAACATTTCTCTTTTCTCGAACAACTACCTTTTCCACTGGCTATAACTTTTTAATTTCTACTTAAATTTCTTTCTAAATTCTTCCACAACTGGCTAATGCTCTCAATACTCCAAACAGATCTGGCACACTATTGGCCTCCTCATCCTGGAGACATTTCTGCACAGCCTTCTGGTTTGCTGCAATGTAGACTACTGCAACTTGATGTGCTGCATGGCTTTCATCCTGGGAACTCACTTCATCATCATCCTAGGAATTCTCTTACTCTTTCTCTTGTGTTGGGTCCTTTGGCCTGTTACCCATATCTTCTTTCTTTTTTTTAAATATGATTTATTGCCAAATTGGCTAACATACAGTGTGTACAGTGTGCTCTTGGTTTTGGGGGCAGAGTCCCATGGCTCACCGCCTACATGCAACACCCACTGCTCATCCCAAGTGCCCTCCTCAATGCCCATCACCCATTTTCCCCTCCCCCGCCCCCCATCAACCTCTAGTTTGTTCTCTATATTTCAGAGTCTCTTACGATTTGCCTCCCTCCCTCTCTGTTTATAACTATTTTTTCCCCTTCCCTTCCCCCATGGTCTTCTGTTAAGTTTCTCAAGTTCCACATGAGTGAAAACATATATCTATCTTTCTCTGACTTATTTCACTTAGCATAATACCTTCTAGTTCCATCCACGTTGCTGCAAATGGCCAGACTTCATTCTTTCTCATTGCCAAGTAGTATTCCATTGTGTGTATGTATGTATATATACATATACATGTACATATACATATATATATGTATATGTATATATATATATAAATCACATCTTCTTTATCCATTCATCAGTTGATGGACATTTGGGCTCTTTCCATAATTTGGCTATGGTTGAAAGTGCTGCTATAAATACAGGGGTACATGTGCCCCTATGAATCAGCACTCCTGTATCCTTTGGATAAATTCCTAGTAGTGCTATTCCTGGGTCATAGGGTAGTTCTATTTTTAATTTTTTGAGGAATCTCCATACTGTTTTCCAGATTGGCTGCACCAGTTTGCATTCCCACCAACAGTGCAAGAGGGTTCCCGTTTCTCCACATCCTCGCCAGCGTCTGTTGTTTCCTGAGTTGTTAATTTTAACCACTCTGACCAGTGTGAGCTGGTTATCTCAGTGGGGTTTTGATTTGTATTTCCCTAACAATGAGTGAGGTTGAGCATCTTTTCATGTGCCTGTTGGCCATCTGGATATCTTCTTTGGAAAAGTGTGTCTATTCATGTCTTCTGCCCATTTCTTCACTGGATTATTTGTTTTTCAGGTGCTGAGTTTGGTTAAGTTCTTTATAGATTTTTTTTATACTAACCCTTTATATGATATGTCATTTGCAAATATCTTTTCCCATTCCATCTGTTGCCGTTTAGTTTTGTTGACTGTTTCCTTTGCAGTGCAGAAGTTTATCTTGATGAGGTCCCAGTAGTTCATTTTTCCTTTCAATTCCCTTGCCTTTGGAGATGTATCGAGTAAGAAATTCCTGTGGCTGAGATCAAAGAGGTTGTTGCCTGCTTTCTCCTCTGGGGTTTTGATGGTTTCCTGTCTCACATTTAGGTCCTTCGTCCATTTTGAGTTTATTTTTGTGTATGGTGTAAGAAAGTGGTCCAGTTTCATACTTCTGCATGTTGCTGTCCATTTCTCCCAGCACCATTTACTAAAGTGACTGTCTTTTTTCCATTGGATACTCTTTCCTGCTTTGTCAAAGATTAGCTGGCCATACATTTATGGATCCATTTCTAGGTTCTCTATTCTATTCCATTGATCTATGTGTCTGTTTTTGTGCCAATACCATACAGTCTTGATGATTACAGCTTTGTAGTAGAGGCTAAAGTCCAGGATTGTGATGCCTCCCGCTTTGGTTTTCTTTTTTCAAGATTACTTTGGCTATTTGGGGTCTTTTGTGGCTCCATACAAATTTTAGGATTGTTTGTTCTAGCTTTGAGAAGGCTGCTGGTGCAATTTTGATTGGGATTGCATTGAATGTGTATATTGCTTTGGGTAGTACTTACATTTTAACAATACTTATCCTTCCAATCCATGAGCATGGAATGTTTTTTCATTTCTTTGTGTCTTCTTCAATTTCCTTCATAAGCTTTCTATAGTTTCCAGCGCATAGATCTTTTAAATCTTTGGTTATGTTTATTCCTAGGCATTTTATGGTTCTTGGTGCAATTGTCAATGGGCCAGTTTCTTTATTTCTCTTTCTGTTGCTTCATTATTGGTGCATAGAAATGCAACCGATTTCTGTACATTGATTTTGTACCCTGCAACTTTGCTGAATTCATGTATCAGTTCTAGCAGCCTGATGGTGGAGTCTTTCAGGTTTTCAGGTAGAGTATCATGTTGTCTGCGAAAAGTGAAAGTTTGACTTCTTCTCTGCCGATTTTGATGTCTTTTATTTCATTTTGTTGTCTGATTGCTGATGCTAGGATATCCAACACTATGTTAAACAATAGTGGTGAGAGTGACATCCCTGTCATGTTCCTGATCTCAGGGGGAAAGCTCTCAGTTTTTCCCCATTGAGGATGATATTAGCTGTGGGCTTTTCACATATGTCTTCTATGATGTTTAGGTATGTTCCTTCTATCCCAACTTTCTTGAGGGTTTTTATTAAGAAAGGATGCTGTATTTTGTCAAATACTTACTCTGCATCTATTGACAGGATCACATGGCTCTTACCCTTTCTTTTATTAATGTGATGTATCACATTGATTTGTGAATATTGAACCAGCCCTGCAGCCCAGGAATGAATCCCACTTGATCATGGTAAATAATTCTTTTTATATGCTGTTGAATTCAATTTGCTAGTATCTTGTTGAGAATTTTTGCATCCATGCTCGTCAGGGATATTGGCCTGTAATTCTCCTTTTTAGTGGGGTCTCTGTCTGGTTTGGGAATCAAGGTAATGCTGGCTTCATAGAATGAGCCTGGAAGCTTTCCTTCCATTTCTATTTTTTTGGAACAGATTGAGAAGAATAGGTATTAACTTTGCTTTAAATGTCTGGTAGAATTACCCCTGGGAAGCCATCTGTCCTGGGACTCTGGGAGATTTTTGATAACTGATTCAATTTCTTCACTAGTTATGGGTCTGTTACCCACATCTTCTTAACTGTTTTGCTCCCTTGCTCCCATTCGCTACCACCTTCCTGTGAGAGGATATAGGAAATACACGTTTTGCGAACTTACACTTCTGAAAGTGTCCTTGTTCTATACTGTAACTAACTGTAGTTGTCTGCATATTGAATTCTAGGTTCAAGTAATTTCCCCTAAGAATTTCGATAGCATTGCTCCATTTTCTTCAGTTTCTAGGGCTGCAACTAAGAGGACAAATGCCATTCTGATGCTTGATCCTTTAAATGTATACACTCTTTCATTATTTCTGGAACATTTTAGAACAGTGTTAGTTCCCAATATTCTGAAACTGCATAATAAGATGCTTTGGTGTGGCAAAGCATTCATCCATTCATCCATTATGCTGGGATTCAGTGAGCCCTTTCAGTTTGGAAGCTCAAATCCTTCAGTTCTGGGAAATATTTTCAAAGTATTTATTTGAAATATTTCTTCCTTTTCATTTCATTTTATTTTCCCTTTTTTCCTCACTGCCATTTCCAGGCAGTCATCTTCCTCTTCCCCGTGGATCTTCTACCATTTGAGTCAATTATCATCAGAGTATTCCCCTCACCATTCTGCCTTTGAGTGGTAGATGACCACCCCAGCCAGAGACAACTCCCCTCATTACACACACACACACACACACACACACACACACACACACACACACACACAATTGGTTTCTGTCACACTGTTACTCTCTCCAATACTACTCCCATTATAATCCTTTGTGATTTTATTATCCCCATAGATGATCCTTGCAAAATCCTAGCCTCTCAGTCTTTGGTCTTCTCTAGACACTTCAGTGATCTCTCTTCAAATCTACTTTAACCACTCACTGCTATGATCCTACTCCAGGCCTTGTAATAACCCAATCACTGCAAACCCCTCCAAAATCTCAGTGTCTAGCATCCCCAGCACTACCTCTTCTCTCCATAAATACACACACCCCTCCATCTCAAAGTTACTCTGTCTAGTACATAATCCTCAGGAACTACAGTCTTACCATTTTCACTGTCCTTCACTCCTTCAAGTCTTCTCTTCCCTCTTAACCCAACTTACATTCCATGGTCAGTCTTTATATAATCACTCCCCTGCCTGTCTGGCTAAAACACAATCCAGGTTAAATCAGCCACTCTGCCTATTCTGTACTTACACCTATAAAAGTAAACATGGCTGGAGGGGGCAAAAAACAAAAAACCTGTTAGCATCACCATAATACTGATCTCACTTTAGATTACTGATATCAACTCTTATTGCTGCCTAGCAACCATTCTTTATTTTCAGGCCTTCTAAAACAACTATTTAATCTCTTCTCTCCTCAAGCTATCTGATGATTTTATTTCTAGTTCACTGAGAAAACACAGCCAATTAAAAAAGCAAAACCAAAGAAACTTCCATAAGCATTATATTTATCTACCCACTTAAAATTGAGGCCCATATTCTTTGTCTTCCCTCCTTTTACCACAGATGAATTTTCTGTGCTCCCAACAAAGAACCAACCCTCCCCTCATTCACTAGATTCAATCCCCTCTTGTCTACTCAGAGATGTTGCTTCAGTAATTCTCCCCACTTTTTCCTCCATGCTGTATTTACCCCTTCCTACTGGATCTTTCTTGTCAACATACAAATATGTTTCTTAAGAAATTCTTCACTTGACCCACATACTCTTCCAACCACTGCCCCATTTTTCTGGAAATTTCTTTAATGAGTCTCCATATTCACAGTCTCCCGTTGCTTTCTACCTATTCTCTTATATCCCCATTAGGCATTTACCCTTAGCACTCTACAGAAACTTGTCAAGGTCACCAACAAATTCCATACTGCTAAGAATGGTCAATAGGCAGCTCTTATCTTAAGTAACCCTTCAGCATCATTGACACAACTGTTCCTATCTCTTCCTCAAGATCTTGTCTTTGCTTACAGGGCATCTCTACTACACAGTCCATTCCTTCCCTTTACTGGTTCCTTCTCACTTCAGTGACCTGTAAATGTTGACAGATCTAAACAGTTCAGTCTTCTCTTTTCCATCTAGGATCATTTACTTTGTGATCTCTTCTGGTCTCACAGCTTTATCTCCCAAATTTATAACCCTAGTGTATATCTCTACCATCAAATGCAGATTAGTAATATCCAGCTACCTTGCTGATATCTCTTCTTGGGCATATAAAGGGTATTTCACAAGCATGATGTCCAAAAAGTCTAGAGCTTCCTCTCCAAACTATTTCCAATCTTCCCCACCTCAGTTATCAGCAATTTCACCTTTAAAGTAACTCAGGCTAAAACCCCAGAGCCACCCTTGTCTCTGCTATTTCTCCCTCACTCGGAATCTAATATGTCAGAAAATTCAGTTAGTCCTACATCCAAAATACTGCTAGAATTCAAATTTATTGCCACCTCCACTGCTCACACCCTGGTCCAAGCCACCCACCATCATCTTTCGCCTGCCTTATTGGAATAACTACCTAATTTTCCTTCCTTATTCGACTGTTGCTACTTCCAGTCTATTCCAAACATAGAAGTCAGATTGATCCTGTTAAAATATACATCAGGGAGTTCTGCTTCCACTGTAGCAATGTAAACCCTCTCTAGCTCATCCCTCTCACTGAGGACAAATAAAAACTATGAACAGTAACCTGAAAACCCTGAAATGTAAACAAAAACAGGCTGACTGTAGAGTATTATTTTACAAGTATATTAAATTCAGTGGCATGCTATGTAGCCATCAAGCTTTATGTTGATAAAAATTGTGATTTCCAGGGTGCCTGCGTGGCTTAGTCAGTTGAGCAGCTGACTTTGGCTCAGGTCATTACCTCACAGTTTGTGGGTTCGAGCGCCACATCAGGCTCTCTGCTGTTAGCACAGAACCCACTTTGGATCCTCTGTTTCCCCTCTCTCTGCCCCTCCCTCTTTCTCTCTCTCTCTCTCTCAAAAATAAACATTTTTTAAACAGTGATTTACAATAAATGATTTTATTTCCTAGAGCATATGTGATTTTTAAAATATCTTTAACATTTTATATTAACATGATCAAGTTACAACCATTAACAAATAAAAGTCCTGAAAGCATAACTATACTTTGTTCATGTTTATAAACTTCTTTACTACAAAATTATATATTAATGCTCAAGATGATGCTGTCGGAACTATACATTTTTTTTAAATCAGGAAAAAGTCATAAATGGTATATATTAAAAAAGAAAAGCATTTAGTCAACATTTATCAAATACTATAGACTACTATACCAGGTACCATGAGGACTATAAGGAAATAAAAATAGTAATTAACACTTCCAGAGCACTACTATACGCCAGGAAATATTTTAATTATTTGAATTCATTTGGTCCTCACAATAACACTAAAAGGTAGGCACAAGTTATTTTCACCATTTTACTGATTAAAAAGCCTAAAGTTACATTAAGTTGTCCAAGGTCACACTGTAAGTTGTCAGGACAGGGTATCTAACCTAGGCAATCTGGTTCCAGGGTTTTTTTCAACCACGATACTATGCTGCTTGTTTAAAGAAAGAAAACATACTAGTAAGGATGCCATTTTAAGTCCTTCAACATTCTCAGAGAAGTGTAGAGGCACAACAAAGATTAAAAGAAAAGCTCAGTACCTGGTGTTCCGATGGCTCTTACATATGAGAATGCAATGTTTGCTTTTCCTTTCAGAGAATTTTCTATGTTCTGTAGGTCTTCCAGGGTGGTAATATATTTTACTTCATTAAAAAGAAGAGCACTGAAATAAACAGAGATGTAATTTGTAGAAAAATCTGATATATAGTTATCTAACACATATTTTGAGTAAGTTAAAGAACCTAATCAAAAAAAGAAACTTAAATCTTTTGAACAAATTATCAGTAGTAAGAACCTAAGCATTTTAATACTGATTTAAAATCACTCTCTCAATCAACCAGGAACAGTTGTGAGAAATGGTGCTCATTCTCCACCCAAACCACGTTAATATATTTAAGTTGTATTCACTAACATCCCACTCTGGTCAAAGAATCCCTTACAAATCTCTAAGCCTTGAACACATTTCAGCCCTTTACACATCTAAACTGAAGGTTTCTTTTCAGAGAGTATAAGGCTCTGCATGACCTACTTCTCCCAACTCTGTACTGTTTTACCATTCCTCAGGTCTACATACTTTTGGCACACCTGAGGGCCTTTGCACACACAATTCTTGTTGCTGAAGACTATTCCCTCTGCTCCTTCTCACATATCTGGTCTCAGTTTAAATATCATTGCCTCAAAGAAACCATCCCTGTTGGTCCTATGTAAGTAGGTCTGTAGCATTTTCTTTTTAACTTACATTATCTGATCCTTCCTAGTTCTTATCACAATTTATAATTGCTTATATATTTATTTACTTGCTTATCCCTGCCTTTCTTATTGAACTGTTTCCTTCTTTCATCAGGACCTTGCATATTTTATCACTATATCCACAATAGCTTAGAATAGAACATAGTACACTGTAAGTAAACAATCAATATTTGTTGAATGCATGAAAGAAAAAACAAGGTGGGAATTATTTATTCTCATTCATTTGAAGAAGTGCAAATCCAAAACAGAAAAAGAGCTTACTTACTCAAAAATACATTTATGGAATTGAGGAGCCAGGAACAGAACATAAAACAGGTCTCTTCATTCCTAATTCAATGATCTTTCCACTTGACCATAATTCTTCCATATCATCTTTTCAGTGTATAGATCAGACTAATTAGTCATATTTCTTCATCCAAAAGAATCTCCTTTTTAAATTTTCCAATTCTGTATAAATTATCCATAACAACTCATTCCACTTAATCCCCGTGTGTGTGTGTGTGTGTGTGTGTGTGTGTGTATTTTTGTTAGGCTAAACTTAAAGAATTTTTTTAAATTGTCCCATGTTCATGTACTTAAATAAACTATTTCCAATAGATTAGTCAACCATGGTTTCTTCTTAAGGAAAACATGGTACTTTCTGCTTACACAACAGTTCTCAAACTTTTTGGTCTCAGGATACTTTTGTACCTTTAAAAATCACTGAGCCCCTCAAAGAGCTTTTGTTTATGTAGGTTATATCTATTTATAGTAATTAAATTATAAATTAAATAGAAGTTAAAATAGAAATTAAAACAGCAATTTAAAAATATTTGTTATTTATTGTAAAAATAATAAACACCACTGCATAGTAACACTTTATTTTAAAATAACTAAATTTTCCAAAACAAAAGAAAAAGTTGGTGATAAGAGTAGCATTGTTTTAAATTTTTGCAAATCTCTTTAATATCTGGATTAACATAAGACAGCTGGATTCCCATATCTGCTTTTTCACTCAATCTGTTGTGACATCACACAGTATATCATATAGACTCTGAAAACTGAATTCATAAGAGAATGAAAATGAAAAAGGCAAATAATGTCTTAGTATTATTATAAAACTATTACTTTATGGGTACCCTGAAGTAAGTACCCTAAATTACACTGGCTTACATCTACATTATAGATTTCTTCAATTTTTTAAAAGAAATGTAAAACTTGATATTCTGTAATTGCCAGGGCTCTTTATTTTTTTAAATTTTTACAGTTTTTTAAAGTTTATTTATTTATTTTGAGAGATAGAGAGAGAGTATGAGTCGGGGGAAGGGGCAGAGAGGGAGAATCCCAAGCAGGCTCCACACACTCAGTGCAGAGCCCCTGTGGGGCTCAAATTCACAAAACCGTGAGCCACCCAGGCTTCCCTCTGTTTTGTTTTTAAAAGAAATATTTACAAGGCATTACTCACTATATGCTAGATATTTTCAAGTTTTCATTTAAATTTAAATCCTCAATGGCATTATTTAAATATTATTTATTACACACACATACACACACATACACGCACACACACATGAACACACACAAAAAACAGTTTGAGGGATTAAGTAACTTGTGGAGGTCATAGTGACAGTCACTGGTAGAGCTGAGATTCAAACTCAGGTCTTCTGGCACTAAGGCCAAACTGTGCTATTATTGACTACTCATAAATGGGAAACCAGGTGAAAAGGGAGGTATCTAATGAATAGTAAGGGAGTCTTGGTGGCAATTTGGGTTTTTTGCTGCTTATACATTTTAGCTAGCCTGTCCAGAATTACCTTTGAGACATTTCAGTCTGTGGGGAGGTGCCATCTAGTGAACTTAACTGAGCTACCATGTAAACTGTAAGCCTGGAAATTACATCTGCCCATTCACCTTTATTGCTCTAGCAACTCTAATCCATTTGCTTCAAAAACCGTATGTGGGAGTAGAAATCCCCCTAACCTTGCTTCTCAACAAAACTGGCAACTATAAATTAACAAAAGTCAACATTTGGGGGGCACCTACCACATGTCAGGCATAGTACTAAGCACTCCATGGTAATGGTAATTTTATCAGTTTGGGAACTGACCAGCTCTGAACTCCTCTCTTTTGCTTTGGGGATTTCCAGTTTTCTATGTATTCAAGTCCCTCCCACACACACACATCAAAAGTTAATGATGTCATAAACTTGCTCTTCTAGGCTTCCTGCTGCAAGGCATGGCCATAAGACCCAGGATCACTTACCTAACATTCTGGACCAGAAGCCAGTGATGTAAAGTATACGGGACAGTATAGAATTATTTCAAGAGGCAACAGAGCAACAGTCAGCTTTAAATGACAGGGGCGCCTGGGTGGCTCAGTCAGTTAAACATCTGAGTCTTGATTTTGGCTCAGGTCATGATCTCCCAGTTCATGGGATCAAGCCCCACGTCAGGCACTGTGCTGACAGTGCAAAGCCTGCTCAGGATTCTCCCTCTCTCTCTGCCCCTCCCTGCTGGTGCTTTCTCTCTCCCACTCAAAATTAATAAACCTTTTTTAAAAATGTTAAAAGCAGGAATGACAACAGTATCAATGACAGCCCCAGCACAGGTGACACCGGCTGTGGCATCTGACACTCAGCAGTAATGCGGCAGGTCATCCCCAGACTAGTTGTGTATCATGCTTTGACTATAATTTAGAGCCGTATTAAGTCTGAGTCCAGTTCTCCAGCCCTTCTAGTGAGCCTGAGATTTCCTATGTCCACTCCAAATCCTTTTCTGCTTAAGCCAGTCAGACCCAGATTTAGAGGCTTATAACTAAAAACACTCAGAAATGCACTCAGTCTTGCTTAATTTTCATAGCAACCATCTGAGATCAGTACTATCATTAACTCCATTTTGCAGATAAGGTCATGGGGCTTAGAGAGGTTACCTTGCCTAATGTCCCAAAGCTCATTAAGTAGTCATTATCCATGAGATAATAATAACCAAAACTAATGACATTCATAATCTAATGATCTCCATGATTGTTTCCCAGTGGCTTCCTAACTTTAATAAGTTTTTAATGTTAATTTCCAGAATATGGGGACATCGAAGGATCTCTAGGATCCATGCATAAGCCTGTGCTCTTTCATTCAAGTCACAAAGAGGAGAAAACTGACAGAAATGGGTAAAAGGAAAAGTCTGTCTTGGCATTTCCTTGTTTAATGATGGGGTAAAACAGCCTGGGGTTGCTCTGACCTGGGCGCTCTCCCTGCTCTAGAAAGGCATTCCTTTTGCTTGGCATTCTTTTCCAGACACCCTCCTATCACAACCATTGGGTACATAAGATATATAACCCAGAACTGAATGGGTGTCAAAAAAAAAAAAAAGAAAGAAAGAAAGAAAGAAAAAAAAAAAGAAACTGAAGAGTCTATTTGACCCTGCTTTTGGAGCAGCAGGCATTCAGCCTTTTTTTTTGGGAAAAAAAAGACTATTTTTACATTATGTTTCTGTCATTACTCAGATTCTAAAACGCCAGTAAAAAAGGGAATATTCTCTTCTATTTTCCCATACCAAAATCCCTGTGACAAAAAAAAAAATATTTTTTTTTTTTTTAAAGAAAAGAGGGTCGCCTGGGTGGCTCAGTCGGTTAAGTATCTGACTCTCGATTTTGGCCCAGGTCATGATCCCCCGGTTCATGAGTTCCAGACCCGCATCAGACTCCCTGCTGACAGCGTGGAGTCTGCTTGTGATTCTCTCTCTCTCTCTGCCCCTTCAGTGCACACTTTCTGTCTCAAAATAAATGAACTTTAATAAAAAAAGAAAAAAGAAAAAAGAGAGGAGGAGGGGAAGGAGGGAAAACAACACAGGGAGAAGAACAAATCATACAACCTTCTAATCCTCATTTGAGATTATAGTGCCTTAATCTCCTATACCTCACTTGACCTCCCTCACACTGGTTAGATATATGATATTCTCAATCAACAAATAAATATTAGTTGCTATTTTAACTTTATTTTTCTAAATATTACCCCTTTTCATCCAAAAACTGGGAGTAAAATTTTCCTCATGTAATTATCAAACCACTGAATTCCACGAGATTTAACTATGTATATTTTAGAAACCATGGCTAAGAACTTCTAGAATATAAATCCCAATACTCATTCTTAATATAAGTTGCATTTATTTTGCAAATTGGTATCACTTTCCATATGGTTCAAAACACAAGGAACCAAAAAGTTAACAGTCTACCTACAACACCTTCCCCCAATCCCAGCTCCCCCATTCCATTCCTGTAAACCTGTATTATCAGTTTCCTGCGAACCTTCAGTATCTGTGCCATATACATACAAGCCATAAACATATATTTATATATGCCTCTGTTAGAAGACAATCCTCCCTGGATTTCTCAGTGTTCCTACACAGTCCAAGTCTCCTGCAGATGAAACCTGCCTGGCAGGATATGACGTTGGAAACTGTCTCGTCGGCACCTTCTAAGCTACTCTCCTTTCCTCAGAAGCCATCAGCTCCCATTCAAAGAGCAATAAAACCTTTCCTATCTTCCCTGGAGACAAAGAGAAAAATTTAGGGACAGAAACCTCCTTCTCCTGCCCCAGAGAGGATTTGTTAACTTTCAGAGAAAAAGATAAGCCTAGCACTCAATCTCCAGAAGGAAATATTAGATGTTCCAGCTCCTATAGAAGCTCAGAGAGTCATAATTTCTGAGTTCTCCTCCAAACCTTACTATCAGTACAGGTGTAAGCATATGGTTCTTACTTTACTGCTCTGTGGAGAACTGGGTAGAGGGACTTAGCACTACCATGCTACCCTGGCTGCTATCACTGTTGAGGGGTCTGATTGCTGATTCAGAGGGCTGGTGTTTCTGCAATTATATACCCAAGCAGGGTAACATCTGAGACCCTTCAGAGTTCTGGACTTAATACCTGCTATCTTACACACATGCAGCTGTATGATACTCTAAACACTTGGTTTATTTGACTTAATACATCCAGAAAAAATCAAGGCAAGAAAATTTTAATAGATCAATATGTCAGTATATTTTTAACCAATGATATTTTAGGAATATTTTAAATATCTTACCAAAAACATACTTAACTGGCAATAAATGGTCTAAAATATAGAATTCTTTAACTATTTTGTGTCAAGCTTACCCTAACTTTATACCTGTTATTCTATTTTTAGATTTTTACTAACTTAATCTTTTTCTCAATTGCAATTTTCCTATATTAAAAGAATAAAAAGTTAGCTAAAACCTTGATCTCTCTGCCAAAGAAAGCAAAGTCAAATATAATAGCAGATCACTGGTCTCAATCAAAACACTCTACATAAAGAACAAATTAAAATGCTTTGAAGAAAAAAATAGCATGGTTACACCTTTTTAAAAAGCAAGCCAAATAAAACATATAAATATTCTCAAATGCACATTTTAAGTATATATAAAAGTATTTTTAAGAAATATAAAAACAATCCAAACATTATCCACAAACATTTATTTATTTTTTTTTAAGAAGTGGATTTAGGTCAAAAATAACTGACAAGTTAGGGGCACCTGGTTGGCTCAGTTGGTTGAGTGTCTGACTTTGGCTCAGGTCATGACCTCACAGTTGGTGAGTTTGAGCACCATGTCGGGCTCTGTGCTGACAGCTCAGAGCCTGGAACCTGCTTCAGACTCTGTGTCTCCCTCTCTCTCTGCCCCTCTCCCGCTTGCAAGCGCGCACACGTGCTCTCACTCTCTCTCTCTCTGCCCCCCCTCAAAAATAAACTTTAAAAAAATTTTTTTAAAAATAACTGACAAGTTAATTGAAATTAACATATTTGAATAAATGCCAGTAAGTTTTGGCTCAACAGTTTATTGCCTAATAAAATTCTTAACTTAAACTTAGAAAAATTATTTACATATAACTATATACATACTATATAATATAAAATATATACGAATAGCTCTTATGTACATATTTAGTATCAGATAATGCTATCTTAGAAAAAAGATAAAGCTCTTATGTATGTATTTAATATCAAATAACAGTGTCTTAGAAAAAAAACACTCAAGGATATAAACATAAAGAGCTGTTTAGCTCCAGGTAATGGGATTATGAAGCATTTTAGGTGAGATTTTCATGGTTTTCTATATTTCTCATGCATTCTACAATAAAGATATTGTTCCTGTAATCTAACTAGTTTCTTGTTTCAGTCTTTATTTTAATGTTTATTTTGAGAGAGCAAGAGAGTGTGCAGCAAGTGGGGCAGGGGCAGAGAGAGACTGCATGTGAATGGAGGAGGGTCTGGGAGAGAGGGAGAGAGAGAATCCCAAGTAGGTTCCACACCATCAGCGCAGAGCCTGACATGGGGCTCAAACCTACAAACAATGAGATCATGACCTGTGCCAAAACCAACTAAACCACCCAGGCGTCCCTCCAGTCTCTCATAAAATAATAAAAATTCAGGAAGATCAAAGGGCACAAATTTAATACACAGAAATCAGTATTCATATATTTATATATATTATACATATAACTATACATCATACTTCTGTATTTCACATATACGTGTATTATACATAGATACACGCCCATAAAATATCAATGTGTGTATGTTAGAAGACAATGAAAGAAAAGAACCCATTTACAACAGAAACTAGAGAGATAAAATATCTAGCAATATACTTAAGTGCCCAGTCATAAATGATGAACGTATTAAAACACTATTGGAGGATAAAAAAGAAAAGCTGAACAAATGGAAAAACATCAGGATCTGGGATGGGAAGATTCACTATAGAGAAGTCAACTGTCCCTAAAATAATTTCTATGAATTTAATATCAGTAGGATTTAGTCAGGGAGGGGAAGAAACCAGACAAGTTAATTTTAAATGTCATATGTAAACAACACAAATAAGCAATTCTAAAAACAGAAATATGAAGGGCCTGGACCGTTCAGATATTATATTATAAAGGCTCAATTATTAAAGCAATAGTACTGTGATATACAGAAATGAAACAGAAAGTGCAAAAATAGACCTAAATATATATTTATGAGAGTTGAGTACAAAAGGCAACATCTTGAATAATGAAAGATCCACTAATCTCAGTTGTGTTGAGATAATTATGTAGCTACCTGGCTAATATAAAGCTAAATCCATTCCTTATACCATTCACTAAGTTAAATTCCAAACATCAAAGATTTAAATGAAAAACAGAAACCATTATAACACTAAGATAATAAATACAACCACATAAATAAAGCAAAAACAATTTAATGGAGAAAGGATAGCTAAAACAATTGGACATCCACATGCAAACAAATGAAATTAGACGCTGGCTTTACACTTTCACAAGAATAACTCAAATAGATCAGAGATCTAAATGTAAAACATCCAACTATAAAACTTTTGGAAGATAACATAGAAGAAAATCTTGGTGACCTTGTATTGGGCAATGAATTTTTGGATACAACACCAAAAGCACAATCCATGAAAGAAAAAAGTGTTAGGCTGGAATTCATTATTATTAAAAACTTCTGCTTTGGGGAACATGGGTGGCTCAGTTGATTAAGTGACTTTTTCTCTTCTCAAATTTTTATTTAAATTTCAGTTAGTTAACATACAGTGCAATATTGATTTCAGGAGAATTTTTAAACAATTCATCACTTACATACAACACCCAGTGCTCATCATAAGTGCCTTCCTAATACCCATCACCCACCTAGCCCATCCCCACCTCCCTCCCTCCATCAATCTTCAGTCTGTTCGCTATCATTAAGAGTCTCTTATGGTTTGTTTCCCTCTCTCTTGTTTTTTTCCACCTCCCCGCCCATATGCTCATCTGTTTTGTTCCCTAAATTTCTCGTCTGTTGTTTGTAAATAATTTATTGTCACGTTAGCTAACATACAGCATATACAGTATAGTCTTGGCTTCGGGAGTAGATCCCAATGATTCATCAATTACATACCACACACAGTACTCATCCCAGCAAGTGCCCTCCTCAATGCCCATCAACCATTTGCCCCACCTCCCCAACCTTCCACCCCCATCAACTCTCAGTTTGCTCTCTGTATTTAACAATCTCTTATGGTTTGCCTTCCTCTCTGTAACTTATTTTTCCTTCCCTTACCCTATGTAGGATAAGGATAAGTATTAGGATACTCAAATTCTGCATGAGTGAGAACATATGATATTTGTCTTTTTCTGACTGGCTTATTTCACTTAGCATAATACCCTCCAGTTCCATCCATGTTGTTGCAAAAGGCAAGATTTCAATCTTTTTCATCACCAAGTAGTATTCCATTGTATGTATATATACCACATCTTCTTATCTATTCATCAGTTGATGGACATAGGGGCTCTTTCCAATAACCTGGCTATCAAGCACTGCTATAAACAGTGGGGTACATGTGCATCTATGCATCAGCACTACTGTAACCTTTGGATAAATTCTTAGTAGTGCTATTGCAGGGTCATACAGTAATTCTATTTTTAACTTTTTGAGGAACCTCCACAGTTTTCCAGAGCGGCTGCACCAGTCTGCATTCCCACCAAGAGTACAAGAGGGTTCCCCTTTCTCCACATCCTCCCCAGCGTCTGTTGTTTCCTGAGTTGTTAATTTTAGCCACTCTGATGTGGGGTGGTATCTCAGTGGGTTTTTGATTTGTATTTCCCTGATGAGTGAGGTTGAGCATCTTTTCATGTGTCTGTTAGCCATCTGAATATCTTCTTTGGAAAAGTGTCTATTCATGTCTTCTGCCCATTTCTTCACTGGATTATTTGTTTTTCAGGTGGAGTTTGGTAAGTTCTTTATAGATTTTTTATACTAATCCTTTATACAATACGTCATTTGCAAATATCTTCTCACATTCGTCTGTTGCCTTTTAGTTTTGTTGATTGTTTCCTTTGCAGTGCAGCTTTTTATCTTGATGGGGTCCCAGTAGTTCATTTTTGCTTTTACTTCTCTTGCCTTTGGAGACACGTCAAGTAAGAAATTGCTGTGGCTGAGGTCACAGAGGTTGTTGGCTGCTTTCTCCTCTAGGGTTTTGATGGTTTCCTGTCTCACATTAAGTCTTTCATCTATTTTATTTTTGTGTATGGTATAAGACGGTGGTCCAGTTTCATTCTTCTGCATGTTGCTGTCCAGTTCTCCCAGCACCATTTGCTAAAGAGACTGTCTTTCTTCCATTGGATACTTTTTCCTGCTTTGTCAAAGATTAGCTGGCCATACATTTGTTGGTCCATTTCTGGGTTCTCTATCCTATTCCATTGGTCTATATGTCTATTTTTATACCAATACCATACTGTCTTGATGATTACAGCTTTGTAATAGAAGCTAAAGTCCAGGATTGTGATGCCTCCTGCTTTGGTTTTCTTTTTCAATATTACTTTGGCTATTTGGGGTCTTTTGTGGTTCCATACAAATTTTAGGACTGTTTGTTCTAGTTGAGAAGAATGCTGGTGCAATTTTGATTGGGACTGAATTGAATGTGTAGACTGCTTTGGGTATACACATTATATCCAATGTGTATACCCATTATAACAATATTTGTCCTTCTAATCCATGAGCATGGAATGTTTTTTCATTTCTTTGTGTCTCCTTCAATTTTTTTTCATATGCTTTTTATAGTTTTCAGCATACATATCTTTCATCTCTTTGGTTAAGTTTATTCCTAGGTATTTCATGGTTCTTGGTGCAATTGTAAATGGGATCAATTCCTTGATATTTCTTTCTGTTGCTTCTTTATCGGTGTATAGAAATGAAACTGATTTCTGGACATTTATTTTATATCCTGCAACTTTGCTGAATTCATGTATCAGTTCTAGCAGTTTTTTGGTGCAGTCTGTTGAGTATTCCATGTAGAGTATCGTGTCATCCATGGAAAGTGAAGTTTGACTTCTTTGCCAATTTGGATGCTTTTCATTTCATTTTGTTGTCTGACTGCTTATGCTAGGACTTCCAACACTATGTCAAACAGTGGTGACAGTAGACATCCCTGTCGTGTTCCTGATCTCAGAGTGAAAGCTCTCAGTTTTTCCTCATTAAGCATGATATTAGCTGCGGGCTTTTCATGAATGGCTTCTATGATGTTTAGGTATGTTCCTTCTATCCCGACTTTCTTGAGGGTTTTTATTAAGAAAGGATGCTGTACTTTGTCAAATACTTACTCTGCATCTATTGACAGGATCATATGGTTCTTACCCTTTCTTCTATTAATGTGATGTATCAATTTGTGAATACTGAACCAACCCTATAGCCCAGGAATGAATTCCACTTGATGGTGGTGAATAATTCTTTTAATATAGTGTTGAATTCGATTTGCTAGTATCTTGTTGAGAATGTTTGCATCCACAGTCATCAGGGATATTGGCCTGTAATTCTCCTTTTTAGTGGGGTCTCTTTCTGGCTTGGGAATCAAGGTAATGGTGGCTTCATAGAATGAGTTGAGAAGCATTCCTTCTGTTTCTATTTTTTGGAACAGCTTGAGAAGAATAGGTATTAACTCTGCTTTAAATGTCTCATAGAATTTCCCTGGGAAGCCATCTGGTCCAGGACTCTTACTTGTTGGCAGATTTTTGATAACCGATTCAATTTCTTCACTGATTATGGGTCTGTTCAAATTTTCTATTTCCTCCTGTTTGAGTTCTGGTAGTGTGTGGGTGTCTAGGAATTTGTCCATTTCTTCCAGATTGTCCAGTTTGTTGGCATATAATTTTTCATAGTATTCTCTAATAATCGTTTGTATTTCTGTGGTGTTGATTGTGATCTCTCTCTCCTCTTTTATTCATGGTTTTATCTATTTGGGTCCTCTCTATTTTCTTTTTGAGAAGTCTGGCTAGGGGCTTATCAATTTTACTCTTTCAAAAAAACCAGCTCTTAGACACATCAATCTGTTCTACTGTTTTTGGATTCTATATTATCTGTTCTAATCTTTATTATTTCTCTTCTTCTGCTGGCTTTGGGCTTTTCTTTGCTGCTCTGTTTCTAGTTCCTTTAGGTGTGAGGTTAGATTCTATACTTGGGATCTTTCTTGCTTGTTGAGATAGGCCTGGATTGCAATGTATTTTCCTCTTAAGACTGTCTTTGCTGCATCCCAAAGGGTTTGGGCTATCATGTGTTCATTTGCTTCCATACATTTTTTAATTTCTTCTTTAATTTCCTGGTTGACCCATTCATTCTTTAGTAGGATGTTCTTTAATCTCGATGTATTTGGAGGCTTTCCAAAGTTTTTCTTGACATTGATTTCAAGTTTCATTGCGTTGTGAACTGAAAATATACATAAATATAAAATATCTCAATCCTTTTATATTTGTTGAGGGCTGTTTTGTGACTCAGTACACGATCTATTTTGGAAAATGCTCCATGTGCACTCGAGAAGAATGTGTACTCTACTGCTTTTGGATGAAAACTTCTGAAAATATCTGCTAAATCCGACTGCTCCAGTGTATCCTTGAAGGCCATTGTTTCCCAATTAATTTTCTGCCTACATGATCTGTCCACTACTATAAGTGGAATATTAAAGTCTTACAGTATTATTATCAATAATTACAGTATTATTGTCAATAAGTTTGCTTATGTTTGTGATTAATTGATTTATATATTCAGGTACTCCATGCTGGGGGCATAAACATTTATAATTGTTAGCTCTATTTGATGGGTAGACCCCTTAATTATTATATCATGACCTTCTTCATTTCTTTTTAAATTTTTTTTTTTTTAACGTTTTTTTTTTTATTTATTTTTGAGACAGAGAGAGACAGAGCATGAACGGGAGGAGGGGCAGAGAGAGAGGGAGACACAGAATCGGAAGCAGGCTCCAGGCTCTGAGCCATCAGCCCAGAGCCCTACGCGGGGCTCGAACTCACGGACTGCGAGATCGTGACCTGAGCCGAAGTCGGACGCTCAACCGACTGAGCCACCCAGGTGCCCCATGACCTTCTTCATTTCTTGTTACAGTCCTTAGTTTAAAATCTAGTTTGTCTGATATATGTATGGCTACCCCAGATTTCTTTTGACTTCCAGTAGCATGCTAGATGGTTCTCCATCCCCTCACTTTCAATCTGCAGGTGTCTTCAGGCCTAAAATGAGTCTCTTGTAGGCAGCATAGAGATGGGTCTTTGGTTTTTATCCATTCTGATACCCTATATATTTTGACTGGGGTATTTAGTCTATTTACATTCAGAGTGATTATTGAATAATATGGATTTGTGTCATTATCTGTAGGTTTTGTGCTTGTGGTGATGTCTCTGGTCCTTTGTAGTCTTTGCTGCTTTCCACTCACAGAGCTCCCCCTTAGGATTTCCAGCAGGGCTGATTTAGTGGTCATGAACTGCTTTAGTTTTTGTTTGTCTGGGAAAGCCTTTATTTCTTCTATTCTGAATGACAGCCTTGTTAGATAAAGGATTCTTGGCTGCATATTTTTCCTATTCAGCACATTGAATGTTTCCTGCCACTCCCTTATGGCCTGCCAAATTTCAGTAGACAGGTCTGCTACTACCCTTATGTAGGTTAAGGCCCATTTATCCCTAGCTGCTTTCAGAATTCTCTCTTATCTTTGTATTTTGCCAGTTTCATTATGATATGTCATGGTGTTCATCTGTTTTTGAATTTGAAGGGAGTTCTCAGTGCCTCCTGGACTTGGATGTCTGCTTTCTTCCCCAGATTAGGGAAGTTCTCAGCTTTAATTTGTTCAAAGAAACCCTCTGCCCTTTTCTTTCTCTCTTCTTCTTCTGGAATTCCTATATTTGAATATTATTGCATTTCATTGAATCACTTAGGTCTCTAATTCTCCCCTCATGGTCTAGTAATTTCCTATCCCTCTTTTTCTCAGCTTCATCATTTTCCACAAGCATATGACTGGCTCTGGTCTGGAGAAAGTCATGCAACCCTGAAAACTGATCTTCATTCCTAAGGCTGTTTACAAGGTAGAAACTGGTTCTCTCTGTATTTTTTGTTCCTCAGTCCATCATCCAGAGAGGTTTTTCTCATGTCAAAATACAATCCCACACTTCCACAGCCTCTCTTTCTCCTCCTTTTGTCTCTCCATCAAAGGGGTTCCCCTGTTCCATGCCTACACTGCCCGTTTTATCTCTCCCAATTTGCAAACATGCACATCTGTCCCACCAAGCTGTCTCTGTACACCCATGGAGATGTTTCTGTCATTCTGTAACATGGATTCCTGGAATTCCAAGTGTTTTGACCTCAATAATGTATTTGAGGGACAAGGGAAATTCTGGTTTCCCTACTTTTCTGCCATCTTGACTCTCCTGAATATCAAAGATCCGACTCTTGATTTCAGCTCAGGTCATAATCTCAAGGTCATGGGATTGAGCCCATGACCAAGCCCCACATGGGGCTCCATAATGGGTGTGAAGCCTGCATAAGATTCTATTTCTCCCTCTCTGTGTGTCCCTCCCCTACTCTTTCTCTCTCTCAAAAACAAACAAATAAACAAAACTCCTATTTTGCAAAAGATACTGCTGAGAGAATGAAAAATAAGCCAAGCCTGGGAGAAAATATTTGTGACAGGTCTGATAAAATATTTGTATTCATAAAACACAAAAGAACTCTTAAATGGTGTTGGGAAAACTGACAGCTACATGCAAAAGAATAAAACTGGACCATCATCTTATACCATGTACCAAAATAAATTCAAAATGGATTAAAGACTTGAATGTAAGACCTGGAATCACAGAACTCCTAGAAGAAAACATAGTCAGTAAGCTCTTTGATATCTGTCTTTTGGACTAGTCCCCTCAGGCAAAAGCAACAAAAGCTAAAACAAACAAATGGGATTAGATCAAACAAAAAAGCTTTTACACAGCAAAGAATATCATCAGCAAAAGGAAAAGACAACCTACTGAATGGAACAAAATATCTGCAAATCATACATCCAATAAGGAGCTCATATCTAAAATATATAAAAGAACTTATACAACTCAAAATCAAAAAAAAAAAAGAAAAACCCACCGGGATGCCTGGGTGGCTCAGTCGATTAAGTGTCTAATGTCAGCTCAGGTCATGATCTCACGGTTTGTGGGTTTGAGCCCTGTGTCTGGCTCTGTACTGACAGCTCAGAGCCTGGAGCCTGCTTCGGATTCTGTGTCTCCCTCTCTCTCTGCCCCTCCCCTGATGACTGACTCCCAGTCTGTCTTTCTGTCTGTCTGTCTCTCTCTCAAAAATAAACATTAAAAAAAAACCCAAATAACCCAATTTAAAAATGGGTAGTGTACTTGAGTAGACATCTTTCCAAAGAAGACCTACAATCAGGTGCATGAAAAGATGCTCAACATCACTAATGATCAGGGAAATGACAATCAAAACTACAATATCACCTCACATCTGTCAGACTGGCTATTATCAAAAAGACAACAACAACAAAAAAAAGTGCTCATGAAGATGTGGAGAAAAAGGATCCCTGTAGATTCTTGGTGGGAATGTAAATTGGTACAGCCACTATGGAGAACAGAGGCTCCTCAGAAAGTTAAAAATAGAACTACCAGGGGTGCCTGGGTGGGTCAGTGGGTTAAGCATCCAAATCTCAATTTCAGTTCAGGTCATGATCTTGCGGTTGGTGAATTCGAGCCCTGTATCAGGCTCTGTGCTGACTGCGGGGAGCCTGCTTGGGATTCTCTGTCTCCCTCTCTCTCTGTCCCTCCTCTATTTACTCTCTATGTCTCTCTCTCCTTCTCTCTAAATAAATATATAAACAACAAACGTTAAAAAAAAAAAATAGAACTACCATATGATCTAGAAATTCCACCTCTGGGTATTTATCTGAAGGAAACAAAAACACCAATCCAAAAGAATATATGTACTCCTATATTCATTGCAGCATTATTACAGTAGCCAAGATACAGACGCAATCTAAGGGTTTATGGATAGATGAATGGATTTAAAAAAATGTGACACACACACACAATGTAATATTACTCAGTCATAAAACAGAATGAAATCTTACCATTTGAGACAACATGGATGGACTTAGAGAGTATTATGCTAAGTGAAGTAAATCAGAGAAAGACAAATACCATATGATTTCACTTATATGTGGAATCTAAAAAAAAAACCAAAAGAATAAAACAGACACAAAGGGGTAGGGGTTAAAGGATGGGCAAAATAGGTGAAGGGGATTAAAAAGTACAAACTTCCAGTTGTAAAATAAAGTCATGGAAAGAGAAATTCATTGGTTTGATGAGAATCTGTGAGACCATGAGGTTCTTGATCTGTGCAAAGTATTAATGTGTAACAGCTGCCTATTCTAGGATTTCTCTTGAGGCTGGCAAGTGTCCTGAACCAGTTGCCATTTCTATCTTGCTGGTCTGACAGAGTTGGGAAGGTCCAAGCCTTAGGACCCACTTTCCTTTCTTATCCAATGTTTTCCTGCCAAAACCCTGTGGGCTGATAATTGCCTTGAGGTGGAAAACGGTTTGCATTTACAACTGTAAGTTTACTCATCCTTTTAATTTATGTAAGGTTTTTATACACAATTCTCAATTCTTTAAGACAGGACAACAGGGGCGCCTGGGTGGCTCAGTTGGTTAAGCGTCCAACTTCGGTTCAGGTCATGATCTCACAGTTTGTGAGTTCGAGCCCCGTGTCGGGCTCTGTGCTGACAGATCAGAGCCTGAAGCCTACTTCGGATTCTGTGTCTCCCTCTCTCTCTGCCCCTCCCCTGCTTGTGCTTTCTCTCTCAAAAATAAATAAACATCAAAAAAAAAAAAAAGATAGGACAACAAATTTTGGTTTTCTACTGTCATATGAGAACATTAGGCCCCACCAACACATCACTAGGTCAGGAAAATCAAGTGCTACAGCAAAAAAAATTAAGTCATGGAGACGTATTGTGTAACATGCTGACAGTAGTCAACAGTATTATAATAACTTTACATGTGACAGGTGGCAATTAGACTCATTGTTGGAATAATTTTGCAACATATAAAAATACCAAATCACCATAATGTATGCCAAAAACTAATAGGATATTATATGTCAATTATACTTCAGTAAAAAAATAAAATTAAAAATTAAAAAATAAAAAATAGAGATTCTTGGTTGTCAAAAAGCCACAAAACTCAACCAAAAGAAAACAACCCAGTTAAAATACGGGCAAAAGATCTAAATAGATACCCCACCAAAAAAAATATATACAGATGGCAAATAAGCATATTGAAACATGCTCAACATCATATGTAATTACAAAATTGCAAATTAAAACAATGAGATACCACAACAATTGGAATGGCTAAAATTTTCTAAAAAGTTGACAATACCAAATGCTGACAAGGATATGGAGCAAGAGGAACCCATTCATTCCAAGTGCTCCTACAAAATACTACAGCCACTTTGGAAGACAGACTGGCAGTTTCTTACAAAGCTAAACATAATCTTCCCATATGATCTAGAAATCATACCCCTAAGTACTTACCTAAATTAGTTGAAAACATCATCCATTTAAAAAAAGTTACACACCAACATTTACAGAAGCTTTATTCATAAATGCTGAAACTTAGAATCAACCAAGATGTCTTCAATAGGTGAATGGGTAAACAAACAGTGGTATAACTATATGATGGGATACTATTTAGTGATAAAAAGAAATGAGCCATCCAGAAGAAATGGACAGACGTTTCTCTAAAGAAGATATGCAGATGGCCAACAAACACATGAAAAGATGCTCAACATCATCATCAGAGAAATGCAAATCAAAATGACAGTGAGATATCACCTCACGTCTGTCAGAATGGCTAAAATCAAAAACACAAGAAACAACAAGTATGACAAGGACGTGGAGAAAAAGGAACCCTTGTGCACGTTGGCAGAAAAGCAAACTGGTGCAGCGACTGTTTAAAATTTAAAATAGAACTATCCTACAATCCTGTAATTACATTATTAGGTATTTAGCCAAAAGAATACAAAAACACTAGTTCAAAGGGATACATGCACCCCAATGTTTATTGCAGCATTATTTACAACAGCCAAATTATGGAAGCAGCCCAAGTGTCCATCAATAGTTGAATGGAAGAAGAGGTGATATATACATACAATGGAATATCATTCAGCCATAAAAAGAATGAAATCCTGTCATTTGCAACAACATAGACGGAGCTAGAGAGTATTATGCTAAGTGAAATTAAGTCAGAGAAAGACAGATACCATGTGATTTCACTCATAGGTGGAATTTAAGAAACAAAAAAGTAAAGTGGAAAAAAAGAGAGAAACCAAGAAACAGATGCTTAACTATAAATAACAAACTGATGGTTACCAGAGTGGGGGGGGGGGGATGGGCGAAATAGGTGATGGAGATTAAGGAGTGCACCTGTGATAAGCACCGGGTGATATATGGAATTGCTGAATCACTACATTGTACATCTGAAACTAATATAGCACTATATGTTAATTACACTGTAATTAAAATTGAAAAAAAAAGAAATGGGCCATCAGACCATGAAAAGACATGGAGGAACATTAAATACATATTGCTAAGTAAAAGTAGTCAATCTGAAAAGGCTACGTCTGTATGATTCCAACTATATGACACTCTGGAAAAGGCAAAACCACAGAGACAGTAAAAGATTAGTGGTTGGGGAGTGGAAGAGAGGGATAAATAGGTGAAGTACAGGAGACTTTTTTAGGCTAGTGAAACTATTCTGTTTGATACTGTAATGGTGAATACATGTCATTATACATTTGTCAAAACTCACAGAACTGTACAACAGAAAGCATGAATCCTAATATGAACTATGTACTTTTGTTAATGTGTCATTATTCATTCATTAACTATAACAAATGTACCACACTAATGCAAAATGTTAATGAGGGAAAATGAATACAAAGGAGAAAGGAGGTATACCAGAATTCTCTTCACTATGTGCTCACTTTTCTCTAAACCTAAAACTGCTCTAAAAAAACAAAATCTAGGTCATCCTCTAAACCTGAAAGGGTAAGAGACTGGTAGTGGTGTCTTTTACACTAGCAACCATATCTCAGAGATAATTCCTAGTGCCATAGGCAGAAATTTACAAATTGCAAAACCTAGGTTTGATTTACTAATTCTTCTTTTCACTAAAGTTGTTTGTTTTGCACAAAATTCTAAAACTGGAAAAAATGGAGAAGGACCTAAGATGATGGAATAGCAGGAGGACCCTAGGCTTGCCTCATCCCTGGAACACAGCTGGATACATATCAAATCATTGTAAATACCCAAGAAGTTGACCTGAGGACTGACAGAATAAAGTGCAAAGTGAGTGGGGGAGAAGAGCCACATCAGGGAAGGTAGAAAGTTCAGAGACATAGTTTGGGGGAGAAACAGATGGCAGGTGCTGCAGAGGGAAGGAGCTCTGGTCACGGACAGAGTTCAGACAGACAGAGACAGAGGAGCGCACAGGGGTTCACACAAGGAAAACACTTCCCCAAAACCTTTGGGAAAATGAGAGGGACTGCTTTTGTGAGCTTTTGTGACCAGTGGGGCTCAAAGACTGGAGGAGTTTTGGAGGTCCTTGGCAGGACTGATGCGGAGCCCATCAGGTGCTACAGTATTCCTGTGAATAAGGGCAGATAGCCTAGGAGCAGATGATGGGATCTGAGGATCCCCTTGGACTCAGTGCGAGAGACGGTTCCCCATTCTTGGAGCATACCTGGGAGACGTGGCAGTGCCATTCTGGGGACAAAAGAGCCAGCAGCCACCATTTCCCTTCCACGCCTCTCAGCATAGGTGCAGAGACACCTGCTGAGGGTGACTAACCGGAACACCAGCTTTTTGCTGTGCTTTCCTCCAAACTCCACAACTCCGTGCTTTGATATGACTGTCCTTCCGGGACAGACCTGCATCAGTTCCAGAGTGGCTACACCCTCCCCCAGAGGACCGGTATAGCTCCCCACCATGCCACATCCCTACAGTTTGGAGTTTTAAAACTCAGTGGCCTGGTTGGATAGACCCCAAGGTGCAATGTACCGCTAGGTGGGCAGACAGCCTAGACACAGCCAGGGATCTGAGAGATGCCTGGGACATATGAGAGGAGATTGTTCACACTTCTGGAAGGGCTTCCCAGATAGCAGTGGGCTCAAACTTCCCTCTCTAGAGATGAGAGAAGAGGCTGGCACCATATCCCTCCCCAACCCCTCAGCATAAACTAACTTCACTAAGCAGTACAGCAAGAACAGTGGCAGCCTAAACCACTTAACACCAATCCCTATCCCTCACCCCCACTGTACTCTGCTGGTGTTATTTCTTAGGTAAGTGTGCCTGAGAACCCCAGCAGTAGGCTCATCCCCCAAAGATCAGCACAAATCCCCTGCATGCACCAGGTCTACTAACCATAGAGTTTTGCAAAACTTCAACTCTAGTGGAAATAGCATCAGGTCTCATTAAACAAGGAGATTAGAGCACACCTAGTTAAAACTCGCCACACTCTGGCCAAGGTCCAAACACTTCCCTGCTGCAGGCAAGGAGAAACTCTGGGAGGACTGACCTGAGAAAAGAGCCATAAAACACAGCAGCAGAGTACTCAAGCACATACAACAGACACACATCCTGAAGCATCAGGCTCTGGACAGTATATGACAGCTTCTTCATAAAGCCATTATTCTCAGGAGCAGGAAACATAACAGGCTTTCCTAAAACACAGAATAAGAGACCTAGACAAAATGCCAGAAAAGGTCATGGCCAGGGATCTAATCGAAACAGACATAAGTAATATGCCTAATCTAGAACATAAAGCAATAATCATAAGGATACTAGTGGGGCTTGAGAAAAGCAGAAAAGACACTAGGGAATCCCTTACCACAGAGATAAAAGACCTAAAAACTAATCAGGCCAAAGTGAAAAATACAATAACTGAGATTTGAAACCAACTGGATGTAGTGACTACAAGGATAGAAGCAAAGGAATGAATAAATGATATAGAAGATAAAATTATGGAAAATAATGAAGGTAAAAAGAAGAGGAAAAGAAAAATATTAGATCATGAATGTAGACTTAGGGAACTCAGTGACTTCATAAAGTGTAATATCATTCATATCATAGGAGTCATAAAAGAAGAGAGGGAAAAGAGGGCAGAGGTTTATTTGAGGAAATGATAGCTGAAAACTTCCCTATCTGTGGAAGGTAGCAGACATCCAAATCCAGGAGGCACAGAGAACTCTCATCAAAATAAACAAAATAAATAAATAAACAGTAGGCCAACACCAAGACATATCATAGTTAAATTTGCAAGATATAGACACAAAGAAAAAACCCTAATAGCAGCAAGACAAAAGAAGTCCCTAAATTACAAGGGAAGACAAATAAGGTTAGCAACAGATCTCTCCACAGAAACTTGGCAGGCAAGAAAGGAGTGGCATTATATATTCAACATACTGAATGGGGAAAATATGCAGCCAAGAATACTCTATCCAGCAAGGCTGTCATTCAGAATAGAAAGAGAGATAAAAGGGTTTTCCAGAAAACAAAAAGTAAAGGAGTTCATAACCACTAAACCAGTCCTGCAGGAAATATTAAAGGAGACTCTCTGAGTGGAAGAGAAGACCAAGGGTGACCAAGACTAGAAAGGAAAAGAGAAAATCTCCAGAAATGAAAAAACAAGTAATAAAGTGGCACTACATTCATAACTACCCATAATCACTCTGAATGTAAATGTACTAAATGCTCCAATCAAAAGACATACAGTGTGTGAATGGAAAAACAAAAAGAAAAAAGACCCATCTATACGCTGCCTATAAGAGACTCATTTTAGACCTAAAGACACCTGCAGATCAAATGTGAGGGAATGGAGAACCATCTAGTGTCAAAAGAAAGCCAGAGTAACCATAATTATACCAGACAAACTAGATTTTAAGCCAAAGACTGTACCAGGAGATGCAGAAGGGTACTATATCATAATAATGGGGTCAATCCAACAAGAAGAGCTAACAATTGTAAATATTTATACCCCCAACTTGATAGCACCCAAATATATTAATCGATTAATAACAAACATAAGGAAACTCATTGAAAATAATATAGTAATAGTAGGGGACTTTAACACTGCACTTGTATCAATGGACAGATCATCTAAGCAGAAAATCAACAAGGAAACAATGACTTTGAATGACACACTGGACCAGATGGACTTAACAGATATGTTCAGAACATTTCATCCTAAAATAGCAGAATACACATTCTTTTCAAGGGCACATGAGACCTTCTCCATAACAGATCACATACTAGGTCACAAATCACATACTAGGCCTCAACAAGTACAAAAAGATTGAGATGAGATGATACCATGCATATTTTCCTATCACAATGCTATGAAATGTGAAGTCAATCACAAGAAAAAATTTAGAAAGTCCACAAATATATGGAGACTAAAGAATATCCCACTAAAGAATGAATGTGTCAACCAGGAAATTAGAAAGAAAATAAAAAATACGTGGAAACATATGAAAATTAAAACAGGATGGTCCTAAAACCTTGGGATACAGCAAAAGTTGTCATAAGAGAGAAGTATATATATAGCAATACAGGCCTACCTCAACAAGCAAGAAAAATCAACCACACCTAAAGGAGCTAGAAAAAGGACAACAAATGAAGCCTAAAGCCAGCAGAAGGGAAATAATAAAGCTTACAGCAGAAATAAATGATATAGAAACAACAACAAAAAAAACCCCCAGCAGAATAGATCAATGAAACCAGGAGATGATTTTTTGAAAAAATTAATAAAACTGATAATCCCCTAGCCATACTTATCAAAAAGAAAGAGAAAGGACCCAAATAAATAAAATCATGAATGAGACAGGTCACAGATATATAAACAATTGTGAGAGAATATTATGAAAAATCATATGCCAACAAATTGAGCAATGTGGAAGAAATGGATAAATTCCAAAAAACATATAAACTACCAACTGAAACAGGAAGAAATAGAAAATTTGAACAGACTGATAACCAGCAATGAAATTGAATCAGTAATCAAAAATCTCCCAACAAAGAATGGTCCAGAGCCAGATTTGTTCTTGGGCAAATTCTACCAAATATTTAAAGAAGAGTTAATATCTATTCTTCTCAAACTATTTCAAAAAATAGAAAAGGAAGGAAAATATCCAAACTCATTCTATAAGGCCAGCATTACCCTGATACCAAAACCAAAGACCCCACTAAAAAAGACAACTACAAACCAATATTCCTGATGAACATGAATGCAAAAATTCTCAATAAATACTAGCAAGTTGAACCCAACAGTACATTAAAAGAATAATTCAGCATGATCAAGTGGGATTTATTCCTGGGCTACAAGAGTAGCTTGCAAATCAATCAATGTGAAACACCTAATAAAAGGAAGGATAAGAACCATATGATCTTCTCAATAGATGCAGAAAAAGCATACATCAAAATACAGTATCCATTCTTTTTTTTTTAATGTTTATTTTTGAGAGAGGGAGAGAGAGAGAAAGAAAGAGAGCGCACATAAGTGGGGGAGGGGGAGGGGGGGATACAGAGGATCTGAAGCAAGCTCTGTGCTGACAGCAGTGAGTCCAAACAGCATCCATTCTTGATAAAAACCCTCAACAAAGTGGGATAGTGGGAATATACCTCACCATCATAAAGGTCATATATGAAAGACCCACAGCTATTACCTTCAATGGGGAAACACTGAGAGCTTTTACTGTACGGTCAGGAACAAGGGAGGGATGTCCACTTTCATCACTGTAATTTAACCTAGTATTGGAAGTCTTAAGCCTTAGCAATCAGACAACATAATGAAATAAAAGGCATCCATATTGGTAAGGAAGAAGTCAAACTTTTGCTATTTACAGACAACATGATACTCTATGTATAAAACCCAAATGACTGATACACAAAATCAGTAAAGTTGCAGGATACAAAATCAACATATAGAAACTGCCTGCATTTCTATACACCAATAATGAAGCATCAGAAAGAGAAATCAAGGAATTGATCCCATTTACAATTGTACCAAAACAATAAGACACCTAGTAATAAGCCTAACCAAAAAGGTAAAAGACCTGTGCTCTGAAAACTATAGAACACTTATGAAAGAAACTGAAGAGTACACAAATGGAAAAACATTCCATGCTCATGGATTAGAAGAACAAATATTGTTAAAATGTCTATACTACCCAAAGCAACCTACACACTTAATGCAACTGCTATCAAAATACCTCAGGCATTTTTCACAGAGCTAAAACAAACAATCCTAAAATTTGTATGGAACCACAAAAGACCTTGAATAGCCAAACCAGTCCTAAAAAGTAAAGCAAAGCTGGAAACATCACAGTTCCAGACTTCAAGCTATATTACAAAGCTGTAGTCATCAAGACAGTATGGTACTGGCACAAAAACAGATGCATAGAACAGAAAACCCATAAATGGACCCATAACTATATGGTCAACTAATCTTTGACAAAGCAGGAAAAAAATATCCAATGGAAAAAAGTCTCTTCAACAAATGGTGTTGAGAAAACTAGAGAGCAACATGCAGAAAAATGAAACTGGACCACTTTTCATATACCATACACAAAAATAAATTCAAAATGGATGAAAGACCTAAATGTGAGACAGGAAACTATCAAAATCCTAAAGGAGAACACAGCTAACAACCTCTTTGACCTTGGCCAGAGCAACTTCTTACTAGACATGTCACTGGAGGCAAGGGAAACAAAAGAAACATGAACTATCGGGACTTCATCAAGATTAAAAGCTTCTGCACAGTGAAGGAAAACAATCAACAAAACTAAAAGGCAGCCTACGGAATGGGAGATATTTGTAAATGACAAATCTGATAAAGGGTTAGTATTCAAAATCTATAAAGAAATTATCAAACTCAATACCCCAAAATAAATAATCCAGTTAAGAAATGGGCAGAAGACATGAATAGACATTTTTCCAAAGAAGACACACAGATGGCCAATAGACACATGAAATGATGCTCAACATCACTCATCACCAGGGAAATGCAAATCAAAAGTATAATGAGTGGGGTGCCTGGGTGGCTCAGTCAGTTAAGTGCCTGGCTTCAACTCAGGTCATCATCTCATGGTTCACGAGTTTGAGCCCTGCATCAGGCTCTGTGCTGTCAGCACAGATCCTGGAGCCTGTTTTGGATTCTGTGTCTCCCCCTCTCTCTGTCCCTACCCCACTCGTGCTGTTCCTCTCTGTCTCTCAAAACGAAATATTAAAAAAAAAAAAAAAACTACAATGAGATATCACTTCACACCTGTCAGAATGGCTAAAAACAATACACAAAACAGCAAATGTTGGCAAGGATGTGGAGAGAGGGGAACCCTCTTAGATTGTTGATGGGAATGCAAACTGGTGCAGCCACTCTGGAAAACAGTATGGAAGTTCCTTAAAAAGTTAAAAATAGATCTACCCTACAACCCAGCAATTGCACTAATAGGTATTTACCTAGAGGATACAAAAATACAGATTTGAAGTGGCACATGCACCCGATGTTTAGAGCAGCACTAAGGACAATAGCTAAATTATGGAAAGAGCCCAAACGTCCATCAACTGATGAATGGATAAAGAAAATGTAGTATATACACACAATGGAATATTATTCAGCCATCAAAAAGAATGAAATCTTGCCATTTCCAACAACATGGATGGAGCCAAATATCCTATGTATTAACTAACTAGAATTTAAATTAAAAACTTGAAAATAAATAAAATCAGTTAAGTGTTTTTTAAAAATCTTGAAACTGGGGCACCTGGGTGGCTCAGTCAGTTAAGTGTCCAGCTTCGGCTCAGGTCATGATCTCACGGTTTGTGAGTTCGAGCCCCATGTCATGCTCTGTGCTGATAGCTCGGAGCCTGGAGCCTTCTTTGGATTCTGTGTCTCCCTCTCTCTGTGCCCCTCCCCCACTCATGCTCTGTCTCTCTCTCAATAATAAATAAACATTAAAAAAATTTTTTTTTAAATCTTGAAACCAAAAAAATAATAAATAAAATTGGAAAAATATTTTAAAAATAAATAAAAAATAAATAAATGAAAAACCAAAAGCTATTCATTTTTTTAAAGGGGTAAATTCCTTTGTAGCAATGGCATAAAGGAAACCACAGTAAAGCGTATCATCTACAAGTCAAAAGAGAAAAGATAAATTTGCACAGATAATTCTTTAAAAAGGAAATTCACAAGGTAAATGACAAACTTGGGGTAGGAAAGATAGTTTGTTTCCCTCATATAAAGTATCTAGAAGTTAATAAGAATAAAGTTCAAACATGATAGAAAAATGGGCAAAAGATACCAAACAGCAGTTCATTTCAATGAACAGTACGTAACTGCAAAAGAGTACAGGAGGGAGAAACTCTTGCCAGACACTGGGTATTTCAAACCGGTGGTTTTAGCACATAAAAGTAGGATGACAGAATGAAAGGCGTTTTTTTCCCTCATGGTTATTTGGAAGGTGCAGCTATGATATGGCACACGATTTAACACAGTCCTTCAACATTCTAAATATCACTACTGAAAATTTTTGTAAAATACTATATTTCACAAGTCATTTTTCTTACATTTTAAATTAAAATGAGGACATTACCTCTTTACAATTCTTCTTTCTTGAAATTTATTTTTCCCCCTCAGTTTCTTCTTCCCATAAGTGTTGGTCTTGTGTAGGATGCTCCCTGGATAACTTGTATGTTGACAACACCTAGACCTGTACTCCCCAAGGGCTCAAATCCCCACAGCTGCCTACTCTAGACTCAGGTCTGATGTGCATTCCCTTGTTAAAATAGATTCCTCTTCCCCTGTAAACCTGTCCTTCCTTGCCTACTTCAGATGTTGATCAGAAAGGATTTGGGATAGAGTGAGATTGGAAAGACAGAAAAGAAGAGATTAGGGATTAACTAGAGTTTGTAGTTTTATGATTGTAAGCAAATTAACTTTTACTAAATCCAGTTAATTTCACCTCCTAAGCATTAAAAAGAAAATCCCCTCTTTGCTATCTTTATTTTATCTCCCTAGATTACATAATGGACACACAATGGTTTCTATGCGTGCTTGGACTTCACAAATCTGTCTCACACTCACCAGAAAAAGCTTCCAAGTACTATTCTGATCACATCACTTATCTGCCTAAAATCCTCTGTTGAGCAATCAGGTGTTGAGGTGGTCAGTTAGGACAATGAGCCAAACTTAACAATCAAGCCTTTATTTACCTACTGTGATAGCAAGAGCCAGAGGCCAAAAGAGAGGCACCAGCTCCACAATGTTCCATTCCTTGCCCCACTGACCATGGGTTGGCATTAGGCCAGAGTCATATGGGTGTAGTTCAGGTGCAGGGAGGCATTGCATTCCCAGGGGCCCCAAACAAATGGCTCCTGACTCTTTATGGACTCCGGGGCTCAGGAGAAAGAAAGGGGGAGGAGCCAGAAGTGGAATGGTACTAAGTGGAGAAACGTGTCTCAAGCAAAGACCCTTGATAAGGTCTTAGTGGAAGCACCTAGGAGGTGCCTCAGCCAAGGTCCCTGATAATGAGGCCTTCGAATAGAGACACTTGGGCTAAAAATACAGGTGTACCCATGAGCATGTCTGGCCTCAGGGACTGGAACTGTGAGGTGCTTGGTAGTTAGACCTTAACTTTCTCTAGAAAACTGCAATGCAGTGGGCATGCACCAAGTCTGGTGTGGGCAGGACACCTTCCCCCATGAGGCCTACCAGACAAAGCCTGTAAATGCCTGTTGTCAGGCCTGATAGATGACACAAAGATTCTGGCCTGGAGCTGAACTCCTAACTCTTCAGTGGCTACCCCAAAAGCCACAACTTCTTTACATGGTAAACACATATCTCTTCATCTGACCCCATACCTACTTTTCTGCTCTCATGTCCTGCGTCACATTTCATACTCCAGTAAAAACTGCCCCCCTCCAAACTATTCTAACCTCTATGCATTTGCTCACAGTGTCCCCTGATCTCCCCACCTTCTGTTTCTTCACCAAGCAAACCTTCACTTATCCTTTAAGAATCATCCCAAGTGCTACATCCATCAGGAAGCCTTCTTAACAAATATCCACCCTCATTCTAGACACAAGTAACCATTCTCTATGCTGTGGATCCTTAAGCCTTATGCATCAAACTTCTATTTTACTTACTACATAATATTTTCTGTTTATGTATCTAACAAAACACTAAATTCCTAGAGAACAGAAGTCATATATTTTTCTATTATGTATCCCCAATGCCTACTGAGTATCAGGTACATAGCAGAAACATGGGGAATCATCTATTTGTGGAATTAGTATTCTATGAATCAGCATTAGCACAGCACTAGGAATAGGACACTCCTACAGCAGGATTGAATGACACAAGCGGCATGGGGTAACCAGTTCCCAGCATCGACAGCCTCTCCACACTAAGGCCCAATTGTTTTAAAACCACTTTGTCAGCAGGTTGTCCAACATGGGCCTGCTGCTCCAGGATTTGCTATCAAACTTGTCAAAGACAATCTTAAATCTTAGTATTGCCTCCCTAACCCTCAAAGAATCTTCTTTCTCTGTCTCTTCACCCTCTCATATCTGGGTCAAAGATTGTCATCAGGTATCCACTGTAAAAATGGCAGAAACTAGGGAGCTTCTTGAGAACAAGCATCATATCTATTAAAACTAGGACTTTGCTAAGCTTTTTATGACCCCCACCCTGAAGACACCGTTCTCTAGGGGGGAAGTCTCTGCACAGCCTAGCAGCTCTTAGGAATTCCTCTTCAAAAGGCCATTGTTCACCCTCTACAACTGGCTTCTTGGTCTACAGGCCTTAGACTCCATGGTTGTCAGTGAGTTCTGAGAACTTTTCATTAATATATAATTAGTACTGGAACATTTAAAAGTATCCATTTGCAAAGTGATAACCACAACCTTCCACCTTTAAGTTTTGTGTCTTGTCGTTTAACTTTCACCCAATTTTTATGGGAATCCAGTCAGAGAGAAGAAAGAGGGGAGCCAAGCAGAAAACAAACACACTCAGTGTCAGCAAAGGTCTTAGTGGCGAAGAGTCCAAGCTCAATATTAAACTGGAAAAGTCCACGTTAACTTGTGTCCCTAATGAAGTTGTAGTTTCCAGCTGTCACCAAAGAGAGTATCAGACTTCATTCAGGAGACTGCACAAATGGACTCCACATAGGCCTAAACCCCAGGTCTAAAGACTCCATGCCATAGAAGTTAAATTTAGATTCACTCTCTCTCTCAGTAAACACTACAATGTGTGTTGAGACTATCTGCACAGTTTCTGTACCTACTGACCAGGCACAGAGCTACAGACTCCAGAAAAATCAGGCTGGGGTCAGAAGCATGCCAGACATTTTAAAACTCCTAGTGAGAACAGCAAAGACAAACTTCTTACCTGGTAAAATCCTTACTTCACAGGTACATTCAAAAGCAAAAGCAATACTATGACCATGTGGTCCTGCTGTGCCCTCTTCTACTTTTATACAAAGATGTATCTGTATCCTTTGCCAGTCAAGAAATTTTAGATCCTCTATGTAGGAAGACAGACCAGTAATTTGTGTGAAATTAATGCCTATGAATATAATGTTAAAACCCTAAAATATTTTAATGGGTTGTGGTTTTCTAAAATGAAATCAAGAGATTGTTAACAATAAGTGAATGAGTACCCCCTATACTTACAAGAGAACATGAGCAATGATGGCATTCACGTCAAACAAGGTATCAGTAGGGAATTCTCTCAGTAAGATGTTGCCCCTATAAAAAAATTTTAAAAAAGCATTACAGAAATATTACCCTGGAACTCATTTTTCTTGTCTTTCTAATACAGTAGGTTGTAAGTTCTTTGATGTTAAGAGCCTGGGTGTTATCCATTATCCCATTCACCTATCAGCGTGCTGACGGTAAAATATGCACAAATATTTATTGAATATACGTTCAATAAATATGTTGACTTGGAAGAGTGTAGGCCCAGAACTTGGCAAAAAAACTAGGAAAACACATGAGTCTCAACACAGCTTCCTACCAACCTCCTTGTCACATACACACAGATTCCCTAAATGGGCTGGGAAGGAGACAAATAGGAGAGACAAACAAGTGTCCTCAGCAATTGGTCTGAGGAGACAGTATCTGTCCTCACTTCTTAGGCCAAATCCCAAGAGTTTGACAAAAAGATTTTGAGAAACTTCAGAGAGACTAGCAGACCAAAGTGGAGAGGAATCTGTAACTGGGACATTGGCAGATGTCTCAAAATACCTTTCTTTCACACCCAAATATGGACCTGACAGATCTACTCAAAACACTAACTTTGTTAAATGCTTACTTTCCAGGCACTTATAGTAGTAGTTTACATAAGAATTCTCATGTAATATTCAAAACAAGTCTGTGAGGTAGCTGTTATACCTATTTTAACTAATTTTATAGCTAAAGAAGCTAAAGTTCAGATAACAAATCTAGGACTTAGACCTTTTGCTAAACTTCATATAATCCCCCATGCATACAACTTTATCCTGGCTTAGTGATATTTTATATATTTTAATATTCTAGAAGTATAGCTTTAATTTGGCTATCACACTCAAAAACAGTTTACCTGAATAAATACACTTTCATCAAATCCTTTTCTTTTCCACAGTATCTTGATGTTTCTTCTTTGACACAATTAACCTTTAAAAGATTATATTTAAGGTTTAGAGTATATATCAAAAGGTCAAGTTTCTTGGTTATGGAAACAAGAAGGAAAATTAAACAGTAAAATCTGTCTCCAGGTCAAATTAAAAAAATTTTTTTTTAATGTTTATTTTTGAGAGAGAGCGAGAGCGAGCACGAGTGGGGGAGGGGCAGAGAGAGCGGGAGACAGACTCTGAAGGAAGCTCCAGACGTTGAGTTGTCAGCACAGAGTCCAATGCAGGGCTTGAACTTGTGAACTGTGCAATCATGGCCTGAGCCGAAGTCAGATGCTTAACCAACTGAGCCACCCAGGATCCCCTCACATTTTTTATTTTACTTTTCTTTCTGATTTGTATCCTATAATCGCTCATTTATTCAAGTGGGTTACCTCAGAGAAACTGTTTCTATACCTAAGAGTTATATTTAATTATACTTCAGAGTTTAAATTTAATTCAATCTTATGGAACAAGTACAAGGTAACCAGGTAGAAAAGGAAAGAAACCATTTAGGCAGGACAAAAAATCATGAGCAAAAGCCAAGAAGCAGAAGTAAGTGGTAAGTTGAGAGCATGAAAGCATCTCAGCAGCTGGAACACAGGTACGGCAGACACTGCTGGTTTCTATTTTTTTTTTCTTTCTTTTTAAACATTTGTTTATTTTGAGAGAGAGAGAGAGAGGCAGAGAGAGACAGGGAGAGAGAGACAATCCCAAGCAGACCCCGCACTGTCAGTGTAGAGCCCAACATGGGGCTCAACCTCATGAACCACAAGATCTTGACCTGAGCTGAAATCAAGAGTCAAATGCTTAACTGACTGAGCCACCCAGATGCCCCACTGCTGGTTTCTTATCCAAAATCCATCCTTCCCTTTTGTTTTATTAACAGAACTTCCCTAAACACAAATGCCCCCAGTGAAAGACTTTTCCAGGTTCCCCAACAACTATAGATGGCCAAACAATGTTAGGGAGAAGTTACTGGGGTCGAATCAAAGAAGGTTCTTAAAGGAGAGCTGACTTACACTTTTCCCACTTCTTCCTGACAAAAAACAGACAAGACAGTGCCAGCAGTAATTATGGACCATGAAGCATCTTTAAAGGATAAACCCTTGCTGAGGATGATGCAACAGAAACAGCAACATGAATGTAATGGAAGGCAAGGGAACACAAAGATAAGCAGGGAAGTTAAATGAGTATCACGTCAGTACAGGGCAAGGATGAATGAGATCTGAAGTAAAGCAGAAAAGGACAGAAGAGATTTGAGAGATTTCTCACCAATACAGTAAGTAAAACTAGGGAGAAGACTGAGCATGTGTATGCAGTAGGGAATAAAGGAAAAAAGAAGGAGATAAAAAGAATGAAGAGGTTTCTAGATGGGGCAAAGGGTAGCCACCAACAAAATTTACACTAAACTAAGGTTAGAAGAAAAACAGTCATTTCATTTTAGATTTTGTAAGTTTTGGTTTTGTTTTTTAAATGGGTTGGCTGTTTTGTATGTGTGTCATTCAATTTAATTTTAATGGAGTTTGAGGAAGCAGAATGACAACTAGGGAAGCTACATTTGTTTTCAAAAGCTACAAAAGGAGAACTGATACTCAGAAAAAAATACCAGGAATAGAGAAATTAGAATTAAAAGTTGGAATACTGCCATAACCAAAAAGAGTGAATTTTAGCATATGTAACTTTTTAAAGAATTCTTTAGGGGTACCTGGATGGCTCAATCAGTTGAGTGGCCAACTTCAGCTCAGGTCAGGATCTCGTGGTATGTGAGTTTGAGCCCCACATTGGGCCCTCTGTTGTCAGCATAGAGTCCGCTTCAGATCCTCTGTCCTCCCCACCCCGCCCCTTCCCCTGTTTGCATTCTCTCTCTCAAAAATAAACACTAAAAAAAAATTTTTTTAAGTCAGAGCATAGGGGATGGTTAACATTAGGATAATAGATTTTTTTTCCATTCAGCCGTTTAACATATATATGAACACCTACCATATGTTAGTCACTCTTCTAGTCACTGGGGGCACAATTAAGTTCCAAATAAAGATTTTTATCTTTAGAACTTACATTCTAAAAGTAGGGACAGACAATTTTAAAAACTAATTAATATGCAGCATTAAGTCCCACAAATTAAAAAAACAGTAAAGGGATAGTATGTAACAGGACATTTTATACAGGTAATCAAGGAAGGCTTGGTGGGGGGAGGGGAGGTGACCTTTGCACAAAGAACTGAAGCAATGTAGTGATGCATACTATTATATAAGTATGTTGAAAAGAGGAGTTCTGACAGAAGAGAAAATACTTGCAAAGGCCTTGTAGAAATAATACATCAAGCAGGTTCAGGTAACAAAAAGATGACTTGTAGGTGTCAGGAACAAACTGAGCAGGTTGGAGAGGCAGGAAAAGAAATGAGAGGAAGCCAGTGTCCATAAGAGTGAAGAGTTTCAAGTTTATCCTAACTGTAACAGGAAGCCTTTTGGAGGGGTAGCAATGTGACCTGACACATTTGACTTATGCATAGAGAAGAATTTAGTAGGACAAGAGTGAAAAGAGAAAGGCCAATTATTAGAAGGCTATGATAGTTTCCCAGATGAGAAGTCATGAAGGTCTTTGACAACAGGGGTCAAAGTGGAGGTGCAGGAAGTGCTAAGATTTGGGAAGTTTTGATAGTAGAACCTAAAGGTTTATTGATGGGTTGGTTATGACAAAAAGTCAAAGATGATTCAAAGGTTTTTTGTTTTAAAGTCTACTTTGATATAGTAAGATAACTAAACCAGCCTCCTTTTGGTCATCACTTAACGATACATCTTTTTCCTTCCTTCAATACTTTGAAGATATCTGAAGACTGGCTTTATTTTAAGATGCATTTCTAAATAGCATACATTTGGGTTTGGTTATTGCACTCAGCTTGGCAATCTTTGTCTTAACTGGAACATTTAGTACATTTATATTTTAGTGTTTTCTTCATCTACCTCTGCCTCCTGAAATCTTAACTTTTCAAGACAATCTCAAAATGCTACTTTTTGTAAAGTCTTTCCAAATACCATACGTGACCTTCTGCCATGACCATCAGATATGAGCTTCCCTTCTTTAAACCTCAGTGGCATTTTATCTGTATCTCATATTACAACAATTATGTTCTGCTAGTTATTGAAGTGATTTGTGTTTTATCTCCCCTATTTAGGATCTAAACTCTCCAAAGAAATAAACTGGGTCTTTATCACATATCTATCTAAAAAACTAAATGAAGCAGCTCATTTCAATGTCATAAACATTTACCAAATATTTATTATGCGCAGAGAGTGAGCTAGGTACTTAATATTTGTCTGCCTTATTCACCAGTCTTGTTTCCACACAGCTTAGCATCCTCAACTGTAAAATCAAGACTTTACGTTTTTGTTAGTTCATAAAGGCAACACTCTAGGCATGAACTTTAATATTCTATTTTAGTTACCAGATATACAGTTACTAGTTACTAAATAAATAGTATGATTATCCCTTTTGAATGTCATACAAACTTAGTATTTCATCTCTAAACTTTAGTCTAGAATTTTATTAAAAGCTCCTCAAAGATGAGCACCATTATCATTCTAGAGTGTAATCAGCTGTTCAAAGTTAACCCAGTTATATACTGAATTAAGAAAAGACTTTTTTTTAAATGTTTAGCAGTGACATAGAAATATAGAATTGGTCTTTTCCCCTGGTTCCTCACACATTCCTAAAACCCTTGTTATTTCCTGAGTGACAGGAGGGCTAGGAGTATCCTTTGTTCTAACACTTGGTCTTTAACCCCAGTTCCTTATAGAAGAGCTTCTAAGACCCTTGGAAACTCCTAGAGTATCTTTTTGCATGCTAAAACACTGATCACTGGGGGGCCCTAGATAGCTTCAAGATGGGGGCTGCTCACTAAAAAGACAAAGGCATGATTAGAAGATTGAACTTTCTGCCCCATCTCCCATCCTCTGCGCTAGAGATGAAGCCAATCACCAGTGGCCAATGATTTACTCAATCGTGCCCACATAATGGAATCACCATAAAAACCCTAAATAACAGGGCTTGAAAGCTTCCAGGCTGGTGAACACATCTAAGTAATGGGAAGGTGAAACACCCCATACTACAAGAGGACAGAAGCTCCTGTGCTCAAGGCTTCCAGACCTTGCCATATGCATCTCTTACATTTGGCTGTTCCTGAGTTCTATCACACATAATAAACCAGTAATAGTACACAAAGTGTTTTCTTGAGTCCTGAGAGCCATTACAGCAAATTATTGAACAAGCAAGGAGGGGGTTTTGAGAGCTCCCAGTTTATAGCCAAGTCAGACAGAAGTTGTAGGCAACCTAAGAATCTACTCCCTATGATTGGCATCTGAAGTAGAGGGCAATCTTATAGGACTAAGCCCTTAACCTGTGAGATCTGGGTTACATGGGTGGTCAGTATCATAAGTGACTGGTGTAGAAAACTCACACATTTGATGTCAGAAGTGTTCTGTGGATAGAGGGAAGAGTTTCCCTTTAATAGGCAAGGTTAGTTAACCTTTCTATGCTTCCTGCCCTGGGAACTCTAGCTGCAGGGACCAAGTGGGTCAGCAGCCATCTCTCAGAAGCAGAAGGCTAATGAACTAAGAAAGAATAAATGTACACAGAAAGTCAGGCAGACACTAATCTGACAGAATTTAATAATCACTGGGTTATTAATCATTCAATTTTCTGAGGTACAAATTCTAAGATTAAAGTAAATGAAAAGCTCATGTAGCTATCTAATCCATGATGCATGTGGAAATTTTCCATAATACTCCATGGCAAGTTCGAACATTTTTTGAGAAAAAAATTAAATACGTCATTTCAAGTTAGGCTGTTTTGACTTTGTCCTAAAAATAAAGGAAAAACTGCAACATAAGCAATTATAAAGACTTAGAAGAACAGAAAACAAAAAAATACTTCAATTACCTCAATTTTGATACTTCAGTTTGTGCTAATAGAAATTGAATAAATAGTTGAATGTGGAGATCTACTATATTTGTCAGGCAAAACAAAGCAAAAAAGCCTAAGTATAGCATTAAAAACTGAAACAGTTTATAAAACAAATTAAGTTCTAAGCTAACAAAAAATTCTGAACAGCTTTTTTCTTTATCTACATGTACTAATTTACACCATAATCTGGAAGTATCTTCTGTGCTTCTGTTTTTTCTTATGAAAAAAAGGTAGAAAAAAAATATTTTTCCAGTTTGGAAAAAGATCTGAAACGTAAGTATTTTTAGATACTCAGCATTAAGTCATATAATTATAAAATGTTTGTCACTAATAATTTAGTAACAAAAAAATATCTTTCTACCTTTGCAACTGAAATTCCAAAGTCCTGGAGAGGTTTAACAGCCTCATTCAGTTCTTCAAGAAATATGGAAGTTCTTGGCGAATCTAAAATAAGAAATGTTTTATGAATGTTTTATGGCTCGCTCCTTAGGAAAGATGAATTTTTAAAATTAAGGCCCAAAGCTGCAAACTGAAAAAGAAATGGATTGGTTTGCCCAACAAGTATATACAATACAACCAATAATCAAGTAAACATACCTGGTTATATAATTTTATACCCTTACTTCTTATTGCCTCATTATTCTTATTTCTAATGTTTTTATGATGATTTTAATTTTGTAAGTGAATTTTAAAAATTTCTAAAATAAGAATAAATAAATGTTTAATTCAAAGCTAACATTCGGCATTATTTTTCCAAGTTTCCATATACACAACACACATGTATACATGCACAAAACTTTCAAAATGATTTTAAAATACCATTTTCAAATCACAATTATAAGAACCAACAGAAACATGGATTAATTTCACTTACTAATTCCAGGAATAGTATTTTTTAAGGCATAAAGACTTAAATGAGACCATTACATTTTTAGTTATGTTCAATACTTACATTGGTTAATCAGTGTAATTAATGGTATACTAAAGCAGAGTATTAAATAAAAGCATTACTAATTCTTCACTTAAAGTTTTAAAATACTTTAAACATGTCCACTTGCTAAAAATATCAAGAAGTATACTTTCAGAAATGACTAGATGAGGGGCGCCTGGGTGGCTCAGTTGGTTAGGCATCGGACTTCAGCTTAGGTCATGATCTTGCGGTTCATGGGTTTGAGCCCCACAACAGGCTCTGTGCTGATAGCTCAGAGCCTGGACCCTGCTTCAGATTCTGTGTCTCCCTCTCTCTCTGCTCTGCCCCTCCCCCACTCACATTCCCTCTCTCTCTCTCTCTCTCAAAAATAAATAAACGTTATAAAAAAATTTTTTTAAAGGACTGGATGAAATTCAGGTGTTACTCTACTAATAGCTAATTCTTATCTAGTATTTACTAAAGACTAAGTCACATGAATAAAGTCATTTAATCCTCACAACAAATTTATAAAGTATTATTTCCTCATTATGGATGACAACAAAAACACAGAGAGGCTAAGTGATTTAACCAAAATCACACAGAAGGTCAACTGGCACAATCATGATTTAAACTCAGGCATATATATTTTAGTAACAGCTTTATAGCACATAATACTAATCTTGACAGTATCCCAGCAATACTACTGATTAAATAGCAAGAGAAACATCACAAAAATCACGTCAGAATATAAAAAATACTTACCGGCTTGACAAAAATAAGCTAAGGAGGCTTTTCCCGGTTGCAATGTACTGAAGTATTTCTGAGGGCTCAGTTCTGATAGAGAGTCTACTGCTGACTTATAAAAAATGCACATCATGACAAAAGAGATGCCAACTCTATATATATTGAAACTGGAAGACATCATCAGCTGTAGTTGTACATGGGCAGGAGATTTTTGTCTGTTTTGTTCACTGCTGTGTTCTGTTGCCTAGGACAATACCTAGCAACGGTAGGTATTCAACAAAGTTTTGCTGAATAAATTTGTTAAACAAATGAATGAAGTAAAATCTGCAAGAAGAATAATGTAAGACATTACTTACGTATTTGATTTTGTTAATACTTTCCTATTTCCTTCCAGTAAACATTTGAGAGGGATATCTATAATGACATTGATTTGATAATACGATTGATTCTGGATACTTGCAAAAGATATCAAAGATATCCAGAAAATACAATATGAAATATTTTATGTTTAATAGATCTTTACTAGAGTATGTTAAGCTAATTGTCATTTTTAAGGGTTCTAAAACTAAGTCTCAAACCTTATCCACTCCTTGTTTTAAATTGGTCATTTTATCTTTCTCTACCCAAAGTTGATTTACAATGAATACTCAAATAGTTATTTCATACCATTACCATGGCAGTGAGGCATCCAAAACCTACATCTATTATGTTTACATTCTTTTTACTTTAAATTTCCTGGAAGATAGCTATTAAAACTATTTAAGGGGCACCTGGGTGGCTCAGTTGGTTGAGCGACCAACTTCGGCTCAGGTCACGATCCTGCAGTTCATGAGTTGGAACCCCACATGGGGCTAGCAGCTATCAGTACAGAGCCTGCTTCGAAACCTCTGTCTCCCTCTCTCTCTTCCCCTCCCCTGTTATGCATGCATGCATGTTCTCTCTCTCTCAAAAGTAAATAAAAATTAAAAAAAAAACTTGGAAACCAATTTGACAATAAATTTCATATTAAAAAAACTAATAATGTTCCTTCTAAATATAGTTTTCATTTTATTTGTTTATAATTTTTTAATGTTTATTTGAGAGAGAGAGAGAGAGAGAGAGAGCATGCGCGCACAAGTGGGGGAGGGGCAGAGAGAAAGAGAGCAAGAGAGACATAGAATCTAAAGCAGGCTTTAGGCTTGAGCCATCAGTACAGAGCCCAACACGGGGCTTGAACTCACATGACCTGAGCTGAAGTCAGATGCTTAACTGACTGACCCACCCAGGTGCCCCATAAATACACTTTTTTAAGTATACGACTTAGACTTACTTATACAACTTAGACATTTAAGTATCTTTTTCAACCCAAGTTTTAATTCAACTCTACCTTCTGAACTCAGACTTGTTTCAATACTCTCCTCTCTTCTTCCAAGCTGCACTTACTTCCATGCTGTCCTCTACATCTGTTGTCAATTCTTTGTCTCCCATTTTGCCACTTTCATATTTCTCTCCAACAATTTCTTCTTTCAGGAAGTTTTCCACTGATGATCTATAGTATCTAAGTTCTAAAAGAAGACAGTTTAGGAAAATTAATATAATATAAAAATATCATACTTCCAGAAGGGAGAGACATACCCACAGGTATAGGTGAGATTTTTAACTTTTTTTAATTTCAAATAGAACCCCTACCTTTCAAACAAAAGATCACTATCTCAAAACAAGAGACAGAAAAAAATAGCAAAAAATTACTCACAATGAGAGGGGTAGACTTTCTGTAAGAAATAAAATAATAAAAGAATGAAAATTTAGGGAAAATTGTACTAGATACTTAATCTGCTCTTTCAATACGATCAGTAAGCATATAATACCTCTCCTTTAAAAGCAGGTATTCCTAAAAAAGGAGCTAATTACTAATTACTTCTTAACATTCTTTTCATTAGAGCTAATTTATATCAGTGAACAAATTTGTCATCAATATTTAATAATGAGCCAAGAGTTCAAAAATTCAAGTAGAATGAGTGAGGACTGTGAGTGAGAGGCATATAAAAAAGTAATTTTAATGATATAATTAGGGAGTATCCTTGGCATTAACATTGATTACACATTTTAGCCATTTTAAACCAGTGTATTTTAAAGCCACTTTATATTAATGAGGATGGTTTAAAATAGGTCATTCAATATTTTCTTTATTGGGGGGAAGGGAAATGCATGCATCCTGAGGCTAAGGGAATAACTATATAATGTATTTACTATATGAAATAACCAAAACCTAATTAAAAATGAACCTTTTAAGTAAAAGTACATTTGAACGAGTCAAGTATAAATATAATTTTTCCTGGACTTGTGGTTATAATTCAGTTATTTTAACACTAAATTGGACAGTAGGGTTAACACATTATTTTTTCCCCTAGAATGAATTTTGCAGCAGTAAAAGGTCTAACTGCACATTCAGTGCTAGAATACTTTCCCACATCTATTTCATTGGACAAATGAAATTATAGATGTTGAAGTACTACGCATTTGGTCAATTAGAGATGTTGGTGATTATTCTGACATACATATTTTCAGGGATAGGAATTCATTAGTAACTGTAACCTTTGCAATTTTTCCATCTTTGATAAATTTGATTATTTAAGTAATTACTTAAAGCAGAGAATATTGCAGAGATCCACCAGAAATATAATTTATGTGGTCTTAATAAAATAAGCACTGAATAATGATTTAACCAAATCTATGACAACCACAGTTCAGAGGATGGGGAGACAGAAAGTAAGGGAACATACAATTAGTGTGGGAAAAGAAATAAAAGAGCTAAATCTTCACTTTCACAAGACCAAAAGCCAAGTTTATTGGAAATAGGAAGATGAATGCCAAAAGAAATAGGGAACAATTGAAATAATTCCCCCTAAGGAATAAGAAATTGGAGGCGGAAGACACCAAGGGGACTTTTAAAGTCTTATATAAAACCATCTGACTCTTTAAATACCTTTTCATTTTGATTGAAAAGTTAAAGTCATTGTATTTGGACTATATCAAAATAAAAAGCTCTGCACAGCAAAGGAGACAGCTATCAAAACTAAAAGACAATCTACTGAATGGGAGAAGATTTGCAAATAACATATCCAAGAAAGGGTTAGTATCCAAAATATATATAAAGAACTTACATAATTCAACACCAAAAAAAACCAAAAAACAAAAACCAAAAAAAAACCAACAAAACAAAAAAACAAAAACCCCAAGTAATCCAATTTAAAAACGAGCAGAAGACATGAACAGACATTTCTCCAAAGATGGTACACAGATGGCCAACAGACACATGAAAATACGCTCAACATCACTCATCATCAGGCCAATGCAAATCAAAACCACAATGAGATGTCACCTCGAACCTGTCAGAATGGCTAAAATCAAAGCTCAAAAAACAACAACTACGGGCAAGGATGTGGAGAAAAAGGAACCCTCATGTACTGTTGGTGGGAATGCAAACTGGTGCAGCTACTGTGGAAGACAGTATGGAAGTTCCTCAAAAAATTTAAAATAGAACTACCCTATGATCCAGTAATTGCACTACTGGGTATTTACCCAAAGAATATGAAAACACTAATATAAAAAGATATATGCACTTCTATGTTTACTGCAGCATTACTCGCAATAGTCAAATTATGGAAGAAGCCCAAGTGTCCATCCATAGGTAAATGAGTAAAGAAAATGTGGTATGCATATGTAAGTATGTACATACATACATATATATACATACATACACCCACATAATAGAATATTATTCAGCCAAAATAAACAATGAAATTTTGCTATTTGCAACAACATGGATGGATCTAGAGGGTATAATACTAAGCAAAGAAGTAGGAGAAAAACAAATACCATATGATTTCACTCACATGCAGAATTTGAGAAATAAAACAAAACAACAAAGAAAAAAAGAGAGACAAATCAAAAAACAGACTCTTAACTACAGGGAACAAAGAGTTACCAGAGGGGAGGGTGGCGGGGGATGAAACAGGTGAAAGGGATTAAGGATACACTTATCTGGATGAGCACTGAGTAACATATGGAATTGTTGAATTGCTACACTGTACACCTGAAATTAATACAATGCTGTATGTTAACTACACTGGAATAAAATAAAATAAGAATTAAAGTTGTTACTTGTATGTAATCAAATTTTCCATAGCTTCTACTCATATTAATCCAACCTATCCTTGTGGGGCCACAGAAGACTGTTCATTTCACATGCATGGAAAATAAAATGCATTTGCCCAGAGACATGTTCTCCACATAAAAATATCTTTAAATTAAAAAGAGAAATTTTGATGGGAAAGGGTGGGGAATGAGAAGACCAGCAAGAACAGAGTAAAAGCAAAGATACAAAAGGTACTCGGTGACTTTTTCCCTCCAGTAGGTAGAAAGTAGAATAGAAAACAATACTTAATGATTCAAAATCTAAATATCAATAAAGAGATGAATACCTTGAGAAATGTGACATTGGTACCTTGGTGTAGTAGTTCATTGGTATGGGGTAAATAGTTCCAGTTCTGTAGAAGTTGAGATTACACTTAGCTTCCTGCACCTCCCACCTGTAGTGAGTTAGCTGTGCCCATTGTGTGACTTAATCTGGCTAATAAATGTAAGCAAAAGCTCATGTTTCTTTCAGGCAACAATTTAATAGCCAGTGTGTGATAGGGCAGGATTTATTTTCTTCTGTCACAGTCATTAAAAATGCTCAATTTGTGGCTGTTCCTCAGCATGAGTCCCAGAATGAGCACAACAGAGAACCCTCACTGATTTGTAATTAGCATGTGACATAGGAGGTAATCAACCTTATTGCCTTAAACTACTGAGATTTGAGGGGTCATCACTACAGCATAATCTAGTTTATCTTCACTATTATACAAACTAGAATGAGGTGCTACCTTAACAAGAACCCCAAAACATTGGCTTAGAGGCCAAGAAGCAAGGACTGTTCAGGATCTAATCAAGGAAACTTTCATCAGAGACTGGAGCTTGGCAATCCACAGTAAGGAGTGACAAAACATTTGCTGAAACGGTCACTATAATAATTTGGAGGTGACACATACTTAATGAATTTATAATGAGCATGTACCCAGGCTTGTGTGGCTAATGAACCTCTTTATGGCCCTAAGAGAGGAGGCTGGTAGTCAGAAGATGAACACTGTGTGATAGTTGCTGTTGGTTATGTTTAATAAGATATTCAAAGAAAGGTAGTCAAAGAACCACTGCCATCCAAGAGACTAGCTGGTTAATACTTACACAGTCCTTTAGCCCCCACCCTTCTGTCAGAGAGCAAGCTGACAAGCTGCTCAGCCATGGAAAGGGGCCATACTATCCAAAGCCAACTTCAGATGTGGCCAAAGATAATAAAGACGGAAAGACCTCTTGCAGAGTAAAGCCAAGGACCATGGAGAACTATGCCCCAGGGCATATGCCAGAATGTGAACTATTCGATACTGGTCTACAATAATGAGATAAACAAAGAAATTGAGAACAAATGTCAAAAAGTTTTTATAGTCCTTTTTACACAGTAGTTTTGTGTTTTATGAATCTAAAAAATTTTTAACAGGCTTGTCATGTGCTAGGTGTTTTCATTTTATTTTTCTTATAATTCATTTTTATTGTATTTAACAAAAATTCAAAGTAAATTGGAATTTTAAAAAACTGGTCATTCTTAGCAGATAGTTTGAGAAGCACTGACCTAGAGAAACCAGTGAACAGAACAAAAGCCCTAACAATAACTGCCCAGTGATATTTCAAAGTTGCTACAGTCTAAAGTCTGGTGTATATCTTCCATTCTTCCCCTCTCCAAATTGGCACATGTATTATAGTTATTTGTCCCTACACTATCCTATGTATCCAAGTGGAGGTGGGAAACAGGTAACTTATAATGTCCTAAGACATTAACACTACTGGGCATTACTTAGAGATCCTGGACTGTTGAGCTTGGTACAGTGATTGAATGGGATTTGAGGGCTATATCCATTGGGAAGGGCCAAAGATGAATTACATGTAAGAAGGAGAATATCTGTTGACAAAAATGGTGGATTGTTCAAATGTTTCTAGTTCTCTACACATGTTAAAATTGTACTTCTCCACTTCCTTGAAATAGGAAGTGACTTGATTTGGCCAATGAAATGTACAGTGACATATGTAACTTCTGGGAGCTTTTAAGAGTCAATATAGGGGTGCCTGAGTAGCTCAGTTGGTAGAGCATCCAACTTTGGCTCAGGTCATGAACTTGTGGTTCAAAAGTTCAAGCCCCGTGTCAGGCTATGTGCTGACAGCTCAGAGGCCTGGAGCCTGCTTAGGATTCTGTGTCTCCCTCTCTATCTGCCCTTCACTGCTCATGCTCTCTCTCTCCCTCCCTCAAAAAAAAAATAAATAAATAAATAAATAAACATTAAAAATTAAAAAAAAAAAAGAGTCAATATATACGGGCGGGGGGGTGGGGGTCTGGGTGGCTCAGTCAGTTAAGCATTCAACTTCTGCCAGGTCATGATCTCATGGTTTATGAGTTCGAGCCCCACGTCGGGCTCTGTGCTGACACCTCAGAGCCTGGAGCCTGCTTCCCATTCCATGTCTCCCTCTCTCTCTCTGCCCCTCCCCCGCTCATGCTCTGTCTCTCTCTTTCTCTTAGGAAATAAACATTAAAAAAATTTTAAAGAAAGAGTCAATATATACGTTTCATGAATCACAACTCACTTTTCTTCTGCTGTAATGAATGATAACACTCAGAATGAGGCCTTCTCAGGCACCTGGGTGGCTCAGTCGATTAAGCATCCGACTTCGGCTCAGGTCATGATCTCATAGTTCATGGGTTCGGGCCCCACTTCGAGCTCTGTGCTGACAGCTCAGAGCCTGGAGCCTGCTTCAGATTCTCCGTCTCCCTCCCTCCCCCCCCCCCACCCCAACCCAGCTTGTGCTCTCTCTCAAAAATGAATAAAAAATTTTTAAAAATGAAAAAAAAATGAGGCCTTCTCTGCTGAACCAAGTCTCAGAAAGAGGACAACATAAGGCAAAGCTCCCAGATAACCCAGAGAGAGCAGAAATTAAACACTTGCTTTAAACCACTTTAGTTTGGGGGTTGTTATTACAGTATAACCCAGCCTAGCCTTATCGGTTTTAATAATAGCTAAGGGGAGAGTGACTTGAACATAAATACATATACTAGATTTTTAAAGCAGAAAATGTGAAAGAATTCACAGGAAATTGGGGCGCGTGGGTGGCTCAGTTGGTTAAGCGACTGACTTTGGCTCAGGTCACGATCTCACAGTTTGTGAGTTGGAGCCCTGCATCGGGCTCTGCACTGACAGCTCAGAGCCTAGAGCCTGGAGCCTGCTTCAGATTCTGTGTCTCCCCTTCTCCTTACCCCTCCCCTGCTCACGCTCTGTGTCTGTCTCTCAATAATAAATAAATGTTGAAGAAAAAAAAAATTCACAGGAAATTGACCCAATTTCACTATAGGGAAGATTCTAAAAGAGAAGAGGACTCTTTCAAATGCAATGGACTATAACCACAACAGGTGTCAATACTAAAAGAAGGCGGAAGTCATAGGCAAATATTTGCCAATAGTACACACATCTCCCAACTACATGCAGACTCCTACCCTTAGAGCCTGGAGGGTCCCCTCAATTCATCAGGATAATGTTCCTGTCAGCACTAATCAGAGTTGGTATGCAAGATGTAAGTTTTGCCTCATCCCTAAACTCTAAACACGTATGCCTGCACAAGTCATTTAAAGTTGGAAAAAATGTGTGACAATTAAGGTCAAATACAAAAGGGTGACAAACACTGTAAGCATGGAACAATGAGACTGTAGTACAAAAAGAGCTAAAGCTTGCAAATAAAATGCATCAAAATTTTGTTCAGCACCTGAATACTGAGAGAGCCCCCAGGGGGCAATGAGGAGGAAAAATTTCAACAGGAAAACTCATCTCCTTGCAGGGAGGGCAGGAGGAAGGATCTGCCTTCATGTGTTCCACAGCTGGAGCAGCTGGTGAGTGACTCTTCCCACTTTGGGATTGGGTCCTATTTATAATAATACTAGAAAAAAAGTTCTGCTTTTAAATGTTTGAAGACCACTGTGCTAGAATAATGTACCCTTCTAGAACAATATTCAACCATTGTGCATTTGAACACTTTCATATTTTAGAATATCAAGCAGCAAGTTTTTCTAGAAGACTTTGGTTAGTTTCCCCTTTATAGACTCAAATTTCCCTTATGATTAACAATAAAACTAATGGTTTCCCACGCAAGAAAAAGAGGAAATTAACAACTGTAAACATTAAACAAATCATACCAAAATCTGTGGGCATCATTCTCTGGGAAAAGACACATTTTTTATTGTGCAACAAATGGAGCATATAATGCTTACAACTTCCTGTAAGAACATTCTGGCAAAAATTAGCTTAACAATTTAATGCTGCTACTAGAGACAACCTGCTCACTGAACCAGCCTCAAATAAAATGTTGATTAGCTCTCAGCACAGTTTATCAGCTAAGACTCGGTGCAGGACAAAAAAAAGACTCAACATCTCTCCACTTCACAGCCCCTTCACGGCAGCTGGGGCAAAATCCTCTATCTGCCCCAACTGCATGCCCATCATGCACCCCTAAAAAAGGAAGGAGAAAAGAGACAGCTATCTGGACTTGCTCTGGGATAAAAAAATTCACAAAACTATTTCATAGTAAAACTAGTATGGGTATTATCCTGATGTTTACTATGACTCTGAGTAGAAAATATAAAAGAAACAGACTTTCATGGTGAAAGTCTATTCGTGAACTGAAACAGGTACCCCATCATTATGGAAGATACAAAAAAAAAAGGCATGTCAGGGAATAAGAGGTTCCCCTGATTGTGATGAGTGCCTAAAATCACCAAACTCTGAATTCATGCTTAATTTACGCACTTACACACATAACTGCTTAACTCACTTTAACTCACTGCTGCCATAAGCACTCTGTCGCAATTCAAAAAGAACTGAGTAAGTGCCCTAACCACATTCTCGGAAGTATCTTGTAAATTCCAATAAACATGAGATCCTTCTCTAAAGTGTGGATGTTGGATTAGACCTATTAATTTCTTTCAACAAGTTGTACACTACTCTAGGCTGCAATGAACAGCCTGCTCAGCTGACTGCTCCGCTGCATCTGAGGGATCCACATAACTGTGCCAGGCCTAAACGTCTATCACAGTCTGTCCTATGAAGAATCCAAAACACACCAGTATCTGGCGCCTGGGTGAACCACTGTCCCAGAATCTGTAGTACAAAACGGACTTTAAAGTTCCCTGAAGATCACTTAGCTTGGAAAGAAGGTAGCAACACTCCTCTTGCACAAAACATTAGGACAAAGTATGGTGAGTTAGGGCAGGCAGAGTTGGTGGAACCAGTACATGTAGCAGTGTCTTTCACAGGGATACTGAATCTGTGATGTGCCCATTCTAAGGAAAATACATCATTTTGTGTCACTTTGCTCATTTTACTACCAAACACAAGAAAGAAAGAAAAAAAAGTCAGCAATGTCATGTCAGTCCAATACAGGTTGGAAGTTCCCTCACTTATTTGCAGTAATAACACAGCATTTGTTTTGTACCTGTCTGAGGCCCAAGAGTAGCGCCACCGTCCACCGAAAACAGGACTGAGGTCTGAAGGAATACGTGTGGAATTTAAGGAGTACAAACCATTCTACTTCTTCCTAGACAGTACGTTCATCAACGACTTACAGTTCTCTTTCTGCCTTTTTTCTCTAAACTTATGCCCAGAGCATCTTTCCAAATTGTAACTTTCAAAGACCCACATTCCCCCTACTCACTTGTCGCTTGGACCTCCATCTCATCCTAATACCCCTCTTCCTTTAAGAGACATTTTCCGAGGAAATTTTTTGCTTCAAGCTTCATTTCACCCTTCTCATTCCATCCTTTCTCCCCACAAAGGGGTCATGTTTTTCTCGCCGCTTATGCAGGGGGAAAAAAGAAGAAAGCAAAGCGGCCCTCAGAAGGATCCGGGCGATCCCTTCTAAGCCAAACTCCAGAACTCGATGGTGCGGCCCATCCGTGCTGGCGGAAACCACAGCCCCTCGATTGAGGGACCAGCGCTGCCACTTACCTGCGGAGACCTGCGGGCCAGACCTACCCGGAAGGACCCGGACTGTTCCCGCAGCCAACAGTTGCCGCCACGTGAAGAAAAGGCAGAAGGCGGCGCCGTGCCCCTCTGGCGGGCAGCGGCTAACCGATGTGCCCACCTACTAGATAGAGCGCAGCACTCAAACCCTTCACACTTACTGCCACCACCGCACGGAGGGGTCGACCTGCAAAGCAAAAAAAACAAAAAACAAAAAAAACAAAAAAAAAAAACAACCCCCAAGGCTCCTCCCTCTCCTCGTGCTCCCTACGTGCGGCCTCTCCAACCAATGGGAAGCGCAGGGGGCGGAGCGAAAGCCGCCCCAGGTGACAGGCGACTACCAAGTCCTCCCGCCGGCGCGAGCTGGCCGTGTAGTTGCCGGGCCAATCGGCAGTGTGGGTGGGGAGTGGAGGGGAGGGAGAAGGCGAGGAAAGTGGGTATCCAATCAGATCTCAGAGCCTTCGAGCGACGGGTCCTGTGGCCCGTGGCCTTCCGAGTGCAGCGCGCAGGGGGCGTGCCCACCTGGGCCAATCGGCGCGAGCCCACGGTGCGGAGCGAGCGCCTCAAATGCTCGGGTTTCTCAGCTGATTGTCTCCAGCCGAGAGTTGTTTTTTGCAGCTACCGAGCGGAGCCGCAGCAGGAGGAGCCGAGACCCCCGGAGGGGGGGGGCGGGCGGGGAGAGGAGGCGGGGTCCGGAAAACCGCGGCTGCTCTGCGCGGGGCTCCGGGTCCTGTCACGGCGCTTCCTGGGGTTGGAGGTTGGGGTGGGTGGGGGGTAAGGGGGAAATCCTTCTCCCCCTCGACGGCGGCTCCGAGTCCGGCCTCTTCCTTCCCGCGCTCTCTCGCCCGCTCCCCAGTCCCCTCATGAGGGTGCCTGTGCCGGGTCCGGCGGCCGGCCGCGAGCCCTCGACGCCCGGAGGCGGAGGCGCCGTCGCTGCCGCCTCAGGCGCCGCGGTGCCGGGCTCGGTGCAGTTGGCGCTGAGCATCCTGCACGCCCTGCTCTACGCCGCGCTCTTCGCCTTTGCCTACCTGCAGCTGTGGCGGCTGCTCCTCTATCGGGAGCGGCGGCTGAGTTACCAGAGCCTCTGCCTCTTCCTCTGTCTCCTGTGGGCAGCGCTCAGGACCACCCTCTTCTCCGCCGCCTTCTCGCTCAGCGGCTCCCTGCCCCTGCTCCGGCCGCCCGCTCACCTGCACTTCTTCCCCCACTGGCTGCTCTACTGCTTACCCTCCTGTCTCCAGTTCTCCACGCTCTGTCTCCTCAACCTCTACCTGGCGGAGGTAAGGCGGGAGGACGGGCATGCGGGGCCGGGCGGGTGAGCGGGGCCGCTACGATCAACTCGGGCTGAGGGCCGGGGGGGAGGGGGGATCGGACAGTGAGAGGCGGACCCGAGAGCAGCTTGGGGAAACTGAGGCACGCCTGGAGTGTGCGCCAGCGTTCTCGCCCTAAACTTAAGAAGCGGATTGACTCGGTTTCTCAGAGGCTGGCGGGGTTGAGTGAGTGAGAGTGTGGGTTCCGACAACTTGAAACAGGACAACCCTTTGTTCGGTGTTTTGGCCCTCCGAGGTAAGGTGTTGGTGGCACCAACAAAGTGGCATCGCAAGAAGTAGCGGCCCCGGTGGCTCCGCCAAAGCTGGACTGTGTTGAGAGAGGTTGGATGCTGAGGTAGCAGCAGCTCTGCTGAAGCTGGACTGCTGCCAGCCATTACGTCACCAGGCAGAGCTGTTCCTCTGCTATTGTTGCTGCGTTTCTTTTATTAGAAGCTTATATTCCCTCCTGCATCTCCTTTCCTGTGGCTCGATAAGCCTCACACAAATTCCGTTCGATAAGTTCCCCAGCAGGGTTAATGATCGATAACCGATGCCGAGGGTCGGTATAAAGACCTCCGTAACGCTCTTAATGTTGGCCCCACTTGCTCCATGCTTTGGCTATATATCCTACCTCTTCTAGCCTAGTGGTTTATTTAGAGCTAATTAAGGTAGAAAATACGAGCTTAACCTATGACTGTTGCGGAAACAAACCACTAAACTGTTTTTGCAATAACTTAATAGCTGGAACCTAATCACACCCCCTTTCTCTTTTATGGGGAATTGCTGGTTGGATTGCATTGTTCTGCAGCGCTTAGGTATTTGACCCATTTCAAACAGGTTTGAGAGTGGAAGGTTGTCAATTATGTGTGTCAGCTAGTGGAATTTAAGCCACAGAATTTTGAGAATTGCCCAAAAACTCTCCCTTCCCCTCCCCCACAAAAAAAAAAAAAAAAAGCTTGAGGAGGGGTGGAAACAAGGTGACATCATATGCTTAATACTGACTAATATAGAACAATATTGGTCTATGCAGCTAATCCTCTCAAAGGCTTTTGGAGGTGATGAGAATTAACATAGTTCTGTGCAAAAGTAAAAAAAAAAAAAAAAAAAAAAAAACATTTGAGGCAGATTGTTTATATTCCCTGTGTAAACCAACTCTTTTCTCCCATAATAGATGGGGAAGTAGAATGCATAATTTTAAAATTACAGTCATAACTTCAGCTTTTTACCACACTGAAAACAACAGTTGGAAATAAGAAACAAAACTAATTTAACTTGAATTCCTTTCCTTCCCCACCCTTTGGAAGTCCAAGCAATATAATGACAAAACCGAAACAGTAAAAAGCAAAAGTAAAAAGCATGGGTAATCATAAATCACATAATCATGCCCTAGTCATGTCACTTATTTGATGATGTTCTCATCTTCTAGTTGTTGTTTAAGCTTCTGTTTTAACACTTCTGTCCTTTGTAGTTAAATCGATACATTGTGTTCTTCCTGACACCATTTCTGATAGAATACCAGAGACCTCTCATTTGTTTTACTCTAGCTTCAGATATAATTTACCTGAAAGAGATTAGCAATTCTTATGCCATGATCATCAGATAATTTGTTTTTCCCCTATACATTTGGACTTATAAAATCTTATTAATAATTCACTGTAAAAATATTAGGCATTTCATAAAGTAGCCAAATACTCATTTTTTTTTTACCTTTTTTTTTTACCATTTTAGATATAAGATATGCTACAACGGGCATAAATCTTAAGTGTACAGCTAGGTGAAATTTTATGTATGCCTACACTCGTGTTACCACCACCCAGACTAAGACAGACGGCATTGGTGCCCCAGAAGATTCCCTTGTGCCCTCTCCCAGTCATACCTCTCACCTCTAGGTAATCACAAAGTGGCTAAATACTATCACAATAGTAAAAGCATCTATAGTTAAGTTCAAAATTATGAAAGTATGCTTCTACAGCATAAACTGCATCATATCTAGATTGGGTTTTCATACTTTTAATTGCTGATGTTCCAAGCTAAATGAGGAAGAATTAAAAGTCTAAAAGTCTTGTTAAGGGAATCTTTTGTTTGTGTGATGTACTTTTCAAAAAGCAGTAAAACACAATAAACCAAGACACTGTAATTCAGAAGATAGATCAAAGCTTTTTCCTTTTGGGGTGTCTCCTAAAATTGTAGATTGTCTATGCTTCTCTTTTTATAATGAAATTAACAAATTTAAGACACATAACTGTACTTAAAACAACAAATTTTCAACTGAGAAAGATATCTTGACCAAAAACCATTTCCTTATTCATTAGAAAAAAATCCAGAGGAATCTGTATTTAAAAGAGAATTTGAATTTACATTATTAGAAGTACACTTTCAATTGATCCTTCTGAATTAATGAAGCTTTTTCAGTGAGTTCTTGGTATTGTAGAAGGATGGTAGGGAAAGCCTATGTAGTGGCAAATAACAAAACATAACTGACATTTGATTTTTTTTTTTTTAGCAAAAGATCCTATACCTGTTTGAATAGTTGTACTTCTTGATTACCAAATCACTCTCTTTGCTGTCATTAAATGCCAATTTCATCTTACTGTCAGCCTCTTTAAAGCACTTGTTGCATACGTTTCTCACTGATTAAAAACATTCTAACTTTAAGGACTTAGTTACAAAGAACCATGGAGCAATATAAAAATAAAGTTAGAAAAACAACCATTACTACTTTGAATGCATTTTGGTGGTTCGTCTAAAACTCATTCAGTTTTCAAAAAGTTAAAACTACCTAAATCACTCTTTCTTTTGTTGACTACACTTGAGTGGAATTGAGATAAGGACAAGTAGCCCTTTTGAAATAACTAGACTTTTCAACTTAACCTCCTGGAAGCAGATAGTTGGGGAAAAAAAAAAAAACTGTACACTAATCTAAAAACACCTACTAAACTTTTTCTGGCATGATCAATAGAACAGGTACTTTACCAAAGAAAGGTTCACACTCCTGCACTTTTACCAGGGAAGACTTTAGTCTTTAAAATAGATTATCTGATAAAAAGATGCTACCTACCACTGGAACAAGTAAAAGCACTTAAGATGAGAGTTGATAGTATACTATCTTTGGAGTATTGTTATATACCCCAGAATCAATGAGTTCATCTTCAAGGCCCATGTTAACCTTTTTTTCTTGCAGTTTTGTAACATGATTGCCAGTTGCTTAATTGGGATAAAATATGGTGACCTAATCACAATGCCAAAACAACCAGGAAAATTAAATTTAGGAAAATTAAACTCCTACAATCATGGATGCTATCATTGTGCCTGACAATGAATACATTCTTCCAAATACGGATGATAGGTCAAATAGTGTGTAGTTAAACTTACATGTACTAGGGTGTCGTTATAATGTTTTGTGATTTCTCACAAAAGCATTCCACCACCAAAAATGGAAATTCTTTAAGGATAAGTTACTTTATTATATTTTTATCTCATGGCAGCTAGAACAATGGTGAATATATTATTGAATGACAATCTGGAAAAGGCCAAATCTAGAAAATATTTAGCCATCTAAAATTTGGACATTAACTTCATTTTGGTGAACATTTGAAGTAAATTATTTATGTACTTTCTAAGGTCTTTATGTTTTCTACTGAAAAGCTTGCCTATGGTATGAATGCCAAGATTCTTTTGGATTATTGTGACATAACTAGATAAAAGTTCATTTTGGTTACCACAGGTAAAATATTAGTAATGAAACCACTTTAATATATCTGAGTTTTGCTTAGCAATACTATTTTTATATCATGGTAAATGGCACATAGTAATTAGGACTTTGCTAATTTGGTTTCAACAAAATCTATTAAATAGAAAAGTCTGTAAAACAAGTCTCACATCATGAGTCAGTTACTATTTGCTGGAAATAGTGGTTTTAGTTCAATGTTGGATTTTGTAACATTTGTCTTCACAACCCCCATGATACAGGTAGATACAAGCAGGGTGTGATTTGTCCAAGGTTAAATGGTTATGCATCAGATGTAAAGCTACCATATAGCCAAAGGCTATAAAGTCTTATCAAGTGATTGATCCTTATAATATATTCTGATGGTCACCACCAACTTTTCATTATTTAGTACTTTACTATTTGCTTTCCCACTTTCCCCCATTTCAAACCTTTACTCTCTCCAGCAAACTCTTTCTTCCCCCTTCATTGTCAACATATGACCCTCAGCTCCTAGTTTATAGAAGTAGAAACCAGGGCCATCTGGCTGAACAAAGATTCAGAAAAATACCTTAAAATGCTGCAGAGAGTATTCAGTCTTTTTCAAAGAAGTGAAGAAATTCCTCAGAGGTAACAAAACAAAACAAAACACGCACACGCACAGAGTGAATGCAGAATGTTAAAGTACCACACAGATGTTTGCCTTGGGGTTGGAGGTGGTTATTAGCTGCTTCCTGCTGGCCTAAAGCTTGGATGTTAATTTTATGTGTTGGGGGTCTGGCAAGGTGACATTGGAGGCAATACCTTGTGATGAAGTCTAATCAGAGACTTCATTCCCTCCAACTTAATCCCAGAATTCTCAAAGTGTATATCTTCAGGAAATGGACTATGAAAAATAAGCATTTTGTCAAAGGTTGATGGGCTTTGTGCCTCTCTCTGCCTTGGTCTTGGGTGATGGAGGTACAAATTGGGAAAGAAAAGTCTTTCCTGAGAATGTATGGCAAATTTATTCTCACACAAGTTCACACCACTTCTGTCAACTTGGAGAAAAAAATAAATAAAACCCAACTGAAAATGTAGTTTATTGGTATCCTGGCTTGGTAGTAACCTCAAGAACCTGGAAGGAGCAGATGCAAATCATTTGTAGATGAGTATACTTTAAAGTTTTTTTTTTTAATGTTTATTTTTCAGAAAGAGAGAGCACGTGCAGATAGAGGAGGGGCAGAGAGACAGGGAGACACAGAATCCAAAGCAGGCTCCAGGCTCTGAGCTGTCAGCACAGAGCCTGATGCAGGGCTTGAACTGAGGAACTGAACTGAGAGGTCATGACCTGAGCCAAAGTCGGATACTTAACTGACTGATCCACCCAGGTGCCCCTTGAGAAGTATACCTTAAACCCAGAATCCTAACAGATAAAATTTCACAGAACATAAGCATAAGATGAAAAATTACACTACAGAATCTACACTACCAAGATTAAAGATGTTAGAATTAATCAAATACATAACAAAATTTTTATGTGAATTAAGAAAGTAAAAAGTATTGATATATGACTTTAAAACTTTAGGCACATTTGGAAATCATTTTTAAATTAAAAATATTAAAATTAAAAACTGGAATGAATGGTTAAACAACAGATTAAACAAAGAAATTAGTGAGGATCTGAAAGTAAGATAACCCAGAATATAGCTCAGAAAAATAAAAAATCAAAACTATGAACAGGGATTAAGGGAGAATGAAAATAGAATGAACAGGTCCATTATATGTCTAATTGGAATTTCAGAGAAATTCTTCAAAAGAATAAAGACTTAGAATTTGCCCAAATTAATGAAAGACACCAAGTTTCTGATTATGAAATCCCCCCTGTCAGCCTGCTCATGCTTTCTCTCTCTCAAAAATAAACATTTAGAAAAGATTTTAAAAGTATGATACAGAAATCATGGAGCTGAAAATAACACAAAATCTGATGTGAAAATTCATTTGAGGGTTCATCAGCAGACTAGATCAAACAGAAGAAAGGATAATGAACTCAAAGACAAGTCATTGGAAATAATTCAGTCAGAAGAGCAAAAATAGAATGAGAAAGAATGAACAAAGCTAAAGAGACTTGTAGTACACCATCAAACAGACCACTATATGCATTGAGTCCTAGATGGGAAAGAGACAGAGAAAGGACCAGAAGGCTTATTCAAAGAAATAATGGCTGAAAACTTCCCAAATCTGGAGTAGGAAATGGACATCCAGATCCAAGAAGCCAGAAGATTATTAAAAAAGAGGAATCCAAAGAAAGACAAATTATAATCAAGTTGTCAAAAGCCAAAATTATTTTTAAAAGCAGAAGAATAGAGCCTTTTCACTTACAAGGGAATCCCTATAGGACTGTAAACAGATTTTTCAACAGATATCTTGCAGGCCAGAAAAAGTGGGATGATCTAAAGTGCTAAGAGAAAAATAACTGCCAACAAAGAATAATATTTACTTTGTAAAAATATCCTTCAAAAATGGGAAAATAATGACTTTTCCAGATAAACAAAAGCTGAAGGAGTTCATCAACTGCCTTACAAAATACATACCTGCCTTGCAAAATAATGCCAAAGAGAATTCTTCAAGTTAAAACAAAAGGATGGTAAAAAGCCACATAATAGCATAATTATGAAACTCATGTAAAGATAAATACATAGACAAATATAGAATTGTATTATTGTAATGGTGGCGATTAAATCACTTTTAATTCCAGTATAAATGTTAAGGAAAAATGATTATAAAAATGTTAAAAGATACACAAAGTGGTACAACAAAAAAATGTTAAGGGGGAGAAGTTAAAGTATAGAGTTTTTGTATACAGTTGAACTTAAGTTATTATCAGCTTAAAATAAACTGTTATATTTTTTGTACACCCCAAGGTAACTACTCACACATACCTATAGAAGTTATACGATAGTAAAAGGGAAAGGAATCAAAGCTTATCAATACAAAAAAAATCAACAAATCACAAAGGAGAATAGCAAATGATGAAAAGACAGACCAAAGAATAACAAGACTAAGAAAAATATCAACAAAATGGCAATAGTAAATCCTTCGTTATTAATAATTACTTTAAATGTAAATGGTTTAAACTCCCCAATCAAATCATTTAGAGTTAACTGAGTTGAAAATAATAATATAAGACCCAACTATATACTGTCTACAAGAAACTTACTTCAGATTTAAGAATACATATAGACTGAAAGCAAATACTAACAGAACTGAAGGAAGAAATAGACAGTAATAGCATAATAGTAAGAGACTTCAATACCCCATTTTTAATAATGGATAGAATATCCAGACAGAAGTTCAAAAAGGAAACAAAGCACTTGAGTAACACAATACACCAAATGAAACTAACAGACATATGCAGAACATTTCACCCAACAGCAGCAGAATACACACTCTTCTCAAGCACATATGGATCTTTCCCCAGGGTAGATGACATGTTAAATCACAAAATAGGTCTTCACAAATTTAACAAGACTGAAACCAAGTTTTTTTTTTTTCTGACCACAATGAAATGAAAATTAAAAAGCAATTGCAGAAGTAAAATTGGAAAATTCACAACTTTGGAAATTAACACACTCTTGAACAGCCATTGGGTCAAAGAAGAAATAAAAAAGGAAATTAGAAAATATCTCATGACAGGGGCTTCTGGGTGGCTTAGTCAGTTAAGTGTCCGACTTTGGCTCAGGTCATGATCTCACAGTTCATGAATTCGAGCCCTACATCAGGCTCTGTGTTGACAGCCTGGAGCCTGCTTCAGATTCTGTGTCTCCCCCTCTCTCTGTTCCTCCTCTGCTCGCTCACTCTCAAAAGTAAATAAAGATTTAAAAAAAATTTTTTTTAATATCTCATAACAAAGGAAAATACAACATACTCACACTTATGTGAACAAAAGTAGCACTAAGAAGTCTGTAGTGATAAATGCCTACATTAACAAAGAACAAAGATCTCATATGAACAGTCTAAACCTACAACTCAAGGAGCTAGAAAAAGAACCCACTAAGCCCAAAGTTAGTGGAAGGAAGGAAATAGCAATGATCAGAGTAGAAATAAATGAAATAGAGAATAGAAAACTACAGAAAAAAAAAAAACAGTGAAATTTAGAAAAAAAGAAAAGAAAATTATAAGTGAAAGAGACTTTACAACTGATGCCACAGAAATAAAAAGTCTGAAAAGACCTATACCTAGTATGGAGAGCAAATCAGTAATCAAAAACCTACCAACAGAGCAAAGTTTAGATTCAGATGGCTTCACTGGAGAATTCTACCAAACATTTAAAAAATTCATGACAGTTTTTCTTACACACTCCCTCCAAAAATTGAAAAGAACATTTCCTGGGGTGCCTGGGTGGGTCAGTCAGTTAAGCATCTGACTTCAGCTCAGGTCATTATCAGTTCATGAGTTTGACCCCCACATCGGGCTCTGAGCTGTCAGCACTGCTTGGGATTCTGTGTCTTCCTCTCTCTGCCCCTCTACTGCTCATGCTGTGTCTCTCTTTCTCCCAAAAATAAATAAATATGAAAAGAAATTTTAAAAATAAAACATTTCCTAACTCATTTTATAGGGCCAACATCACCCTGATACCAAACCCAGCCAAAGACAATACATGAAATCTACAGGCCAATATCCAGATAAATATAGATGTAAAAATCCTCAAGAAATATGAGTAAATTGAATCCAAGAACACAGTAAAAGGATCATACACCAAGTTGGATTTGTCTCTGGGATGCAAGAATGGTTCAACATAGAAAAATCAACTAATGCAGTACACCATATTAACAGAATAAAGGATAAAGTTATGTGATCGTTTCAATAGATACAGAAAAGCATTTGACAAAATTTAACATTCTTTCATGATAAAAACTCTCAACAAAGTAGGAATAAAAGAAAATTACCTCAACATAATAAAGGCCATATATGGAAAGCTATAAGTAACATCATTTTAATACGTCTTGAAATATGTCCTAATTTTCCTTTTGGTTTCTTTTTTAACCCGAAGGTTGTTCAAGAACGTGTTGTTAAATTTCCACATAGTCGTGAATTTTCTATTTTTACTTCTGTTTTTGAAAAATATAAGGAACATAAAAATTTAAATATATTAAATATAAGGGCATACAAACAGTGATCATTCATGGAATAAAATTTCCAGCAACAGGATACACTTTCTTTTTATTAAGGAACAGTTTTAGAAATTGAGCACATACTAGAGCATGAGAGCAACATTAACAAATTAGAGACAGTGACGAAGTGATTGAGAGTACATCTCAATACCAGCTGTGCCTATGTCCCTTCTCCATAAATGGGTAATAATAATGCCCATCCCATAGGGTTGTTATGAGGACTAAATGATACCAAATTCAGAAAAAGTAATTATGGGGGCACCTGGGTGGCTCAGTCAGTTAAGCGTAAGATTTCAGATCAGGTCATGATCTCATGGTTCATGAATTCGAGCCCCACATTGGGCTCTCTGCTGCCAGTGCAGAGCCCACTTCGGATCTTCTGTCCCCCTCCCTCTCTCTACCCCTACCCCACTTGTGTTCTCTCTCTCTCAAAAGTAAACATCTAAAAATTTTTTGTTAAAAATAAAGGAAAGGGGCGCCTAGGTGGCTCAGTTAAGCATCCAATTTCAGTTCAGATCATGATCTCACGATCAGTGGGTTTGAGCCCCATGTCAGTCTCTGTGCTGACGGCTCAGAGCCTGGAACCTCTTCAGATTCTGTGTCTCCCTCTCTGTCTGCCCCTCTCTTGCTCATGTTCTCTCTCTCTCTCAAAAATATAATAAACATTTAAAAAAATAAATAAAGGAAAAGGTAATTATGAAAAATAACAGCAAATATTAGCAAATCAAATCCAAAACCATGCATAAAAGATAACACATCCTGACCAAATTTTTTTATCCCAAGAATGCAACATTGATTTAACATTCAAAAATCAACATAAGGGCGCCTAGATGGTTCAGTCGAGTAAGCAGCCAACTTTGGCTCAGGTCATGATCTCATGGTTCTTGGGTTTGAACCTGGTGTTGGTCTCTGTGCTGACAGCTCAGAGCCTGGAGCCTGCTTCAGATTCTCTGTCTCCCTCTCTCTCTGCCCCTCCCCCCACTCATACTCTCTCTCTATCAAGAATGAATAAATGTTAAAAAAAATTTTTTAAATCAACATAATAAACCTTATTGACAATGTAAAGGAGAAAATCATATCCTCTCAATAAATGCAGAAAAAGGATTTGACAAAATCCAACAACCATGATTTTTTTAAAAATCAACTTTTAGCAAAATATGGTAAAGAAGAGAAATTCCTCAATATAGCAATATAAATTTATAAAAAATTTATAGCCAACATTATACTTAATAATGAAAGATTGAAAGATTACTTCCATGCCTGGCTGGCTCAGTTGGTAGACCATGTGACTCTTGATTTCAGGGTCATGGATTCAAGCCCCACATTGGGTATAAAGATTACTTGAAAGGGAGAAAGAGAAAGAGGAAGGAAAGGAAAGGAAAGGAAAGGAAAGGAAAGGAAAGGAAAGGAAAGGAAGAAAGAAAGAAAAGAAAGAAAGAAGAATTGGAAGGAGAGAAATAAAATTGCCTCCATTGTAGGAGCGAGAGAGGAAGAAAAAGGAAGAAAGAAAGATACGTTACTCCCTAGGACAAGAAGATACTTCACTTCTTATCATGGCCATTGTGCTAGAGGCCCTAGACATTGCAGTAAGGTAAGAAAAAAAAAAAAGACTTAAAAATTACAAAGAAAGAACACCAAGAACCACCCCCCCCCCCAAATAACCCAATTAAAAATGGGCAGAAGACATGAACAGACATTTCTCAAAAAAAGATACAGATGGTCAATATACCCAAGAAAAGATGCTCAATATCATTAATCATCAAGGAAATGCAAATCAAAACCATAATGAGATATCACTTCACACCTGTCAGAATGGCTAAAATCAACAACAAAAGAAATGCCAAATGCTGGCGAGGATGTGGAGAAAAAGAAAAACTTGTGCACTGTTGGTGGGAATGCAAACTGGTGCAGCCATGTGGAAAACAGTATGGAGGTTCCTCAAAAAATTTAAAATAGAACTACCATACCATATAATCCTATCCTGGGTATTTACCCCCCCAAATACAAAAAAATACTGGGTATTTATCTAAAGAATATGAAAGAATACAAAAACCCTGGTTTGAAAAGATATATTCACCTCTATGTTTATTGCAGCATTATTTATAATAGCCAAGACATGGAAACAGCCCAAGTGTCTATCAATTGATGAATGGATAAAGTAGATGTGGTATAAGTATATACAATGGAATATTACTCAGCCATAAAAATCAATGAAATCTTGCCATTTGCAACAACATGAATGGATCTAAAGGGTATAATGCTAAGTGAAATAATTCAGAGAAAACATGCCATATAATTTCACTCATACATGGAATTTAAGAAACATTTGTAGGTAATATGATTGTTTACGTACAAAATCCTAATAAATCAACAAAAAATTGTTGTAGCTAATAAGTGAATTTAAGAAGTTTGCATGATATGACTATATTTTATATACTAGCAGAAAACAATTAGAAAATGAAATAAAAATAGTGCACCACAAATTAAAATACTTAGAAATATATGTCATAATAGATGTGCAAGTCTTCTACAATGAAAAGAAGACAACTACTGAGAGAAATTAAAGAAGCCCTAAGTAAATGGTAAAATGGACCCTGGAAAACTCATTATTATTAAGATGTTATTTGTCCCCCAAATTCACCTATACATTCAATGCAATCCTCATTAAAATCTCAGGATTTTTTAGTAGTGATTGCCATGATGATTTAAAAATGTAAGTGGAAAGGGGTCCTGGGTAGCTCAGGCAACTGAACACCTAGCTCTTGGTTTCTACTCAGGTCATGATCTCACAATTCATGTGTTTGAGTCCCCACGCTGGGCTTTGAACTGGCAGTGCATGTCCTTCTTGGGGTTCTCTCTCCCTCTCTCGGCCCCTTCCCCATCTCTCTCTCTCTCTCTCTCTCTCTCTCTCTCTCTCTCTCCCTTTCTCTCTCTCAAAATAAATAATGCTTTTAAAATAAATGAATAAAATAAAATAAAAATGTATATGCAAATACAACGGACTTAAAATAGCTGAAACAATTATGAAAAAGAATGAAGTTGGAGAATCATACTACCTGATTTTAAGATTTATTATAAAGTTACAGTAATCAAGACATTGTAATAATGGGAAAAAATAGACATGTAGGTCAATGAGGCAGAATAAATACAGAATTAGGCTCATACATATGTAGTTAATTGATTTTTTTTTACAAAGATGTGAAGGTAATTTAGGGAGGAAATGAATGCTATTTTTAAACAATGGTGCTGAAATAACTGGTTGTCCATATTGAAAAAACTGAATATTGATTCTTACCTCACACCACACACAGAAATCTACTTGACATGGATTATAAGCCTAAATATAAAAGCTAAAACTTGTGAAAGAAAAAAAAAGAAAATCTTCATTGCCTTGAAGGAGACAAAGATTTCTTAGGAAACAAAAACATGAACCAAAATCGACAAATAAGACTTTATAAAAATTAAACTTGTTTGCAAGGCAGATAAGGAAAAGGCAAGTTACAGACTGGGAGAAAATATATCTGACAACAAACTTGTATCCAGAATATATGAAGATCTCTTACAGCTCAATTATAATAAAATTCAATAAGAAACACATGAAAAGATACTCAAAATAATTAGGAAAATGAAAACTAAAACCATAATGAGATGCTACTAAATATAGTAGAAAGACTAAAATTAAAAACACTGACTATACCAATATTGGCAAAAATGGACATTAATTGGAATGCATGCACTGATGATAGGAACATAAAGTTTTACAACCACTTTGGAAAACGGCAGTTTCTAAAAAGGAAAACAAACTTGTCATAAACCTAGTCATTATAGTCCTAGATTCCCAAAAGAAATGAAAGCATATGTCCGTACAAAAACTTGAATATGAATGTTCACAGCAACTTTATCAAGCTGAAATTAACGTAGATGTCCAACAAAACCAGAGATAAACAAATGTGGTATATCCATACAAAGGAGTACTACTCAGCAGTAAAAGGAGGAACGAGCCATTAATAGACAAAACAACATGAATGAATCTAAATATTGGTAGGCAGAATGAAAGAATCCAGACAAAAATGAACTCACACTATATTACATTTATATTAAATTTTAGAAAATCCAAACTAGGGATGCCTGGGTGGCTCAGTCGGTTAAGCATTCAACTTCAGCTCAGGTCATGATCTCACGGTTTGGGGGTTCGAGCCCTGCATCGGCCTCTGTGTTGATAGCTCAGAGCCTGGAGTCTGCTTCGGATTCTGTGTCTCCCTCTTTCCCTGCCCTTCCCCCCCCCCCCCAAAATGAACATAATAATTTAAAAAATAAAGTTCAAACTAACCTATAGTCATAGAAACTGGATCACCAGTTGCTTGAAGCCTGAGGCAGAAGGGAAGATGTACAACAGAGGTATAGGATGAAATTGAGAGGGTGTGGAAATATTCTATATTTGATTGTTTTGGTGGTATATGCATGCATAACAAAACTCACCAAATTGTGCACCCTAAATACATGCAGTATGTTGTACATATATTATTCCTCAATGAAATTGACCCCCCTCAAAAAAAAAAAAAAAACAAAAACCTCAACCCAGTAAAGAATTCTGCTTGCAATTTACTCCAAGACTAAAATCTAAAGTGGGGAAGAAATGTAAAAAGTGCAGCCCTATCATGTACCAGTTCTACATAGCTTTGTAAAGTTACTTGGGTAAATTATTAACTTCTCAGTACCTATTTTCCCATTTATAAAAATGAGAATAACAATAGTACCTACCTCATAGAATCATTGTGACAACTAAATTACATAATTCATGTAAAATCTTCAGAGTGGCCCCTGGCATATATGTTGATTATTAGCTATTAATATTAAATTTCAAAGAATTGGAATTCCATAGACCATATTCTGTCACCACCAAAACATTGTTTGAATTCAGCAGCAAAAATAATGTGTGAAATTTTATTTGGTAAAACTTCAAACACATATGAACACATAGATAAAGGAAAGAATCACAATGGAATTTAGAAAATACTTAGAACATGATACTAAAAATATTACATAACAAAACTTGAATGAAGCAGCTAAGTTGGCATGCAAGAAGCAAATCTAGAACTTTAAATGTTTACACCAGAAGAGAACCTGAAATTTAACAAGCTAAGCATCCAATTTTTGTTAGAAAAAGGAAAATAGAATAAGCCCAAAGGAAACAAGCAAAAGGGAATGAATGTAGAGATTAATAAAATTAATCTGAAAACAGACAAGAAAGAGGCTTAACAAAGCCAAAAGCTACCCCCTACCTTTCTTCATATCAGCTTCTTCAGGGATGACCATGCACGTGCTCACCATCTTCTTCAGCCATGCGAATGTGTCTTTGCCCCATCACTCTGCCAAAATAGCTGTTACCTTAAGATCCACAGTGAACTTCATGTCAACAAGTTCATTACACATTTTTCAGTCCTCACCCAAGTTAATCACTCAGCATCAAATGACCATATTTTTCTTTCTAACACACTGCATAGCACTTTTGCTAGCACACTGTTCTGGATTTTTTTTTTTAACTACCTCACTAGCTACTGTTCAATCTCTGCCTTGCCAACAGAGGTTCACGTTTCTTAAGACCTGAGCCTCGGGCCCCTGTTCTTCCCAAGTGATCACATCCACACTCATGGCATCATGCCACCTAAAAGCAAATGACTCATACAAATCATACATCTTCTAACATCTCTTAACATTCTAACATTCACTTCTCTCCACCCACAACAGCTGGTACAAGCTACAACCATTTATTGCACGTCTATGGCAGTTAGCCTTCTAATTACTGTGTATGTATCCTCTGGTTGCCACCATTCCATTCTGCACACTGTTGCCAGTTATCTTTTTAAACAAAAATCTAATTTATTATAAAAGTCCCACCCCCAGATTCCTCCATTGGCTCTGATCACTCTTAGAATAAAGACAAATTCTCTCGTACATGTTAGAAGACACTTCATGGTTCCAACCTCATTTTATACTGTGTTCCTCCTTATTCCTCATCACGCCAGCCACACTTAGCATTCTTTCTGTCCTTTGTACTTGCCATCTCCCTTATACCACAGAACCTTTCTATGTTCTTTTCCCTCTTCTTAGAATGTTTTTTTTTTCCTTTGCTTAGTTAACTCTTAGCTCCAAGGTAACATTTCTTCAGGAAAGCCTTCATTCAACTATCCAACCAGATTAGATTCCAAAATTATAGACTCTTAGAGCATTATGCTCCTTTCCTTCATATCATTTGTACATTTGTGATTTTATATTTGTGTGATTTATTTGTGAGAGCTTACTGGACTGTAAGCATTATTGGAATAAGGACCAGTCTATTCTTGCTGTATCCCTAGCACCTAGCTTAACACCTGGCATGTAATTGGTGTTTAATAAAATTTATTGAATGGATAAGTCCCTTGTTCACCATATATTAAATATTCTGGGGTGAAGGAATCCCTGAATATATAGTTTCACAGCAGAACTTTCTCCATTCATTTTTCATTTTTTCCCCTCTTTTTCCAATTATCTACCTCCTCCCCTCAAAAAGAATGTTTGCTTTAAACAGGGATCTCAAACTCAAATGCCCAGAGAGCCCTGGACACTCCATTTGAGAGATAACAGTGAGTGGTAACTGACTGTTGTCAACTAGAAAGCACATATCTAAAGAGGACAGCCACATTAATTCAGTTCCAGCTGCGAGCTGGCATTGCCAAATCATCTGATTTTTCATGAGAAGTCAGAAGTTTGGATTTTTTTAAATGGGAAATCTTTTTAAATAATGACAGGAGGGGGGAAGGAAAAAAAAAAAGAGGTTAGAGTGGGAGAGAGCCAAAGCATAAGAGACTCTTAAAAACTGAGAACAGGGGCGCCTGGGTGGCTCAGTCGGTTAAGCCTCTGACTTCGGCTCAGGTCACGATCTCGCAGTCCGTGAGTTCGAGCTCCGTGTCGGGCTCTGTGCTGACAGCTCAGAGCCTGGAGGCTGTTTCAGATTCTGTGTCTCCCTCTCTCGGACCCTCCCCCGTTCATGCTCTGTCTCTCTCTGTCTCGAAAATAAACGTTAAAAAAAAAAAAAAAAACTGAGAACAAACTGAGGGCTGATGGGGGGTGGGAGGGAGAGGGGGGTGGGCGATGGGTATTGAGGAGGGCACCTTTTGGGATGAACACTGGGTGTTGTATGGAAACCAGTTTGACAATAAACTTCATATATTGAAAAAAAAATAATGACAGGATATTGGAAGTATTGTTCAAAATACCATAGGCTAACACTGGATAAGCCAAACAAAACATTTTGTAGGTCAAACTCAACCCATGGGCTACTAATTTGTATTTTCTCCTCCCTATTTTACTTCTGTGTTATCTTGCTTAAAGGAATAAAACAGATCAACACAACCTTGTCTTTATAATTTCCATATAACAAAGCTAAATTACATTTAATACCCATTAAATGAACTCTGAGTAAGGTACACCTTAACTTAAGGGAAATTTATGGTGTCCTAAGTCTGACCAAATATAAAGCACTACATATCACATGACAAACCATCAATGTCAGCCTCCCTCCACTATACTACATATTGTTTAGGTCAGCCACTATTGTACATATATTTTGAAGGAAATATTGCATGGGCTTAGGCATCTAGTACTGTAATATAGGTGATCAATGCAACGATTCAGATAGTTGAGCAAATTAACGGAATTTAAAAGAAATGTTTCTTTCTCTCTGTCTCCACAAATAAAATCAGAATCTCTAACTCAAAAGTAGAATTTCTCATCTAATTTGTTTTAAATAAAGAGAAACTATTAAGTGACACTATTAAGTGTCTATTAAGAGACACTATTAAGTGTCCTTGTTATCTTTTAATTTTAACTTTGTTAAGACTTCTGTTTAAAGTAGTATAACTTTAGTATCCCTGAACTGGAAGTCTGGTAATCTGAATTCTAGTCCAAATTCTGTTTTATTTGGCTAATTGATATTTGCCAAATCATTACTTTTCTGGGCCATTTATTTAAGTTGTAAAGTGGTTAGTCTCCGTGATATGCAAGATACCTTTAATCCTAATAGCCTGACACTAGTAAAGTAATCTAGAATTTGAGGGTTTAAAAAAAGAAAAACTTCTGGGGCCCCTGGGTGGCTCAGTCGGTTAAGTGTCTGACCTCGGCTCAGCTCATGATATCGCAGTCTGTGGGTTCGAGCCCCGCGTCAGGCTCTGTGCTGACAGCTAGGAGCCTGAAGCCTGCTTCAGATTCTGTGTCTCCCTCTCTCTCTACCCCTTCCCCACTCGCGTTCTCTGTCTCTCTCTCAAAAATAAAATAAAAACATTAAAAAAGGGAAAAAAAGAAAAACTTCTTACTATATGACCTAGTTCTGAGATTTAATAGAGTGTGAATTGTGAGTTCTGTGAGTTGTGAATACACTGTGAATTCTATCTCTGAGATATGAATGCCAATTTTAAAAGTTACACATATTATGTTAAAACTAATCAAAGTTTGTTTGGGACATAAATACATAAATATTTAGAATCATCTGCTTTCTAAGATAAGGGGTAGCTGGATACTTCAAATCTTTATAACTTTTTAAAAAATTCAATTATAGCAGCCATTTTTCCTTAAGATAATGATCACACTCTAGAATTTTTTTTTTCAGCTTTAGTCTGAGGATAAAAATGCTTGAGTAATATTTTCTTAAACTTTTTTGCTTTTTCCTCACTGAGGAAAAGCAGTACTTAATTGTATAGTACTTTATTCAACTGCTGATGGAAACACTTGGGCTAATTTAAGGTGATACAGTGTACTCGAGGGAACTTTTCCGTCATACCATGGAATTAAAAGGTTTTTAAGCTAATGTAATTATGTTACATTCAAACTGATTTTGTTCAAACGGTTACTGTTTTTAAGAAATCAGGATAAAAAGTAAGCAGTGTTCCTTTTGCTTCTTCCTTCCCTGGGATATTCTATTACTTCTTCTGATAATATTCTGCCCATTTTTTTCTCCACCATTATCAGTCAGACCAATATTCTCCAATGAATCTGGCTCTCTTTCTCTATCTTCACAAAAAGCAATTCTGCTATTTTCCTGGTTCAAAAAGCATGAAAGGCTTTGTGAAAAATCAGTAATATACAATGGGAGATTTAGTGTTAGAAAAACCTTTTTAAAGGATAAAACAGTTTCAGCACAAATTCAATTTAAATTGGTTTCCTAAGGAGTCTAAAACCATGAGTGGGACTCAGATCAGAAATAAATTCTGGGGGCTCCTGGGTGGCCCAGCCAGTTGAGTGTCCGACTTTGGCTCAGGTCATGATCTCCCGGTTTGTGAGTTCAAGCCCCACATCAGGCTCTCTGATGTCAGTGCAGAGCCCTCTTGGGATCCTCTGTTCCCCACTCTCTCTGCCTGTCTCTCTCTCTCTCTTTCTATGTGTCAAAAAGAAATAATAAACTTTTTTTTAAATAAAAAAAATCTGTATATTCCTTGACATAAAATATGTTAAATTATCTTCAAAAACTGTCCATACTAAGCTAATGAATAGGCCATAGTAATCTATTATGTTTTAGAGTGATTTTCAATAATGAAAGCTCATAAATTTTTCTTCTCATAAAATTAATACTTCATTCCTAGAAAATTTATTTATGATTTAAAAAAATACTTCTGGTTAAGTAAAGGGTATGGTAAAGATACTTAATAGCATGCAAAATAACACAAAATGAAGGTGTTAAACTGCTTTAGGTCATTATATTTTACTAAATTTGGTTTCTGAATATATTTTTCCTGGACATGTTAATTCTTCAAATCTTGAACAACTAATAAGCAGTTGCTGTGACATACAGATGACACCACTATTAATAAAGCAGCATTTGTCATCTTAAAAATTAGGGAATTAACTTCAACTATATACCATCAAAGATCGAAATGTGTGAATATATCAAAGAAAACCAGGATTCATATGAGCCTTGAATTAGGAGTCAGGACATCTGGATTTTAATTCTTTCAATTTCCTATGTGTTCTTGGACAATCCATTTAATCTCTGAAACTCAGCTTTGTTATTTGTAAAATTAAGTTATTTAATTAAATCTCTAAGGTTTCTTAGTCCAGGAGAGACCAGTGATAAGCTCAAGTTGTCCTCTCCCAGCAGAGTCTTACACATAACATTTATTCTCCTAGCAACAATACGTGGCACCTATGAAGTATTGTAACCAGGAGAGCTTGCCTAAGACACGGTATCCAGAGTTTTTATTGGGGGACGGTGATGTAGGAATGGGGTGTCTTTGGGGCTGACCTTTGTTTCTTAATCTCCAGCCTTCTCAAAGGTCAGATTGATACCACATGGCTCAGGCCTTCCACCATGAATCACATCATTAGCATAGACAATTTTTTGTGACCCAAGGCTCCAGGTAAACAAAGACACATGCAAAACTTTGAAATTATCTTCCAAGAGCCAAGGAAGGGCCAGATCTTTCCTTGAAATGTGCAGAGTTTAGGCAGCTCAGGCCTGCCGGGTTAATCCTTCACTGTATATCTTGTTTCGGCGAAGTAATCCATTAGTACCTCCTTGAGAAAGGGTGCTTGATAAGCAATTTTTTGAGGCTTTTCATGTATGAAATATTTTTATTCTACTGTCATACTTGATTGATAGTTTAGGCAGCTATAGAATTCTAGGTTAGAGATAATTTTCCCTAAGGATTTTTAAAGTATTGCTCCACTTCTAGTGTTGTTATTAAAGTTTGAAAGCCATTCTGATTCTTGATCCTTTATATGTGACTTGTTTTTTTCTTTCCTGAAAACCATTAGATTTTTCTTTGACCCTAGTGTTCAGAGAGGATGTCTCTTCATATGAGTCTGCTTTCTATCCATTTTGATGGGCATTGAACAGACCCTTTCAATTTAGTCACATGTATCCTTTAGGGAAACATTCTTTCATTATTCAATGATTTTCTCTCCTTTGTTTCTGTTCTCTTTTTCTGGAACTCCTAACATTTGGATGTTGGACCTCCAAGACAGATTCTTTTCTTACCTCTTCTCCCTTATTTTGCATCTGTCTTTTTACTCTACTTTTTTGAGGTGATTTCCTCAACTTCCAGCCCTTCTCTTTTTCACTTCCACAAACATGTTTAATTTCTATGAGCTTTTTTATTCTCTGAATTTTTTATTAACAGAATCTTTTTTTTTCATGAGTGCAGTATCTTATCATTCTATTAACAATAGGATTTTTTGTTTAGGTTTTTTTTCTTTCTGTATAATTTTCTTTTTCCTATGTTTGTTTTGATCTCCATCTTTCATTAAAAACTTTTAGGCTATCTGATTATCCTTGGGTGTCTTCATAATTAAGAATGGAAGTTCTAAACATGGGTGAGACATGTACACATTGTAGGGTGATCTGGCTGGTCAACTGGCTATGAAACCACTGATGCTAGTAAATTTAGGTCTTTTCTCTTGGGATGATAAGATTGTTCATGGTGAAAAAATATTGTAATCCTTTGACAATAGAGGTCTAGTTTACAGCACTTTGAGAACCTAATTGGGGAAAAAGGTAAGGGATGGAAGAATCCCTATACTTGGTATTCATCATTAAACTCTCTTTTTAGCAAGATGCCAAACTACCAACTGTGACTGCCATCTAACTTTCCAGGCCAGAGTAGTCTCTCCAAAAAAGTAAGCACCCAGTCAGGATGATTAAGGGGCATTTGCCCAGGTGATAGACTAGTAAAGAGATTTAAGCATTTAACTGCTCTTAAATAGCTTTTATCTATCTCTGTTTTAGCTACTTCCACATCTCAGTTTCAGTGGTATTTGGTTTTCTTGGTTCCTATATCTTTTGAAAGATTGTGAAATGTATAGTAGGTTGGTCCTCAACCCTCCTCACCACTGTCATGGGATTCATCTTTCTTGGATAATCACACATTGTGTTTTGAATTTCCAAGACTACCCTCAGCCTCGATTATTTGCTAGAAGGACTCACAGTTATTATACTCATGGTTATAGTTTATTACAGTGAAAGGATAGCATAACATCAGCAAAGGGAAAAGACACATGGAGTAAGGTCCAGAGGAAACCAGGCACAAGCTTCCAAGAGTCCTCTCCCGGAGGAATTACAGGATACACTTAGTTCTTTCTGTAAAGAGATGTGACAACACATATGAAATGTTACTTACCAAGGAAGCTTAGTAGAAATTCAGTGCTAAAGTATTTTATTGGGATTGAAACAGGTAAGCACTCTGCCAAAGACATACCAAAATTCCAGACTCCCAGAAGGAAAGCAGATGTTGAGTATAAATCATATTGTTTGCACAAACAGTTTAGGCTCAATGAAACACCCTTATCATGTAGGGAATGTTGGGAATCCTCCTGAAATCCAAGTTCCCAAATACCAGCCAAGGAGAAGCCTTACAAGTAGGCTTTTTTAAATTAACAGCCTCAAGCACACTATGTTAAATTTTCTGCACACACATCCATCTGCTTTCTAGCTTCTCAATTTTTGTTTTTGTATCCTTTTCCATTCTACTCAAACTTGGGAGTTAATGCCTTTTTTTCATGTTTATTTATTTATTTTTGAGAGAGAATGGGGGAGGGTCAGAGAAAGAGGAAGACAGAATCTGAGACAGGCTCCACGTTGTCAGTGCAGAACCTGTGGGGCTCGAACTCAGGAACCGTGAGATCATGACTTGAGCCAAAGTCGGATGCTTAACCAACTGAACAACCCAGATGCCCGGGGTTTATGCCTTTTAAGAAAATTCCTTTACTATTGTTTTAGTGGAGTTTCATTTGACAACAAAATTAGATATGTATGTTCAATATTAACCTGGAACTGTATTTGATTATAAATCAAAACTCCCCAGTTTGATTGTATAACGTCATTTTTAAGCAACTTGAAAGAAAACAGATGAAGCAGAGAGAAAATACTTGTTTTTATTTTAGGGGAACTTGGGTGGCTTAGTTGATTGCACATCTGACTCTTGATGTCAGCTCAGGTCATGATCCCAGGATTGTGGGATCAAGCCCTGCATCAAGCTCTACACTGAGAGTGTGGAGCCTGCTTGGGATTCTCTTCCCCCCCGCCCCCGCTCCCCTCCTGCTCATGCTGTCTCTCTCTCTCTCAAAATAAATAAGTAAACATTTAAAAACTAAAGTTTTTATTTTAATTCCAGTTAGTTAACATAAAGTGTTATATTAGTTGCAGGTGTACAATATAGCAATTCAACAATTCCATATATCACCTGGTGCTCATCTTGACAAGTGCACTCCATAATCCCCATCACCTATTTAACCCATCCTCCCATCCACCTCCCCTCTGGTAACTATCAGTCTGTTCTCTATAAATCCATTTCTTCATTTTTATCCCTTTGCTCTTTTCTTTTTCTTAAATTCCACATATGAGCGAAATCGTATATTTGTCTTTCTCTGACTGACTTATTTGCCTAGCATTATACTCTCTAGTTCCATCCATATCATTGCAAATGGCAAGATTTCATTCCTTTTTGTAGCTGGATAATATTCCATCGTATATATATACCACATCTTCTTTGTCCATTCATCAATTGATAGACACTTGGGCTGCTTTCATAGTTTGGCTATTGTAGATAATGCTGCAGTGAACATAGGGGTACATGTATCTTTACAAATCATTGTTTTTGTATTCTTTGGTAAATACCAGTCATGCAAGTACTAGATCTAGTATATTTCTATTTTTTAACTTTTTGACTCTCTCTGCCCTCCCCCACTCACACTCTGTCTCTCTCTAGCAAAAATAAATAAACATAAAAAATTAAAAAAAAAAAAAAGTATTATCCACTCACTCAACGTCCACGTGAGTGGGGCACTGCTGATTTGGGAGTATACCAGACAGCAGCTGCTTAAGCATGGGGACACCGAGTCATGAAGCTTGTGCCCTATCGGGGATGGATTACTGGTGCTCTTGAAACGTTTTTTAAAAACTATGTGTGCTAATGTAATAGATTCTGAAATTTACTGGGATAATTTGTATTCCTTTTCTTGCAACTTAATGCCAAAACTTCTTCATGTGCCTTAAATACATTATATCGTCCCCTTTAATAAATATTTTTAGCTAAATTACATTGTGTCTTTAATAAAATATTTTAAGCAATTGTGGAAATAATTGAAGAGCCTCCATACTGTTTCCCACATGGCTACACCAGTTTGTATTCCCACCAACAGTGCCCAAGTTTTTCTTTTTCTCCTCATCCTCGCCAGCACTTATCATTTCTTTTGTTGTTGATTTTAGCCATTCTGACAGATGTGAGGTGATATCTCATTGTGGTTTTGAATTGCACTTCCCTGATGATGAGCATCTTTTCTTGTGTATGTTGGTCCTCTGTATGTCTTCTTTGGAGAAGTGTCTATTCATGTCTTCTGCCTGTTTTTTAATTGGATTACTTATTTGGGGGGGGGGGGGGGTGAGTTGTATAAGTTCTTTATATATTTTGGATGCTAGTCCTTTATCAGATATGTCATTTGCAAATATCTTCTCCTGTTCTTTAGACTACATTTTAGTTTTGTTGACCTGTTGATTTCACTGTGCAGCAGCTTTTTATTTTGATATAATCCCAATAGTTTATTTCTGCCTTTGTTTCCCTTGCCTCAGAAGACATATCTAGAAAAAAGTCACCATGATTATGTCAAAGAAGTTACTGCCTGTGTTCTCTTCTATGATTTTTATGATTTTAGGTCTCATGTTTAGGTCTTTAATCCATTTTGAATTTATTCTTGTGTATGGTGTAAGAAGTGGTCCAATTTCTTTCTTTGGCATGTTGCTGACCAGTTTTCCCAACACCATTTGTTGAAAAGACTGTCTTTTTCCCACTGGATATTCTTTCCCACTTTGTTGAGATTATTTGGCCATAAAGTTGTGGGTTTGTTTCCAGATTTTCTATTCTATTCTATTCTATTGACCTATGTGTCTATTTTTGTGCCAGTATCATACTGTTTTGATTACTAAAACTTTGTAGTATTACTTGAAGTCTGGAATTGTGATGCCTTTAGCTTTACTTTGCTTTTTCAAGATTTCTTTGGTTATTCAAGGTCTTTTGTGGTTCCATACAAATTTTAGGATTGTTTGTTTTAGCTCTGTGAAAAATGCTGGTGCTACTTCGATAGGGATTGCATTAAATGTGTAGATTGCTTTGAGTAGTATAGACATTTTAATAATATTTGTTCTTCCAATCCATGAGCATGGAATGTCTTTCCATTTCTTTGTGTTCCATTTCTTTCAATTTCTTTCATCAGTGTTTTATAGTTTTAAGAATACAGGTTTTTCACCTCTTTGGTTATATTTATTCCTAGGTATCTTTTTGGTTATATTTATTCCTAGGTATCTTTTTTTTTTTTTTTTTTTTTTTTTTTTTTTTTGGTCCAGTTGTTAATTGGCTTGTTTTTTTAATTTCTCTTCCTGAGGCTTCATTACTGGTGGATAGAAATGCAATAGATTTCTGTACATTGATTTTGTATCCTGTGACTTTACTCAGTTCATTTATTGGTTCTAGCAGTTTTTTGGTGGAGTTTTCAGGTTTTCTATATAGAGCATCGTGTCATCTGCAAATCTTTTTTACTGATCGGAATGACTTTTATTTCTTTTTCTTGTCTGATTGCTGTGGCTAGGACTTCCAGTACTATGTTGAGTAAAAGTGTTGAGAGTGAACATCCTTGTCTTTTTTCTGACCTTAGGGGAAAAGCTCTCAGTTTTCCCCATAAAGGATGGTGTTAGCTGTGAGTTTTTCATATATGGCCTTTATTTTGTTGAGGTATGTTCCCTCTAAACCTAACTTGTTGAGGGTTTTTATCATGAATGGATGTCGTACTTTGTCAAATGCTTTTTATATATCTATCAAAATGATTATATGATTCTCATCCTTTCTCTCATTGATGTGATATATCATGTTGATTCATTTGTGAATATTGAACCACTCTTGCAACACAGGAATAAATCCCACTTGATCATGGTGAATGATTTCTCTAATGTATTGGTTTCAGTTTGCTAGTATTTGATTGAGGATTTTTGCATCTAAGTTCATCAGGGATATTGACATGTATTTCTCTTTTTTTGTGGTGTCTTTATGTAGTCTTGGTATCAGTGTATTACTGACTTCATAGAAAGAATTTGAAAGTTTTCCTTCCATTTCTGTTTTTTGGAATAGTTTGAGAAGAAGAGGTAGTATCTCTTCTTTAAATGTTTGGTAGAATTCCCTTGTGAAGCCATCTGGTTCTGGACTTTGGTTTGTTGGGATTTTTTTTTTTTTTTTTTTTAGTACTGATTCAATATCTTTGCTGATTACCTGTCTGTTCAAATTTTCTATTTTTTCCTGTTTCAGTTTGGTAGTTTATGTTTCTATGAATTTATCCATTTCTTCTAGGTTCTAGGTGTCCAATTTGTTGGCATCTAGTTTTTCATAATATTCTCATATAATCGTTTGTATTTCTTGGTGTTGGTTGTTATTTCTCCTCTCTCATTTGTAATCTTATTTATTTGAGTCCTTTCTTTTTTTCTTGATAAGTTTCTCTAAGGTTTATTAATTTAAAAAAATTTTTTTTCAAAGAACCAATACCTGGTTTCATTGATCTGCTCTATTGTTTTTTTAAATTTCTATGTCATTTATTTTCTTCACCGATCTTTATTATTTCTTTCCTTCTGCTAGTTTTAGGTTATGTTTGTTGTTCTTTTTCTAGCTCCTTTAGGTGTAAGGTTAAGTTTTTTATTTGGGTTTTTTCTTGCTTCTTGAGGAAGGCCTATATTGTTATAAATTTCCCTTTTAGAATCACTTTAACTGCATCCTGGAGGTTTTGGACCGTTGTGTTTTCATTTTTGTTTCCATGTACTTTTTCTTCCCTTATTTCCTGGTTGACCTCTTCATTGTTTAGTAGCATGTTATTAACCTCAATGTATTTGTGGTCATTCTAGATTTTTTTTCTTGTGGTTGACTTCTACACAACCTTCTGACATAATGGTCAGAAAAGATGCATAGGATCTTTTTTTTTAATGCTTATTTATTTTGGAGAGACAGAGAGACAAGAGTGCGAGCAGGGGAGGGGCAGAAAGAGGGGGAATCTGAAGCATCTGAAGCAGAATCTGAAGCAGGCTCCATGCTGTCAGCACAGAGCCCCATGCAGGGCTCGAACTCACAAACTGTGAGATCGTGACCTGAGCTGAAGTTGAATGCTTAACCGACTGAGCCACCCAGGCACCCCTAGAATCTTTTTGATAGATCATTCAATCTTCATCAATTTGTTGAAGCTTGTTTTGTAAGCTAATATGTGATTTGTTCTGGAGAATGTTCAATTTCTTTCATCAGTGTTTTATAGTTTTAAGAATATAGGTTTTTCACCTCTTTGGTTATATTTTTTTATTAAAAATTTTTATTTAAAATTTATATAAAAATTTTATTAAAAAATGTAAAGAATGTGTGTTCTGGAGTTTTAGAATGGAATGTTGTGAATATATCTGTTAAATCCATCTGTTCCAATGCCATTCAAAGTCATTGTTTCCTTATTGATTTTGTTTAGATCATCTGTCCATTGATGTGAATGGGATGTTAATGTCCCCTACTATTATTGTTATTATTATCAGTTAGTTCCTTTATATTTGTTATTAACTGTTTTATGTATTTGGGTGTTGCTATGTTGGGTGCATAAATATTTACAATTGCCGTATCTTCTCGTTGGATTGTCGTCTTTATTATGCATAGTGTCCTTTCTGTCTTGTTAAAGTCTTTGTTTTAAAGTCTAATTTGTCCGATGTAAGTATTAATATTCTGACTTTCTTTTGACATCCATTTGCATGTTAGATGTTTCTCTATCCACTCACTTTCTATTTATTTTTTAAGGTAAGCTCTACGCCAAAAGTGGGGCTTGAACTCACGACCCTACGATCAAAAATCCCAGTTAGATACCCTCACTTTCAATCTGTAGGTGTCGTTAGGTCTAAAAGGAGTCTCTTGCAGGCAGCATATAGATGGATCTTGTTTTTTTAATTCATTCTGTCACCCTACACCCTATATCTTGATTGTAGCATTTAGTCTATTTATATACAAAGTATTTATCAATAGATATATATTTATTGCCATTTTACTTCTTGTTTTGTGGTTGTTTCAGAAGATTTTCTCTGATCCTTTCTGGTCTTTCTCTCTTTCATGGTTTGCTGGTTTTCTTTAGTGATATATTTATATTTCTTTCTCTTTATTCTTTGCATATTTATTAGTGAGTTTTTGATATGTGGTTACCATTCAATTTGTGTGTAAACTCTTCTGCATATAGCAGTCTATATTAAGTTGATGGTCATTTAAGTTTGAACCCATTCTTTACTTCTTTCCTCCCCATGTTTTAGGTATATGGTATCATATTTTATATCCTTTTATTTTGTGACTTCCTTGGCTAATTTTTTACAGAAATAGTAATTTTTACTGCTTTTGTGTTTCCTACCTTTATAACTGTCACTTTGGTCTCTCCTTTCTACTCAGAGTCACCTTTAATATTTCTTGTAGAGGTGGTTTAGTGGTCATGAACTCCTTTAGTTTTTGTTTATCTAGGAAACTCTTTACCTCTCCTTCTATTCTGGATGGTAGCCTTGCTGGATAGAGTATTCTTGGCTGCAGATTTTTCCCATTCAACACCTTGTACACACCATGCCACTCCTGTCTGACTTAGAAAATTTCTGCTGAAAAGTCCCCTCCCTTGTAAGTTACTGTCTTATTTTGTCTTGCTGCTTTTAGTTTTTTTTTTTCTGTATCACTGTCTTTTACCAACTTAATTACAATATGTTTTGGTGTGGATCTGCTTTTGTTGATTTTGATGGGAATGGATTTGCTTTTGTTAATTTCGATGGGAGTTCTCTGTGCCTCCTGAATCTGGATAGCTGTTTCCTTCTCCAGATTACAGAGTTTTTCAGCTATTATTTCTTCAAATAAATTTTCTGCCCCTTTTCTCTCTCTTCTTCTTCTGGGACTCCTACAATACAAATATTACATTTGATGAAGTCACTGAGTTCCGTAAGTCTATTCTAAATTTGCAATTTCTCTTTTCTCTTTTTTGTTCAGCTTGATTACTTTGCAATACTCTGTCTTCTAAATCATTAATTCGTTCCTCTCATTCCTCCATCCTGTTCATTCTGTCAAATGTGTTTCTCATTTTGTTTATTGAACCTTGTATTTTTGCTATGTTGTTCCTTATTTCTGTGTTAAGTGTCTCATTTATATCTTTCACTCTTTTCTCATGTCCATTGAGTATCCTTATGATCGTTGCTTTGAATTCTTTATCAGGCATGTTACTTATATCTGTTTCACTTAGATCTCTTGCTATGTCATTGTTCTGTTCTTTCATTCTTTCATTCAGGTTAAATTTCTCTGTTTCCTCATTTTGTCTGCCTGAAAGAAGAAAGTTAAAAAAAAAAAAAAAAAAGGTTTTAGTGTCATAAGAGAGAGACAAGAATGTATTGTATCCTGTGTATCCCAGAAAGAATAGGCTGCTATAAAGAAAAATATGCTTTGAAGGTTAAAAAGAGAGAGAGAAAGTTCTTAAAAATGAAATATAGGCATTGAGAGGTAATATCTAAAAAATGTCTGGCTATTCAATTTATAGCTAAAGCCTCATTTTTTATATGCAAGCAGTAGCAATGGTAGGCTTGAAAATGGTGCACTACTCTTCATGGGAACTTAAGCAATTGAGATGGAAACTATGGATAACTGTGTCTGTGAAAGTAATTGCATCAATGACAAATTTTCCAATAAAGTTTCCACTTGAAAATTCCAATGAAAATTCCATTTAAGTTTCTATTTGAAATCAACAAAAGTGAAAAAATCAACTAGGAAAAAAAATAAATTCTATAAAATGCATCAATTCTATAAGTATTTCATTCCCTAACATCTACATGCAACATGGGTCTACATGCAACAGAAAACAATAAATAATATATAGCTGTAGTGTCACTCTTTCTCAAATCTTGGGATACCTGTATGAATTAAACTTACATTAGATAACATTCACAAATAAAATATATTTGTCGTACTCTGATCTTTCTTCCCTTTACTTGAGGAGTTCAATAGGGAGACAAAATACGGAAGTTGACATTTTAAAATGGAAAAATTGTTTCAGATCACTTATAAATAGGTTGAATTTTTTTAATAAAATAAAGTGTGCTAAATGATAACAGTATTTTATATATTCATTAATTCAAAAATTCTAAATCAACATTTTCTAAACAAGGGGCTACTACTTTGTGGGATAAAGATAGGTTATATGATGAAAAACATTTGATATCGATCAAGCCATAGAATTCTTTATACTTTTGTAGTAAAGAACAATATCCTTCTGTAAATGGCTCATTTATTCAGGTTTTTTTTGTTGTTGGTTTTTTTGGGGTTTTTTTTGGGTTTTCTTTTTTTTTGGTATTAAGAAAGACCTGGAAAGATATGGCCCCTCTGACATAAATTGACATCAGCAAGTCATTTAGATGTGTTATTTACCATTCTAAACTTCAAAAAAATCTACATGTTTGTTATGTTTCATTAACTACCCTTTACTGTCTTAACAAATAATATGTAATTCCATGACATTTTTTATATTACTAATTTTTGGTTTATTCAGGATCTTGTCCTATTAGCTATATTCTATAAAGTACATATTCTGTATTCTACTAATATCAGATCATTGTTTTTAACCTTATTATACCCCAAATGTGATGTAAACCACTGGTTGTATTTATGACGCATTGTAATGTACTCTGCAAATATAGGCTGATTTTTTTAATTTTTAATTATTTAAAATTTTAATTTTAATTTTTTCCTGAATTTCATTTAATTTTTAAAAATTTTTTCCTTATTCTCCTCAACTACTTCTCACCCATTTTTTATCCCTGTACATGACCCGTAACTTTATTATATTTCCCACCTTGTCCCCATTCTCTTCTTCATTTGAAACTTTTAAGTACCTTCACTAAAATTTAGCTTTCTCCAGATGACACTTTGTGCCTTATAAACCATCCCCCCCAATCTCAATTTGTGGGAAGAGCAATCAGACTACTTTATGTTTCCCAATACTACTTACTGATGTTATACCATCATCATCTCTGAAATCCATGCCATCTGATTAGGTCATCATTGGCTATAATAATAACTCGCACTTTCCTAGATGAATCAGCACTTTCTTCTGCCCTGATCTGCTGTTATATAGATCTTTTTCAAAGCCCATATTGATAATCCATCCAATGAGACTCAATTCAGTGGCTTCTCAGAGCTCTAAAATCCTCCCTTTCTATTTTAGCCACCCAAAAGCAAGGCCACACCTTGGGTCAACTCTTTAAAATGAAGCAATTCTTTCTAACTAGTGTCTTCTATCTCTTTTCCCTTATACATCTTAAAATCATCCTTTTATCTGTTTCTCAACCTTATCCCAACTTTTAATCACTTTACTACTTCTGTTTTTCCTACTCCATTAGCCACCTTGTGATCTCTTTTGCACTTAGAACCTACGATCAATCTAGTATTCCCCTTACTTGACTTCTTGCTGTGCCAACATAGTTCACTCACCCACTTTTTCTTTCTCTCTAATAGTTTTGCATATTACAGTTTTAAATTATTACATGAAAAATGCATCCTAGTTATTTAAACTTTTTGTAATGGCATCCATTTTCTTCTATTAGATTTTTTCCGATTTTAAAATTAGGAAATCTTGCAAACTGTATCCACTGACAACTGCTTGACTTTACCTGGACCTCTCTGCTTCTCAATATATTCCTTTATAACCCTTCTATTCATGTGTTCCAAATGTTTTCCATATTACCAGTGCTTAAATCTAACATCCCTTCCCAGGATATGACCTTGCCTCCTACTTTACTAGAAAAAAATAGAATCCATCTGCCCAATTCTCTCAGCCATCTTCTCTAGATCAAAATGTTTGTATCCATGCACAGCTACATCCAAATTTCTTATCTTAACAGCTGGTTTATAGATTATTTTAAATTTTCTGTGCAGACCTCCAGGTTTTTCTTCAACTATTTTTTTCTAACCTCTTGACTCAAAAGTATGTATTTTCCTTTTCAAGCTTCTTCTAGAGCCTTCTTTAATGATTGAACTCTCCCTTCCTCTCTCCTGCTCCCCATTTATCATTTCACCCTCTCTACTCTGTTTCTGACCAGCAGATTATTACATTAGAAACAATGAAAGGTCTGAGATTTTACCTTACTTGCAAGCTAACAGATTAATTTCCCACAGTTGTATATACATATACTAACAGAAAACACAAGACCCATGGGGTCATTACTCATTGAAAAAACAACCAAAGCAACATCTTGCATCAGGTCCCTAGCCCCAGTTTCCATAAGGTTAACGGAGTGAGGGCCAGATGTTACCTATGCCTGCAGCAGGTATGTTACAGGGGAAGAACCCTGAAATAAGGAAGGGAGGCAGACAGTCAGACCTTATCTTTACTCCGGAATGTAAGCCAGGAAGGATAGGGAGACTTTACTACCCCCTGAATGTCCCCACAGAGGGTGATGTTCTCTATCTTTATTCTATTATTTGGGAAACAAATCTTCCCTCTGGACTTAAGGTAGAGATAGTATCACTAGTATTCAAGGATGTTTGCTATGCAAAGCCCTTTGTACAGAAGACCTAGACCATGCATAAATATGCAGTATTCATTTAAAAAAATGTCTCAACACAGATTTTCCCAGATTTCTCTTATCTTCAAATATATCTCATAGAGTCTATACTCGCTGTCTTTGTTGTCGTACCCTCTATTAACTCCATGTACATTTGTTCTATTATTCCACTGAAAACTATTCTTTTCAAGGTACCAATGACATACTGGTAACCCAACCATATGACCTTTTCTTAGTCATTCTTGACTTTCTGCAGAATTTAACAAGGGCTATACTTGCTTCCTGTTACCTCTAAACTACTCTACTGTTTTCTATGACTAGTTTGATTCTTAGATCTGTCTCCTTTGCCCATCTGTCTCTTCTTCCCTCTTTGTTTTAATTCTATTAAATGTGAGCATATCACAGGTTGTCTTCCCATTCTACACTGCTCTCAAATATCTTCTAGTCTTAGTTTCAGTTGTTACTTCTGTAGGTGGCTGTAATTTCCTTCCTATATTCCAAAACTCATCTGTCTTCTCAATATTTCTTCCTGTAATAAATTTTAAAGCTAAGAATCAATTCCACAACCCCGCTTTTTAAAAATTGTTGTCAGTGGGGCCCTCATTCTATCAGTTCTTTATTATTTTTTTAAGAACAAATTTATTTCTACACACAACAATCTTACATGCATTTCCAAAGAATTATGGTGAGTGAAAAAAATCCAATTCCTAAAGGTTACATAGTGTATAATTTTGTTCATATAACATTCTTTTCTTTTTTCTCCAGTATAATTAATGTACAGTGTTACATTGGTTTCAGGTGTACAGTATAGTGATTAAACAATCTGTACATTACTCAGTGCTCTTCACAATAAGTGTACTTTTAATTCTCTTTATATATTTCACTCATCCCCCCAGTCACCTCCCCTTTGACAACCACCAATTTGTTCTCTATATTTTCTCTAAGAGTCTTTTTTTGTTTGTCTCTTTTTTCTTTGTTCATTTGTTTCTTAAATTCCACGTATGAGTGAAATCATATGGTATTTGTCTTTCTCTGCCTAACTTTTTTCACTTATTTCCATCTAGATCCATCCCTGTTGTTGCAAATTTCACGATTTCATTGTTTTCTATGGCTGAGTAATGTTCTATTGTATGTATGTACCATATCTTCTTTATCCATTCATCTATCAATGAACACCTGGGCTGCTTCCATGTCTTGGCTATGCATGTATACATGCATGCATGTATCTTTTTGTATGAGTGTTTTCATATTCTTTGGGCAAATACTGAGTACTAAAATTACTGGATCATATGGCAATTCTACTTTTAATTTTTGGAGGAAACTCCATACTGTTTTCCCCAGTGGTTGCATCAGTTTGCATTTCCACCAACAGTGCACAAAGGTTTTCTTTTTTTCCACATCCTCGCCAACACTTTTTTCCTTTTTTCTTTCTTTCCTTTTTTATTTTAGCCATTCTGACTGGTATGAGGTAGTATCTCATTGTGGTTTTGATTTGCATTTCTCTGATGATTAGTGCTGTTGAACATCTTTTCATGTATATGTTAACCATCTGTATATCTTTGGAGAAATGTCTGTTCATGTCTTCTGCCCATCTTTTAATTAGATTATTTTGGGTTTTTGTTTTGTTGTCGTTGTTGTTTTGTTTTTTGGGTTTTTTTGGTGTTGAGTTGCATAAGCTCTTCACATATTTTGGATATTAACCCCTTATCAGATATTTCATTTGCAAATATCTTTTTCCATCCAGTAGGTTGTCTTTTTTGTTTTGTTGATGGTTTCCTTGGCTGTGCAGAAACTTTTTATTTTGATGTGGTCCCAATAGTTTATTTTTGCTTTTATTTCCCTTACCTGAGGAGAAATATCTAGAAAAATGTTGCTATCACCAGTATCAGAGAAATTACTGCCTGTGCTCTCTTCTAGGATTTTTATGTTTTTAGTTCTCACATTCAGGTCTTTAGATTCATAACCTGAGAATGTGGTTGAGTAGACTCACTCAAGTTCGACAGTATTTTAGCTAGAGTTCTTTACACCATTGTAATCCATTTTCTACACTTCACCTAAGAAATCACTCAAACATAAATTCATATTATAGAGCTTGTAGGGGTTAAAGACAATTCTTTAGAATTTTTACACAAGGCCCCCATGATTGCCCCTCCAATTTCAATTTGTGCTGCATTTCACTTACCCACATTATAACAACATGCCAAAATACTTGCTTTCACTTAAATTCACTATTCATTCATTCCAACATTTTCTGAAAACCTACTATGAACCAAGAATTATGCTAGGCACTGGGGCTATAAATATGAGTAAATTATGTTCTCTCTTAAGAGGGAAATAAAAATGTAAATAAATGCCATAAAGTATGATTAGTAAGACAAGGATACAAACTAGTTCCTCTCTTCCTAAGGCACTTAAGGTGACAATATAAAAGATGACTCTCAAGTAAAATCTTGGGGGATGAGATGGAATTTGTTATATACCAAGAAAACTTACTTCAGGTAAAGTAAAAAGACATATGAATGCACAGAGATGTGAAACTGAATCCCTTATTTTAAAAGCTGTAAATAATCCATAATGACCAGACCATAAGATTGAAGATGGGATAAAAGGATGCAGTGTTGAGAAGGTGGGGTGAGATGATGAAAGACCTGTTATGTCAGAGGAGTGTGGGCTTTGTCCTGGAATAGTATGATCAGATTTACTTTTTAAGAGGGAATTGTCCCATTATAGTAATAATTTATTCAGGCAATAGGTGCCAAAACTACTGGATGAAAGTTTGAAGAACAAAAGATATTTACATAGTCTGTAAATACCTCTCTACATTGTACTCATTACAATGAGAAAAATGGTAACTTAGTGGAGAAACCTGGTGGTGTCTACCAGGTGGAGAACACTGGTAGATACCACCTTAACCAATTGCTCAAAGTGAGCATCATTGTAATGGGACAAATCAACATCTTGAGCCTCCTCTTATAATTCACTGAGAAGAAAACAGCACCATCACTTCTGTGGTATTCTTACCAAAATGCATTTCCTGAATCTAATTATGAAGAAACAGATAAACCCAAACTGAGAAGCATACTGTAAAATCACTGAAAAGACAATAGGAAAAATAGGAAATTAAAGGAGTTTAAATGCACAGATTAATGTATAATCCTGGAATTTTTTTCCATAAGTGGCATTATTGAAACAAATGGCAAAATCTGAATAAGGCCTGAAGATTAGATAATAGTATTATATAAATATTCAATTGTATGATTTTTGTAATTATATTGTGGTTATGTAAGAGAATTTTATTTTTTAGGGAAGTATACATTGAAGTGCACATTTAGGGTTAAAGGGGCATCACATATACAATTTACTGTCAAATGATTTTTTTTAATCATATTAAAACACGTTCATATAGGGGCACCTGGGTGGCTCAGTCATTTAAGCATCCGACTTCGGCTCAGGTCATGGTCTCATGGTTCATGAGTTCGAGCTCTGCATCAGGCTCTAGGCTGACAGCTCAGACCCTGGTGCCTGCTTCAGATTCCATCTCTCTCTCTCTCTCTCTCTCTCTCTCTCTCTGTGTCCCTCCCCTGCTCAGGCTCAGACTCTCTCTCTCAAAAATAAACGTTAAAAAAATTTTAAAAACATGTTCATATATAGAATATGCTATTTATAGCAGCATTATTCACAATATGCAAAAGGTAGAAGCTACTCAAGTGTCCATTGATGGATGAATGAACAAAATGTGGTATATACATACAAGAGAATCTTATTCAACCTTAAAGGAAAAGAAAATTGTGACACACTTTACAACATGAGTAAACCTTGAAGACATTATGCTAAAGTGATATAAGCCAATCACAAAACAACAAATGTTGTATTCCCCTTATATGAGGTTCCTAGAGCAGTCAAATTCGCAGAGACAGAAAATAGCATGGTGGTTGCCAGGTACTGGAGGAGGGAAAATGAGGAGTCATTTTTTAATGAATACAAAATTTTAGTTTGGGAGGATGAAAAAGTTCTGGAGATGGATGATGGCAATGGTTTGCACAGCAATGTGAGTGTACTTAATGCAGTTGAACTGTACACTTAAAAATCAAATGGTGATGGGAATGCAAGCTGGTGCAGCCACTCTGGAAAACAGTATGGAGGTTCCTCAAAAAACTAAAAATAGAACTACCCTACGACCCGGCAATTGCACTACTAGGCATTTATCCATGGGATACAGGTGTGCTATTTCGAAGGGACACATGCACCCCCATGTTTATAGCAGCACTATCAACAATAGCCAAAGTATGGAAAGAGCCTAAATGGATGAATGGATAAAGAAGATGTGGTATATATAGACAATGGAGTATTACTCGGCAATCAAAAAGAATGAAATCTTGCCATTTGCAACTACGTGGATGGACCTGGAGGGTATTATGCTACGTGAAATTAGTCAGTCAGAGAAAGACGAATATCATATGACTTCACTCATATGAGTACTTTAAGAGACAAAACAGATGGACATAAGGGAAGGGAAACAAAAATAATATAAAAACAGGGAGGGGGACAAAACAGAAGAGACTCATAAATATGGAGAACAAACTGAGGATCACTGGAGGGGTTGTGGGAGGGGGGATGGGCTAAATGGGTAAAGGGCACTAAGGAATCTACTCCTGAAATCATTGTTGCACTATATGCTAACTAAATTGGATGTAAGTTTAAAAAAAATAAAAAATAAAAAATCAAATGATGAGTTTTGTGTAATATATATTTATAAAAATAATTAAAATTATATGTAGACAGCTGAGAAGAAAAGGAAATGTAGTAAAATGAACACTTATCTTCTAAAGATAAGAATAAAGAATAGAAGCAGAGAGACCAATTAAAAAGCTGTTGTAATATGTACCTTAGTAGTGGAGACAGAGGAAATGGGTACATCTGAGAATGATTTAAGTGGTATGATTTGGACTCCTGTATCACATCTACCTTCTGCTTAACAAAAATACAATGGATATGAGTAGATGCATAGGCTGCTATCTTTGAGCATTTGCCTAACACTCATTTGCCCTTCATAACTTGGCTCTGGCTCAAGTGTGACTTCCTTTGAGAAGTCCTCCCTGACTCTATGCAGTCTTTCCCCTTTCTCCTCACCTCTTACCACTTCTTGGACTGAATTAGTCTTTCTCCCTTCCTAGATGTTGTGATAGCATCTTTTGCATGGACATCACAATATGTTAAAATAAATGGTTTATCTATTTCTTCAATACACTGAGCTCCTTGAGAGCAGAAACAGTTACTATATTTATGAATCGATAGCACCTTTCAAAATATGTGCTCAATAAATGCTTGAATGAATGTAATATGTTATTGAGTACATATACTGTTTTTGTTTATAATGCTATTATGCTTGCCTCTTTCCTTCCATGCCCCCAAAGTTCATACCCTATTTCAATAGTCTTATAACTAGTCTTTCTACTTCAAGTACATAATTTCTCTAAAGTAGTCTGTGCATTGATGCCATATTAATGAAATTTCATATTTTGCAGCATCTACATAAAAAAACTTCAGTATCTTCCCGTTATAAATAAAGTTCAAATTCATCAGTGAGAAATTAAGACCTTCTGCACTATGCTCTCAGAATTTACCATGTTCATTTCAAATTCTACTTACCTACCTACTTAATTTTATTCAACAAGTATTTGAGAACCTGCCCTTTGCAAGGCTTTGTGAAAGAAGGAAGTTTACTAAGTATGATATATGCTCATTCTCTTTGTGTTCATTTTTTGGTCCCCTGTTTCCTTTTGCTACTTCATTTCATCTTAGGGGAAAAAAAATCTTTGGAAAATATTCAGTCATATTCATATTTAAGTAAGTAGTTCCATTTTAACACAAAATGTGAGTAATATAATGAAGTTTAGAAAAGGTGGCAAGCTATCCAGCACAATGTCTGCCTCACAATAAAAGTTCAATAAATGTTTAAATTGAGTTCATTCTGTTTAAAATTTTAAAGATAGAAATTTAAATTTGGGACAAAGAAAATTATTATTGTTTTAAGCCTTTGGAAACCTGCTTGTTTTTGCTTCATGGTAGTTCAAATGTTAACATTTGAGTTTATTTAACTATTATTTTTTGTAACATTATTATTTGTAGTTTATCACTTTGAAACACAAAGTCAAAACAAATTCAAGAATACTATATTACACATTTTCAAAAACCTTTCTATACTCTTTTTATAGGTTATATGTAAAGTCAGATGTGCCACTGAACTTGACAAACACAAGTAAGTTTCGTGAGTAGCAAGATCTAATTTTTTTCCCAATAGACTTCTCAAAGTAGAAGGTCATGGTAGTTGAGGGTGCTGTAGCAGTTTTATAGGAAGTCCAGTGGTTAGATTAGCACATCAGAAGTGAATTGCGGATTCTACAGTTCTCCCCTCAGCCATATTGCTGCCTAACACCTGTTTTTGCTGTTCTGCTGCTGTCATGCTTTAGATGTCAGATATAGTTTCATAGGGCCTACACATATTAAAGTTAGATTATACTTTTTGGGGCAAGCGTGTGTAGAATAGTTGCATGAAATAAGGAATGTTTTGGTACTGATTAATGTCAAAAATGAGAGTGCTAAACTGGGGAGTTAGGAGACTTGGGTTTCAGACCAATTCTCCCGCTAATTCATTGGCTATTCAACTCATTTAACCTCTATATTTTGGCTTTCTAAACTCTTACAATCCTCTGGACATAGGGACAATTTCAAGGTCCATTTTGGGTTTCAAGTTAATATTATTATTTTTATTATTTAATCTGAGAGAATATTAAGATCTAAACTTCTCAAGCGAAAATTTTTGTACTTTGTACACTTAACAAACAAAGATTGCTTGTGACAGATTACACATTACCTTCAATTAACCTCTTTTAAACTATTTCCAAAGGCAGACAACATTTTATGATTCCCACTGTTGAAAATGATCCAAAATAAAAGATATTAGGATGCTGAATAAATTTCTGGCTCATCTTAATTTGGGTTATAAATGTATTTGAACTGGGATTACTTTCATATAGAGAGCTGTCACAGCTACTTAATACAGGTAGCCATACCTTACATGAAGAGTTTTTATGTGGTGGTCTAATTTTTCTTTACGAGATATAGGTGAGCGTTTCTTTTTCTTTTTTTAATGTTTATTTTTGAGAGAGAGAGCACAAGCAGGGGAGGGGCAGAGAGAGAGGGAGACAGAATCTGAAGCAGGCTCCAGGCTCTGAGCTGTCAGCCCAGAGCCCCACACAAGGCTCAAACTCATGAATGGCAAGATTATGACCTGAGCTGAAGTCAGATGCCTAACCCACTGAGCCCAGGCACCCCAAGGATACAGTTGAGCATTTCATTTTCAGAGTTTCTCTGTATGCATAGTAAATATGCAACTTTATAAGAAGCCAAGGTATTGAAACGCCACATATACTGTCCCTATGTTCTTCTTTAGCCATGTTTGAAAATGATATTTGCTATGGATAATCAGAAGCTCATAAGAATTGAACATTATTTAAAGCACGTTTCCCTCAACCTCTTAAAATTAATATTAGTGATCAGTTTACATTTAGATAGAGTGTATTAACTTTCCAGGAAAATTATAAAAACCTGGTAATTCCTAGAATGAAAAGGTCAATGAAAATATGGTTAGTAGTTATAAAAATGAAAAAGGCAGGATTCCTTGAATTAGTGTTAAAATAATCTTATATTATTCTTCCTGGTAGAGGCAACTGAATTCAAGTCCACGTGAGATTATTTTTAAGTTAATGTTTTAAAATCTAATGCCATTTTTAAAAGGTTTAGATACTAATTTTATAACAGCAAAGATATCTCAAGTAACTCTGAGTGGTTATTTAATTTGTATTTAATTAAATCATAAAGATTTTATACTGAAGGAGTTATTGTACCTAAAATAACACAACTAATTCAGAATTAAATCTAATCTCTCATTAGTATATAGATATCTAATAAATTTATTTTTTTCTTTCAGAATTCTGTTGCATTTGGGCTTCATATTGGCAAGCCTTCTTTTTTTAGTGGTGAACTTGACTTGTGCAGTGCTAGTCCATGGAGATGTCCCAGAAAATCAATTGAAGTGGACGGTGTTTGTTCGAGCATTAATTAATGATAGCCTGTTTATTCTTTGTGCCATCTCTTTAGTTAGTTACATATGCAAAATTACAAAAATGTCATCAGCAAATGTCTACCTCGAATCAAAGGTAAGTATGTTTCTTAAATTTATGCTTGAAAATATAACTTCAAATCCTCATCCTATGAAGCATGTTTTAGTGGAAAGCCTATGTTTTTTTTAAAGAGTATTCTGAATGTAAGGTACATTTTTGAGCTTGAAAGAATGGTCACAAGATATTAAAGTGCATTCATAACTTGGCCCTTACTAAATAACAATTTTTTAAAAAGTTTACATTGAGCATACTATATGTTCTGTGACTTATACCCTCTACATTGTAGGATAAATCAAATAGACCAGAATTTACATGAATGTATGACAAATGGTCTAATATATAAAGCCACATTAACAATTTAAGATTTCATCAGTAAGGGTGGCAGTATTGCCATTAAACAGTTTACCAGATTATGTCTGCATACATTTGAGTTAGCAATGTTAAGATGCTATACTTCTAAACTGGTGTTTATTTGCGTATAAAGATTTAGAAAATGTTACTTCACCCCATAATGTGAAGACCCTATGATTTTGAAACAGCTAATCATGTAATTAAATTTATAAATGCTTTGCTTCTGCCTTTCCTTATACTTTTTGTTTGGATCAACAAACAGAAGCCAAATGCTAACCTGTTAACAAAGAACTATAGAAGTTTCTACCACTAATCGACAGCGTGGTTGAGCAGTGAATCCGTCATCACAGTGTATATTTGATACTGGATGTGAGGGTATAGATGTGTGGATTTAGGGGTATGGTTTACACATACACACAAGCCTGTTTTAATTAGGCATCATTACCTGTTCACTGAAGATAAGCAAGATAGTGTCTTTAACAGAAGAGTTCTCTGAAATATACTTAGATTTCTATATTGTTGTTATCCATTATATAATCCTAGTAAGTTAAGGTGCTTTAATTCAATGTATCAACTTGTCCTTTAAATTTAGGTACAGACTTTAATTTTACTTTTTAAACATGTATCAGTAGAATGCAGGATAAAAATAAAAATATATATGCAAAGAGAGAGAGACTTTCAAAAGTATTAATCTTACCTAGGAAATTATTGTATCAATTAAAGGTTTAATTGTATAAAAGGTTAGCTCAGAAATTTAAATGTTTTAGCTCATTCTAGCTTCAGTTTAAGTGTTAAAAATAATACTGTCACTGTTACAGTACATAATCTTTTGGTGTAGCAACAGCATCTTCACTTAATGTAATAACATCACCGTAACATTCAGACCTGTGCTTGTCTAGTGATAAAGCATAAATAGATTTGGTTGAACTTACATGGCTTCTTTTCTGGATATTTAACAACTTTTAAAGTTTGGTTTTACTTGCTTTGAAATAAATGTTTCTCTGAATATAAGTAAAGTTGCCAATCTAAGAAGAAAAGCTCATCTGATAACTTCTCCAGAATTATTTCAAACATCCCCTAACTATGATATGAAAGGTATTCATTTTTTTATTATTATTTTAGAAGTTTTACATTTAACAGGCGCATGGATTCAGAATTCTCTAAGAACATTACAGAGGGAAATGCTTAAATACATAACTTTAAAGGTAAACATAATAGATCTTTTGTATTACATTGTACTGTTACATAGTTCTTGGTCTTCCTAAGTTGATTATAAACTTATTTATTCAAAGAGTACAGCCTCTTGCTTTCACATTCTCCTTGTAAATCACTAGGCTCATTTTTATTTTTTGACTTCTGGACAGTAATAGCCATTTCTTTTATTTAGTCCACAAATATCAGCTAAGCATCTGCCTCTTCCCCTTTTAAACTGACCCTGTTTCCTACTATCCCTAAGAACATTTCCTTAAAAGCTCAGACTTGGATCCTTTGTTTTTCTTTTTATTCTTCCTTCCTTCCTTCTTCTAAATATTCATTGATAATGATATCTTACATAATTTGTTTCAACAAAATCTTACCTACCTTATTTCTAAATGGCACACAATATTCTTTCCTGTCTCTATATCTTTAGGCTGTTTCATTTTCCAGGAATGTCTCTCCCCCACCCACTGCTCTATTACTGTTTGTCCTCATCTTACCAAACTTTGAAGGCATAACTCTAATGTTTCTCCTTTTTATGAACTTGATTTGATTCTTTCCCCTTCATCTCCAAAACAAAATTTAATTTTTTTAATGTTTATTTATTTTTGAGAGACAGAGAGAGACAGAGCATGAACTGGGGAGGAGCAGAGAGAGAGGGACACACAGAATCTGAAGCAGGCTCCAGGCTCTGAGCTGTTGGCACAGAGCCTGACGCGGGGCTCGAACCCATGAGCCGTGAGATCATGACCTGAGCTGAAGTCAGATGCTTAACCGACTGAGCCACCCAGGCACCCCTCCAAAATAAAATTTAGAAATAACTACCTGGATTCTCTTTTTATTTTTATTTTATTTTATTTTATTTAACATTTATTTATTTTTGAGGCAGAGAGAGACAGAGCATGAATGGGGGAGGGGCAGAGAGAGAGGGAGACACAGAACCGGAAGCAGGCTCCAGGCTCTGAGCCGTCAGCACAGAGCCCGACGCGGGGCTCGAACTCACGGACCGCGAGATCGTGACCTGAGCTGAAGTCGGATGCTTAACCGACTGAGCCACCCAGGTGCCCCTGGATTCTCTTTTTAAAAAAAATTTTAAATTCTTTTAGCAGCTAGAACAATGCTGTGTATTGGTTCTCTTTTTCAAAGTAGCAACTCTAACTGGGTTTTTAAATATTAGGTTATTGTCGATTTGAATAGTTTGTTTCTGCTCTTCCAATTTTTGACTTTCTTACATATTTAAGGATTTTACTTTGTTCTTTGTCTGTGTTCTTATATAGATACGTGATTTATTATTTTGTAAACTAATAAGATATTTAGAGCAACATGTTTTCTCAAGTACTGCTTTGGCAGCTTTCCATAATCTTGTTATATTGTACGAACATTCTTATTTAACAAAAAAAAAGAAAATTTTCTATTTGAGTTTAAGCCATGTCTTCAACATTACATATTTATATATCAATGTGAATTAGATACTGTCTTTACATATAGGTCTTCCTTCAACTTACTTTGATGGGAAGTCTAAAATTCATACATCTATCTTATTCAGGTCCCCTAACTTCCTTAAGAAGTTATCAGTTTTACCCTCTGCTTGACTGTGTATGCATTTCAGCCTAAACAGTATATAATTTCTGTACTCCAGTTTCTTGAAATAAAGTCTCAACTGTTAAATTTAAAAGCTTAATTGCCAAAAAAAAAATGACCTGAAGGATTTCTTGTTTGTTCATCTCCATAGCTATTCTACATTTTATCCTCAACCCAGTCCAGATGTTTTGTACTCAGACTTCATTGTATCATGGATAGAATTGTCTGTTCTGACCTATACTTTGACCTGTATCAAGAAATATGTAAGAAACATTTATCTTAAAAGTCACTATTGTATAATGTTGAGGATATTATCTATACAGCGTTCCCCAGAAAAGATATTTTTCTCCAGTTCAGTCCCAGGTAAAACAGTATTGATTAAGTCCTTCTTTTCTCTGGCCACTATGCCATTCAGAGGCAAATATGTGGTTTACCTCTACATCAATCATAGATGACCTTATGATATCCACTTTGGTTCTGGCTCTACCTCTAGTTTTATTTTACTTTCTTATTCCCCCACCACCACCAGACACACATTCTTATATATTTTTTATTTTGTTTGTATCTCTGTAACTACTTCAAATTCTCTTTTGTAATGAGGGTGGTATAAATAAATAAATTAACATAAAAAATGGCATTGGATATACTGTTGGATATGTTTGTATCTCTTTTTTCAGATATATCAATTTTTAATTAATTTGGAAAGGCCTTACTGAGAGACAACATATCATAGTGATTAAGAGCTAGAAACCTGATTGGGCACCTGGGTGGCTCCGTTGGTGGTACATCTGACTTTTGATTGTACCTCAGGTAACGATCCCAGGGCCCTGGGATCCAGCCCCATTCGGAGCCTCATTTGGGTAGGTCTCCACACTGAGGGTGGAGCCTGCTTAAGATTCTCTCCCTCTCCCTTTACCCCTCCCCTGCTCACTGTCTTTCTGTCTCTTAAAAGAGAGAGAGAGAGAGAGAGAGAGAGAGAGAGCTGGAAACCTGAGATCAAAGAGATAAGGCAATAAATCCCATCTCTTCTGTTACTGGCCATGTGGCATTGGACAAGTAACAGTATCTCTAAGTTTCATTCAGCTGATCTGTAAAATGAAAATTATGATAGTGTTGATCTTATAGGTTGTTATGAAGATAAGAGTAGTACCTTCTAAGGTGGTTATAAGGATTAAATGAAATTTCATATAAAGTACTTAATATAAGGCCTAGCACTTGGGAAGTGCTTATGAATGTTAGCTATTATGATCCTAACATGTACTAAAGGCTGGTAACGTAACTTCAAAAAGTTCTTGAATACCTGAAATAGTTGGCAAAATTTATCTGGAGAGGGGTGCTATACATGTAATCAGATTCTCAAAAGGAACATTGATCGAAAAAAAAAGAATAAGAATCACTGAAAAACTGAGTTTCTCTTTTAAATATTTTAATTTTACTCGACTCCACTTTCTTTACCATTTCGCGTGGATTTCGGTAAGGGTTGAAGTCTCTTAATAGGTGACATTTCATCTAATATTTAACTAACTTTTCTTTAAAATCTTTAGAACAAATATTGAAATTATGTAATGGCATTTTTAATCATAGGCATTTTTGTTCTGTGATCTACTGTAACTTTTATTACAATTTCAATTTTCTTTTATTTGCATGCTCATGATAGACAATGCTTTTAACTTTTTATCTATTGCTAACATTTCAAGTGTGTCTCATTAACTTGGACAAAATATAGAATTATTTTGATTGTTTTTTAGAAACCTTTTCTATGATAAACAAACAGTTTGTATTTATTGACATGATTGCATGTTACTATTGGTCTATTTCTCCCATTAAGTTTTTTTTATTGCTGTTTGCCTTGACTTCATTTGTATGATTTCTGTGGTATATTTGAATTTATTTATTTTTTCTCAAAATTACACATAACTATTAACATTAAAATGCATACTGATAAAATTATTTTTATTCTAATATTCCTTCCAACTTCAGAAAAAAATAATATTTATAACAATATAGAACATAATGGACAAAATAACTTATCTACACAAAAAGATTTAAGCCAATGTAGATGCTTAGTCCCTGTAATGACAGGTTGGGATTATCTGTATAAGAGAACACTCAAAGGCAGGATGGGAATAGAAGTTAAGCTGTTAGGTTTATATCTCTGGTCAGGGAAATGCAAAATTTTATATCTGATAAAAGTGTAAAGGGAATAATTGTCTGATACTTATTGTCTCCTAGCCCAGTGGGCCATGTGCAAATAATGCATTCTCTCTCTCTCTCTCTCTCTCTCTCTCTCTGCCTCTCTCTCTCTCCTGAATTCCTAACAGTTTTAATTATTATGTAAACCTTTCTGTCCAATGTTCACTTAACCTTTTATCCATATTAATTTAACGTATTAAAATGGAAAACAGCATCAGCATCTTACAGAGACACAGTAACATTCAATTAGACTGATTTTTTTTTTTTGAGAGAAAGAGATAGAGAGCAAGTGGGGGAGGGGCAGAGAGAGAGAGAGAGAGAGAGAGAGAGAGAATCCCAAACAGGCTCCGCACTATCAACACAGAGCCCAATGTGGGGCTGGAACTCATGAACCATGAGCTCATGACCTGAGCTGAAGTCAAGAGTCAGACACTCAACCAACTGAGCCACCCAGACTGATATTTCTGATCTTCCATGCAGACTAGCTGATCCTATAAGACCAAAGCACTGATTTATGGTAATTTAAGCCATAATTAAAGAAATAGACTAAAATACTATCAGTGTCTTTTTCCATCACCCTAAAATATTATGTAACCAGACTTTGGGAGGATGATGGGTAGAGAAATAGAGACTGCACCTTCCTCTGTAATAGGTATGATTGCCATCTTCCCAATACTTTGCTATAATTTCTCTCTTGAATTATGAGGATTTACTCCATCCATCTTAAGCTGTGGCACTTGGCTGCCTTTGTTACTCCAGTTCTTATACCCCAAGTCTTATTTCCTCTTCTGTTGCTGAGCAGACCCACCACACACTTGTCACATTTTTAAAAATCCATAGGAGTCAGAGATCTAATTTCATTGTCTTGGAAGCATGAACCTTTTTGAACCTGTTTAAATTTTATAATTATCGAAATACAGTTGACCCTTGAACAACAGAGGGACTAGAGGCACTGACCCATTACACAATTTAAAATCCACGTATAGCTTTGACTCCCCTAAAACTTCTTTCAATGTCTTTGGGGTTTTTTTTTAATTGAAGTACAGTTGACACACTGACTCCTCCAAAGTTTAACTGCTAATAGCCTACAGTTGACTGAAAGCCTTACCAATAATAGAAACAGTCAATTAACACACACCGTGTATACTGTGTGTATTATATACTGTATTCTTACAGTAAAGTAAGCTAGAGGAAAGAAAATGTTATTAAGTAAATCATAAGGAAGAGAAAACATATTTACAGTACTGTACAGTATTTGTCAAAAAATCTGTGGATAGTAGACTTCAACCTGTTTAAACAGTTCAGCAGTTCAAACCTGTTGTTCAAGGGTCAACTGTTTATTTTTTAATTTACTAATTGAGACTACTTTGTTTTCTTACTTTTGATCCTTAGTTTGGCATTTTATTCTCAAAATGGAAGTAGCATTTGTGAGATGTTTTCCAAAAATATGTGTTGGATTCTGCTTCTGGTAATGGCTAAGTAGCTTCTATTGGACAAACCTTCCACAGATAGCAATGATAAATTCTGGACAAAATATAAAAAGCACTGAAGGCACTGGAGAGCAACCACTTAGAAGAAGGAAATAACACTGAGTGAGTTTCCTGTTTTTTACAGCTTCTAACCTGAGGGAAGTTCTCATCCACGGGGCAGCCAAAGCTAGAAGAGAAGACCTCTGTTTAACTTGCTTGAAGAATCAGAAGACAAAATTCAAGTAACTACCACAGATGGAAAATGAGTGGGAAATTTCAGGAAGAAGACAGCCAGATAGAGGAAGCCCCAAATTCTAATGATAAATTCTGCCAAATTTTTATCTGATACCTGAACTGCACGTGAGCAAGGCAGAATTCAAGCAGCACAATTAAGAAGAAAGGAATTGAACTGATATTTCAGTTGCTCTCTATACATGGAAGACAGTTTGGGATTTGAGTCTAACCACATTAGTTTTTGCTTGAAAAAAAAAAAAAAGGGAAAGAGAAAAATCAATACTTTTTAGAAGAATATAACAGAATCCAGACTCTCTAAAACATGTCACTCACAAGGGGCAGAGCACAATCCAAGATTACTAGATATATGAAGAAACAGGAAAAATATAAGTCATACTTAAAAGGCAAAAAGTAAAACTCAAAAAACAATCTTTGGAGGCAATCCCCCCTTCCAGATGATGTAGGTGTTGGCTATATCAGACAAAGATTTTATATTATGCTTAAGTATGTAAAAGAAAATACACTTTGATAAATAAATAGGAAAACTCAGGAGAACTAAAAACTATAAAAAGAATTTCTAGAATTAAAAAATACAATATTTAAATTAAAAAGTCACCAGTTGGGCTTAACAGAAGATTGAAGATGAAAGAAGAAAAAAAATCAATAAATCAGCAGAAAGTATCCAATTTGAAGCACAGAGGAGAGTAGGGGAAAGATGATAATAAAATGAACAGAATCTCGGGACCTAAGTATGCATAAGTGGAAAAGGAAAAGAGGGAGAAAATTATTTTGGAAAAAATATTTGAAGAAGTAATGACTGAAATTTTCCAATTTTTGATGAAAGACATAAATTTACAGCTCAGCAACCCCAATCAGCATAAATATAAAGAAAGTGTCACACAGGTTCATTATAGTCGAAGTACTTAAGACCAAAAATAAAAACGAAATCTTGAGAGCAGAGGAAAATGACGCATACATAAGGGAACATTGATTCAAATGATCACTCACTTCTCATCAGAAATAAAGGAGTCCAGAAGACATGGAAACGACATCTTCAACATGCTGAAGGAAAAATGTTATCAACTCCGAAATCTCTATCCTATTAAAATATTCTTAAAGAATGATGAAGAAATAAAAAATCTTCCAATAGAACTAAGAGGGTTAGTTACCAACAGACCTGCACTACAAGAAATGTTAAGAAAATTCTACAGCCTAAAGGGAAATAAAGTAAACTTGAATTTCATCTCTTCAGGAAGGAATGAAGAACACAAGAAATAGTAAATATTTGGGTAAATATAATTTCTTAATTTCTAAAAAAGAAATATGACTGTGCAAAGCAAAACTTACAATGTGAGGCTTACATATGTAGATAAATAATTCTCTCTATAGTATATATAACAGTGATAGCAACTATAGTATAAAGGACAGGGGATAAATGTACCCATAATGTTGCAAAGTTCTTACATTTTATGTCAAAGTGGTATGATGTTAACTATTAGACCATGGAAGTTAAGGATATATATCATAATCTTTAGAGTAGTGGTTCTCAAACTTTTTGGTCTCAAGACCCGATTAGACCTCTGAGAATTATTGAGGACTCCAATATCTAGTGTTATACCCATCTATATATACATTATTAGAAATAAAAATTGAGAAATTCTAAAAATATTCATTTCTTAATTCATTTAAAATAACAATAATATATTATCCATTATGTTAACATGAATAACATGTTTTTATGAAAACTAATTGTATTTTCCAAAACAAAAATAAATTAGAAGATCGACATTGTTTTACATTTTGCAGATCTCTTTAATTTCTGACTTAATGGAAGACAGCTGGATTTTCATGTTTGCTTCTGCATTCAATCTGTTGTGATATGTCATTTAGGTTGAAGTATATGAAGAAAATCCATCCTCACACATATATGTAGTTGGAAAATGGAGGAGAATTTTAAAACCTTTTCAGATAATTGTGGATATTCTTCTTTAATACTACACCAAAAATCTGAAGTGGAGGTTTCTTGAAGGTTAGTTGCCATGCAGAATCTAAAACCATATTAGTGAACTTTCTGTACTACTATTGGTCTATCTTACACTTTGAATGATTGTGTAACATCATGCATTGATCATTGGAAGAGAGTGGTCAAGATCTTCAAAATGATGATACATTTCATTGGACAGTATTCAAAATCACATTTATTAATATTGCCTCCAATGTCATCAGAAAAGTGTTTAAGTTTTTAGAAGCTGCCATGCCAGTCTTATCATGGACATAAGAGTTTACAAGTTCTCAAAAATTCTAATTTTCATTAGAAAATTTATATTTCACCATTGACAATAGTGTCAGATATTTTCTATGAAGTGACAGGATAATTTCACTTATTTTTAAAAATACATATTCCCGGTAACCAAGCATGAATAAGCATTGTTTGTCTTCCATAGTTGTCTGTTAAGTAAAAAATGGCGTTCCATGAAAAAGTCTAGTTTAGCTCACAAGTCAAACAACCACATAAGTGCTTTTCCTCAAGACTACCACTATACTTCAGTATGCAGCAGAATTGCTTTAAGTGCATGTCTCATGTCATCACGCAGAATTTTTTTTAAGTTTATTTATTTATTTTTGAGAGAGTGAGAGCAAGCATGAGTTGGGGAGGGGAGGTGAGGGAGGAAGGGAGAGAGAATTCCAAGCAGGCTCCACACCATCAAGGCAGAGCCCAACGTGGGGCTTGATCTCACAAACCATGAGATCATGACCTGAGCTGAGATCAAGCGTCAGATGCCTAACCAACTAAGCCATAGGCACCCCTCATCACACAGAATTTTAAATAGACACATACTTTAGGTTGATAATTAATAAATATTTTCATTGCTTCATCAAGGATATTCTTAAGTGACACTGACTTTCTTTTTTAATCAGGAATTCATAGTAGTAAAGAATACAATACAGTTTGGGGCCACTGCCTTGCTTTGTACTAAGGCCCAGAAGTTTTCCCTACCATTGCTTTTGTACCATTAGTGAACATATCAACACAGTTGACCCAGGATAAAAAATCAGAAGAGTTTTCAACACTTTGGATATTTCAGTGCCACTTATGTTTCTTCTCAGACATTGACATAAAAGAATACCTTTCTGGATGATTAGTTGATGCTCACACTGGATTATTACAAACAAAATTAGTCCTGCTTCATCAAGTTCAATCATTTACAAGACAAAAATATAAAAAATTAAATCTTTGTTTTCAGTTAAATCTTCAAATCAGTTAATTTCTGTACTATTGGAAAATGGCGATGCCATAATTTACTGAATGGACTTCCCCTCCGGCAGGCATTCAGTACTGTCCACTGTGTAAGGCTTTACTGGTTTCTCAGCTACTGTGTGTGCTTTCTCAGCCAGTGCAATATAGTAATATAGCCTGTAAATATTTGAATGGTGTTTTCATTTCTAATTTGGAAAGTTATAAAAACAATTTTTAGTGTTTAAAGTGCTCACCACATCTGCATTTAAATTTCAATTCCTCTTGCTTTTAAACTCTGGTCTCAAAATGACGCTGCAGCCTAACTTGGGCCTTAATATTATTCAGAAATGTTCTGTCATAGAAGACACAACAAGATAAATTATTAACGTTTGTAAAGCCTATTGAAAGATACTTTTCATTACATTTTATTTGATAAAACAAAACAAGAAATCAGTTTCATACAGTTCCTTTGAGGTAGTTTCCTTACTTTATTGAGTCAGAGAGTTCTAATCACTTTCCTATTTCTCAGCATCTTAGAGATAAACAGGGAAGTTGTATGTTAAAGATATTTTTTATTGTGGTAAAATATATATAACATAAATTTTACCATTTAATCATTTTTAAGTGTATAGTTCAGTGGCATTAAGTACATTCATATTGTTGTACAACCATTGCTATCTATCTCAAGAACATTTCATTATCCCATAGTGAAACTCTGTATCCATTAAAAAAAATAATGTCCTATTCCTGAGACAATAATCCATTCTTAAATATTAAAAAAATATGTTTTCATTTTAGAGTAAAATATGATTAATTTTTAATATGAGTTTAATATCAAATTTCAAATTTTTTAAAGTTTTGGAAGAAAGTTCTTAAATATTGTAAAACAAATCTGTCAGGTATACCAATTCTTATTGTCTTTCCATGGAGGTACAAGGATTTCAAAATAACTACTTACCGGATGATAATGGAGTTTCAGCAGGTATAACCAAAGAAACCTAGTAAGAGGCCAGTAAAAGTAGGAAAACAGTCTGAGTTCATCTCTGAAAATGCACATATTTATACCCTAATTCTATTATATCAGGAATTCTATAAAACACAAGAATATACATGCATATAAAGTGTTGACATCATCCCTTATCATGTAGCCTCTGGAAAACTCTGCTGTACATCCAAAAGAGAATTAGAGTACAATAAGTAAATAACATCTTAGTATTTTTTTTATCAGTTTGATTTTGATCTTTAAGGTCCCTGGACCACACTTTAAGAACTGCTACCCTAGAGCAACCACTTAAAGTGAAAACAAAACAAAACAAAACAAAAACTGGAAAAGTATAGTTAAAAATCCAATAGATAAGTTAAAATGTAATCCTAAAAAATATTCAATTAACCCAAAAAAACACAGGAAGTAATAGATAGAGGAAAAACAAACACCAACAGCAAAACACAAGCAGAAGCAAACAGAAAACAAATAGTAAAATGTAAGATTTAAATCCAAACATATCACCAATTATATTAAATGTTAATGGACTAAACATTCCCATTAAAAAATAGAGATGTTCAAAATGGCACTTTAAATATAAAAAAAAGATATGTCAAAAATAAATAAGTGGAAACTATAATATACTATGCATTCAGTAAGCATAAGAAGGCCCTTTAATATCAGATAAGATAGATCTAAAAACCAAGTATTACCAGATATAAAAAGATACCTTTCATCAGGAAGCAAAGAATATTAGCAAATATAAGAGGTATATTTCATCAGAAAGACATAAAAATTATAAATGGGTACATGAAGCCAAAAATAGTAGGAAATAAAGCAGAAAAAAAGATTTACCAAAATAGTGAGAAATAAAAGGGGGGAATTTGTACAATTATAGTTGGAGATTTTATTGCCCCCCCCAACAATTGATAAAACAGTCAGTACAAAAAATCTGAACAGCAATACCAACACCCTTGAGCTAACTGACTCTCAGTAACTGGAGGGTACACATTCCTTTCAATTGAGCATGGAAATGGTCATCAAAATAAACCATACAAGGCACCATAATAAAAGTATCAATACATTCAAAAGAATTGGAATCAAAGAATGTTTTCTAGCATAATGCAATTAAATATCAGTAATATGATATCTAAAAAAAAATCCAAATATTTAAAAATTATAATTCTAAATAACCCATAAGAAAAGGAAGAAATCACAAGGGAAATTAGAAAACATTTCATATGGAAGGATAACAAAATACAATACATCAAAATTTGTGGGATACTGCTAAAATAGTGCTTGAAGAGAAAAATATATCTTTAAATGCTATATTAGAATGGAAGAAAGATATAAAACTATGGCCTAAGATTTCACCTTAGAAACTATGGGGGAAACTAGGACAAAGTTAAAAAAAAAAAAAAAAAAAAAAAAAAGAAGTAAGTCCAAAGCAAGTAGAAGGACTGAGGGACTGAGTAATAAAGATAAGAATAGAAATCAGTGAAACAGAAAATAAACAATAGAAAAATTAAAGCCAAAAGTTAATTCTGTGAATAGATGAACAAATTTTATGTACGGAAACAAGCAGAGTGAAGATACAAATTCCCAATATCATGAATGAAAGAGGGAATATCACTGTAGATCTTAACAGGCATTAAAAGAAAAATGAAGGAATATTATGAACAGCTTTTTGTGAGTAAATTTGACAACTTAGAGGAAATGGACAGATTGCTTTAAAAATACAATGTAACAAATTGGTAGAAGATAAAATATTAGTTCTGAATTGCCCTATATTTATTAAAAAAATTTTGATTTGTTATCAGAAATTTCTGTCAAAGAAAACTCTAGGCCAAGATGGTTTCACTGGTTAATTTTATCAAATCTTTAAAGATAATACCAATATTAAACTCTTTTGAAAATATAAAAGGAAAGAACTCTTTCCAACATATTTTATAAGGACAGCATTACTGTGATACCAAACTTGACAAAAATATTACAAAGCACATAAAAGCTACAATACTTAAAGACTCAGAATCTAAGCAATATGTAAAAAGGAAAAGATATTATAACCAGGAAGAGTTTATCCCAGGAATGCAACATTGGTTTCACATTGAAAATCAAATCAGTTTAATTCACTCATTAGGAGAACAAAGGGAAAAAATAAATGTGTAATAATTTGAATAGATGTAGAAAAAACATTTGATAAAATTCAGCACCCTCCATGACTTAAAAAAACACGGAACTCTCAGCTAATAGGGTATACAAGAAACAATCCTCTATCTGATAAAAAGCATCTATAAAAAACCTTCCATCAATATCATACTTAAAGTATTGTTTTGCCCCTAGGATTGGAAACAAAGAAAGAGTGCCCATTCTCACCATTTCTATTCAATATTCCAAGAAAACAAGAAACAAAAAGTATAAAATTGGAATAGAAAACTGTCTGTACTTAACAGAATTGCTTTTGTAGACCATCTTAAAGAGTCTGCTAAATAACTACTAGAATTCATGAGTGAACTTAGCAAGTTCTCAGGATACAAGGTCAAAATGCAAAATTATTGTGTTTTTATATATACCAAGAGCAGTCAATTAGAAGATAAAATTCAAATCACATTTATGTTAGCATCAAAAAACAAAATACTTAGGAACAAAATTTCCAAGGCACCTGGGTGGCTTAGTTGGTTAAGCATCTAACTTTTGATTTCTGCTCAGGTCATGATCTCATGGTTCATGAGATTGAGTCCTGCATCAGGCTCTATGCCGACAGCATGGAGCCTGCTTGAGTTTCTCTCTCTCCTTTTCTCTCTGCCCCTCCCCCGCTCACACTCATGTTCTCTCTCAAAATAAATAAATAAACTTAAAAAAAAAAAAAGAAACAAATTTTCCAAAAAAAACCAAGCAATATCTCTGTACTTAAAACTACAAAATATTACTGAGAGAAATTAAAGAAGACTATAAATCAATGAAGACTATTGTTCATGGATTAGAAGATGCAGTATTGTTAAGATGGCAATTCTTCCCAAAATGATTTACAGATTCAAAGCGATCCTAATCATAATTCTACGATGTGGTTTTTAAAAATAGAATTTGGCAATTTTATTCTAAAACTTATATGGAAACTCAAAGGACCTAAAAATACATTTAAAATGGTGCATTCTAATAAAACTTTGTACTATGATGAAAGTATTCTATACCTGCATTGTTCAGTATGGTAGCTAGCCATATGTGACTATTGAGCACTTGAAAAGTAGCTATTGTGACAGAGGATCTGATCATTTAATTTAATTTAAGTGTAAATAACCAAATGTGGCTAATGGCTATTGTATTGAACAATGCAGAAAGAAACACTGAAAAAGCAGGGGACTTACACTACATGGCTTTGAAATTTAGGATACAGCTACAATAATTAAAACACTATGCTACTGGCATAAAAGAGGCAAACAGATCAATGGAACAGAATAGAAAGCCTAGAAATCAATCCACGTATATAAGGTCTTCTGATTTTTGACCAAGGTGCTAAAGCAATCCAAACGGAAAAGGAAACCTTTTTAACTAATGAGGTTGGAAAAACTGGATATCCATATGAAATAAAATGAAGCCCAACTCCATCTCATACTATAACGCACATAAAAATATTTCAAAATGGATGATAGACCTAAATGTAAATGAAAAAATTCTAAAACTTCTGAAAATAAACACCAAAAAGTATCTTTACAACTTGGGCGTAGGCAAAGATTTCTTAGGTCATAGAGTAATCAGAAGGAATAGATTGATGAATTAGACTTAATTAAATTTTAAATTTCTCATCCAAAGAAAAGACTAATAAAATGCAAAAGCAAGCCACAGACTTCAAGAAAATATTTGCATATTTCTGACAAAGGACTCATTTCCAGCATATATAGAGATCTCTTACAACTCAATAATAAAAAAAAAGACAACCGAATTTAGAAGTGGACAATGATATGAATAGATTTTTCACAAAGAAGATATACAAATGGCCAATAAACAAAATGTCATTAGTCTTCATGAAATGCAAATTAAAACAAAAATGAGATACTACCACACAACCATCAGCATGCTAAAATTAAAAAGATTGAAAACCCCTAATGTTGTCTAGGATGTAGAGCAACTGGAACTCTCATACTTTGTTGGAAGTATAAAATTATACATCCATTTTGGAAAGAGATCAGGCAATTTCTTATACAGCTGAATTTATACCAACCATACCACCCAGTAATTCCATTCTTAGGTATTTACCCCCAAAGAAGTGAAAACATATGTCCACAGAAAGATGTATATAAGAATATTTATAGAAACTATCCATCAACAGAAAAAATTGTCATATAAACAATCTCATATAATTATTAAGTGGAATTAGTGTGATTAACTATCCTGGTTTCTCTGGGACTGAGAAGTTTTCTGGGACTTTCAGAGCTAAAACTAGGAAACTCTTAAGCAAATCAGGGCGAGTTAGTCATTCTAATTATCCACCTCAGCAATACAAAGACCATAGAATTACTAAAACATCCAACAACATGGGTGAAGCACAAAACATTATGCTGAGTGAATGAAGTCTACAAAAGAGTTCATATTCTATGGTCCTCTTTATAGGAAGTTCAGAACTAAGGTGTGGCAAAAACAGAAGCAGGAGAGTATACATCTGAGGGTTTGGCTGATGGGGAAGGGGTGCGAGGGAACTTTCTGGAGTGATGGTAATGCTCTCTATTTTGGTAGAAATGTGGGTTACACTGGTGTATACATTTGTCAAAACTTAGTGAATGGTAATTTGAAGTTTCTGCATATCTACATTTTAAAAATACCTGTAAACAAATATTGAACTCTAGCTAATGACATGCATACCAATGTGTTAATAATATGCATACTGAAGTGAGGTGTGACTCTTCTTTCCTTGTGTGGTATGGAATTTCTAAAAAAAGTGGTGTAGATGTTAGAGATGGAAGAAGGGAGAATAATACCTTGAGGATTGCTTCTGAGTGGAATTGTCTGTTACTGACTCCATTCATTTTAGAAAGATTTTCTTTAACTTTTTGACAACAGCTTCCATGTTGCTGAATCCATTTTTCTGTTTTGTTTTGTAATCCTGTGTTTTGCAGGAAGAATCTTACTTTGCTTTCTAAATCAGTGAGCTTCTTTCATTGTTATATATATGTAATCTAGCTGTAATTTTGTTTTATTAATTGCCTCAGTGTTATTGACTCTTTGCTAACTTTTCTCACAACCTTTTTTTTTTTTTTTTGGCTTTTATAGTATTTACAAGTATAAGCAAAATATCTCCATATTATGTCTTTTAGTAGTCATTTTATTTCTCCAGAAAGTTACTTAGGATTATTTTAAAGGATGGCAGTGCTTACAACATTCTAACTTCTTGTTATCTAATGTTTCTTTAATACTATAGTACTTTTAAAATTGGTTCTGGATTGGCTTTAGATTAGCTTCTGTTTAATGTTTGTTTTTTTTTTTTATATTTTGAAGAGAGAGAGAGACAAGGCATAGGCAGGGGAGGGGCAGAGAGAGAGGGAGACACAGAATCCGAAGCAGGATCCAGGCTCTGAGCTGTCAGCACAGAGACTGACACGGGGCTGGAACCCACAAACCCTGAAATCACAACCTGACCAGAAGTCGGATGCTTAACCAACTGAGCCTCCCAAGCACCCCTAGATTAGCTTTTTTATTAACAACTTTTTTGGGTATTCGCAAAAATAAAAATGTACACTGTAGAAAATTTTAGCCTTGATTTTAGAAAATTTTAATCTTGTTAGGGTTTTACTTGTTTTCACGCATACTTTTTGTTATGGTAATGAGGTAGGTCAAAAGAGTACTCTCAGCACCTGGGTGGCTCAGTCGGTTAAGTGTCCGACATGGGCTCAGGTCATGATCTCCCATTTTGTGAGTTTGAGCCCCATGTTGGGCTCTGGGCTGATAGCTCAGAGCCTGGAGCCTGCTTTGGATTCTGTGTCTCCCTCTCTCTCTGCCGCTCACCTGCTTGTTTGTGTGTGCTCTATCTCTCAAAAATAAATAAAAAATTTAAAAAATAAGAGGGTACTCTCAACATCTTTCAAGGTATCTTTTATCTTTTAGTTCTCCTTCTTCTTATATACCTCTAAAATGTGTTGTTCTTATAAAGAAGTCAGTTATAATAATGGTTCTTAATCCTACCAAACCCAGTGCACGCTTCTAATAAGGTTTTTTTTTTTAGTTTATTTATTTATTTTTGAGAGAGAGAGAGAGAGAGAGGGCACACATGCACATGGGAGAGGGGCAGAGAGAGAGGGGAGAGAGAGAATCCCAAGCAGGCTCCTTGCTGTCAGTGCGGAGCCTGATGCAGGGCTCAAACCCATGAACTGAGATTGTGACCTCAGCCAAAATCAAGAGTTGGATGCTCAACGGACTAAGCCACCCAGGCACCCCTCTAATAAGTACTTTTTTTTTCTTTAACGTTTATTTATTTTTGAGACAGAGAGACAGAGCATGAACGGGGGAGGGGCAGAGAGAGAGGGAGACACAGAATCTGAAACAGGCTCCAGGCTCTGAGCTGTCAGCACAGAGCCCCACGCGGGGCTCGAACTCACAGACCGTGAGATCATGACCTGAGCCGAAGTCGGACGCTCAACCGAGTGAGCCACCCAGGTGCTCCTCTAATAAGTACTTTTAATAATTTTTTTCTATCCTGAAATTAATAGATTATTTTAATCTACCTACACACATAACCAAAAACTCAATGTAAGTGCCCTTAATATAAAGAGGAAATAAAAGGAAAGTAATTAACAACTATTTCAATATGTAAATTTAGGGGCATGATATACTAGTCAGATGCTTGTTATCTCTACACAGAAACCTAATGGGACAGCTACAATGCAGTGGATCTTTTTGGCAGTTGTGTCACTTCTCAGAATAATGTTTTGGTTTTTTGGGGGTTTTTTTCGGCATGAATATATTTTTTTTTAATTTTATTTTTTTAAATTTACATCCAAATTAGTTAGCATATAGTGCAACAATGATTTCAGGAGTAGATTCCTTACTGTCCCTTACCCAATTAACCCATCTCCCCTCCCACAACCCCTGCAATAACCCTCTGTTTGTTCTCCATATTTAAGAGTCTCTCATGAGGGGGACAAAACATCAGAATAATGTTTTTAATGCATAAGATAAATAGGATTACAAAGGAAACCAATTGTATTGAAATACAGACCCCATGTTAAGAATCCCTGCAACTCCATTGGGTGTGAGTACTAAATTGTGAGTGAGTACTAAATTATAAGAGTTTTCTATTTGGGGAAACAATGGAAGCCTCGATATTAAAATGTTATTGATTCAAAAGTGCATTTGAGTGCCTACATCATTTTGTCGTCAACATAATGACATCAATAGGGATTAACTAACATCAGCTCTCTAATAGAATGAACCAAATAACATAAGAGCTGTATTTCTATTCTAATTTTGTATCTCATTGGAAACCAAGTGTATGAAATGGAATAATGCTTCTATTTCCCATACTTTTCTCATTAGGACTAAACTACCTCTCTGATTAATATCAATTTTGCCAACTTATTTCTTCATATTACTTAGGGGAGTAGGGTAACCTTGGCAGGACAAAATCTTCCTCCAGCTACCATTGGGCAAGTTGGCAAATAATTTATCTGTATTAATAGGGTAATTTAAACCCAAGTGGTTCTGAGAATAGGAATCATAAAGCAGGATAATCAAGAGTTTGTTTCAACAGGTGCTCACTCAGTGTTTTCTAAGAGTGCATTGCAAGAGGTGACCATGTTGTATGTGTATGAACAGCCTGTCATGACAAATGTGCAATGTCATGATGATGAGTTTTATTTCTTTTAGGGTATGTCTCTGTGCCAGACTGTTGTTGTAGGCTCTGTAGTCATTCTCCTCTACTCTTCAAGAGCATGTTACAATTTGGTGGTGATCACCATATCTCAGGATACATTAGAAAGTCCATTTAACTATGGCTGGGATAATCTTTCAGATAAGGTAAGTAGCTACCATGTATTGCTAATCTAATAATTTAATAAGGAAGTTAGCCTTAACTAAGAGAACATTTTAAGTGTTTGACTTACAAACAAACACTTTTATGGAATCTCTAGCTACTAACAGTAATCAGACTTAAAGCTTTATGTATAAAAATCCTCATTTACACGTGTCACTGAAAATCATTAGTGAGAATATTTTCTTTTCTTTTTGCAAATAATACTACTAGTGACATAAACCTACTGTTCATAAACCTATCTTGCTAATTTTTTTCAAGGACAGAGTTTAAATACCTCTAGATAAATGGATTGTCTGTCATTAGCTAGTGAATATATCTTTAACTTGTTAGGATAAAAGTTATTCTCTCAAACCCAAGACCTACATATAATCTAAATATGTGGTTCAGTTTGTTTAAATAATGACTTTTTTGAAAATCTAGTATCATCAGTCATTTTAATGGGAGAGCATTCATAGTTCCTTGGGTGTCCAGGTATTTGCTCCAATAATTCCCAGTACTCTATATTTAACCTCCCAGCACTCTCCATCCCCCACCTAAAAGTGTAGTTTGACATAGCTACCTGTCATATGTTTACATTAACTTAACTTTGTAGTGAATTGAAGACATTCTGGAATACCATTTTATAAGAATTTCAGTTACCATTCTAAAGAAAAGGAATTTTCATATGTGGTTCCAGATGGCAGAATCTCTTCACTCCTTTTGCCATTTCTCTCTCCCAACATCTAGTAGGATAAGCAAACACAATACGAAGTTTAGGCCCAAAGACATATTTTTAAATAGCAGTGGAGCTGAACAATTTGATATGTGACATTTCTCTACAGGTGTAACTCAGTAAGTGCTATTATGTTGCCCATGGAGTAGTTAGAATGAGTAGTCTCTTTTATAACTCTCTTCAGACTTTGGGGCCAAAAAACGAGATCACTCCATTTTATCCATATGTTAAAAATATTTTCATAAATTGATGAATTGAAAAATAGCTTTTTATTCTACTTAACATCAAAGCACATTTTTACATCCTTTAAAGGATATGAAACCACAAAATATGGAAAATTGGAGATTTATGTGCCTGTGGTTGATGTGTTTTCAATTACCCTACCTGACGCAAGTTAATTGTGGAGGGTGACTGCTTACACATCAGACAGACTTAAACATTGCTCTGTCACACTCTGTTTACAGGCTCATCTAGAAGATGTGAGTGGAGAAGAGTATGTAGTATTTGGAATGGTCCTCTTTCTGTGGGAACATGTCCCAGCATGGTCTGTGGTACTCTTTTTCCGGGCGCAGAGACTAAACCAGAATTTGGTATGACATCATAAGATTCCCCAATGCCTGTTGCCCTTATCTTTAAAAACACTGGAACATTTATATTGATTTTCTATTTTTGTCAAAGTTTAAGACTAAAAAGCATTCTAGATCTCATCCTTCTTTCTTAGTTGGAAAGTAAATCTTCATATGTTAATATTTTGTTCACAGGCACCTGCTGGCATGATAAATAGTCACAATTACAGTTCCAGAGCTTACTTTTTCGACAACCCAAGACGATATGATAGTGATGATGACCTGCCAAGACTGGGAGGTTCTAGAGAAGGAAGGTAGGTGTTCAGGACAAGCACTGAATACATCGAAAAGGAACAAACTGAAGCTTCGGGGCTAGTACTGAATACATTGAAAAGGAACAAACCTAAGCTTTTTAAACATTTTTTAATGTTTATTGATTTTTGAGAGAGAGAGAGAGAGCATGAGTAGGGGAGGGGCAGAGAGTGAGAGACGGAGACCCAGAATCCAAAGCAGGCTCCAGGCTCTGAGCTGTCAGCACAGAACCCGATGTGGGGCTCAAACTCAGGAACTGTGAGATCATGACCTGAGCCTGAACTGTGAGATCATAACCTGAGCCGAAGTCGGAGGCTTAACCAAGTGAGCCATCGAGGCGCCCCAAGAACAAACCTAAGCTTTGACCCAAATATGTAAAAAGTGATTTGGTGATATACGTCAATAAATAAGATAATTTAAACCAGACCTTAGAGCAGTAGATGCTACACTTATAGTGGAACCTATACTATAAAAAACTATCATCTGACTCTAATGTTACCTTTATTTGAGAAATGCCTTTGGGAGTAAAATGGTACCATCTTATTTCAGGATCCCATGTTGCTTCAAAGCTGGCAGAAGTTAGTAAGTAGGGAAGGAATACAATTAGAGTGATGTATATGTTTCCTTATCTATAGTGCTATTCAAAGCCCACAGGAAAACCCTAGATTAACCTTTTGGGAATCTTAGATGCTATAGGAAATCTTCTTGTGTCCTTCTTACTCTAAAATCACTGCAACTCCATACTATTAGCTGTGTATCAGGGCAAAGTGAAAAGCTAAAAGCATACCTCCATAATACTTTGAGCTTGATATAACATTTTCTGTAATTCTCATTTCATCTGGACAATTTACTTAACCTGTTTTTTTTCAGCCTGTTTTTCACCTATAAAATGGGGATAACAGAATTTATCTAATAGGATTGTTGTAAAAATTAAATAAGGTATGTGTGTGTATACATTACTTCATGTATATACACAGAAACATGTCTTACAAGAGCCTAGTCCATAATAAACAGCACTATATTATCATCTGATAATCAAGTTCTAATTCTGACGTATTTATTCTTTTGTAATATGTGATATAAAATCAAGGATATTAGATAAAAGTCATTACATTTTGTAGAAAGCCATCATATTACTTGGCAAAGAATATACTCAATATTTGAATACTGTATTATGAAATTCATTGAACACTAAAAATGCCAATGTGACTTACATCCTGATCACACTCCTATCACTTTTTTGCCTTTTCTTGTTGCAGTTTATCAAATTCGCAAGGTTTGGGCTGGTATGGCACCATGACTGGGTGTGGCAGCAACAGCTATACAGTCTCTCCCCACCTGAATGGACCTATGACAGACACTGCTCCTTTGCTCTTTACTTGTAGCAATTTAGATATGAGCAATCACCATAGCTTGTATGTAACACCACAAAACTGACAGCATTACCGAGCCGTGATTCTTCCATTGTTTCTCATGAACGTGTATATTCGATGTGTTTAAATGCCATCTACATAAACATTCCATTATCTGTTGCACCTGAAAACACAGCCTGGAAATGTGGTTCAGCAGAGAACACACCTGTTACTTTTGACTTCTTCATAGCAAAATGAAGTAAAATGGGAAGTTTGGAGTGGGAGAAAAGAAGGATTAGATCTTAAGGCACTTGATGGCTGCAAACATCCTGACTTTGGAACATCAAATGCATATTTGCATATTTGCACTTTTATCTTTGTTCTGAAAGAGTACACTGCAGTCCCCAAAGTCACACTCTAGGGTTCACACTAGGATATTATATTGTACACATAATTAGGAGGCAATTTCCCTATGAAAATCAAAGCCTGTATATTCAGTGGTATATTCTATGTGGAATTCTTACCCAATAAAAATTTTACAGTGTGAACAGTGTGCAGGATTAAGGTATAACAACGTACCATTCTTTTTAAAAATCTACTTAAAAATATGTGATCACTGAAGATAGTTCTTTTAAGCATGATTGTAAAATACCAACCAAAATTATTCCATCATTTTTTTTAAATGACAGAGTAATCCTTTACAATGATGACCAGCAGTGTTCTTTGGAAAGCCACAGTCATTTCTTCAAGAAGAAAGTATACCGGTGAAAATGATGTGGCTACTTTGAGTAGAATTGGTCAAGTGATCATTTTGTATGATTAAGATATATTATAGTAGTTTAAGCATGGCTCTTCAAGAAAGCAATAGTGATTTTTGCATAGGGAGATTTGGGTAGAAACTTCTTGGGACTAAACACATTTACAGATGCATTTAAGAATTATTCATAAAATGTACAATTCTAAGTTAAAACATGAATACATTTTCAAAAGCATCTGATTTGGCTGAACAAGATACAGCTGATTGTACCTATTGAATCAGGATTGTCCTCAGGTAAATTAAGTCATGATACATTATTGCAGTAAACTCAAGTGCAATACTTTGTAAGACATATAATTCCTCCTTTAGTTTTCCCATTTTTATATCTTGTATGTGGGCAAAGCCAGATTAAATTTAATTCAAATTAATTCCAGCACTAGACTAAATAAGAAAACTGATGTACTAACTAGGTAAGTACAAAACCAGTGTTTAACAATATTGGAATACTTCTAGAATTATATTAAAACTGTCTTGAATGTCCTATCCCAAATCTAAAAATATATATATATGGTAGGCTAAGGTAATAAAGGATTTTAAAATGCACTTTCTACCAGTATCTATATGGAAAGAAGTAGATGCTGAATACCTCAAGATGCCAAGGGAACGGGCAACATTGGGAAGTTGTCACAATTGTGCTTAAAGACAACTGGCTACATACAGTTGTCTGCTGATCTATTTCTTCAGAACTGCAACTAATACAACTGTCCTGTTCTGTCTTTTGACTAGAAAGTTATGTTTTATTTCTACTATCATTTAAAATACCTTTCAGGGTTTTAATAATTGCTTATTCGGTGATTTCATAAGAGTATAACAGGAATAAATGAAATTTTTAATGCTTTTGATCTTTTGGGAGGCTGGTATACAGCCAAAGAAATTTCTTCTTTTTATCATACAAAATGACTTTGAACTCAATCAGAAGCATAAGCCTATAGTGACAAATGTTACCTTGGGTCTGTTTTAAATTCTCTGATTGTAACCAAATTACTTAAAAATTTATAGTACAGAAGTTAACCTTGGTATTTACATGACAACATAACATACACTTAACCGGGTATATTTTGATGACAACTTCAGTTCTTAGATTTCTATTCAGAATGCCAACTATTTATTTTCCTAATAATGTTGAGTATCTAATTACCTAGAACTATCTGAAAAGATGTGTTATCTCTTTTAATCCTTGAGGTTCCAAGTAAATAAGATAAATTTTTTTCTAAGGCCTCCCTACATAGTGTTCCTATTTGACCAGATAAGCAAAGATTACTTTAAAAAAAAAAATCCAGATAAAATATCTTGGTTCTTTCAGTGGCATTAGTTGATTCTTCCAAATTTCAGATTTGTAGACTTATTCTTATCACTGACTTAGGGTACCTGAATTCTTGCATTTGTCCCCTTGTACACATCTCCCACAATACATCACCAAAGACAAAGAAAGATAAGCTTCTGGCCCAATTTTTGCTTAAAAATTCCAAAGCACTAGGAGCACTTTAAGTTTGGTCTCGAAAGAAGGAGCTGTTTATGAAATCAAAGGGCTACCGATTCCCTGCTCATCCTGCACTGAAGCACATGATGACAATTTCAAACCTTCCTTTTTGGTTCATTAATTAGAACAGTGAATTTCATTGCTTAAGTGTGTAATTCTACAGTGATTAGCAGTACTTGTTTTTATTGTTTCATTTGGGTGGTCATTAATTTTGAAACTCTTACCACTCAGTGTAGCTGGTTGTAGTTTTATGAAAGATGTAATTTATAGCTAAAGTGGCTTTTTTATGCATAGCTGCCTTTTTTATTGTTTAACAGTGTTTCTCAGCTATACAATCAGTCTCAAACTGGTTGTGAAAGTATAGCTGTGGCCAATGAATGTATTTATTTGTTTCACTAAATTGTAACAAAACACTACTGTTAAAAATAAAAGTGTTTGTGCTTTTATTTGGAGGTCTGGTTTTCTTAAATGTCTCAACTGACGACACTGACTTCTGTCATACAAGCATAAGAACCCTGGTGCTACCAAAGAAAAGAGAAAAATATCAGGAATTACAGATGAAGTTTGCTTTTCGTGAGCTTATATTTATATCTGGACATCGTGTCTCTTAATATTGTACACTAATTTGACATGAACTGGCACACACTTTATTTAAAAATAGCAATATGATTGTGATAGTATGTTTATTCAAATATTTAAGAAAAATCTTTGTAAGGGGCGCCTAGGTGGCTCGGTCGGTTAAGCATCCAACTTCGGCTCAGGTCATGATCTCACAGTTTGTTAGTTGGAGCCCTGTGTGGGGTTCTGTGCTGACAGCTCCGAGCCTGGAGCCTGCTTCAGATTCTGTCTCCCTCTCTTTCTGCCCCTACCCCACTCACGTTGTCTTTCTCAAAAATAAACATCAACAAAACTAATTTTTAAAAAAGTACAATGCTTAAAAAAATTTTTTTGTATGACATGACTTCCAACACCTCTTTCTCTTTGAATTTTAAACAGGAATAAATTTATCTAGCCTGTAATCTTGGGCAGCTAGTCATTGATTACTTGAGAAATTCTTCAGTGATGTTGCCTTTTCCCCCTAAAAGAAGAGTTCTTACTATTTTTTCCATAATAGAATCCCTTTATAATTTGCCAAAACCACACCGAATTTTGAATGCAATTTCAGAAGATTTACTGGCCACCCCCCCTGAAGTCCACAAATCCTTGGGAATCTATTAACTCTTGTTGTAAAGAATATTTGGAGTGAAGGTATGACCTCTAATGCAGTAAAGTCATTTTAAAAGCAATTTATTCAACAAACATTTATTAAGGGTTCATATGCCAAAAACTATGCTATGGAGATGCAAAAATGGATAAAGTTCCTTTTCCTGCCCTTAAGGAGCTCACATTCTAGTAAAGGAGGCTTAAAAAAAATACAGTACAATAAGTGACACAGTAGAGGTAGGTTGTAATTACAGTGGTGACATTTAAGAGGAAATTAGACGATCCTCCTTGGGTGAAATAAGGAAGATTTCACAGAGACGGGCTCTCTGCTGGCCTCCAGGGAGACACGGGAATTTCCCAGGTGGGGAAGGATGGCTAGAGCACCTGATGCAAAAAGAACAGCACGCATCAAGGTGTGGAGACCTGATCCTGGCACATTTGAAGAATTAAGTGTTTTATCAGAGCATGGGGGCTGGGGTGGCACTGGAGACACATCAGAGGACCTTGTTAGAGTGCTTCTAGAAAGCCTGCTGTGGCAGCATGGTGGGGCACATGAGGGGAGACAGGCTGAGAATAAGGAGACAGGTTAGTGTAGTGCTCTAGGTTAGAGCAAACAAAAGGGAAAGACAGAGAAATGGAGATAAACTCCACAGCGCTTAGACACCGACTGGACAGGGGAAGATGGAGAGGAGTGAGCCTAGAGAATTAAGATGATGATGGTTCTGAAATTAGCCAGAGTAAGGAACACGGGCATAAGAATCGATTTGGGAGGAGAGTGATTAAGATATACAAGCATCTGTGGAACAACAGTAAAGACATGTAGTAAACAGATGGATTGACAGGTGTGGACTAATAATCAGGATTTAGAAATCATTGAATCAGAATTACTCAAGAGTGAAAAGTGGTGGTGATTAAGGGCAAGAATGAAAGTCAGAGGAATAACATTTAAGGCATTAATGAAAAGAAGCTACAAAGGGAAGTATCCAGGAGTGAAATATAAGAAACCCTGGGGAGAAAAGGAACCCTGGGACTGCCAACAGTGTCAAATGCAGGAAAACAAAAGTCAAATGGCTTGTGAACTGAACTGTGAATTTATAATTTGAATTTTTGACTTCAAAAGAAGCAATTGTTAGGAACAACAGAGCCAAAAGCAAGATTTTGGTTATGGAGCAAGTGGGAGGTGACAAAGTGATGATGGGAATACTCTTTCAAAACAACTGACTTTAAAAGAGGGCAGGGGCAGGACATGAAAGTTTGAGCAGCATACAGACAAAATTACCATTTAAACCCATCTTCCACATGTTCAGATACTACAAATGTCCTTTAAACTTTTACACATGGCACTTACTCCATACTCCTTTGGGTCTCCAAGAATATTGACTTAATTAGTAAATGTCTTTCTTTTCCTGCCTTATTCAAATGAGGGGTGGGAAGAAAATATGACATATTGTTAAACTTAGCTCTGTGATTATTCATTTAAAATATACTGAATACAAATTCATACATTCATTCAACAAATATGTATTGGGCACCCACTATGTGCTTACTACGTGCTTGGCACTACGCCAGGCTTTAGAAAGGGCACAGAAAAGAAAAAGTATACAGCAGTATAAAATGATATTTCTAAACCATTATATAAATAAATCCTGCTTTATTAATAATGTGACATCTCAACATGATACACCTGCTAAAACGCATAGAGGGCACATCCTTTTGAGGTATAGTTTTTTTCATTCACAATTACCATGTGATCAAAATTCTTATACTTCTTCAAATATTTTTATCATTGAAGGACTGCCACTAATGAAAAGCTCCCGAAATTGGTTAAGTTTTAGGGAGAAAAAGGAAATGAACCTCACGTACAAAAAAAATTATACGCCCTATGACTATACATATCAGGCATTAAAAGGGCAACAAACTCAAAAAGAACTTTACAGTGGAACTCAAAATGATTCCTTATTCTAAGGCTTACCGTATGATAGTTCCACTTTTATTTTTTCCTGAAAAAATCATTTAAAAAAATTATTCAGTATTACACACTGAAGTATTTATAAGGCTCAAAGGGCATGATGCCTGAAATGGACTTGCAAATGATTTAGGAAAAAACAGTATATGTCTGTATATATACAGAGAGAGCATGAAAGATGAAGCAAGTGTGAACGATTCGTGAATCTGGGTAACAGAGTTCTTTGTACTATCCTGGAAACTTTTCTGTAAATTTGAAATCATATAAAAATAAAGAGTTTCCCCCAAATTTTATTCAGCACTAGGTAAAGTATTAGGAGAATAAATATATAAATCTATTCAACTTTTCACAATGTTTAGAAATCCCTTAAGTCTTTGAGTTGGTATTATATCTTTCTAGACACCGAAACGAGCCAATCAAAATAGCAATATAATTCTAAAACAGATTTACTTCATACCAATGTACTTTTTGGGTTGCCAGATAAAACACAGGATTCCCAGTTAAATCTGAATTTTAAACAGGAAATAATTTTTGGTGTAAGTATGTCCCAAATATTGCCTAAAGCAAGCTTACCTTAAAACATTATTCATTTTTTACCTGAAAGTCAAATTTAACTGGGCATTCTGTATTTTTTTTTTTTCACTAAAGCTGGTAACCCTCAATGTACTGAAAAATTTTAGGCTGTTAATTATGGATTATTCATGAGCCTCCTCAGCATTTTCCTATAAAGCGGTCAACACACCGACCATAGCTTTATTTATATTACATCTTCTTAACACAAAATTCTTGAGAGACTTACAACATTTACTTAGTTTTAACATATATGAATTTGATAATCCTCATTTTATTCAATGTTAAACTTTAAAATTTTTACCACATCAACAAAGTATTACTTTTACTCACAATAATATTGTACACAGACTTAACACAATTAAAAAAAATTGTCTACTTAAAACAATATAATTCTCCTTTTACAAAAGCAGCTTTATATAAAATGTTTGGCTTAAGAATGTCATTGCTCATATGCCTCTGAATGAAATTCCACTCTTTGGCCTTCATAGTCCAGAAACAGGCACATTTCAACTTGTTTTCTGTTTTCTTTAATGAATATTTTGTAACAAATTCCTGAAGTTTTCTAATTCTTTCACACTTGTGGAAATTCTGTAAACAAACAAAAAAATTTCACTCAGAAACGATCATAGGTATCTTTTCTGTTATTCAACTCTGCATTTTTTAGAGCACAGAAAAATTTTCAAGTAATTTATTTCAGTAAATTTAAAGATGTATAAACCACGTAGTCAATTTTGACGTACTTGAGTTCTTAATTTGATGTGGTAGAACTAAGAAAATATTGCCCTGAAATTAGTTATTTTTAAGTATTGAAAACTTAGTATTAAAGGTTTAAAATACAGAATTATAAAGTACATAAACACTAAAATACTTAGATATTTAAAGTATTCATAAGTATAGTCACATGCTTAGCATTTAAAGTACATAAGTATAAATTACATAAGCATTAAAATATGTGGTTTAAATATGCATAAGTATATGAATAGTGAAACTCATCAATATTCCATATTTAGTAAATACACAAAGAATCAAAGCTTTTGGACTACAAAGAGTGACAATAGTAAATATGTGACCAAATTGTTTTCACTACTTTTTATAAAAGTTTGATTATTATTTTGAAGTGTATTTTATTCTGCTCTCCACCATGAAAAAAGTACCATAATTCTCAATGAACTAAAACATTAAGTTTCTGTGTACTAGAGAATATTATGAAGGTCAATTATTTCAAACCCAAAATATTAAATCATATTTTTTTTAAAGTGAAGAAATGTCATCCTTAGAAAATGTTGTTTGTATAAATCTCTGCATTCTCTACAAACAGTAGTCAGCAGGAAATGCATCTATACATAAAGTATAGATGTATAATGTATACATTATAATGTATAAAGTATAATGTAAGTTCCTTATTTCAAGTTTATCTTCCAATCATTTTATAAAAATTATTTTTAAAGAATTATTAACCTTTTCACATAATGGTGAATCCACAAAGAAATTGTATACATATACCTATTTTGAACATGATTTTTTCCAGGACCTTCAAAAAATATGTGGGCAGCACAAAAACTACTTTTAAATAATTAGAAAAATATACACAAATTCAGTAAAATTTTATGTGAATACTGAATTCTAATCAATAAATTAATCATAATTATAAAAATCAATAGACGAAAGTAAAGAATATCATCTAATGATTGTGTGTGCCTACATTTCTAAAATCACAGAATTCTGTAGTGAAAAAATTTCACTAAAAAGGATATTCCTTACCCGTTTTATCTGAGAGTGTATGTGTTGCACTAGATTTACTTGGCTAACAGAAACAATTTAAGTACATTCAAACTAACCTTCCAAATGCATTAAATAATGATACTATTTCTTGTCGGGTTAGATGGAATTCATAGCTGGGCCCACTTTCTGGCATATTTGCTATCAGTTTCTCAGAAAACAAAATCTTCAGAGCAGTCCCCAAACCCTGTATCTATAATAGAAATAAGAAAAAAAAAGTCAGAAAATTCTTTGGGTAGAGAATAAATGAAAAATAAGATTGAGCTAGATTTACTTACCTGAAGCTTTCCCCACAGTCGACACTTAAAACAACCAACACAATCCATGATTCTTGAAATATTTCTAAAATGCAGTCGAAAGTCCTCCTGAAAACAATTTAACGAGATTTTATTTATATTTAGCATATAATCAAACACTAAGTGTTTTCTGAGTGCCTTCTATGTGTCCAGCACTGTGCAGGGGACTAAAGGGGATTGAAAAAGGGGAAGAGAATTAAAATCCACATTCACTGAGTACCCCTGCGTACCAGAATCTACATACACAATTTCATTTTAACTTCCCCGCAAATCCAAAAGTAAACGTTATTATAATCTACGTGAATTAAAAAAACAAGGTTCAGAGAGGTTAGGTTGCCTAAACTCCCATGTGTAGGAAACAGCAAACAAAGACCCCTGGCCTGCCTGACTCAGAAACTAAACTATCTGCAAATATACAAAAAGGTAACTGAGTTGAGATGTTTTGCTTTATGTGATTATTAACTATATGTAAATATCAGAAGAAGGGGGACAGGGGTAGAATGGCATCATTTACCAAGAAAGAAAAAAAAGGGGCACCTGGGTGGTTCACTTGGTTAATATCCGACTCTTGTTGGTTTTGGCTCAGATCATGATCTGGCAGTTTGTGAGTTCTAGCCCCTGCCTGGGATTCTCTCTCTTTCCCTCTCTCTCTGCCCTTCCCTCGCTCAAGCTCTCTCCCTTTCTATCTCTTGCTCTCTCTCAAAAATAAATAAATAAATAAACTTAAAAAAAAAAAAAAAAAGAAAGAGAGAGAGAGGGAGGGAGAAATTTCAAAATTTGGCTTCATAAAAGTTAAAGCTTTGCTTTCCAGTATTAATTAGGTAAAACAATCAGATATTTTATTGTTAATAATATTTTACCATATTTTTATTTTTAAATATATTTATAATTAATATTATCATACAGAAATATACAGAATATAGTGAACAACGAGGTATATGTCACCAATCTTTAAAAGAAACTATCACAATTACCACAGAAACCTCTATGTATGCCTCCAAAGTCCTGTATCCTACTCTCTATAATTATTCTGAATTTGATGTTTATTGTTCCCTTTTTGGTTTTATACTTTTAATATGTAGGTATATATTCTATAACACTAAGGTATTACATTGTTTATAATAGGACAAAATTAATCCAGATCATCCAAAAGTAGTATATGTCCTTAAGGAATAAGTAAAAAAAGACAGGAAACCAAGAACACATCCTACTTTTACTCCAATGGAAATTATTAGTTTGCCAAGTGACTCCTCTGTCCTGGACTTGTACTGGAATCCCAAGCTTTAAGCAGGAAATTTGACATACATTTCTGACTGAATATCCATTGTACCAATCAGCCCACAATTTGAGGAGTGTGTAGCACTTCTCTATTTTTAAATGTGACAAACCACATACTGGGCAAAACCAGAAGAGAACAGGACCAATGACTTTAAAATGGGAATAAATCAGCAAAGACTGGAACCCACTTTCAAAGTGTATTCACAATTCATCCTGAGGATACTTCTTCCCTAGATGCTTTATTCAGCTTGAGACTTTGAAGTAGGTGTAATGTACAAAAGATTTTTTTCTAGGATCCCAGATCTTGTATCTTTATTAATATAAATTTTGTATTAATTTAGTATAAAGCCCAAGTCAATAATATTACCATTTGTTAACAATATTCTACATCTGTTTCTGTACCTTTTGCACTGAGTTCAGTAAGAGGTAATCTGAATTTTAAACCTACTTTTTAAAAATATTTACCCAGTAATATTACTCTAAGTAAATTTTGGTGATTTAAGATTTCCTTTAAACTTGTGTTTTAACCTTGAATTAAAGAAAAATCACACTTCGGGCGCCTGGGTGGCTCAGTCGGTTAAGCGTCCGACTTCAGCTGAGGTCATGATCACACGGTTTGTGGGTTTGAGCCCCACGTCAGGCTCTGTGCTCACAGCTCAGAGCCTGGAGCCTGCTTCGGATTTTGTGTCTCCCTCTCTCTCTGCCCCTCCCTAGCTTGCACTCTGTCTCTTTCTCTCTCTCAAAAATAAATAAAAACATTAAAAAAAAATTTTTTTAATCACACTTTTAACAATAACAGCATAGTAAAATTGCTCTAAAGCAGATGTCCCCATCCTATGAAGTGCTGACCTCTGAAGGGTTCAATAATTACAAGGGCCTACAAAATCCATATGTAGACAAGCATTGCCTACATACAGAATAGCTCTCATGTATGCACTATAAATTTCCAAATGAATATAAATACTATGATCAATAAAACACAACTTTTACCTAAAAAGTGTTACCAAATGTATTTTAGCCTTTTGGTAATTATATTGTCATAATCTATAGACACAAAAAATACTAGTCTTATAGGGAGAGCTTAAAGTTTTTGACTTTAGGGACTCACATAGTTGGAAAGGTTGGAAGCCTCTGTTCTAAAAGACTGTGCTTGCTTTTGTAGACACCTAAATTCTGGATTTATCTGGATCTGGATCTATGTTTGTTAATTCAAATACTTGAATATGGCAGCTCTTGAGTAAATCTTTGTATGGCATACACAGAGAGTAAGCATGATTGCTTACAATAGCCAAAATAACATTGCAAAATTAAAGCAAAGCACAATTGCTTATGTGAATTTAATATGCCAGAACCAAATTAATAAGCTAGAAATTTACTACATCAGACCAGGAAAAAATATCTGTGACTTCACAAATATCAATGTCCAATACCTAAATATATTCCAAAGTTATCTCGGATTAGGAGAATTTATGATCCTTAAAACAACCAGAACCTAAATCACTTATAGATTCTCCTTGTTTATGTATACAGCTTTTAGGTCAGTACTTAAAATTATAGTCAGTGGGTAGAATGAACAAACATGCTGTGGTTACATACCGTAATTTATATTCAGTGAAACCAACTGACCAAAACACAATTCTCACCCAATCCTTAAATGTTTTAAAAGCCTTCAAGTGAGATCCTACTCTATTTTGAGTTGAACACTAAACAATTCTTTCATGCAGTCTTCTATGTCTAACCATACATTGACAGAGTATAAAGCAGATGAGATTTTTTTTGAGAGAGAAGGGGCACAAGTGAGCAAGGGGCAGAGAGAGGGAGGGAGGGAGAGAAAGAGAGAGTGAGAGACAGAATCCCATGAAGGGCAGAGAGAGAGAGAGACAGAGAAGCATGGCTCACCCCAAGCGGGGCTTGAGCTCACCTGATGTGGGACTTGAACTCACAAACCATGAGATCATGACCTGAGCCGAACTCAGATGTTTAACCGATTGAATCACCCAGGCGCCCAAGATGAGATTTTAAAATGAATTTATACATACCCGAAACTAATATAACACCCTATATTAATTATAAAAAATAAAACTTAATGTGACTGTTCAAATCCATTGTGTTCACCATAAACTACTTTAAGAAAGTAAACTCTCTGATATTAACAAATTTTCTTGTTTTTTTACTTCTTTATTATAAAAGAATTCAGAAATCTGAATTCTGAAAAAATCCTATTAAACTCCATAGGACATCAAAGATGAGTGTTCCCCCATCCTTAGGAGCCCACTGAGTGGATGCCAGCTCCATGACTCCTAAGTGTCAATGAAGGCAGAGTCAGACACATAGGGAGAGGGAATGGCTACAGCCATGACCAAAGTACGTTCAATATTTCCACAATGGGAGTGAGACCAATGTGGCATGGAGATGTGTTTCTTCATTTCCCCAGGCCCAGCAAGGAGGCCAGCTCCCCACCCCTACATCTGGCCCATCCTCCAAACAGGTCTTGGGCGGACCCCACTGCCAAGGCCCTAGGGCTTAGCATGTCCATATCGTCCTGAAACCAAAAGGCCAGGGCTCCTTTGGCTCAACCTGTCCCACAGTCACAAGGGCTGATCCACATTGGACATCTCCAAGCCGGAGACAGAACTCTGGGAGACTGCATTTATATGGATCCTGAGACGAACCTTGATGGATAGTCAAAGATGTCATTAAACTTGAAAAAAACAAAACAAAAAACTGAGTGTTTCAGAGTTTTGATAAAATTAAAACATTATGAGAAATATTTCTAATCTGCACAATATAAAAAGAGTTGATGCAAAACAAGCTCCTATAAAACAGCAAGTATACTAAAAATAAGGATGACAGTGAAAATAGTAGAAAAAAGTCTTTTTACAGTATCTTCCCCCTCACTTTTAAGTTCCTGGAAGCTGCCTGGGAAGTTATATAAGCACTGAAGTATGTATTTCTAGCAAGAATGCTTTCAGTAGGAGGTAGATGGGAGGTCAAAAATAACTATTATTTCATAGCAAAAAAAAAAAAAAAAAGAGTGCAAAAAGTATTGTGTTTGCAAACTGCATAAAATCAGGTTCTTTCCCTATAGAAAGAAACAAAGAATAACAAAACAGAGGAATATTGCCATAAATATTCTGAAAAAAATCAGATCAAGCCCAGAGCTCCCGAGGGCCACCTGCCTTTCCTTACTTATAGTTTTGTAACAAAGAACAGTAACATAATTTTACTTGAGTCCCCAAATAAACTGGAGTCTGCTGACGGTAGAAGCTGTCCCTTCCTTTAATGAAAGAATCCTATTTTGCATATAGTGAGTGTTTAATAAATCTTCCTAGTAATATTTTATATTTGTAGGATTTTGATGCAAAAATACACAAAGATGGTCTTTGCCTGAGCTTATACCCCTATTAAGAGACAATCCTCATTTTGTAGGGTATCATGTCTTTTCTTCCCATGGCTACATGCTGGCTTTCCTAAATACCTTTAATTCCTGCTGAATGAGATAAATGACAAACACTGTGCCCTCTCTCCCTAAAGAGGATCTTTGTAATTTAACCAAAACCACTTTCAGAAAGACAGACTAATATTGTCATTCATGCTCTAGATTCCTCTCCCTTAATTTACAAGTTCTATTTGCTACGAGACCATCAATGTGAAAGCCATCTGTAAAGTGTGCAGTGACACACAGATTTCAGTCGTTAACTTTGAACACAACACAAACTAGATATTAAGCTGACCTGCATTTGGACTTCCTTTTTTCGAGGAAAAGAAAGTTTATGACTCTGGCTTTTCATATAATTTCATATTTATATAATAAGCTTTATTGTTAATTATAAAAACATGGGCTTATATTCATACCTGCATAAGAGTTTGAAACTAAAAATTAAGTTAAAGTATAAAATCATTACCTTTAGTTTGTTTGCTTCTTTTTTATCCCCAGCAAAAAAGGAATTCTCATCAAAATGCAAAGGAAATGACCTGCATTTCAAAACAGAGAAGATTAATTTTCAGGTATTATAAAATATTAAAAGTCCCGCTAATATAACATTTCACAGGTCGGTGATGAATAATATAATTAAATAGAGTAGAAAATATAAGGGCGCCTGGGTGGCTCAGTAGGTTGAGCTCCGACTTCAGCTCGGGTCATGATCTCACGGTTAGTGAGTTCAAGCCCTGCATTGGACTCTGTGCCGACAGCTCAGAGCCTGGAGCCTGCTTTGGATTCTGTGTCTGCTGCTCTCTCTGCCCCTCCCCAGCTGCACTCTATTTCTCTCCCTCAAAAAATAAATAAACGTTAAAAAAAAATGTTTTTTTTTTTTTAAAGAAAAGAAAATACAGTAAAATCAACACTCTTGCCCCAAAACAAATTCTTATCCACAAATCTAAAACAACTACATAAAATAGAAGTTTGGCCCCAAACCCAGTGTGTTCAACCCAATATGAACATAATGTAGGTATCAAGTACTACCAGAATAATTCTTTAAAAACTTGTGGCTTATAGTACCTAAGTCAAAACAAAAACAAAATGCAATTCTAAAAGACCTATGTGCAAAATTAACTTCTAATTATTTTTTTTTAATAATTTTCCCTTCTTTAAATTCAATGTTCAAGAATTGAACTTTGGATACCGCCTGTCACTCTTCTATTAATATTTTAAGTTGTACAAGTTGTAATATGCAATTTACTTGATTTCATGAAGTATTTCCAGAAGTAACATTTTGTTTTCTGCATCCTGAACTTTATTTCCAGTGAAGAGTTGAAAATCTGGGCGCTCAAAGAATGGTACCACTTTAGATAAAGCCCTTAATTCTATTAAGTAGAGAAAATACAAATTCTTAAGCCTTCTTGGACCTTCTCCTTCAGTCAAAATTCCATCAAACCGCTGCTGAAATTCTGTAATGTTGTGTCCCCATTTCTTTTCCAACCACGTTTCTAAGAACAAAGAAAAATTAAATAAATATTAAAATCTGAATTTTAAAATTAACTTTCAGTTTACTTACATTGGGTTATTTATGCCTACAGAAGTTAGTTTCGTTTTGTATTTTAAAATATATAACAATGAAACGTGCTTTTGTAATTTAAATTTTAATAGTTCTACATTAATATTTTATCTTCTAGGATCCATCCTTAGAAGAAAAATAAATTCACTGTTGTACTGAGAGATATGGTTTCACAAAAATCAAATTTTTGAATATAAACATATTTATAAAACCAAAATACACAATTTAAACATGACTATCCAAAATTACTAATAAGTTTGAAGCCCTATTTAAAATTATAGTTACTATATTTTGCTCCTGAGACACAGAGCTACTTTAAATTCCAGAAGAAATAGGTTGCTGATGAAAATCAACCGTGGTCTTGTTTTGCAACAGCACTTTTAAAACATAAAGAGAAATGGGAAATGCTTTTACCCATTAAACTCCAGGCCTAAAGCTGGCACACAAATAAAAGGGTTTTAATACAGTAATATCTAATGAATAACAAACTGTACTTTTAGGAGCTATTTTAACTCCCGTAACAAAAGAATATTTCCAAAGTGATGTGTACAATTTTGAGCAGTTTCTTAAAAGAAGGTAAAGAGAGCTCTGATCATGCTGAACATGTCCTTATAATACAGTTCCTACATTCCTGATTACTACCAGTTAAGAATGAATTTTTACTGCCTAATATTCAATAGGGTCAACTTTTTCCCATTAAGGTAAATACCAAAACATTTTAAGAATATCTGAAAATAAATGTGGTAAAATAAATAGCATTGAATGTCACATACCTTGTAGAAGATATCGTGCACTCAAATGCACATTAATGCTTGCATGTAGGCCAGATATAAGTCTGTAGAATGCTCTTTTTTCTACACAGAGGCCTAAAAATAGTAATTTAGTAAGAGAAACTTCATATGTGAAACTTGTACCATTATAAAATTAATTTCATATGTCTTTAAAAATGAAAAACATTTTTAACATTTAAATTTGCTTAAAAGTTTCCAATTACCTTCTAGCCAGCTGTAAAAAGTGTTCTCTGAAATTGAAAGAAAATAAGTCACAAAGCTGTAAAAATGCCAAAATGTAAGTTTTTCAATATATAATAGCAAATTTGTGCCAAACAGTGATTTAAGAATTAACAAAAGGTCAAATTTTTATTTGCAATTTCTCCAAAGAAAGGAGAGAAGTTCTTGGTGTGGATTCAATTAAATACCATTCTCTTGCTCAGTCTTTATTTCTTTTCTTTTCTTTTTTTTTTTTAAATAGGCTTCCTGCCGAGTGCAGAGCCCAACATGGGGCTTGAACTCACAACTGTGGTCTCAAGACCTGAGGTGAGATTAAGAGTTGGATGCTTAGGGGTGCCTGCGTGGCTCAGTTGGTTATTCAAGCCCCACGTTGGGCTCTGTGCAGAAAGCTTGGAGCCTAGAGCCTGCTTTGGATTCTGTGTCTCCCTTCCTCTGCCTCCCTCTCTCTTTCTCTCTCAAAAATAAATAAACCTTAAAAAAAAAAAAGTAAAGAAAAGAAAAAAAGAGTTGGATGCTAAGGGTTAAGCCACCCAGGCACCCACTCTTGCCCAGTCTTTAAAAGGAGTCAGCATTGCCTTAGGTAGCCCAGGTCTCATAACTTTCCAGGTAAAATGTTTTACGTGAGGTCAGAACACAGGTGATGCTATGAAAATTACTAACTCATATGCTTTTCTAAATTTGAAAGTAAATAGAATTTATGAAATAGAATTGGTAGTGTATTATTTGCATTCAGCTTATGCCATTTTATGCCATTCAGTATATCAAAGAAGCAATACATGGAAATGTTATAATACCAAATATCGCTTATATTCTATGACCCAATCAGATCACTGTTCCTATACTTAGACGTGGTAATTCTGCTTTTAGAATTATGTTCTAAAGAAATAACTCAAATGATGAAGGAGTCAATAATTTGTACAATGATTACATGTAACTTTTAAAACCTGAAATAATCAAAATGTACAATAATGGCTAAATTAACACGACAGAATACTATATAACTAGGTAACATGGTAGAATAATATAAAACTATTTAAAATGGTAAGAATATGGAGCATGACAATACATGAAAATGTTTATTTGAAATAACATAAAGAGGCACGGGTATAATTTTTATAACTAGGTAAAGATTCTAAGCATGCATTTACTACAGATGGCAAACGTTGTACTATACAGTTCTTTTGACTAAAGTTCCTTGTATTTATATTAAAAATGAACTAAACAAGCATAAAAGTAATAGAAGGAATGACAAGTATGCAATAAATTAGACTATCTAAAAACTTAAAACATCTATTTGTCAGAAAGCCTTACAAGCAAAAGTAAAAGGCAAACAACTAAGTAGGTAGAATGTATGTTACAAATATAACAAAGGGATAATATCTTAAATACATAAAAAGCTCATAAACTAAATAAAAATGCTAGAGTGCCTATTTAAAGCAGGCAAATAATAGTAGAAAATTCACAAAGGATAAACTACAAATGGTAATAACAGATAAAAATTACTCAATTTCACTAGTAATAAAAATGCAAATTAAAACTATAGATATACCACTTTTAATAGCAAAGATAAAAATATGACAATACTCAATTGTCACTTGAAAAGGATCAGGTGAAACTAGCTGCACATTGATTGGAAGGGATGTAAATTAGCACATCCTTTCAATGACAAAATGCAACCTGGTGATACGTATGAGAAGCCTAAAATGTCTATAACTTTTGATCCAGAAATTTAGGCTGTTATGGATGAATATGTCCCCCCTAAAATTCGTATGTTGAAGCCCTAACTCCCAATGTGATGGTATTTGGAGGGGGAGGATTTGGGAGGTGATTAGATTAACTGAGGTCATGAGGGCAGGGTCCCCATGATGGCATTAGAAGCTTCTGATACGGGCCCAGCGGATCCTAGAGTTCTGCTCGAGGAGTAAAGGAGAGGGAGTTTTCCCTGATAGGGGTCGGGAGGAATGCCTAGCTTCCATGTGCAATAGGTAAAATGCACAAGTGAATTATGAGAGGCTGAGGCAGGTTGTCTCTACTGCCTGATCCCAGGCACAGTCAATTTTCTCTTAATCTGTGCTTTCACCTCCGGAATCTTAGACATGAGTCTCAGAGTAGGAAGAAAAGTTTGCCAAATAAACATCTGAATGTATCTGCAAACATATATATAACATATGATAAAGAAATTATATTTACCTTCACTTTTTCCTGAAAAACAAAGCAAAATGTTTATTATTGTAAACTCTTTCCAGATGTCACTTTAAAATGCTATACTTCCATAAAAATAAGACTCTGAATAATGGTTAGTTTTAGTCCATCAGTTCACCCGCCTAAGCAAAATCTGATAGTAAGACACTTGTGAGAGCAACTCTATCTAGTATCTAGGCATAATAGGAATTATGCCTGATTTGCCTCAAGGGCATCATCTCCAAGAGCCTGGATAAGGAGTGGTTTTAGCTTGTACAAGATTTAATATGGGCTGACAGGAGAGAAAAATCTAATCTATCATCTGAGAGCACTCTCAAGTATCTTAAGGACTTAACGGTTATTTGGTTGGCAGAGCCTTTTTCCACGTTTATTTATCCTAAATCTGTAACACAGTTTCTGCTAAAGATTTGTGTTCTTGCTTTGAAACCTCCAGACTGACATTGTGAATCTTTACCTTATTCAGGAATATTTTTAAAGACTATGTGTTATGATTCAAATGAGGCACAGTTCAGCGGTTTGTAAGCAACTGTTCAGTTACTATTAAAAACCTGTCTTCGTTTGCCCACGCTGATTCAATGCCATCATTGTTGGATTATTAAAATAACATATGCTCATTGCAAATACATATATTTTTTTAAAAAAGGAGGACACAGATGGAATAAAAAATGTCACTCATAACTCCCTCCGCCCTATATAAATACTGTTTACATTTTGGTAAATGTCCTTTTTCTTTGCAAATAGATATTTAGATTTTATATTAAGTATGTTTTTACAAAAACATATTATATATACTATATACATATACATACTGTTTGATACCTCAGTGTGCTATTGGTCACTACTTACACAAATGAATACAAATTTTCAGCAACATTTCTAACAGCTGCAGTCTACTACATGAATACACCATAAATCATCTAAACAGTTCCTTAATGAAGAACATTTAACTTATTCCCACTTATCTTTCAGATAAGTGAGGGTGGTTAATTAATTTATCAGATCATAATGTGAATTCCTAGTGAGAATCCCCTCTTACCTAGAAATTTGCATTTCATCTTATATTAAGTCAATAGCTTCCAGTGAGTTACCATATGTGACTCCATATAAACCCAAACCCTTGTTTAAAGATGTTCTTTCATTTCGAATCTAAGAAAGACTAGTCTGCCAACATTTAGGGAATGATGCAATCTTATTGCTTTCCAGGAGGAAATTTATGTTTATTGACTCTATGAGATCAGCAGCTTTTCAAATGAATTTTAAAAATGAAAACCTTACACATTTGCTAAAAGCACATCAAAGATTTCATCAGTAAGCACATGTTAAGAGAACAGGGATATATATTTCCTAAGCAAAAAATCTGAAATCATACACTGAAATGGTTTACTCAACAAACCATTCTGCCTATTATAGACTGGGCAAGGTTTCTGAGTTTCAATTTTATACCCCCTCTGCACCTTCACAGTGTCTAGCGCATAGTACACGGAGGGTAATCATTTGCTGAAGGAACAAATGATCTTCACGATTGTAGACAAGACCATTAAATGAGGACAGCAATTTTCATCAATCATTTATTTAACAAACTACTCCATCTGCTATGTGTCAGGCTCTCTGCTAAGAGATGAAACCAATAAATACTCCCCATATGTCCAAAGTACTAGGTAGGATCAATAGATACATAATAGTAGAATAATGCTGCACAGTGGAAAGGTGGTAAGAAAAACAAAGCATAAGACCACTTTATGAGGACAGAGAGGTTTCTTCCAGTTAGGAGGGTCAGGGAGAGCGGAAAAGGCAGCATTTGGGCAAGACCTTGGGCATATGGAGAAAATGAAAAATGTTAATGAAACATAAAGACGTGAATTTTAAATCAGACTCCCAATATATACAATGATTTCAAGTTCTGGGAAAGATCTGAGGCAGAATGTTTTTGGATATTCATTTAACTGGAAAATGAGCAAAAACAGTGAAAAACTAAATACAGATGTTATATAAAAATGCATAGAAGAATAAATATTTAACCCAATCTCCATCCTATGATAATCTAATACCATGAACTTCATTACACAAATACTTCTTACTGGAGTATAAATATTTTAAACACCAATTTCTCTATAAGGGGGAGGCATAACTTCCATGGAAATAGGAATATATGATCTCAAACGCTCTTGCCAACCCTTACCTGGCCTTCCTCTTCCTTCTAACCAAAGTTCACTGCCTGATAAATAATATAACAGTGCAAATAAATAACTCACCTTGACTAGAAGCCAAAGGATTTAAAGGTCTTTTAATTGTCTGTGGCCTAGAAACAAAAGAATTCAATTATAGAATATAATTATGTTACCTATCATGTTACAATTATTTAAATAAAAGTGAAATTATCTCAGAGAGTTTCTTAATGACTATATCCAAAAGCAAACTGTTTTACTGAGCTTATAAAATATTTAGTTTTCTCTAATTGCTTTAAGGGAGGGTGGTTGTTATCTGTTTTAGCAGTAATAGCTTCTGATCTTTTCCCATTGTAGCAGAGAAGAAAGTCATTTCTTAATCACTTCTTCAAACAAAGGAAGAAAATACCAGTCAAGCTCTCCTCCTAGAGTCATAAATGTTTCTATATACATTTCATATACATATACACATGTGTGTGTGTGTGTGTTTGAGTGTGGCACAAAGCACACTCCTAAGTGAAAGACAAACAAACAAAAATGTAAATACTCAACCCAAGCATTCAAATAAAAAGGGGAAAAAAGTAGTGTGGGTAGATTATTTTCCACTTAGTTAATCTTAGGTACATCAATTTGCCCTGTGGCCACCAAGTTTGTTATGATTTTAGTAAAAGGTTTTTTTTTCAGATATATTTGTTTTTGAGAGACAGCGCAAGCTGGGAAGTGGCAGACAAAGAGGGGGACACAGAATCCGAAGGAGGCTCTCTGCTGACAGCAGTGTGCCCGATATGGGGCTAGAAATCATGACCTGAGCCGGTCAGACGCTCAACCGACTGAGCCACCCAGGCACCCCTATTTTAGTTCACATTTAAAAAAATACCCTTCAGGGGCACCTGGGTGGCTCAGATGGATAAGCATTGAACTCTTGGTTTCAGCTCAGGTCATAATCTCACAGTTCATGGGTTCAAGCCCAGTGTTGGGCTCTGCACTGACAGTGTGGAGCCTGCCTGAGATTCTGTCTCCCCCTCTCTCTGCCCCTCCCTTGTTCACACTCTCTCTCAAAAATAAATAACCTTTAAAAAATAAACAAAGTAAGTAAATTAAATAAAAAATAAACCTTCAGGGGCACCTGGCTGGCTCAGTTGGTAGAGCATGTGACTCTTTTTAAAAAATACTTTCTTTGGGGCGCCTGGGTGGCTCAGTCGGTTGAGCATCCGACTTCGGCTCAGGTCATGGTCTTGCGGTCCGTGAGTTTGAGCCCCGCGTCAGGCTCTGTGCTGACAGCTCAGAGCCTGGAACCTGTTTCAGATTCTGTGTCTCCCTCTCTCTCTGCCTCTCCCCTGTTCATGCTCTCTCTCTGTCTCAAAAATAAATAAACGTTAAAAAAAAAAAAATACTTTCTTTTAGTTTATTTACTTTGAAAGAGACAGAGAGCACAGCAGGGGAGGGGCAGAGAGAAGGAGAGACAGAATCCCAAGCAGGCTCCACGATGTAATCACAGAGCCTCATGTGGGGCTTGAACTCACCAACCTTGAGATCATGACCTGAGCTGAGATCAAGAGTCAGACACTTAACTGACTGAGCCACCCAGGCGCCCTGAGAATGTGATTCTTGATCTTGGGGTTGTAAGTTCGAGCTTCTAGATGGGTAAGAGATTACTTAAAAATAAATCTATGAAAAAAAAAAAAACACCTTTAGAGTGAGTCAATATGTCAAACATCCCTAATAATAAACAAGGGAATTTAAATTAAACACATGGCAGAGATGAGTAAATTATGAAAACTCTCCACTTCAAAACTGGAGAAATTCAAGTCAAAAAAAGAAATAAACTGATACACAGTGAGTGTTCAAGTGTTACCCATTATAATTATTCTCTGAAATTAATTTAACTTCAACTTGAAAGCAGGTAAAATAGCTATAGCCACAAAAAGACGAATACAGAGTACCAAAAAGAGAATCAGTAATCTATTCTCTATTGCTAACTACCTGATCTTGGGAAATGAAATAAACCTGGCTGGCTCTAGGTTATTTCATCTATAAAATGAGATTCTATAATCCACCGAAGGAACATGTATGAAATGTCCACAGTACTCCCATAAAAGTCTAACACTATTCTGTTTTTTAAAGAAGAAAAAAAATATTTGTTGAAAGTCATGTCCACATGTTTCTCCAGAGGGGAACTAGATTAATTAATAAGTATTTTCTATGTCCAAATATATCCTTTAACAAAGTGAATGTGATTTGCAATTTAGAGTCATTATGATTTTGTTTGTTTAGAGAAATCACTGTATCTTTCAGGATTTTCTAAATGAAATGACCCATACTTAAAACAGTTTTCTTCATAGATGACATTCCATATCTTCCAAGCATCTGGTCCTTTGTAACCCGTGTAGCGCTCAGGGTTAAGGAGCAAATCTACATATTCGGCATCAGGAGACTGTATATCTGTAAAATAAAATGTTTCATTAAGTCTTTTCCTTCAGTTACCTTAAAAAACTGGTATAATAGACTGTACTCCACTGATTCTAAGGCACTACAAATGTAACAGTGCATCCAGACTTTAAAAACAACCTTTTACAAGAGAGATGAGAGAAGGAACAAACGGCCACATTAAATGTACTCACTAGTTGCAAAAGCATCCTGCTTTTAAAAATGATGAAAAATAGGAATACGTGAATTTTAGAATTGAAGAAATATGGTAGTTCAATTCTCATAAGCTACCCAGGCAAAGAATATACTGTGTATTTCCACCCCCCCCCCACATTAACCACAAGCAATTCATCAGTAACTAAGGTAAATGAAGATTATGACTACCATACACTGCTTGTTGCCAAAAACTTCCTTCTTAACACGAGCACCATTGAGATCCACTACAAAGCTGTCCCAAAGGTATCATCCTAAACATGCAAAAAATTATAAGCAGGGTATTAGCATCAGCACTATTTATTAAAGGGAAAATCAGAAGCAAACTGAAACATCCAACAGAGCAGAGCCTGGGCTCTGGAGCCAGAGTGTGTGGGTTAGAATCCAGTCCCTACTCCTTATTCAGTGTGGAACTCAGGGCAAATTACATATATTCTAGGCATTGATGTCATCATTTATAAAATGGGGATGATATACACTACTGTGATTTAAGTTTCTCTGTGTAGAGCTTAGAACAACAGTAAGAATATAAAACATATTAGCTAGTGGTATTATGACATATCTTAACAGACCATTATACAATCAACAAAATTGTTAAGTACAAAGACTATCTAATAAAATGAAAAGATAAGCAATTAGACACTAAAGAAAAACATATAAAAATTGGTGGCAGGGACGCCTGGGTGGCTCAGTTGGTTAAGTGTCCTACTCTTGATTTCGGCTCAGATCATGACCTCATGGTTGTGACATCAAGCCCTGTGTTGGGCTCTGGGCTGAGTGTGGATCCTGCTTAAGATTCTCTCGGGGCGCCTGGGTGGCTCAGTCGGTTAAGCGTCCGACTTCGGCTCAGGTCATGATCTCGTGGTCCATGAGTTCAAGCCCCGCGTCAGGCTCTGTGCTGACCACTCAGAGCCTGGAGCCTGTTTCAGATTCTGTGTCTCCCTCTCTCTCTGACCCTCCCCCGTTCATGCTCTGTCTCTCTCTGTATCAAAAATAAATAAACGTTAAAAAAAAAAAAATTAAAAAAAAAAAAAAAGATTCTCTCTCCCTCTGCCCCTCCCCCACTCACGTGCACGCACAGGCTGTCTCTCTCTCTCTTAAAAAAAATTGGTGGGATATTGGTTTCTCATATGTTCTCATATAAATTTGTATAATGTATTATAACTTTGAAAGCAAAAAATGGCCCTGGTTCTCCAGGGGCTTTGGGAAATTATTTAATATACATCAACACCTTATTCATTTATATTGTTTTATTTTTTTTGAGAGAGAGAGAGCAAGCGGCACAGGCAGAGAGAATCCTAAGCAGGCTGAGCCACCCAGGCATCCCCCCTTATTCATTTATAAGGTGTAACAATGTGAACGAATAATGAAGAAGTGGGCAAAAATGCCTCAAAGCAGCCAAAGTAGATGACAAAATCGGAGCACACAGGCGTATGCATGAAAGTTCATCAAGCTCTCAACAGACCTACTTCTTTTTAAAAACGCAATGACAGATGCGCCTGGGTGGCTCAGAAGGTTGAGAGCCCAACTCTTGATTTCGGCTTAGGTCACGATCCCAGGGTCATGGGATCAAGCCCCACATTGGGCTCCACTTAGAGAATGGAGCTTAAGATTCTCCCTCTGCCCCTCCCTCCTGTTCTCTCTCTCTCTCTCTCAAATAAAAAAATTTTTAAACAAAACACAATGACAAAAACAAAAATAAAACTAAGTTTGGTTAGTTTTATCCTAATTAACAGTACACTCGAGACATAAATTAGAGGAAATTTTGCTTCTAGAAGTAGCACAGTGACAACATCTAGAAATAACTGACACTTCATGCAGAAGTAGCAATTAACATAACTAGGAAAAGTAGAAATAAAAACTTAAAAACAAATTTGCATAGGGGCGTCTGGGTGGCTCAGTCAAGTTAAGCATTCGACTCTTGATTTCAGCTCAGGTCATGATCTCATGATTCATGGGTTCAAGTCCCATATCAGGCTCTGCACTGATGATGGTGTGGAGCCTGCTTGAGATTCTCTCTCTCCCTCTCTCTCTGCCCTTCTCCCACTCACACTCACTCACGCTCTCTCTCTCTCTAACCAAGTAAACATTAAAAAAAATTTGCATGAACTCCTCTAGTTGAGGAACAGATTTTCTATTCATCTCAACTAATACTAAAAGTATTGCCACAGTATATATAGCAAATTATAATAAATTCATAAAAACTCTCATTTTTAAAATATACAAATAACGGCTCAGCATCTAGTACTTTAAGACAGAAAACTAATCACCAAGAAATTTATTAAATTTTTCATATTCTGCCTAATTAGACGTAAACATTAGGTGATTGGTAATTTTACTTACAGTAAATACTTCATCTTGCCTCATCTTTTTAATAAAAAATAATTGTTGCAATAACCATGTTTTGCCAGATGACAAAAGCTCAAATTTCTAATTAAAATGTGTAAAACACCTTTTGTCTTCTACCTACTATTTACATAATTTCTTCATTATAAAGCTATCCTTTTTTGTTTTAATATTGATCCTCCTTGAACAGAAGAAACAAATATAAATGGACAAGTGATTCATCCAAGATAACAGAAGTCCACGGATAACAAATGAATTATTGATTCTCAGTCCTTGCTACACAAATATAAGCATGTAGCCTCAAAACAATGGTAAACAAAGTTAAAGTATTACTGTTCGTTCTCTAGCACTGCAGGTCTAAAAAAATGTGCTGCATGTTATAAGCTTAATTTTATCTCACACGGTAACACTCAGGCCAAAGAATCTTTGTGAAAAAGACAGTAAAATTAGGGGGTTGAGAGAGTATTTTATCTCCCTAAGTTTACTAGTCTAAACCTTGGTGTAAGTCCACAACTCCTTATCCAACATCCCTGGGGTCAAATGTGTTTTGGAATTCAGAACTTTTCAGATTTTAGAAAAGTATTACAGTATATGCAACATATACTGAGTAGTATTACTCCAGCAGGGACCAGGGAGCAACTTTTAATCAAACACCAAAAATATTTCTGTAGTGCAACAGGTGAATATTCACACTAAATGAGTCTGTGCTAAACTTAGGGGGGAAATACTCATTTTTCAGAGCTTTCTGATTTTGAATTGTGAACACAGGATTATAAATATTATCTGACAGAACATGGTCATGTTTTACAGTAGGGGAAGCATACGTTTCTTTTTTTTTTTTTTTTTTTTTCTTCCAAAGTGAAACCACCAGGTTAAAAATAAGTACTTTCCCTTTGCCTTCCTCTTTTGGGGGGGAATTGCAGGATTCGGCTCTCACTTACAATTAAAATGATCTGTACCACTCTTTTTGCTAAGATTTTCAAAAGATCATTAATCTGCTTCAAAAGAGCGCCACTGAAGGATATCAAAATTCAGTCTGATTTGATTTTGTTTAGCCAATTAACAGGCTAACCATTCAACTTAGAAAAAGGAAGATACTAGGAATAGGAGAATAGGAGAATCCATAAATCTGATGAAAGGGTGCCAACAGGTGCTAGGGCTCCTGGATATGAACACGACCAGCACTCTGGCCCAGCTCCAGATGCCTCAGAGCAACTCATGGTTCATTCTTCTCTTTCCCAAAAGTAACGCACACCATCATTAAGGTAAATATGTAACAATCCAAGGCCAGTGCAACAAAAGCAGGTTTTGGCAATCTCTACATTTGAGCTATTTATGCCAAATGCCTGTGTATATTACAAAAATTACATATACATATTACTTAGATATGCACAACTGTAAGACTCAGGAGGTAATTTTTTTCCAGAAACGGAGGTGTTTTTTGCTTTTTTTTTTTTTTTAACTTCGGTAAAACATGTATAACGTAAAACTTACATTTCAGCCGTGTTTAACAGTTGTGCAACCATCACCACCAACGGTTTCCAAACTTTTCTATGACCCCCAACAGAAATTCTATAACCATTACACAATAACACTCCGTTCTCCCCTGCTTCTAACCTCTGGTTACTCTATCAACTTGCCTAAATATTTTATGCAAATGGAATCATGATAGTTGTCCTTTTGTGTCTGGCTTATTGCATTTAGCATAGTATTTGCAAGGTTTATCCATGTTGCAACGCATATCAAACTTTTTTTCTTTAATGGCCAAATGATATTCCACTGTATATATTTATTATATCCTGTTTGTCCATTCATTAGTTGATGGATACATGGGTCGTTTCTACCTTTTGGCTGCTGTGGATAATGTTGCCATGAATATGGGCATACGAGTATCTGTTCCCCTGTCTTTAATCTTTTTCGATATATACTTAGGAGGTGAATTATTAGGTCATATGGTAATTTTGCCTTTCATTTTTTGAGGAACTGCCAAACTTTAGAAACTGAGTTCTAAAAACCATTTAAAAAGATTTTTCTTTCCTTAGGCACAATTTGAAACGAAATGCACACGATAAAAAGCGTTATACCATCAGCTTCACAGAAGCTGTCTGAGGAGTCATCATGCTTGGTCCACTGAAGCACAGCCTTCTGTGTTTCCTCGCTTCAAATGAAGAAAACAAGTAGTGTTATCATTTTTTTAAAATTAATATTTCACAAGAAAAAAATATAAAATACTAAAGCAAAAAAAAAAAAAAAAAAAATCAAACCTCAGCGATTCATCCACAGCTCCAAGCCGTTCAGCTTGCTCACATTCTTCAATGAGATTATTGGCTACCTCAGAATACTAAAAGGAAAAGGGGAATAGATGGATTACAACTTACTGCGTTTTTAAAACTTTCTCAAGTTCAAAGTTATTTAAGTTTCATTTATACCTAGCACCATTTCCGTGGCTTCAAAACTTAAAAAAAACAGGGGTGCCTGGGTGCCTCCGTCAGTTGAGCGACTGGCTCTTGATTTCAGCTCAGGTCATGATCCCAGGGTTGTGGGATTGAGCCCCATGTCGGGCTCTGTGGTGAACGTGGAGCCTGCTTGAGATTCTCGCCGCCCCCCCCCCCCCCCCCGCAACAATCTGTGATCTCTCTTAAAAAAAAAAAACAAAAAAAACCCTGAAAAAAATTAAGCCCTCATTTCCCCTGAAGCTAAAAAAAATAAGTAAAAGGCTCTGCCTCTTGCTTTTGTTGATGAAAACATTTACTATAATGGTCACAAAATAAAGAATATAGTTCTGATAACTCATTACAAGCTGTTCATGAAGAAAATCTCTGAGGTAGACGGAACAATGGGCAAGGCATCAGGAGGCAACCTCCCACTGTTCTAATGGCTTAATTGCAAGCACCAGTTTTCTCATCCATAAATAAGTGGTTAGACCAGATGATGTGGGTGTAGGTCTGTCTCAACTCTAAATATGATTCTACATATGCCCTGGAGCCTACGTCTTATAAAAAGTATTCTTGTATCTTCAGGTGTTTAAAATACATTCTGTAACAACCGCATTTCTTCTCAATATTTAAGTCACACACGCACACTCACACTCACTCACACACACACACACGCACACACACTATTCTGCTGGGAGTGTATGTGGCACAGGGAAAAGTGAATGTGGATCATAAGATTTCACAACACACTAGTCATCACCACCACAGAGATGAAAGGCATACTGGAAGAAGTCACAAATTCAATCAGCAAATATTTATTGGGTACCTACTACACCCTTATTGCTTAGGATGACCATGCAAACGACTGCCCAGTCTATGATACTTCCAAGGATAAAAGGGAACCCTAAAATAACTGAAATGATACGTTTTTGAAATATTTATTTACTGAATAACGACTTTGTTTCTTTACATTCATTGATTTGTAAGACAGCTCAATTTGAAGACTTTTCAAAAATAAAATTCTTTTTATGCAATTAAGTATTAAGGGGTGAAGGGATATGTGTTCAATGTACTCTCGGATGGTTCAGAAAATAAGAATATGCATACAGAAAAAACAAGATAACACAAATGAGGCAAAATATTAAAAATTAGTGAATCTGTAAAGTACACAAAATGTCTTTTATTAATACTGCAAATTTTCTATAAGCCATTAATTAGCTTAAGATAAAAAGTTAAAAACACATAAAAAATGAACAGAGGCACCTATTTCAAGTAGGAATATGAATTTATCCAATTAAAAACAAAACAAGACTTTCTTTTTTTAAATTTTTCATGTTTTTTTGTTTGAGAGCGAGCACACACAAGTGGGCGAGTGGCAGAGAGAGAGGGGGACAGAGGATTTGAAGCAGCAGGGAGGGGGAGAGAGAGAGAGAATCCCAGGCGAGCTCTGTCCTGTCAGTGTGGAACCCAATCTGGGGCTCAATTTCACGGACCCCAAGATCACAACCTGAGCTGAAACCAAGAGTCAGACACTTAACAAACTAAGCCACCCAGGCACCCCAAAAACAAGAATTCCATCAATAAGAGACTCTTCCCTGGAGCACCTAGGTGGCTCAGTTGAGCATCGAACTTTAGGCTCAGGTCATGATCTCACGGTATGTGAGTTCAAGCCCTGTGTCAGGCTCTGTGCTGACAGCTCAGAGACTGGAGCCTGCTTCAGATTCTGTGTCTCCCTCTCTGCCCCTCTCTTGTTAATGCTCTGTCTCTCTCTCCAAAAATGAATTAACATTAAAAAAAAATTTTTTTAATGAACTTCCAAAAGTTCTGAGTCCATCAAAAAATTAGTCTTTTGAATTAAATGATTTTCTGTTTGAAACAGCTGATTATAGCATCATTTAACTATGTGCAAAGTTCTGCCATTGGAGCCAACACATTAATAGCTAGGACTTTATTTTTTTATGTGAACAAGAAAACATAGAATGAAAAATGAGCAAAATTGGGGTGCCTGGCTGGCTCAGTTGGTAGAACATGTGACTCTTGATCTTGGGGTTGTGGGTTCAAGCCCCATATTGGGTGTAGAAATTACTTAAAAATAAAATCTTTAAAGAAAAAAATGAGTGAAATTACTTTAGAATCTATGGTGAAAAAGTGCAGAATAGTGATTGCCCCTAAGGGAAAAAATAGAAATTGACTAGCACAGAGTACCAAGGAACTTTCTAGGTAATGGTAATGTTCTATATTATAATAGAAGCCTAAATTACACAGGTATATGCATTTAGAAAATGTACACTTAAAATTTGTGCATCTCGCCATGTTAATTTTATAAAAATTAAAGCAAACATTAGACTCTAATGATATACTTCTAGTTGTGTGGTGTGTATATACATGTGTGTTATATATGTATATATATATATAGAGAGAGAGAGAGAGAGAGAGAGAGGTTGAGAGAGAGAGAGAGAGAGAGACGATGACATATTTAGGATAATGTGTACTGATGCTTGCAATTTACTTTGAAATGCATCTAAAAAATAAGATTTTTTTAATGGATAACTAGAAGGATAGACAGATACATATGTGAGAAACGTAAGTTTACAATAATGTTAATGATACAAATCCAGGTGATGGGTATGAGTGTTCACACGAAAATTCCTTCGGCTTTGCTGGATATATAAAAATTTTCACAGTAACATACCTATTAAAAATTTTAATTCAGAACAATAACTTAGTCTACATGAAAAACCACATATACCAGAATGATATGTAAATGCACCACTATAGCTGCACAAGTTATTATTTTTAGACATAACAAGTAATTTACAACTAGTAATTTACAAAGTAGGTGCTTTGGCTTTGTCAGTAGATTTGTGTGTTCTGGTGTTTATGTGGTCACAGATATTTCTATGCCCCTTGCGGATGGTAAATGATGACCTTTTGTGTAAGTTATATATCCTCATCAACTGTGGTGAGAAATCGAAATTTAATACTTCTTCCTTAAGCATGTACTTCTTTATTTCTTTCTAGTTATTTCAGCTAAAAGGATTCATTGTAAAATTTTTGATTACTAAATAGTAAAATAATTATAAGCTGTCGATATGCACTTTACAAAAAAATATAAAACCACTATAGGAAGTGGAAGACTACTCTCTCTATGCAGGATTGCTCACCCACTATTTCCCGTATATATTTTAAATAAACCTGACCTATAATTTGCCAGGTTTCCCACTGACAAGTCAAATGGCAGCCTGGCAGCTTAGGATATATCAGGACACAGAACAATTGGCTGATAACTCCGAGAGACCAGCAGGACAGAATGTCGATGCTGTTCCCTCCACTTCCCAAGACTGTAAGGAGTTAGTTGCCCCCAGAATTGTGTCTGCCTGGAATTGTTTTATCAGCAGGTATTTTATCACCCTGTATACTGTCCTTGAAAAATCATTTATTTACATTTAGGGAAGGTCAGGAAAAGAGGTACAAATTATTATTGGTCAACTTGATATTAAAGTAAGAACTCTTTAGTGTACATACATCTCAGAGGAGACAACAAAGGAAACTAGAAATACAAAGTATTTGGTCAATTAAATTGATCTTAACTTATTTTAATTTTTTTTAATGTTTATTTCTGAAAGACAGAGAGAGACAGCATAAGCCGGGGAGGGGCAGAGAGGGAGACACAGAACATGAAGCAGGCTCCAGGCTCCGAGCTGTCAGCACAGAGCCTGACACAGGGCTCGAACCCACGAGCCATGAGATCATGACCTGAGCCGAAGTTGGACGCTTAACCAACTGAGCCACCCAGGCGCCCTCACCTTAACTTGTTTTAATGCAACTATTAATATTTTGTTTAAAAAGTTTAAAACTCAGGACAAATGATAAATCATTCAGGATGCTGGGGCACCTGGGTAGCTCAGTCAGTTAAGCATCTGACTTCGGCTCAGGTCATGAACTCACAGTTTGAGTTCAAGCTTCGCATGGGGCTCTCTGCTGTCAGCACAGAGCCTAGAGCCTGCTTCAGATCCTCTGTCTTCTTCTCTCTCTCTCTCTGCCCTGCCCCCACTCACGTTGTCTTTCTCTCTCTCCCTCCCTCTCTCAAAAATAAACATTTGAAAAACATCATACAGGATGCCAGAACAACAGGCATAAACCAGTCCTGCCTCAGGCAAACCTTGGTATATGGTCCCTTGATGTACTCTTGTTACTCTCTAAGTGCTTTGGATTTTACTCCAAGAGAGATGGAACACATGAGAGAATTTTAAACAGAGGAGAGATACTATCTGAATTCTTAAAAAAAAAAAAAAAAAAAAATCACTCTGGCTGCTGTCTTTAGAAGAGGCTATACAGATGCAAGGAGGGTAAAGTAGGCAGACCATTTAAGAGGTTACTACAATAATCCAGGCAAAAAATGATGGCATCTTTAAATACAGCAGTAGCAATAAAGATTGTTAAGATTCTGGATATATTTTAAAGCTTTGTAATCACAAATTGAATTTTTCCTACCAAAATAGGCCTTGAGACAATAATAACCCAGTAACATTTAGCACCCCTAGGAACCAGATTATAATCTCTAAACACCATTTCCCACTAAAAGAACCAGGACTATTTAGAAAAAACGTTAATAGAAAAAAGGTTAACTCCAAGCTCAGAGTAAGAAAAATGCAAAATAAGCCTAGAAGATCTTTTCATAATAGAAAGCAAAAATTCTAGGGGCGCCTGGGGTGGCTCAATTGGTTAAGCAACCGATTCTTGATTTTGGCTCAGGTCATATCTCACTGTTCGTGAAATTTGGGCTCTAGTTTGGAGTCTGCTTGGGATTATCTCTCTCTCTCTCTCTCTCTCTCTCTCTCTGCCCCCACACCTGCCCTCTTTCCCTCTTTCTCTCTCTCTAAATAAATAAATAAACATTTAAAAAAGGGGAAAAAAAGTCTACTAAGACTACTGAGATCATCTCAAAGGCCATGGTCACTTACTTGAAGGAGCATCTAGTGACCAAAGATGGAAAAACTCAAGCATCAAAAGGAATAATAAAAAATGACTACAAAAGAGTCCAGTACATTAAATATGTCAAAACTCCGAAGTTCATAATAACACTTAAAAATAAAAATCTTATTGGTCATCTCTGGAGATGCTAGAGCACCAAACTCATAATTATTCTGAAAACTGGTAAGCAAAGGAAAAGAATAAAGCATTTATACTGTGTGCCCTGCATAAACTGTATTTCAGGGCATCCAAATAGTTGACAAGAAATGGTTTTATAGAATAAAAACAGATAAGAAGTATGGAAAGAATGATAAAAATATGTTTTCCGTCATATGTGGAATTTGAGAAACATAACAGAAGACCAAAGGGGAAGGGAAGGAAAAATAAGTTACAAATAGATAGGGAGGGAGGCAAACCATAAGAGACTCTTAAATACAGAAAACAAACTGAGAGTTAATGGGGGTGGGGGTTTGGGGGGGCAGGGAAAATGAGTGATGGGCATCGAGGAGGGCACTTGCTGGGATGAACAGTGGGTGTGGTATGTAAGTAATGAATCACAAGAATCTACTCCCGAAGCCAAGACTACACTCTATACACTATATGTTAGCTGTCTTGACATAATTAGAATATCAGCATTTTCAAACCCCTAATGAAAGAATGCAACAAGTAATAATCATCAAAGCGGCTAATAAAACTTTCAGGTAAAAAGCTAGTGGGTAACTTTATAACAGATACATAATGAGCCCAATGATAGATCTTAACATCATAAGAAAAGAAAACCAGACATTATGTGTCTTCTGATATGATGTAATAGTAAGTACACAGCAACTCCAATCAATATATATCAGAAAATGAATCTGAAAAGCCTTAATACCAAGAAAGAGGGAGAGGGAATGGACATGGATTGAAAGACATTTAAGACACAGAAACATACAAGTAGTACCAGAAAATAAGGAAGTGCTAAAAAAAGAGAAAAACCACAATGATGGGAGTATGTTAAAGGGACACAGGAACAACTGAAACAACTCCCAATAGCCGGAATAGAATGATTTGAACAGTAAAATAAAGTCATACCTGATTATAATCCAAAGTATAAAATAAACATCTCTTGATATAAATAAATGATTGAAAAAATAAGTAAATGGAGGGAGATATAAATCTCCCATACTGAAAAATTCCAATTTATATCCTTAAGAAGATAGAGCCCTCCTGAAGTATGGGCTGTACACAGTGAGCTCCCTCCAAAGAATGCAGTGTGGAAAGGGTGGAAAGTAGTAAATCTACAGTGGAGAAAACCTGACAAAAATTATGTCAGTCAGGTGATCAAGGTTAACATTAACAGTAATAAGTCATGTTGATACTATGTACCTTTGATGCGATGTGATGAAAATGGCACTTTAACTCTGTAGTCTTCCTCCCCAAAACACATAACCCCAGTGTAATCATGACAAAAACATCAGACAAATCCCAATTTATGGACATTCTACAAAATACCTGGTAAGTATTTCTCTAAACACCTTATCAAAAACAAGGGAAGTTTGAGAACCTGTCACAGCTAAGAGAAGCCTAAGGAAACATGACTATTAAATATAATGTGGTATCCTAGATGGGATCCTGGACAGAAAAAGGACATTAGGTAGAAATCTGAACAAAGTATGGACTTGAGTGATATCAATATTGATTCATTAATTATAACAAATGGATCATAATAATGTGAGATGTTAATTATAGATGAAACTAGAATGGGGTATATGGGAACTATATTATCATCACAATTTTTCTGTAAATCTAAAAGTATTATAAAATCAATACTTTTATTTATAAAGGTAAAAATACTTTTAAAATCAATACTATTTAAAAAAGAGACTTGGAGGTGCCTGGGTGGCTCAGTCAGTTAAGTGTCTGACTCTTGATTTCGGCTCAGGTCATGATCACAGGGTCGTAGGATCAAGCCTCACATTGGGCTCCACACTGAGCACGGAGCCTGCTTGGGATTCTCTCTCTCCCTCTCTCTCTGCTCCTCCCAGCTCGCACTCACTCTCTCTCTCTCAAAATAAATAAATTTTTTTTTTTTTTTAATTTATAAAAAAACAAAAGAGAGAGAAAGAGACCTAAGAGACACAGGAACCAAACACAATGTGTGAAATACGTTTGAATCCTGTTTCAAACAAACAAATTATTATGAAATGGAGAAATCTGAACCCTGACAGTGGTTATATTTTTTTAAGTATTTTTTTATCTTAAAAATATCTATGAAACTTTTGTAAACAGAGCGATTTTTCTGTGAATGGCTTTAAAAATAATTGGGAAAATGGAGTGCAAGGTACAGATGAAACAAGATTGGCCATACACTAACTGCTGAAGCTCTTTATTTATCTCTCATGTTTTCTATAATAAAAAGCTGAACAAAAGAAAAAATAAGGAATTAGAGCCATTGAGTATAAATGACTCCTAATGGGTTTTACTGTGAAGGACAACAGAGAAGTAGGGTCATGCCTGGCAGGAGAAATGAGTTTTATGAGTTTTTTGTTAAGATACTAGACACGTTAGTAAGTGTATGTACATACCTTGTAGCTTGCCGATTTAATTCCATCAGGAACTTCATCCTGAAAAAGAAAAAAAAAATGCTTTTGTATGACATTTAGTCTATCTTCTGAAAAAAAATTTAAGTTTCTATGATTTATGAGATTATTTTTATTTATTTATTTAAGTTTACCTTATTTATTTATTTAAAGTAATCTCTACACCTAATGTGGGGCTTGAACTCATGACGCCAGGATCAAGAGTTGCATGCCCTTCCAACTGAGCCAACCAGGTGCTGCTTTGAGATTATTTTTATTTTTATTTATTTATTTATTTTTAATATATGAAATTTATTGTCAAATTGGTTTCCATACAACACCCAGTGCTCATCCCAAAAGATGCCCTCTTCAATGCCCATCACCTTCCCTCCTTCCCACCCCCCCATCAACCCTCAGTTGGTTCTCAGTTTTTAACAGTCTCTTATGCTTTGGCTCTCTCCCACTCTAACCTCTTTTTTTTTTTTTTCCTTCCCCTCCCCCATGGGTTTCTGTTAAGTTTCTCAGGATCCACATAAGAGTGAAAACACATGGCATCTGTCTTTCTCTGTATGGCTTATTTCACTTAGCATAACACTCTCCAGTTCCATCCACGTTGCTACAAAGGGCCATGTTTCATTCTTTCTCATTGCCATGTAGTACTCCATTGTGTATATAAACCACAATTTCTTTATCCATTCATCAGTTGATGGACATTTAGGCTTTTTCCATGCATAGGGGCACTTGTACCCCAATGTTTGAGATTATTTTTAAACAGAATTGTTTAGGAGGCGTCTGAGCGGCACAGCTGGTTAAGCGTCTGACCCTTGATTTCAGCTCAGGTGACCTGAGCTGAAATCAAGGGTCAGACGCTTAACCGGTTGAGCCCTGTGTTGGGCTCTGCTCTGAGTGCAGACCCTGCTTGAGATTTTCTCCCTTTGCCCCCTCCACTTGTGCACTCTCTTGCGCTCTCAAAAAATAAAGATGAAAAATAAAATAAAATAAAATAATAAAGTTTTTTTAAAAATTGCTTTAAAAAAGATTCAAATTTTCAGTAACTGTAAAACCAGTTGCTTTTTCTGACCAATGTTAATATAGCCCATTTAATGTGTAAGTGCAATTAAATGCCTTTATTAAGTGTCTACCATATTTTGAGCATGCTTAATAAGCCATATAAATAAGTTATTGGTAAACTTGAATTTCCCCAACTAATGTTTCCTATTACTAAATATAAATACTAGAACTTTGGGAAATAAAACAAAACATTTAAATTGACAATATCACTTTAATGATATTATCGTAACAGAAATGGTTTCACAAGTTAATCCATCCATTTTCAAAAACTTTTGTCTGAGAATATACTAAAAACATGATTCTTAATTATTTAACGATAAAAGACCCATAAATAATATTTTACATTTGCTTTAATTCCATATGCCAGATAGGTTATATAGCAATATTTTATTTGCACATATAAAAATAAACCACTCAAAAATATAGCATCACTTCACACCCATTAGGATGGCTATTATCCAGAAAATAGAAAATGGCAAGTATTAGTGAGGATATGGAGAAATTGGAAGCCCTGTACATTGCTGGTGGGATGTAAAATGGTACAGCCACTGTGGCAGAAGGCATGGTGTTCCTCAAAAAATTAAACACAGATTTACTAAATGATCCAGCAATTCTAATCTTGGGTGCATCCCCAAAAGAACTGAAATTAGGAATGCAAACATAGTCAGTCAAAGACAAATATCATATGACTTCACTCATATGAGGACTTTAAGACACAGAACAGTTGAACACAAGAGAAGGGAAGCAAAAATAATACAAAGCCAGGGAGGGGGGCAAAACATAAGAGACTCTTAAACATGGAGAACAAACAGAGGGTTACTGGAGGGATTGTGGGAGGGGGGATGGGCTAAATGGGTAAGAGGCATTAAGGAATCTACTCCTGAAATCATTGTTGCACTATATGCCAACTAATTTGGATGTAAATTAAAAAATTAAAATAAAATAAATAAAATGAGCTGCAGAGTATTTCAAATAAATAAATAAATAAATAAATAAATAAATAAATAAAGTTATCCAAGAAAAAAAAAAAAAAAGGAATGCAAACAGATACTTGTGCACCCATATCCCAAACAGCATTATGCACAATAGCCAAAAGACAGGAATAACCCAAAAGTGAATCAAGAGAACGGATAAATGAAATGCAAATGCATAACAATGCAATATTATTCAGCCTTAAAAAGGAATAAAATTCAAATACCATGTATAACATGGTACTATGGATAAAACTTGAAAACATTAGGTTAAGTGAAACAAGCCAGACACAAAAGGACACACTGTGTAATAATTCTCCTTATCTGAGGTACCTAGAATAGTCAAATTCATAAAGAAAGAAAGTAGAATAGTGTCTGCCAGGGGCTAGAGGGACGGGGGAATAGGGAGTCATTGTTCAGTGAACACGCAGTTTCAGTTTGTGAGGATGAAAAGGATGTGCACGTGGATGGTGGTGACGGTTGCACAACAGTGGGAATGTACTTAATGCCACTGAACCGTGCACTTAAAATGGTTAAAATGGTAAATTTTATGTTATGTATATTTTATCACAATAAAAAAATAGAAATATATGCTTTTAAAATGAAAAAAAAAAAAAAAAAAAGGCTTCATGGAAAGTGTAAAATTCTCTGCTTCCAGAGTAGAACACTTCAAATTTTAATGCTCTGAGAATTCCTTTTTTTTTTTTTTTAAGTTTATTTATTTTGAGAGAGAGAGAGCCCACATGAACAGGGAAGAGGGAGAAAGAATCCCCAAACAGGCTCCATGCCCATCAGCGTGGGGCACAATGTGGGGCTTGATCCCACAAACCATGAGATCACGACTTGGGTCGAAATCAAGAGTCAGAGGCTTAACCGACTAAGCCACCCAAGCACCCCTAATACACTGAGAATTCTTAAGCAACACCAGGTGTTTTGTTCATCCATTCCCCACCCAAGGAAAACAATACACCATGAAGAAAGGAGGGAGTTTGTTTACCTGCCAATTAATTTCATTCTGTTATACTATAAACACACCTTTGGGTAAGATGTAAGAAGAAACAAACATCCTATTAATCTCACCAGTAAGTCACAGGATTATTACAAAAGAATAATTCAAAATAGGTTTTATATTGGTAAGTTGAGGTTTTTTAATATGTAAATATTAAACATTATATTTAACCTAAGGATTAAAAAGTTATTTTAGTTGTATTGCCCCCTTTTTAAAACATTGCAGTTATTTGCAAAAAGGTGTAACAGTTGTCACATGTATACTTGGTTCTTACCGACTGACACGGCTTGACAGCACAGTCTCTCCGACCACACTGGTTGATATCGTTCCAGAAAGGACACGGCCTCTTCAGGTTTACCTATAGGATAATAACAGAAAAAGTTACAAGAGTAAGAATCTTGAGATTATTATTCAACAGGTGTTGAATTATGATGTGATAACCTGGTCATGCTATCAGCTGCAATTATTCTTTTTCTTCGCTTACAGCTTGCCAAGTTCCAGCGATCGTACCAATGTGTAACTTGTGTTAAGTAAACTGGTAGACTTGGTTAGAAACACACAGACTGGTACGAAACAGATCCTGAAGATGGGAACTAGGAGCCAAAGTAGCTCATATCATCACTGCTCAGCTGATACTTTTTTTAAGCCAGTAACAGGCAACTGTTGAACTCAGACGATAACTACATATTCCAATGATCAGATATTCTAAACCCTTTAAGTAGATATCTCAAGATAAAATATCAACAGTGACTAGTTAAAATAATACAGGTCAGAACAAAGTCACGCTTCTCAAAAAAAATGTAGTTATTTTAATTAACTGGAGTCAAGCCAGTATTTTGGGAAAGTATGCATTGGCAATTTTGGTAACAATATAATAGTTTCTGTTCTGAGTTCAAGTTAACCAACAAGTTTGTAACTCCAGAGTGCAAAACTCAGTTGTTGAAATTGAAAGTATCCAATGGATGTTTTCAGAACCACACTGTTCACTCTTGTGAACTGAATTTTAAATAATGGCCACAATTTTGAAGTTCAGGAATTCCTAATAAAATACAATTACCCATTTAAACTTTAAGTATTCTTATACAAAAAAATTAAAAATAAAAATACCTTGTAATATCTAAAGTAGTCGCTTTCAAGAAGTTTTTGTAGTCTTGGGAAAAGCCTGTAGTTATTAAATCTATCAATGGTTTCAACATCACAGGTACAATCATCCAAGTAACCACTAACCTGTTACAAAGAAAATAAAACAATACATCAAAATACCTTAGTTGCAACAGGGTTCTTTTTCCTGACAAGGTTAGGACTCAAGCAACTCTTATCTTCCCTCCTCATGATTTTCTGAGATGAGACATGACAGTAATCTAACAATGCTATTGCTCTTGCTATACACCTAGAAGAATGCGGTGCATACCTTTTGGAGGGTACACTGAGCTCATCACACACCCATGCACACACACACATAGGCAGAGTTGGTCCCCTGCAGCCACTTTGTAACCCTGCCCCAGACCTGACCAGGGGTCAGTATCTAACCCAAACCATGTCTTGGTCCCTGCTCCAGGAATCTGGACTTGAGAATAAGAAGAGATCTCTCTCCCTGCAGCTTGACCACTAAAGCAAATAAACTCAGACCATATTCCATCATGTGAACTGAGCAGCACATGAGCCAGTCAGCAAAAGAGAGGAAAGATTTTTAAAGATACACAGTGAAGCAGAGACAGGAAACAGAAAATATCTGATACATGGATTCCCTGGGGTTTTCCAGCTCCTACTTCCACCCAACTTCCTTGAAGCTCAGTTGCATTCCTATCCTTGGCCTTCCTGAGACTCCATATTCCCAGGATTCAACTGTCTCTGTATTCCCTATTAAGTTTCCTACAGGATGTATAGGTAGGGGACATGCTTGGTGAACGTATAAAAAGAAGTGATACTGAATTTATAAGATAAACAATAATTCATTATAAGGATTTACCAACTCTCAAATACTAGTCCATGACAGTTTATTTGTCCAGGTTTGAAATGGTGCTTAGAAATCACTTATCATTAGCAGCACAGAGATAGCAAATTGACCACTAAGCCAATTCTGATCTTCAAATGCTTAAAACTAATATCTTAATGGTAATTACGATCAGACAATGTTATCAGAAGTGACACTAAGGGCATTATGCTAAGTGAAATTAGTCAGTCAGAGAAAGACAAATATCATATGACTTTACTCATATGAGGACTTTAAGATACAAAACAGATGAACAGAAGGGAAGGGAAGCAAAAATAATATAAAAACAGGGAGGGAGACAAAAATAAGAGACTCTTAAATATAGAGAACAAACAGGGTGTTGCTGGAGGGGTTGTGGGAGGGGGGATGGGCTAAATGGGTAAGGGGCTTAAGGAATCTACTCCTGAAGTCATTGTTGCACCATGTGCTAACTTGGATGTAAATTATAAAAAATAAATAAGTTATAGAAAGTAAAAATTAAAAAAAAAGTGAAGCTAAAAGTCTTAGACATTTGTTTGGCGCTGCACAAACATCTAACAGAATTAATTTAACATTGCTAACATTGTAACATTGTAAGTAACAAATATATCATGATTTAAGAACAGTAACTAGATTGTTTTGTTTTGTTTTTTTTTTAATATAGGGCATGCTGTAGAAAAGAGATCCTTATCATACTTTGGTCTGCATACTTGCTTTACAAACTACTTTCGATTATATTTCAGAGAGACTTACTGTCAAAAAAAATTTTTTAATCTACTGGTAAGGAAGCAAATACTTTACTAAAATACTGAATGTAGGTGTTTTCCCATTGGAATATGTAAAATCCTACCCTATTTTTAATTTTAGAATGTCACAAAACAGGAATGCAAAATTTTTACCTAAAAGTAAATACTTTTGGATGATGAGAGACAATACTTTGGATAATGACAGCAATATTTAAGAACTAAGATTTTGTCCCAATTTGTGTAGTCTTATTTGTTTTGGACTAATGCAGGTTCTAGAAATCTGATCTACATATTTTTTACTGCAATAACTACTTATTTTCATTTCATATGCAAATTTGTCCTTGTTTCCTGCTAAAAATTCTCTTGAGTATACAAAAATCTTCAGGTCCTAATTTGGGGTACCACAAAAGTGCTTTATTTTTAATTTAAAAAATTTTTTTTAATGTTTATTATTGAGAGACACAGAGAGACAGAGCATAAGCATGAGAGGGGCAGAGAGAAGGGGATACACAGACTCTGAAGCAGTCTCCAGGCTCCAGCTGTCAGCACAAAGCCCGACATGGGGGCTCGAACTCTCAAGCTGTGAGATCATGCCCTGAGTTGAAGTCGGACGCTTAACCGACTGAACCATTCAGTCACCCAAAAACAGAAGTGCTTCTAATCTAGATGATTTGATTTTTCACCTCTTTCTTTTGAGCCTTAAAAGTAGAACTTCTAAGGACATAAAATAGCTACTTTTTCCTCTTGGATACAAATTATTACACAAAGAAATAACAGGCACAGAGACTACAAACGCCAAAGGGACACATGCCTGATAGGGACAGTAGGTCACAAAAAAGAAACAAGCACATAAAAAAAAAAAACAAAAAAAAACAAAAACAAGAGAATGGTTTTGAAGCAATTACTTTTTCCCCTGAAATAATTCATTTTTAAGGTAAAAATCTATCTTTGAAACTCAAGTTCAGGCATCACCTCTTTTGGAAAGCTACCCCTGGGGTACCACTCATCCCCTGCTGGGTTAACTGTCTCCTATGTGCTCCCATGGCATTCCACATACTCCTACATAAGGATTACCTCACTCCTTTGAATTTATATAGTTCACTACCTCCCTCTAGAGTTTACAATCCTTGAGAGCAAATCATGTTTGTTCATTTTGTATTCCCAGTCTTCAGCACTGTACTTCTAGAAAGCACACACTAGATGCTCAATATTTATTTGTGAAGTGGATGTGTGAATGAATGAATGAATGAATGGATGGATGCTGTCTACTGTCACTGTCATTCCCTGGAGACCAGCATCACAGTCTGATGATGACTAGGTTCCTCACATCATCTATGGTAGTGCTCTGTGCTCCAGACTACACAGGCCCAAGTGGTAGGAATGCACTCAGAGCAAGGGAAGCAAGCAGCGAAGGCAAATTACCCATCACATCCAACATTTTACCAATCTATACCTTAACTACAAAGGAAGCTAGAAGAAGCCACAAACCATAAAGGAATGCAAGGTGCATTCACAGCAGAGATGGCTTTGGCCCAGAGATCCCGAAGAGGGAAGACAGGACAATGGTAGATTGGAAACCCTCTGACCTTTACCTACGAAATTGAGCAGGAGGTATTTCCAACTACAACAAAAGGTAGCAGGGCAGCTAAGGAGGTAGGGCAGGGATGGAGGAATTTCAACAGATGGAGAAGGCCCAGCAAAGGAGAGGCAGGAAGATACTTGGAAACCAAAGCCATGTGACAGTTCAGATAAGCCTGCCAACAGGCAGAACCTGATCACTGGAAGAAAGGTTGGCAGGCATGATGCCAGGTCCAGTTCTAGAAACTAGAGAACCAGGCATGTTACAGGAATAGAGTCTCAAGAAAAGATTAAGGAAGAAATGCAATTAACAGACCCAGGGCAGAATCTTGGAAAACAAAGCAGTCTTAGTACCTAAACCAAAAGATGGACATTGATCTGGAACAAGGATGACCTGATACTGTGAACTGTGTAGCAGCTTCAGGAAGTGCTAAGGCTGCTTAAATAATTGTCACACTATCTCCTAAACTGAAACAGATTCTGACCCTACCATAAGAATGTGAATTTTTTTTAATTCTTTTTTAAATTTTTATTTATTTTTGAGAGAGAGCAGGGGAAGGGCAGAGACAGAGAGAGGGAGACACAGAATCTGAAGCAGGCTGCAGGCTCTGAGCTGTCAGCACAGAGCCAGATGCAGGGCTCTAACTCACAAACCGTGAGATTACGACCTGAGCCGAAGTCGGACACTTAACTGACTAAGCCACCCAGGCACCCCAAGAATCTGAATTTTTTTTTTAAATGCACCCCGCACTCCCTACCACACACATGCACAAAGTGACTGATGCATGCTAAAAATTGAAGCTCATTGATCCATGCTTTAGGTGATAATCAGCCTTGGGTATGGAGCCAAACTAATAGGTGGCAAATAGAAGGCCCTTGCGGAGGAATGTAGATATAAGGACCAGGGTAGGTCTGACATAATGTCACCCAGCTTAAAGTCCTAGTCTCTTACCAGTTGAAAAGCTTTTGAAGGCCCTTCTACTGCAAATTCCCAAGCACACAACAATCCCCTCCTATATACTCTGAAGAAGGAGGCAATATATAACAATGGTTAGCACGTAGGCCCTGGACTCAAGCCTTCTTGGGGTTGAATCCCATCTCTGCTACTTACCAATTTTAAACATACCCAATTTTTTAACCTCTCTTAAGCCTTAGTTTCCCATGTGAACACAATATAGCAATACTAATAGTTCCAATCTCAAAGAGTTGATATCAAGATGAAATGACATAAATACCAATGTTAGTATTACCCTACCACTGCTTAAATGCTTCTGGTGAAAGTGGACGTACGATTACCCCAAAGCAACACACATTTTTTTTTTTTAATGGATAAGAAAAAAAAGGCCAAGTCTGCAGCTAAAATTTCCCAAAACTTTTACATCTGTCACCCCACTGGAACATAGATCTAGACAGCCAAAAGTTAGCTGCAGAGGTAGCCTCAATTACTTTCTCCATGGACTCTGACTGGTTTGGACCAAATACCAAAATATAAAAGGCAAGAGAAAAGAAAATAACATGGGCCTGCTTGTTCCCTATTTTCTGCTTACAGGTACTCTTTAATTTACAATGAAAGACAAAAAAAAAAAAATTCTAAATAGTTTCCTTCTGTGCCAACAACTTCTAGTCCTACCAGACTATCATTTTTTTCCAAAGCACTTTGAGAATATATTCCTCATACTTGTATGAAATATGAAATGCCTTTTAAAAGTGCTCAAAGTGGGTTTTTTTGGCAAAGACCTTTAGTTGTATGTAATTTTAGAATGTTCTGTGACCATTAAAAAGAACTTGAAAACTATTCATTGAAAAAAATTGATGGGGGTGTCCGGCTGGCTCAGTCAGAAGAGCTTGGAACTCTTGATCTCAGGGTCCTGAGTTCAAGCCCTATGTTGGGTGTAGAGATTACTTAAATTAATAAAACTCGCTGACAGCATGGAGCATGCTTAGGATTCTCTCTCTCCCTCTCTCTCTGCCCTCCCCAGCTCTCCAGCACACACTCTCTCTTGCTCTCTCTAAATAAACTTTTCAAAAGTTAAAAAAACAAAAAAAGAATGTTGACAGAGACACCTCTGTTAATGGAAACAAGGAAACACCAAAGATTCTATACTGGGTGGTTCCAAGGACACAGAATGCTACGAGCTATTTCTGCTTTAAAGCCTTAGTCTTTACAACTTTAAATTGTTGTTAAATAACCCAACGTATAGCAACCAATGAGATACATGCTTTGTTCCACATGCTTTGTTCACAAAGGCCTGGAAGGCAATAAGTACTCAGAGACAATGGACATCTCTCCAGTATAACCTGTTTCAAAGATCCCTCTAAGTTTCAATCCAGGCTTATTTCCACCTACCATGCAACATATTACCAAGTGTCTCTTCTGTGGCCTAGCCACTCTAACAAATAAAAACTATTTTTGAAATTGAGCTAAATAAGACACTAGACAGGTAAATCTGCTGAAATAGATGTAGGCAAGTGTATCTACAATGCACTCCAAATGAAAATAATCCATCCTGGGGCGCCTGGGTGGCTCAGTCGGTTAAGCGGCCGACTTCAGCTCAGGTCATGATCTCGCGGTTCGTGAGGGCTGTGAGTTCAAGCCCCACGTCGGGCTCTGTGCTGACAGCTCAGAGCCTGGAGCCTGTTTCAGATTCTGTGTCTCCCTCTCTCTGACCCTCCCCCGTTCATGCTCTGTCTCTCTGTGTCTCAAAAATAAATAAATGTTAAAAAAAAAAAATTTTTTTTTAAAAAAAGAAAATAATCCATCTTGAAATAGTCATTTTGGATGATCTGCACTATTCCCCTTTCATTAGCCTGATAGAGATTTACTACACTCATAAGTAAGTGGATCTGAGCGTTATTAGCACTAGCCATAATACGATTAATAAAACATTTGGACTACATGGGAGTTTTACAAACTCATTTCCAATTAATTTAAATGAAAAACATGTCCATACTGCCTCCATATCTGGGCTTCAATATTTCTTCTGAGTTTACTTCTTAATCCTGGGATTCCACGCACGCATTGAGACTAAAGTTCTGTTACATTCATTCTCTCTACTGGTGCATAATGGGGAAAAGGAAATAAGAAATTTTGTCAAAAGGAAAACAAGAAATCTTGTCTGAAGAATCTTCATTCATGGGGTGCCTGGGTGGCTCAGTCAGTTGAGCATCTGACTTCAGTTCAGGTCATGATACCATAGCTTGTGGGTTCGAGGCCCACATCAGACTCTGTGCTGACAGCTCAGAGCCTGGAGCCTGCTTCAGATTCTGTCTCTCCCTCTCTCAAAAATAAATAAACATTAAAAAAAATTTTTTTAAGAATCTTCACTTACTTGAAGCTCATACCTATTACAACAAATACAAATATTATTTTGGTTTAAAGAAAGGGTAGGTCATGATCATGGGGTTCTTTACACGAACTGTTACAGGCTTGTATACCAAAAGGGGAGGAAAAGGCCAATTTTCTGTGCAAAAATGAAAAAAAAAATTAAATAGAATGATAAAATAAAAAGTGGGAAGCTGTATATAAGGAAGATTTACAAGTCTAAGGCAATCTATCACTTATTTGCAGCAACTAACACAGAAGCACTGCTATCAAAAGAACTTACAACATACAGCGAAAATGGTTTTAGTAGGATTTGATGTCAACAGGCATATGTAGTAACTGACTAACTTTAAAGATTCATTTGGAGCTATCCACCCATCTGAAAGATGAATTCCAGAAAAACATGCAAATGGCCCACTCAGCAGAAAATGGAAAGAATATATTCCTGCTAGCATAGTGCTAACATCCTGTATTATAACTTGCCTAATACTTGCTAAGCACCCATTATGTACCAGGCTCAGTACTCTGGAGTATCAAGAAATGGGACTAAATTTTTAAATTTTTAGTTTATTTTTTGATCTCTTAAAACTCGTTCACAGTAGGCTTCCATGAATGTTTATTAAATTTAATCTGATTATTTGTAGAGCTCTGCACATTTTACTTCAATGACTTTCTAAGGCTAAGGAACCACATGTTGCTTTGGCTCAAATTAGAGCTGATATTCTGTTAACTGAACCCCTATACCGGGCCCCCATGCGAGAGGGTAATGAGGGATGATGATGCGTAATTCAAAGTAGAAGTGGTGCGAGAGAGTGGCAACAGACAGGGAGAAAAAGTCTATTAACAAAACAGATTCAACAGAACTTTGCAGCTAATTGGGTATGGCAAAGAGAATGAGAGATTTTAACTTGAAATATTTTTTTGAACAGGGTTTTGTGTTTTTTGTTGTTGTTGTTTTTGTTTTATTTACCTATTTCGACAGAGAGAGAGAGAGTGAGAACAAACAGGGGATGGGCAGAGAAAATCTTTTTTTTTTTTTTTAATGTTCATTTATTTTTGAGAGAGAGAGAGGGAGGCAGAGAGAGGGACCCAGGATCCAAAGCAGGCTCCGTGCTGACAGCAGAGTGTCCGATGCAGGGCTTGAACTGGTAAACCTCAAGATCATGACCTGAGCCGAAGTGGGATGCTTAAACTTCTGAGCCACCCAGGTGCCCCAGAAAAGAGAGAATCTTAAGCAGGCTCCACGCTAAGCTGTCAACCTGAAGCCTGACTCGGGGCTGGAAGCCACAAACCATGAGATCATGACCTGGGCCCAAAGCAGGAGTCCCCTGCTTAAGCAACTGAGACACCCAGATGCCCCTTTAACTTGTATTTCTAAACGTTAGGTCAACATTTAGTTTTTGATTTAGTGTCTAGCAATATTTACTGACTTGTTTGTTTTAAGATTTTACTTTGTAAGTAATCTCTACAACCAACATGGGGCTCCAACTTACAACTCTAAGATCAAGAGTCACATGTTCTACTGACGGAGTCAGCCATGCACCCCTGCTAACTTGTTGTTTTTTTAATGTTTATTTATTTTTGAGAGTGAGACCACAGAACAGGGCAGGGGCAGAGAGAGGGAGACATAGGATCTGAAGCAGGATCTGCACTGTCAGCACAGAGCCCTATGTGGGCTCGAACTCAGGAACTGTGATGTCATGACCTGAGCTGAAGTTGAATGCTTAACTAAGCCCCCCAGGCACCCCTTCTCACTTGTTTTTTTAAAATGCTTAGGATCTCTGCCTCTCCCCAATCTCCAAAGAACTTTATTCACTAACTTGTATCACACCATAGTTATCTCTATATTCCAAACACTCAGGTCAACATACACACTGTGTATAAATGTTTGTTGAATGAATAATTTCCACCATTCATCTCCCCTTATCTTTTCTTCCACCATTTATTTCCTTTATTTCTGTGTGTGTGTGTGTGTCTCATTTCCATTCACATCTATATGCTTGTCTCCAAATTTCTCTTCATATCTGTTATTGCTTGTTCCCTCTCCCCATTTCCCACCTTACCCCTATCTCTTCCATTACTGACCATAGTAGAACTAAAATGCATTCTTTTTCAGTCTATTGAACTGAAATTGATGGTCTCTGTTCTTAAGTTGATTTAAATAGATCATTTTTAATTTTTCTTAAATTTGTTTTTTACTATGGGACCCTCAATTTATTATTTTTTAAAGTTGATTCTAAAAAAAAAAACAAAAACCTGTCACTTTTGTTCTAAATGGAAAAGAAAGGGATCTAACAGATTTTTGTGTTGGGGAGTATTCAAATCTTGAAAATGTTACAAAACGGGGGGGGGGGGGAGCTTAAATACTAATCAGAAGGAAAAAAGTGTAAAAAATGTAAAACTCCCCAATTTTAAACAGATATCTAAAAAGGTTATTGGAGAGGAAAGTGAAAGTTGAAAGCTCAACATGTACTTTTATTCCATTATCTAAAACTCTAGACTATAGTTGAAAATGTTATATTGGACATCTTCTTTCAACACTAAATACCTTATTTTGAAGTCTCTTATTTCTACTTTATTTTTAAATGTTTACACTTTGTGTTATGTTATATTTGTAACCTGAAGAAAAATGAACCTTCTTCCTTTTAAGTACTTGACTGTATGCAGTTTGCAACATAAAGGAGCTTTTCCGTCTTAGTTGGAAAGCAGCAATTTCCTTTTAACCTCTTACTCATAGCCAGATAACACCTCAACTCCCAAATCATTCAGCAAAACGACAGGATGCAAGAATATAAAAGTGAAAGAGACAGTTCTTCCTCCCATAATATGTAAAGCTGTTTCTTTCCTCTGTGAAAGAGTAGCATTGTCCCTACACAAATGTTATTTCTGATAAAAAAAAAAAAAATAGTAAAATCCACTTAAAAGGAAAAATTTGGATTGCCTACCTCAATTTTGTATAAAATGTAATTTTTATCAACAGAAGCCAACCAAAACGTGACTTTAAGAGTAATTGTATTAAAATATAGGATCACGTAGACCAGAAAACCTCTAGATTTCTTTAATTTTTTTTTTTTTTTCCTCAAGGAACCCACATCTCATGATCATAATAAGCTTGTAATCAAACTTGTGCGCTGAGGGGTAAGGCTCATCCTCCCAATTCAGACCAGCCAAATGGGTGTCACGGTAAGAGAATCTCATTACATTTAGTAAATAGAAAGGACACACAGGGCGAGGAGGCACTGCAAGCCGCGGCCTCAAAAACACAAGGCAGATGGGCTTAGAAACAGTAAAGCCTCACGAAACGATTCTCCTGCCTGACAACGACATCTGAAAGTAGCCTCCCCCACCCTACAAAGGCGTACCCTGCCCAGGAAGGATGGCGAAGGCACCTAGCATGAACAACACATCGTACGCAGTTCCAGGTCAAGTTAGAAGTTAGGAAGACCCAGGTTCCGCGAAAATAACAAATACTGAGTGAGCGTGCACAGTGTGCACGCCCTCCCCGGGCAGGGAAGACCAACAAAGATGTATAAACCAACTCGGTAAAATCATACAGCATACACCCACACCTCTCCCCCCACAACGGATCCGAAGCGCCGGAGGGCACGCTGACGTCCAGGCTGCGGTGGGAGACCTGTACAGACCACGCCAGGCAAGCCGCAGAGGGCTGAGCCCGGCCAGGGAGCAGAAGCTCAGGGGGCTCATCCCGGCGGGTGGAGACGCAGAGGCACTCCTAGCCCCTCACCTGCCGGGGTGCGCGGGACAGAGCGCAGGGCGGAGGCGGGAAGCACCGGGAGCGGCCGCGCGGCCGCGCACAACCCTCACCTGGCAGAAGCACCTTTGCGCCGCCGTCTCCGGGGGCTGCTGCCCACCGCGACCCGAGCCGAGCAGCCACACGGCCCCCACGAGGCCGATCAGGAAGCCCCAGCGGCGGCCCATAGCCGCTTTGGCCGCTCGTCGCCCGGCCCCTCCCGGCCCCAGCACTCGGGCGCAGGCCGCGCGTCCGCTGATGAAGCCCGCGCGGGCCGGCCCCCGGCGACGCCCCACCTCCCGGCCGCCTCCCAGGCCCGCCCTCGGCTCTCCCGCCTCTCAGCGGCCGCCACCTCCCGACTGAGCCTGCGGACGTGCCAAGGCGCCCGCTCCGGCCGCCCGGGGCCTCGGGTCGGCTTCCTTCCCCGCGCGTGAGGCTGACGCACGAGCCCGCTTCCCGGCTCGGCCCCGCCCGGAGCACCGCGCCCGTCCCCGGCCCCCAACGCCCGGTGCCTGGAGCCTGGCCCCGGCGCGCCCGCCGCAACCCCAGCGCGGGCGTTGGGGGTCCTTCCCGCCGCCACCGCGCGAGCGAGCGAGCGAGAAACCCAAGGGGTCTGGGTCTCCCCGCAGGGCCCGCCCCACCCCGCGCAGTCCCGGCCAATCCTTCGGTCTTTCCAGACGAGGAAGTCAAACCGTACCAATTACGCATCCACAGTGTCCCTGACAGTCTTAAAGCTGAAAGGGATTATGAGTGATAACCTAGACCAGGGCTGCATAATAGAGTTTCTAGTCGTCACATCGAAAGAGCAAAAAGAAACAGGTGAAGTTCATTTTAATAATCTATTTTATTCAACCCAATATGTGCAAAACATTTCAAAATACACTCAATATTAAATTATCCATATTTTATGTGTTGTTTTTGAAAGCTGGTGTACATTTTATGCAAACTAGCCACATTTCGTAGTCAAATGTAGCGAGTGGCTACTGTATCAGTCAGCACAGGTGGAAACTACCCTCTCATTTCATAGAAGGAAACAGGCCCAGAGTGAGGCGATGATGTGAGAGCAAGGGGAGAGCTGGATAGTGAGAGAGCCATGTCCTATAAATCCCAGCCATGGGTCTAGTCTAAAAGCACCCCCCCCCCCCCAGGAGAAATTTTCATGGTGAAACTGGAAAGCTTCCCAACACCTTACACATTAAAATTTCAAATTAAAAATTTTTTGGTATGTCATTTTTTAAAAGCCACCATTTAATGAAGTAGCTTAGGATATGGTAGGCCCCAAATAGGTTTTACTTCTGTTTTCTAGCTGAGAAAAATAAGCGTAGAAAGTTTATATATGTTACTCAAAGTCACATGGTATGATAGAGATGAGACTCAAACTCAGATTATTTCTTACTTCAATGCCCATAACCTGTGGTCTGTCCATCACTTATTAATCCAATCTCCCTCTTTACCTAGGAAGTTTGTTTTCATCAGACCTATGTACGGATCTATTTATCTCTCCAGGGCCCAACCCAGCTCACTCATTCCCCTTCTATGTGGTCTTCTTGGTTTCCTCTTCACCCATTTCCAGTCTCTAAATGAGTTTTGATTCAATAAACTTACTCTATGCCAGACTGAGCTTGACATTACAGATATGAAGATACAGAAGGCCCAATCCCTGCACATGGAGAGACACCCCATGGAACTTAGCAGGTGATCTTTGATGACATTTCTACTTCATGTTTCTACAACTGAATCGTAATCTCTTTAAACTCCTTAAGCGGGGATTATGTCACAAACATACCTGTGACTCTCAATACCTTAACAAAGCTTCTCTTTGCAAGTGTTTGTAAAATGAATGAATGTTTTATATTATATATATATTATATATATTAATGTATATAATATATATTAATACTGGCTACAGTATTAATATCTGAAGATATCAAAATATCTATCAAAAATAAGAGACATAATATGGAAATGGAAAAACTAAACAATAAAGCCTAAAACTGCAGAAGGAAGCAATCTGAACATGAATCAGCTCCGGATTTCACCCTGATGCAATAAGCCTGTAATTTGGGAGAGCTTAAAACTGTCAATGTTCTCAGGATGAAAGCTTCCATTCCTAAGATTTGAACTCTTGCCCACAACAAATTTAGAAAACTTGTAATCAGAAACAATCACCATAGAAGACTTTTTTATTTTATTGTTTTTTCAGCTTTATTGAGGTATAATTGACTAATAAAATTTTAAATGTATGTCATAATGATTTGGTATACAGATAACATTGTGAAAGGATCCCCCCATCAAGTCCATTAACACATCCATCATCTCACATATTTACCCTTTCTTCCTTCTTGGTGAGAACATTTAAGTTCAACTCCCTTAGTAAATTTCAATTTTACAATACAATGTTTCCAATGATAGGCACCATATTATACATTAGATCCTCAGAGTTTATTCATCTTATATTAGAATCTTTATACCCTTTTACCAAAGTCTCCCTATTTTTCTTTTTTTAATTTCACATATAAGTGAAACCATGCATTTGTCTTTCTCTGTCTGGTTTATTTCACTTAGCATGATGCCCTCAAGGCCTATCCATGTTGTAGTAAACAGCAGGGTTTCCTTCTTTCTCATAGCTGAATAATAACCCATTGTATATGTATACCACACCCCCTTTATCCATGTAGCCATTGTTGGGCACTTAGGTTGTTTCCAAACTTTGGCAATTGGGAATAGGCGACATCAAACATGGGAGTGCAGACACCTTTTCAAGATAATGGTTTCATATACACCCAGAAGTGGGATTGCTGGATTTTGCTTTATTATCTTGATAATTATCATTTTTCCTTTCAGATTTGTAAGGGACTTTAGAATGTGCAAAATACAGTTTTGTGCACCTGATGTAACTACACTGACACTTCCCTAAGAATCCTTCAATTTGGTCCTTTGTGTGAGTTCAGTTTTTCCACTCTGCCTTCTCTGGCAGTCATCTCACCTGTGTTAGGGCCTAGGCAATAACTCATTAGTCATTCAGGAACTATTAAGGAGCACCCACAGGGTACATAGTTCAACCTTTGCTTTCCAAAAGTCCAGCCTCCAATTTATTATACCTTAGCTAAACAACATTAAATTTTTTACAGATGAACAAGGCCATCTAGTTATTCTAATACTAGTGATTATAACAACAACATAACTTAGATTTAGTGTACACAGCATTTCTTGATGGAATTCTGATTACTATGTAAACAACAGCTGTTATTATTATTTTTAATGACCAAAGCAGGAAATGGCTTGAGCCCAATTTCTCAAAATGGGGCATGGAGATTTACGTAGGGAGCTTCTCGGTACCTAAACATTTTCTGGCACTGAGTAGGCTAGAAGGAACTAATTTAAAGAGAAAAATTTGGTCAAGGAAAAGGAGTATTATGACACTCAAGAGGAAAAAAGGCTAAGTAAAAACCTAAAGGTTTTATTAGATCTATTTACCTAATATTCGTTGACTATAAATGTGCACATGGTACATTGCTAGAATTTTCTCTCAAGATGCTTGAGATTATTTGAGCTGGGGGAGAAATACCACCTAAGCTCTATCTTCACCTCCTCTCCCTCATATTCCTGGAAGAACAAGCTACATATAGTAGAAACTGATAAGTTCCCATTTATACCTTACCCCACTGTGCGGCCTGATTTCCAACTCTACCTTTCTACTCCTCTATAGCTGACCTTGTTACGGCCAAATTAATTCCCATTTTCATGAGATCATGAAATCTCTGCTGCATTTTGCCAATGCTGATTTCTCCTTCCTTCGATTCTACTTTCTATGTACCAAACACTCCAGATTCTCCTTACACATTTCTTTTTTAAAAGCATGTTTAGGGGCGCCTGGGTGGCGCAGTCGGTTAAGCGTCCGACTTCAGCCAGGTCACGATCTCACGGTCCGTGAGTTCGAGCCCCGCGTCAGGCTCTGGGCTGATGGCTCAGAGCCTGGAGCCTGTTTCCGATTCTGTGTCTCCCTCTCTCTGTCCCTCCCCCGTTCATGCTCTGTCTCTCTCTGTCCCAAAAATAATAAATAAACATTGAAAAAAATTAAAAAAAAAATAAAAATAAAAATAAAAATAAAAGCATGTTTATTTATTTTGAGAGAGAGAGAGAGAGAGAGAGGGAGCGCACAAAGAGAGAATCCCAAGCAGGCTCCATGCTGTCAGCACAGAGCCCAATACGGGCTTGATCCCATGAACCATGAGATCATGACGTGAGCTGAAATCAAAAGTCAGATGCTTAACCGACTGAGCCACCCAGGCACCCCTCCCTCCTTATACTTTTCTAATATTATTTAACTGTCTCCTTCGTGGGCTTTCCCCCAGCCCACCTCTAAGATGTGAGTGTTCCCCAGGATTCTATTCTCTGTCCAGTCCTCTTCTTCTATACTCGCCCCTGGAGAAACTTGACCAGTCTCATGATTTTAAATACCTCCTCCCTGCCAATGACTCTCAGATCTATTTTTCCACTTCAGATCTCTCCCTTGAGCTTCAAAATCCAACTGCCTATTGGACACAACCATCTGCTTTTCTTAGAACTGTTTGGTCACACCACCATCCATATCTAGACACCTAGAAAGTAGGAAGCCACCCTCAGTTTCTCCCAGTTTTTCACCAATGAATAGATTGGTTGATCTATTGATCAACCAAGTTTGCCAGTTCTTTCTTCAATTTAGTCCCTCCTCTTCATCTTTATGACCAAGGACTTAGTTTCAGCCCTTATTGTCACTCACCTGATTTATTGTCACAGTTTCCTAAATGATCATTCAGCCTCTAGGCTTGCACCTATTCCAAACAGCCTCCATGCTAGCCTAGTTTCTCAAAAATAGCAATCTGGAGCACCTGGGTGGCTCAGTCAGTTAAGCATCTGACTTAGGCTCAGGTCATGATCTCGCAGTTCGTGAGTTCGAGCCCTGCGTCAGGCTCTGTGCTGACAGCTCAGAGCCTGGATCCTGCTTCAGATTGTGTGTCTCCCTCTCTCTCTTCCCCTCCCCAGGTTGCTCTCTGTCTCTCTCTCAATAAATAAATAAGTAAATAACTAACTAAATATTTAAAAAATAGAAATCTGACCATGTCACACCTCTGTTTAAAATCTTCAATGCTCCCAACTATCTGAGGACTCAAATTCAAAATTCTCAGCATGACATTCAAGGTCCTCATGATCTGGCCTCACCTCTTTCTCCAGCTAGATCTCCAATACTTCTCTGTAACTCCTCTGTGCCTGGATTAGGTTTCTCCTCTTTGGTTCCATAAGTTCATATAATTGTGCTTAGCACATGGAATCAAATAGGTATTTATGTAGAATTTCTTCCCCTTTCAACAGAGGGGTAGTGAACTTGCCTCGGTAGTCTCGGGTTGCCCAGCACTTAGCATTTTGTGTGTGTTTCACAAGATGACTTCTGAGTGAATTAATGAATGTACACATAAATTAACTAATGAACTTGAAAAGATAACAGCATGAGATGTCACAGGGCAATGTGTGATATGTTTTAAACAAACACTATTAGCTTACAGGCAAAGCAATCATTTGGGGCAGAAGTAAATCTGGATGGGACAGAGGACACAATTGAATTGGAATTGACAAGAGAAAATTCACAAAAGGTGTGGATGTGGGAGAATTGGTGACAAAGTAGGAGCTCAACTACCACCTGATAGGTTAGAAAAAAACAAAAGAAACTTATCTAAAATTCATATAGAAAACATTTCAATATCAAGATTATCCAGTCAAGAAACAAGTGTGGCTCCAAACTCAGGGACTCTAGACTCAGCGTGATTCCAAGTACACCAGACAGAGTTCCAAAGTGAAAAAAGGGTGGAGTAAGTGAAGGCCCTCCCTGCTGAATGTTAAAACTTCTCCCCTACCTCCAGCAGATCACATGTAACTCTCAGCTCCAAAACTTGCAGACCTTATGCATACCTGCTTTCCACTCATTGCCTCATGCCTGACCCCTCCCTCTCCTATTCTAAAAGGAGAGTAGAGAATTCTTCTAGGAATAAACAACAGCATCTGAAACAACAGAACAGTTAGTCCCCCTACTCACACACTCAGAATTCAACTTCCTTTTTATTTAATGCCTCAGTCTATGATCAGAAAACCAAGGCTCACAATGTTGTTAAGGAAAGCCTCCAACATGACATAGCTCAAAACAAATAAGAAAATAGGAACTTTGAATGAAAAAAGGGAAGGAAGAAGAAAAAAAAAGCTATAATCAATATCATCAAACATGCAAGAGCAGGAGTCTATAAAAAGGAAAAATTACAGAGCAAGAAACAGATCTTGGAAACTATATGATAGCCAAAATAAGGTTTCGACAGAAACGTTGAGGAAATCTCCTAAATAGTGATATAAAAAGACAAAGAGGTAGAAATAAATGCAAAGAGATGGAAAAAATAGAAGGTTAATTAAAGGAGAACAGAGTCTGATTAATAAGGGTACCAGTAAGGGAGAACATGAAAATGGAGAGGAAATCATCTTAGAGGTTATTCAAGAAAATAGCCAAAAATGAAGGATGGCTATTTAGATTGATAGGGACACTGAGTGCCCAGTTCACTGGATGAAAAATTCCCCTGACAGATAAAATTTTCAGACAGAAAAACAAAACACCCAATATCCTACAAAGAATTAAGAATCAGAAAGGCACTGATCAGAATCAGAAGCACTGGAAGTTCCAGGACAATGGAGCAAGGCCATTTAGCCAGCCAAGCTATTAATCAAGCCTGAGAATAGAATTAAGATATTGTTATGTATGAAGAATAATGTACATCTTTAAATCCTTTCTCAGAAAATTATGGGAGGATATGATCCAACCAAAGGAGTAAACCAGAAATGAGGAGACATGGGTATCCAGAAAGAGGAGATAGCACCCAAGACAGGACTTAAGAGAAGTTCTGAGAAGACAGCCCTAGAACCCAGATTAGAGCAAGGAGGGAGGCCTCAGGAGGAGTGTCGCCATGTAAACTGGACAGACACATGATGTGACTGACTTTATGGAAAACACTACTCAGAGGAAGTTAATAATTGTATTGTAAAGTTGGGGAAAAGTGATTTAAAAAAAAAAAAAAGAAGAAGAGCATCTAAAAAATGAGGCAGCTTTTTAGGGCACCTGGGTGGCTCAGTGGGTTAAGTGTCCAGCTCTTGACTGGCTCAGGTCATGATTACTAGGTTCATGAGTTCGAGCACCATGTCAGGGTCTGTGCTGGTAGCATGGAGCTTGCTTGGGATTCTGTCTCTCTCTCTCTCTCTCTCTCTCTCTCTGCCCCTCCCCCACTCACTGTGTTTGCCTCTCTCAAAATAAACTTTAAAAAGATGAGGCAGCTTTTAATTCCAGGAAGTTCAAATACCTTTACAATAAAACAAATGTAACTATTGTATATTGCTTGATTTATACAGCCCCACGATGAGACAAACATGGGATGTGATTTAACCAAACTTGTGTATATTATATGTATTGGAGGACAGAGGTAGGGAAAGTAGGGATCTGAAGTGATATAAGGATGCTAAATCTTTATCTTGCTTATTAGCAAGTGAAAAGATAAATCCTAAAATTGATCTATCAAGAAATAGAGTATAAGCATATTATTTACAAAGAAAACATGGAAGAAATGTGTTGAAGGGTTGGGGAATGGGACCTAGGGGTAGAATAGGGTGGGACAATGGACTCCTCTTTCCCAATCTAAGTGTTGTAGTACTTTTTACGTTTTTAGTTTTTTGCTTTTTTTTTTTTTTTTTAAGAGAGAGAGAGAGAGAGAGTATGCGTGCTTGAGCAAGCAGGGGAGGGGCAGAGGGAGAGAGAGAGAGGGAGAGAGAAAGAGAATCTTAAGCAGGTTTCACACTCAGCAAAGAGTCTGAGGTGGGGCTGGATCCCACGACCATGGGATCATGACCTGAGCAGAAAGCAAGAGTCAGACCCTCAACCAGGGTGCCACCCAGGCGCCCCAAAGTGTTGTAGTACTTTTTTAAAAAGGTCTTTATGTATTACTTTATTAAAGAAGAGTATTTCCCAGAAGTCTAGGAATTCCAACTTCTATTCCTACCTCAACATCTTACTGCTTAGCCATAGATACATTTAATTACATGAATTCTCGTGGGCATTTAGGGAGAGATATTTGGGATGACAATTTTCCAAAAACTCAAGTGTTGTGGCTGATTTGCAAGCAAAAGTAGTTGCTACTTGCCTATCTGGTACTGTTTCCCAATTTCTCTCTAGAATAATCAGTTCCTGTCCTATTAGTTATCTGTCACTGTGTAACAGATTACCACAAAACTTAATAGCTTAAAACAAATGAATATTTATCGCCTCACAGTTTTTGTGGACTTTTGTGCAATTCAGGAGTAGTTGAACTGGGTTGTGTGACTCAGTCTCTCACTATGCTGCAATCAAGACTAGGGCTTCAGTTATCTGAAGGCTTCCCTAGGGCTGGAGGCTCTGCTTCCAAGAAGCTTCACTCATATTGCTGCTGGCAGGCAGCCTTAGTTTCTTGCTGGCTCTTCCTTGGCATGTGGGCCTTTCCATAGATCTGTTGATAGGTCCTCATGGCAATGCAGCTGGCTTCGCCCAGAGGGAGTAATCCAAGGGAGAGTAAGGAGGAAGCCCCAATACCTTTTATCACCTAGCCTCAGTAGTTGTATAACGTCACTTCCACTTTATTCGACTCTTCTAGAGCAAGTTGCTAGATCCAGGGAAGGGGAATTAGGCTCTACTTCTTGAAGTGGGCAATATTAAAGAATTTGTGTATGTATTTTAAAACCGCAGCACCCATCAATGACACATCATAGGTAAGTAGATTAGGACATTATCCGTAATATTTTTTTGAAGATCTAAATCTATCTCATCACTGTTTGTTATGACATCATTTTAAGTGACCCCCCCCCCCAAAAAAAAAAAACTAGGATATGCCTGGTTTTCTAAAAACTTTTTCTCTACCGTATGGTATTTTTATTTTTTATATTAAAATTTTTTTTAATATTTATTTTTGAGAGAGAGAGACAGAGTGCAAGCAGGGGAGGGCAGAGAGAGAGGGAGATACAGAATCTGAGGTAGGCTCCAGGCTCCAAGCTATCAGCACAGAGCCTGATGAGGGGCTCAAACTCTCAAATCATGAGATCATGACTTGAGCTGAAGTCAGAAGCTTAACCGACTGAACCACCCAGACATCCCTCTACTGTATGATATTTTAAGGTCCTAGAGTATTGATGACTCTTCTTAGTCTTTTTGTATCTGCTCCTATTATAATATCTGATATATTCACATACCCATTCATTCAATAATTTATATATATAATCATCTTCTGGGTATACAATAATAAGCAAGAAATAGTCACAGTCCTTGTTTTCCTAGAGCTTATAATCTACTGGGTGGAAAAGACACTAAACATTTAAGCACGCTTATGAATGTAAAATTACAAGTTGAGGTACATTTTCTGATGAAGAGGGATATGGTCTTATGGGTGCATATAAAAAAGAAACAGGGCTGTTCTGAGCAGCCATGTGGAAAATAGATAGGAGGTTCATCTGAAGTTGGACTTTCGCCAGATGGGTGACAGAAAAAGAACAAGGGTCAGGGAGTTTAAAATATTGGGCACATATTTTGTGCTCATAAATATTTATTGGATTGAACCAAACAGAGCTGTCTTTTTTTTCTCTGTCTTATCCTCTCTTCTTTATTTCTTGTCAGAGGTGATATCTTTTGGTATCCACAGGCTAGTTTGACCAGAACAGTTGCAGCTGAGCAGGAGAAGGGACTACCCGTGCTCAATCCGTCTTCCTTGTTTATTATCTACTGCAATTTACAATTATATTTAGAAAAACAGAATATAATATTCATACAATACCCATAAGATTTTTTCCTAAGAAATTTGAAGACATCTTTTATGTGACTTTGGTAATTTAATTTGCATAAATTTGCACTTTATATGTATATGTAGAACATACCTATTTAAACTCAAATATCCAGGACCGCTGTTATTAGATGAGATCAAATGGCATATATTTGGGGACTCTGACTGAGTCTATTGAATATAACAATAAATTCTCTCCAGGAAGAATGCTAGAAGAGGTGCAGCAATGGGGACCTGTTCTGCAAAAATTGAGGTCATTACTACCCTTAAAGTAAATAATTTAAAATCACTATTTAAAACACTATTGAGTGTACTGTGTGCCAGACATTGTGTTAATAGACACATATCTTATTTAATACTCATGATATCCCTACGAGACAGGTACAGTTATTACGCTCATTTTACAGAGATTTTTAAAGATTAAGTAATTTGCCCGAAAGCACAGAAATCTGAGTTCTGTCAGACTTTAAGAGCTCCTGACTCAGCCTACTTCAGCGTCTTCATTTTGTGCTCCGTTTCTCTATAGCCCACCCTCTTCCGGTCTCATTGGCCTCCTTTCTGTTCCTAGAAATGAGCCAAGCTCTTTTTTTACCTGAAGATCTTTGCACTTGCTGTTTCCTCTCTCCGAAAGTTTCTTCTCCAGTTGGTTGCATGGCTGGCTCCTTATCTCAGATGTTCTTCTAAATTAGTTCTCCTCACCTTACTGTATAACATCGCCATGTTTTATTTCCATCATAGTATTTATTACACTCTGAAATTATTTTTTCAGATCTTATCCTTAGTACCTCATTCACTGAATGAATGAATAAAATAGCCTACTCCTTCTGTTCCTGCAGGAACCGTGTTACCACCAATAGGCTATCTGTGTTATCCTGATAGTCTATCCTGATACAGAGATTGCACATTGCCTACTTCACTGCCATCTCAGTGTATCACAAAGTCTTTGGTGGTTCCAGGAGAGCAGTGGTCTCACAATATCGAGGCCTCTCAGGGGACGAACAGACAACACCTTCCTGCTTTACCCAGCTCGACCTGCAGGGGACGGTGTCGCTGGAGGCCTCCTTCAGCGCACGCCGGCGCCCTAGGTGAACCGAGACGCAGAAGTGGGAGATGTGGAGTAGAGAGGCGGGGCCAACCGGAAGGGGCGTGGTCGCCCACGAATACGCCCCCTCCCGGAGGCTTTCCGCCCTCGCCCCGCCCCTTCCCCCGCCCGGGCGGCCATGGCCATTCCCGGCATCCCCTATGAGCGACGGCTTCTCATCATGGCGGACCCTAGAGATAAGGCGCTTCAGGACTACCGCAAGAAGCTGCTGGAGCACAAGGAGATCGACGGCCGTCTCAAGGAGTGTGAGTGCATCTTTCTTAACATACAATCCTATGCCTGGACCTGCATGTGTCTCTCACAAAGCAGAGGCCCTTGGCCGAGCCCGGCAACCGAGCTCCGGGGGTAGGAAGGCCTCGGTCCAGGGACAAGGCGCTTTGTCATCCGGCCCTGAGGTTGGGAAGTACAGCCTCTTGAGCAGTAGAAATGGCCCACTCTGGTCCAGGTGACAGAGAGAACATCCCTATTTCTGAGATGGAAGTGGAAGAAGACTAGAGAAGGAATGGGAAAGAAGTGGGCCAGGGATGTTTGCCAGGTTGGGGTGCAAGAAGGGGGGTGTAGATGAGTCCTGGGACCCAGAACGGAGGCTTGAGTCATGGAAGCTCAAGCAAGAAGTGAGACTCGAGGTGATGGCTTGTTATTGGGGTGGAAAGCCGGAGCGGAGCCCATCGGTGGGACATAATAACCCTCCTCGTCTTTCCTCGTATTTTGAGTTGTACTCCATCAGGCACACAAGTTTCCCTTGCCTCCTGAACTAAAAGGGCGCTTGCGTATTTTCGTAGTGCACTTTCACTGAAAAGCCAGATGGTTTGATTAAATGAAGAAAGACCATAACCATATAATTCTGTGGGTCACTGCACCTGTTGACCTTATTTAGGGTGGAAAGCCATAGAGTATTAATCCGTGTAGGTGGCTGAAAAGATGAGGAAGGGTCTCTTTTATCATTTGGATTTGTAGTCGCAAATCCAAAAGTGTCAGTGTCAATATCTGTTAACAATGTAACAATGTTACGAATGTGCTTGAATAAGTATTGCCAATCAAGAAAATAAAAATATGGTGCTTTTAAACTGTAACATTTCGGGGAGCCTGGTTGGCTCAGTAGGTTAAGCCTCCAACTTTGTGTCAGGTCATGATCTCCTAGCTCGCGAGTTCGAGCCCCGCGTTGGCCTCTGTGCTGACAGCTCAGAGCCTGGAGCCTGCTTTGGATTCTGTTTCTCCCTCTGTCTCTGCCCCTCCCCCCGCTCACACTCTCTGTCTCTCAAAAATGAATAAAAATTAAAAAAAAAAACTGTAAGATTTCATTTTTAAAAATGTCCTCTGCAAATGGAATTATTTCTTTTGTGGTTTCAGTTAGTGGATATAAATTATATGTAAGGTGAAATAGACTGAAACAAACTTAAATAAATAAAGTAATACTTAGTGACTTAAACTCACTAAGATTATTGTTTAATTAAAAATGTTCAAATTATATTATTTCAGTAAGGGAACAATTAAAAGAACTTACCAAGCAGTATGAAAAGTCTGAAAATGATCTGAAGGCCCTACAAAGTGTTGGGCAGGTAGGTAATGGAGTTTGGGGTGTAGGGAGTGATGGTAATTTGTTTTTTTGTTATTGGCAAAAAGTAATGCTTTTTTTTCTTTCTCAGATTGTAGGTGAAGTACTTAAGCAACTAACTGAAGAAAAATGTAAGTGGATTGGACTGTTAAATAGTAAAGAAAAAAGTGGATTCTCCTTTCTCCCACCATGAACTTTTGAAATGCTTATTATTTTAATGACAGTAATGAAGGGAGATGATATTCTTGCATAGACTTAAATTTTCTTTCAACTATTACCTTCTTGGAGGACAGGAATAAAACTCAATCTGCCATCAATGTGGATGTATTTATTTTTTACTTTCTATTTTTCAATTTGTCCTTTCATTCTCTTCCTCTAGTCATTGTTAAAGCCACAAATGGACCACGATATGTTGTGGGTTGTCGTCGACAGGTAACATTTTACATTTGTATAGTGCTTTATAATTGATAAAAGTGCTTTTGTATATGTTATTTAATTCTTGAGGTAAGCAGGTCAGGCATTACGCCCGTAACTCCTAAAGGTGATTTGTCCAGATATAACTAACAAAACTTGATCTCAAACTATGGGCATTGACTCCTGGTATTCTCTACTTTCTACACTTATCACATTGTGTCAGTCAACTCTACATATTTAGAAATCTAAGAATTTTGGAACTGGAAAATATCTCAGGTCCATTTTATTTTAATGTCTTTTTTGAAGAGACTTAGACCTTATTAATTACTTATGTCTTATATTTAAACATTCGGAAATGTTACTCAAAGACTTTGCTGTAGCCTGAGTTGATTTGGTGATTTGGTATGCCTTCATTTAGATTAGAATAGGCAAATTGAAATAACTGCCAATTTCATTTTCAGAATACATGTTGGCATTCAAAAATGCCAACAAATGGCTTTAAATAATTTAGTAGCCTCTGAGGCCAATTTGTGTGCTATCCTATTCTTCAGGAAGGATCCTTAAAACATTCTTATAAATTCATTGAAAGAACTTTTTGTGAGTATTTGTCATATCAGGTTCATGTTTGAAAACATTGATCCAACATGACTGTAGAGTAGCATATAACACAGGGACTAAATCTTATTCTAGCATTGTGCCTGGCATATAAATGGGAAGACATTTTCTAAATCAAAATATTAAATGTCTAGTCTGACAAAAGATTTTATGTCCCTTACAGGGCCTTCTGGATTCCAAGAGTTGGTATTTCTAAGATATTTCATGGTTGTATGAGGGCAAGAGTATTTGAAAACTGGAAAATCTTAGAAAAGCCTGAGTCTGTATTCTCTGTAGATATAAATGTTGAAATAGATTTACATTGATTTTTGTTCGGCTCTTTTTTTTAAGTACCTCACTTATTAGCAACTTTTTTTTTTTTTTTTAAGATTTTATTTTTAAGTAATCTCCACCCCCAAGGTGGGGCTCCAACTTTCAACCCTGAGAGCAAGAGTTGCATGCTCCACCCACTGAGCCAGCCAGGCGCCCCACTAGCAACTTTTTAAAGTTCAATCCATTATATTAAAACTAGTATTTTTGCCTATCTCCACTTCATTTTACTTGGCACTAAATCCTGAACTTAGAGTTCTTTGCAAAATCCTGTGAAAAGTAGTAATCTGTATTCTGAAATTGTATTGGCAAGTTGTTTTTTGAACTATCAAAAAGTAACTTAATTTTGGAAAGGTAACACCCTGAGTGTGAGGTGAATCTGTTGGATAGTCTCTATCTAATTCTAGCCAAATAAGTTACCCTGCCTAAGTATGCCAGTAAGTTGTTTAGTATGATTCAGCCTAATATATAATTTATGTAGCATGGTATCTGGCATGTGGCAAAAGCATGAATGATGGTTCTGGGGTTTTTTGTTTTTGTTTTTAGCATTTTAATAAAAACCTCTAAAGGGGTACAAAATGAGTATATTTCTCCTATAGTCAAGTAACATGTTCTTCCCCAAAGCTGTAGTTTTTAAGATAAATCTAAAGGGCATATTACCATATATAAATATATCAGAGTAACACCGTATACCTTAAACTTATATAGTGTTATATGACAAATTTATTTAATAAAAAATAAAATAGATTTTAAAAGAAAAAAATAAAGGGCACACCTTTAAAGTGCTTCCCTTTCCTTACCCCAAAATATTCACCTACAGATTTCTATATAAGTGCTTTGGTACAAATGTACCTATAGATTTCTGTATAAGTGCTTTGGTACAAATTGCCAAAGTCACTATATTATAGTGCCTGAATCAAAATAAACTATGAAAATAGCCTTTGGAAGTAAAATAAAAATATCCATTTTTTTCTTTAAAAGCAAGGCATTTTCCACCACAAACTTTGTATATTAGTGATTTCACATTTCACGCTGAGGTTGCATAAAGGGCATTATTTTTTTAAAGGAAGTAACTTTGAATTATTACTTTTACAAGCCCTTCTGTTGGCATGGTGTTTATAATCTAATATTAGTGTTCTCTCTGAAGACTGAAAGTGATTATGTGGCTTCTAAATATTGTGCTTTTTCTTTTTAAAGTAGTATTTCCCCTTTTAAGTGTTTATGTAACACTTTTTGTTTTATAAAATTAGCTTGACAAAAGTAAGCTGAAGCCAGGAACAAGAGTTGCTTTGGATATGACTACACTAACTATCATGAGGTAGGTTTCTTATTCTACCTTTTCCTTTCACAAGAGAGAAGTTTTTATGCATAGTATATGCTTCTTGAGATCACTGAATATTTTGCCACTTTTTCCCTTTTACTAGTTTCTAATTAATGTAAACACATTTTTATATGATCATCTATAGATGCTTACATAAGCAAGTAATTTATACTCTGTAGGCTGAGAGAAAATACATCTTGTAAAAGAAAAATACACACCTTATCATTTTAGATATTTGCCAAGAGAGGTGGATCCACTGGTCTACAACATGTCTCATGAGGACCCTGGGAATGTTTCTTATTCTGAGATTGGAGGACTATCAGAACAGATTCGGGAATTGAGAGAGGTTGGTAGTGGACGTTTTGGTCTCTGAACTTATTAACAAATAGTACTGGTTTTATGATACCCAAAGGGAGAAAGAAAATGAAAGATTACTTTGTCCAAATAGTGGTTACTGAATATTATACATTTAATATTCTTGCTGAGAGAAAAATAGCACTGAATTTCTAGCTCTGAAAATTATAGGTATTAAAAAAAATTATAGGTATTGTTGATTTGGAGATAATTTGGTGTTGGAAAAACTCTGCTCTTTTTGTGACCAAAAAAAAAAAAAAAGCTAACAATTGATATAAATCCAATGCCCATGCTATCTGTGGTTTTGATTATCCTAGGTTGCTGGGATCAGAGCATATATAGATAACGTGTGTAATACAGTTTTTCCCGTAACCTTACTAATATTAGCTTCCCATCCTTAAAGTCAGTTACCTGTACCTTAAATACATTTTTTTAAGATGTCAAAACAATTTTTTTAAAGTAATCTCCATACCCAATGTGGGGCTTGAATTCAAAACCCCGAGACAAAGAGTCTCATGCTCCACAAACTGAGCCAGCCAGGCTTCCTGTACCTTAAACATGTTATTTTGATAAAGCTGTTTGCTGCCATTTAAGAAAAATATTGGCCTTAGGGTGACATAACCCTTTTAAGCTCTTCGTATCAAATCAGGATTGCCTTGCTTCATGGCACAGATGGCTTTTTTGTTTGTTTGTTTGTTTGTTTGTTTGTTTGTTTGTTTTGAGAGGGGAGGGACAGAGAAAGAGAAGAATCCCAAGCAGGCTCTGCTCTGTCAGCACAGAGCCTGACGCAGAGCTCGATCTCATGGACCTTGAGATCATGACCTGAGGCGTCAAGATTCGGACACTTAACTGACTGAGTCACTGAGGTGCCCCACAGATAACTTCTTAACAATTCTCTTTAAAATTTTTTTTAATGTTTATTTATTTTTGAGAGAGAGAGACAGAGAATAGGAGAGGGGCAGAGAGAGGGAGACACAGAATCTGAAGCAGGCTCCAGGCTCTGAGCTGTTAGCACAGAGCCTGATGGGGGCTTGAACCCACGAACTGTGAGATCATGACCTGAGCTGAAGTCAGATGCTTAACTGACTGAGCCACCCAAGCTCCCCTTAACAATTCTCTTTCAAGGCAAATTACATTGTCCCATTGGTTTCATCCTAATTTATGATGGCAATATGTAGGAATGAATGAGGATAGTTGGTATAGCTTACATCATCTGATTTAAGCCTTAAGCCAGTAGTTTTCAGATATCAGCATATTAAGTTTTCTGGAACTCTTATTAAAGATACAGATTCCTAGGCCCTCTGCATGATATTGATGCAGTAGATTGGGGGTGGAACTCAAGAATTAGCATTTAAGCATTCCAGGTGACTATGAAAGCAAATTATTCTCCTCCTCTTCCTCCTCCTTCTCCTTCTTCCTTATTTTTAAAAAAATGTTTATTTATTTTTGAGACAGAGGGAGAGACAGATCATGAGCAAGGGAGGGGCAGAGAGAGGGAGAGAGAGAATCTGAAGCAGGCTCCAGGCTCTGCGCTGTTACCACAGAGCCCGATGCAGGAGTTGAACCCATGAACCATGGGATCATGACCTGAGCCGAAGTCGGACACAACCAACTGAGCCACCCAGGCTCCCTGAATCCAAATTATTTTTGACCATACTTGAGGAAGCACTAGCCTAATTCTAAATAAAAGTCTATTCTTCTCACTTTGTGGTTAATGAAAGGGCAACAGGAAGAGCAAGTGCTTCATGGAACTATGAAATCTTGTCTTTGACAGTGATTTGCTACATCAGCCATAGGAGTAGAAAGAATGTCTCTCTGTCTCTCTCATACAAAAACATACACATACATAATCCACGAAACATGCACATGTAGTACTTTTCCATCTGCAGACACTAAGAATATGGATTCTTACACTTTTTGCTTAGTCACACCTCATGAACACAACTATTCAGTAGAAGCTTATGTCTCAAGTTACTGGTACTATAAAGAGTTTAAGCTGGGCATCAAACCCTCAATTATTCTCCAGCTTTCTTTCCTTAAATTAGTCTTAGTAGGATATTGAGAGCAGACTATATGGTTCTTTTTTTTAAAAATTAATTTATTTACTTTTCTAATCTCTATACCTGTCATGGAGATTGAACTCATGACCCTGAGATCAAGAGTCACGTGCTGTCCCAACTGAGCCAGCTAGGCGGCCTTAATATATGGTTCCTTTAAGGCTGCTATGACAAAATGACAACATGTGAAAATTTTTTATGCCTTTTCCCCTAATTGCCGTTCTGACTTACTAAATTTCTTCATTTCATAATTATTTTGTGTTGCATTCCCAAATGCAAAATAATATAGATCTTTTTTGCTTACCTCATTTTTTTTGTAGTATGATTTTTCATTGAGGCGTGATTTACATTCAGTAAAATGCACAGTATTTTTTTGTGAAGTTTATTTATTTTGAGAGAGAGCAGCAGCGTGCATGTGTGAGCAAGAGAGGGACAGGGAAGGAGGGAGAGAATCCCAGGCAGGCCCTGCACTGTCAGCTGCAGAGCTTGATGCAGGGCTCTAACTCACGAACAGTGAAATCACGACCTGAGCTGAAACCAAAGTTGGACGTTTAACTGACTGAGCCACCCATGTGCCCCTGCAGATGTTTTGAAAAGTTTATTTATTTATTTTGAGACAGAGCATGTATACGCACGCACATGAGTTGGGGAGGGGCAGAGAGAGAAGCCTAAGCAGGCTGTGCGCAGACAGCTGGATCGAACTCACGAACTGTGAGAACATGACCTGACCCAAAATCAAGAGTTGGACGCTTACTGACCGAGCCACCCATGTGCCCCTAAAATGCACATACTTTTTAAGTATATAATTCAAATGTGTTTTGACAAATTATGTCTGTGTAACCATCTCTTTCGTTAAGTGTGTAGTTTGTTAACTACTACAGGCTTTTAAATTGATTTTTACATAAAAATTTTTTCTTAAATCTACCTGAAGAAGAATCTCTAATACAAATATCTTTATAGGGGTTCCTGGGTGGTTCAGTTAATTAAGCATCTCACTTTTGATTTTGGCTCAGATCATGATCTCAGTTTGTGAGATCAAGTCTCAAATCAGGCTCTGCACTGACAGTGTGAGCCTGCTTGGAATTCTCTCTACCTCTCTCTCTCTGCCCCTCCCACACATGTACATGTTCCCTCTCTCTCAAAATAAATAAATAAACTTAAAAAAATAGCTTTACATAGCATAGAATTCTAGATCTATTATGAATTACAATATGTACACCTAATTGTGCTGATATTTTACTTGAAGTATTTTAAAGTTCATCAAAATCTTTAATGACTTTTTAAGAAACATGCAACTTCTTTTCTAGGTGATAGAATTACCTCTTACAAACCCAGAATTATTCCAGCGTGTGGGAATAATACCTCCAAAAGGCTGTTTGTTATATGGACCACCAGGTTAGTGTTGAATTATGTCTGACCTAGTAATAAATGAATGAATGAAGGAATAAAAAAGTAAGGTGAAAATTTAAAGTGAGCTATTACAACCTCCATTCTATTCATAGTGGGGAAGGTATAGGAGATGTGTGTCTGCTGTTCTCTCAGGTGTGCTTAGTCTTCTTGTGCCTCATAGGATATGCATCTTAACATGCTGTATGATTCTAGTGCATTGGTCCTGTGTGGTTCACAGACCTCTGGCTGTTCCCGAGACACTTTCAAGGAGTCTGCAAGGTCAGACCTTACTTTGATAATACTAAGACATTAGTTGCCATTTTCACAGTGTTTACTTCTGCGCTGGTGATGCAAAAACGATGTGGGTAAAATTGCTCATGCCATAGCATGAATCAGTTAAGTCAGTGGCATGAAGTGGTACTATTAGTCATTGTGTTATTGACTGCTCACACTTGTAGTATGAAACAAAACAAAAATAGGAGTTTTACTTTAACATGTCCTTATCGAAGCAGTAAAAATTATTTTTATTAAATCCTGATCTTTGAATAATGTTTTGTATCCTATGTGATGAAGTGGAAAATCTGTGCAAAGCACTTTTGTTGCGTAATGGATAGAGTAGTTATGTCTAGGAAAAGCACTTGTGCAGTTATGTGAGTTGCCAGCTGAATTAGCTGCTTTTCATGGAATATAATTAAAATATTTTTTTTTTTACTGTTCATTTTTTTTTGAGAGACAGAACAAGCAGAAGTGGGGGAGAGAGGGAGGGAGACACAGAATCTGAAGCAGTCTCTAGGCTCTGAGCTGTCAGCACAGAGCCCGATGTGGGGCTCAAACTCATGAACCATGAGATCATGACCTGAGCCAAAGTCAGACGCTTAACTGACTGAGCCACCCAGGAGCCCCTGGAATATAATTTTTTTTTTAATGTTTATTTTTGTGTGAGAGAGGGAGAGAGGGAGAGCGGGGGAAGGGCAGAGATAGAGGGGGACAGAGGATATGAAGCAGACTTTACACAGACAACAAAGAGCTTGATGCAGAATTTGAACTCACGTACCGAGATCATGACTCGAGCCGAAGTTGGCCGCTTAACTGACTGAGCCACCCAGGCACCCCTCATGGAATATCATTTTGTCTTTCAAACATGATTTACAGACATTTCTGTCATTGTCAGGCTGGTTATTGGTTATTCAGACTGGTCATTGCTTATCTGGCAAACATTTTTTCAAAAATGAATTAAGTTAGCCTGTTATGTTAAAACAACTAACACTGTCTGTAACCAGTGAGAAAAAGTTGAGCTTTCAACCAAAATTAGTTTTTGAAAACTTATATCTGACAACTTTCTAATGCTAATACTTAGGAGATGAGATGGGTGATATTCACAAATGTGAGTTTTAAATACTTGTATATTAAAAAATGCCAACATGTGGAAGATTTTCATAACTCACTGAACCAATAGTTTCCAAATAAGCAATATTTGATGTTACAATATGCATAGGTAAAAGATCCATTCATTATGCAGGATAGACCAATGGATTATCAGGTAACATAAAAGGCTTCTATTGTAGTGCCTGTAAATAGGGGTTGAGATGTTTTTGAATATAGGTATTCAGTATGCTTAGAATTACAAGAGATGTTTTGAATAAAATTTAAAATTTTAATATTGAGAGTAGAAGTGCTTTAGAATTTTAAATGGAAATTCTCTTTAGGATTTAGCATTCATTTTGCAAAATTTACTATCTGAAGGATAACATTCTTAAAAGGCTTTTGAGAATTTGTTTTGCTTTCCATCTATTTAGGACTTCTTTTGTCATTTTAGGTACAGGAAAAACACTTTTGGCAAGAGCTGTTGCTAGCCAGCTGGACTGCAATTTCTTAAAGGTAAAGGAAAGATTCTTTTTGTAGCTGTTGAGATTAAATTTTATTTGAATTGTTTTATGTTTACCTTAATGTTTTTTCCTTAATCAGGTTGTATCTAGTTCTATTGTAGACAAGTACATTGGTGAAAGTGCTCGTTTGATCAGAGAAATGTTTAATTATGCCAGGGATCATCAACCATGCATCATTTTTATGGATGAAATAGATGCTATTGGTAAGAATAACACTTTTTAAAATTTATTTTAAACTTTTCTTGAAAGTGTTGGAAAATTTTTAAAAAATGAAAGGAATTCCTCTTCCTGCCCCCACCAGCTTTACCTCTAATTGTAATTTGTATGAAGTAGCAAAATGAATTGACTCTTACTTTAAATTCTTTTTTTTTTTTTTAATTTTTTTTTTTAATGTTTTTATTTATTTTTGAAGGAGAGAGAGAGAGGAGAGCATGAGCAGGGGAGGAGCAGAGAGAGGGAGACATAGAATTTGAAGCAGGCTCCAGGCTCTAAGCTGTCAGCACAGAGCCCCATGCAGGGCTCGAACTCACGAACTATGAGATGATGACCTGAGCCGAAGTCGGATGCTTAACCGACTGAGCCACCCAGGCACTCCTAAAAAGAATTCTTAAAGAAGTTTAATTTTGACATTGACAAAATGAGACATGTCATACCAAAATCAATTCTAACTTTGTCAGTATGATTTTTACTATTTAATTCTTAATCTTCATGTTTTTAACTCCAGACATTATCATTCTTTTGTTAAATGATGATTGTAGAGGAAGAGAGTAATCCATGATTTTCCATATCATTATTTTAGGTGGTCGTCGGTTTTCTGAGGGTACTTCAGCTGATAGAGAGATTCAGAGAACTTTAATGGAGGTAATACTTGGTAAAGGTTTAAAAAGAAGCCTGTATGTATATATGAAAACATGGGTATTGGAAGGGCAAAATATGTACAATTGTTTAAATGAAGAACACACTTAAGTATGAAATTTGAAAATTTGATCTGGAATAAACACATTTCTCTACCACAATCTCTAGTAAGAAAATATCCACCAGAAAATAATAGGGGTATCTACAAAATTCCATTTGATGTACAGGTATATAATTCCATGTATTTTGAACAGACCAACCATTTAGATGTTTAAATTTTTTTTAAATGTTTATTTACTTTTGAGAGAGAGGACAGAGTGCGAGCCGGAGAGGGGCAGAGAGAGAGGGAGACACAGAATTTGAAGCAGGCTCCAGGCTCTAAGCTGTCAGCACAGAGCCCAATGTGGGGCTTGAACTCATGAACTGAGATCATGAAGTCGGGCGCTTAACCGGCTAAGCCACCCAGGTGCCCCAACCATTCAGATACTTAAATTGTATATTGTTCTTCTGATAATTCACATTCTGTGAACACGATCTTGTGCTAGTTTTGTTAAGATGTGTTATGAGAAATGGACATATAAAACTGGTGGCAATAAATGAGTTATGAATGAGGCTGCTCTAAAAATCACTAATACTTTTTTCTCTTGCTTTATTGCTGAGAATAAGAAGAAACTAAAATAGTTTTGATAACTGAAGAAGATGGATGATGGAATATTAGAACGTACATATAGCCTTTCCCCACTCCAAATTCTGTGAAAGCGATGGCAAGATCCCAAACACATTTTTCAACGTCTACAAAGACAAGCTAGGTAGCATAGGTAATACAGTGCCAAATTCTACCTCAGTAGGAGTATTTGAAAATTGCTTTTTGTAAATTATAATGATCTGCTTAGAATATATACAGTATTTTCAAGTTAGTAATAGATTCTCTTAGAAACCTTAAATTGAGGTATTTTAAGACAACACAGATGCTAGTCTTATTCAGGTAACTGATGTGTTGTTAGCTAACAGATATTTTGGAAAAGAAATAGACATATTGTTAAGCTAGCTATATTTAAAAAAATTTTTCTTAATGTTTATTTATTTTTGAGACAGAACATGAGCAGAAGGGCAGAGAGAGGGAGACACAGAATTCAAAGCAAGCTCCAGCCTCTGAGCTATCAGCACAGAGCCCAATGTGGGGCTCAAACCCACAAACCACAAGATCATGACCTGAGCCGAAGTCGGATGCTTAACCAATTGAGCCACCCAGACGCCTCATGCTAGCTGTATTTTATTATTTAAAAAAAATTTTTTTTAAATGTATGTTTATTTTTGAGAGAGAGAGAGAGGGACAGAATGTGAGTGGAGGAGGGATAGAGAGAGGGAGACAGAATCCGAAGCAGGCTCCAGGCTCTTAGTTTTCACCACAGAGCCCAACATGGGGCTCGAACTTGTGAGCTATGAGATCATGACCTGAGCCAAAGCCGGATGTTTAACCCACTGAGCCACCCAGGTGCCCCCATGCTAGCTGTATTTTAAAGAGTTTGTTGAATGCAGTTAGGTGTTTCAATATTTATTCAAAAAACCTTTTAGGAATTGAAGTATGTTTAGTGTCTCAGTATTTCTATATATAGTAGAATTATTTAAAAGTTATTTAATAGATTTATTATCAGACTTATAGAAATGTCATTGTATCTGCTTATCTGAATGTAAATTTATGTTTGGCTAACTTAAGACATACATTAGATTTTATTAATAGTGTTTATTTTTAAAAGGAACTATGAAAACAATTTGAATATTGGAAATTAGATCCACATAGTTTAGTTTTTTAACTCTTGACTAGATGGAAGCCTTCAGATTTATTAAACCTTTTTGATAGCTATAACAAGGTACATAATTAAATAGTCTGTCTTGGAACTATGAGGCTAGAAAACATGCTTTTATAAGAGAAAGAAAAGATACTCCATCAAATGGTCATTCTGAAGATTGCATACTATCTGTAGACAATATATTTTATGGTATTAGACACGTAAAAGTTGTGTATGGTTTAGTTTTTAATGGTTGGGATGTTTTATAAAAGTCTGTCAATGATTTTTGTTTATAAATGTATTAGTTACTGAATCAAATGGATGGATTTGATACTCTACATAGAGTTAAAATGATCATGGCTACAAACAGACCGGATACACTGGATCCTGCTTTGCTTCGTCCAGGAAGATTAGATAGAAAAATACGTGAGTTAAAATTCTTTACCTGCTGTCTGTTCTCTTTGTCTATGCCCATTTCTCTTTCCATATCTCTTTCTCATTCCCTACTTTAAAAAACCTGACTGCAAAAGAATTTATTTTAATTTTTTATTTTCAGATATTGATTTACCAAATGAACAAGCAAGATTAGATATATTGAAAATCCATGCAGGTCCCATTACAAAGCATGGTGAAATAGGTAAGGAAATAACCTATTTTATGTATATTTACATTTGGTAAGTGAAGCAAACTGCTATTGGATATTGCTGATAATCTACCAAATCTGGTCTTAAATTCAGCAAATGTCTTAAAAACAGCTAATATTTGTTGAGCATCAACTTTATGCTAGGAATTATTCTAAGTGCTGGGGATGTAACAGTGAACAAAACATGACAAATTCCTACCATGTAGACATTCTTGTCAGGAAAGACAAAGTCAGTAAAATATTTGGTATATTAGACGGTGATATGTGCTATGGATAAATATAAAGCAAGAAAAGGGAAATAGGTAATGTGAGGAGCCAGAATGAATATTTACATTTTTTAAAATGTATGTTTATTTATTTTTAATGTTTATTTATTTGAGAGAGAGAGAGACCGAGAGCAGCGTGAGCAGGGGAGGGGCAGTGAGAGAGGGAGAAAGAATCTGAAGCAGGCTTCAGGCTCTGAGCTGTCAGCACAGAGCCTGATGTAGGGCTCAAAGTCACAAGCTGTGAAATGGTGACCTGAACTGAAGTCGAGCACTCAACTGACTGAGCCACCCAGGTACCCCATAATGTATATTTATTTTTGAGAGAGTGCAAGTGGGGAAGGGGCAGTGTGGGGGTAGGGGGCGGGTACAGGGTCCGAAGCGGGCTCTGCGCTGACAGCAGACAGCTCGATATGGGGCTTGAACCCACGAACTATGAGATCATGACCTGAGCCAAAGTCGGACACTTAACCAACTGAGCTACCCATGCGCCCATGATTATATACATTTATGTATTTATTTTTAACTTTTTAAAAAATTTATTATTGAGAGAGAGACACAGAATGTGAGCAGGGGAGGGCAGAGAGAGGGGGAGACACAGAATTTGAAGCAGGCTCCAGGCTCTGAGCTATCAGCACAGAGCCCCATGCGGGTGTTGAACCCACAAACTATGAGATCATGACCTGAGCTGAAATCAGATGCTTAACCGACTGAGCCACCCAGGGGCCCCTATATACCTTTTTAAATGGAGGTGGAGAGGAGGAAGCAGAGGAAAGCCTAACCAAGAAAGTGATTTTCAACCAATGACCTAAAAAGGTGAAGGAACTAGGTATAGATATTTAAGGGAAAATCAAGCAGAGGGAACAGCAAGAGGAAGAACTTGAGGCAGGTATATGACTGGAACATTCCAGGAGTAGCAAAGAGGCCAGGGTGTCTGTGGCAGTGTAATCGGGATAGTAGTAGCAAGTGAAATCATAGAAATAATGGGAATCAAATTGCATAGAGCCTTATTGAGGCCATTGTGTAAGAACTTTGGCTTTTATTTTATTTTTGTCATTGGAAGATTGTGAGCAGAGGAATGCTATGATCTTACGTTTGTTATTTTAACTTTGTAATGTAAAAATTAGAAATACATAGAAGTGGAGATAAGAGTATAATGAACTTGTAACCCTAGGTACTCATCACCTACCCAGCTTTAATAATTAATAACTCTTGGCAAATCTTGTTTCATCTGTGATCTCTTCCACCTCTTCTTACCTTCCTTCTGGATTTTTAAAAAGCAAGTCTCAGGCATTATATCATATCATCTGTAAATATTTTATAATTGACTTATGTTAAATAAGATCATTCTGGTTGCACACAGAAGGGCAAAGACAGAAACAAGAGGATAAGTTAGGAGGATATTTGGATAATCCAGGCACAAGATGGTGGTGTGGTCTCAGGTGGTAGCAAAGTCTTACAATAATGAGATTCTGGACATATTTTGAAAATAGAAGTGACAGGGCTTGCTAATGAATCAGTTATGGGGTGTAAGGTAACGAGAAGAACCAGGAAGACTTAGGTTTTTGACTCATGCAACTGGAAAGATGGAGTTGTCATCATTTAAAATGGGGGAGACTGGAAAGATTAGGTTTTAAAGGGAGAATAAAGAATTTGATTCTGAATATATTAAATCTGAGATACCAATTAGAGATCGAAATAAAGACGTTGCTTGGTAATTCTATATGCATGAATAGTTTATTGGGATGGTGTATTCTGGAGATATAATTGTGGATAATAACAGCATAAAATTTTTTTTGAAGTCTTGAGATGAGATTTCTAAGGAAGTAAATGTAGATAGAGAAGATGTTCAAAAACTGAGCTGAGGGGTGCCTGGGTGGCTCAGTTGGTTGAGTGTTTGGCTTTTGCTCAGGTCATGATCTCACGGTTTGTGAGTTCAAGCACCACATCAGGTTGGCTGCTGTCTGCACAGAGCCTGCTTCAGATCCTCTATCCCCTTCTCTCTGCCCCTCCCCTGCTCATGCTCTCTCTCTCTCAAAAATAAAGAAACATTAAAAAAAAAAAAAAAACTGAGCTAATTCCAATTTTAAGAAACTGAGATGAAGACCATCAAAGGAGACTGAGAAGGTACAGTCATAGAGGGAAGTTAAACCAGGAGCTGGTGATGTCTTGGAAGATAAATGAAGAAATTGATACAAGGAGGGAGTAATTCCCTGTTAAATGCTGACAGTGAGTCAGATAAAAAGAGTTCTGAGAATGGATCTTTGGATTTACTATGTGGAGGTAATTGGTGACCTTATCAAAGCAATTTGTTTGGAGTGGTGAGAGAGAGAGAGCCTACCTCAAATGAGTTTCAAGGAGATTGTACAGAGAGGCATCGTTTTTAGACATTTGTTTCAAGGAATTCTGCAGCAAAGAGAGAAGAAATGTAGCTGTAGTGGAAATGGAGGTGAATGAAAATTTGGGAGAGTTTATTTAAGATGGAAGAATTTACAACACTTTTTTAGTGCTTAATGCAAATAATCTAGGAGAGAGAGAAATTGATAATGCACTTTCCTTGAAGAGAGGTTGGCCCTGTCTGTGAGCATAGACTTGTCATTTGTGAGGATAGGAGGGAAGGCAGAATAAATAGATACTGATGATGGCAGTATCTGAAATATGGCAGAAACTTACAAAATTTTTCTTCTGAATGCATTTATTTTCTCAGTGAAATAGGAAGCAAGTTCAGAGTGAAGATGGGGAAGTATTGCTAGACATTTGAGGACAGAGAAAAAGTTAAAAAGTAGTTAGCTACGATAGTGAGAGAGTGGACTCTAGGATGGAGGTCAGCAAACCATTGATATGGGCCAAATTCTATCTGATGCCTCTTTTTGTAAATAAAGTTTTATTGTAACACAACCACTCCCAATTGTTTATATATTGTCTATGACTGGTTTTCCACTGCGTTAGCAGAAATGCATAGTTTTGACAGAGACCATATGGCCTGCAAAGCCTAAAATATTTACTTTCTGGCCCATTACAGAAAATTTGCTGACCCCTGGACTAGGGGATTCTAGTATAATCTATATAAACCAGGCAGCTTTATAGACCCTTAGAAGTTAATGGTCCAGAAATAGTTACAAATAGTTGATTATTGCCTCTCACCAACTTTCTCATTGCTTAAGTAAATACAGTTTTGAGCTAGAAAGACTGAGCTTAACTAGGGATGCCAATGTATAGGTTTCTTCAATACTGAGCTCTTGCTAGGTACCAGATACTATGCTAACCTTGGGAATCCCTGCTCTCAGGAAGGTTATATGAACTTGAACCTGAGGGAAAATTAATTAATGAGTATCTATCTAATCTCAAAAAGAGACTGACCTACTCTAGATTGCCTGGCAAAGGGTGTCTCATCAGAATTACATTGTAGTAGCTCATGCTGTCTCTTATTTCTGTCCTTATTCTATATCAAGTCCACAACTGCTGTTCCAAACCAACAGCTCTTCATTTCAAGTCTGTCATGTGGTTAAGAAGATCACTTAACCATTACTATTACCATAGATCTGATACCTCACCACTTGGAGCTTGCACAGACACCAGAAAAGCTAGCCATTTAAAATGGTTATATAAAAATATATGAGGAGCGCCTGGGTGGCTCACTTGGTTAGGCATCTGATTTCAGCTCAGGTCATGATCTCGTGGTTTATGGGTTCAAGCCCCACGTCAGGCTCTGTGCTGACAGCTCAGAGCCTGGAGCCTGCTTCAGATTCTGTGTCTCCTTCTCTCTCTGCCCCTCCCCTACTTGTGCTCTGTCTCTCTCTCTCTCTCTCAAAAAAAACATTAAAAAATGTTTTTTAAATACGATAAAAATGTGAAAATTATTTCTGATATTTGTTTTTGGTATATTTTATATTAATGTGACTAAATTCCATTGTGGTTACAGTTGATTTTGAATATCTTAGGTTTATTCAAATTAAAGATTTGGTTATAGTTTTTTTTTTTAATTTTATGTTAATTTTTATTATTTATTTTTTTGAGAAAGAGAGAGAGATAGAGAGCAAGCAGGGGAGGGGCAGAGAGAGAGGGAGACACAGAATCCAAAGCAAGCTCCAAGTTCTGAGCTGTCAGCACAGAGCCCAGTGTGGGGCTCTGACTCACGAACCATGAGATCATGATCTGGGTCAGAGTCAGACACTTAACTGACTGAGCCACCCAGGTGCCCTGGTTGCAGTTTTTCTAAGATTCCTGGCTTGACAGATATCTTAAGTTCACATGTGCATAATTGTTTCATTGCATAGAAACAGGTTAAGATGCTTTCAGATCTTGATGCTATTTCTTGGTTTTAAAATGTCAAAAGCATGTTTATTTCTGCTTGGTGCTGGTTTACTTAATAGAAGTATAATTTTTGGTAGTTAATATTGTGGAGGACTTGCTAAATATTTTGGAGGAATGTCAACAGAGATGATGCCTAGCTGGTCAAATTCAAAGCAAGGTCTGCAGTTAAATTTTCTATATAGGCATAAATCAAGAAAAAGCCTAAATTTTTTTAAAACTAATTTCCAGTATTTTTTCCTAAACAGATTATGAAGCAATTGTGAAGCTTTCAGATGGCTTTAATGGAGCAGACCTGAGAAATGTTTGTACTGAAGCAGGTATGTGTTTAAAGTACAGTTTTTATTATTGATGTTGATTTATTTAATTTGCTAAAAATGTGTTTGGATTTGTCCAAAAGAAGAGCCTGGGCTTTGCGAGGATTTAGGTACTTGTTTTTTTGCGGGGGGTGAGGGAGGGGGAACTGATTCCAGGAAGCAGGAGAGAACAGGAAAGTGCAATGGAAAGAGGGAAAGCTATTGTAAGGGTGCATCATTGACGTAGCTGCTATAGACAGGTGGGATTTGATTTGATGACATCTCAGACAAACATACAGAATGGCTGATCTATGGGAGACTGGAGCATTTATTTACCAGCTGTCATCCCCCACTAGATGATAATTTACCCTTGGGGTGTTAACTCCTTTATACTTCTAGATGCCTTAGACCAGAATGTGGTAAGACTTGCATGTGATAGCATACTGGCCCCCTGAAGTAAGTCTGAGACTGTACAGAAGTGTCTGCCACAACTGTGGCTGAAATTAGACTGTGCTAGCACCAGAAGTATCTGCTGCAAAGTGGATAACTTGTTTTCTGATACTAGTCTTAGCAATAAGCTTTGTAAGATTGATTTATGAATTTTGTGAATATGCAACTGTATAAAATGTAATAGTTTTTTAATACAGATTTCTCTATGGATTGTGTGATCCTGTTTTTAAAAATTTTATTTCTGGTATCAGGTGGCATTAAAACCATACATAGAGCCATTTAGTTTTTGTCCTCCACACAGAATCTTAAAATTAAAAAAAATTAATTTTTACCCTAGTTTTTATAGTTACTGACTTTCCTAGGTTGCGGGTGAACAGTTTTTTGTTTTTTTTTTTTTAAGTATTACAATATGTCATTTCCTCTTGTTTTCATATCACCTTTAGCATTTCTTATAAATTTAACAGTTTAAAGAGGCTGCTCAGATATGGCTTCTCCATAGCAGTATCTTCATGGGTATATGGTGACTCAGTACCTGGATCAGAAATCTGCAGGTTTAGAAACTCAGTACAGATCAGAGTAAATCATGCTCACAAAGACCTCCTAATAAACGAAACACATTAAGTGGTAAACTTGGATGTAGCTTGAACTACTTAGAATAATTTATGACAGTGTCTTTCCAAAATCTACACTGGACCAAATTATTAGAATATTGCTTTGATGAAATTGGAATCTAAACAAAAGCAATGTCATAATCCTAAAGGTTCGCACCATCAAATTATATTTGTTTTTTGCTTTTTTTTTTCAGTTTTATCAACAAATAATTGACATATATCACTGCATAAGTTTAGGTTGGACAGCATGATAGTTTGGTTTACATATATTATGCAATGATTTCCACAATAAGTTCAGCTAACATTTATCTTCTCATATAGATTTAGTTAGAAAAAAGGAAAAATATTTTCTCCTGTGATAAGAACTCTTAGGATTTACTCTCTTAACTTTCTTATATATCATATAGCAATGTTAGCTATAGTCCTTATGTTGTACATTACATCCTTAGTACTTACTTATCTTACAACTAGAAATTTGTATACTTCACATATTGTAAAAACATTTTAGGCTGGGGTGCCTGGCTGACTGAGTTGGTAGAACATGTGATTGTTGACTTCAGGGTGGTAAGTTCAAGCCTCATGTTGGGCATAGAGCTTACTTAAAACAAAACAAAACAAAAAAATGATTTTAGCTATTTCCAGTAAAGAGCTATAACTTTGGTATAGATTACAATCTTAGCTTTTTAAATGGCCTGGGGTGTTCATATTTGGAGACACTAAAATTCTTTGGTTTTCTTATTATCAGACTTTAAGCCTTTTTTGTTAACATCTTTCTGCAATGTAGAATAAACTTGATTCAGTTATAGTTGTCTTTTCCATTCACATCCTGAGATTAGCCTTTTTGGATTGGAATGTAACTCAGGCTCAGCCATTCACTAAATAATGGTTTGGAAACAGTCATATGCACAAAGTTTGGAAAAATAAGTAGCCTTCAAAACAGGTTTTATTTTATTATTTTATTTTATTTTGTTTTGTTTATTTTTATTTATATCTTATTTTATTTTTATTTTATTTCATTTTAAAGTTTATTTATTTATTTTGAGAGACACAGAGAGAGCTGGGGAGGGCAGAGAGAGGGGAAGGGAGGGAGAGAGAGAATCCCAAACAGCCTTTGCACTGTCAGCACAGAGCCCAAGCCCAATTCAGGGGTCAATCCCATGAACCGTGAGATCATAACCTGAGCCAAAATCAAGAGTCGGACACTTAGCCAACTGAGCCACCCAGGCACCTCCGAAACAGGTTTTAAAAAACTTCAGTATTAAAAACTAGAAATTTCCATTCACCTGATTTCTGAGTACAACATAGAATGGCTATTTCCAAGACTAGGTAGAAATCTTGGAAGATAGAAAATAACCCTTGAAATCTTCTATTGCACTCATTTTACATAAATGAAAATATAAGCAGATCTTCAATGAAAATATTAGTACATAGTGATAACTTACCAGCTTTAGCTTATCATGAAATTGGGATTGTCTCAAAATCTTGGACCCATATCCATGTCAAGTAGTATTTGACAAGTAACTTATCATTAACTTGAAAAAGTTGAATTGTGATACTTGAGTGTGAAATTCATATAAAATATCAATTTGTACATAAAAAAGGTAAATTTTAATTATGTGGTTATTGTCACTGATTTTTGATAAAGCCCAATGTTGACTTTGTTTAATTCCTATTCTTTAAGCTTTTGATTATTAAGAAGGAAAGGCTATCAAAATTACTGAAGGTGTTTTGTGTTTTCCCACATTATACACGTGTTCCCTCCTTCCAGGCAATTGTTGTCTGTAGAGTTAAGAAACCACAGCTTAAGATGTGTATGTTTTATTGATAGTAGGGCTTTATTTTGCTTTTTCGGAATGTCATTAGATACAGGGACTGTGTGAGTTAGATTTTAAATATCCAGATAGTTTTCTCATTGTTGTCTTGCTTTTGGTTTGGAAAATAATACTCAATATCGCTAAGCAAATTAATTGAACAATGATGGTTGTTTTTAATAAATTAGAACTATTGTCTCAGAAGTAGTAAATCTACGGGCAACTGGCTGGCTCAGTCAGTGGAGTGTGTGACTCGATCTTGGGGTCATGAGTTCAAGCCCCATAATGGGGTAGTGTTTACTTCCAAAATAAATCTAGGCTCCTTCACATTTACTCCACAGAATTAAATTACTTAATTTTCCTGAAAAAAAATTTTTTTATTGTTTTTTATTGAGATAACAATTGTCAAATATTTCAGATATACAACATAATTATTTGATATATATATTGTAAATGATCACTACAATAAATCTAGTTAATATCTGTCACCACATATAGTAAACAAGGTATTTTTTTCTTTGATGAGAACTTTTAAGATCTACTCTCAGCAGTTTCAAATATAGACTACAGTATTATTAAGTATAGTCACCATGCTGTATATTGCATCCTCAGGATTTATTTTATCCTTAGAAGTTTGTGCCTTTTGACTACCTTCACCGATTTCGCCCACTCCCTCTTAGTTTTCTTACAATAAATTATTTACATGTTATATATAGCAGTCATGTTGTTCTGTTCTCCACAGGTATGTTTGCAATTCGTGCTGATCATGATTTTGTAGTACAGGAAGACTTCATGAAAGCAGTCAGAAAAGTGGCTGATTCTAAGAAGCTAGAGTCTAAATTGGACTACAAACCTGTGTAATTTACTGGAAGGTTTTTGATGACTGCATGACAGATCCTGGCTTAATGTAAAAATAAAGTTAAGGAAAATAATGTATGTATTGGCAATGATCTCATTAAAAGCATATGAATAAAAATATGTATGGATAACACTGTAAAAATTAGTAATTGAGTAATTCTACTTTTAAGATTGGTACAGAAGAAATTTGTATGTTTGTTAATATTGCATTTATTGCAGCAAAAGTTATGAGTATGTTGAAGCTTTTCGTATTTGCTGTGTGACCATTTTTGTAAAACATTGAAAGTAGTTTGAAATCGTAGTATGAGAGCATTTCTTATGACTTATATCATTTGTTTTCCTCATTTTAAAAAGTTGAATAAAATCTGTTTTAGTTCTCCTACATATATTTTTGTCTTTTTAAAGATTACATTTATGATGGTCCTTTTAGTAAATTATTTAATAATAAAAATGAATTCTATTTAGATTACAGGCTTTTGAATTTTAAAACCGTACACACACTCAGTGTTCCTAACAGCGTCTTGTTATATAAAGCATAGATGTGTATATCTATATTGATAATGGAAGGTCTTTATTCACTCTTCACCTATGATTAGACTGTATGATAGCTAATTGAAATAGTACATGCATGTCCATAACCATTTTTTAGATTGATTAAAAGTAGTATTTGCTAACAAATGTGACTTGGTTTTCTTGATTTATGTGAGATGATAGTTCCCTTTTCAGAATATTAAGGTGTGGACCCTCTTCCCAGAAAAAGTCAGATGTACATACACACAATTTTGCATACACTAAAATTTAGGGAGATTTATTATTTCCCAAACTCACCCATTGGCTCTGTAGGTATCTATGGATACTAAGCTAAGAGTGTTTGATGTAGGGGATGTTGATGTCAGAAATGTTCAAAGCAGAAGTTCTGTTACCTACACACAATTCTTATATCATGTGGACTTAAAGCTTTAACAGATTAAAATAGGAAATTGTTGGCGTCACCTGAGATTATCTTATTAAAGGTGCTGTTTAAACAAAAACAACTTGACTTCACTTTTCATAAACACTAAAGAATGTGCGATATATGACTTGGATAATTATACAATCATTTTTCAAATTAAAAAGTTACTTGCAGAGTATTGTATGTCTTTTTATAACTTTAAAAGGTAGAGAATAGTTTACAGTGATAGAGAAAATGGAGCACTCAAACTAGCCGTCTAATACTCAAGTTATTGAATGGTTCTATTTCTATATATGTTGGTAGTGTGTTTGATAAATATGACAATATAAAAATAATAGTATGTTTGTCAAGGGCGTGTAGGTCAAATATGTGATTCTTTTAACCTTATTCATTGCAATTTGCAATTTAATGACTTTCTCACCTTTTTACTTTGGTTTATTTTTTGGTTATAAGAATCAGTTTGGTTTACAAATCTTGAAAGTTTAAGTATGGATTCTTCCGCTTCTAAGTTTGATATTCCTCGTGTTTAAATTAAATGGAGAACAGGATCTTCCTAGGCCCAGAGAAAGTATATACCTCACTTCTATTAACAATATAGTATTAACAGACTCAAACTCCTTTTTAAGATGAAAGCCATGTATTTTATTAATATATTTATATTATATATAATTAATATTTCAACATAAACTTAGCATTAAAGGGAGAGACCTTCAGTATGATGTGTAATACTGAGTGAGCTATCGGTTGTTTCTATTCCTTAGGATTTTCTATATGCCTTTGTTTCTTGAGATTTTGTCATAGTCCCAAGTATTCTTGAAAGCCCACCATTTCAATTTGCTTAGAAACCAAGGGTGTTTCATTTTCTGTGTAGCATAACACAGTTTTAAGATGAACTCTTCATTTATTACTCTTTCGGTTATAACCTCGCCACAGATTGCGCAGGATTCTGAGGGGAGAAAATACAGTTTTCCTTTCGGATGCCAGTCTCTGGTGGCTAGGATGTTTGCCGGTTCTTACACTACAGATTTGCGTCCTCTCTGGGAAAGGTTAGAGCTGGTGCGGTTGGTCCCACTGCCTTTCCCAGGACCTTCAGTCGTTGCCCCCTCCTGCCGCAGCCCCACCTCCTCCACACCCGGTGAGCTTCGGCCCTTGCTCCTCCGAGGCCCCGCCCCCCGCGTCTGCGCTCTGGCGGAGGGGCGGGGCAGCGGCGCGCTGACACCTGGCGGCCGCGGGGGGCGGGCCGAAGGCAAGCGTGGGCTGGGATTGGCTGGGATAGAGAGGGGTGGGGAGGGGGGAAAGGAGGGGAGACGGTTGTAGGGCTCTTGCTAGTGCCCGAGCCTGTGCGGCCTGAGGGGCGCGGAGACTCAGGGGGAGGGAGACGGCAGCAGCATGGCGGCGGGGTATGAGCCGCCCAACCCTCCTCTTCCCCGCTGTCGCCGCCGTCGCCGCCGGAGTCGCTGGGACCCTTTAGTCTGCGTGTGTTAGTTGTAAGCCCGCTGCCCGCCCGTCAGCCCTCTGGCCCACCCGCCCTCCTCCCTATCTCTGTCACTGGCAGCCCGAGGGTCGGGCGGGCCGGATAAAACTCCCTCTCCCACCCCGCCCACAAGCCTCGGGGCCCGGACCATGGAGGACGTGAAGCTGGAGTTCCCCTCGCTCCCGCAGTGCAAAGAAGACGCCGAGGTGAGTTTGTCCAGTGACTGCCACGCACAGGCCTTCCCGTGCGGCTCTTCGGCCGCGGGGCGACCCCAGGCCCCAACCGTCGAAGTCCCCAAGCTCCACCGGAGCCCTGTTGCCTCCTGAGAACGTCCTGGGACCTTGGGGAGAAGCGTCACTCACCGAATTCCTTTGACCCTCCTGAGACCCCGGCGGAGGGGCTGCTGGGTCTGTTCTGCTTAATTAAATGGGAAGGGCAAAATTAGTCCTTTCTCCCCCAGGCTCGGCGTTGAGGACTGGCTTTGAGTAAGGTTCCCCTTTTTATTGGCAAGGCAGTACGAGGGTAATGTTTTAAATTTCAATTTGAGGGATATATTTGGTGTCATTCGCATGGGGGACACATGGTCCCACATGTGAGATAGATCTGGGGCCTGAGCTTTCCGAGTGCGCCTTCAAAAAGTTTTCCAAAGTAGTTGTTTTGTTTAGTTTTTTGGTATTTTTGAGGGAAAGCCGTGACCCGCAGAATAAAATGTCACAAAGCTAGCTCATTTCAATCTAAAAACTTCAATCATGAAACTTGCCCTTTGGAGGGCAGTTGTTACTGAGAATGAAATTGGTTTTAAACTGTCCTCCTGATTTCTGATTTGGGCTTCTTTTTACTCCACCTTATATCTTCTTTGACCAACGTTTGTATTGAGTTTTTTCCCCATCTATTGCTAGTTTAAAATACTTTGTGATGTTGCAGACTACTAAATTAGAATTTTCTGAAGACTAAATTAGTAAAAAAGACAAGGATACTCAGTTATGCCCTAGTAGGATCAAGATAGAAATTAAAATTTCTAGGTCTAAATATCTTAAAAATAATTGGAAAGTAAAACTTTTTAAGAAACCATTCAGTTTATACCAAATATTCATTTTTTTGAGTATCTTCATTTGGGGTTCACATGTGGAGGGATCCTTTGCTTGTGGTAGTAGTCTTTCAGAAATTCATATTTTAAGAGTAGACTCTTAAATAGGAAAAAAAAAAGTTGAGTTTAGGTTAGTCAAAAATGAATTTACACTTTTTTATTTGTTTAATATGGAATAATGTGAATGAGGAATATGCTTTTTGTCCTTAAAAATGATTCAGTGATTTCATCGTGAAAGCAACCTTAGAAATAATGTAGAACATTCTCTCTTTTCAGGTGAAGAGAGTGTAGTTTACTGAGAATAAGTGATATGCCAAGTTAACAGTAGCATAAGACACAGTTGAGAACCTTGGTCTCTTGGTTCCTAATTCGTTGTTTTTAATACACCTCAATTTTTCCCTGCTCTAATCTGAAAAATTCTAATTTAAAATGTTTGCAGACTTGAATTTAATCTTTTATTGTGTATATAATATGCCTTATCCCTGTAAAAATGATAGTCTTACTGGGAATATAGCTTTCTTTCCTGTGTAAGGACAGAAGTAATGCTTAAAGCCCAGTAGATAATGATGCAAATGTTACTTACTGAAAGCCAGTTCATGTCTTTTTACATAGCATTGGATGTTTGTTTTCTTTTGGTTGCAAGTGACAAAAACCAGCTCAGACTAGCTGAAGCGAAAAGAAACGTAGTTAAATCCAGAAAGGTGGGGATGCAGCTGGTCTCAGGGACTTCCTAGACAGTATTATGATGCATCAGAACTGCCTCGGCCCCTTATCAGTGCTTGTCTCTACTTTCGGCATTTCTGCCTTTACTCTGCCTTCTCTGCAGATACGGACTTTGACTGTCAGCTGTTCAAGGTCATACCCTTACAAAGCTTACACATTGAAGAACAACAATATGTGTAAGCTTCAGTATTTGAAGTCTAGAGGATTGGCCTAACCTAGGTCATGTGCCCATCCGTTGGATTAGTCCCTATAGCCAGAATGGAGAAAATACAATGAAGAGCCCAGTATATGACCTAGAATATACCCACTTGTGGCCAGGGGAGTGAAGTTTGTCATTGGTAGCCCTCCCACCAAAATCATAGGGGCATTTCCACAGGAGATGGAAGGTGCTTTCTGGGCAGACAGAACTAGAAATAACCATTAAATAGGGCATATAGTTACTCATGATAAACTAATAAAGCAGTGTTAATTTTCTAATTTGCCATGAAATATGTAAAGTATCAAATGGTCTTATGTAGTTATGATGACCAGCCAATAAGAGTGTTCTTCGACCTAGGAAGCATTTCATTGAAACCTAAATTACAGACCAAATGTTGCTTTAGTAAACATGGAATTCAAGTAGAGAGATTTTTATGCATGCACTTAATGATTGATGTGATCAAGCCATGACAGCTTGATGATCCTATCATCTCTGTAAGAATATTACTTCCTTGTTTCTTGAAACACTGGTCAGGGCATTCTTTTAGGACAATTCTAGCAAAAATTTAGCTGTGTTCAGATTGGTTTGGAAACAGATTGTCACTCCTTTGTTTACAACTTGGCTGTGATTTCCCATTGTTTTGAGGATGAAGTTCAAACCCTTAACTTTAAAAAAAATTTTTTTTAATGTTTATTTATTTTAGAGAGAGCACCAGAAGGGAAGGGGCAGAGAAAGGGGGGGGGGAGGGCAGAAGATCCAAAGTGGGCTCCACGCTGACAGTAGAGAGCCCAATTTGGGGCTTGAACTCAGGAGCTGTGAGATCATTACCTGAGCTGAAGTCGGAGGCTTAACTGACTGAGCCACCCAGGTGCCCAACCCTTAATTAACATCTGCAATGTTGTGTGTGATCTGGCATCTGCCCTTTTTTTTTTTTTTTTTTTTTTTTGAGTTTGTTTATTTATTTTGGAGAGAGCACCAGTGAGGGAAGGGCAGAGAGCAGCGAGGGAGAGAGAAAGAATCCCTAGCAGGCTCCAGAGAGAGAGGGAGAAAAAGAATTCAAGCAGGCTCCAGAGAGAGAGGGAGAAAAAGAATTCAAGCAGGCTCTGTGCTGTCAGTGCAGAGCCCTATGTGGGGCTCAATCTCAAGAACTGTGAGAACACAACCTGAGCTGGGAGCTTAACCTGCTGAGCCATCCAAGTGCCCCCTGCCTACCTTTCTAACCTTATAATGAGCTACTCTTCCTCTTGTTCCCTTCTCTGTTTGCCCTAGCCATGTTCATCTTCTCTCAGTTCTTGGGATGTTTTAGGCCCCACCCCCACCCCAGGACCTTTACATTTGCTATTACCCCTGCTCTGGCTGCCAACACTACACTTGCCCTCACCTAATTAACTATTTGCTTTTCGATTAGATCTCAATTTAGGTAACATTTTTTCAGAAAGACGTTCCCTGATTTTGCCAACTCCTCCTGTTCACAGCCCCCCCCCCCCCCAATAGTTTAAGCCTGCAGGTACACAATTCTCTGTAGCACTTGGTATTTTTATACCTTCCTTGTAACAGATATCATACTGATGGTTTTCCTTAATGTCTATTCTCCATATAGACTGAAAGTTTCCTAAGGGAGTTTATTCACCAAAATGTTCTTGCCTTATTCCCCACTGTTTCTTGCACTTACTCCCCACTGTTTCTTTTTTTTTTTTTTTTTTTTTTAAATTTTTTTTTTTCAACGTTTTTTATTTATTTTTGGGACAGAGAGAGACAGAGCATGAACGGGGGAAGGGCAGAGAGAGAGGGAGACACAGAATCGGAAACAGGCTCCAGGCTCCAAGCCATCAGCCCAGAGCCCGACGTGGGGCTCGAACTCACGGACCGCGAGATCGTGACCTGGCTGAAGTCGGACGCTTAACCGACTGCGCCACCCAGGCGCCCCATACTCCCCACTGTTTCTTGCACTTACCACAGTGTCTGGTATATACCATAAGCTTAACAAATGTTGAATTAATATAAGAATCTTGGTTGGTTTTGATAGTAGAGTCTTGTGACAAGATTACAGTAGGTTTTTTTTTTTTTTTTAGATGTGAAGAAGAGAGCAGCTTACACGACCAATTTTTAAATTAAAAAAAATTTTTTTTTACATTTATTTATTTTTGAGAGACAGAGCACAAGTGGAGGAGGGGCAGAGAGAGAAGGAGACACAGAATTGGAAGCAGGCTCCAGGCTCTGAGCTGTCAGCACAGAGCCCGACGTGGGTCTCGAACCCACAAACCGTGAGATCATGACCTGAGCTGAAGTCGGACGCTCAACCGACTGAGCCACCCAGGCACCCCACACTACCAATTTTTAAATAAATTAGTTGCATAGTTAGGGCTGTTGGTTTTATAATTCAATAATTGTTTTCTTTTCAGATAGAAAGTGTTATTTATTTCAGTTGCAATTTGGCAACTTAAATGTTACTCTTTCTGTTTTCTCTTTTGACTCCCATAGTACAGAATAAAAAATAGGAATTGCTTCATATTTCTGACTGAAGATCCTTTAAATTTAGAATGTTGCTGTTTAAACCTGACTATAGAGTAGAATTACTCAAGGGGCTTTTAAAAAATAACCATTCCTGGGCCCTGTCATCACCTTCTCTGATTTAACTGATCTGAGATGGAACCAGATAATTCTAATGGCAGCTAGGTTTATGAGTAACTGACTTAAAATCATCTTACTTGAATGCCCTTCTGCCTCTCTATATCCCTTCAATATTTATTTATTTATGAGTGCACCTGCATTTATAATCTATTTTGGTATTTTTTTAAATGTTTTTATTTATTTTTGAGACAGAGAGAGACAGAGCATGAGCAGGGGAGGGGCAGAGAGAGAAGAAGACACAGAATCTGAAGCAGGCTCCAGGCTCTGAGCTGTCAGCACAGAGCCTGACGTGGGGCTCAAACTCACAGACTGTGAGATCATGACCTGAGCTGAATTTGGACGCTTAACTGACTGAGCCACCCAGGTGCCCCAATCTATTTTGGTATTTTTAAAGATTTTTTTAAATGTTTATTTTAGAGAGAAAGACAGAGGTGAGTGGGGGAGGGGCAGAGAGAGAGGGAGACACAGAATCCAAAGCAGATTCCAGGCTCTGAGTTGTTAGTACAGAGCCCCACGCAGGGCTCGAACCCACAAACCGTGAGATCGTGGCCTGAGCCAAAGTTGGACGCTTAACTGACTGAGCCACCCAGGTGCCCTTATTTGGTATTTCTAAATGTTCTAGGTTTTAGCCAGCCTGATACATGTGCTGATAAGAATTAAGTTTTTATTTTATCTAATGGTTACAGCCTGTATCCTTTGCTGAGTTTATTTACTTACTTATTGATCTTTGAACATTTTTATAACATTTCCTACTCCCAACGTTCAATTTCTATCCCATCAATGCAATTGTATAGCTCATGTAACTGCATTTGTATGAGAAGGAAGGAGAGAACCTGAAAGAAGTTTTAATATGCCGTACCTTCTAGGTCATATTGATGATTGAAGGATTTTCACTTGTGAATTAATTTTCACCAGAAGCATGATATATATCACAATTAGGGGTATTTTGGTTTAGCTGGGTTGCTTTGGTTTGAAAAATGTAGTTGGACTGCTTAACTAATCATCTGTGTTTGGGAAACCAATTCTACTAATTAACTATAGTAGTAATTCATAATAGATCATTGGGAATTTGCCCTATTACTACTGCCATATCTAAAAGATGGATTTTAGCAGCAGTGTGGGCAGGCTGAGATTAAGATTGAGTGTAATATAGGTTTGTTGTAATATAAGATATGGTTAGAAACATGTTCAGACAGATGGATGTCTGGTAGAACAAGACAGTGAGCATGAATGACTTAAAATCTTGGTCTAGTATTCTAGAGGCATAGGCAGAATTGGTAGACAAGGCAGGATTAAGATTTGTTTTGCAGAGTAATAATCAGGACTAGGTAAACAAAGACGATAGGCGCTTGAGATCAAAATCTAATGCTAGCACTAGGAATAGTTAATGACATTTTCTGTGAGAGAAAGCCTTTTCGATTTCAAAGGATCCATACCTATTACAGCAAGTCTGATGGTCACAAAAGTAGGCTATGTGCTTATTTGTTAGGTGTATAGGAATAATTTTTCATTCTCTCCTGCTATACAACTTGTTTTTTACTCCTGTAATGTCTTCCTTATATAAATATAGCATACACGTTCCATTGTATACAACCTTTTGGAAGTTCAAAATTTCTTTGAAGCCTCTTGATTCACTTAAAACTTAAGGTAAATTTTGCACTCTGTCCCATATGGTCATGTTTGTTTTAGTATAAAAATATTTTAAAGTATAGTGAAGATACTTTTTCTCCAAAAAGAAAAATTTTCTTGGTAAAATTGATATATTCTAGAAGGAAGCACATTTATCCTGTGTCTTTGAGTGCCTTCTGACATGTTTATTGTGAGATATTCCCTGGAATATGTCCTCCTGTTTTTCTTTTTTCATGCATAATTTTTAGAGATTTCATTTGAGATAAACTCAAAAGTACACATTTCTTTAATCACTTTTCTTCTTTCTGGCAGCTCTGACAGGTTTCCTCAGGAAGATAAGGCTGTCAGACTAATCAAGAATCTTTTTTCTTTTTTTTAAGAAAGGGGAAAAAAGAAAGATCCATAGAATCTAGTGCCATATATCTCCAAAATGCCTGTCATGTACTTATGCTGTGGCAGGCACTATGCTCAGTGTTAGGGGTACCATGATGAAAATGACAGTCTTTGGCCTAAGTTCTTTAAAAACTTTTCAATATAAAAGGTTATAACATATTGGTAAGTTAAAGAAGCACATGAACATTCATGTGTTCAATGTACAAATTGATTACATTTCCCCCTCTCTTGGCTTGGAAATTATATACTTTATTTCTGTTAATCCCTATTTTAATAATATAATCATTTTATGTAGTCAATATTTGTTTGATTACTGTTTGCTATATAGTTCCTTCTTACATTGAGAGGCTGTTGGGTGTCAGTTTTTCTGGAGTCAGACTGCTTTAACTCAGTTACTTAGGCTCTGTACCTAAAGTAGAAATGAAAGATAGAGAAAACAATACCATTTCAAAAATATGTTTTGGAAGTTCCTTTAATAGGAGTCTACTGGTAGTAAACTCTGTTTTTGTTTGAATGGAATCAATCTTCTTTCTCCCTCTTGTTCTTGAAAGATGATTTGCTGAGCATATATTCTAGGTTCACCATTATTTATTTCACTACTTTGAATGCATTATTCTTCAGTCTTTTATTCTTGCAGTTGAGAAGTCAAGGACAGTCTAATTGTCTCTTTTGTATTTAATATCTTGGTTTTGTTGCATGCTCTCTTTTCTTAAGTAGGAGTAAAATTTATACAGAGTGTAATGCACAAATATTAAGTCCACAATTCAGTAATTTTTATTAAATATATACACCAGTATAATCCTACTCTTATCAGGATATATACCAGTTCTATTAGTGTAGAAAGTTATTTCATGTTCATTTCCAGGCAATCCCTACCCTGCTCCACAATAGGCATTGAATAATATGATTTCTGTAACCATAGTTTAGTTTTATCTGTTCTTGAACTTTAAATAGAATCGTGTAAAGTGGACTCTTTTGTTTATGGCTTTTTTAATTTAACATAATATGTGTGAAATTCACCTATGTTGTACTTATGGGTAGTAGTAGATTTTTTATTGCTGAATAATATTTCATTGTATGAATATACAGTAGACATTTGGGTTTTTTGGAGTTAATGATGGATAAAGGTGCTTTAAATAGTCTTGTGTAAGTCTTTTTGTGGAGATATGTTTTTATTTCTCTTTGTTAAATCCTCGGAGTGGAATTGCTAGATTATAGGGTAGCTGTATGTTTATCATTTCATTTTACACTCCAGTTAGCAACGTTTGAGACTCCTAGTTGCTCCACGTCATCACTAACATTTGGTGTTGTGTTTTTAACTTTAGCCATTAGTGGTTATGTAGTGGTATCTTGTGCTTTTAATTTGAATTTCCCTAATGACCAGTGATGTTGAGCACCTTTGTGTGCACTGTTGGCCATTTATATACCTTCCATGGTGGGATGTCTGTTCAGTTCTTTTCCCATTTAAAAAATTGGGTTGTCACTTTATTGTTGATGCAATATTTATGTATTTTGGATATACGTCTTTTGTTGGGTATATAAATTACAAATATTTTCTTTCAGTTTGTGGCTTGCTTTTTTGTTTTGTTAGCAGTGTATTTCATTGAGCAGAAGTTTTTAATTTTCATGAAATCGAATTTATCAAAATTTTTTTCCTTTATGCTTAGTATCTTTTGTGCCCTCTTTAAGACATCGTTGCTTTTCCCAAAGTTGCAAAGATATTCTGTTTTCTTCTAGAAGTTTTATCATTTTTGCATTTATATTTATACACATACACCTTTTTTTCCCCCATTTATTCAACAAATATGTATTGAGTGCATACTGTGTGCCAGGCACTGTCATCAAATGTTGGGAATACATACAACAGTGAAGACAAGATGTTTGTATGTGAGGAGGGTTTAGAGTGGGAGGTGATGAGGGGTCAGGATCAAGATTTATTTTATTTTCTAGATATTTGTCTAATTGTTCCAACACCATTTGTTGAAAGATTTTTTTTTTTTCTACATTGAAATGCCTTGTTATCTTTCAGGAAAATTAATTGAGTGCATATATGAAGGTCTTTTGGACTCTGTTCTTTTCCATTTCTCTCTTTGCTTTTAGTGTGGAAAAAGAATTTCTTCTCTTTATGTGTGGTGTGCTCTATTTAACTTTGTATTTCTTTCCTTTATCTTGCTTGGGAATTGTGGAGCTACTTATTTCTGAGGTGTGGTGTCTTTAACCAGTTTTGGACAATTCTTATTAATATCTTGTGTAATTTTTTTTTTTAATTTTTTTTTTAACGTTTTATTTATTTTTGAGACCGAGAGAGACAGAGCATGAACAGGGGAGGGTCAGCGAGAGAGAGACACAGAATCTGAAACAGGCTCCAGGCTCTGAGCTGTCAGCACAGAGCCCGACGTGGGGCTCGAACTCACGGACCGCGAGATCATGACCTGAGCCGAAGTCGGCTGCCCAACCAACTGAGCCACCCAGGCGCCCCAGTATCTTGTGTAATATTATCTCTCCTTTATTTTCTCTCCCTTCTGGAACTTAGATTTTATGGAAGTTAGACTTCTTAATTCAATCTTAATAAGTCTATTAACTGATCATATTTTCCAACACTGAATTTAGATCATTTTTTCAATTCTATTTTCCAGTTCACAAGTTCTCTCTTTGTCTACTGTTTAGTCTATCCACTGATTTTATTTATTTATTTATTTATTTATTTATTTAATGTTTTATTTTTATTTTTGAGGGAGAGAGAGACAGAACACGAGTGGGGGAGTGTCAGAGAGGAGACAGAATCCAAAGTAGGCTCCAGGCTCTGAGCTGTTAGCACAGAGCCCCACGTGGGGCTCAAACCCATAAGCCCTGAGCTATGAACTGAGCCGAAGTCTGCTGCTTAAACCAGTATTTTCCTCCTCTTAAAATTTGATTCTTAATTGTGAGCTCATTGGAATCCATCTCTGTGAATTATTTCTGATCTAGGTTTAGGGTATGCTTCTCCAGAGAGAAAATGCATTTGTTTTTTCCAAGAACCCATGGACATGATCTACCCAGGACCACTTGACATTCAATTTTCACTTGACCTCACAAAAATAATTGAATTCTAATGCCAAAGTTGAGCAAAGGCCAGGTTGTGGCCACCACTACTACCACATTCTACTCAGAGCCAAAGCTCAGAAAGGCAAAGGTACTCATTTTCTGGGGATGAGGTGAGTCATCCCCCACCCTCCCTGCCAACCTCCCCAGTTTATCATTCACTGAGAGTGTTGCCTTTTGGGTGTTTCTCATTTACTGAGAAACACTCTCATTTACTGAGAGTGTTTATCCACTGAGAGTGTTGCTTTTTGGTGTTGATCTGACTTCCCTCTTGATCAGGTCCTAGGCTCTGTCTTATGTCTCACATATACAGTGTCATTTAAATTAAGGCCATGGTGAGGATGTGGAACAGCTAGAACTCCCATATGTTGCTGGTGAGAGTGTAAATTGGTTTTGGAAAACTTTTGATAGTGTCTAGTAAAGCCAAAAATAGGCCTACTCTGTGACCTAGTAATTCCATTGCTACTTTTTTTTTTTTAAAGATTTTATTTTTTAAAGTAATCTATACACCCAATGTGGAGCTTGAACTCACAACCCCAAGATCAAGAGTCACATGCTCTTCTGACTGAGCCAGCCAGGTGCTCCTCCATTGTTACTTTTATATCCAAGAGAAAGACATGCATGTGTGTATCAAGGGGAACATAAAATAATTTTCATAGCACCTTTATTCTTATTTGCCCAAACCCTGAAGCTACTTAAATCTCCACCAACAGGATAATGAGTAAATTGTGGAATATTCATACAATAGTATACTGCACAGCAATAAAAAGGACCAAACTACTAACATATGCAACATGGATAAATCTCACAGGCATTAGGTTGAGTGAAAGAAGCCAGACATAAAATAGTACTGTTGTGATTCCATTTATATTTGGTTCAAGAATAGCTAAAACTAATCTATATTGGTAGAAGTCAGTGGTCACCTCTGAAAGAGAGGGTTTTGACTGAGAAGAGAAAGGAGGGAACTTCTGGGATAACAGAAATCTTGATCTGGATGGTGATTACAAGGATATATTGCTTGTAAAAATTCATTGAGCTCTACGTTCATATTTGGGCATTTTAACACTTCATTCTGTGTTCTTTTATACTCCCATTTTAAAAGAACGAAGGTAATAAGGCCATGAAAGATCAGTAGATCCTCTCAGGATATGGCTTCTCAGGTTTATAGTCTATTTCTGCTACATTGCCAAGATCCATTTTCAACATGTAAAACAAAAAATACTTAGTTTCTCCTCTTTATTAAAAAAAAAAAAATTGCTGGCTGTCATTGCAGGAGTACTATTCTGTCTTTTCTGTAGCCAGACTCAAGAAGTTTGCTGCTTGGGGTACATTAAATTGAACACAACCCAAGGAAGTGTTGAAAGCAAAGAGTTTTTATTACTTGTCGCAGGTGAGGAGACAGGGAAATGGCTCTCAAAGCACTGTCTCCCCTTGGGGTTCATGCATGAAGCTTTTGTTCAGTGTGCTAGGAAACAGAGCCAGGATGCTTGATACATTAAGGAACTTACATATATTTTGTTACCTAGGCTCTTGGGTTCAACTTTGCCTGCTTAAGTATGTCAACATACTAGTGCATACATTGTATGTTCAAAAAATGGTTGGAGAACCTTGCCCATAGGAGATCTTAGTCTTATAATGAGCTAAAGGTAACTTTAAGGGCAACTCAGGGCACTTCTACATAGGTCAAAAGTTCCAAACTGGCTCAAACTGGCTCAAACTGGCTCATGCAAGGAGGTAACTCTGGTGGAACACCTAGCCATAGCTGCTTGTTCTGCAAAACACCACATTCTTTCCTGCTTTCCTTGCTTTTCCCTCTTCTCCCTCCTCCCATCTGCTGATAGCTTGCCAGCCCTCTGATAGGGGTAATTCCCCATTGCATCCTAGCTAAGATGGAATTCCATTACAGGTATATAATATTTCTACCTTATGTGTTAAAAATACTTTTCTAATTTAGAAGATCTAGGTGAAGGGTAAGGGGAATTCCTTGCACTATTTTTAACTTTTCTGTAGTCCTAAAATTATTTAAAAATGAAAAAGGTTTTTTATCTGTTTAAATGAATGTTTAAATGAAGTGTATTTGACATAGCGTTATATTAGTTTCAGGTGTATTACATTGTGATTGGACATTTCTGTATTTTTAAGTAATCTCTACACTCAGTGTGGGGCTTAAATTTACAGCCCCTTGATCAAGAGTCTCATACGCTACCAACTGAGCCAGCAAGGGACCCCTAGACAGTTCTGTACATTACGCAGTGCTCACATTGATAAATGTAGTTAACTTCTGTCACCATACAAAGTTATTCCAAATTATTGACTATCTCCCCTATGCTGTACTTTTCAACTCCATAACTTATTTTATAACTGGAAGCTTATACCCTTTGATCCCTTTCATCTGAAAATAAAAGTTGTGTTGTTGTTTTTTTTTTTAAAGCTTTTCCAGTTTTAACTTTAGGAAGCTCATTTCTATTTATAATTTTGAGTTTTAAGCAGTCAGGTTAGAAACTTGGAATGCAGTCCATTTACAAATGAGGATTTGATTCTTTATCATATCAGTTCACTGGAATTGCTTTTTTCTTGTCCCAAATTTTAAAATGTTTTCTGTCTTTTGCCATTGGCATTTTGCATTATTTTCCAACTTGTTTATATTGATCTGCATTCCAAAAAACAGGATGAATTCTTTACTTCCATGAAATGTATATTTAAAAGGAATTGAACTGAAAGAATCTTAAGATGAAGTAAGGTATGCGAAAGCCTGTTTGATAAGCATCTAGAGGTTTAGATCAGGGATGGCAAATACCTATTACTTAACGCTCTTTGAGTCCATTGCAGATACTGCTCATTGATCAGAGTACTCATCTTCCAGAGTCTTTGCTCACAGTGTTTTAGCTATCTACTGTCAGTTGATTAGAGTTAACTGAATGACAAAAAGCTATTTGACATTTCTGGCTCGGTGGATCAGTTTTTGGGAGAAATTTCTGGAATATCCGTTCTTTTAGTTAATGAGCTATTCTATCCGTTGTATGAAGTAACATAATCATAATTTTGGAAGCCCAGTTACCTAAAGAATACCTTAATCGTTGTTTCTTGCACTTAAATTTTTAGGTGTTTGTGAAGCCAGTTGAATCTATTCATAGAATATTAAGTATAATGTATTTTTTTTTTTAATCCATACACTTGTATGTCACATCTTAAACTTTTAATTGGGTAACATTTTTCATAATGTTATTTATTTTTATTCTTGGGTTTTCTTTCTATTTTAAGGAATGGACCTACCCTATGAGACGAGAGATGCAGGTAAGATAACCTTTTTGTTTATTCAGGCCAGTCCATATTATTATTATCATCAAATAACTGATTTCACAAAGGATTTAAGACCTGTTGGCTCATGATCTGTAGGTTCCTCATTGAGTATTTAAAAAATCAACATATTTAAAGGTTAACATTAAAAAATGGGAAATGAATTGTTGCCTTTCTTCCTTATAGTAGAATCATGGTTATATATATATATATACACACACACACATATACATACATATATGTATGTATATACATATAAATGTAAATATACATATATATATTACCATGATTCTACTATATACATACATACATGTATGTATATATATGTGCTGAGTCACTGTTTTTCCTTATCTGAAAAATTGGATACAATATTTATATTTCTGTTGAAAACAGTTTGCTTTCTGTGTTTGGCTAGTTTAGACAAGTCTATAAGATTTGACTATAAAGCAAATCACTCTTGAGTAATTGTTCCTCTTTGTGTCTGATTTCCAGACACAACTTCCATAATGAAGTCCTCCAGAAGACTGATTTGAATACTCCAAATGTGGAATAATAAAGTGATAGCTAACCTTCATAGCAGTTTGTTTTTCTTTTGCATTTGTTACTTACAGTCACTCTGCTAGCCCTAGAATCAAGCAGTGTCTCCTGTTCCTAGAAATACCTTGACTTTTAAAAATATGTTTCCTTTCTCTATTAGTGAAAATTCTCTTTTAAAAAATATCTTAGTACCTATGAAGCATTTACTTGGTGCTATGGGAAATGCAAAGGTGAGTAAAATGTAATTTGTGCCCACAAGAAGCTGATAGGAGAAATCAGACCTTTACGAAAATAATTATGATGTTTCATAGAAGAGAACTACAGAATTATACTGTATTATTATCTAGGCTATGGTATAGGTCAACTAAAATCTTTCTATATTGAATTCACATAGAAAAATTTTAATCTAGTATTTGGAAAGTATTTAAATTGCTGAAACTGTCAATAGGCAAGCAGTTGATATTGGTCTTTTTTAAACTTTGCAAGAATACTTTTATTAACTGAAGGAAACAGTTCTAATCTTCTTGTATCTTGTGCTACTTTTGATTTGGCTGAATAAGGTTTTGTGTAATTCCAAAGGGGTAATTTTTCTTTATGTCTACTTTATTTCTAGAGTAGAGAATATAAGTAAAATAAGAGATGTGTTATTAATCTAAAAGCCAGTCATACAATATGCTAATTTTATCCAAACTGCTTATAAAAAGCACTGTGGAAGTTCAAATATCTGACTTTTCAGAACTGTATTTAAACTTTAAATGTTTCGTTTGATATATAAAGCAAATCTGCATTTCTCTTCCCGGTCTTCGCTCAGTGTGACTAGGGAATATTCCCTAGATAGCAAGCTTTTTAATAAATTATTATAACAACTATGAAAACTCCACAAGTCCATTTATGTGGTACATAGTTTGTGTATATTTAAATTGTTGATGGTAAATATCTCAATTTTTTTTTCTAGGAAATTTTACCTGGATTGTTTTTAGGCCCATATTCTTCTGCCATGAAAAGCAAGGTATGAATTTTAGATTAAGTTCATCAAGAGACTTTATTAACCAGCTTTTTTGGAATAAATTTTTTTAGTTGTAAGAGAGAAGGTCCACAAATATTGCATGTCACTCTGGAGTACCTGCCTCTTTCCAAATTTTACTGTACCAGTGATTCTCAAATATTTCATCATAAATCACAAATGAGCTTTTCTGTATTAGTTTTTTCATGAATCCATGTGTTTGAAAGATTTACCAATTGATAATTGACCTTTACCCTCTAAAAGATTAGGTATCTGTCATTGCTAATCATATCTCTGAACAGTGAGATAGAATTAAAGCCCAAAATAAGTGTATTTAACATTTTAGTTTATCTTTCCTTATCAAGGGTAAATGTGTGTATATGTGCATGTGTATGCACGTGTTTTAATTGGTAAAATCTTATTTCTGTTTTTCCAAACTTTAGAGACCTAGATGCTCCAGGTTGTAAAGTATTATACCACATATATGTCTCTTGTCTCCTATATAGTCAAACTGAAATGGATTTCTTTAGTTACACATTTAACATGGTAGATTCTTTTTTTTTTTTTTAATTTTTATTTATTGATTTTTTTAGATTCATTTTAATATATGTAGCAATTTGCCACTTACTAGGGGATTCAGTCTTAGGAATTATGACAGTGCTACTAATTTGCTTTGAGTTATAATGTGAAACAGTGTATCACAAATGTTTTCCCTAATACCTTATTTTGAAGTCACTATTCTTGTGTATGATACCTACTCTACCTATGGTAAGTTTTGTAAAAAAAAATTTGTAGAATTTTTTTTTCTTTTTTCTTTTTGTTTCGTTTTGGAGACAGAGTGTGAGAGTTGGGGAGAGAGAGAGAATCTCAATCCGGCTCCACGCTCAGTGCACAGCCCGACGCAGGGCTCAATCCCATGACCTTGGGATCATGACCTGAGCTGAAATCAAAAGTAGGATGCTCAACCGACTTAGCCACCCAGGTGCCTGCAAAACTGTAGAATTTTTAAATCTAATGATTTAATTTAATGTATTTATGAATTTTGGGTGGGTGGGAGTTTTTTTTGTTTTGTTTTGTTTTTTAATGTTAGTTTATTTTTGATAGAGATAAAGGATGAGCAGGGTAGGGGCAGAGAGAAAGGGAGACACAGAATCAGAAGCAGGCTCCAGGCTCCAGCTGTCAGCACAGAGTGCAATGCAGGATGTCGAACCCACAAACCATGAGATCATGACCTGAGCTGAAGTTGGGCGCTTAACCAACTGAGCCACCCAGTTGCCCTTTGATTGGGAGTTTTTTTAGAGTTAGAGTCATTTCTTTGAAACTGGAAGGCTTTTTGACTATTGAGGCATATATAAGAGTAAACCTAGTTTTGATGGTCTACAGCTGGGTTGGAAAGGCACAGTGTTGCTTAAAAAAAAAAAAGTACTAAGGAAAGGATAGAGTAGTTAACTATAGACTTAACTGATTTACTTAAGACAAACAAAAGCCAAATAATGTAGTATTCACAAAATAGTATTCACAAAAATTGTTAGATTACTTTTTGTATTCCCACAGCATTTTATAAATATATCTATTATAGTATTTGTCACATGAAATTATTTGTTTATAGATTTCCTCAAAACCTCTTTACCATCGCCTTCACCATGGTCTAATTATTAGACTGAGGAAAAGTTTCTATGGCGAAATTTGATTATTTCTCATTTTGAATCACCATAGAACAGCTTGTCTTCCTTTTCATACCATCATCCTAAAAATATGTAACAACAACAAATAATAACAGAGATAAATCTTAGGGAATAAACTCCCTTTCTAATACTTGTTTAGTTAAGCTTATCTTTTATTACATTCAAATACAGTTTTAATAAAAGGGACAAATTGGGGCTCCTGGGTGGCTCAGTCAGTTAAGTCTGACTTCGGCTCAGGTCATGATCTCGTGGTTTGTGAGTTTGAGCCCCTGAGCATCAGGTTCTGTGCTGACAGCTCGGAGCCTAGCGCTTGCTTCAAATTGTGTCTCCCTCTCTCTCTGCCCCTCTCCTGCTCATACTCTGTTTCTGTCTTTCAAAAATAAATAAATGTTAAAAAAATTTTTTTGAAAAGGGACAAATTTAGGCTCTTTGTCAGTAGTGAATTGTTTCTTTTTATACAATTTTTTCTGTAGTTTGTAGGTATGAGTAAGTCATAATTTGCTTTATATAAATGAAAATCCATTGGAAAGTAAAAGTATTCTGTATGCTATTACATTTGGGTCCTATTTTGTTAAGGTTTTTTTTTTTTGTTTTTTTTTTTTACTTAGTAATAGTTTAATGTGCCTTCAATATTTGTGTTAAAGCAGATTTTTATCCATAGTTATATATATCTTCCTGTGATTTCTCACATTAATAAAGTATCTTTATATATCACAGATCAAGTATAAAGAATGGATATTGAATACATTTTGACAGTTTAGTAAATGTGAATATGAAACATTGATTAAATATTAATCCTACCAAGTGTTTACCTCCCTTCTTTTAACTCAGGGTACACTCAGGAAATACAAAGATAATTAAACTCTATCTAATATATGCCAGACATCAGAACATTTGCTGCAAAAATTAACATTTTAAACTTTTGAAAGCCATATTTTCTTAGCTCAGGCTGCTGTAATAAAATACTATAGACCAATGGCTTAAACATCAGACATTTATTTCTTGTGGTTGAAGTGGCTGGGAAATCTGAAATCACGGTGCCAACATGGTTAGGTTTTGGTAAGGGCCCTCTTCCTAGCTTGCAGATGGCTGCATTCTTGCTGTATCTTTACATGGCAGAGAGACAAAGTCCTGATGGCTGTTCCTTTTTTCAGGGCACTAATTCCATCATGTGGGCTTTACCCACATGACCTCATCTAAATCTCTGATTACCTTCCAAAGGCCCTATCTCCTAATACCACCTTGGAAGTTAGGACTTCAACATACAGATTTTAGGGAGATACAAACATTCAGTCCATAACAAATATAAATTATTCTTTGACTTCTCTGATGGATTATTAGTATTATTGTTCTGGACTATTTAATGCAGAAAGTGGGAATTAAATATATGAGCGTAAGCTGAAAAGTTTCATAGAAAACTCAAAATTATGAATTCTGATTCCTCATGCCAGCATGATTTGTTAAATATATTTTAACAAACATATAGTTGTTGAACAGTTAATATTTTCAAGGCACTGTTATACATACTTAATATGAATCTGTGAACAAAATCATAGTTCTCTTGGAATTTACATTCTATTAAAATAACACGTATATGTATTATGCCACATATAGTATATGTATATAACATGTTATATTAAATGTTAATGTATTTAATATATTAAATTGCTTTAAATGTCACATTAAATTGCTTTAAATGTATAGCCAAAAGACACCACAGAATATATCATTTGGAGTTGCCAGTTAACTTGAGAAAAATTTTTAAACTGAAACTTTAGTCTGTGAACTGTATATGTTAATTCTGGCTTGTATCAGAAAAAGTGTACTGAAAGAGGCAGGGAGATTTGGGCCCTGGTATTCCAATTAACTATGTCAGTGATGTTCAATAATTGTTTATGTCTTAGCAGTCCCTTCTAAAGAATAAAGTTTGTAGTCAGTATATGTAATTACCATTTACTGAACGCCTGCCATGTGCCCCAGGCACTGTGCCAAATTCCTTACATATATTATCTTATGTAATTCATCTAACCACTCAGTGGAAAGGTTAGTACCACAGAGCTCAGGTCATTAGCAGAGCTGGAAGATAGAGGTTGGGATTCTCATGACTACAAAGCCTTTAACCACTATATAGTATTGTTTACCAAATAAATGATCTTTAAGGTCTCAACAAGCCCTAAAATTATGGATGTAAAATAATCTTATTAGCCTTTTGAGCTTATGTAGTATATATTAATCTTAAATCATTGAAATATTTTACCGATCACTTCAGGTAAATTATTGTAAAATTAGCTTTAATACCCTGTGCCTAAAGTTCAGATGTGGCTATGTAATTTTAATGTTCAGTCCTGTGTATTTCAGACACCTGTGTTACAGCAAGGCGATGTTTTGTATTTTAAACTATTTCTCTCCCTTGTCCCTCTCTTTTTATAGCTACCTATTCTACAGAAATATGGAATAACCCATATAATATGCATAAGACAAAATATTGAAGCAAACTTTGTTAAACCAAACTTTCAACAATTATTTAGGTAAGAATTATGGTTGTGATGTATTAAAATGTTATGGGTAGCAAACATGTATTTTTATTTCAAGTTAATTTTATTATAGCAGACTTCTGTACATATCTGTTTTATAAGGATGCTCATCTAGGTATATCATTTAAAAAATAAACTTCTTTAAATTCTTAAATAAGTAACTAAATCATATAATGCAGAATTTTAAAGATTCAAAAGCATGTATAGTATACTGAAAAGTTTCCCTATCCTTATCCCTTAGATAGCCAGTTCCCCTCTAGAAGCATTCACTGTTACTCTTTGAGTATCCTTCCAGGATTATGTTGTATATACAAACAGTCCTACAGATAAACTTTTATTTTTTACACTGGCTTAAAGATTTTTTTTTTTTAATTTACTTTTAGAGATTGCTTCATATCATTACTTAGAGAGCTGCACTGATTTTTTAAATTTTCATAGTAATCCATTGAATAGCTATACTAAAATTTATTCAGTCTGTCTCCTGTTGTTGGGTATTTAGATTGTTTCCAGTCTTTGCTAACATAGCAGGTATTCCCATACATTTCATTTAATTCATGTGTGAATATATCAGTTGGATAAAGTGTAGAAGTGGAATTATTGCATCAAAGAATATGAGCATTTAAAATTTTAATGGATGTTGCAAATTGCCCCCCAATGAGTTGTATCAGTTTACATTCCTACTATGAAGTGAATGAGAAGAGACTATTTCCTTGGTATCTCTAAGACAAATTGTAAAACAGTTGTAATTTTCCCCAATTTTCTAGAGTAAAAATGATGTCTCATGTAGTTCTAATTTGCCTTTCTCGTTTATCTTCTAATGAGTGTGGTTGAGCATCTAATGGTTTTTAGTTTTATTTTAACTTTATTTTAAAAATAAATCTATATATTACAGTGATATAAAAAAGGGTGCAAAAAAGGTGTGTAAATAAAGTATGTCTCTTTTCTCCTCTAAACCCAAGCTCCAGCTTCTCTCTTGGGAGGCAGCTACTATTAACTCAAATATTCTAGAGATACTGTGTATCTATATAAAACATATTGTTGTAATTCTCTGATTGATTTATTGATTGTAAAAATGAAAGCAACCTGATTTTCCATCAGAACAGGACATTCTGAAATATATTGTGTAGGGGTGCCTGGGTGGCTCAGTCAGTTGAGCATCCAGCTTTGGCTCAGGTCATGATCTTGCACTCTGTGAGTCTGAGCCCCACATCCAGCTCTGTGCTGACAGCTCAGAGCCTGAAACCTTCTTCATATTCTAGGTCCTTCTTGCTCTCTGCCCCTCCCCCACTTGTGTGTACGCTCTCTCAAAAATAAACATTAAAAAATTAAAAAAAAAAAAATATATATATAGTGTGAATGTACAATAGAATCCTATAACCATGAAAAAGAATGAAATATTTCTGTGTTGATATGGAATAATCATTAATATTTATTAAAAAAGCAAGGTGTATAACCAAGTGTATATATACTCTCAATGTGTTTAAAAATACATACATTAGACATAGGTTCTTGTATATGCATGGAAAATTTCTAGACTAACACACCAGAAATTTGACAGTGGTTGCTTCTGAGAAGAGAAATTTAGAGTCTGGTAGAAGGGCCTACTTTTTTATTGCAAATATTTTTATACTGTTAGAATTTTTTACCATGTGTACATATTTTTCAGTTAATAAAAACTTTTTTAAAATTTTATAAATTTTTTAAATTTATAAAAATTTTAATGTTTATTTGTGTGTGTGTGTGTGTGTGTGTGTGTGTGTGTGTGAGAGAGAGAGAGAGAGAGAGACAGCATGAGTTGGGGAGGGGCAAGAGAGGGAGACACAGATTCTGAAGCAGGCTCCAGGCTCCAAGCTGTCAGCACAGAGCCCGAAGCTGGGCTTGAACTCATGAGCAGCAAGATCATGACCTAAGCCGAAGGCAGATGCTTAGCTGACTGAGCCACTCAGGTGCCCCTAAAAACTTATTTTAACAAAGAGATGTTCTATTCTAAAATAAAATAGATTGAATTTTTTTTCTAATTGTGAAAGAAATCCTTCTTCTTTATAGATACTATGGAAAATACAGAATGACACTAAGAAAAATATAAAATCATCCACAATTCCACAACCCAGAGAAAACACTTTAGTTAACATTTTGGCATGTTCCTTCTAAATCTTACTCTATCATACATATGTGTATTATGCATACACACATATAGACTTACATATATTAAAGAAAATTAAAGTGTGATATTTTAAAATGCCATCCTATACATTTCTAATTTGTGTTTTTGTTTTTAGTACCAAAATGTCCTGTGTGCAGCTATTTTATCCTAATGGAAGAATTCTTTCTCCTTAGATTTAGAATATTGGCTTATAGATTGATAGTTGTGCTAATAGTTTTTGACACTCAAAAAATAAAATATGCTAGATTGATTCTGAATTAACTTTTTTTCCTATGAAGCTGTGTTTTATGTAACAGTTCAGTCTACAAAATCACTTGAGGAGACAGCCATTGTCAGAATCCTTTTGGTTTTTACATTGGATTATCCTTGGATACTGAGTTTTGGGTTCTCTGTGATAAACCCGGAATTTACTGAAGTTGTTAACCACCTAAATAAGAACTGTAATTTTTAAGGCAATATTGACTTTAAAAATTAATTTTGTAACTTAATTACTATAGATGTATTAATAAGCAAGTAGTCTTGGATAGGTTAGAAATGGAAGTTTTTCACAAAATAAAATAAGCCTAGCATATGAGTAATATCTTATTTTCAGTGTTTTCCAAAGTGTAAAATTGTAGGACAGGTGGTCTCTTGGTTCAATTTTTTTTTTTTTTTTTTTCCTCTACTGAAGGTTAGTTCAAGCAATGAATATTTGACTCCCATCATTCTGGCTCCATCAGACTTCCTATTTTGATTACCTTCCTCTCTTTGAGACTTTGGGCTTACTCTGAATCGTCCTATATAGGGTTGTGAGGAGTGGTCACAGGGCCACTCAGAGAAGAATCTTCTAATCCATGGGGAAGTTAGTAGAAATAGAAGAATAACAATAAGGAATACAGACACTTTTTGTCTTTATATTCTAGGTCCACTCTAATATAGAGGAAAGTTTCTTCCTTCTTGGGATTTTACAGTTTTAACTAGATAGATTTTTTATACTATAAAATATCAGAGAAATATTAACTTGTTATTTAAGGCTGAAGCATTTAAAAATGCTATGTATATATTTAAGCAATATAAAATCTATGACCCAGTTCTTGGGAATATGACCCTTTGAAAGTTGTTTTGCATTATTTTCTTGGTTGCCAAGAAATTTTGTAAATTTTTTTATACATAGATAGAATTTTATCTGAATGTGTGCTTATCACAAAATATTCTATTTTCAGATATTTAGTCTTGGATATTGCAGATAATCCAGTTGAAAATATAATACGTTATTTTCCCATGGTAGGTATAAAAATATTTTAATATTTAGAATTTGTGATTTGACCTCTTAATTATGGTTCTAAAACTTAATAATGAAACTAATTCTTTCCCATGCTACTTTTACTTTGTTATGACTGAAAATTGTGGGATTATATTTAAAGAAAATTTATTATTAAAACCATTTTATGATCGCTAAATATCTGAGAAATCACACCTTGAGTTTATTAAATTCAAATAAAATTTTAGCTCCTGTATAATTAAAAAAAATTGTAAAGTCACATTTGTAGTATTTTGGAAATTCTTGAATTAAGGTGATTTGCATTCATATAAATTAGCTGGAATTTTTTTCAATAATTTTTTATTCTGTGTATTTTATGCTAATATTACTCCAGATGTTTTATTAAAACACATGTCTTTTGCCTTCAGACTAAAGAATTTATTGATGGAAGCTTACAGACTGGAGGTAAATAGTAATTTCTTTATGTAGCCAGTGTTTATTTTCAGGAGATTATGTGTTATAGTTAATTTTTTAGTTACCATTTGTCTTAAATGAAGGGTATGGAAGTTGGAATTGTATGTAATAGACTATTCCCAAATTTGTTTTTTCCCAACTCCTTGTTTCATTTGGATAGGCTTTCTTAAGTAACCCTATACAACCATTTTTGAATTCTGGGTCAGCTTTAAATGTCTTTAATTTCAAAGTCTACAGGTAATATAAATTGTAAAACTTGAAAGTTAGTAAGTATCTAAATGGTATGTATAAAACATAAAACGTTTAAGAAAGGATTTATCTTACTATGGTATAGTACATGGTTTCAATATATTTTAGTTGCTGAATTAGATATATATAGATATCTATAGATATATATATATATATCTATAGATATCTATATATATATATATATTGTCAGAGTAATTCTTTCTTGTTTTTCAGGAAAAGTTCTTGTCCATGGAAATGCAGGGATCTCCAGGAGGTATGAAGTTAGAGATTATCTTTTTTTTCTAGCATTTAATTAATGAGTTGTGTTTTCTATTTTTTTCTAAAATATTTTCCCCCTCTTCAGTGCTGCCTTTGTTATTGCATACATTATGGAAACATTTGGAATGAAGTACAGGTAAGAAAGTACTCTGAAACCTAGCCAATTTAAATTCTCATTAAAATGAAGCTTAATGGAAACAGTTTGGGAGTTTGAAGTTGATATTCTCTTCATCATTTTGTCATCTAGTCATGTTTGATTAGGCAGGTTCTTATATTCCATGCTTAGTCGTTTAACCTTTGTAGCTTGTCTACCTTGTGTAGATATACTTTAGGCTAATATTTTGTGGTTTTAGGGAACTAGTGCTAAATGTTATTTTAAGAAGCTATGATAGTTACAGTTGGAAATAACCCTTGGAAAAGTAATTATTTACTACTAGAGAATTGTTCAGTCTGAGTTTAAAAACTTAGACACACACACACACAAACTCGTACACACAGATGTTTATTGCTTCCCTTGTTTAGAAGGCTAATCTAGGGGCATCTGGGTGGCTCAGTTGGTTAAGCGTCCGACTTTGTCTCAGGTCATGATCTCACAGTCCATGAGTTCGAGCCCTGCGTTGGGCTCTGTGCTGACAGCTCAGAGCCTGTAGCCTGCTTCAGATTCTGTGTGTCCCTCTCTCTCTGCCTCTCCCCCACTCATACTCTGTTTCTCTCTCTCTCTCTCTCTCTCTCTCAAAAATAAATAAACGTTAAAAAAATTATAAAAGGCTAATTTATTACGTTTTCCTTTAACAATAGTTGGGTGAAAAATTACCTAGGCACTGTTTCATCTTCTGTTCATAATTCAGTGTAGTCTTTCTTATCCAGAATCAACTTTTCCAAGCATACTACCTAGATAAAAGAGAGAGAGCCCCAGAACAAAAGAAAAAACTGGTCAATGTACAGTGTTTCCTGTTCTTAGTGTGTCTTGTACAAGTTAGAAATCTTGTAATCATTGACACCTCCTTGTCATTCATTCCTTACCTCCTAAACTGACCCTTTACCAACCTGTTTTATGTCCTAAAATATACCTTGAATCTGTCACTTTATCTTTCTCTTCATCATCATTTAATCTTCAATCCAAGCTCCAATCATGTCTTTCCTGGACTCTTCCAATGGTAGCCTTCTTAGTGGTTTTATGTATCCTTTTGTTTCTCCAGTCGGTTTTTTTCTGCACTACAGTAGGAGTGAACTTTTCAAAAGATAAATCTGGTCATATAATCACCATACCCCCAAAAAGCTCTCAAAGGTTTCTGATCCTTAATAATTTTTAACATGGCCAGTGAAACTTTGTGTGATATGCCTGTATCAACTTATCTATCATTGTATCATGTTCTCTGTTAGTCTCTTCATTTGAGCTGTATTCAGCATTGGATCCACATGACTAATACATACTAGACATTCAAATACTTGTTTAATTTGTTTGGTATCCTTTGTGTTTAAATTTATTAAAAGTGTCAGTTCCTAGGGATACCTGGGTGGCTCAGTTGGTCGAGTGTTCCACTCTTGATTTTGGCTCAGTCATGATCTCAGGGTTGTGAGATCGAAGCCCACATTGGGCTCTGTACTGGGCATGGAGCCTACTTAAGATTCTCTCTTTTCCTCTTCCTCTGCCTCTCCCCCCACCTGCTCGCACACTCTCACTCTGTCTCTCTAAATAAAAAGTGTCAATTCTTAATATTATTTGAATACAAATCCTTCATTTATTTAATTGAAAAAGATAAATGCTGGCTAGACGTTATGTTTTATATATTCTCTTTATTATTTGGTGTCTTGTCAGTAATAAAGGTGAAAATAGCTTCCATACATTGGGTCTGTGGCAGGTACTATTCCAGGCTCTTTTATCTCATTTAAGCCTTACAACAACACAAGGGAGTAGATATAGTTCTCCTTGTTTAAACAATGGTAATATTTTGAGCATGTACTGTGTGATAGATGCTCTACAAAGGTGCTTTACACTTATATCTTCCATCTTCACAGTAGCCTATCTAGATAGGAATTATTATAATCCCTAATTTACAGATGAGAAAAATAAAGTTTAGAAAGTTGAGCAGCTTCCCTTAGAACACAAGCTGGTAAATAAGCGGGGATTGTGATATTTCATCTGACCATGCTGTCGATTTTTCCTCTACATCTCCACCTCTCTGTAGTAAAAGCTGTATATGATTTCCTATTTTAGGTAAATTTTTGGGATAAGTTCTTATTTTAGGTAAATTATGAAAAAAGTGAGATTACTCATGAAATAATAACATCACCTTAGTTTTCTTTTTTTGTTTTCAGAGATGCATTTGCTTATGTTCAAGAAAGAAGATTTTGTATTAATCCTAATGCTGGATTTGTCCATCAACTTCAGGTAACTTTTCTCTTCTTCCTCTTTAAGGTATCAGAAAATAGGATAATTCATTTTCTTACGTCCATGTAGATTAAATGTAGAATTTACTTTAAATACCTAAAAATTGCCATAATCTAATTATTTATTTAATTTTATTATTTTTTTTTTAACTTTTCAAATTTATTTTAAATATAATCTATACACCTAACATGGGGCTTGAATTCAGGACCCCGAGATCAAGAGTTGCATGCTCCTCTAACTGAGCCAACCAGGCACCCCCTAATTTGATTTTTTTATTCAAGTTTACATTTCCAGTTAAAAGTTTTTTCTTTTTCTTTTTTTTTTTTTTTAAGTTTATTTATTTTAAGAGAGAGCGAGGGAAAGAGAAAATCCCAAGCAGAGTCCACAGTGTCAGTGCAGAGCCCAATACTGGGCTCAAACTCACAAACCATGAGACCATGACCTGAGCCAAAGCTGGATGCTTAACCAACTGAGCCACCCAGGCGCCACTCAAAAGTATTTTCTTAAAAGCTGCTATTACTGTGAAAAAAGGGTTAAAGGCACATTGTTAAATGTAAGATAAAATAATTGTTAGAAATTTCATTTTTTTCCCTCTATTTTGATTGTACACACAGAGACAAGAGTTTTGATTCTAAGTATACTATGTATAGAAGCTTTTATATTTTATTTTCTATATTATAGGCCTTATTTTTTCCATGTTTCAAATTTTGTTGGTGCCTAGAAGATGAACTAAAAAGACAGTAAGATAAACCTGTGAGGTATCTGATTAAACTAGTTTAATTTTTTCCAAAAAGGAAAATTATGGATTAAAGGATGTCTTCTTACTCATTCCATCCAGTTATGCAGGAGTAAATAAGTTTCTTTGCCTTTTAACCCTGTTGTGTAAAAACGTTGTCTTTTTAAATTGATTTTTTTATTTAAAGTAATATATACTTATATATGCTTATGGTATTATATATACTTATGGTTAAAATTCAACAATATATATACAACTGTACCAGCATTTTTATATGTATATATACATATATGTACATATGCATCATAACTTTATATTATTAATTCCTTATACATAAACCTTTAGATTGTTTCTAGTCTTTCATGATTATGAACAATATTGGGAAAAGTATCCTGGTAGGTACATCTTTGTTTACATGTGTGAATATGCCCGTAAGATATATACATATATAGAGAGAGCTATTGTTGGGTCAGAGGCATTTGAAATTTGATGTTATCACGTAGTCTTTTAAAAGGCTTAAATAATGTAAGCCACCAGGAAACTGGAAGTACCTTTTTCCCAATATCACATTCAGCACCAATAGCCAAAAATATTTTATCAGATTTTTCTGATCATTGTCATCATGGTGGTAAAAGTGGCAACTCCAGTGGTTTGCCCATCTTTCTATCAGATTATTGATATTTTTCTCATTGGTTTATAAGAGCTCTTTATATATTAAGGAACCTATTTTTAGCCAACTGAGTTGAAATGCTATTTTTATTATATACTGAACTCTTATCTATATTTGGGCCTATTTCTGGACTTTGTGTTCTATTCCATTGCTCTGCTTACTGCTGCAATTGTGTCAAACAATTTTAAATACTATATTATATAAGTAAGTTATGGTATAGCTCAAGATTCCCTCATTAATGTTCTTTCTAGAATTTTCCTGGCAAGGTTTTAACATTGTGTGTGTGAGCTTTACTGAAAAGGGCTCTATATTTTTTATTTTATAACTATGTTTACAGTTCAGAAAGAATTGATACCTTACATTTTTAGTCTTTGTTTCTAACTATATATTCCATTTATTCAAATCAATTTTTATGTCCTCTAGTGTTTTAAAGTTTTCTTTTTGGGGGCACCTGGGTGGTTCAGTCGGTTAAGCATCTGACTTCAGCTCATGTCATGATCTCGCTGTTTGTGAGTTTGAGCCCTGCATCGGCCTCTGTGCTGACAGCTTCGAGCCTGGAGCCTGCTTTGGATTCTGTGTTTCCCTCTCTCTCTGCCCCTCCTCTGCTTGCACTCAGTCTCTGTCTCTCAAAAATAAACATTAAAAAAAAATTTTTTTTAATCTTTCTTTTTGTAGAATATATGTATTTCTTATGAAATTTACAGTATCCTATATTCAACACAGTTTACTCAGCAGAATAGCCAGAATCTTATTACAGGTTATCCCTCCACTTAAAATAAAAGCCACAGGCCTTATTTACAATGACTTTTATAGCCTTACACTTGCAGTCCTTTACCTTTCAGTTCTAATCTCCTACTATCTCATTTGCTTACTATGTATGTTCCAGTCACATTGACCTTCTCACAATTCCTTGAAAATACTATGCATGTTCTCATCTCAAGGCACTTGCCCTTATTCCCCCCACCGAGAATGCTTTCCCCCAAACATCTGCATGGCTTGTTCCCTTAATTTTCCTTTGACTGCATTATTGCAATAGCATTCTAATGGGTATTAGGAATACTTGCTTCTGCCCTTACCTCCTAAATCCCTACATTCAAAAGAAATATTAGTTTGGACAAAAATGGTAGCAAGGGAAGAGGTGAGAAGAGATCACATTTTGGATTTGACAGTATAGCTGACAGGATTTGCTGATGGATTGGATGTGAAGAGAGATTAAGATGAATCTAAGCCTTTATGGAAGATATGAAAGAAACTGCATGAGAAGATTTAAGGGGAATAAAATCAAGTTCGGTTTTGGTTACATTAAGGTAGAGAGGGCTGTTATATCTAATTAGTATTATATAAATGCCAATGAAAGCCCTGAGACTGGGTGAGATCACTACGGGAATGTAGATAGAGAAGAAGTTCCAAAACAACCCTGATGCACTCCAACATGTAGAGGGTGGGGAGATGAGGAATTAGCAGAAAAGATCGAAAAGAATGGCCAATGGGATAGGAAAAAAATCAGGGTGGCTTGTTTGAGAAGTCAAGTGAAGGAAGTGTTTGAAGAAGTAGGGAATGATCCTACAAAGGCTGATAATAGGTCAAATAAGATAAGGGCTGAGAATTAACATTAGGTTAGGAACATGAGGTTATTGGTGTCCTTGACAAACAGTAGAAGGCAAAGGATAAGCCTAATTGGTCAGCATTCAGGGAAAAATGGGAAGAGAGGAATGTGAACAGCAAGAATAGATAATTGCAGGAATTATGCTTTGAAGAGGAAAACAGAAATGACAGCTGGAGGGGAAATTAGGGTTATTAGGGGGGATTTTGTTTGTTTTCTAAAGTCTAGCATATTTGCTGTCTGGGCAATTCCAGGAGAACAGAGGAAATTGATATTATGCCAGAAATGGATAGTATGGTCTATTCTCTTTGTTGAGTTTATTATATTTATTGTTTATTAACCCATTGACCTTGAGAGTTGATATGTCATCTCTTTCATTACTACATTTCTTCCTTGAGTCCTTTTATCTCTTCTTTGTATTCATTTCAGAAATGTCATATTCTCATTGACTTCATAGAGAATTAATCATGTTCATTTGCTTCATGGAGTGATTTTCGTTTTGGTTTTTTTTTAATGTTTTATTTATTTTTGAGAGAGACAGAGACAGAGCGTGAGTGGGGAAGGGGCAGAGAGAGAGGAAGACACAGAATCTGAAGCCATCTCCAGGCCCTGAGCTGTCAGCACAGAGTCCCCTGACATGGGACTCAAACCCACAAACAGTGAGATCATGACCTGAGCCAAAGCCAGACACTTAACTGATTGAGCCACCTAGGCGCCCCCATGGAGTGATTTTCATGCTGTGTTCTTCATATGACTTTTGGTTTATAATGTTGCTTTTTTTCCCCTTGTGACATCTTTATGCTAAAAAACCTACAATGGTTCCTTTTTGATTATAGGTCATCTTTGAATTAGAAGTATTCTTCTTAGATCAGCTATTTGCCCAACAGTGAAATTGTGGGAGAGGAACCTGGGTAGTGGTTGGGAAAGACAGATAGCTTAAATTTTCCCAGTTGTCTTAGAAGACTTTCTTACCAACACTTTTCTCTGGTGGTATGACTACTCGATGGAGTAGGAAGCAGAGCCCCCCACCCCATGTCACAGGTTTTTCTCATTTAGATTGATGAACACCTCATGCATGTTAGAATCACCCAGAGGAAGCTAAGCTAAACCAATTAAGTGAGAATCACTGGGGGTGAGACTTAATATTTAAGTTTTTTTTTTATTTTTGAGAGAGAGAGACAGACAGAGAGAGCACAAGTAGGGGAGGAGCAGAGAGAGAAGGAGACACTGAATCTGAAACAGGCTCCTGGCTCCGAGGTGTCAACACAGAGCCTGATGCGGGACTTGAACTCATGAATCCTGAGATAATGACCTGAGCTGAAGTTGAATGCTTAACCAACTGAGGCACCCAGATGCCCCTGTATATGTATTTGAAGCCTCTCCGGTGATCTTTAGGTATAGCCAGACTTGGAGAATTACTGGTTAAGGTTTTATTTTTAACTAAGATCAGATACTTGGCTTCATACTTCACCTTACTATCATATAGCCTGTTTCTTGCAAAAATATCATGTGTGGGCATTTACATTTTCCCTGATAAGCCCTACCTCACCCCACAGCCCACTCACATTTCCTGATCATCATACTATTTAAAGGCTTGTTAGTTTTATCTTAGGCACACCATCTTTCTTTGGAGAACTCTGAAGTGTACCCATTCTGCCTGATTTTTGCAGTCAGGCATCTTGTGTTCTAGCTTGTCTGGTTCCATTTTTTTTTTCTTAATTTACTGTGGAATATAATACACATATAGAAAATGCATAAGATGTAAATACACATTCATGTAACCACCATTAGGTCAAGAAACTGAACCTATGCTAGGATCTCAAAAGCCCTGTGATGCCCCTTCCCAATCACAGACACTCTTTCTCCTTTTATAAAGGTAACCACTATTCTGACCTATTTGGTAATTATTTCTTTAGTTTTCATTCTTCTCATATTTACGGTTATGGTTGTTTCCTAGTTTCATCAAATGAGGTGTTCTCTATTATCAGAGGAGAGGGATAGAAATGCCTTTATTCTTCCATGTTTGGAGGTAGAGGACTATTAATTTTAAGGGATCAGAAAATCAAATACATATTTGAATCCATTAAATGCCTTATTAGTCTCATTTTTAAAGGGGTGCCTGGGTGACTAAGTCAGTTGAGCATCTGACTTCAGCTGAAGTCATAATCTCGCAGTTCATGAGTTAGAGCCCATGTTGGGCTCTCTGCTATCAGTGTGGAGCCTACTTGGGATCCTCTGCCTCTCTCTCTCTGCCTCTTCCCCTCCTGCATGTGCACACACTCTGTCTCTCAAAAATAAATATTAAACAAATAACTCTTCTCCAAAATAGGGAGCAATACAGTATTAAGGTGAAATGAGGAGAAAGGAGTAATAAGTTACATTAAAAAAATAATAAAATATTCTACGAAAACATTTTATCTTTATTGAACTTTATTTCATTTTATTCTTAGTCATTTTATGAGATTGCTTGTTTGGGTTTGTGGTGTGTGTGTGTGTGTGTGTGTGTGTGTGTGTGTGTGTGTTTTAACAGAGGAGCTTAGATAACATGTAATTAACACCGCAAAGGCTTGTGTTTTAACAGAGGAAGTCAGAGATCATATAGCTAATGCCCCAGTGGCAGAGAACATATACCAGCAGTTCAACGTATGATACCCTAGTGCAAGCACTTAGCTTGACTTGATTTATAGTTTCATCAGTAAATGCAAAATTATGAGGTCAGAATTTTAAACTTGTATTTCTCTTACAACAATTATGGCACCAGATTTTTCAGTATCAATAAGAATACCAGTAATGAACATGGTAACCACTGTTTTGGGTACCCAAGAATTTATATTCAAGTTAATTAAATCTTTTTTAGGAATATGAAGCCATCTACCTAGCAAAATTAACAATACAGATGATGTCACCACTCCAGATAGAAAGGTCATTATCCGTTCATTCTGGACCCACAGGTAAGGATGTTTTTTCATTTTGGAGAAGGTTGGGGAGAGAGATGATGGTATGAAAGGTAGAAAGCATCTTTTGCTCTTTATTGGTTATACTGAACAATTCAAATTGTTTAGAAAACTTGGGGCAGACTATTGAATTAAAACAAGGTAATTGTAAATTTTAATTTTATACTGAATACATGTGTATTATATTGAGCTTCTACTGTGTAAACACCACTGTACTTGGTTAATAGAATAGGCTAGTTAGTTTAAGTTTAAGTCTTTAAGTGGTGTAACTGCTGTAAAGATTAAAATAAGAGGGATCTGGAGAAGGGGCTTTAAGTACACTCCATGATCTTACTAAAAATAAAAGATGGTTAAATAAGTGAAAGCATGTTTCAAGTTAAATAGGGTGACTAACGTGAGCCACCCCAGTTTTTCTCTTGTCATCAATATTTCAGTCCCTTCTCCCTTTCTTCCCTTTTTCAGAGTATTCTCTCCATTATTTTCAAAGTTAATGATCCAAGCATGCTCTCAAAATCTTTTAACTTTATCTTTCTTCTCCAAGACCTTTGTTACCCTTGTTTGTATCCTTTCCTTTTTACTCAATCTCAGTCTATTTCAGGTTCATATTGGCCTCCTATCCAAACTCTAACTTGGTTTATTCTGTACATTCTTGCCAGATTTATTTTCATAGAAGATAGTTCATAAAAGATAGTTCTAATGTATTTTTCCTGTACAAAAGCCTTCATTGGTTTTATTCCTACAGAAGAAAACATAGAGTGTCATAGTAAGTAAAGGCACTTCTGATCTTGGTGTCTCTCAGAGTTCCTCTTTATGTATGCATTCCAGAAAACTGAACTCATGGTTTCATTTGTGTCTTCTTTTCTCCACCTAGAGTGCATCACATTGTCTCTCTACCCTTAAAAACTTAGTTCACACGTTACTCAAGAGAAAGGATGATTAACTTAAACTTCCTCCAATCCCTAGTTATTTGGAATTCCTATACTCTAGAGCTTTATTTGTACCTCCTCACTTTCTGCTTGCATTAGTTGTTGATGTCTCTTACCTCTTTTAGATCCAAGTTCAGCACTTCATCTGAAACTCAGCTAGACCAGCTGTATTTAGCTTTATGGCTAGCATATTTTCTTCATCCCATTGCCTTGATATTCTATCTTTATTTTATTGATCTTATAGTGAGACATTAGTTTCATGTTAGAATCCAACCTCTGATACAACATTATTACCATGATTTAGCCCAACGTTTTGGGCATAACTTTAAGCTTGTGCCATTGTTAGGCAAATAACACAGTAGACCCTTTACCATTTTAATTGTTCCCCTAAGTTTTCCTCCATGGAGACTCAAATTTCTTGACTATAACTATTGGCCATATAGGGGTAACTTTGATTCTATGTGGAAAATTTCTGTACTAGCAGACTTTGATGTAAAGAGTAGGTAAAATAAAATCTGCTCTGTGACATGCCATCCTTTCTCTTAGTTTTAGACTTCTTGGTAATCAAACCACAGCTTCACTGGAAAAATATTTTCAGCAGTGTCTATGAAAGCAAAAAGATAATCATATCTCAAAAATAAGATTGCAAAAATACAAAATTAATCTCTTAAATTTTATGTTCAAAGTCACAGGTTTATGGTGCCTAAAAAACAAACTTGGCAACCAAACATTTAGGTACCATTCTCTCTTTAAAAATTCTGTTTTCAAGATATTTTAAAAATTAATGATTGTGGGGCACCTAGGTGCCTCAGTCGGTTAAACATTTGCCTTCCATTCAGGTCATGATCTCACACAAGAGATTGTGAGTTCGAGCCCCACATCGGGCTCTCTGCTCTCAGTGCGGATCTTCTGTCTGCCACCCCCACCAAAAAGATAAATAAGTAAATAAATAAGTATTAATGATTGTTATTTGTAATATCTAAGACATAGTTAATTCTCAAGAGGGGAAATATATCCTGTCATGAAGATATAAAATTGTTTGGGTAACAGAAGAATTTACTAACATTCACTAAAAATTCAGTCATGGAATTCTAGTGAATATCCATACATTTATGAAAATGAAATTTTTACTAGATCTAACATTGTAGCAATTGGACTTATTTAAGTTCCCATTATATGTTATATTCATGCAATAATTTTTAGGCAGTTTGAAGAGAACACATGAAGAAGAAGATGATTTTGGAAACATGCAAGTGGCAACTGCACAAAATGGCTGACTCGAGAGCAAGATTACAGAGGATGTGAATTTCTATTTGGGAAGGAGAAAATACTAGACAATAATAATGTAAAATGGTAAAAATACAAGTAGTTTTTTTTTTTTTCCAATTATATGTTGCTTCCAGACGTGTTTCTCTGCAACTTGTTGAGCAACATTTTAAGAAGATGTTGGACTTCTGCAATAGATGGCACTGATGGTTTTACTCCTTTTTTCTTTTTCCTTTCTTCTTTTTTTTTTTTTTTTTTTTTTTTACACTTTACAGTTTTATTATAAACCAAGAATTTTGGACTTGCAAAGAGGTATTATTGCAATAATGCACTTTTCATACTTGAAATTTATTTGTATGATATAAAGTTATTACTTTAAACAAAATGCAAGTTAGGGGGGATTTGTTTATAAAATCTGGGTAATTTATAACAAGAATTTCCTAAAGTTTGCTAAAAATTCATTTTGTGTTCTATATATTACATTTTAAAAATAATTTTACAGTTCACTTTTATGATGGAACCTCTTATGGAAACATTAGCAAATGCAGAAATCTGCCACATACCTGTTTTAGTATAATTCAGTAGCTTCATTACCCTTTTATTTTTTTAAACTTCTTTATCCCTTATTAATAATCTTTGAATCATGACATTAGCCAACTCTTCTTACTTTAACATGATCCAAGTATTGCTTCTATTCCTATTATCTTCGTAATTTGTTTATTCTAAAGAAAAAAAGTATAATGAACAAAGGAAGATGTTTTGCTTGGTGATACCAGATGCTAAAAACAAGGAGTTTTAGACTTTTGAGTGACTTTCCTTTTTTCCTTAACAGCCAAATGTTGTGTTTGTTCTTTTTAGAGTTGCCGACCCCATTTTTTCTCTGTCCAAAATAGTTCGAAATAGAATCTAATAACCAATGTAGCACTATTTTTTTTCTAAATGAAGCCCAAAAGAGAAAAGTGCCTTGCATTATTAAAAAATTAAAAATAAAAAAATAAATCTTCACGACCTCTAAATTAGTATGTATAACGGTGAAAAGTTTTTAACGTTCTTTTGTAATTTCTTTTTCTTTTTAACCACAAATTAGTTAAAACAGAGTCTGCGGCTTAAAGAAACCTCAGTAAGTTATTAATGTGAAATATTTACTCCTTCATTTTATGTTGTCTTAATGAGTCTGTGAGGTTGTTCTGGCTCAGATAGCAGCTTTTCTTGAAGATGCATTTATTGGGGAAAGTGGTTTGTGGGAAACCTCATTGTATTTAAAATTAGTGTTTTAATTCTTTACATTGAGTTAATCCAAATTTCCCCCATAATTTGCATTAACAAAGTCACTTTATGGATCCTTAATTCTCCATATTTTTATTTATACATATAAAGATTGTTCTAAGAAAAACATTTTTGCTATTTTAAGTATGCCATGAGGGAGGAGAGGAGTGTTTTTAACTTTTTATAGTTGATTTAGGGTAGCACAAACAAAACTCCTTTATATCTCATTTTTCAGTCCTCTCTTGAGGTGCTTTACTGATGGGAATGATTTCCATACATTCCCTTGGTACCATCAGGTACTATGCAAGGTAACCCATTACACCAAGTTACTTGTTTTGCTTTCCTCCCTACAATGTAATATAATACAGTAAAAAAGCTTTTTTTTATCCAGCATAGCAGGAGAGTGGAAATGAATTAAAATTGTTTTATTAACTAAGAGTTAATTCCTATTGACCGAGGTGGTATTCTTCTGATTCCTTTCTCTTCCCCTATTTTACCACCCTGAGAAGAGCCTATGATTAATCCCACTGTGGTCTTGTATTCTGTTGTGTGATTAGGTCATGGTGTGGTAGTCCAGTAGAGTCAAGATTTGCATTGTGTTCAGAAATTCCACTTGGCAAAATGCCAGATAACACAGCTTTCCTGTATATAGATCACTATATAGGTCAGCAAAAACCTCTCTTGCAATCTAATAATCTGTGATGCTTCTTCATTCAGCAGAAACTCTGCTTAAAAGAATCTTCGTAATACTACATTTAGGTTTTAAAATGAGGGAGTTAAGATTTTTAAAATTAGTTTCTTAAATACACATATCCTCTCTAGTCTAGCCAAAAATACAGATTTGGTCATTTATTAATTTAAAGCTGGTAATTTTCCACTTTTTCTAACCACTGTAATTTTTATGTTGTCACTGAAGTGCCTGCCCAGCACTGTATATTAAAGACTGTCTCTTGAACGCTAGGAAAAGGGACTATCATCTTCTTGAGTACAGTACTAATGGGGACAAAACATGAAGTTTATTTTTCTTTCATGTAAGAACACCCCAAGTTTGTTTTACCTAAATTCAACTAGTTCTGGTAGCTCTTCTAGTCTTTCTTCTGTTTGGTTCCACTTCTGTTAATTCTTTTATTTCTACAGATGTTTTGTGATAGTTACCTATAATACATTTAACCAATCATGACTTTTTTTCTAGACTATTTGAATAATGTATGAGTGATGTAGCACCTAATTTTAGACATTAAATATGTTATCTGGGCAAGGATTTAAACTGAAATTGCAGGAAAACTGCTTTACTGTCCACGTTAAAAGTATGAAACAAGTATTGAAAATATGCAAACTTGAATGGCAGTATTCTTACCTTCTAATTTTAATTAGTTCATGTTAATTTCTTATCTATTATGTGTTTAAAGAGCAGTTACCTTTATTTGTATCTACTCTATGGTGGAAATGTTAAACCATGATAGCTTCTGGCTTCTGATACCAACTCTCAACCACTTAACTTTTACAGCAGAATATTTGTTTTGGGGGGAGGGGGATTTTGTGCTTCATATGAGTTTAGAAGTAATGTCAGAAAATGTTAAGCATGTCCTTTTTAAGAAAATATAAGGTTTCTAATTGTCTAATTACCATGGTAATTCAAGTGAATTAGAAGTATTTAACTGCAATCTTGAATTATAAAGTTGGGATGCATACACACACACACACACACACACACACACACACACACACACACATCAGGATCTCAACTTGATGTAAAGTAAATGAGCAGTTACCTGGCGGATTTTTTTTTTTTTTTTATGACTGGTTTAATCCATAATTCCATAACAAACTTAGCTTCACTTCAGTATTTACTTTATCTTTGTCCATCCAAACATGCTCCAATGTGGAAATGATAGGAAATAACTAAGATTACTCAAAGATTTTATTTTATTTTTAGAAAGATAAGTTTCTAGGATCTTTGAATGCTGGATTTTTTTGTCTTACCCATCCATGGCAGCTAAAAAAAAAAAAAAATCAAAATATTCAGGTTTACATGTTAGCTCTCTCATAGGGAGTTGCCATACCTCACAGTTCAAAGTGTATTCTATAGATCAGTAACATTATACTGACATGTAATTGCAATTTACTATGCAGCAAAAATGATTCAAGAAGAAAAATAACCTACAGTGTCTATTTACCTTTGTATAGGGAATTGCTTAAGTTACTCTGCTTTTAACATTTGTACTTGGATAAAATGCTTATGTATGTATAGGAATGTCACAGTGCAAGATGCTGCTAGCCCAGGCACAAAGTATTAAAATTATTTTGTGAAGATTGGTGGTTGTATTAAAACTGTTGTGCCATTATACCTCAAAAAGATTGAAACGTTCATTTATACTGCTTATGCCTCAGAACTTCTTTAGATTGTTGTCTTCTAGGTAAAAGTAAGCTGCTTTTACTACCTCAGATTAATAAGGATGAACAAACATTGGATGTTAAGCATTTAAGAGTATCTTCCAAAAACACTGTATGGTCACACACACACAAATCCAGGCAAGGCCTGAATTTTAGCTCAAGAATATTTCTTAAGTATTAGTTGAACAGACTTGGAGTTGGAAGTGAGTAAATTCATGTCTGAAGGAAAGAGTATAAATCATCCACAGAGCAGCTTCTAGCCTGTTAAAAACAACACTACTTGTGTTCACAGTACCATATTCCCCATCAGCCTACATACTACTCTTCATCAAATCTAAGATGCTATCACTACACTGTTCTTTTAGATACCACTAAACGGCAAAATATTGTTGAATAAACTGTGGCAAGCCATTGATCAGAAAACGCATCCTGATTTCCAAAATGTTAGCATAAAAAATGTGCATCTTAGAGTCAAGGAAATATAAAAATACAAAATATATGAGGCATGATAAAAATCACAACTGTCACTTCACCCTATCTTTTCAAAGCAAATAATGCTTTAAAATGTGAATATATAGTTTATATATTATGAAATGTTTTATGCAATTTTCTCAAATTTACTCACAATATGAGTTAGAAAATTTTAAACATACTCTGGCTAACTTTAAAAAAAAAAATTATTTTTTTATTTTTGAGAGACCGAGTACAAGCGGGGGAGGGGCAGAGAGAGACACACACAGATCTGAAGCAGGCTCCAGGCTCTGAGCTATCAGCACAGAGCCCAACCTGGGGCTTGAACCCATGAACCGTGAGATCATGACCTGAGCCAAAGTCATAGGCTTAACCAACTGAGCCACTGAGGCACCCCAATGGCCAGCTTTTATTTATTTATTTTCTTTCTTTCTTTTTTTTTTTTTAAATTTTCTTCTTATATAACTTATTGTCAAATTTGTTTCCATACAACAACACCCAGTGCTTATCCCAACAGGTGCCCTCTTCAGTGCCCATCACCCATTTTCCTTACCCCCCCCCCCACTTCAGTTTGTTCTCAATATTTAAGAGTCTCTTATGGTTTGCCTCCTTCCCTCTCTGTAACTCCCCCCCCCCCCCCATCCCCCCTGGTCTTCTGTTAAGTTTCTCAGGATCCACATATGAGTGAAAACGTATGGTATCTGTCTTTCTCTGCCTGACTTATTTCACTTAGCATAACACTCTCCAGTTGCATCCACATTGCTACAAATTGACCAGCTTTTAAAATAAAGCTAAAAATACAGGGGTGCCTGAGGTGGCTCAGTCAATAAAGAGTCAGCTAACTCTTTTGGCTCAGGTCATGATCCCAGGGTCATGGGTTTGAACCCCATGTAGGGCTCCACACTGGCTGAGTGTGGAGGCTGTTTAAGATTCTCTTCCTCTGCCCCTCATCCCCGCTTGCACACTGAGGTTAAAACTTTAAATAAAAATAAAGCTAAATACAGATCACCACTTTCATCAACGACAATTTTTATATACTTTATAACTCTTATAGGGAGGGTTTAAAAGACCTTAAGAACACTATTTAAAGGGATTTACTGAAATACCAACCTTGTAGACAATTTTATTTCAAATTATTTACAAGAACGGTAAAGCATATAATTTTGCCTTCTTTTAGGTTTATTTTTTTAACATGGGTTTTAAGTACCATAATGTACTTAATAAAGCTACCATCGTGCCAAGGTTGTAGGACTCCTGAAAAGGCAAAACTAGCTGAAAAGGCAAAAGCAGGTTTGTTGCTTTTACTAGAAACATCAATTCATAAGCATGGGTCATTAGCAGGTAAGTAGTGCACCCTCTATTGGTGAAGGGTTTCTATGGCTTTAGAAAGCCAACTTGAGCTTACTACAAGGACAGAAATCCTAAATCCAGTTGAGGTTCGTGTGAGTGAGAGGGATGACAAGTGGTGGGTCTTTACTTTCCCAATTAATTTTACAAAGAGTACACAAAACTGAAATCTTCTGAACCAGGACATAACCTAATAGTTCAACAAAAGATGCAAGAAAAACACAGACATTAGGATTCTAATGAAAGACTTTTCATCATATGAACAGGTTTAATGTAACATGGAATGCAAAAGATTAGAACCATTAATAAAATATCCAATTTTCCAACTTAAAAAAAATAATTAAAATAAATAAAATCAAAACAAGATAGTGACCAGAATAATAGTACCATGACAATCACAGTAAATAGAAAAGCTTCCATCAACATTTCAAGGATTTAACAAATGCAGTATGATACTTACTTAAAATATTCCACTCAATTTTGTAATCTTTCATAAAAATGTTACTTAGAAGACATCAATGAAAAGATGAGAAATCAGGTTAGAAATACACAATATGCCAAGATTCGCTCATTCACTGTTAAAAAGTACCTCATATTTGCTCTTAGGTATTTTAAACAAATGAATAATTATATTTCACATATAAGACAGGTGGTACCTTAACTGCATAAGAATTATATAAACTTTCAGATGTACACTTAAATTGTTTTATTTTGAATCCTGTCACATTTTATAATTTTCATTTCTACTTACTGAAAAGGCTAACCAGGTTGTTTGCCAGTTCAGTATTAGGACCAACAAATGTTGGTCTGCACTACATTTAGTTATCTTACCCAATTTCACGTAATATATGGAAAAATGATAACACTCCTAAGTGATTTTTGGTGTTTCTTTGATTGAAACAAAAATATTAATTTTGTGAATGTGATATAGCCTTATTTATGGTATATATATTTTTTTTTTTAATGAGCAGTACAGATTGCAGACACATAACTCTATACTACCTATACTCTTAACTACAAAGAAATGAAGCCAAACTTTAGAAAAATACAATGCAAGAAAAGATTCAAGTTAAAAATATATTCCTTTGGTTAAAAATCATCCCCTTTATAAGACTCATTTGTAATCTAAACTCACAGCATGTCCCACAGGCCAAAGTAATCTTCTAAGTGTCATTATACCTGTTGAATTACCATGTTATTTTCAATCCAGTATTTATGGAGGTCACTGGGTTGCAGCAACAAAATATTTTAACTCTAAGAAGAGTATTGCCTTGTTGCATTAGCTCCTTTGATAAATGTCTTTCTTAAAAGATTTTTACTTTAGAAACCTCCGACACATGTAGTTTTCTTCAGATACTGTATATCCAAACTTTTTATAGAAACCAACATTTTGTGGTAGACATTCAAGGGTAATCTTATAACAGTTCAGTTTCTTGCTTAGCAAAGTAAGGGTTGATAACAACCTGCAATTCAAAAAGCAGGGGGAAAGCATAGAGCATTGGTTAATGAAAATGCATTTGAGTAACTTAATATAAATGAATAAATATTATATAAATAAAATTTCAAATTTATATTAGAAATGGGTTTAGGTCATGACCTTTCTCACTATATTCATTTAAATATTCAAATTGTAACTGGACAAGCTTTAAATCACCCAAAGCATTTTACTGTTTCAAATATAACTTATCTAAGTTGTCTCTAGCACATTAATAGAACAATACTAAATTCAACCTAAAATTAATGTTAACACTGGGGCACCTGGGTGGCTCAGTCAGTTAGGCCTCCAACTTCAGCTCAGGTCATGATCTCGTGGCTCGTGAGTTCAAGACCGGCATTGGGCTCTGTGCTGACAGCTCTTGCACCTGGAACCTGCTTCAGATTCTGTGTGTCTCTCTCTCTTTTTCTGCCCCTCCCCTGCTTGCTCTCTCTCTCAAAAATAAACAAACATTAAAATTAAAAAAAGGATTCATGTTAACACTAAAGACTGTCAACTTTTTAAAAAAATATGGCCAAAATTTTGAATCTTTTTCCTAAATCTATTCAAACTACTTAGGAACAGTCAACATTTCCACATAAAATGAGTAAAAGCTTTGTTCTGTATCATTTTTAAAGCTAATATTTGTGAAAGTATGTATCAGATTACTTCTGGATTGCTCTAAATAATATGAAATAGAAACAAAACAAAAAAAGTATACATTTTTCAAATCCTTAAAGAATCCAAACCCCAGTATAAGAATGTGATTCTAATGGCCTTAGGGAGAAAAAACTAGATCTACAAAAATTTACCCAAAGGGTTTTCTCATGTTCGCACAGACTGAAAAGTTGTATCATTTTGAAGACAGAACATCTTGACTGAAGTTAGGAAACTATAAAAGGTATGACATTTAAGTGGACTAGAATATTAGAAATTGGTCTGTTTTGTTCACTGATGTATCCCAAATATCTCAAATAATATCTGGCACATAGCAGGTCCTAACTTATTGAGCAACTTCCTTAAAATTCAGAAGAGATGGTATTAAGCAAGTTAAAAGATTTGGATAGGGACGCCTGGGTGGCTCTCAGTCGGTTAAGCGCCTGACTCTTGATTTCAGCTCACATCATGATCTCACTCTGAGTTCAAGCCCCACATCAGGCTCTGCGCTGAAGTGTGGAGACTGCTTGGGATTCTCTCTTCTCTGCCCCTCCCCCCCACTCACGCTGTCTCTTGTCTCTCTAAATAAATAAACAAAAAATTTAGATAAATGCATAGAGAATTATACAGGAAAGGCTATTTTAGTATATGTTTCTAAAACTTAAGAGGCTGAGGACATTTCCTTTGTTTTTAAATAAGACTGGGAAATAGGTGAATCACTTGACTCGGCCAAAAGTTTGTTTCCTATTAGTATGAAAATATTAAAAGTCAATAAAAATGTTAGTCTATAAGACAGTATACTCCCAATTTCCTAACTTCATGATAAAACATAAAAATACTTTGTTTCTTCCATTAAATTTAATTTAAACTACAGGGTGAGCTTAATTAAGGACACCTAAAAAGAACTTCAAACAGGAAAACATTTTTTTAACAAATATCTGGGTAAGATACTACTAACTAAAACAGAAAAAGTATCTAATTTAATGAGGGTTACCTTGTTTCTGCCTACTTACAGTTTGCCAAGCTGCTTTCCTCGGCATTCATCACTAACAACAACATCTTCTACTCTTCCTCTCTGAAAATATTTACAGCATTTAAGGGGCTAAGCATGTAGTTTTGTTTTTAGCTACATCAACAAGTGACAGAATTCAATGATAACAATATTTTGTAAACTTGGAAGTTCAGAGAAACCAAAATGCAACCCTTTTTTACTTATTATAGAGGAAATAATATAATGAACCAATCTGTAGCCTAATCTTGTTTTGTCTATATCGAAAATCTTACCACTCCATTGTTTTAAAGCAGATTTCAGAATCCACAGAACCAAAATGTAATCTTGTCATGTTCCATCATCTTACTCCTTGCTTAATAGCAATTTCTTTCAAACATCCAAATATAATTTACTAATTTCTAGTAAAGAAAGCCCACCAAAATTTGTACCTCAGAATACATTTGAAGTGTTTCTAATTTTCACTGGATTAGCTAGGTTCTCATGAGTCATGAGGAGTGATCAGGAGTTAGAAATGTCACAGAGCAGAATACAGTTGAATAATGTGGTTTGTTTGAACTGTACAGGTGCACTTATGCAGATTTTTTCTAATAAATGCAATACTGTAAATGTATTGTCATTATGATTTAATAACATTTTATTTTCTCTGGGGTGCCTGGGTGGCTCAGTCAGTAATCATCAGACTCGATCTCAGCTCAGGTCATAATCAAACTCTGTCAGGCTCTGGGCTGACAGTGAGGAACCTGCTTGGAATTTTCTCCCTCCCTCTCTCTCTGCCCCTCCTCTGCTCACATTCATTCTCTCTCGCCTTCAAATAAACTTAAAAAAAAAAAAAGTAACATTTTTTTCTCTAGCTTGCTTTATAAATAAAAATACTATATATAATATGCATAACATAATCAACTGCTTATGTTGTAGGTAACCAGTCAACATTAGTTTTGGGAGTCAAAAGTTACACGCAGATTTTTGACTGCAGAGTGTCAGCATCCCTAACTCCAATCTTGTTCAAGGGTCAACTATATAATATTCTGAATCTTTTAGTGCTTGGAAATGGATGTGGGAATTTGTGTTACTGTATATACAAAGTATTATTTTGTTTGTTTGTTTTTTTAAATAGCATTAGGGATTCTAAACATCACTGCCAAATTTCATGATGCTGACTTGGTTTCCCTATGACTATACCAAATCTGACACCTTACAAAACAATGTTTAGCAAACAATTCAGATAGTTAATACATCTTCCTCCTAACTCTGAGAACACAAGACGAAAATGTTACTAAGTGATGTCTAAGAAGCAAAACTTTTTCCAGGGCAATACAGCTCTCATTTTACATTGAAAAGCAGTGAGAAAATAGATTTGTCTAATGGAAACTCAAAGTTGATTTTGCTAGAAAACATTTGTTCATTTTATTCATAAGCATTAATGTGAACACATACCTTAGCACAGGAATGGATGAATTTATGTTCTATTATCAGAGTTGCTGTAGCCACAATTTGTCCTAAAGTCACATCTTCCACAACTGTAACATAATAGTCCCCAGATTTCTTCATGTGCTCAAAAGATTCTGTGGAAATCGGACAAGTGTTATGTGGTAGACTTTAAACTTTATTAGGTGCCATAAAATTATTAGGATTAGCTGACTCATTATTGAATATTTAAAGTGATTTCACCATGGCAATTTACTTTGTTTTCTAAAGAAAATATTAATTATTATGGGTTGCCTGGGTGGCTCAGTCAGTTAAGCATCTGACTTGATTTCGGCTCAGGTCATGATCTCAGGGTTCGTGCCCTGCGTTGGGCTCTGTGCTGGCAGTGCAGAGCCTGCTTGGGATTGTCTCTCTCCCTCTCTCTGATCCTCCCATGCTTGCTCTCTCTCTCTCTCAAATAAACTTAAAAAAAAGTTTTCAAAGAAAATATTAAAAATGACCAAGTGGTTGAAACATCAGCAATTACTATCAATTAGAATACAGTCCATACATTAAAAAAAATCTGCTAGCAAAGTACAACTATTAACAGCTATTTTAGGTGAGTAACACAATGCAAGTAAATTACAGAGGCTTCCACTTCTGTGACTAATGAATAAAAACTCTAATATGTTTATTACTTTAAATAAGTTTCTTTAACCTTTACACTCAATATTAAAAAAAAAAACTGCAAACCTCTTGTTTTTAAAAATTTTTAACGTTTTATTTATTTTTGAGAGAGAGAGCATGAGCAGAGGAGGTACAGAGAGGAAGACAGGGAATCCCAAAGCCCAACATGGGGTTTGAACCCTAAACTGTGATATCATGACCTAAGCCAAAGCCGGACACTCCACCAACTGAGCCACACAGGTGCTCAATTTACATGCTCAAATTTTAATTAAAATGTTTACATGGCTCCATTCTGTAATTTTTAGTCTTCTGGCTTCAAAATATTTTGACAGTGATCTGGTGTTTCAGGACTCTGACTTGCTTTAGAAACAGAATCTGGCACACCTGGGTGGCTCAGTTGGTTAAGCATACAACTCTTGGTTTTGGCTCAGGTCCCATCTCCTGGTTTCTCAAGGTAGAGTCCCACATCCGTCTCCATGCTTACAGTGTGGAGCCTGCCTGACATTCTCTTTCTCTCTCTCTCTCTCTCTCTCTCTCTCTCTCTCTGCCCCTTCCCCGCTCACTCTGTGTGTGTGTGTGTGTGTCTCTCAAAAATAAATAAATATTTAAAAAATTAAAAAAAAAGAATCTTTGTTTGCTTTGAAAGCACCTTGTGAAGTAGCTAAAAAATGTTTCCATACCTAATCATCCCAAAGTCACATGGCAAATAGGAGCAAAGATGGAATACTTTTCTCTCAAATTGATTTTTAGCACTTATCTTGGGTTTCTCATCTAATCAGACATACAGGCAAAGAGGAATTCAGAAATAAAAACTGATCCTAATATTCTCACATACTATTTATTTCCAGTCTCGTTCTAGATAGGGTTCTGGAGTGGGAAGAAGAAATAAATTCAAGGAAAACAGTGAGAATCAGAAAAGAGTGATCTTCATCTTGGGAGGATCAGCTACAGTACAAAAAAAAATTACCTGGTGACAGAAATGAAGAAATTGTAGAAAACAGGAAACGACAGTGTTAGAGCACTGGATGGGATCAGGAAGGTTCTAATCCTTTCTTTATCAGTAACTATCTGTGATCTTATGTCATTTGACCTCTCTGGATTTCCATTCTTTCATATGCATTATAAATTTTTTTTTAATGTGTATTTATTTTAAGAGAGAGACAGACTGTGAGCAGGGGAGGGGCAAAGAGAGAGGGAGACACAGAATCCGAAGCAGGCTCCAGGCTCTGAGCCATCAGCACAGAGCCTGACGCAGGGCTAGAAAGAGATCATGACCTGAGCAGAAGTCAGACGCTCAACTGACTGAGTCACCCAGGCACCCCATCTCTCATATGTATTATAAATGCTTATGACACTGGTTGACCTTAAAATTCAATATAAACAAACTAAATAAATTGAGAACATAATGTCTCAATCACTCTTTTTTATTTGGTGATGAGATTTCCATGATTAACCTAACCACATGAAAAATACTATAAGGGGCGCCTGGGTGGCTTAGTCAGTTAGGCAGCCAACTTTGGTTCAGGTCATGATCTTCTGGTCTGTGAGTTTGGGCTCCATGTCGCATTCTGTGCTGACAGCTCAGAGCCTAAAGCCTGCTTAGGATTCTATGTCTCCCTCTTTCTCTGCCTCTCTCCTGCTCATGCTTGGTCTCTCTCTCAAAAATAAACAAACAAACAAACAAAAAAATACAATATAAAACAATCTCTAAAGATGTCACCTAGATTTAATGCTACGATAATTGTCTAAAAGTCAGGTATTTTGTAAAACACGAGAATTGCTACATTTGGATTCTAGAACAGGTAATCACATTAAACATTTAAATAAGAAAATGGGCATCTGAGTGGCTCAGTTGGTTAAGCATCTGACTCTTGATTTCGGCTCAGGTCATGATCTCACAGTACATGAGTTCAAGCCCCAGGTGATAGCATGATAGCACAGAGCCTGCTTGGGATTCTCTCTTTGTCCCCTCCCCCCGCCTCTCTCTCTCTCTCAAAATAAATAAACTTTAAAAAATAAGAAAATAGCTAATTATCCTATGAATAATTTCCAGCTATTTGAACACAAACACACGTAGACACTGAACATAGCTCTAAATGAAAAATCTTGTTTCCCTTTATTTTCATTCAGGAAAAAGATGCTGTAGTACTTACTCATAAATTGTTCAGGGTTGACAACTCCGGTTTCAGTCAGCTGACCTAGTACTTTAAAAAAACCTAGTTTTGAAAAACAGATTTCAAGTCATGAGAAGACCAAATGAAAAATCTATCAAAAGCAATGTGTGAAGGTGGTGGGATTATGGGCACTTGTGTTTTCAGAACTTTCTGTAATCATTTTGAAATTAATCATTTTATTATTTAAAAATATTAAACTGAAACCCATTACTCTTTCTATAATCACTACATGAAACAAAGAATAATAGGTTTTACCAAGGATTTTGCCTGGAAAAGGATTTTTTAAGATTTTAGAATCATGCAGACCTTAATAATTCAATATTTATAAAACAAGCAGGTATATTTTTCGATGTAATTTGCATTAAATTTGCTGCAAGGAATGCCAAATTTTCCCAAATACATGCTTTGGCTTTATTTACTTAAACGTGCAAGATCGTCATGGTCAAATATGATATTATTTTTGAATTAAAATATAAATATTGTTGAGACTAAGTTTTAAGGAATACTAATTAATTTCATTAATGTTAAATCAATGTGAACATTTGAGAACTTTGAGAATCTTAACTTCTACACACTCAATAATTAGTCTGACCAAAATTAGTTTCTTCAGATTTCCTACTAAAAAGAAAACTAAAAAGTTGACTTCTTATTACCAAAATTTAAGGAACTCATTTTGGAGAATTTATATTTAAAAAAAAGAAATATATGTAAACAAAACCTCTGCAACCTTTCCAAGTAAATTATCTCCACCCTCATTTCCCATCCAGCTTCTTAGAGAAGACTCTTCCTTATTGTCATTATAGATGATAATTTTACCTTTATGAAAAGTCTTTTTAAAGGATTAATTAGGAAGGAGTAGTGTTGTACTTAAGACATTTGAAATATTTCACAGTGATACCTGGTCTTAGCCATTATATATACATATTGGAATTGAGTGTCTCAGTCACTTTAGAAATTAAGTACCAAAAAAATCCAAAAATCAAATATTATTTTTTAATATTCTCAGCATCATCATATTTTGTGGAGAAAACAGAATGCTAATTACAGTTGACTCTTGAACAACACAGGTTTGAACTGTGCGGGTCCACTTGTACATAGATTTTTTTCAATAAGTACATTACAGTACCATAAATACATTTTTCTTAATAACATTTTTCTCTATCTTACTTTATTGTGAGAATATAGTATGTAACACATAACATGAAATATGTATTAATCAACTATCTCTGTTATTGGCAAGGCTTCTGGTCAACAGTAGGCTATTAGTAAGTTAAACGTTTGGTGAACCAAAATTTAGACACAGATTTTCAAATGCACAGGGGTCAGTGCCTCTAACCCCCCATGTTGTTCAGGGGCTAACTGTATAATTCTAACCAAGATTTGTAAACCAAGTCCCTACCTCTATTTAAGTCAGCAGTACAAAGGGGCCTCAAAACCAAACCTTCTCCAGGATGTGTTGGGGAAATGGCTGGAGAAAATGTTGCTGTATTCTGGCTCCAGTCCACTTCTTTGAGTAGACTTGGGTCAAACATAGGAGTTTCATCAGGTTTCATCTTTGTAGTAAGGTCTAAAATAAAATTTTAAATGGTAAGGCATTTATTTAATAGGGAATTATGGCTGGTAAGAAAGTCTATTTCTTAATAAAAGTTAATGCAATTAGAAAATTCTTTTAACATATATGCAATATATGTTCTATCCCGAATCTAGCATAAATGCCACAATCACAGATGAACAGAAGACTTATGGTTAACATCAGATAGTAAACAAATGACTAAATTTGTAAGTTTTAAACTTTAAAACCATGTTTTCTAGCAAGTCTTCTAAAATATTTTTCCTATCGGCTGGTGCTAGCATAGCACTGTGATTAGCTGACTTTTCATGGGCTTTTACTTTTTTTTATTATTGGGCTAAGAGATGGTTGGTCTTACCACTAAGAAAGACTTATTGGCCATACTACTTGGTTTTTTATATGAATCATAAACAGAAGATAATTGATAAACTGGCTTAAATTATTTACTCCACATTCACTGTAGTATTTGGTCTCAGCTAGTAAAGATTCATATTAAGGGTATCTGTTGGATTTTGTTTTCAGACCAGATTTTCTAAGAACCTATAACGTAATTTTCTCAGCTGCAATTAGGAAGCGTGAGAAGAGCCAGTGTTATTCATACTATTAAAAAATAATTAGTTATAGTATTATCCTCTTGTTTGAACATTCAGAAACTGGTAGATTCTTACTAGGTGTGGTCTAATAAAACAGCGTAAACAACAGATACAAGGACAGAATGAAAAAATTATATAAAACGTAAAAATGGAGGCAGTGGCACGTCTGTGGAACCCAGAGTTGCAAGAACAGAATCTTCGTAACAATTATTAGTAGACTGTAAAGCAACCCCTAACTTTCATTTCTATTCCTTTACCCAGTTAAAAAAACTATTCTATTTGATACTTGCTTCTAGCTTTCCTTTGAAACAAAGATTTTAAAGATATATATCCATGATATTAACATAACAAAAGGAAACAAACAGGAAAAATTAAAGTCTATTTGATGACAATTTTCCCAATAACCTCACTCCAATTATGTTCCCTATTTCCTAAATCATGATATGCTTAAGGGAAATTAGTCTGAACTTTTCCTTAAAGGTGGATTAAACCTCTGCATGTGTAACTGACAACCATACAGGCAATGCTGCACTTACAGTAGAGGCTTTGGGAAGGTAGTGTGGTATAATAACAGAAGTTAACATTTGTTCAGCATTTACAATAGGTCAGACATTATTCAAAGAACCTCACATATTACTAACTCATTTACTTCAACAATCCTACAGGATAGGGATGATTATTATCTCCATTTAAACAGACTAGGAAACGAAGTAACCTGCTCAAGATCACAAAGTTAGTGGAGTCAGGATTTAAACTTAAGATGGAAAAGAGCATGAGCTTTGGAGTCAAGCTGGTGTCCAAATGTCAAATGTGATTATAGCTAATGTATTCAACTCTAACAATCCGTTTACTCATTTGTAAAATGGAGATGAAATTATTAGAAGGACGTGAATTACTATATACAGCACTTAACAGTGCCTGGCATACTGTAATTGCTCAACAAGATATACTTCAGTTAGCAGCTAATTAGAATTCATGTGTATAAATCTTTAATTTTTTTCATCTTTAAATTAATTCATGAGTCAGGCACCGTGCTGGGTACAGACAGGGGCTACAAAAAAGATGACAGGTTATATGTTTATATTAAACTGAAACATTCTTGGATAGAAAAAAAAAATCATAGTTTATTATGTAGAACACCAAGGGGTTTTTTCCCCCTCAAAAAGGACTTAAATATGTTAAGCTGTAAAAAACAAAACAACTATATCTGGTTCTAAGACTAGTAAGAAAAGGAAATAAATTGTGATGATTAAAATATTAAAACAGTCATTCATATTGGGGCACCTGGGTGGCTCAGTTAAGTGTCTGACTCTTGACCTCAGCTCAGGCCATGATCTCATAGTTTGTGGGATAAGCCTCACATCAGGCTCTGTGCTGTCAGCACAGAGGGATTCTCTCCCCTCCTCTCGCTCTCTGCTCTTCCCCCACATGTTCTCTCTCTCTCAAAATAATAAACATTAAACACACACACACGCACACACAATCTAGGGGCGCCTGGAGCGTCGGACTTCAGCTCAAGTAATGATCTCACGGTTGTGGGTTCAAGCCCCACGTGGGGCTCTGTGCTGACAGCTCAGATTCAGAGCCTGGAGCCTGCTTCAGATTCTGAGCCAGCCTCCCTCCCTCCCTTTCTCCCTCTCTCTCTCTGCCCCTCCCCCACTCATGCTCTGTCTCTCTCAGAAATAAACAAACATTTTAAAAAACCACACATTCATATCAAATTTAACAAGCTTACAGTCCACTTGAAACAGATTTTGTATCGGTTAACTTTAATGCATGCATTTTAGTGTTTGTCCCTGGTAATTGGATCCCTGAGGCTTTTGGGTATTCTCTCATCGCAAACATGAGTAACAACATTTTTTCAGGTAGGCAGATAAACAGGCTAAATATTTATCAATAGAGTAAAATGTACACATTAAATACAGAAGCCCAAAAGTGTTAAAAATTTAGTTCCTCAGGGCAACACACTATTTAAACAGTTTGATGTTCATTTTATTTAACATACAGTTGTAATCATGAACTTTAAAGAAAGCTCAAAAGGGAATTTCGATGAACATTAGAACAATTTAAAGTAAGTAGATTACTTTTTCCTATGAAGTTGCCTGAGTTTACAATAAAATGTAGTCTAGAAAACACACAAAATACAGTTAATAATTTCCAAGAGAGAAGGGGGAGAGGAGGTACACAGGAGAATTAGGATTACAAAGCCTTTAACTAATGAATTTTAAACAGTAAATACTAATATTTTCCTGTGCTTTTATTTAACCAGATGGTCCTATTCCCTGAATGATCATAAAAAAATAGTATTGGCTAAAATTTATGAAGTGCTTTGTACCTGTTAACTCATAAAAATACAATGAGAGATCTTTCATTATTATCCCCATTTTACAGACCAAGAAATAGGCACAGTAACTTGCTCAAGATAACAGGGCCAGTAAGGAACAGAGTAAGGATTCAAAACCAGGCAACAGAGCCGGCTTCATAGGCACTGGGCCCCATTGCAGTTGCCCTGGGCCTCACACTTGGTTCTACTCTCTGCTGCCACAGAATTGAAATTCTTAACAATTTTTAAACAAAGAACCCTCTATTTGCATTTTGCACAGGTTACCACAGACTATGCAGCCATTGCTGCATGACTCCAGATTCTGTACCTTTAGTAATGAAGATGCACTAGTGAAGATGAATTCCCTACTTCATTGTACAAGTTAAAAATTTAGTCAAAAGCAACACCTGTAAACTATATTTGGAAAACAAGAGTATTCGACATGTCAACAAAATACATTGAACAAAGCATTCTGGATAGAAATAAGAATCCATTAACTGGGCAATCAGAAATTAACATCAAAATGTCTTGATGAGTTATTTTACAAAATAAAGCCATACTTAAAGTTACTTTCCTTTATCTCACTCCATCCCCATTTAGTAAAATTCTGCTGGTGCCCAATTAATATGCTGGGGAAGTTAAAATAGTATGTGATTTGATTATCAAATTTCAAAAGATTTTTAGAAAGGAATGAAATAGATTTGGTTTACAAAAAATTATTTTAGGATCTTAAGGTGCGCTGAAGTATTGCAAAACTAGGAAATTTCAGTAAATAGAATTGCAGATGTCTGAAGCTGAATCTCATCATCAACACTAGGGTGACTGATTTTAAAAACTAAACCTTAACCCTCCCTAAATATTTCTCCAGAACCTTTCCAATTTAACTGTGAAGTTAGCATGCATTTACAAGGCCCATATAAGCCTAACAGCCCAATAAATGCCTAGTGAATGAATAACAAATGGTATAAGACTTACTCGGTCACAACTCAAAAAATCCAAAAGAAGAAAGTTTCCCAAATTGCCACAAATGATATCACAAAAACGATACACCAAATTCGTTTTTACTAGGATCATCAAGTTCTCGTTCAACTGACTATTCTTTGGGCAATTTCAACAATTTAGTTTCCCAACTTGTACAGCAGACTAAAATACAAACAGGGAGGAGATGCTGCTAGAAGCAAGCAATTGAGAGCAACAAGTAGTAGACACTGGGAATGAGGATTTTTAAAGTTGATACAAAAATTTAAAAAGCATAATCCAAGGCTAAACCTAAACTGCTTTACATATCTCAAGAGTTCCTGGGTCATCGCTACATTACTTCATGACATGGTGAATGGGGGAAGGGGGAAGTTTTGCTCTTTGAGACTTTAGGGTTTGTCTACATGCACTTCGTAACAATTTCGATACTAATTTGACTAATTTTTTAATCTAAAGAACACTTTATTCGCTGATGATTTTTAACAGACCTTGCCATATTTATTAAGCTATGAAATTATACTTCAGCAGAGAATTTTAAAAAGTATTTTCTGATCGTTTATTTGATCCCTATAATCTGGTACTATTCCCAGGCTACCCATTAGGAAACTGGAGCACGTGGAGCCTCAAGGTAACACTGCAAATGTGTGAAGTGGGACTTAGAATCCTATCTTGTTTTCCCATCTTGAGCTCTAAAACACCATATTCCATAGACTACAATCTTCACATCATCGTACCAGACAGGTAGCTTTAATTCTAAAAAATATCAGCGAATTCTACCTAAAAGGCTGATCTAAATGATTTCTTGAGACCCATTCTAAGATTTATTCATGAGTGCATAACCTAACAAAACTAATTCCATAATCTCCCGTTTCAATTTTGCACGAAATTTTAAGAGTTCGGTTTACATAAACATCAGTTCCTCCTATAAGGAAAATCATAGTGTTCAGTGTGTCTAGGGGTACGAGCCCCGGGAAAAGACACAAAGGATGTCCTTCCCTTCCGCAGCTGAAGCCCCAGTTTAGTCAGTGCAGGAGGTGATCTTCCGGGCAGAATCAGGTCCTCAAGTGGCTCCCGACCGCCGCGGGGTGCACCTCGGAAAGGAACAGGGAAAAGGGGAATCGGGGCATTCGTGCCCCTTCAAAATTGATGGCAGCAAGGTTTGTGAGCAGTCTCGATCCCCCACGTTAAAACCTGGTGAGCGAAGAGTTAGTTTCGACCCCAGACCCTGTGCCCACCACGGTATGGCTGGACCACTAGCCCTCATCCCTAACCTCTCTCTGACCCAGGCGCGCTCAACTTGCTCCGAACCGCACTCCACCACCACATGTGCACCCACCTGGCGAGGCTAAATGCGCGGCTCCCGGAACAAACACCTCCCACCCGGGCCTAGCTCTCCTCGCCCGGGGACAGCGGTCACACCTGTTTGATAAATGTGAAGGCAGGCCCACGACGGCCCCCTGGACACCAGGCGCGGCCCGGCTCTCGCTCCCCGGCCCCCAGCCTCCCTCACCCGTGGAGGCCTCGCGGTCGGCGCTCCTCTCCAGGCCCGTCGGACTCTCACCCACCCGGGCACACAGTACCGGATCCGGATCCGGCTTCAGCGCCAGCCCCACCTCCTCCTCCACCTCCCGCGCCACGGTTGCCGTCGCGGCCGCCCCTGCGCGAGCCGCCACCGGGACGTGGCAACGCCGCCAACGCCTCCGCCCCACCCCGGGCCGCTTACGCAGGGCCTCGCGCAGGCGGGCGGAGGTGCTCCGAGGGCGAGGGGCGGGCCGGGGCGGGGCGTGCGGCGGGCTTTCGCACGTGGGGCGCGGCGAGGACCGCCCCCGCGGGGACTCCGCCTCCCGGCGGCGCGGGGGCCCCACCCTGGCTCGCTCCCTGCGGTCATTCCCGCGGCCTCCAGCTCTCGGCTTCTCGGGAAATAACTCTGCTTAGGAGTCAGCGAAGCACCGTAAGTGGTGATAGTGTGGGCCTTTTGCTTTCTCGGAACCCGGAGGCTCGGCCTCTTGCCCTCTGCCGTTGCCCCTTGTTGCCCCTTCTCTTAATAGTGCATTTAATTAGGACTTGGGCGACTGGCTGGCAGCTGGGAGCTCCTCATCCCGTTTTCTGAGTCACCTCCGTGAAGTGAGGCCACTGCAGTCCTTTCAGATCCTTTTTGGATGAACCACAGGGTTAAGACACCGGTTCTCAGCTGTGGCGGTTTCGCCTGCCAGGAGACAGTTGGCGATGTCTGGAGTTTTTCAGCCTGTCTGTGGGAGAGATGTCACTGTTATCTGCCAGAGGGTAGAGACCACCTAGGCTGTTAAACGTAAAATACACAGCAGGGACCCACAACAACATTGGAGAGCTAGTGGAGATGCTGAGGTGGAGAAACCCTGGATTAGAAAAGAAAAAAAAAAAATGACTTTTGAGTTCCCATTTCCAAAACAGATGTCCTCATTTTACGGGTTAGGGAACTGAGGTTCAGAGAAGTAATTTACCAAAGTCATATAGCTACTAGCACCCCTTCCTTGCCTTATACCATAAATTTCAACTTCTTGGAATTGCAAAGTATTTTATCCTTAATACTGTTTGAAGAACACTGTATGTAGTCTGCCAGAAATGATATTTTCTGCTTATTTGTGAGATTTAAGTTTCAGTGAACACTTTTACTGGTTCATGTATTCTCACACCTTCAAACGTCTGTGTGGCTGATGGCATCCACATTTCTGTATCCATCCTTCTTTTTACCGTTTTGCATAGCAAAAATGTATAAGACGTAAAAAGAAACACCACAAATCTCAAACATAGATCCTTGTTTACTTATCACACTTCTGGCCCTATGTTTTCGATGAATTTCTTCTGAGCAACAAAATGCTGTAAAATTTACAGTTTAGCAAAAAGTATAGCAATCAGTTACACAATTTATCACAGAACACAGTTCTGAGAGGTACCCCAAAAGATCTCCCGCATTTCAGACGTATTCCTCCTTATCCCTTTTGTGCCACAGAAATACGATTTCTCCTTAATAGTCACTCTAGCCAGCACACTCTAGCCTCCTCCTTTGCCTGTTGGTTTACTTGCAATGAGGTAGCCAGGTGACAATCTCAACTTCTAGTTTAATGGAATCATTGGTGTGTTCTCTAGTGATTTTTATTTATTTTTTATTTTTAAATTATATTTGAGAGAGAGCGAGTGAGCAAGCAAGTGAGGGACAGGGGCAGCGGGAGAGAGAGAGGGAGAGAGAGAGAGAGAGAGAGAGAGAGAGAGAGAGACAGACTCAAGCAGGTTTCTTGCTCAGCATGGAGTCCAACGCGGGGCTTGATCCCAGGATCCTGGGATCATGACCTGAACAAAAATCAAGAATTGGACGCTCAACTGACTAAGCCACACAGGTGCCCCTATTTTGTTTTTTCAATTGAGATATAACTCATGTATAACATAACAAGGATTTTATATATGTATGTATTGCAAAATGATTACTTCAGTAAGTTCAATTAACATTCCTCACCATACATAGTTACAAATTTGGGTTTTTTTTGTGTGTGATGAGAACTTTTAACATTTACCCTCTTAGCAACTTTCAAATATACAATATTGTTAGCTATAGTCATAATGCCTACGTTGTATCCCCAGGAGTAATTTAACTTATAACTGGAAGTTTGTGCCTTTTGACCCTTTCAGTCATTTTGCTCCCCACCCCCTACCTCTGGCAACTACTAATTTTTTCTCTATATCCATGAATTTATTTGTTTGTTTTGTTAGATAGAACATATAAGTAAGATCATAGAGTATTTGTCTTTATCTTTCTGACTTGTTTCACTTATCGTAATGTATTAAAGCTCCATCTGAGTTGTTGTAAATGACAGGATTCCCTTTTTTATTGTGGAATAATATTCCACTATTTGTATTTGTATTTATATATGTGTGTATATAAACAAACTTCTTTATACATTCATCTAACAATGGACACTTAAATTGTTCCCATGTCTTGGCTATTGTTAGTAATGCTGCTATGAACATGTGGGTATGTATATCTTTTCTAGCTGATGGTTTAATTTTCTTTGGATAAATATCCAGAAGTGAAATTGCTGGGCCATATGGTAATTTCTATTTAAATATTTTTGAGGAACATGTTTTCGTTTTTGTTTTGTGTTGTTTAGAACAGTTTTTTTTTTAAGTTTTTATTTTCATTCTAGTTAACATACATTGTTATATTGGTTTCAGGTGTACAATATAGTGATGCCACAATTCCATTCACCACCTGGTCCTCATCACAGCAAGTGCGATCCTTAATCCCCACAATCTGTTTAACCCATTGGTTACATAGTTGCAGTGGAACTGATAACCATCAGTGCTTTATAGTTAAGAGTCTGTTTCTTGGTTTGTTTCTTTCTCTCTCTTCCTCCACCCCCATGCTCCTTTGTTTTGTTTCCTAAAATCCACACATGAGGGAAATCAAATGGTATTTCTTTCTTTGACTGACTTATTTTGCTTAACGTTATACTCTCTAGATCCATCCATATTGTTGTAAATGGCAAAATTTCATTCTTTTTATGGCTGAATAATATTCCGTTGTATACATACATCACATCTTCTTTATCCATTTATTAATCGATGGACACTTGGGCTGCTACCGTATCTTGGCTCTTGTAAATAATGCTGCAATGAACATGAGGTGCTATATCTTTTTGAATTAGTATTTTTGTATTCTTTGGGTAAATATCCAGGACTGCAATGGCTGTATTATGGGGTAGTTCTATTTTTAACTTTTTGAGGAACTTTCATACTGTTTTACATAGTGGCTGCACCAGTTTACATTCCCACCAATGGTGCAAGAGGGTTCCTTTTTCTCCACATCCTTACCTGTACCTGTTGTTTCTTCTGTTGTTGATTTTAACCATTCTGACATGTGAGGCGATATCTCGTGGTTTTGATTTGCATTTTCCTGATGGTAAGTGGTGCTGAGCATCTTTTCATGTGTCTATTAGCCATCTGGATGTCTTCTTTGGAGAACTGTCTGTTCATGTCTTCTGCCCATGTTTTACATGGATTATTTGTTTTTTGGTGTTGAGTTGTATAAGTTCTTTATATATTTGGATACTAGCCCTTTATTGGATATGTCATTTGTAAATATCTTCTCCCACTCAGTAAGTTGCCTTTTAGTTTTATTGATTGTTTCTTTCACTGTGCAGAAGCTTTTTATTTTGATGTAGTCCCAATAGTTTGTTTTTGCTTTTGTTTCCCTTGCCTCAGGGGATCTGTTTAGGAAAAAGTTGCTACAGATGATGTCAAAGAGGCTACTGCCTGTATTCTAGGATTTTTATGGTTTCAGATCTCACATTTAGGCCATCAATCCATTTTGAATTGATTTTTGTATATAGTATTAGAAAGTGGTGCAGATTCTTTCTTTGGCATGTTGCTGTCCAGTTTTCCCAACACCACTTGTTGAAGAGACTGTCTTTTTTCCTATTGGATATTCTTCCCTGCTTTGTCAAAGATTAATTGACCATATGATTGTGGGTTTACTTCTGGATTTTCTATTCTGTTCCACTGATCTTTGTGTCTCTTTTTGCATCAGTACCATACTGTTTTGACTACTCCATCTTTGTAATATAACTTGAAGTCCAGAATTGTGATGTCTCCAGCTTTACTTTTCCTTTTCAAGATTGCTTTGGCTGGCTGGGTCTTTTGTGGTTCCACACAAATTTTAGGATTATTCTAGTTCTGTGAAAAATGCTGTTAGTATTTTGCTAGGGATTGCATTAAATATGTAGATTGCTTTGGGTAGTATGGACATTTTAACCACATTTGTTCTTCTAATCCATAAGCTTGAAATGTCTTTCCATTTCTTTGTGTTGTCTTCCATTTCTTTCATCAGTGTTTTGTAGTTTTCAGAGTACAGGTCTTTCACCTCTTTGGTTAGTTTTATTCCTAGATATCTCATTAGTTTTGGTACAATTGTAAATGGGACTGTTTTCTCTTAAAAAAAAATTTTTTTTAATTAATTAGGCTCCATGCCCAATGTGGGGCTTGAATTCATGACTCTGAGGTTAAGAGTCACACGCTTTACTGCCAGAGCCAGCCAGGCACCCCTAAATGGATTGTTTTCTTAATATCACTTTCTGCTGGCTCATTATTGGTATATAGAAATGCAACCAGTTTCTCTACATTGATTTTTGCATCGTGTGACTTTACTGAATTTATTTATCAGTTCTAGGAGGTTTTTGGTGGAGTCTTTTGGGTTTTCTATATATAGTAGTATCATGTCATTTGCAAGTAGTGGAAGTTTCACTTCTTCCTTTCCAGTTTGGATGCTTTTTATTCCTTTGTCTTGTCTGATTGCTATGGCTAGGACTTCCAGTAATGTGTTAAATAGAAGTGGTGAAAGTGGACATCCTTGTCTTGTTCCTGACCTTATGGGAAAAGCTCTTAGTTTTTCACCCTTGGGTATAATGTTATCTATGGGTTTTTCATATATTGCCTTTATTATGTATAATAATAAACATATAACATATGTTATATATGTTCCCTCTAAATCTACTTTGTTGAGGGTTTTTATCATGAATGGATGTGGCACTTGTCAAATGCTTTTTCTGCATCTATTCAAATGATTATATGGTTCTTGTCCTTTCTCTTACGTGATGTATCACATTGATTGATGTGCAAATATTGAGCCACTCTTTCCCAAGAATAAATCTCACTTGATTGTGGTGAAAGATTTTTTTAAATGTATTCTTGGATTCAGTTTGCTGTTATTTTGTTGAGCATTTTTGCATCTATGTTCATCAGAGATATTGGCCTATAGTTCTTTTTTTTTGGGGGGGGGGTGTCTTTATCTGGTTTTGGTATCAGGGTAACACTGGCCTCATAGAATGAATTTGGAAATTTTCCTTCCTTTTCTATTTTTTGCAATAGTCTAAGAAGAAGAGATATTAACTCCTCTTTAAGTGTTTGATAGAGGGGTGCCTGGGTGGCTCAGTCAGTTAAGTGTCCAGCTCAGGTCATGATCTCATGGTTGTGAGATTGAGCCTCGTGTTGGGCTTCACACTGGGCATGGAGCCTGCTTAGGATTCTCTTTCTCCCTCTCTCTCTGCCCCTCCCTTCCTCTCAAAATTAATTAATTAATTAAAAAATAGGAGAGGAAGCTTGAGATGGTGGCATAAGAGGACGCTTGCTCACTTTGTCCTGCTGATCACTTAGATTCCACCCACATCTGCCTAAACAACCCAGAAAACCACCAGAAGACTAACAAAACGGACTCTCTGGAGCCAAGTGTAGACGAGAGGCCCACGGAAGAGAGTAGGAAGGGCAGAGAGGTGGTGTGTGCTACCTGGACTGGTGGGAGGGAGCTGGGGCAGTGGAGGAGCAGCCCGCCCGGCAAGGCAGAGCCCCCGAGTCTGGCTTGCAAAAGCAGAGGGGCTGGAAGGAGTGAGTTCTGACAGCCAGCGGGACTTAACATCTGGAATGTTATAAGTCAACAGCTCTAGTCAGAGAGTGGGAGGGCGAGAGGACACCGGGAGAGAGAGGTGTTGAGCTCCGGACGACAGAGCTCAGCTCAGCAGGGGAACAAAGGCGCTGGCCAGCGCCATCTCCCTCTCCCATCCCCCAGCCAAAACCCCAAAGGGAACCAGTTCACCTCACCGAACTTGCTTGCACCATGCAAACACCTAATGCTGTGCTTCTGTGGATCCATCCCTCCAATGGGTCTGCCTCCCTCCTGGTGCCACAGGGCCCCTCCCACAGGGGACCACCAATGGCAAAGCGAGCCAAGCCTGCCCCTCCCACCCCCATGCACCTTGCGGATCCACTCCAGCTAATACACCAGATCCCATCAAAAGCAGCACCACAAGCCTGGCAGTGTGCAAGTAGCCCAGACAGGGGCCACACCACTCCACAGTGAGTCCTGCCCCTGGGAGAGGGGAAGATAAGGTTCACACCAGTCTGACTGTGGCCCCAGCCATGGGCTGGGAACAGACATCGGTCTGACTGTGGCCCCGCCCACCAACTCAAGTTACTCCGGACAGCACAGGGGAAGTGCCCTGCAGTTCTGCGCCACTCCAGGGACTATCCGAAATGATAAAACGGAAGAATTCTCCTCAAAAGAAACTCCAGGAAGTAGCGACAGCTAACGAATTGATCAAAAACGATTTAAGCAATATAACAAAACATGAATTTAAAATAATAGTCATAAAATTAATCACTGGACTTGAAAAAAGTATAGAGGACAGCAAAGAATCTATTGCTACAGAGATCAAGGGACTAAGAAACAGGAGGCTTTCTGGTTGTGGAGTCTAGGGAAGATGCGCAGAAATGGCACCTCGAAAGAGGAAAGAAAAGAAAGAAGAACAGGTCATGAGCCTTGGACCTCAGGTAGCTGAAGGAGAAAATGTGTTTGGCGTGTGTCACATCTTTGCATCCTTCAGTGACACTTTTGTCCATGTCACTGATCTTTCTGGCAAGGAAACCATCTGCCATGTGACTGGTGGGATGAAGATGAAGGCTGACTGAGATGAGGCCTCTCCCTACGCTGCCATGTTGGCTGCCCAGGATGTAGCCCAGAGGTGCAAGGAGCTGGGCATCACCACTGTCCACATCAAACTCCGGGCCACAGGAGGAAATAGAACCAAGACCCCCAGACCTGGGGCCCAGTCAGCCCTCAGAGCCCTTGCCTGCTCAGGAATGAAGATTGGGTGGATTGAGGATGTCACCCCCATCCCCTCCGATAACAACTGCAGGAAGGGGGGTCGCCGTGGTCGCCGTCTGTGAACAGGATTCCTCAAATTATTGTTTTCTGGTAATAAACTGCCTTTGTGTAAGCTAAAAAGAAAAGAAAAGAAAAGAAACAGGAGGAGCTAAAAAATGCTATAAATGAGGTGCAAAATAAAATGGAGGTGACCACAGCTCACATTGAAAAAGCAGAGGAGAGAATAGGTGAATTAGAAGATAAAATTATGGGAAAAGAGGAAGCTGAGAAAAAGAGAGATAAAAAAATCCAGGAATATGAGGGGAGAATTAGAGAACTAAGTGATGCAATCAAACACAACAATATCCAGGGTCGGCTTTAGCTCAAGCGGTTACTTCGCGTGTGGTTACCAAACACAACAATATCCGTGTAATAGGAATTCCAGAAGAGGAAGAGAGAGAGAAAGGGGCTGAAGATGTACTTGTACAAATCATAGCTGAGAACTTCCCTGATCTGGGGAAGGAAAACGGCATTGAAATCCAAGAGGCACAGAGAACTCCCTTCACACGTAACTTGAATTGATCTTCTGCATGACATATCATAGTGAAACTGACAAAATACAAGCATAAAGAGAAAATTCTGAAAGCAGCTAGGGATAAACATACTCTATATAAAGGGAGACCAATAAGACTAGTGACAGATCTATCTACTGAAACTTGGCAGGCCAGAAAGGAATGGCAGGAAATCTTCAATGTGATGAACAGAAAAACTATGCAGCTGAGAATCCTTTATCCAGCAAGTCTGTCATTCAGAAGAGAAGGACATATAAAGGTGTTCCCAAACAAACAAAAACTGAAGGAATTCATCACCACTAAACCAGCCCTACAAGAGATCCTAAGGGAGATTCTGTGAGTGAAATGTTGCAAGGACCACAAAGTACCAGAGACATCACTACAAGCATGAAACTTACAGACATCACAATGACTTTAAACCCATATCTTTCAATAATAACACTAAATGTAAATGAGCTAAATGCTCCAACCAAAAGACATAGGGTATCAGAATGGATAAAAAAAACAAGACCCATCTATTTGCGGTCTACAAGACACTCACTTTAGACCTGAGGACACCTTCAGATTGAAAGTGAGGGGATGGAGAACTATCTATCATGCTACTGGAAGTCAAAAGAAAGCTGGAGTAGCCATACTATATCAGACAAACTAGACTTTAAATTAAAGATTGTAACAAGAGATGAAGAAGGGCATTATATAATAATTACAGAGTCTATCCATCAGGAAAAGCTAACAATTATAAATGTCTAGCCACCAAATTTGAAGGCACCCAAATATAGAAAATAATCACAAACATAAGCAATCTTATTGATAAGAATGTGGTAACTTCAGGGAACTTTAATACCCCACTTACAATAATGGCTAGATCATCTAGACACAGGATCAATAAAGAAACAAGGGCCCTGAATAATACATTGTATGAGATGGACTTGACAGATGTATTTAGAACTCTGCATCCCACTTTCTTCTCGAGTGCACATGGAACATTCTCCAAGATAGATCACATACTGGGTCACAAAACAGCCCTTCATAAGTATACAAGAATTGAGATCATACCATGCATACTTTCAGACCACAATGCCATGAACTTGAAATCAACCACAGGAAAAAGTCTGGAAAACCTCCAAAACCATGGAGGTTAAAGAACACCCTACTAAAGAATGAATGGGTCCACCAGGCAATTAGAGAAGAAATTAAACAATATATGGAAACAAATGAAAATACAACAATCCAAACGCTTTGGGATGCAGCAAAGGCAGTCCTGAGAGGAAAATACATTGCAATCCAGGCCTATCTCAAGAAACAAGAAAAATCCCAAATACAAAATTTAACAGCACACCTAAAGGAAATAAAAGCAGAAAAGCAAAGACACCCCAAACCCAGCAGAAGAAGAGAAATAATAAAGATCAGAGCAGAAATAAACAATATAGAATCTAAAAAAACTGTAGAGCAGATCAATGAAACCAAGAGTTGGTTTTGTGAAAAAATAAACAAAATTGATAAACCTCTAGCCAGGCTTCTCAAAAAGAAAAGGGAGATGACCCAAATAGATAAAATCATGAATTAAAATGGAATTATTACAACCAATCCCTCAGAAATACAGCAATTATCAGGGAATCCTATGAAAAATTATATGCCAACAAACTGGACAACCTGGAAGAAATGGACAAATTCCTAAATACCCACACACTTCCAAAACTCAATCAGGAGGAAATAGAAAGCTTGAACAGACCCATAACCAGTGAGGAAATTGAATCAGTTATCAAAAATCTCCCAACAAATAAGAGTCCAGACCAGATGGCTTCCCAGGGGAGTTCTACCAGATGTTTAAAGCAGAGATAATACCTATCCTTCTCAAGCTATTCCAAAAAATAGAAAGGAAAGGAAAACTTCCAGACTCATTCTTTGAAGCCAGTATTACTTTGATTCCTAAACCAGACAGAGACCCAGTAAAAAAAGGAGAACTACAGGCCAGTATCCCTGATGAATATGGATGCAAAAATTCTCAATAAGATACTAGCAAATCGAATTCAACAGCATATAAAAAGAATTATTCACCATGATCAAGGGGGATTCATTCCTGGGATGCAGGGCTGGTTCAACATTTGCAAATCAATCAATGTGATACAACACATTAATAAAAGAAAAGAACCATATGATCCTGTCAATTGATGCAGAAAAAGCATTTGACAAAATTCAGCATCCTTTCTTAATAAAAACTGTCGAGAAAGTTGGGATAGAAGGAACATACTTAAACATCATAAAATCCATTTATGAAAAGCCCACAGCTAACATCATCCTCAATGGGGAGAAACTGAGAGCTTTCCCCCTGAGATCAGGAACACGACAGGGATGTCCACTCTCACCGCTATTGTTTAACATAGTGTTGGAGGTTCTAGCATCAGCAATCAGACGACAAAAGGAAATCAAAGGCATCAAAATTGGCAAAGATGAAGTTAAGCTTTCACTTTTTGCAGATGACATGATATTATACATGGAAAACCCTATAGACTCCACCAAAAGTATGCTGGAACTGATACATGAATTCAGCAAAGTCTCAGGATACAAAATCAATGTACAGAAATCAGTTGCATTCTTATACACTAATAATGAAGCAACAGAAAGACAAAGAAACTGATCCCATTCACAACTGCACCAAGAAGCATAAAATACCTAGGAATAAGCCTAACCAAAGATGTAAAAGATCTGTATGCTGAAAACTATAGAAAGCTTATGAAGGAAATTGGAAAAGATAGAAAGAAATGGGAAAACATTCCGTGCTCATGGATTGGAAGAATAAATATTGTCAAAATGTCAATACTACCCAAAGCTATCTACACATTCAATGCAATCCCAATCAAAATGGCACCAGCAGTCTTCTTGAAGCTAGAACAAGCAATCCTAAAATTTGTATGGAACCACAAAAGGCCCTGAATAGCCAAAGAAATATTGAAGAAGAAGACCAAAGCGGGAAGCTTCATAATCCCAGACTTTAGGCTCTACTACAAAGCTGTAATCATCAAGACAGCATGGCATTGGCATGAAAACAGACACATAGACTAATGGAATAGAATAGAAACTCAGAATTAGACCCACAAAAGTATGGCCAACTAATCTGTGACAAAGCAGGAAGAATATCCAATGGAAAAAAGACAGTCTCTTTAATAAATGGTGCTGGGAGAACTGGACAGCAACATGCAGAAGCATGAAACTAGACCACTTTCTTACACCATTCACAAAAATAAACTCAAAATGGATAAAGGACCTGAATGTGAGACAGGAAACCATCAAAACACTAGAGGAGAAAGCAGGAAAAAAACCTCTCTGACCTCAGCCACAGCAATTTCTTACTTGACACATCCCCAAAGGCAAGGGAGTTACAAGCAAAAATGAACTGTTGGGAACTAATGAAGAAAAAAGCTTCTGCACTGCAAAGGAAACAATTAACAAAACTAAAAGGCAACCAACAGAATGAGAAAAGATATTTGCAAATGACATATCGGACAAAGGGCTAGTATCCAAAATCTATAAAGAGCTCACCAAACTCCACACTTGAAAAACAAATAATCCAGTGAAGAAATGGGCAGTAAACTGAATATGAATAGAAAAATGAATAGACACTTCTCTAAAGAAGACATCCAGATGGCCAACAGGCACATGAAAAGTGCTCAACGTCGCTCCTCATCAGGGAAATACAAATCAAAACCACACTGAGATACTACCTCACGCCAGTCAGAGTGGCTAAAATGAACAAATCAGATACTGGTGAGGTTGTGGAGAAACGGGAACCCTCTTGCACTGTTGGTGGGAATGCAAACGGTGCAGCCGCTCTCTGGAAAGCAGTGTGGAGGTTCCTCAGAAAATTAAAAATAGACCTACCCTATGACCAGCAGTAGCACTGCTAGGAATTTACCCAAGGGATACAGGAGTACTGATGCATAGGGGCACTTGTACCCCAATGTTTATAGCAGCACTCTCAACAATAGCCAAATTATGGAAAGAGCCTAAATGTCCATCAACTGATGAATGGATAAAGAAATTGTGGTTTATACACACAATGGAATACTACATGGCAATGAGAAAGAATGAAATGTGGCCTTTTGTAGCAATGCGGATGGAGCTGGAGAGTGTTAGACTAAGTGAAATAAGCCATACAGAGAAAGACAGATACCGTATGTTTTTACTCTTATGTGGATCCTGAGAAACTTAACAGAAGACCATGAGGGAGGGGAAGGAAAAAAAAAAAAAAGGTTAGAGAGGGAGGGAGCCAAAACATAAGAGACCCTTAAAAACTGAGAACAGGGGCGCCTGGGTGGCTCAGTCGGTTAAGCGGCCGACTTCGGCTCAGGTCATGATCTCGCGGTCCGTGAGTTCGAGCCCCCCGTCGGGCTGTGTGCTGACAGCTCAGAGCCTGGAGCCTGTTTCAGATTCTGTGTCTCCCTCTCTCTGACCCTCCTCCATTCATGCTCTGTCTCTCTCTGTCTCAAAAATAAATAAACGTTAAAAAAAATTAAAAAACAAAACAAAACAGAACAAACAGGGTTGATGGTGGAGGGAGGGGAGGGTGGGTGATGGGTATTGAGGAGGGCACCTGTTGGGATGAGCACTGGGTCTTGTATGGAAACGAATTTGACAATAAATTTCATATTTAAAAAAATAATAATAAAAGAAAATAAGCTGATGCTTTGCCTAGGTATCTAGATCTGACTTGTAATTCTAACTGTAACCTGAGCAACCCTGGAAAAGTTATCTTGCCTCTCTGAGTCTCGGGTTCCTCTTCTGTAAAATAGAATACATAAAACCTCTTTCAGGGACAGTTGGAAAAAATAAATATGATAATAAATAAATAAATAAGTATTTGGTAGGATTTGAAGCCATCTGGTCCTGAACTTTTTTTTTGTTGGGAATTTTTTGATTACTGATTTAACTTCATTGATGGAAACTGGTCTGTTCAAATTTCCTATTTCTTCCTCATTACATATTGGGAGGTTTTGGGGAATTTATTTATTTCTTCTAGATGTCTAGTTTGTTGACATGTAAACTTCCCTCTTAGAATTGCTTTTGCTGCATCCCAAGGGTTATGACCCATTGTGTATTCATTTTTGTATCCATGTACCTTGTTTTAAATTTTTTTTAATGTTTTATTTATTCTTGAGAGAGAGACAGAGAGAGAGAGAGAGAGAGAGAAGGAGCATGGGCAAGGGAGGGGCACAGTGAAAGAGGGACACAGAATCCAAAGCAGACTCCAGGCTCTGAGCTATCAGCACAGAGCCTGATGTGAGGCTTGAACTCATGAGCCGTGAAATCATGACCTGAGCCGAAGTTGGATGCTCAACCAACTGAGGCACCCAGGGGCCCCAGTATCCATGTACTTTTTAATTTCTGCTTTTATTTCTGGTTGATGCATTCATTGTTTAGTAGCATGTTATTTAACCTCCATGTATTTGTGGTCTTCCAGATATTTTCTTGTGGTTGACTTCTATTCATTATGGTCAGAAAAGATGCATGGTATGATTTTAATCTTTTTGAAATCGTTGAAGCTTGTTTTGTGGGCTATTGTGTGATCTGTTCTGGACAATGTTCTATGTGCACTTGAAAAGAATGTGTATTCTGGAGTTTTAGGATGGAATGTTCTGTTCCAGTGTGTCATTCAAAGCCATTGTTTCCTTATTGATTTTCTGTTTAGATGATCTGTCCATTGATGTAAGTAGGGTGTTAACGTCCCCTACCATTATTGTGTTATTATCAGATTAGTTCCTTTATGTTTGTTATTAACAGTTTTATGTATATGGGTGCCTCTGTGTTGGGTGCATAAATATTTACAATTGTCATATCTTCCTGTAGGATTGTCCCCTTTATTATTATATAGTGTCCTTCTTTGTCTCTTGTTATTGTGTTTGTTTTAAAGTCTAGTTTGTCTGATATAAGTATTGCTACACTGGCTTTCTTTTGACAACTGTTTGCATGTTAGATGTTTCTCCATCCCCTCACTTTGAATTTGCAGGTGTCTTTAGGACTAAAATGAGTCTCTTGTAAGCAGTATATGGATGGGTCTTGTTTTTTTATCCATCTGTCACCGTATGTCTTTTGAGTGGAGCATTTAGTCCATTTACATTTGAAGTAATTATTGATAGATATGTATTTATTGCCATTTTGTTTCTTGTTTTATGGCTGTTTCTGAAGATTTTCTCTGATCCTTTCTGGTCTTTCTCTTTTTCCTGGTTTACTGTTTGTTTGTGATACATTTGGATTTCTTTCTCTTTATTCTTTGCATATTTTAGTGGCTTTTGACATATGATTACCATTAGGTTTGTATATAACCTCTTTTGTATATAGCAGTCTACATTAAGTTGATGGTCATTTAAGTTTGAACCCATTCTTACTCCTCTTCTCCCTACGTTTTAGGTATATGGTGTCATATATTACATCTTTTTATTTTGTGAGTACCTTGACTGATATTTTATAAAAATATTCATTTTTACTGTGTTTGTGTTTCTTTCCTTTGTACTGTCACTTTTGGTCTCTACTTGAAGGGTGTCTTTAATAGTTCTTGCCAGGCTGCTTTACTGGTTACGAACTCCTTTAATTTTTGTTTGTCTGGGAAACACACACACACTCTCTCTCTCTCTCTCTTCTGAATGATAGCCTTGCAGATTATTTTTTCCCCAGCATGTTGAATATAACATGCCACTCTCTTGTGGCTTGGAAGGTGTCTGCTGAAAAGTCCTCTGATAGCCTATGGGGTTTCCCTTGTATGTAACTATCTCCTTTTGTCTTTCTGCTTTAATAATTTTTTCTTTATCAGTATATTTTGCCACTTTAATTATAATATGATTTGGTGTGGATCTGCTTTTGTTAATTTCGTTGAGGGTTCTCTGTGCCTCCTGGTATATCTTTGTGCCTCCTGGATCTATATATGTATTTCCTTTCCCAGGTTAGGACAGTTTTCAGCTATTATTTCTTCAAATAAATTTTCTGCCCCCCTTTTCTCTCTCTTCTTCTTCTGGTACTCCTCTAATGTGAATGTTATTAAATTTGATGGAATCACTGAGTTCCCTAAGTCTATTCTCATTTTGCATTATTCTTTTCTCTTTCTTTTGTTCAGCTTGATTAGCTTCCATTACTCTGTTTTCTAGGTCACTATTTTGTTCTTCTGCCTCTTTCATCCTGCTGTTAATCCTGTCAAGCATGTTTCACATGTCATTTATTGAGCCCTTTCCTCTGCTATGTTATTCCTTACTTATTGTATATTCTTGGCTCCTTTTTCATAAATTGACCATATATGCATGGGTTTATTTCTGGGCTCTGTTCTATTGCACTGATTTATGTAGCTGTGTTTATGCCAATACCATACCGTTTTCGTTATTATAGCTTTGTAATATAGTTTGAAATCAGGAAGTGTGATGCCCGCAGAATTATTCCTCTTTCTCAGAGTTGCTTTGGCTATTTGGGATCTTTTGTGGTTCTGTTACAAATTTTAGAATTGTTTTTTCCATTTCTGTGAAAAAATGCCATTGGAATTTTGATAAGGATTGCATTGAATCTGTAGATTACTTTGGGTAGAATGGACATTTTAACAATATTAATTCTTCTAGTCCATGAGCATGGAATATCTTTCCATTTGTGACTTCAATTTATTTCATCAATGTCTTAGAGTAGGCATTTTATTCTTTTGAAACAATTGTAAATGGAACTGTATTCTTAATTTCTCTCTTTCAGATAGTTTGTTATTAGTGTATAGAGACTCAACTCATTTTTGTATATTGATTTTGTATGCTACAACTTATTATTCTAATGAGGTTTTTTTTTTTGGTGAAGTTTTTAGGGTTTTCTATATATAGTATCATGTCATCTGCATGTAGAGACAGTTTACTTTCTGATTTGGATGCTTTTTATTACTTTATCTTGCATCATTGCTCTAGCTAGGACTCCCAGTACTATTTTAAATAAAAGTGGTGAGGGTAGACATCCTTGTCTTGTTCCTGATCTTATAAGAAAAGCTTTCAGTTTTTCACAATTGAGTATGATGTTAGCTGTGGGCTCATTGTATATTGTCTTTAGTATGTTTAGGTATTTTCTCTCTGTACTCTGTTGAGAGTTTTTATCATGAATGGATGTTGTGTTTTGTCAAATGCTTTTGCTGCATCCTTTTAATGTATTGTTGAATTCAGTTTGCTAATATTTTGTTGAGGATTTTTACATCTGTGTTCATCAGGGATATTAGTCTGTATTTTCCTTTTGTTTTAGTGCCTTTATCTGGTTTTGATATTTAATGCTGGCCTCATAAAATAAGTTCGGAAGTGTTCCCTCCTCTTCAGTTTTTTGGAAGAGTTTGAGAAGGATTTGTATTAATTCTTTAAACATTTGATAGAATTCACTAGGGAAGCCATCTGGACTTTTGTTTGTTGGCGGTTTCTGATTACTGATTCAATCTCCTTACTAGTAATTAGTCTGTTCAGATTTTCTCTTTTTTCATGATTCAGTCTTTGTAGGTTGTATGTTTGTAGGAATGTATTCATTTCTTCTACATTGTCTAGTTTGTTGGTATGAAGTTGTTCATAATACTCTCTTATTTGTATTTCCATTGTGTCAATTGTGACATCTCTTTAATATCTGATTTTATTTTGAGTTTTCTCTCTGTTTTTTCCTTGGTGAGTCTAGCTAAATGTTTATCTTTTCAAAAACCAGCTCTTGGTTTCATTGATCTTTTCTACTGATTTTTTTAGTCTCTGCTTCATTTATTTCTGCTCTGATATTTGTTAGTTCCTTCCCTCTACTAACTTTGAGCTTAATTCTTTTTTTAGTTTCATAAGGTATAAAGTTGGGTGGTTTATTTGAGATATTTCTTATTTCTTAATATAGGTATTTATCACTGTGAACTTCCCTCTTAAAACTACTTTTGCTGCATCCTATAAATTTTGGTATGTTATATTCTCATTTTCATTTGTCTCAAAATTTGATTTCTATTTTTATTTCTTTTTTGACCTATTGGTTGTTTGGTAGCATGTTGTTTAATCTCCACATAACTTGTCAGTTTTCCAGTTTTCTTCTTGTAATTGTTTTCTAGTTTCATACCATTGTGTTTAGGAAAAAATGCTTGATATTATTTCAGTCTTTTAAATTTATTAAGATTTATTTTGTGATCTACCCTGGAGAATGTCCCATGTGTGCTTGGGAAAAATGTTTATTCTGCTGCTTTTGGATGGAATGTTCTATAAATGTCTGTTAAGACCACCTGGTCTAACATGTTGTTTAAGTCCTATGTTTCTTTATTGATTTTCTGTCTGGATGATCTATCCAATGATGACAGTGAGGTATTGAAGTCTCCTACTATTATTGGATTGCTGTTTATTTCTCCTTTTAGGTCTGTTAATATTTGCTTTGTATATTTAGGTGCTTCTATGTTGGGTGTATGTAAATTTACAAATGTTCTGTCATCTTACTGGATTGACCCTTTTATCATTAGAAAATTTTTTAATCATAAAAACCATAAAAAAATTTTTTAATGTCTATTTATTTTTGTGAGAGAGATAGCAGGGGAGGGCCAGAGAGAGAGAGGGAGACACAGAATCCAAAGCAGGCTCCAGGCTCTGAGCTGTCAGCACAGAGCCCAAACCAGGGCTCAAACTCATGAATCACGAGATCATGACCTGAGCTGAAGTCAGATGTTTAACCAATTGAGCCACCCAGGTGCCCCTATATAATTAACTTCTTTGTGTCTTATTACAGGTTTGTCTTAAAGTCTATTTTTTCCTCATACAAGTATAGCTACTTTAGCTGTCATTTGATTTCCATTTGCATACACTGTCTTTTCCCATACCTTCCCTTCCCTGTGTGTGTTCTTAAAGTTGAAATGAGTCTCTTATAGGCAGCATATAGTTGGGATATTTATATATTTAAAATCTCTTCAGCCACTCTGTGTCTTTTAATAGGAGAATTTAGTCCATTTACGTTTAAAGTAATTATTGATAGGTATGGACTTACTGCCATTGTGTTCATCGTTTTCTAATTCCTTTGTTCCTTTTTCTTTTGTTCTCTTCGTTTGTGATTGGATGATTTTCTGTATTGGTATGCTTACATTCCTTTTCCTTTATCTTTTATGAATCTAGTATAGGTTTTGCTTTGTGGTTACAGCATGGCTTACATAAAACATATTTATAACTGTCTATTTTAAGTTGATAATAACTTAAAATTTTTAAAAAAAATATTTATTTATTTTTGAGAGACAGAAAGAGAACACAAGCCAGGGAAGAGTAGAGAGAGAGAGAGAGAGGCCCAGAATTCAAAGCAGGCTCCAGGCTCTGAGCTGTCAGCACAGAGCCCAATGCAGGGCTTGAACCCACAAACCACAGTGAAATCATGACCTGACCTGAAGTTGGATGCCTAATTGAGTGAGCTACCCAAGAGCCTCAAGTTGAGAACAACTCTTAAGTCCAACTTAATTATAAAGCTCTACATTTTTACTGCCCCCCTTTTATGTTTTTGATTTAACAATTTGTATTCTTTGTGTATCCATTAACAAATCATTGTAGTTATAGTTATTTTTCACTACTTTTGTCTTTTAACCTTCATACTAGTTTTATAAATGATTAACCTACCACCATTACATTAAATTATTGTGAACTTAACCATATATTTACCTTTACCAATGAAATTTATACTCTCATATGTTTTCCTGTTACTAATTAGCCCCCTTTCATTTCAGCTTAAAGAAATTCCTTTAACATTTCTTGTGGATTCGGTGTAATGGTGCTGAACTCCTCCAGCTTTTGCTTGTCTGGAAAACTCTTTTTCTTTCCTTCAATTTTGAAGGATTTTTTTTTTTTTTTTTTTGCCAGGTAGAGTATTTTTGGTTGGCAGATTTTTTCTTTCAGCTCAGCGAATATGTCATGCCACTCCTTTCTGACTTGCAAGAATTTGTTGAAAAAATTTGTTGATAGTCTTATGGGTGTTTCCTTATACATAACAAGTTGTCTTTCTCTTGCTGTTTTTAATATTTTGTCCTTGTCTTTAACTTTTGATAATTTAATTATACTGTGTCTTGGTGTGGGTCTCTTTGAATTCATCTTCTTTCGAATTTCCTGGATCTGGATGTCTGTTTCCTTTCTCAGGTTAGGGAAGTTTTCAGCCATTACTTCTTTAAAGACTTTTTTCTGCCCCTTTCTCTTCTCCTTCTGGGACCCCTATAATGTTGGGCCTCTTGATGTTGTTCTATTAGTCCCTTAACCTATTTTATTTTTCTTTTTGCTCCTCTTTTTGGATGAATTCTACTGCCCTATCTTAGAGTGTGCTGATTTTTTCTTCCACTTCATCTGCTATTAAAACTTTCTATTGAGGGGCACCTGGGTGGCTTAGTCGGTCAAGCATTGGACTTTGGCTCAGGTCACGATCTCACAGTTTGTGAGTTCGAGAACTGCATCGGGCTCTGTACTGACATTTCAGAGCCTGACATCTCAGATTCTGTGTCTCCTTCTATCTCTGTCCCTCCCCCACTTGTGCTCTCTCTGTGTCTCTCAAAAATAAATAAATGTAAAAAAACATCTTCTATTGAATTTTTCAGTTCAATTATTAAATTCTTCAGCTATGTGATTTCTGTTTGGTACTTTCTTATATTTTTCATCTCCTGTTGAAATTCTCACTTTGTTCATGCATTGTTTTCCTGACCTCAGCAAGTGGTCTTTATGACCATTGTTTTGAACTTCTTGTCAGGTAAATCACTTATCTCTCTTTCATTAAGGAATTTTTCTGAGGTTTTAGTTTGTTGTTTTGTTTGGAACATATTCCTCTATTCATTTTTCTTGACTCTTTCTGTTGATTTTCTGTGCATTAGATAAAACAACCACATTTCTCGGTCTTGAAGAGGTGGTCTCATTTAGGCAATGAACCTTATTATTCAATCCTGACTTCCTTGTGGTTTTCTCTCAAAATTTTGTGGTTGTCCAAATGGCCTTCTATGTTCTTAGTGGCTTCCAGTAGTTGAGGGTGTGCCAATATTTCTCATCCCAAAGGGGAAGATCTCAGTTAGCACTAAATGCAGACAGATTAGAAGCAGACGCTCAGGGAGCATCTTTTTAACTTTTTTAAAAAAAAATTTTCATTTTGAGCTCAGAGAAAGTATAGAAACCCTTGTAGTTATAAATGTCTGTATTAAAACCTTTTCATCATTGGTTAGAGCTGATTAGTCTTTCATACGCATACATAATTACCCCCACAGATATCTTACTCATCCATCAACAAGTTCTCACTATTTTACTGTCACTTTTATGAACACACATCCACACACGCATGCATTCCTAACTCTAGACATAAGCCCTTATTGTTTTAAATTACTTTTGCTTCTCAGAACTACAAAGATCATGCATCAGGTAGATTGGAAGACCTCTGATACTCAGATTTGGGTATTTTCATCATTGAGCCACTTCTTTTTAAAGTATGTAAATATACCTCTTGGAGCACCTGGGTGGCTCATTCATTTAAGCGTCAGACTGTTGATTTCGGGTCAGGTCATGATCTCATGGTTTGTGGGTCGACCCTGCATTGGGCTCCACACTGACAGTGCAGGGCCTGCTCAAGATTCTTGTTCTCCCTCTCTCTGCTCTTCCCCCCATCTCTGAAAATAAAGAAATAAACATTAAAAAAAAAAAAAAGATTCTCTCTCTCTCCCTCTCTCTTTGCCCCTCCCCTGCTCATGCTCTCTCACTCTCAACAAAAAAAATTAATTAAATTAAGTATGTAAATATACCTCCTTCAGGGGCAGACTGGGAGATGTGTGTTTCTGTCTGCTCCCTCTGCACATCAAGCCCTGAGGGGGATAGACAGTTAAGAATTGTTTCTTTGTTTGCTACCAACCCACTGAATCCATGAACACGAGTCCCACTGGCTACCAGTGCCAGGTTATCAAGAGATGTGTCCTCTGGGGGGCAGCCACAAAAGCCAGGGTGGCACCCGTTATGCATAAGCTCCTTTCTCAAAGACGTTGGTAACGTGGAGTGGGACAAAGGGAGAGCACAAAGATGGTGCCTGCTGGCCTTCCTGGTTTCTGGAGAGGATGGCAATGGGCCTCTAGATGTGCGTTATGATAGAAGCCTGCCCCACAGGTCACAGCTATTGAGAGATAAACTAATAGGCCTCTTTCACAGAAAGGTTGCGTGTCAATCTGCTGCCTCTGCAGTGTGCAGTGAGGGATGGATACCTCCTTAAGAATGGTTTCTCTCTTACAGTCTTGTGGTACCTGCAAACATAAGCCCCATTAGAGGGCTTCCTCTGGGAGCAGCTGCAAAAACTGGGGCACCAGACATGTGGACGAGCTCCTTTTTGGGATATACTGATGACCTACCTGGAGTGAGGCAGAGGGAGAACAGGAAGATGTCCCTATCAGTCTCTGTGGTTTCTGGAGAATATTGCAGTTGGCCTCCAGAAGTGTTTTAAATTAGAAACCTGCTCCTCAAACCAAAGCTTTAAAGGTAAGCAATAGCTTCTTTCGTGGGGAAACTGGGCATGATTCAGTCTGCTCCCTCTGCGCTGGGCTCTGAGGGCCAAGCCATGGTGAGTCCACACAAATCCTGTAAGAACTATTAGTTCACTATAGACTGTGGATCTCGTGGATGTAAGTCCCTGTTGGCTTTCAGAGCTAGATGTTTTGTGAGTCCATTTCTCAGGTAGAAGTCTTAAAAGTTGTGGTGCCAGCTCTGGTGTCCAACCCCTTCTCTCCTCAGAGAGAAGCTGGGAGTTGTGAGCTCCCTCCTAGTTGTGTGTTGCTGCTCCAGGGATGAGATTGTGTCTGAGGCTTTCCCACTCATTTCAGTGGGAGTTTTTTCTCACTTGCCTGATGTGTAAGAGTCACTCAGCTAGTTTCTAGATTTCTTTCAGAGGGGATTGTTCTGTATGTAGCTGAAGATTCAGTGTGTCTGTGAAAGGAGGTGACTTTAAGGTTCTCTTTTGTCACTGTCTTGAACCAGAAAAACAGTTTGTGGATTCTTATAAGAAATGCTATATCATCAATGTTTCTGCTGGCAAAGATCATGATACTATGTGGGAAAACATGCTATCAGTGATTGAGTTGAGAAATGATTTGGGAGTGTTGGGTTCAATGAAAACTGTTAAGAATACCTTAACCCATTTATTTCATTCATATTTTTCTTGTAATATTTGCACAAGAATTATATATAACAATCTATGTCTACTTACATAAATGTCTCTTTTGCTAGGTTTTGAAATAGAATTTCTAAGTGTTAAGAAAGTATGTGTTATAGTTTTTAATTGGCCGTATTGTTTCTTTTTTTGTGGTATATAAACTAATGATAGGTCTTACAGTAGATGTATCTTAAGATTTGATGAAATAGTACATACCTTAAGCATATTAATGTTCATAAATGATTTGATCCTTATGTTAATACTGGGAGATAAGACAGGCATTATTATTTCCATAAGACAAATGAAACTCAGGTGGTTTTCATTTTGTTATAGGTGAGGCTGTGTTATATTTTATAGACTTTTAAACTTAACCTAATAAGATAGTTCAGTAATTTATTTTTTATAATGTTAAACCAAAACTTTATAGCATTTTTACTGTTGAGTAGATCATGTTACATAATGACACTTTTTTGAAAGTGTGATGTTATAAAAGAAACATGACTGGTGATAAAGCACAGGGCTATTTATGTGTGGAGTTAGGGACACTCGGATATGACAGCAATTCCTGGAAGGGAAGCAAAGGATCAAACCTAGGAGAAATGTGGTTGTATGTAAAACATCTCAAATCTAATCGAACTGTGAAGTGTATTTATTAACATGTTATAGATAACAACATATGTCTTGTTGTTCAGACCTTCAAAAGTGGCTCATTTTTTCGTAGGTGCTGTGTCTTCACATTATACAGTTGCCTATATCTACTGCTTGGTAGTCAGCTTCTTGCTTCCAAGCAATAGAAACCAACTGTGGAAGGATTGTTAGTTTATAGAGTCAATGGGAAGGCTGGAGAACCAACCAGGCTCAAAAAACAATAGAGGCCAAGTGAGGCTAGGCAGCCAAGAACAGCCAGCTGCCCAGAGTCTGGGGAAACTGTATTTTGGTCTTTCAGTTTCCTCCTGTCCAGAGTCAGACATTGTTGAATTTTCAAAATCAGACCCAGGGCAGCCAGAATAAGCACGTGTACACTTTATTATAATATATTATGCCATATATATTTTGTTTAAATATGATTGAATGGAACATTTAAAATGTGCATTTAATGAGGCCACTTTTAGGTATAAAGAATTGCTTTATTATAATTACTTTTCTTTTGAAGAGTGCTCTTAAATACTGGAAGACATTCCTAGAACCACAACATTCATCCTGCTGTTGGCACAGCCTATTTTATTAACTCCTTCCTTGCTGAAAGTTAAAATATATAGGTATTTCCTCCTGCCCCTGCGCAGAAACTAAGCCAATTTTATTGTGAAATATATTATGATTCACCTTACTTGCTGGAATTCACCTATAAAACTAGGTATGGCTATGGGTGGCAGAGAGTCATTTTTAGGCATTCCTTGATTATACCATTCTCCAGTGTCACTTGACTTCCATCTCTGAATTCAGTCTTTAAGTATCTAACATATAGTTTGTGTACCCATTTATTTGTTTATTGCTTACTGCAAAGGTAATGAATGGTTGTTTTAAAATCTGTAACATTACAGAAACACAGAACAAAGAGTGACCATTCCCCATAATCCTGCTCTCAAGGATTATGTTAATATTCCTGTTAATAATATTATGTTAATAGTTTGGTAGATCTTCATCCAGACTACCTGGGTTCCATTTCCAGCTTTTCCATTTAGCTGGCCACCTTGGACAAGTTATTTGTCCTCACACTGCCTTAGTTTCCTCATTTCAGCATAATAGTACTGGCTTACAAGGTTTTGTGAGGGTTTAATAGATAAGATGAAAAGTGTTCAGCATAATTACTAGCGTGTAGTAAGTGCTTGATAAATGCTAGTTTGTGTGTATTGGTCAAGATAAGCTAGATTATATTGCAATAACAAACAATCTATCCAAATCTCAGTGGCTTAACACAACAAAAATTTCTTGCTAATGCTGCATTTCTTACACAGATTAGCAGGGTGTTTTCTCCATGTAGTCAGTCAGGGGCCCCGGCTAATGGAGGTTCGACCATGTTGTGGCCACACTCTATAATACGTTGTGCTTTTAGTCACCATAAAGAGACTATAAAATCACACATGGATTTTTTACTGCCTCAGCCCATAATTGACATACTCTACTTCCATTTACAATTTATTAGTCATAACTAGTAACCATGGCTCTGCTCTGCTGCAAGTCAGGTGTGACATGTGAAAGGGGAGTGCAGAATATTTTGGTGAGTGCTACAACCTGTGGCAAGGCCATTCCTCCCCCTACTCCCCAGTGTGGCATAATATTATCCAAACTGTGTTGCAGGTTTTTTTTTTTATTTCATAGTAAGACTAAATTTATTCAATACCCTAGTAAAAGTTTTGATTATAGTTATCCAACAGTATAAAAATTACAAAACAGATTGGTAGATTTCTAATATATTAATACAAAGTGCATGACTACATACAGTACATCCTACAGGCAAAGAGGTGGAAGGGGAAAAAGAAGGCCTTGGTTGAGGTCTAGTAATAGATAAATAAATACAGAGGTAGAGATGATCCATATTATGGTATATTCTAACACCAATACTGCAGCCAAAATGTACAAAAAAAAAAAAAACATTTTGAAACAACAGGAGGAAGATGATAATGGCTGGGACTCTTGTAATTTACCTCAGAGGCTGTGGGAGAGCCAACCCAACTCACAGTGTAATCTGTGCATATGGTGGCTTGTAGTTTTTGCCATAAGGAAGAAATATAAAATTTTAGGTTTGGATTAAGAACTATAAAACTATAGGGTGCCCATAAAAAGTGGCTCACTCCTTACTGTTATTTATACTAATTTTTAAAATCCAGTTTTAAAAATAAGCACTGCTGGCACAAGAACGGACACTCAGATCAATGGAACAGAATAAAGAACCCAGAAATGGACCCACAAACGTATGGCCAACTAATCTTTGACAAAGCAGCAAAGAATATCCAATGGAATAAAGACCGTCTCTTCAAGTGGTGCTGGGAAAACTGGACAGCGACATGCAGAAGAATGAACCTGGGCCACTTTCTTACACCATACACAGAAGTAAACTCAAAATGGATGAAAGACCTAGATGTAAGACAGGAAGCCATCAAAATACTCGAGGAGAAAGCAGGCAAAAACTTCTTTGATCTTGGCCGCAGCAACTTCTTACTCAATACGTCTCTGGAGACAAGGGAAACAAAAGCAAAAATGAACTACTGGGACCTCATCAAAATAAAAAGCTTCTGCTTTTTATTAAAAGCGAAGGAAATAATCAGCAAAACTAGAAGGCAACCGACAGAATGGGAGAAGATATTTGCAAATGACATATCAGATAAAGGGTTAGTATACAAAATCTATAAAGAACTTATCAAACTCAACACCCAAAAAACAAATAATCCAGTGAAGAAATGGGCAAAAGACATGAACAGACACTTCTTCAAGGAAGTGCATCCAGATGGCCAACCAACACATGAAAAAATGCTCAACATCACTCATCATCAGGGAAATACAAATCAAGACCACAATGAGATACCACCTCACCCCTGTCAGAACGGCTAACATTAACAACTCAGGCAACAACAGATGTTGGCAAGGATGCTGAGAAAGAGGATCTCTTTTGCACTGCTGGTGGGAATGCAAGCTGGTGCAGCCACTCTGGAAAACAGTATGGATGTTCCTCAAAAAATTAAAAATAGAACTACCCTATGACCCAGCAATTGCTCTACTAGGCATTTATCCACGGGATACAGGTGTGCTGTTTCGAAGGGACACATGCACCCCCATGTTTATAGTAACACTATCAACAATAGCCAAAGTATGGCAAGAGCCCAAATTTCCATCAATGGATGAATGGATAAAGAAGATGTGGTATATATATATAACGGAGTATTACTTGGCAATCAAAAAGAATGAAATCTTGCCATTTGCAACTACGTGGATGGAACTGGAGGGTATTATGCTAAGTGAAATTAGTCAGAGAAAGACAAAAATCATATGACTTCACTCATCTGAGGACTTTAAGAGACAAAACAAATGAACATATGGGAAGGGAAACAAATATAAAAACAAGGAGGGGGACAAAACAGAAGAGACTCATAAATATAGAGAACAAACTGAGGGTTGCTGGAGGGGTTGTGGGAGGGGGGGGGGGGTGGGCTAAATGGGTAAAGGGCACTAAGGAATCTACTCCTGAAATCATTGTTGCACTATATGGTAACTACTTTGGATATAAATTTTAAAAAATTAAAAAATTAAAAAACTAGAAAATAAAAAAAATATATTAAGTGTAAAAAAAAAATAAGCACTGAGTCATGTTGTTATAGGGTAGGCAAATGATCCTCCCTGATTATGAAAAGTCTGAACCAGTGATAGGTTATTCCTGAACGTTTAGAAAAGAGGCACTGAGAGTACTTTGGTTTGGGTTCAAGTAAAAAGCCTTCAAATGAAGATTTTGGAATTGAAGAGCTCCATCTTCAGGATGCATCATCTGACATCTCAATGTTCACAAAGCCTGACTGAAAGAAGCCATACCTAAACCAGCCCACTCAGCATTAACACACACCTCTTTTCTTTTAGAATTTTACTTTAATATAGAGTGGAAAAACAAACAAACAAACAAAAAACCCAAACCCTAACAGGTTAAAATCAAATAACCACTCTACACTGACAAAACCTTCACAGAGGTCAACTGAAGTAATCCAGAGCTAAAACTGAATTGTGCAGATTTTCAATGAAGTCACCAGTTGTGTAACACAAAGGCAATTATTTACACACTAGGCAAGCCCTCTAAGAAATGTGCCCCAAGAAGCATTAACCTTTGTTTTTTGTGTGTGCCATCCTGAAGATTTGCACATTTTTTTTTAGATAATTTAACATTTTTAATAGAATGTGATCTCTACCGTGCGGTAATGCTGTGGTACTCTTTATTTAGGATTCCTCATCCTAAAACTTGACATTTCCCCAGAGGAGCTTTGATTCTGCTTTAGAAGTTTCAATATAGATTAAAATCTTTATCAAAAATCAATACAGAGGGAGGTGACAGAGGATGCAACATATATGCTCAAGTTACCTCTTTGTATGTTTAGAAATTACTCCTTCAAGGTATTTGCACCAGAGAGCTTTGTCCTGCTTAATATTCAGTAGTACAGGTTTGAATCATCAGAACCTTGGCAAGACCTTAAATTATTAACAACTACCTCTTGGGGCAAGTCCGTGTTACTGAGTTATGACAAATTTATTATCATGAAGGAAAACAAGCACAGCCAGTCATCCTAAAAATGCCCCAACCACTGCTTCTCAATATAGAAAGACTAAAACTACATGTTTATCATACAACAAATCCCGTCTCTGTCCTCTGAAATTCCCCTAGTTTCATTCATTAAAAGGGGATTAAAAAAAAAAAAGACTTAAAGAGCACTTTACAGCATCATTCAGCTTTCCTATGAAATACTCAACATCTTAAATATTATGTATACTTTTTTTCTTTTAGTAAGCTAGACACTGGCTTCAGAGTTTGTGGAACTGGAGGAGAAATAACAACCCATTCAAAACTATTCTAGAAAGTGTCTTTTGGAGAATAGCAGGTATCCAAGTTAAAAATAGGAGGGTTTTGTTGCTTTGTTTTCTTTCCAAAATTTAAATTGTTTTTTTTGTTCCCCTTCTACCTACACCTCAGTCACCACTCCTGAGTGGAGATGGGCAGAGGCTCTGGCCCCTGCTCCTCCGGCTTCTTAGCAGCTGCTTTCTTATTGCTGCAGCAAGGCTTGAATAGATGTGTGTCAATGAGAACTTCTCCAAAACGGCCTTTATAGATAATCCCACAACGTATTTTCTGTCTTTTACAGTATGTGAGATCTAAAAAGGAAAAAAACTGGTGTTCTGTTAGAGCCAGAAGCCATCTCTGTATCTGAGCCACCATCTGACTGGTTACTGTAACAAGGAGACTGAGCTGGAAAGGCACTTGAGGTGGTACTGTGAGCATCAGAATTGTGACATTTAAATTCCTTCTGTAGTTTACTGATCTGGTTGCTTTTTATCCTGTTTCCAGATAGAGTTTTCACTTTCTTTGGTTTCAATGTTGTCTTCAGACTGAATCCTGCCCTTGTATCTACCACATGATTCCAGTTTTGTTTTTTTTTTTTTATCCTGCTGGCAATTTCTTCCATCTTTTCACAAGCAGGACACAGGCATTACAGATGTCTCCTGAACAAGTCTCATGCAACCCAAAACAGCTCTGGAAGTCCTTTTCATAGCGTTTACTGTCAGTGAATCGAGAACTGGAGGACTTTGCTCTGCAAATACAGCAGCCGTCTATACTTTGGTACATCTTTGGCTTGTGAAAACCAAACATCTCTTCTTCTGGGCAGTAGTCTTCCAAAATCAGCCGTTCCACGCACAATAACGTTCCTGAGGTCTGGAGTGCACGCCAAGCTAGCCCCCCCCGCCCCCCTTCTAATTGCTCCCTTCTCCTCAACTGTCTTGTCTAGAAAGATGGTCTACTGCAGTTCTGCAGTTGCTACCACTGGCCGGGAAGGTGTAGTAGATTCCCCAGTTCTTTTTTTTTTTTTTTTTTTTTTTTTTTAATATATATCATGAACATCTCCCCATGTCAATATGTATTAATTCGTTGACTATTTATTGAGCCCTTCTTTGTAGAAGGCCTTGTTCTGGGTACTGGGAATGAAGAAGACATTTAATAAACCCTGTCTTCATGAAATTTATTGGATTGCAAACAGATAAGAAATAAGATATTTTTTAAGTATAATATGTTAGAAGGTGATAAATGTTATGGCAAGAAAAAAGAAAGGGAAGAGGCAGAGGGAATTTGGGTGGTACAATTTTAATTAGAGTGGTCACTGAAGGTCTTTTGAGGTGATTTGAGTTAAATTCTGAAAGGTGTGAGAAATATCTTGTGAATATCTTTATGGAGAGAACATCCTAAGAAAATAAAACTATTTATGTGGCTTGGTGATGTGAACATGAAGATGCATTTTCCTATTTTTGTATATGTTTAAAATTTTGTATATGTTTAAAATTATGAAAATAATTAAAAATGAAAAGTAAAGCTGGTTATAAAGCTGATAATCAGATTTTATAGCCACATTTTGGAAAAGAAAATCAGATAAAAAATATAATAAATATTGTCAATTTCTTAAAAAACAAAAGAAAGGTTTTACCAGTTTACCTCCTTAGAAACAAAGCTTTAACTTGTTTCTTTGTAGCCTCACTAACTGCTATACAATCCAGCACTTGATTATTGCTGTTTCTCACTGCATAATGTTTCCAATTATTTGTTAAACTTTTAATTGTGTCTTACTTTTTATCCCTCCTATCATTCCCTTTAAAGTGATTAGACATATAGTAAATTCCCTATAAAAGTTACAGATTGAGAAGTAAAACTTAGTGATGACTTTTTAAAAATAAAATCTCGGGGCACCTGGGTGGCTCAGTTGGTTAAGCGGCCGACTTTGGCTCGGGTCATGATCTCGCGGTCCGTGAGTTCGAGCCCCGCATCAGGCTCTGTGCTGACAGCTCAGAGCCTGGAGCCTGTTTCAGATTCTGTGTCTCCCTCTCTCTGACCCTCCCCCGTTCATGCTTTGTCTCTGTCTGTTTCAAAAATAAATAAACATTAAAAAAATTTTAAAAAATAATAAGAAAAAATGTAAGTTTATTTAATAAGTATCTTTTAAAAAAATCAATGAACATCTTAAAAGCTAAAAACATAAAATCTTATCCTTATAAAGAAACTCCTGACACATACAACACAGATGAGCCATGAAGACCTGCTACCTGAAATAAGTCAATCATAAAACTAGAGCGGGGGGGCGCCTGGGTGGCTCAGTCAGTTGAGCGATCGACTTGGGCTCAGGTCATGATCTTGCAGCTCGTGAGTTCAAGCCCCACGTCAGGCTCTGTGCTGACAGCTCAGAGCCTTGAGCCTGTTTCAGATTCTGTGTCTCCCTCTCTCTGACCCTCCCCCGTTCATGCTCTGTCTCTCTCTGTCTCAAAAATAAATAAACGTAAAAAAAAAAAAAAAATAAAATAAAAATAAATAAAAATATAATCTCAATTGTTAATAACTCTCAAAGCATTTTGCTGTGTTGAGAATGGAAAAAATTAATAAATAAGCCACACAAAATATATCCACAAGCAATTTAAAAGTTTGGAGTATTAGAGAACCGGTTTAAAAATACTTTGAGTATTGGGGCACCTGGGTGGCTCAGCCAGTTAAGCTTCCAACTTTAGCTCAGGTCATGATCTCGAAGTTCATGGGTTTGAGCCCGTATCAGGCTCTATGCTGACAGCTCAGAGCCTGGAGCCTGCTTCAGATTCTGTGTGTGTGTGTGTGTCTCTCTCTCTGCCCCTTCCCCGCTCATGCTGTGTCTTTCTCTCTCAAAAATAAGTAGACATTAAAAAATAAAATACTTTATTTTTTCAAGTAATTGGCTGGATGTGAAATACAGTTTGAATAGAAACATTTCTTAGTCACATACTTATCATGATTCTTTCACTAAAAAATTTGTTTTTTCAGTGATTTACTTTCTGTTGCCATACAACTAGGCTACACTGCACAAACATTTTGAGTAACTTCTGTCAATTTTTCCTTAAGATGACCAAGAGTCTGAACAATTAGATGATTATGGTTGAAGCAAAAAATGAAATCAGCGTTGTTCAGCCCAGAGAGTTTACTGAACTTTATAAAAGTTATTTGGCCAGATTGTGAGGTAACGCCCAGACACCAATGAGGAGTGTATCTGAAGGATCACTCATTTAGAACCACCCTGTATTTAGGGGAAGTGGTGACAGGCTGGTCAAGGAAGACGTTTGTTACAGACAAATTTGTCAGTGTTAGTCACACAGTTAGAACATAATGTTTAGAAGAAAATGCATGACACTGTTGGGAAGCTATGTTGGAAAAGCTGTGGCCAGAGAAAAGAGATTACAAATTGTACTTCCATGACAGAGATAACTTGGAAATATGCATAAAAAGTTTTGTTTTCATAATTTAGTTCACTCTAGTTATCCATTTTATATGAGGCAGAATCTCCGTTTTGAGAATATCATTACCTTAGGAAGGAAGGATTACTACATTATGCTGACATTAAATTAGAAATATTTTTAAGATTCAGAATGATTATTTTTTCGGTATCAGACTGTCTAATCATAGGCCTTATCTAATCATTAAAACAGTTTCCGAAAAGTGGCCATTTCTCATTGTCAAACACAGAAACCATGGCATCATCATAATTCACAGGTCACCAAACTACTTTTAGACCATAAACCAATAATTTTGATGTCTGAACCTCAATTCTCTCATCTGAAAAAATAGAGACACAGATTACCCTCCTTCACCATTTTATTGGTATGTTTTGAGTATACCAATTTCATGAGCCTCGTTCTTCTCAGCAGAAACTTGAGCAAAGGGAAAAATAAAGAATAATAATACAACCATTCATGGTGCCCTTGAAACAATGTTCCCATGTTAATTGCTAATCCTCCTCTGAAGGGAGAATTTCCTTATATTTCTACCTAATTACTAGAGGTACTTTACACTGCTCTGTCCTACCTAGCACGCATTCTGTGCTCATTCATCATTTATTCATTCATTCTTTTAGTGAGTTGGTCATTTACCAAATATTAAGATCTTACTGTGTGTCAGCTAGGGACTGGAGATACAAAGAAGGATAAAACAGTTCCAATTCTCGTGGAACTGATAATAGAGGAAGGGAGACCATCACTATAAGTAGTTACAAATGCACTGAGTTTATGCAAAAGTAGTACGGGGTGCTATGGGAGTTTTCAGCAGGGGATTAGGTAACCTATTTTAGATCAGATTGGGTTTTAGAGACATCAAAGCTAAAATAAGAAAACTGAGGAGGAGTTGGCTAAGTAAAGAGTATAGGGGAAAGTGATTTAGGCAGAAGGAATAGCACTGATAGATTTTGAGGTACTGAAAGGAAAGCCAACATGGCTACAATGTAGAGAGACAAAATCCAGATCTTGGAGTCTTTATTGTTTGGTCTTTATTCTGAGAGTAATGGGAAGTCACTGAGGATTTTTGTTTTCTGTTTTATATGTTTAAACAGGGAAGTAACATAATCACTTGCATTTTTAAAAGATCATTCTAGGCACTATGTGAAGAATGGAGGAGAGGATGGCCCACAAATAATACATGTGGGTAAACAGAAGACAATTGGAGGAAATGAATTAGGGAGTTGGCAAAGAGGAAGAGGAAAAAGTGGACTGATTCAAAAGATATTTAAAAGACAAAATCAATAGGATTTGATTGTGAGGGAAAGATGAATCAAGGATGACTTCCAGATTTCTGGCTTAAGGAAATGGGTGGATGTCATTTATTTAAATAAGGAATACTGGAGGAAGAGAAGGTTTGGGAAGGAGAATCATGAATCATAGTTGACCAGTACATAGCATACACAATAAGCCATTTAGAATACAAAAATCTCAGGATAGAGATTATACATAGATATGCAAATACAGGTTCTCATCAAAATCATACTCATAACTTGATCCTTAAGTCTTTTTAAATTATGGATGATATTTATATACTTTGAGTGGTCCTTTTCAGTCCTATTCTTGGGCATTTCAGATCCTTTTAGGCCAGGTCTTGGGTGTTATACTGGTTCCAGCTTTAAATTACATGATTTAAAGCCTCCTCTTTGTTTCTTTTTTTTCTTTTTCTTTTTCTCCTCTTTCTTATAGATTATAAAACCATAACTTCTTCTTTTCTTTTATCCTAACATCTCTCACATAGGATCTGATGTCGTCTGAAGATCATTCCCGTAGCTTGAATTTTCTTTATTTCTTACATATTTTTTTTCTCCATTGGGTTATAATAACTCAATAACTTCCTTCCCTCCAGCTACTAATCTTCCCTGTGTTGTACCATTTCCAAAACTTAACAACAACAACAACAAAACTGTCATGAAGGAAGAAGCATTTTTAATCACAAGCCATTATTGCCAAATATTGCTGAGGAACACCTGTTTCACAGTAATGAAACAGATGTTTTGAATGAATGTCTACAGATGTGTTTCAGTCTTCACAAAAGATACAGCTAAAAAATAAGAATATAGAAAAATTGAAAATAAAGTAGTAGAAAATATATATTAGGTAAATACTGAGTGAAATAAAGCTAGTATAAATCTATTAATATCAGAAAATGTGAGATTTTAAAGCAAAAAGCAATTAAAGAGGATCACTAGAGATGATAAAAGGATCAAATCACCAGGAACAACAGGGAGCTAGAGACAAATTCCACAATTATAATGAGAAATTTCAACAGCTATTTCTCAGTGTTATATCAAGCACACAAAAAAGCAAAGTTAACAAGATTGTTGAAAACTTGAACGAAACAAATTAATATGCTTGATTCAATGGACATATACAGAACGCTCCACAGAAAAACTGCAGAATACTTTTGATAATATTTCAAAGTGGAATACTTTTGATAATATTTGTAGCCATATATTGGGCTATAAAGGAGGTCTGAACAAATTTCAAAGGACTGGTATCATACATATTGCATTCTTTGATCACAGTGGGATAAAATGAAAAATCTGTACTGAAAAAATAATTATAAAAGTTCGTATGTTTTGGGGCGCCTGGGTAGCTCAGTTAAGTGTCCAACTTTGGCTCAGGTCATGATCTCGCAGTTGGTGAATTCAAGCCCTGCATCTGGCTCTCTGCTGTCAGCGTGGAGCCCACTTTGGATCCTCTATTCTCCCCTCTCTCTACCCATCCCCCGCACTCTCTCTCTTTCTCTCTCTCAAAAATAAACATTAAAAAAATATTAAAGTTCTGGGGCGCCAGGGTGGCTCAGTCAGTTGAGCATCCGACTTTGGCTTAGGTCATGGTCTCGTGGTCTATGAGTTCAAGCCCCAATGTGGGACTCTGTGCTGACAGCTCAGAGCCTGGAGCCTGCTTCAGATTCTGTGTTTCCCTCTCTCTCTGCCCCTCCCCTGCTCATGCTCTGTCTCTCTCTCTGTCAAAAATAAATAAACATTAAAAAAATTTTTTTAAATATTAAAGTTCTTATGTTTAGATACTAAGAAATGTATTAATGAATCAATGATAAAATAATGGAAATTTGAAGATCTTTAAACTGAAGGATAAAAATATTGCATATTAAAAAATGATGGAGATTGCTGCTTCTAGACATGATGGAGTAACTGGTATTGGACTTCACCTTGTGTCACCAATAACTTTAAAAGTAGCAAAATCTGTGAAGCAACTGTTTTCAGACAGTAGATGATAGCACAGGGAAATGATCCTTAAAATAAGGGAAACATGTAAGGTGTCCTTAATGTTTGCCTTCCCTTTCTGAATGAGGGCACTTTCTGATGTGTGGTGTAGGTCTCTCTCAAATAAATAAATACAAACTTTAAAAACAAAGAAAAAAAAAGAAAATGGAATATGACAGTATGTAAAGGAAATAATACATCATTACCAGGATGGTTATATCTCACGAATCCAGGATTAGTTTACTATTAAAAACAAAACATGCTTGATAAAATTCAACACAGTTATGATTTTTTGAAAAAACTTCTTAATAAAGGAATAAAAGAGACCATTCTAACCAGATAAAGGTTACCTTCCAAATACAACAGCTAACGTTATTCTTTTTTTTTTTTTTAACGTTTATTTATTTTTGAGACAGAGAGAGACAGAGCATGAACGGGGGAGGGTCAGAGAGAGGGAGACACAGAATCTGAAGCAGGCTCCAGGCTCTGAGCTGTCAGCACAGAGTCCCACATGGGGCTTGAACTCACAGACCGCGAGACCATGACCTGAGCCGGTCAGATGCTAAACCGACTGAGCCACCCTGGCGCCCCCTTAATTTGATATATTGAAAGCATTCTCATTAAGCTTAGGAACAAGTAGCATAAAGGAGAAAAGATCTAAGTGGATCTTGTGGTGAGAAAGATACCCCTGGAACTCTGCAACACCGGCTCAATATAAGTAAATGAATTATGTTTATTGATTATAAAACTCAATATTGTTTTCTTAAAATAATGTCTTCCCAAAATGATCTATAAATTCAATGCAATATCAATCAAAATCCAAATGAAACTTGTGTGTGTGTGTGTGTAACTTGTTAAACTATATCTATAATTTATATGTAAGAGCCATAAATATACTTATGAAGAAGAATAAGATGGGGAGATTTGCCATAGAGGTTACCTTATTAAAAAGCTATAATAACTGAGCCTTTTGGCTCCTTGAACCTTGTCATGGCCGTTGGCAAGAACAAGCACCTTACAAAAGGTGGCAGAAAGGAAGCCAAGAAGAAAGTGGTTGATCCATTTTCTAAGAAGGATTGGTATGATGTGAAAGCACCAGCTATGTTCAGTATAAGAAATATTGGAAAAACACTAGTCCACCAGAACTCAAGGAACCAAAATCACATCTGATGGCCTCAAGGGTCGTGTTTTTGAAGTGAGCCTTGTTGATCTGCAGAAAGTTGTATTCAGAAAATTCAAGATAATTTTTGAGGATGTTCAGGGCAAAAACTGCCTGACTAAGTTCCATGGCATGGATCTTATCTGTGACAAAATGTGCTCCTTGGTCAAAAATGGCAGACCCTGATTGAAGCCCATGTTGATGTCAAAACTACTGATGTTTATTTGTTTCATCTATTCTGTATTGGTTTTACTAAAAAATGTAACAATCAGATTTAAAAGACCTCTTATGCTCAGCACCAACAGGTCCACCAAAATTCAGAAGAAGATGATGGAGATCATGACGTGGGAGGTGCAGATAAATGACTTGAAAGAAGTGGTCAATAAATTGATTCCAGACAGCTTTGGAAAAGACATAGAAAAGTCTTGTCAATCTCTTTATCCACTCTATGCTGTCTTTGTTAAAAATGTAAAAATGCTGAAGAAGCCTGTGTTTGATTTGGGAAAGCACATGGAGCTTCATGGTGAGGGTAGTGGTTCTGGGAAAGTTACTGGGGATGAGACTAGTACTAAAGTTCAATAAAACCTGTTTAAAATTTAGATATTTAATGGTGACAAATAAAAAAAGGTTTTAAAAAAAAAGGGACGCCTGGGTGGGTCAGTTGGCTAAGCATCCAACTTTGTTCGGCTCAGGTCATGATCTCAAGGCTCGTGGGTTTGAGCCCCACATCTGGCTCTGTGCTGACAGCTCAGAGCCTGGAACCTGCTTAATATTCTGTGTTTCCCTCTCTCTCTGCCGCTCCCTGACCTGTGCTCTGTCTCTCTTCTCTAAGATGAATAAACACCAAAAAAAAAAAAAACTAGACAAAAACATATAGTAATTTTAAGATAGTGTTACTGGTTTAAGGATAGAAAAAGTGACCAATAGAATAGAACAGGGTACCCAAACAGAACCACACCTATATGGAAACTTGATTTGTGACAGATTTTTTTTTGTGGATCAGTGAAAGAAAAAATGGACTTAAAAAAAGTGTTAATACAGTTTAAAAGCATGACATTAAACCCCTACCTCTTATCATGCACTAGAATAAATTCCAAATAGATCGATGATTGGAACGAGAGGGGCAAATGATAAAACTTCTTTTTTTATTAATAATGTATTTTTTAATTTACATCCAAGTTAGTTAGCATATGGTGCATTTCAGGAGTAGATTCCTTAATTCCCCTTACCCATTTAGCCCATTCCCCTCCCACAACCCCTCCAGTAACCCTCTGTTTGTTCTCTATATTTAAGAATCTCTTATGTTTTGTCCCCGTCCCTGTTTTTATATTATTTTTGCTTCCCTCCCTTAATGTTCATCTGTTTGGTATCTTGAAGTCCTCATATGAGAGAAGTCATATGGTATGTCTTTCTCTAATTTCGCTTAGCATAATACCCTTCAGTTCCATCCATGTAGTTGCAAATGGCAAGATTTCATTCTTTTTGATTGCCGAGTAATACTCCATTGTGTATATATACCACATCTTCTTTATCCATTCATCCATCGGTGGACATTTGGGCTCTTTCCATACTTTGGCTGTTGTTGATAGTGTTGCTATAAACATTAGGGTACATATGCCGCAGGATCCTGTGGATAAATGCCTAGTAGTGCAGTTGCTGGGTCGCAGGGTAGTTCTATTTTTAATTTTTTGAGGAACATCCATACTGTTTTCCAGAGTGGCTGTACCAGCTTGCATTCCCACCAGCAGTGCAAAAGAGATCCTCTTTCTCAGCATCCTTGCCAACATCTGTTGTTGCCTGAGTTGTTAATGTCAGCCATTCTGACAGGGGTGAGGTGGTATCTCATTGTGGTCTTGATTTGTATTTCCCTGATGATGAGTGATGTTGAGCATTTTTTATGTGTCGGTTGGCCATCTGGATGTCTTCCTGGGAGAAGTGTCTGTTCATGTCGTTTGCCCATTTCTTCACTGGATTATTTGTTTTTTGGGTGTTGAGTTTGATAAGTTCTTTATAGATTCTGGATACTAACCCTTTATCTGATATGTCATTTGCAAATATCTTCTCCCATTCTGTCGGTTGCCTTTTAGTTTTGCTGATTGTTTCCTTCGCTGTGCAGAAGCTTTTTATTTTGATGAGGTCCCAGTAGTTCATTTTTGCTTTTGTTTCCTTGCCTCTGGAGACTTGTTGAGTAAGAAGTTGCTGTGGACAAGTTCAAAGAAGTTTTTGCCTGCTTTCTCCTCGAGGATTTTGATGGCTTCCTGTCTTACATTGGGTCTTTCATCCATTTTGAGTTCATTTTTGTGTATGGCATAAGAAAGTGGGCCAAGGTCATTTTTCTGCATGTCACTCTCCAGTTTTCCCAGTGCCATTTGCTGAAGAGACTGTCTTTATTCCACTGGATATTCTTTCCTGTTTTGTCAAAGATTAGTTGGCCATACGTTTGTGGGTCCATTTCTGGGTTCTCTATTCTGTTCCATTGATCTGAGTGTCTGTTTTTGTGCCAGTACCATACTGCCATGATGATTACAGCTTTGCAGTACAGCTTGAAGTTCGGGATTGTGGTACCTCCAGCTTTGGTTTTCTTTTTCAAGATTGCTTTGGCTATTCAGGGTCTTTTCTGGTTCCATACAAATTTTAGGATTGTTTGTTTGAGTTCTGTGAAGAATGCTGGTGCTATTTTGATAGATATTTCACTGAACATGTAGATTACTTTGGGTAGTATTGACACTTTAACAATATTTGTTCTTCCTATCTAGGAGCATGGAATGTTTTCCCATTTTTTGTATCTTCTTCAGTTTCCTTCATAAGCTTTCTATAGTTTCCAGTGTATAGATTTTTCGCCTTGTTGGTTAGATTTATTCCTAGATATTTTATGGTTTTTGGTGCAATTGTAAATGGGATTCATTCCTTGATTTCTCTTTCTCTTTCTTTATTGTTGGTGTATAGGAATGCAATTGATTTCTGTGCATTGATTTTATTTATATCCTGTGACTTTGCTGAATTCATGAATCAGTTCTAGCAGTTTTTTGGTGGAGTCTTTTGGGTTTTGCATATAGAATATCATGTCATCTGTGAAGAGTGAAACTTTGACCTCCTCCTGGCTGATTTGGATGCCTTTTATTTCTTTGTGTTTTCTGATTGCTGAGGCTAAGGCTTCCAATACTATGTTGAATAACAGTGGCAAGGGTGGACATGCCTGTCTTGTTCCTGACCTTAGGGGGAAAGCTCTCAGTTTTTCTCCATTGAGGATGATATTAGTGGTGGATCTTTCATATACGGCTCTTATGATCTTGTGGTATGATCCCTTTATCCCTACTTTCTTGAGGGTTTTTATCAAGAAAGGGTGCTATATTTTGTCAAAGCTTTCTCTGCATCTATTGAGAGGATCATGCGGTTCTTTTCCTTTCTTTTATTGGTGTGATGTATCACATTGATTATTTTGTGGATATTGAACCAGCCCTGCATCCCAGGTATAAATCTCACTGGATCAGGGTGAATAATTTTTTTAATGTATTGTTAGACCTGGTTGGCTAGTATCTTGCTGCGGATTTTTGCATCCATGTTCATCAGGGAAATTGGTCTATAGTTCTCCTTTTCAGTGGTCTTTGTCTGGTTTTAGAATCGCTGGCTTCATAGAAAGAGTTTGGAAGTTTTCCTTCCATTTCTATTTTTTGGAACAGCTTCAGGAGAGTAGGTGCTAACTCTTCTTTAAATGTTTGATAGGTGGGAATGTGAGCTGGTGCAGCCACTCTGGAAAACAGTATGGAGGTTCCTCAAAAAACTAAAAATAGAACTGCCCTACAACCCAGCAATTGCACTACTAGGCAGTTATCCACGGGATACAGGTGTGCTGTTTCGAAGGGACACATGCACTCCCATGTTTATAGCAGCACTGTCAATAATAGCCAAAGTATGGAAAGAGCCCAAATGTCCATCGATGGATGAATGGATAAAGAAGATGTGGTATACATATACAATGGAGTATTACTCGGCAGTCAAAAAGAATGAAATCTTGCCATTTGCAACTACGTGGATGGAACTGGAGGGTATTATGCTAAGTGAAATTAGTCAGAGAAAGACAAAAATCATATGACTTCACTCATATGAGGACTTTAAGAGAGAAAACAGATGAACATAAGGGAAGGGAAACAAAAATAATATAAAAACAGGGAGGGGGACAAAACAGAAGAGACTCATAAATATGGAGAACAAACTGAGAGTTACTGGAGGGGTTGTGGGAGGGGGGATGGGCTAAATGGGTAAGAGGCACTGAGGAATCTACTCCTGAAATCATTGTTACACTCTATGCTAACTAATTTGGATGTAAATTTTAAAAAATAAAAAATAAAACAAGTTAAAAAAATATTTTAAAAAATGTTTGATAGGATTCCTCTAGAAAGCCATCTGGTCCTGGATTCTTGTTTTTTGGGAGATTTTTGGTTACTAATTCGATTTCTCTACTGGTTATGGGTCTGTTCAAATTTTCTGTTACTTCCCGTTTCAATTTTGGTAGTTTATATGTTTCTAGGAATTTGTCCATTTCTTCCAGATTGCCCATTTTATTGGCATATAACTGCTCATAATATTCTCTTATTATTGTTTGTATTTCTGTTGTGTTGGTTGTGATCTCTCCTCTTTCATTGTTGATTTTATTTATTTGGGTCCTTTCCTTTTTCTTTTTGATCAAACTGGCTAGGTGTTATCAGTTTTGTTAATTCTTTCAAAGAACCAGCATCTGGTTTCGTTGATCTGTTCTACTGTTTGTTGTTGTTATTGTTGTTGTTGTTTTTTGGTTTTGATAGCATTGATTTCTGCTCTGATCCTTATTATTTCCTGTCTTCTGCTGGTTTGGGGTTTATTTGCTGTTCTTTTTCCAGCTCTTTAAGGTATAAAGTTAGGTTGTGTATCTGAGACCTTTCTTCCTTCTTTAGGAAGGCCTGGATTGCTATATACTTCCCTCTTATGACCGCCTTTTGATAAAATTTCTTGAAAACCACATAGAAAAATATTTTATGGCTTTGGAGTCCAAATGGATTTATTTCTTTTTTTTTTAATGTTTATTTTTGAGAGAGAGAGTGAGAGAGTGAGTTTGGGGGTGGGGAGGGGCAGAGAGAGAGGGAGACTCAGAACCTGAAGCAAGATCCAGGCTCTGAACTGTCAGCACAGAGCCCGACGCCAGGCTTGAAGTCACCAGCTGTGAGATCATAACCTGAGCTGAAGCAGACATTTAACTGACTGAGCAATCTAGGCGCCCCAGTCCAAAAAGATTTCTTAAAGGAGATTCACAAAGTATAAATCAAAAAACAAAGATGATAGCCAAAACAGTCTTGAAAAAGAAGTCCAAATTTGGAGGATTCACACTTCCCAATTTCAAACCTAGTACAAAACTACAGTGATGAAGATACTATGGTGATGGCATGAGGAAAGACACATAGATCACTGGAATAAAATGGAGAATCCAGATATAAACTCTTCCATTTATGGTCAATTGATTTTTCACAAGGGTGCCAAAATAATTCAATGGAGAAAAAAATCATCTTTTCAAAAACTGGTCCTGGGACAACTGAATATCCACACATGAAAGAATGAAATTGGATTCCTACCGGAAACTTACACAAAAATTAACTAAAAATGGATCATAGACCTAAATGTTAAAAAACAAAACAACCCCCCCCCCCAAAAAAAACCCACTATAGAACTGCAAGAGGGATAACTGAGTGGCTTAGTTGGTTAAACATCCGACTCTTTATTTTGGCTCAGGTCATGATCTTATGGTGATATCGAACCCCACATTGGGATTGCGCTGGGCATGGAGCCTGGTTTAGATTCTCTCTCCCTCCCCTGATTGCACTTGCTCTAAAAACAAAACAAAAGCAAGGAACACCCCTTCCCCCCCCCCCCCCCGCAACACACACACATTTAAAACTACTAGAAGAAAACATAGGGGTAAATCTTAGTGAACTTGGGTTAGGCAGTGATCTCTGAGATACAACCCCAAAAGACAAGTGACAGAAAAGAAAATTTGAAAAATTGGATTTCATCAAAATGAAAAACTTTTGTGGAAGAAACTATACCATCAAGAAAGTAAAGGACAGGAGTGCCTGGTTGGCTCAGTTGGGGGAGTTTGTGACCCTTGATCTCAGGTTGTGAGTCTGAGCCTCATATTGGGTATAGAAATAACTTTGAAATAATTAAATCTTAAAAAAAAAGCAGGGGAGGGGGAGAGTGCCTGGGTGGCTTAGTCAGTTAAGCTGTGACTCTTGATTTTTGGCTTGGGTCGTGATCTCACGGTTTGTGAGACTAATCCCTGCCTTGGGCTCTGTACAGACAGCACAGAGCCTGCTTGAGGTTCATTCTCTCTCTCTCTCTCTCCCTCCTTTGCTTTTGAGGGAGCATGTGCACTTTCTCTCTCTCTCAAAATAAATAGGCAAAAAGAAATTAAAAGACATCTCATATAGTGGGAGAAAATACTGAGGGTGGTAAAGAAAGCCCTCTAACAGAGCACAGATGCAAATGCTGGCGGTCAAGAAAGCAAGCCCTGTTAATATTAAGGCCTGAAGACATATGGATAGGGCACCAACAGTATCTGCTACACAGTCCCAGGCTCTCTTCAGTAGAATTAGGCAGGCCCTCGTCTTAGCTTGAGTTTCCTCAAAAAGTATACATAACCTGAGGCAAAAGACTTATGTGCTATTATTAAGGCAAGCAGTTCCAAGAAACAGGGATAGGAAAAGAGAAATGAAGCAGAGGAGGGAGAACCAATATGAAATTGCATTGTGGACTTAGGCCATTATTAAATGCTATTGATTGCTTGATCTCTTGGGCAAGTCCTTAAGAAGCCTTAAAAAAAACCCTTGAACTTTTGCACTTGAAAACCTAAGAAGCACCTGAATACAATTTTTAAAATACTGGTTTTCCCTCACAGGGTTAGTTGATATCTGTAAATTAAGACTCTCTTAGACCTCATTCATACCTTAGGTTCCCTTTAATCAATATCCAACACATAATTGGTGGTAATGGATAGCAGGGATAATTGCAATCCACAGAATAATAGCTACCATTTAGTAAGTACAAGGCAGTTTTATATAATATCTAATCCTCACAAAGTAGCTTTTGTTATACTGATTTTATTAATGTCCAAGCTGAGATTCAGCTAACTTAAGGAGCGTGGCCAACATCACAAAACTAGCAAGTAGCAGACCAGGTTTTGGAAACATGTCTTTTTTTTTTTTTTTTAACTCCCATAAACAATGTTCTTTCTATTATATCAGGATGCCTCATAGAAGAAAGGATTGAAATTCCTAAATCTCATCTTAGCCAATACTTTTAAAAAATGTTATTTATTTTTTAAATAGGTCATACAAACACATGGTTTAAAATGCAAGAAATACAAAAGCATATTCAATGAAAACTCTCCTTTAAACTCTGTCCAGTTCCTCTTTTCAGGGGCAACTAATTTTACCAGTTTCTTGTGTATTTTCTCTAAAATATTTATGCATAAATATAAATACTATTTTTTACCCTTTTATTTAAATGTTTATTTTTGAGAGAGAGAGTGAGAGAGAACATGAGTGGGTGAAGGGCAGAGAGAAAAGAAGGCAGAGGATCCGAAGTGGGTTCAGCACTGACAGCAGAGTGCCCAGTGCAGGGCTCGAACTCATTCATGAACTATGAGGTCATGACCTGAGCCATAGTCAGATGCTTAACCGACTGAACCACCCAGGTGCTCCTGTGTTTTACCCTTTTAACAGAAATGGAGTTATTCTATGAAATGTATACTGTTGTTACACATCTTAGAGTATAAAAAAAATAAATGGTTGTAACATTTTAGGCTTTGTGTGTATAAGAGTATGTAAAAAGCACTTTTCTAAGATGCATGTTTCTGATGAATTCTATTCAAGCTATAATTTATTATTGTTTGGCATGTCTATTACCTCTGCTCAATATAGCTTTTGTTTACTATTTCTTTGTCATGAAAGAGCCAGATAGTAAATATTTTAGGCTTTGTGATCTCTGTCATGACTACTCAACTCTGCTGTTAGAGCACAAAAACAGCCATTGACAATATATAAACATGCTGGATTCCAATAAAACTTTACTTACAAAAACATGTGGCAGGCCAGATTTGACCTGTAGGTCATAGTTTGCTGACTCTCTTAGGGGTGCTTTTTTTTAAAACTAGAAAAAACAGCATTGTGTACCAGCACACCAGCATTGTACAGGTACAGCAGCATGATGAAATAAATCCCTGATTTGTACTGTTGGTCAATTTCTGTAGGGTCAACCCTCCCAATAAAATGGCTGACTTCAAGGTCCCAAAAGTTTAGCAATCAGATTGCAGAATTCCTAAATATTTAACAATGGTTCTCATGATCTGATGAGAGACTGTTACAGCCTACCACTGCATGCAAAACCTTGGGATACAGGATAATGTACTAGGAGTAGCTAAAGCCAAAGAAAATATAGGGAGAAAAAAGTTTTGCTTTTTAAAAAAATTTTTTTTATGTTTGTTTATTTTTGAGAGAGGGAGAGCACTTGAGTGGGGGAGGTGAATAGAGAGAGGGAGACAGAGGATCTGAAGTGGGCATTGCGCTGATAGCAGAGAACCTGATGCAGGGCTCAAACTCATGAAGGTGAGATCATGACCTGAGCCAAAGTTGGATCCTCACCTGAGCCACCCAGGTGCCCCCTTTGCCCTTTTTCCTTCCTTCCTTCCTTCCTTCCTTCCTTCCTTTCTTTCTTTCTTTCTTTCTTTCTTTCTTTCTTTCTTTCTTTCTTTCACTCTTAAAGGTTTTGATACACATGAATAAACAAAATTTGTAGAATGTACCTTCCTCATACTCACTGGCATTTTTGTTGTTTTTAATTGTAAAACATGGAGAAAAAATTTTATGTAGACAGATCACTTTTGTATTATCAGGAAATCTAGTGACATTGGCATTGAAGTTAAGTGTAAAGTGAAAAGGGCTGGAACAAAAAATATGTGTATGTGCATATAAGACATGTATGTTATATGTGTGTATATTATGTATATGTGAATATTATATATAATATTTAATATATTCTGAATACACGTGTTTTATAGCACATATCATTTTCACGTCCTTTTCTGGTTTAAACTTTTTTCTTTTTTCTATGTCTAGTGATTTTTTATTTGATATCAGATGTTCCAAATGTTATGTTGTTAAGTATTTGCATTTTGTTGTCTTTTTTTCAGTTTTGAAATTTATTTTTGCACACAGGTTATTAGGGTAGTTGTGGATCAACTTGATATTTTCAAGGATTATTTTCAGCTTTGTTAGAGTGTGTCTAGAATAGCCTTTGCTTACGGGCTAGTTTAGTTTTAATATTCCACCTTTACCCCTCTGATTGCCCTGTCACTCAGTGAGGTCTCTGTTCTGGCTGGGTACAATTTGAACATCTCAGAGTCCTCTCTGTGCTCTGAGAATGTGCAGCTTACAGCCTCTAGTAGTTGTCCAAAAACAGTTGTCTCATATATTTTGTCCAGGTTTCTAATTGTTTACCGTTGGAGAGCAAGTTCCATACCAGCTCCTTCTTCAGGATCAGTAATGGAGCTCGACATCTTGACAGTGTTGAATCTTCCACTCCCTGTATATTTAGGTCTTCTTTGCAATTTTAAATAAACTATTAAAATTCTCTCCATAAATTCTCTGCATACCATCTAACATTTAGAGTTAGCATTGTTCCCAAGTCTTCATACTTTTATTCCATTGCAAAGGGTATCCGTTTAAGATTTTTATTTTCTACCTGCTAGTTGCTAGTATGAAGGAAAAAAAATATTGTAGATTGATTTTACTAAGCAGCAACTTTGTATGTTGATTTTTCTATCCAGTAATTAAAGTATTAATTATTTTGAATTATTTAGAATCATTTTCAAATATGGAATAATGATAGTTTTGTTTCATTATTTTTTAAGTTTATTTATTTCTTATTTAAGTAGTCTCTACACTTAAAGTGGGGCTCAAATACACGACCCCAAAATCAAGAGCCTCATGCTCTTCTGACTGAGCCAGCGAGGTGCCCATAGTTTAATTTCAATCCATATGTGCGTGTGTGTGTGTGTGTGTGTGTGTGTGTGTGTGTGTGTATCCTTGCCCTACTTCACTTTTTAAGAGGTCTAATTAACTACTGAATAAATGTTCCTTTCTATTTGTAGTTAGCTGAGATTTTTAAAAACTTTTAATTCCAGGGGCGCATGGGTGGCTCAGGTGGGTAAGCTTCCAACTCTTGGTATGGGTGTAGTTCATGATCTTGGTGTTTTGTGGGTTGGAGCCCCACATCAGGCTCCACGCTGACAGTGCAGAGCCTGCTTGGGATTCTCTCTCTCCCTCTCTCTCTGCCCCTCCTCTTCTCACTCTCTCTCTCTTGAAATGAATAAACTTAAAATTTTTTTTTAATTTTAATTCCAGTGTAGTTAACATACAGTGTTATATTCATTTCAGGTGTACAATATAGTGATTCAACAATTCCATATATTAGTGCTCATCAAGATAAGTGTCCTTTTCAAAAACACAAGGAACAATAAGTGTTGCTGAGGATGTGGAGAAAGGGGAACCATCCTGCACTCTTGATGGGAATACACAGTGGTGCAGCCACTGTGGAAAACAGTAGGGAGCTTCCTCAAAAGGTTAAAAATAGGACTACCCTACCATCCAGTAATCAAACTACTGGGTGTTTACCCAAAGAATACAAAAACACTAATTGGAAGGGATGCATGCACCCCTATGTTTTTTGCAGCATGATTTACAATAGCCAAATTATGGGACCAGCCCAAGTATCCATTGATAGATGAATGGATAAAGAAGATGTGAGATGGATATCTATCTACATAGATATATATATATATCTATATTTATCTACCTATAGGTAGCTATCTAGCTATCTAGCTATGGAAACAGACTCTTAACTATAGAGAACAAACTGATGGTTACCAGAGGGGAATGGGGCGGGGGAGACGGCGATGGGTGGAATAAGTGATGGGGATTAAAAAGTACACTTTCCATGATGAGCACTGAGTAATGTATAGAATTGTTCAATCACTATATATTATACATCTGAAACTAATAGGACACTGTATATTAACTATACTGGAATTAAAATTTAAAACTTAATAAAAAAATAAGTATACTCTGTCTCCTATAGTTAAGAGTCTGTTTTTTGGTTTGTCTCTTTTTTTTCCTTTATTCCATTGTTTTGTTTCTTAAATTACACATATGAGTGAAATCATATGGTATTTGTCTTTCTCTGATTGGCTTATTTCACTTAGCATTATACTCTTTAGATCCATCCATGTTGTTGTAAATGACAAGATTTCATTCTTTTTTCATGACTAATATTCCATTTGTGTGTGGGGTGTGTGTGTGTGTGTGTGTGTGTGTGTGTGTGTGTGTGTGTGTGTATACACATATATATGTATATATATAACATCTTTTTTACCTGTTTATCTACCAGTGGACACTTAGGTTGCTACCATAATTTGGCTAATGTAAATAATGCTGCAGTAAAACACAGAGGTGCTTGTAAACCTTTGAATTAGTGTTTTTGTGTGCTTGGGGTAAATACCTAAGTAGTGTGATTACTAGGCCATGGGGTAGTTCTATCTGTAATTCTTTTTTTTTTTTTTTTAATTTTCTTTTTACATTTATTTATTTTTTGAGAGACACAGAGAGACAGAGCACAAGTTGGGGAGGGGCAGAGAGAGAAGGAGACACAGAATCTGAAGCAGGATCCAGGCCCCGAGCTGTCAGCACAGAGCCCAATGCAGGGCTCGAACTCACAAACCGTGAGATCACGATGTGAGCCGAAGTCGGACGCTTAACCGACTGAACCACCCAGGTGCCCCTATCTGTAATTCTTTAAGGAATCTCCATACTGTTTTCCACAGTGGCTGCACCACTTTGTATTCCCATCAACAGTGCAGAAGGGTTCCTTTTTCTCCACATCCTCACCAACATTTGTTGTTTCCTATGTTTTTGAGTTTAGCCAGTCAGACCAAGGTGTGAGGCCATATCGTATTATAGTTTTGATTTGCATTTTCCCTAATGATGAGTGCTATTGAGTATCTTTTCATGTGTCTGTTGGCCATTTGTGTATCTTCTTTGGAGAAATGTCTGTTCATGTCTTCTCCCCATTTTTATTTTTTACTAAAAAAATTTTTTTTAATGTTTATTTTTGAGAGAGAGATAGAGTGCAAACAGGGGAGGGGCAGAGAGGGAGATACAGAATCTGAAGCAGGCTCCAGGCTCTGAGCTGTCAGCACAGAGCCCAACACGGAGCTCAAACTCACAAACTGTGAGATCATGTTCTGAGCCTAAACTGGACGTTTAACCAACGGAGCCACCTGGGTGCCCCTTCCACCCATTTTTAAATTGGATTTTTTTGTTTTTTGTTTTGGTGTTGAATTCTATCAATTCTTTATATATTTTGATTATTCACCCTTTATTGGATGTCATTTGCAGATATTTTCTCCCATTCAGAAGGTTGCCTTTTAGTTTTGTTTCTTTCACTGTACAAAGCTTTTTATTTTGATGTAATCCCAATAGTTTATTTTTGCTTTTGTTTCACTTGTCTCAGGAGACCTATCTAGAAAGATGTTGCTAACGACTAACATCAGAGAATTACTGCTGCATTCTCTGCTAGGATGTTTATGGTTTCAGGTCTCACCTATAGGTCTTAATCCATTTTGATTTTATTTTTGTGTTTGGCATAAGAAAGTGATCTAGTGTCTTTCTTTTGAATGTAGCTATACAGTTTTCCCATATTGAAGATACTTTTTCCCATTGCATATTCTTGCCTCCATTGTTGAAGATTAATTGACCATATAACTGTGGGTTTATTTCTGGGCTTTCTATACTGTTCTCTTGCTCTACATGTCTAATTTAGTGCCAGTGCCATCCTGTTTTGATTATTACAGCTTTGTAATATAACTTGAAGTCTGGAATGTGATACCTCCAGTTTTGTTTTTGTTTTTCAAGATTGCTTGGCTATTTGGGGTCTTTTGCAGTTCCACACAAATTTTAGGATTGTTTGTTCTAGTTCTGTGAAAAATGCTGTTGATATTTTGATCGGGATTGCATTAAGTGTGTAGATTGCTTTGGGCAGTATGGACATTTTTTTAAAGAATTTTTTTTTAAGTAATCTCCACACCTAACATGGCACTTGAACTCACAACCCTGAGATCAAGAGTCACGTACTCCACTGACAGAGCCATCCAGCTACCTCTGGATAGTATGGACATTTTAACGATATTTGTTCTTCTAATTCATAAGCATGGCGTGTCTTTCCATTTCTTTGTGTCATTTTCAATTTCTTTCATTAGTGTTTTATAATTTTTAGAGTACAGGTCTTTTACCTGTTAGGTTAGGTTTATCCTTAGGGATTTTGTTATTTTTGCTGTAATTATAAATGGCATTGTTTTCTTAATTTCTATTTCTGCTGCATCATTGTTAGTATATAGAAATGCAACAGATTTCTGAACATTGATTTTGTATCCTGTCACTTTACTGAATTCATTTATCACTTCTAGCAGTTTTTAAGTGGAGTCTTTAGGGTTTTCTATCTATAGCATTATGTCATCTGGAATAGTGGAAGTTTTACTTCTTCCTTACCAATGTGGATGCCTTTTGCTCCTTTCTGTTGTCTGATTGCTGTGTCTAGGACTTCTAGTACTATGTTGAATAGAAGTACTGGGAGTGGACATCCTTATCTTGTTCCTGACCTTGGAGGAAAAGCTCTCAGTTTTTCACCCTTGAGTGTGATGTTAGCTATGGGTTTTTCATATATGGCCTTTATTATGTTGAGATATGTTCCTTCTAAACCTACTTTGTTGAGGGTTTTATCATGAATGGGTGTGGTACTTGTCAAATGATTTTTCTGCATCTATTGAAATGATCATATGTTTCTTATTCTTTCTCTTACTGATATGATGTATCATATTGATTTGTGAGTAATGAACCACCCTTGCATTCCAGGAATTAATCTCACTTGGTCATGGTGAGTGATTTTTTTTAAATGTACTGTTGGTTTCCATTTGCCAATATTTTATTGAATATTTTTGCATTTATGTTCATCAGAGATATTGGCCTACACTTCTGTTTTTTGTGCGTGGTGTCTTTATCTGATTTTGGAATCAGGGTAATGCTGGCCTCATGGAATTAATTTGGAAGGTTTCCTTCCTCTTCTGTTTTTGGAAAAGTTTGAGAAGAATAGCTATTAACCCTTTTTTAAATGTTTGGTAGAATTCACCTGTATAGCCGTCTGGTCCTGAATTTTTTGTTTTTTGGGAGTTTTTTATTATTATCATTAATTTTTGAGAAAGAGCAAGCGCAAGTGAGTGAGGGACAGAGAGAGGGGGGAAGAGAGAGAATCCTACAAGGGGCAGAAGAGAGAGAGAGAATGTGGAGCCAGAAGCAGGGCTCGAGCTCACCTGATGTAGGGCTCCACTTCACGAACCACGAGATCATGACCTGAGCCGAAGTTGGATGCTTAACTGATTGAGCCACCCAGGCACCGTTTTCTGGGAGTTTTTTGATTCCCGATTCAGTTTTCATTGGTGGTAATTGGTCTGTTCAAATTTTCTATTTCTTCCTGATTCTGTTTTGGGAGGTTATATGTTTCTAGGAATTTATCCATTTCTTCTGTGTTGCCCATTTGTTGGCATGTAGTTTTTCATAATATTCTCTTCTCAATTGTTTGTATTTCTGTGGTGTTGGTTGTTATTTCTCGTTTTTATCAATTTGGTGTTCTTTTCAAAGAACCAGCTCCTGGGTTTCATTGATCTGTTTTTTAGTTTCTACATCTTTTATTTCTGCTCTAATCTTTATTGTTTCCTCCTTTTGCTGGGTTGCTGAGTTTGGGTTTTGTTTGTTCTTTTTCTAGCTGCTAATAAGCCATCTAAGACTGGAGTTCATGAAAATTTTTAACCTCTGTATCTCTCTAGCAGTGCTTTTTGCCTCAAAGTTTATTATGTCTCATATTAATATGCCATACTAGCCATCTTTTGGTTAAAATCTGCATGATATATGTGTTTTACCATTCTTTTATTTTAAACTTCTCTCTGCCTTATTTATTTATTTATTTTTTTTGATGTCTTTCAAAGAGAGTATAATTGGGTTTTAATTTTATCTAGTCTGGCAATCTTACCTTTTATGAAGCATTTAATCCCCATTATCATTTAATATCATATCTCATATATTTAGGTTTAAATCTGTTATTCTACTTTGTGATTTATATTTGTCTAATTTCTTTTTCTCTATTTTATTGAATTCTTTTGGATTCATTAAGGTTTTTTGAATAATCATTCTATATTTTCCCCTTTACTTAGGAGTTATGGTATGTTTTTAGTCTTTTTTTTTTAAGTTTATTTATTTATTTTGGGAGAGAGAGTGTGTGAGCATACACCCATGAGCAGGGAAGGGGCAGAGACAGAAGGAGAGGCAGAATCCTAAGCAGGCTCTGATTGAGCCACCCAAGTGCCCCATTTTTCTATTCCTTTTTTTTTTTAATGTTTATTTTTGAGAGAGAGGGAGAGAGACAGAGAATTAGTGGGGGAGGGTCAGAGAGAGAGAGAGGGGAAGACACAGAATCTTATGTAGGCTCCAGGCTCTGAGCTGTCAGCACAGGGCTCGATGTGGGGCTCAAACTCACAGACCACGAGATCATGACCTGAGTTGAAGTCAGATGCCCAACCAACTGAGCCACCCAGGCACCCCCAATTTTTCTATTCTTATACCGGAAACAGTATTAGTTATTATGGCTTAAAAGAAATTCTTTTTAAATTAAATTTTTATTTTTCTATTTAGAGAAAGTGTAAGTTGGGGGAAGGGGCAAAGGGAGAGAGAGACAGAATCTCAAGCAGGCTCCATGCTCAGCATGGAGCCCGAACCCAGGGCTCAATCCCACAACCCTGGGATCATGACCTGCACCGAAATCAAGACTCGGATGCTTAACCAACTGAGCCACGTAGAAGCACCCCTATGGCTTGAAAATAATTCTTAATTCAGGTCCTGTTGGGTTCAGTTCACATGTGTTGTTTCTTCTTGATTGCTGAAGATGCCACAGGCTATAGCTATATGGATCAGAAAGCATCCACTTAGTGGCACTGCCTAGGCTGAATCATCAACTGTGGTCCATTGACCTCCACAGAGTCTAATAGCTGTCTCAAGAGTTGAAACATTTGACATACCCACTTAGTATATTTATTGAATGCCTACTATATGCTGGCATTGTGAATGTTGTAACAATCCAAACAGTCTCTGTTCTCATGACATTTATATTCTAGTTTATTAAAAGGAAATTAGTTATTGTTTGTTGAGTACAATGCTTTACTTAAAAAATACTAAGGGCCTTCTTCATGATTATTAATGAAGTTTGGTCCTTTATTGGTCTTTGTTCTCTGCATTTTAAATACTTCTGAAGACATGGTAATTTGAAAAATGCTTGATTGCTGGTGATGCAGTCTTCAACAGAGGTCCATGTTTTAGTGTGTACATCATTCACTGGATAAAAAAGTATGGATTTCTGTGAATTGAGGCCAAATTTATGGCAGCTATCTGTGTAATGAGGCCAAATTTATGGCAGGCTACAACACCTGCAGGAGTGGAAAAGGCTGCCACCAAAACCTGAACATACTCTGAAGGTACCTGCCCCCCTGCATCCTTCCTGAAAATACCCTACCCACCGAGAATGCATGTCTTTACTTTCTCAGTCTGTAAAGAGGGATGGCTGAAAAAAAAAGGAAATTTTGCAAATAGTCTTACTAATACTAATAGCCTTTTATGAAAACTAGTCACACAGAGAAGTAACTGAAAATTGCTCTTTTGGATACATGCTGACTCAGGGAGGGGACTGGTGGAAATTTCTTTGAATTCAGGTTTAAATTATTTCCCTTCATAGAAAACCAAAAAGATACCACACCAAGCTGAATGACTCCATTGTTCACCTTAAATGCTGGTGGGTGACTTAGAAAGCTGGCTTATTTTAACAACTGGAAGGCAGAACTATACATTTCTGCACAAGATTGGTGAATTAATATTTATCATGGAAACTATGAGTTATTTCAGATTCTTCATTACATGTCATGGATATTACAGTATTCATAGTAAAAATCACGATTAGTCATCTTTTCTAAAACAGTTCTTTGACAAATGTGTCTCTGAGATTCTAAAAGACACAGGAAAAAAAAAATCAGAGCACATTGTAACCCAGTCAAGACATAAATGATGTACGTTCTTGCCAGATGATACTTATCAGAATGTTTACCAAAATGAGGCTGCGTTCAGTGCCCTCTGTTAGCTCCTTTGCACGGTTCTGTGTATATCCTGTAAAGATTGGCTTGTCGTAACTCACAAAGATTAAAATATTATTCCTCTTTATTTCTATATCTTTATGTAGATCTGGGTCTCAAAATTCTGTGACCTAAAAAAGAAAAAAAGAAATGGCCTAGATTAGGGGGACCTGGCTGGCTCAGTCAGTAGAGCATGCGAGTCTTGATCTCAGGGTTGTAAGTTTGAGCCCATGTTGGGTATAGAGATTACTTAAAAATAAAATCTTGAAAAGAAAAGAAAAAAGAAAGAAGAGAAGGGAAAAGAAAAAAAAAAAAAAAGAAAGAAATGTCCTGGATTCTAAACATGGCATTTGCTTTTGGCTTCCTTTAAATCACTTGTGGTCAAATTTGCTAAAACTTGTAGCCTGATAAAACAAAGGAGAAACTTTTCCTGGGTGGCTCACTTGGTTAAACGTCTGACTTCAGCTCAGGTCATGATCTCGGCTCAGGTGATGATTTCAGCTCAGGTCATGGTGTCACTCACGGTTGGTGAGTTCGAGCCCTGCATCAGGCTCTCTGCTTGCAGCACAGAGCCTGCTTTGGATTCTCTGCCTCTCCTTCTCCAAACATAAATAAACATTTAAGAATAAATAATAAATAAGTAAACATCATCGGAAGGTGGGGATTAAAAAAACCATTTTTAATAGAACAAAAAAATGTATATATTGAGTAGATTCAAATTGGCATGAATTATAATTGTTATCCTGGTTGCTTCAGACAGCTGATAGTGGACTGTTCAGTTGTTTCCACCAAAGTGCCCAGAAAGGCCAGTGAGTGTGAATGAGAGTTACCTCTGCCTCAGTGTTTTATCACAGCAGATTATGTAATTTACCATCATGTTTCTATTGTAGTTTTTCCATTGGAATGGACAAGCACACCATGTTTCATTTATTCCACAGCTATCTATATATTAGTATCTAGTATGTTCAAGGCTCTGTGTTAGATTCTGAAAATATGATGGTGAATAACAAATACATCAGAGTGTTCAGAAGTAAGCACTTTATCACCATTTTACATAACAACAAACACTTCTCTCATATTTTCTTATAAAAATTAAATAGGAAGGTCTGTGTAACCTGAGACATAGTAAGTGCCCAAAACATGAGTGCTTGAAAGACAACATGAACTATATGAAATGTATGAATCTTGATTAGCTCTCAAATAGCAAACAAACAGCTCAAAAGGATGACATTCTTGGGTCGATTATGAACATTTAGAGTCCAAATGGATATGTTTATGAAAGCATTGTTCATTTTCTTCAGTGTGGCAACAACAATGGGATTATGAAAGAGAACATCCTTGACCATAAATGATGCTTGAGGAAGTATTTGGGGTGAAGCATCATGATATCTGCAGCTTAGTTTCAGTGTTTCAGAAATAAGTATAGTCATATAAAGAAGAACGTTAACAATGGTTTCATGTTGGTGGTGGGTTATGGATGTCCATCATACTGTTCTTTCAGCTTTTCTGGAAGTTTGAAAACTTCCAGCATGAAAGTTGGGAAAAACGTTTAGTTCCTTTTTCTCCCCTGTTAAGAATAATTTACAATTAAGCAATTCCCCCAAAGGGAATCTATCCCCCAAAATATTAGTTAGAAATTAGAGACCATACAAATTTAAGACTGTTTCAGGAAGGATTTTGTTGTTTTTCTTTTATTTATTTTTTCTTTTTTTTAAATTTTATTTTTTATTTTTTAAAATTTACATCCAAATTAGTTAGCATATAGTGCAATGATGATTTCAGGAGTAGATTCCTTAGTGCCCCTTACCCATTTAGCCCATCCCCCTCCCACAACCCCTCCAGTAACTCTCAGTTTGTTCTCCATATTTATGAGTCTCTTCTGTTTTGTCCCCCTCCCTGTTTTGTGTTTTTTTTTTTATAAATATTTTTTAATGTTTTATTTATTTTTAAGACAGAGAGAGCACGAGCAGGGGAGGGGCAGAGAGAGAGGGAGACACAGAATCTGAAGCAGGCTCCAGGCTCTGAGCTGTGAGCACAGAGCCCAATGCGGGGCTTGAACTCACAAACTGTGAGATCATGGCCTGAGCCAAAGTCGGACGCTTAACCAGCTGAGCCACCCAGGCGCCCCCCCCCCCGTTTTTATATTATTTTTGCTTCCCTTCCCTTATGTTCATCTGTTCTGTATCTTGAAGTCCTCATATGAGTGAAGTCATATGATTTTTGTCTTTCTCTGACTAATTTCACTTAGTATAATACCCTCTAGTTCCATCCACGTAGTTGCAAATGGCAAGATTTCATTCTTTTTGATTGCCGAGTAATACTCCGTTGTATATATATACCACATCTTCTTTATCCATTCATCCATTGATGGACATTTGGGCTCTTTCCATACTTTGGCTATTGTTGATAGTGCTGCTATAAACATGGGGGTGCATGTGTCCCTTCGAAACAGCATACCTGCATCCCATGGATAACTGCCTAGTAGTGCAATTTCTGGGTTGTAGGGTAGTTCTATGAGGAACCTCCGTACTGTTTTCCAGAGTGGCTGCACCAGCTTGCATTCCCATGTTGTTGTTTTTCTTTTAAATCTAAGTTACCTCAATCAAGGGTAAATGCAGATCTGAGGCAACATTGTTCCTGAACTTTGTCACAGTAATTTAACTTTTATTTGCCTGAACTCTGTTTTACCTTGTACATTCACCTTTGCCAGAGGAATTGTCTCTTCACAGTCACTAGCAAGGTACTTTCACTTAGTCCACACAAACTATTACATTATAGCAAACCAGGGGGTCAGGGGAGTGTGGAGCCAAGATTATCAGAAGATACAGTTTCACTTGGTGAGTTTACAGTTTTATTGGGGGGTTAAACATGATGAAGGTGAAGAACACACTCAGAACAATTTAGAAGTTACAGTTGAAAATAGTACAGTTCCAAAGGGACTTATAAAGAGGAAGCTGTAGCTAATATCAGCTTAGAAACAAAGCTGTCACGGTAATCTAGATGTTAACAGCAACTAGACATCCATTGATTTAAGACCTTCCCATAGATTAAATTTTTCTTCAAGTCCCAAGCAAATGCAGGGCACCACCACTGGGATTTTCTGATGCTACCCTCATTAAAAACTCAGGCATTCTTTTCCCTGAAGTTGAAGGCAGGGAGTAACATTATACATGTAATCATACAGAAATTGTTTTTTGACCGTGGTTTTCATCAAGTCCACAAAGCTCCAAATAGTACGTAAAGAATGTATCTACCATGCCAAATATATATTGTTTACTGCTATATAACACAATACTAAGTCCTTCAAGTCAGACTTAAGAGAGTGTCATTGACTTTCTCAAGCAATGCCCGAAAAAATGATTGATCCCCTAAAAAAGTGATGGTAGGAAAAAATGAGCTCAGTTTATAACAGGCACTAAAAACTTCTGTAGAGTCTGTGACAGATTCATTAAAAATGTTTATCCTGTCTGACCAAGACTATTAAAATTATGATATATTTGCTCAGGCAGCTTCTGCTAATACAAAATTCATCAACCTGATATTTTGCTGAAGACTGAAGATTCATTTTTAACTAAGGGAAAATGTAGAAAACTGTTTCTTTTTACCTGTAGGTGGTGCTATGTATTGTATTATGTAAGCACAAGGCTGCCTAGTTTTGAAGTTGGAAAGCTTGCTAAAGATTATGCATCTTATTTTACAGATAAACAAACTGAGACTCATTGAAATTTTGTCCTGTTTAAAGTAAAAATTCTGGGGGCGCCTGGGTGGCTCAGTCGGTTAAGCAGCCGACTTCGGCTCAGGTCATGATCTCACGGTCTGTGAGTTTGAGCCCCGCGTCAGACTCTGTGCTGACAGCTTGGAGCCTGGAGCCTGTTTCGGATTCTGTGTCTCCCTCTCTCTGACCCTCCCCTCTTCGTGCTCTGTCTCTCCCTGTCTCAAAAATAAATAAAACGTTACGAAAAAAATTTAAAGAAGATAAAGTAAAAATTCTGGTTAGAGGCAGATGCAAGACTATAGCCTCTTTTGTAAAATTTTTAATGTATGATTTATTAGAGAAAAAATTAGTCATTCCATAATTAATTCAAACAGTATTCTACTGTTGTGACAGGTTTAAGAGTTTATTTTACTGATTCACGAAGTCTTCTTTAAAAAGTTCTAAAAGAAAATTTGCCTAACTTAAATGAAAACAGATTATAAAAAAAGATGATAGGCTATCATTATGCATACATCTAAATTATTTTACCAAAGAGGAACGCCCAGTGGTGAAAGAACATGTTTAAAGAAGTAATTCATTTAAAAGGAAACACAAATTCTTAATAATAATAATAATAATAAAACTCACTGGGGTGCCTGGGTGGCTCAGTCCTTTAAGTCTCTGACTCTTCATTTTGGGTCAGGTCATGATCTCAGGGTCATGGGTCCTGGGATCAAGACCAGCCTCAGGCTCCATGCTGGGCATGGAACCTGCTTGGGATTCCCTCTCCCTCTCTTTTTGCCCCTCCCTGCTCTCCCTGTCTTTCTCTCTGTCTCTCAAAACAAACAAACAAACAAACAAACAAACAAACAAACAACAAAAAACACAAACAAAACAAAAAACCCACAACTCACTAACAATCAAAACAAAACTAAAACAGCAGTGTGGCACTCCTTATTTCTTCTAGATCAGCAAAAATTCTGTGATTATCCTCAGAGATATTGAGGCAATGGTAAAATAGACACCTCGCCCCCTTGTCAGTGGGAGTATAAATTGGTACCACTTTTCTGAAAGTTAATTTGACATATGTTATCAGGAACCTTAAATTGTTCAAACTCTGACGTTTAGTAGTTCAGCCTCTGGGCTCTTGCCTGGAGGGATAATAAGAAATGTGGACAATGAGTTATATACAAAGATATTGATCACAGCATTATTAATGGTATATATAAATAAGAAAATCATTTTCTAAATTAGGGTGTTGTTATGATTTTAGGCAGCCATTTACAGACTGCTTGCAAATAATTTTAACTAACATAAGAATATATACATAATATTTTACTGAATTAAATAGGAGGTTAAAATCTACAAATCTGGTGTTTCCTCAGTTATATAAAAACATTAACCATACTTGGAGAAAAAGAATGAAAAACACTAACAGAGGTTTTTCCTGATGTGAGATAAATTAGTACTTTTCTCCCTACTTTTCAAGTTAATTATACTTTTTACAAAAGTATACTAAGTATATTTATAGACAGATTTTTTTTTTTTTAAGAAATAAGTAGCATTCATTCATTCATTGAAAGTAAGCTCTAGGCCCAGCATGGGGCTTGAACTCACAACCCCAAGATCAAGAGTTGCATACTCTACTGACTGAGCCAGCCAGGCCTCCCAGTTAAGTAGCATTTTAAAAGATTTTGAAACTTGTCACTCTGTAGATCATCTGAGGCTGGGAGATTCTCTGTCTTCCTGGTTTGCTCCCTTTTACTGGTAGTCAGAATGAGGAAACCCTACAGTGTTATTTCCCAGAGGCAGAATAATTATGGCTGACTCACTCTCCCTTTTAACTCTTTGAATAAGACTGAGAAAAGTCAGTTGAGCGTCTGACTGTTTGTGCTCAGGTTGTGATCCCAGGGTCTGGACTGAACATGGAGACTACTTAAGATTCTCTCTCTCTCTCTCTCTCTCTCTCTCTCTCTCTCTCTCTGTCCCTCTGCCCCTTTCTCTGCTCATGCGTGCTCTCTCTCTCTCTCTCTCTAAAAAAAAAAAAAATGAAATAAAATAAATTGAGAAAGTTTCTAAACCCCAAAGTCTAAAGTTCATTTTACTATTATTTTTTTATGTTTACTTATTTTTGAGAGAGAGACAGAGCATGAGCAGGGGAGGAACAGACAGAGAGGGAGACAAAGAATCTGAAGCATGTTCCAGGCTCTGAACTGTCAGCACAGAGCCCGATGTGGGGCTTGAACTCAGGAACCCCGAGATCATGACCTAAGCCGAAGTTGGACACTTAACTGACTAAGCCACCCAGGTGCCCCCTAAAGGTCATTTTAAATGATCATCATGTCTAAACACACCTCCCTTAATATATGTTGTCCACTTTTCTTCTTCAAGATTTTATTTCTCTCTTCTTTGTTTTAGCCTATGGTTTTTGTTGACTCGATTTTAAAATCTATTTTTGTGCATTATAATTCATATTAAGTTTTCTAACTAAGAAACTTTTCTAACAGTGTTAATACATTCATAATAAGGAGCAGTCTTGCTAGCTGCTCCTTAGTTCATTCTTAAATTGGTTACTGAAAGCTGCTCAGTTTAATTGAAGAAGCCACCTGCTAGCTCCCAATCCCCAACTTAAAACCATTCATTCTTGTTCTAGGAAAAAAAAAATGTTGGTTCATCTGAAACTTCTCTTTGTAATTAAAATTGTCTTGTAATGATGCAACTCATAAAAAACATATTCAGTGTTATGTAGTGAAAAGAGTCTAGAATTAAACTGCAAGAGACCTTGACTTTTGTCCTGGGGATTGGTTTGCAGGACAGTGAGGAATGAATGCTTTAGCATTTCCATCTGGCATTAATTACATGTGTAATCTTTGGCAAATTATTTATCCTCAGCTTCTTTGCCTATAAAATTACAGTGGTGGCCTGATGAACTGACAGAGGAGGAGAATATTTGAAATTGTGCTTACATTAGAAAGTCTGGGGCATGTAGCTCCCATCCACTTAAGATACCTTCTGATTTTGAAATGTTTTGCTGCTCACAGCATCCCTTCATAACAGCATCTACAGTAAGGAACCTCCTGGACCCTTGTCTCTCAAATTTGATCCCAGATCCCATAATTTAAAGGTACTGTTGGCTTCCATTTTCTTAGTTACTCAGATAAAGACAGTGCTTAAGTGTTTGATCAAGGGGCATAGAAGCTGCTACTGAGCTCCTAAAATAATGCCTCGTGTCAGCCACAGCCATGAAGACATCTGGAAGAGTACAACAGCCATATGTGCAGATATTCATTTGTTTTGCCCAGGGAAATGTTGGCAGAAACTAGTGTGTAATCCTCCCCATCCAGGGCCTGCCTTAACATGGGCGGGAATACATAGTTGGCTACCTACCACAAGGCATGATTTGAGGGGATACCAGACAAGGTGCTTCATCCAAAAATACCTTTTCCACTGCCAGTTAATCCAACGTTATTGAGCTTAACTTTGGCCCTTAAAAACCACCACAGATGCTTTAAAAGCACACTTTTCAAGAATGGGAAGAAAACTAACTTTAGGAGAACAAGGAGCACTCATAGTGTATAGTAAGTCAAGTTCAAACTAAAACTTTGGTGCGGCTGCCAGTGAAACTGTAAGAAAGGTACTTCTGTACATTTCCTCTGACAGGAGTCCAGGGCATCCACATCCTAACACCTTGAATGATACATTAGCATCTTCACATTTCACATTTTCTTTATTCACTCCTAGGTTAGCAAATGTACCACGCTTTAATGGTAAGACAATTTGTGATGTCTCTCAGTTTGCCTATTTGTGTTTGAGTTGCTGTTGAAAAATAGATTTCAGGTCAAGATTTACTTTGTGCCTATTTTTAAAGTATTTTTTTGATCTGAATCATACTATAGTTTTTGGCCATCAGTGTGTTTACAGGGAAACATATTTCTTTCTGGGTGCCTTCTTAAACAACTACATTTAAAGGCAATAATTAAACTTTTAAATAAGAGATAACGAAAATATATTAAGTATAGGGGATATTTCTATGCCTTGCATTGTAAACTGTAAAAAATGAACAGGCTTTATGTTCTCTCAGTTCTTTGAACTATTCATAGTTTATAAACATAGTCATGGTATTAGCTTATAACATAAATCTATCATCTTAAACTTACTTTATATTAATTAGTGCTGAAGACAAAAGTAAGACTCTGAGAAAACAGAATTCTGAGCATCCCAGATAGGTAGTATAGCATGATCATGTTTGGCCACAGCTTGCCTAGTGAGATTTACAGTATACTTGACCCATTTTGTTGATATTTTTGTGATTCCTCTTCCTCTGCACATGAGAAAAGTATTCTCTCAAGTTTTAGATACTTATCCATGTGTTCAACAAATTATCTGTTGGGCACTCACTGTTTCCTGGGCGTTATGCTTATGCCCAAAACTACAAAGATGAATGAAAGCTCTCAGTGTTAGTGGGAGACAAAGACAATTGCAATGTAAAGATGCACAAACAACTATGTTTGAAGTTTGAAGAGGTCTCATGGGAGGGAGCTCGTGGCTCTGCCTGGGAATGTCAAGGAAGACCTGCCTGAGGAGGGGATGATTACCAGGGAAAGATACACTTGCCATCAAGGTTGAGTGAGAGAGAAAGGTGTATGTAGGAAGTGCCTGGCTGAGCTGCAGAGCACCTAGCCAGCCTGAGAGGTTCTAGGAAGCTGCTCTGAGAAGGACCCACTAAGGGTTGAAGAAAGATATGGGATAGGAGGGTCTTCGAGAAAGGCAGAGCAGAGGTATTGGCTTCACTTATTTAGGGGATAGCAAGTATTCAGAAAGGCCAGGAGACAGGATCTGTGAGGGAGTTGATGAGGGAGGGATGAGGAGAAATAAACTTGGGAATGATAGCAATAGCTAATACTTACTGAGTTTTTGCCATGTGCAGTGCACCATGCTGAACACTTAGCATGTATTAGCTTATTTAATCCTCATATAATTCCATGAAATAGTATTATTATCTCCATTTTACAGAGGACGACATTGTGGTAGCATTAAAATATGCCCACAAATTCTTTGATACACTTCCTTTGAAGATGTAGACCCTAATTCCTCTTCCCTTGATTGTGGGCTAGTTAATGGCTTCCTTCTACTTAATAAAATATGGCAGAGGTGACGATTTGTGACTTTTTTTTTTTAAGTTTATTTATTTGTTTTGAGAGAGACAGAACACAAGCAGGGGAGGGGCAGAGAGCACTTTCAGCACAGAGCCTGATGCAATGCTCGAACTCACGAACCGTGAAATAATGACTGAGCTGAAATCAAAGTCAGTCGCTTAACTGACTGACCCACCCAGACACCCCTGACGATGTGTGACTTCTGACACTAAGTCATAAAAGGCATTATGACCTCCTTGCTCTCTATCATTCACTCTGGAGGAAGCCAGCTGCCATATGTTGAGGATACATAAGCAACCCTATGGAGAGGCCCACATGGCAAGAAAATGAGCCCTCCTGCCAGTGGCCATTATGGAACTGCAGCCTCCTGCCATCTGCCATGTGTGGGAGCCATTCAGAAAGATCCTCTATCCCCAGCCAAGCCTTCAAATGACTGCGGCCCCAAGCCTTGACTGCAACCTTATGAGAAATCCTGAGCCCAAATTACCTAGCTAAGCCCCCTCCCTAATTCCTGATCTCCATACAACTCTGGCATAAGTGTGTGTTGTTTTAAACTACTAAGTTATGAGGTGATTTGTTAGGCAGCACTGGATAAGTAATATAGGTAAGGAGGCATCAACATGTTGAACAACTTTCCCAAGTTCACATAACTCATAAATTACAAAATTCAAATTTGCACCTAGACATTCAAACTCCAGAGTCTGTGCACCTAAGCTGTACTCTTTGCCTTGAGAAGTAGACGGGGGCCTGTCTTTAGAGATCCAGTGCTTACATTACATTTACATACACACGCACCTATATATACACACATGTACACATACACACGCTTTCTGTGTTTTTTTCTTTTCTTTTCTTTTCTTTTCTTTTCTTTTCTTTTCTTTTCTTTTCTTTTCTTTTCTTTTCAGGACTTTATCTTGGCAGTAATAGGGAACCACTAAAAGCAACTGCATTTTAGAAAGACCTTTTGGTGTAGAGGCCTGATTGCTAGGGCCACAACTGGACTTAGAAGAACATTGTCAGGTAATCAAAGTAATCCAGACAGAGAATGGTGAGGTCTTAGACTAAGGCATGAGAGAGAAAGGATTAGACAGGTTCAACAAGTATTTGTGGGGTAGACTTGAGGGACCCCTAGGTGACTGACTAGGTATCTGTGCTGGCCTGTGAGAGGGCAGGAGGGGCAGTGGGAGGACTTTCAGAACTGAGTCCATCATGGTGCCGCAGTGGATGGGTTAGTAGAGGATATTGGCAGCTGGGGGGACAGTGGGAGAGGATCATAATGAGTTCTGCCCTGGACATGGTGCATTTGAGATGTCTTTGAAACATTTAAGAGACACTCAAGTGGTATCTGTGCTGGACTGGCACTGTAGAGGAGTGGTCTGAGCTGAACTGGAGATTTGGAGGTCACCAGCCAGCCTTTTAGAGGATGTTGAAGTGACAGCATGGATGACTGAACCCTGGGAGAGTGTGTGCAATGAGGGGAAGAGAGCCCTCTCCAAGGAGAGAGAAGCCAGAGAAGGGAGAACCAGAGCAAAAATGGCATCAGAAGAGGGGAAAGGGAGTACAGTTAGAGTGTCAAATACAGCCTTATTTTCTGACACATGCCACTTTCTGAGTCCATGAAAACCAGGCCACTGTGACTTCTAGGCCTGCCACGTGGAAGAGCGCCTGTGGAGAAGCTTCTGCACTGCGTTCTGAGGCATCTCTGAAAGCTCCCTGTGAACTTCCTGTGTGCGCCTGGTCTTATAGCTCATCTACTTAACTCATTTAGGCTCAACATTTATGTGAAGTTTAGCATCCAGAAAGCATGTAATAAATGAGTTTTGGAAGACACTAAATGCTTATTAATAATACATGCAAGGCAGTGGGTAGGGCAAGGCTTGACTCTATTTGCACATGCACAAGTAATGGAAGAAGACCTCTTGAAGAGTCCCATTGACTCATTAAATAGCTGCAGATTTTAATGAGGGTTTGATGTTTCCCATAGAGACACAAAATTTTATTTCTCTTTATTTCTGTCTCATTAGTGTTAACAACAATATAAAAAGGAGTCCCAGGCCTGGGATTACAAAATTTTTCCTGATATTTTTAAGATTGAGTTTGCAGATGTAGTTTGGGGAAAGTTAACATAGACTAAGCTGAGGGGCGCCTGGGTGGCTCAGTCGGTTAAGCATCTCTTGATTTTAGCTCAGGTTATGATCTCACGGTTTGTTGAGTTCGAGCTCCACATTGGGCTCTGTGCTGACTATGCGGATCCTGCCTGGGATTCTCTCTCTCCCTCTCTCCTCTTACTCTCTCTCTCCCCCTCCTTTCCTCAAAATATACGTTAAAAAAAAAAAAAAGATTAGGGGCACCTGGATGGCTCAGTTGGTTAAGCGTCCCACTTCAGCTTAAGTCATGATCTCAAAATTCTTCATGAGTTTGAGCCTGACATCAGGCTCTCGTTGTCAGTGCAGAGCCTGCTTTGGATCCTCTGTCTCCCTCTCTCTGCCCCTCCCCTGCGTGCTCTCTCTCTCTCTCTCTCAAAATATAATAAACATTTAAAAATGTATTAAAAAATAATAAATAAAAAAATAAAAAAGATTAAACTGAGATTCTAAAGAGGGCTTCTTTAATAACATAAGCTTCTTTCACTGCCAGCTGTTCTAATGGTAACTTCCTGTCCATCTGGTAGTCATTATTTTTAAAAGTTGTATTTAAATGAAATAATGTCAGTGCTTAAACTTTTTTAGTAATTAGATATAGTGATTAGCTTCTTTTTAAAAATTATGCTTGGATTTTCAATTAAGAAAACCACACAGTCTTGAAATAATTGGTCCATAATATAGTTTCAAAAGCTCAAAACTTTTACAGACTAAAAAATACTGAATTAGAAAAATTGAGTTCCATGGCTTTCATATTAAAGGTAAGCAAAAGTTTCCTACATATTTAACTAATTAAGACAGTTAGAAAACTTTAAACCAAGTTTCAATGCTATAGCTCTTTATAGTATGAAAATTGCTATAAATCTGCTGGGTATTTTAACCGAGGATGCTCATTTAGTAGGGTTATTAAGCCCTATAACATAATGCTACTTACTGAAGGCTTGTTTTGTTTATTTTAAAACTCTCCAAAAGTAAAAAGGCTGGGAAAAGAAGAGAGTTAATTGAGTTCATCTGGAAGAAACTCCCATCTAATCCCCCACTGTAAACCTTCTTACCCTTAAATCCTGCCCTACTTTGTCTCTGAGCCCAACCCCTGCCCAGGTCCTTCTCACCTGCCTTGAATCTTATGCTCTGTAGCTGAGTGGTGAGGCTTCATTCTGTCATTTAAAATTATTCTATAGTTATTTCATAGGTACTTAGGACAGGTTGGATTCTACAATTTACTTTTCTTGAAGACAACATTCTCGGCTTTATCTCCATTTTCCCATAGTGGATTAAACAATGATGATCACTGAACTTCCTGTTTTGAGTACTGTGACAGTTAATTTATGTGTCAGTTGGGCTAGGCTGTGACACCCAGTTGTTTGGTCAAATACCAGTCCAGATGTTTCTGTGAAGGTATTTTATAGATGTGATTAACACTTAAATCAGTAGACATTGAGTAAAGCAGATTATGTGAGTGGGCCTCATCCAGTTAGTTGAAGGCTAGAAGAGCAAAGACTGAAGTTCTCAAGACTGGAACATAGAAACCCTGCCTGAATTTCCACCCTGCTGCTCTGTGGATCAGACTCCAGACTGCAGTATCAACTCTCCCCTGAATCTCTAGCCTGTTGCCTGCCTGCCTGCCTGCCTGCCCTCGGATTTTGGATTTGTCAGCCCCCAGTATCACATGAGTCAATTCTGTAAAATCTCATTCTCTCCTACTGGTTCTGTTTTTCCGGAAAACTGTGACTAATACAAGCATGAAAAATCTACATTAAAGGATAGATATGATTGTAAGAGATTTCAGTGGGCTGTATTATTTTTATAGTAATCCTTTGAAGAAAATATCTAGCTATCAGTTTGCCTGATAGTGATAATGCCTTCAGGAGCCTTAAAGAACTTAACCAGTCAGCCATTGTTCCTGTCTCCAAACTGTATTAAACTCATGCCTCATTGAATTAAAGAAAAAAAAATTTTTTTAACGTTTATTTGTTTTTGAGACAGAGAGACAGAGCATGAACGGGGGAGGGTCAGAGAGAGAGGGAGACACAGAATCCAAAACAGGCTCCAGGCTCTGAGCCGTCAGCACAGAGCCCGATGCAGGGCTCAAACTCACGAGCTGGGAGATCATGACCTGAGCCGAAGTTGGATGCTCAACTGACTGAGCCACTCAGGCGTCCCTAAATTTTTTTTTAAAGAGAGAGAACATGAGAGTGGGGAGAAAGACAGGGCGAGCGGGAGAATCTAAAGCAGGCTTCACGCTCAGCACAGAGCCCGATGCAGGGCTCAATCCCATGACCCTGAGATCATGCCCTTAGCCAAAATCAAGAGTCAGATGCTCTTGCCATCCAGGCACCCCATGCCTCATTGATTTTTAAAAATAATTTTATTTGGAAATAATTTCAAACTTACAGAAATGTTACAAGAGTAAGAATAATACTGGGAAAACCCAGATACCCTCTACTTGGCTTCATCTACTTTATCCATTTAATTTTATCGTTGTGCATGCATTGTCTCTCTCCCTGCAAACACACACACACAATTTCTTTTTCTGAATCATTTGAGAGTATATACCTGTGTATACCATAACTCTTCACTTCTAAATGCTTCAGTGTATTTCCTAAGAATAGGGATATTCTCTTACTAATATAATACAGTTATCAACACAAGTAAATTTAATATTGATATAAGTATTATAAGTACTTATAAGTATTCCATGATCTGTATTTCAATTGTATTCTTTGGTCTAATATTGTCTTTTAAAGCATTTTTTTAAAGTTTATTTATTTATTTCGAGAGAGATAGAGCAAACAAGGGAGGGGGAGAGAGAGAATCCCAAGCAGGCTCAGCACCACCAGCACAGAGCCTGACACGGAGCTAGAACCCACAAAATGCAAGATCATAACCTCAGCTGAAACAAAGAACCAGACGTTAAACCAACTGAGCCATCCAGGTGCCCCAAGCATTTTTTCTTTAGTAAAGGATCAAGTTACCGTGTTTCTCTATTCTGGAACATTTCCTTAGCCTTTCTTTGTCTTGTATGACATAGGTGCCATCAAATTTCTATGAATTTGATGCAAAGTTGTTCAGCTAATGCTGGTTTTAACAGAACTCGGAGTCAGAGATAAATCAATATACAATGTAATTTTCTTTCTAGGACTTCATTAGGATCACACAAAATTCTGACTAGAAAACACATACCATAATAATGCCTGACTAATCAGCTTGATGGTCCTCTCTTCTCTAATATACTTTGCTAATCTAAGTTTTCGTGTTTGCCCTGGGCACAGTCAGTGCATAAGACAGACCCTGTGTCTGAAGTTCTATGACTAAAGAGCTTTTCTGAATTGAGCTGGGCTTGGGAATTAAAACCAGATATACTTTTCAGTTAATTAATTCATAACATAAAAGAAAACTAAGAGCTTGAGTTTTTTAAAAAATTAATGAGAAGACATTGAAGTCACTGGGAACAGGCTTTTCTAAAGTATGTTCTCTTCGGTATTATTTAATATATTTCCTAAAAAACTAATATAATTAAGCTAGATTTAGCCCATAGTAACCTCTGGCTTTTCTTTCTTTCTTTCTTTCTTTCTTTCTTTCTTTCTTTCTTTCTTTCTTTCACAGAGGGGAACATTTGATTAAATTACTATTAGTTGAAAATACTATTCGATGGGGAAAAACCCATAAGATATATAAAGACAGATAACATTAAAATAGTTCATTGGGAACAAAAGATCACATGATGTAATACAGATAACTAAGAAAAGAATTCTTCATTTTGAAATGCATTTTTATGCAATGTCATATGGTCTAGTTAAAATCACTGTCATGGTACCTTTTGGTCCAAAAATGGAAGTCATATAGTATATCATGTAACATCTTTACTTTGGCTGACTCACTGTCTTGGCATTGTTTTTACTGCAGATATATATAGAGATGGCTCATGTCATACTTTGGAAAAATGTCTTTGGACAACAGAGCAGAAAGAACACAGTTAAGGAGACTTCCGAATTATTAGATTTTTTAAAAAAAATTTATTTAAAGGCATAATCTGTGAGCAATGAACATAACTTACTTTTTTTAAAACATGAAGAAAATTAAATTAGAATTTGTTGGGGTGTAGGGAGGGTTGTAAATGTTTAGGTGATTAAAATTAGCTGATTTACCAGTCAGGAATCCCCAAAGTAGTAGATGTTACTTCTGTGAATATAAAAACTTTTTTGTTGTTTTACTTAGAAAACTTGATGAATCAAATGATTGCCATTTAAAAAAACTTAATACCATTCTCATTTAGAAACCACCTAATTGTGGGGCCTATAACCAGGGTCAGAAAGTTCAATAATAAAGTTTATTAAGACAGGTGGCTCACTTATCCAACACCCCTTACTTGGGAAACCCAAATGGCCTTGGCTCAAAGGAAGATCTCCTAATACTAAGTGTAAAACATCTCTGATGAAACAAACATTTCTAGACACATCTCTAAACTATTTTCCATTATTTACCATACAGGAGGTTAGATGTGGTGCAAACGAAAGGTGATTATTTTCAGTTAGTGACAGCCACTCAGTCTTCCCTGGGACACCTTGATAAAGGACAAAGACAGACTTCTTTCTCACTGGGTAAAGAGAATAAATTGTTTCCTTCTGAATGAGTCTGTACCAGCTGAATGCAGAAGCAGTCATGTGCCAGGGATAAGTTCTGGCCTTTGGCTTCCTGCTTCTTCCAAGTGGCTTTCCACCCCTTAATGTATCTACATGGAATTTGGGGAGGCTGCTCCCTACTTCCTCCCAAAGAGACAACTCCTCCAATGAGTCATGTAGACGCACACTCGAATGTCTCAGGCATTTTCTTGTCTAAGTACAGACAGGATCGCATTGCACCAGCATCCCATGTCACCTACAGCTTCAGCAGCCTCCTCCACTTTCTCAGAGTGCCATGGCCTAGTGCCACAGCCCTGGAGAACCAGGGCATGTGTCTAGGGATCCTACAGAGTGGGAGGGAAAAGCTGGTAATCGATGCCCATTTCAGAACAAGAGCAGCAGGTGTTTGTGCTTTGCCCAGGCTGGGGGTATAGGGTGGGTGAGTGGGTAAAAGTGTGTTGGATCTGGGGTGGGGTAGACTGGTGGAGCTAGTAAATGGGTGTAGGGTTTGGATTGCCTGCAACAGTATTTCAAGCGTTAGGTATTGCTTTTTAAATCACCATGAATAATTTCTTTTCCGTTCTCCCAAGAGAGTTCAAATATGATCATTAAATTTTCTAGCTTTTAGAAGATTATGAACCTAGGACTCACCACTATTGGCTTTTATTTACCAGAATGCAATTAGATGATTGGATAAATTATTGGTAACTTTGCCAATAACTGTGATTCCTGTGGGATTATTATGAAATGCTAATTTTTTAAAACTTTTAAGTCTCCTGTGTTAAAAAATTATTCTGAAAAATTATTCTAAATTTTAAAATTTAACTTAAATACTTTAAAAATTATTTTAAGATTTATTTTTGTTCAAATAGTAAAGAAGACTTCATTCAGGACTCTTGTGGTAAAAGCATTGCTGTAGGGGTTAGAGAGAGAGAGTGCTCCAAATACAATAAAGACAGCTGGAGATTAATAGCCAGCGAGCAGAGAGAAGAGGTCAGTGGATGGAAAATTACCAAGAGGAGACATTGAGGATGGGGGAACTTGCCAAACCACCTTAACAGGATTCTTGCCAAAGGTAGGACAAGGACAGACACATAAAAAGTGGGGGGATAAGGAACACCAGCCCAGCAAGGATAAGGGTGGAGACTGGAGGCTGAGGTTTTGTTGAGAAAAGGTCTTAGAGGAGCCTGACTAAAGTTTGGTCAAAGAGAGTCTTTGTCATGCGTACTAAATTTGGTTGTCCACTACAGAAAGCGTTCAAGGAAGGGCTCTGGTAAAGTTAATCTGGGAGCGGAGAAAAGCCCTCTCAGACTTGTAGTTGGGAGCTAATTCACACAGGGTTGCTATGAGAGGGCCCAGTTCTTCTCTTTTGAAGGGTGGCCACAAATGCCGCAGTGGGGAGCAGGGTCAACAGCTGGGCCAGCCAGACCTTACAGACCTTCTGCTCACTATGGCCCACCCCATCTAGTCCAGCCAAACAATTTGCTGTTAAACTAGATCGAGAGATTATTTTTGTATATGCTGTAAGAAAGTAATTTAGTTTCATTCTTTTGCATGTAGCTGTCCAGTAGTTGGACCACTCTTACACTATACACAGAAATAAACTCAAAGTGGATTGAAGACCTAAATGTGAAACCTGAAACCATAAAATTCCTAGAAGAAAACATAGGCAATAATTTATTTGTCATTGGCCATAGACACCTTTTTCTGGATACAGCTCCTCAAGCAAGGGAAGCAAAAGCAAAATTAAACTATTGGGACTGCACCAAAATAAAAAGCTTTTGCACAGCAAAGGAAACCATCAACAAAAAGGCAGTGTACTGAACGGGAGAAAATATTTGCAAATCGTATATGCAAAAGAAGTTAATGTTTTAAATTTATAAAGAAGTTGTACAACTCAACACCAAAAAACCGAATAGTCTGAATTAAAAGTAGGCAGTGGCCCTGAATAGATATTTTTCAGAAAAAGTTGTAAGGATGGCCAACAGACACATGAAAAGATATTTAATATCACTAATCATCAGGGAAATGCAAAAACCACAATGAAATATCACCTTACACCTGTCAGAATGGCTAGAATAAAAAAGACAAGAAATAACAAGTGTTGATGAGGATGTGGAGAAAATGGAACCCTCATGCACCTTTGGTGGGAATGTAAATTGGTGCAGCCACTGTGGAAAACAGTATGGAGGTTCTCAATAAATTAAAAATAGAATTGCCATATCATCCAGTAATCCCATTCCAGAGTATTTGCCCAAAGAAAACAAAAACACTAATTAGAAAAGATATATGCACCCATATGTTAATTGTTGTTTTATTTACAATAGCCAATATACGGAAACAACCTTTGTCCATCAATTGATGAATGGGTAAAGAAGATGTATGTATATGTGTGTGTATATATATACATATATAGAGAAGGAGAGAGAGAAAATTACTCAAACATAAAAAATAATGAGATCTTGCCATAAAAAATAATGAGATCTTGCTAATAATGTGCACATACCTAGAGGTTATAATGCTAGAGCAAGACAAATACCATATGATTTCACTCATATGTGGAATGTAAGAAACAAAACAAAGACAAAAAAACAGACTCTTAGGGGCACCTGGGTGGCTCAGTTGGTTAAGTATCCGACTTCGGCTCAGATCATGATCTCATGGCTCATGGGTTTGAGTCCCCCATTGGGCTCTGTGCTGACAGCTCAGAGCCTGGAGCCTGCTTTGGATTCTGTGTCTCCGTCTCTCTCTGCCTTTCCCCCACTCATCCTCTCCCTCTGTCTCTCCCTCAAAAATAAACAATCATTAAAAACAAAAACAAAAACAACAAAACCTCTTAAATGCAGAGAAAAAACTGGTGGTTACCGGAGGGGAGGTGGGTAGAGGGATGGGTGAAATAAAGGGGATCAAGATGAGGACTGAGTAATGTGTAGAAGTGGGTTTTCGTTTGTTTTGTTTTTAGATTTTATTTATTTATTTTTTAAAGTAAATTCTCCACCCAACGTGGGACTCAAACTTATGACCCCATAATTGAGAACCACATGCTTTACCGATGGAGCCAGCCAGGCACCCTAATGTGTAGAAATGTTGAATAATTATATTGTACACCTGAAACTAATATAACACTGTATGTTAATTATACTTAAACAAACAAACAAAAAAGCCAAGGGTGCCTGGGTGGCTCAGTCGATTAAGCTTCTCACTTTGGCTCAAGTCATGATCTCGAGGTCCATGGGTTTGAGCCTCACAACAGGCTCTGTGCCTCCAGCTCAGAGCCTGAAGCCTGCTTCGGATTCTGTCTCCCTCTCTCTCTGCCTCTTCCCTGCTCACACTCTGTGTGTGTGTCTCTCTCTCTCAAAAATAAACAAACATTAAAAAAAAAAAAAAAAAGCCAACTAGGTCCAGGGAGTCTTGGAAGTCTTTATTGTTGCATGTCCCAGAGTCAAAAGAGAAGAATCAGATCACCTTTTACTAGGCTAATGTATTTTTTTGAATTGGACAAACATTTTTAGATTATAAACTTGATCTTGTTTGTAATCACTTCAAAGGCTTGTTCAATTTCTGTGTGTGTGGTAAGGCATACATGGCATAAAATTTATCATTTTAACTTAAAAATTTTTTTTTCATTTTGAGTACGCAGTTCAGTGGCATGAAAGTACATTCGCATTCACCACTATCCATTTCCAGAACTTTTCCATCACCCTAAAGTATTTAACACTAAACTCCTAATTCCCCCTTCCCCTTAGTCCCTGGAAACTCTCATTCTACTTTCTGTGTCTATGAATTTGACTACTCTAGGTTGTGACTGGCTTATTTCACTTAGCATAATGTCTTCAAGATTCATTCATGTTGTAGCATGTGTCAAAATTTCCTTCCTTTTTAGGGCTGAGTAATATTCCATTGTATGTATATGTGTGTGTGTGTATGTAATATATATATATATTACATATATATATATATATATATATATATACACACACACACATATATATACACCTATACATATATACACTTTACCTTTATATATATACACACACACACACACACACACACATATATATATATATACCTTTATCATACACATACACACCATATTTTGTTTATACATTCATCTGTCAAAGGACACTTGAATTGCTTCCAGCTTTTGGCTATTGTGAATAATGCTGCTGCAAACATAGATGTAAAAATATCTGTTTCAGTCCTTTTAATTTTGGGGGGGTATATACTAGAAGTGGAATTGCTGGATCGTTTGGTAATTTTTTTAAATTTCTTGAGGAACCATCGTACTGTTTTCCACAGTGTCTGCACCATTTTACATTCCCACTAACAATACACAAGAGTTCCAGTTTCTCTGTATCCTCATCAATATTTGTTCTTTTCTTTCTTTCTCTCTTTTGTTTTTTTTTTCTAGTAGCCCTCCTGATGGGTGTAAAGTGGTATGTCCTGGTGGTTTTGATTCGCGTTTCCCTGATGATCAATGATGTTGAGCATCTTTTCATGTGATTATATTTGCCATTTATAGATCTGTTTTGGAGAAATGTCTGCTCAAGCCCTTTGCCTATTTTTAAGTTGTTTTTTTTTGTTGTTGGTGGTGGTGACTGTAGGAATTTTTTATATATTCTGGATATTAATTCCTTATCAGACATATGATTTGCGAATATTTTCTCATTCTGTAGGTTTCCTTTTCACTCTGTTGATAGTATCTTTTGATATATAAAGGTTTTAAATTTTGACGAAGTCCAATTTATCTATTTTTTGTTGTCTGTGTTTTGGTGTCATATCAAAGAATTCACTGCCAAATTCAATGTCATGAAGATTTTGCCTTGTATTTTCTGCTAAGAGTTTTATAGTTTTAGGTCTCATGTTTAGGTTTTTCATCCATTTTTTAAAATGTTTATTTATTTTTGAGAGAGGAGAAGGGAGGGGCAGGGCCGGTTGGGGGCGGAGCAGACAGAGGATCCGAAGAGGGCTCTGTGCTGACAGCAGAGAGCCTGATGTGGGGCTCAAACTCACGAACTGTGAGATCATGACCTGAACAGAAGTTGGACGCTTTACTGACTGAGCCTCTCAGGCGCCCCGGGTGTTTGATCCATTTGAGTTAGTTTTTGTATATAGTGTAAGGTATGAGTACAATTTCATTTTTTTTGCATGTGGATATTCATTTGTCCCAGCACCACGTGTTGAAGGCTGTCTTTTCCCCATTGAATGGTCTTGGCGCCCTTGTGATTGATCATTCAGTTTTATCTCATGTTGAGGAGAGGAAACTGCTAGAATTGTATCACTTTTAGATGTGCATTTCACTTTTCAATAGGTTTTCAAAATCTATGTATCCACCACAGTTTTTCACCAGCCTTTTGTTAGAAAGTCAGTGGGAGGCAGTGACTTTACCTTTATTATGTATGACAAGGCCTGGCCCTATGAAGGATTCTGCCAGTCTGATGTACTTGTATGGTTTGAGGAAACGCAGACCTCTCCAAATTTTCTTCGTTGGGTGTCCTACAGATTGGGCTTTCCTCCTAAGGAATATATTCCTTTAGTCTAACAAACCTTTAGAATGCCAGTACATGTGGGAGGAATAAAAAACATTAGTCATTTACACACCAGTGTGAATTCATTTACAACATTACATTCCTCACAGTTGATTAACTGAGAAGAAGGGAATTTTAACTTAAACTTTATTGGAGGTTTGGGGAGAAGGAAAAACACTACTTTAAGGAAAAGGCCACATTCCAAGGAGGGCAGGCCTGGGTTTCGTGCTACCCTGGGCAGCATGAGGCATTGAGCCAAGAGAAAACCGTAGCGCAGAAGGGGAAGTGGCAGAATCTAAAGATAAATTTTGCCTACTTCACAGCTATGTCAGGGAGAGGTTCTGGAAGTGAGCATGAGTAATCCATTGATGTGCATGTGCATGACCTAGACCCGTCTCTTTTATGTTTATTTTAAAGCAATAGCTCATGTTTCTCCAGGCCTGGCAGCATTTCTTTTAGTTATTAGTTATTTCTTTTAGTTATTAGCCTGCAAATAACTAACAGAGGATTTTCTTTCTGTGACCCTCGCCTCTAGCTCCAACACACACACACTCACACACATTTCTCTCTTTAGGATTTGTTATGATTTTGTAATGATTCTAATTTGAGTTGATTATGCATATTTAAATAGTAGATATACTGAAGGTGGTGAGTACTGGATATTTTATTTTATTTTATTTTTTGAGAGAGGGAAGTTGCAAGTGAGAGAGGTACAGAGAGAGAGAGAATCCCAGGAGGGGAAGAGAGGGAAAGGGGGAGAGGGGGAGAGGGGGAGAGGGGGAGAGAGGAGGGGGGGAGAGAGAGAGAGAAAGAGAAGCAGGTCTCACCCAAAGCATGGCTCAAGCTCACCTGACATGGGACTCGAACTCATGGACAGTGAGATCGTGACCTGAGCCAAAGTCAGATGCTTAACGACTGAACCACTCAGGTGTCCCTGGATATTTTAATAGTTACATTCCTACATTTAAAGAATTAGAATGTTTTTAAAATTTTTAAAGAGTGGCATTCTGTCCTTTAAGCTTCTGTTTCTAGCCAAAATCATCTCTACTACACACTAGAGAAAAGCAGTTTTAAAACTTGGTTCAGTTATCTCTAAAATACCTTTTATTCACAAGGGAAAAGGTGTATCCAGATCACATTCAAAGTTTGTATGTCATTAACACCTTAGTCTCACTAATGTGGCCGAAGACTTCACCACTGCTGGATGTAAGTCTCAGAAAAAGTACCACGAAGGCCAAACACACTCTTTCTTAGTTTGCTACTAAGGTTTTCCCCTCTTCTATTATGGAACTACTTCTCTGTCACTTCTTGGTCTTTGTACTGTTATACGGGAGTGGACTTGTGACAACAGAGTATAAGATACCACATATCACCCTAGCCAATACTTTTCCTCTAACAAATCACACTTGACTGTGTTTCAGAAGCTAATGACAGGCTGTCTTGTGCTATTATGAGGAAGCTGGGGTTTCCACTTTCCATTATCTTTTAGCTGCCATCTACTTTCTTTATTGTTTGTTTCTTTGTTTGTTTTTGTTTTTAACTTATGTTGTCCAACTTCAGGACCACAAATCTAGTGACTAATATCCCCTACTCTTAGATAGCCTATATGACCTTCCCTGAAAAAAATGTATACAACAAAGAAAAACGTACTTTAACACAATAATGGTCATCTTGCTTGATTAGCTCATATAGTTCCTTTGCGTTTTGAGGAATATGGTTTTCCCTGTTTGGAATTATTACTGTTATTTGAGGTAATCTATGACTAAAATAATACAGTAGCTAATAAGTTTTTGAGTAGAGTAGAATGGAATAGAAAGCATCTTTAACCTTGTGATATTTTTGATAACATTTTTCTTGTAAGATTCCAGTGTGGCAGCAGGGGTATATCATACGTCCCAACTCATCAAATTCTGCACATTAAATATGTGCAGTTTTTTTGTTATTAACTATGTCTCAACTAAGCTGTTTATTTAAAAAAATAATAATTTTGTTTCTGTGAAAGAGGCCCGGTCTTGCCAAAAAAAACCCACAAAAAACATTCTAATAAACAGAAAGAGATACCATAATCATGGATTGGAGGGCTCAATATTGTCAAAATGTCAGTTCTCCCCAAAGTAGTGTAGAGATTGAATACAATCTCAATCTTAATTCCAGCAGGGATTTTAAGGTAGAAATTGACAGGATGTGATTCTAAACTCTCTACGGAAATGCAAAGGATCTAGACTTGCAGAACAGTTTTTGAGAAGAATAAATCTAGAGAACTTAAGTTATCTGAGTCAAGATTTACAGTATAATGCTACAATAGTCAAAGCAGTGTGGTGCTGTCAGAGGAGAGAAAAGTGTGGTATGAGGACAGAAATAGACGGTCACTTACTGGGCAACTGATTTTTGTCAAAGGGGCAAGCAAGATAATTCAATGAGGAAACAATAGTGTTTTCAACAAATGGTGCCGGAATAACTGGATAACCACATTAAGGAAATGAACTTTGACTAATACCTCACATCATATACAAAACTTCATTTAAGATAGATCCTAGACCTAAATCTAAAAGTTAAAATTATAATGCTCTAGAAAGAAAACATAAGAGAATACATTCAAAAACTAGGGGTAGGCAGCTATTTTTAGATAGGACTCAGAAAGCAATAACCATAAAAGAAAAATTTATAAATTATACTTCTTCAAAATTAAATATTTTTATCAAAAACACTATTAAAAATAAATAAGCAATATATAGCCTGGAAGGAGTGGCAAAATGTTATCTAATCTAATAAAGGACTTATATCCTTAGATCCTGAATATATATATAACTGTGTAACTCAGTAATAAAAACAATCCACTTTTTAAAAGATGGAAAAAAGCCTCAAACCAACGTTTCACAAAGGAGAATATATGAATGGTCAGTAAGCACATGAAAAGATGTTCAACGGCATTAGTCATCAGAGAAATGCAAATTAAAACCACAATGAGCTCATGCCATACACCCATTAAAATAGCTAAAATTGAAAAGACTGACAACAGCAAATGCTGGTGAAGCTGTAAGCAACTCTTATATATTACCAGTGGAAATATAAAGTAGTACATCCACTTTGGGAAAAAGTTTAGCAGTTTTACCTATCCTTTTTTTTTTTTTTTTAATTTAAATTCAAGTTAGTTAGCATATAGTATAGTCTTGGCTTCAGGAGTAGAACCCAGTGATTCATCTCTTACATATGACCCCCAGTGCTCATCTTAAAAAATTCCCTTCTTTTTTTTTTTCTTTTAAAGGAATGAAATAAAGGCTTCTAGTGTATTTACTTCTCATCCACAGGCTTAACAAACCTAAGCAGAATGTAAGAAAGTAAATCTGCTGCGCTGTATTGTCTTCTCCTGCGGTCCAAAGTGCAGTACGAATGAATCTGGAATAATGTGTTATAAATTCTTTTAGCTAGAGGTAGGTAACTGAGAGGTCATCATGTTACATTTTTAAACTTTTCATTACTGTGGTCTATTTCATGCCCATCACCCATTTAACCCATCCCCTCACCCACCTCCCCTCCAGCAACCCTCAGTTTGTCCTCTGTATTGAAGAGCCTCTTCTGGTTTGCTTCCCTCTGTGTTTTATCTTATTTTTTCTTCCCTTCCCCTATGTTCATTTCTTGTGTTTCTCAGATTAGCAATTTTACCTACCTTTTGACTCAGAAATTCCACTCCTCAGAGAAATGAACTACATGTTCACAAGAAGGCTTGTACAAGGATGTTCCTAGTAGCTGTATTTATAATAATTCCAGAATGGAAACACCCCCAAAGTGGATCAATAGAGAATGGATAGACAAATTGTGTTGTATTCATACTAGGAATGAACTAGTGATATTTTCAACAACATTGGATAGATCTCAAAAATATGCTGAGCAAAAGAAACCAGATATAAGAGAACATTTAGTGTGATTCCACTTATAGAAATTCTAGAAGAGGCAAAAAATAAGGTAGAAAAAAAAAAAAAGCAAACGCAGTGGTTTCCTCTGAGGGTGGGATTTGATGAGAAGGGACATGGGGGCACTTTCTGGGGGGATGGAAATGTTCTGAATCATAAGGGTAGTGTGGTTTACATATAGGTATCCATTTGTCAAATGGTACAGCTATTTGTGCATTTCAGCATATGTATATTTTTACCTCAAAAAGCTGTAGAACAATAATAATTGAGTGAGGAGTTGGTAGAGGTAAAAATGGTGCAGGAACAGGAGGATATTGGTGATTGTTAAAATTGTGTGATGGGTACATGGGAGTTCTATTTCATTTACTTTTATTGATGTTTGAAATTTTTAATAATGAAAGTTTTAAAACATGTTTGTAAAATATAAAAAGTCGGGGTGCCTGGGTGGCTCAGTCGGTTAAGCATTCTGACTTCAGCTCAGGTTATGATCTCTCAGTTTGTGGGTTTGAGCCCGTGTCCGGCTCTGTGCTGACAGATCAGAGCCTGGAGCCTACTTCGGATTCTGTGTCTCCTTCTCTCTCTGCCCTCCTGCACTCGCTCTCTGTCTCTCTCTCTCAAAAATAAATAAACGTTAAAAAAAACGTTTTTTTTTAATATAAAAAGTTAATTGGATGGGTGGATCATGGATTGTTCTTGCTGCTGTACTTGGGTAATATTCGATTATCCATATTAATGGAGCAGAACAACAGTGGCTTAAGATCACAAGCGTTTGGAACCATTTATTAGCTGTGTGCCTTTGAGAAAATTCCTTGATTTCTCCATAGCCCAAGTCCCTTTGTGAGGCTTCAAGGAGATGAAATATGTGTAAAGTATTTTGCCAAGTTCTTGCACAATAAATGTTGGTTACTATTACTAGAGGAAGGAAAATGTGGCAGAGATCACTCTAACAAAATTTATTCTTATTTAATTTGTTTTCTATTTAATTTGAATGGGACTGTGCCTGCTATTTGGGGAATCAACACAATGAAGTCAGGCTGGGGAAGGTGTGTCTGAGAAGAAATTACAAAAGGGTTCTTGCCCTTGCAGTGAACTCTTCTGCTTCAGGTTTAAAAAACTTTATCTCCATGAGACCCACTACAAATCCCTAACATAAAACTGAAAGAACAATAACACAGATGATCCTGAAATCTTGTTTTCTTGTTTGTTTGTTTTTTGAATTTGTATTCTTTGTTTCTTTTGAGGACACCTGTCTCTGGGATGTTTTGCTTGGGCTAGTATTTAAATTGGCTCCGTTTTCTACTTCAAAACAGCTAGTGGTAGGGAGAGAAGTCTAAGTTTTTTGGACCTAAAAATAGCAAAATAAATAATCCCCAGCTGGCTAATACAAAAAGCAAGCATATAACCATATTCAATCTCAGGCCTGAGGTACGTAAGTTTCCCTCTGAGTTTCTTCCCTTAGCAACTTTCACCTCCATGTTTTCACATTGCTAAAGGCTAATCCTTTTCTGTGTAGCTGGAATTCTCTCCCTCATTCATTAGAGGAATATTTCATAGGCCCTGGGAGGTAAGACTGAGCACTGCCCTTGTAGTTCTAGGGCTGGGAGATACTTGGAAAATAATAAGTAGCTTGTGGGGACCCAGGGACCTCCCCTGGAGGTCATGAGTATGGGCCTTGTCTGATGGGAAGGGCTCCACTGGTCTCTCTTTCTTGCTTTAAATAGTGTTGGTTATAGTGTTTGCTTGTTGGTGTCATTTTTCTTTAGAGGACCTAAATGGAATTCGCCAGAAGGAGCTGGCTTTAAAGACTTAGTTGTGGTGAGAATGTTTCCAAATCCCTTACGGAAGTTTCTCTGAGCACCGCAATATATTTTGTTTCAGAAAAGCAGATTTAGGCACATCTGCTCAGGGTCGAAGTTCTCCGCACACCCCTCACCGTGTTGCCGAGATTCCCACGCTTCAGCAGTCTTGCCGGATGGGGGTGACTTCTCTCCTTCCCTTCAGACCTCCCCTGAGGACGTGCTCACGTGCTCATGTCTGTTTCTGGCCCTCCCCGTTCCTCATCCCCAAATGTAAGGAGCATCTTTTAAAATGGAAATTGGCCTTCCCATGGGTGTTCCATGACATCTTGTTCTTGGAAGCTTCAATATGTTAAACTCCTTTATCTTATACTTTTGTAAAACTTTTTTTGTTGCTTTCTCATCTTTGTTCCTCCACTGCTTTTCAATAATATAAGAATTGATGCTAATTAAAGTTATAGCTGACCCTTCACACTTCTGTCTTTCCTCTAGATGATTTTCAGTAGCTTGCTTGTCTCCGTCACATTCTGGCTTCCCTGTCTGTACTTTTGAAACGGTTGGCTTAATTTAGCTTCACTTGAATAATTCAAACACATACTAAATTACTTCACAGGATCTGTCTGTTTAAGTATTTTAATCAGTTGCTTTTTCTAAAAAAAAAAAAAAAAATCACTCTTTGAGGGACAAAATATTCAGGGATTAAATATTTTAAAAAAGTTTAGCGATTAAGTATTTTCACACATATTTATTGAGCACCTACTGCTTCCTCATGTTAGGATTGGCATTTTCTCACTGCCCTTCCAACCCTCCTGCCTTCTTGCCCTCCCCCTGTACTTCTTTCCACATCCTTCAAGCCCCATCCGCTGTGGTCCCCGTCAGGCAGTTTTCTGGGGCTGCTCTGGCCCCCAGCGTTCTGTGACCCGTGAGCACTTATCACCTCCATTGCTCCCTTGGCAGTTAGTCATAAATGGCCATGTGGCACATACCAGACTTCTCATGTAAATGTGCCATCTTGCATGATTATCAGAGTCTTTTCATCTCTGGGTCCTTAATATACGATTCTTCTTCTGAGTGCTCAAGATATTAGATTTATTAAACAGGTAATAGCTCCTTGCCTTCTACTTCTCCATCTTCAGCTTTGGCAACGCACTTTGTTTTTCACCTCTCCAGAAACGTGTCTTCCTTTTTCTCAAAAGAATAGCCAACCATGAATCAGCTTTACCTGCCTCACTGAGGAGCACATCTGAATGTGCAGATCTCAGAACAAAATGAACTGACTGGCCTCCCGGGATTTTTGACCTCTTACTTAGAGACAGAACTCAATGAATTATGTGCCAAACAGTTATTATACACATCTCTCCCTCCCACCCCCTTTTAAAAATAGTTGCCTAACAGATTGCAAAAGACTATGCCCTGGGCTTTTATGGAGCACAGCTCTTAGCATAATTTCTTAGAATATAAATCAAGGGCAAGGTTTATAATCAAATCTCGTAGGTTTAGAAGTCATTTTTTGTTTAGAGATCAACATGGTTTGATCTCAAGCAGTTCTTGGGACTAGAGGAAACAATGTTAATTCATGTTGTTTGCCTTAAAAAAAAAAAAAAGCAAACAAAACTAGAAGATCTTCATTCCACAGATTTGTCTTGACCAGTGACAATTAAAGAAAACATCTGTCCAGTTCCCTCTTTAAAGATCTTCATAGGAGGAATTCTGGGCATGTGTCGAGTCAAGTTGACACTGTAGACCTCCATCTACGGTACAGCAAGGTCTGGACAGGGCATCACACGGAACTCAGTTCCAGCTTCCCGCTAAGAGTAAGTAGAAAGTATTTGCTCTTCGTTATGTGGTTGCTTTCAACAAAATTTATGAGAAAGCAAAAGGAAGTTTCTAAGCTCCCACCAGATGCCAAATACTTGGAGCACTGAAATGAGACTAACGCCCAATCAAAAAAGAAAGATAACACATTTAGGACAAGACAGCAGGGCCTCTTTTGAGAATACCTGAAACTGAAGCTTTTGCAAAATTTATGTGAAGACATAGGCTGATTATAGAAAATTATTTCTTGAGTTGGAGATTTAGGAATAAAAGTCAAACCTGAGATGACCTCAAAACAGGCTGTTTGCTGTCTATTCTGTGCTCTTGTTAAGTGGGTTTCTTTCCTGTTGAGGCTATTTTTGAAGAGCTAGCTTCCTTTTCCCCATCTTTGCTACAGATCAACTGGTCCTGTCCACCCCAGAACAAATGGTGGCTTTTCAAAATGTCCCCTTGTAGGAAAACATATATGTAGGTCTCGCTTAGTCCGTGATACCAAATGCCTTTCCCTTTCTCACTGAAGCTGCCCTGAAATAGCTTTCCTGATTTTTTCAGAAAAGCCTTCTGACCGTTTTACCTACCTGTAATCACTCCTTATCTGGTACTTTCTGTATGAACGAGGGGCATTTTCAAAACAAACAAATCAAAATAGACTCCAGGCATTTTCGAGATTGTTCTGCTCTGTAGCAATGGTTCTTATCTACATTTCCCATCCCGTTGACTTCATGTTCATACATTTATAAGGCACTCTCAAATCATGAAAGCCTAATTTCTGGAGAATCAACATCTCATTCAGAATTCCTCTCTCATAGAGTCAGCCTCTATAGAAGCGCTTTCTCAAGTACAGGGACTTCTTCTATACTAATCCAGGCAGTGAGAGAAGGTATCCGTAAGTTCCTTGGCTCCTCTGCTATGACCCAGATGGTTTAATACGATTTGGGTTGACATCTTCACAACTGCTTATGAGTAATGACACTGTCATGCCTATACTGACCAGAGCCTTGAGCTTAAAGTTGATTATCTAGTTGAGCTGATAGATCTGTTCTTCTCTTCTTACCCAGGCCCTCTTGTGACTAACCCCGCACATTTACAGAATAATGGTGTGGCCTGTGAGCATGAAACAGAGCAAAGCCAGCTGGACCACAAGGGGACTGAACCTCTGACCCTGGGCTCATTAGCTCCATTCTTAAACTAGGGCAGCCAAATAGCCAATTAGCGATTCACTTGGCAGCAGGGGCCAGACTCATGTGCTGATCTAGTCCAGACGCAGGAAAGTACACCAAAAGCAGTGGCAGCTTTTCAGTGGTTAAGAGCAAGACCCCCGTATTCCCATTAGGTCACAGTGATTTTTCGTGTCACGCTGAACTTTAGAACCCACCAACAATCTATCTTTTAAAAATGCAGCTTTTACTCTCCAATACAAGAGGAAAATATTTGCCACTTCCTTTTGTGTGTGTGTGTGTGTGTGTTTCAGTAATCTTGCACATTTTTTCAACTTAAATCATACTGTGTGTTCTGCAGCGAAACTTTTGGTTCAGCACTGGGTTGAGATTCATCCACGTTGTTTGTGTATTGGAACTTATTCACTGCTATTTTGATTCCATTTTACAGCTGTCTTAGAATTTATTCTACTCTGATGGACATTTGGTTGTTTCTAGGGTTTTGTTATCATAAGTAGTTCTGCTATGCACTAATTCCTGTGCGTGTCTCCTGATATGTACACGCAAGACTTTCTCTCCAGGGTATGTACATACCTAGGATGGGATTGCAAGGTCATAGGATATACGTTTAATTTTATCAGATGATGTCAAAGTATTTCTGAAGTGTTTGGTTCCGATTTATACTCAAATCAACAATAAGTATTCTAGTGGTTCCACGTCCCAGCCAATACCAACCATTGTCAGACTTTGAAAATTTTGCTAATCTGGTACATATGAAACTACATTTTAAATGTATTTAAAAGTTGTATTTTTCTCCCATTTTCTAGAATACTAGTGAAATTGAGCAGTTTTTGTAGACTTGGCATTCAGTTTTCCTCTTTCAAGAAGTACCCATTCCAGTGTTTTGTCCGTTTTTCTTTTGGCTTCATCACTGAGCAGCCGTGTGTATTTCTGTTTTAGATGGTAACCCTCTGTCCATGATGTGTTACAAATACCTTCTCCCAATTTGATTTGCCTTTTTACATTTTATATCTTTATAGTTCTCATTTTGATACAGTTAGCTTGTACTTCTTGGTGCCTTGTTCATACACAAACTCTTTTCTCAGTGTCACATAAGTATGCTCTCTACTGTCATCTTTTAAAAGTTTTACAGTTTTTCTTTGACATTTAAGTCTGCAATTCATTTGGAATGGATTTGGACACTCTGTACACGTATGAGGTAGTGCTCCAAATTCCTTTGTTTCATAGAGATAATCAGCAGCACCATTCATGGGGAAATCCTATTTCATGCTGATCTGCAAGACTGGCTCTCAGAAAGCCAGTTTCCATACGTGTGCAAGTTTGTTCCTAGAGTCTCTGTTTGCACTCTGGTTATTTCACTCACCCCGGAGCCAACACTACACTGCGAGTCCAGTGTGATGTGACCTCTTGCCATCCAGTGAGGTTTGTCCCCTCTTCGCCTGTTGGTTGTTAGGAGTGTTTTGGCTATTGGCCCTTTGCTCTTCTGGATTAGAAGAAATGTGTTTTCCGAATGTTCCTTCGAAGAGCTAACTGAATTTATAATTAGGCAAGGCAGACAGAAATAAGGTTTAAATGGTCTGCTCAGTAAACCTGAGAGTAAATGTGTTTACCTGAATTTTATTCTGGTCATAAAAATAAAATTCACAAAATTTAGATTTGACATGAGAATTTGTGCTCATAAAAAGTGTTTTCTTTATCATTCAGTATCTACAAACCATATTAATACAGGTATGTTAAACTTGTTTGGTTGGTTGTGCTGTTTTTATCATAAATTTAATTAACATTGGACTTGGACCACTTCCCTGAGCAGTAATACAGATAATGCCTGGCCAATGAAGCCACATGAGACTATAATTAGATTCCGTGAGATAATGGTCTCAAATTATTTTAAGTGCTTATATTTTTTAGCAATATGTAGGCCTGTGCCCAAATATCAAAAGGGAAACTCAACTAGGAGTTGAGCGGATGCGTACTGGTAACTGTTTAATAAAGGAATAGAGGATTTTCATGTACACATTCAGCCTGGGAAACTTTGTATTGTTTATTAAATAAAGCAGAGAAAGCCAGAGAAGAATCAGCACAGTGGGAAATAAGGTCACCAGATAAGGCTTTTTTTGCTACTCTGTTTCCTGTTCTGGGTGGCTCTGCAGTCCACTCTGAGAATTTCATTCCTTTTACTCAGATTGAAAATTTCCCATTTCCTGTCACTCTCTACCACCTCCCCCATTCTTGAGCTGCCAAACCGAAGCCGTTCAAAGAGATGAAGACGCAGTTAATTTGTTGAAGAGCCCGGGGCTTTCGGTAAACAACTTCTTCCTGGATATTACTGTGTAGAGATGACTGGACCTTTATCAGCAGATTAAGAATTGACCGAATTATTATCGTACCACGTCTCTTAGGTCTGTGCCCACACGGCACAGCTCGTCCTTGCCACTGCAGTGCCGGAGAGCCGCAAAAAGAGGGAATGGCTGCAATAGCTGCACAAACGTTTGGGGAGGTGGGTGTGACAGGATTTTTTTTTTTTTGGAACAAAGCAGAGCACGGATGGCAGTTAGCAGCGTTATCCGTGCAGGAAAGGCTTCAGTAAGGATTAGTGATGATGCTGTCACAAAGGGCTGAATTCAGAAAGCCCTGTTCTCTTAGGAATTCTCAAAGCAGTGAAGATGTTACCATGTTTTAAGTGATTATCTAAAACCAGCAGCAGACCTTGTCAAAAGTCTATAGGGTAGAAACGGTTATGAAAGGTATGGGATAGGACTGCGTCTTAGAGGATCAGAACCAATTTTGCGTTACAAAACCTAACATTTCACTGGGAAAGTACTATAATCAGTGTAGGTATAGTGTTGAGTACTTTAAACATTTGTCTTTAACTGTGTGTGGGATTTCTTCCAGATAAATTAAAGGTCAGAAACCCAGGTTGGTCTGATCCCATCACATCAGCAACTGGTAATGAATTAAAAGCACCTTAATAAGGCTTTTTTTTTTTTTTTTGAAGCGTGGTTGACACACGATGCTGTCTTAGCTTCAGGTGTACAACACGGTGACTTGGCAAGTCTATACATTATGCTGTGCTCACCACAGTGTAGCTGCTGTCACCATGCAGTGCTGTTTCGGTACCACCGACTGTGGTCCCTATGCCACACCCTTTATCCTCGTGTCTCACTGCATAACCGGAAGCCTGTCTCTCCTACTCTCCTTCACCCATTTTGCCCATCCCTCACCCGCCTCCCCTCTGGCAGCCATCAGTTTGTTCTCTGTATTTATGGGTCTGTTTCTGCTTGTTTATTCATTTCCTTTGTTTTTTAGAGTCCACATGTGAGTGAAATCATATGGTATTTGTCTTTCTCTGACTTCATTTAGCATTATACTCTGTAGGTCCGTCCATGCTGTCACAAAAGCCAAGATGTCATCCCTTTTTATGGCTCAGTGATACTCCTGTGTGTGTGTGTGTGTGTGTGTGTGTGTGTGTGTGTCTACTGCATGTTCTTCATCCATTCATCTATGGATGGACACTTCGGTTGCTTCCACAGCTTGGCTGTTGTAAGTAATGATGCAATAAACATAAAGGTCAAAATTGTTTTAGAATATTGTTTTTATTTTCTTTGGGTAAGTACCCAGTAGTGGGATTACTGGATCATATGGGATTTCTATTTTAAAATTTTGGAGGAACCTCCATATTGTTTTCCACAGCAGCTGCGCTAGTTTGCATTCCCACCAATAGTGTGCGAGAGTTCCTTTTTCTCCATATCCTCACCAACACTTGTTTCTTGTATTTTTGAATCTAGCCATTCTGACAGGTGTGAAGTGGTATCTCATTGTGGTTTTGATTTGTAAAGTCTTTTAACATAAAAAAAAGAACAAAAACTATGTTAAACATAAAAACGTACAATCTGCCACAAGGTTGCTTTTTTGTCTAAGAGCAGAACCGCCAAGAGACTTTCCTTCTACAAAGTTTGTGTCTCTAGTAATGTGTTAATTAATGACCATCCTTTCATAATGTGTGTGTGTGTGTGTGTGTGTGTATATATATATATATATATATATATATTCAAATCACCACATGTCCACTTTAAATACCTTACAGCTCTGTCAGCTTTACCTTGGTAAAGCTGAAAAAACTAAGTTCATGTCTCTAGGTCCCTGACCTTTTTAGTTCAAGGTTATGTAAAAAATAATCTGTACCAAGTTAAAATTACTGATTAACTACATCATCGGCAGGTCTCTAACTTGCTGATTTAGGAGAAATGGAGTTGGAAGAGAGCTTGGTAGTTCTCCTGTCCCCAGTGCCTTCATGTTTACATGAAACTAAGCCACACAGCAGAAACCTAAAACTGTGTCTCTGGAAACCCTGGCCACTGTTGTTTTCACGGACTGATGTCATTTCTGTAGTGGGACTACTACCAATGGAGTTCCTCAAGATTTGTGAAGTGTTTAACCCTACTGGGTAGGAAGGAAATCTGGGTCCCACTTCTAGCTCTGCCTTCACACTAATTAATTATAGCTGGGAGACTGTGAACAGGTCCCTTGGCCTCTCATCTAGAAAATGAGGATGGGTTGTGTGATTCTTTAGAAGAGACTTGTATATGGAAGTATTTAGCATGTCTCCTCACGTGTAACTGGTGTGCAAGAACTATGTTTGTTTCCTTCATACTGACTCATGCTGATGCTGTTAAGAATTCTAAGTTGTATTAATTCCTTGATTTCCAAAATAGCCATCATTATATTCAATGAACAAATATGTGTTAACTGATCCTAGGTAGAAACGATGAGGCTCAGACCCAGTCCTTAAGGGAGTAGCTTATTATTATGGGCAATAATAATGATGATTGCTCTTAAGTTCCAAAAAGGACCAAATTTAGTGGCTGTTCACGAGTAAGAAAATTTTTGGCTGCAAGGAAACTTAGAAGTGTTTATTGAAGAGAGAACCCTGGAGCTCTAAAATTTCTAAAACCCCAGAAAGATGGGATCTCAACAGGTGGGAGACTGGAAGAAAGTCTGTGGAACGTCATGGAGATGGGCGAGTGTAAAGTGTGTCCAGAGAACGTGGGCCACCCAATTTGGGATGAAGGCTGTTGGAAGATGAGAAAAATGCGGGCTGGGATACAGACCATAGGAGACCTCTTAGCACCTGCCTGGGGACTTTGGCTGTTATACTGTAATCAACCAAGGTCATCAGGGTAGCATGTAGCCAGTGCTGTGCTGGGACTGAATTAATGTCAAAATTGCCAGTATGGCAAGTGGGGCAAAACCGAGACAGAAAAATCAGCCATCAGGAGAGAGGCTATTCTCACTTGCACAGAGGCCTTAAGACTCTGAGGGACTTGAGTATGCCTTCGTCTAAATCTACTTCAGGGCTTTTACCAAGTGACTATACAAGTTGGTGACCTGTATTTAAGATGAGAAAAGGAGATACATTATTTAAATGTTGTTTTAATGGGAAGAAGCCCTTATATTTGGAACAAGGATTGTTATGACCTGGCCTTAGAGTACAAAGAAAAGCCATGGAGAAGGTGATAGGAGCTTTGCTTCTAGAGGCCATGGCATCCTGGCAGGCCCAGGACAAAGACCTGAATTCAGGTTCCATGATAGCAGTGACAAAAGATTGCCTGAGGGAAAAACCAACCAGACTTGGCCTGATTAAATGCAACAGATAAAGGGAAAAAGTCCAGGACTGAAGTTTTGCACCTGAATGATATAATTAGCATTAACACCAGGGAGCAGATTCATACATGTGAGTTGTGGTCTTTTAGACCAGGAGTTATTTTGCCGTTTAAAACAAATTCTGCCCGAGGCAACAATGTCTGTTCATTTGTCATATTTCTGTTTATACAATCTAATATTTAAATATTATGTGGTTCATTTTTAAGTAGTAGAACAAAAAATGGGGTGGAAGAATCTATCCTAGAGATTAAGTATCAACTATCTGGTGATACTCTGGATACCAGCAAGTTGTTCTCCTAACACAAGATGTAGGCAAAGTTCTTCCCAAAGGCAAGAGTTCATTTCTACGGTTAATGCTATGGAAACAGTAAAAACACAAAGTACAAAAAGAAACATAAATAAAAGATTTTGCTTTTATTTAAAATAAAATGCATTTATACAGTCTTTAAACCATGGATTATTGGACAATACTGGTAATCCACCCCTCCCAGCCCCCTCTTGGGTTATGTGACCTAGGAATTTTGACTATAGCACCAATGCCGACTGTAACAGCGCAAAAGACAAGAACATGGCCAGTCCAGGCATTAGAGTTAAGGACATTGTGGCAAATCATGACTATAATGAAGTCATTCTTAATTTAGCAGATATGAAAACTGCACATTAATTATATTTTTAAAAGCATTTAATTAATGCAAAGATGCTACATCTAAGACATTTGCTAGTTGTGAGTTTTTTTAAAAAACTGTACAATTTATAAAATTTGTGTTTGTACATTAGTTACACAAAATGCATACTTCATAGACCTTTACTTCATATTGTAATGCAAAAGTTGCATTATTTTAGGCAGACAGTGAATATGCTGGTGAATACTAAAAGTGTTGTAATACAACAGGGTGTGAAAGTCAAAACACAAGACAATATACATACATGCTTATTCAAGGACAAAAACAAACCAAGCATAAGGGACCGATAGCATTTTCCTTCAAGGTCAAACAATAACATTATTGAATATCAGGCATCTTCCACAGGCCTGATTTATTTGGGGATGGGAGTGAGGGATGGGGAATCAATAGCTACCAGAAAGTAGGCATTTTTAAAACACATGATCAAATTAAACATACATTAAAACACATGCATTAAACATGATAAATAGACTTCATATAGTTTAAGCCCTGGATAGCTTTAAAGTAGATGGCTTGAGTTTCTTAGTTTGGCTAGCTTAAATCAGTGATGTTTTGTTCCTGACTTGCCCACTACTTTCCTTTTCAATTCCTGGCCCTAAGGAATGTGTGCCATATTCATGTCCATATATTGTATCATGATAGCAGATTAATAGTCGTGCTTGTTAGTGCACATATTAACTGGTCTGGTAAGGCAAAAAAGTTTTCATGATAAAATGATAAATTTCAAGCTTACTTTATTAAGCAGCATATAACAAACAACAGCTTTCAAAGTTAAATATTGTTATGGCCATGGAGTTTCATTACACAACATTTCTATTCACACCCAGCCACTGGTAAGTTTGTAGAACATCTCTTCATCTAAACTCTCATTTTGGTCTTTCGCACGCGTTGAGAGAAATATGTAGCCACCAATGAATTCGTGAACCACTTTGCAATCTACTTCGGTACATATGAAGGACAATCGTACTTCATCTGCAAACTCTACCGTGACCTGGAACAAAGACAAAGAACTGTCAGTCTCGGTAAAACTCCACATGGTTAGGCACAAGTGACGCTACTGTGCTATTTAATGTCTGCCCTATCACAAGACTATTTGTCGACCCTCAATTTTTTTTTAATCCTAAACTAATAATGCCTTCAGTTCCAAAAGAATACAAGTTGACTAGCCCCTCCCCGACTCCTTTTTAGTTTTCATGTTCTGAAAAGGAAGACTGAATGCAAAGGGTTTAGGTCATTATGTTCCCAAATGGTCTCTGGTGATTCAATTAATGAGAATGTCTCTCTTCAAGGCCTGAGAGAAAACCTACTTCCTGCATTTAATTTAATATTTGCTTCAGATACTTAACCTTTAGGTATCATGTCTGAATACAGTAACAACCCCTCTTATCCATGGGGAATATATTTCAGGACCCTAAGTGGATGCCTGAAACCATGGATAGTACTGAACCCTACATACACTATGCTTTTCTTTCCTTTACAGATATACCTATGATAAAGTTTAATTTGTAAGTTAGATACTGTAAGAGATTAACAATAACAGAATTATAACAATATACTATAACCAAGTTATGGGAACATGGTCTCTCTCTCAACATACCTTATTGTACTGTACTCACCCCTGTGATAATGAGAAATGACAAAATGCCTATATGACGCGAGGAAGGTAAATGACATAGGTGCTGTGACATAGTGTTAGGCTCCTACAATATATCAGGAGGAGGATGGGTTATCTGCTTCTGGATCAAGGTTAACCACAGAAAAGTAACCTATTATTCGATGCAGTAATAGGAAGTGCTACAATAAACCCAATGTCCCTAAAACACACAGTTTATCAGTAAAAGATTGTTTAAATGATACTTATGTACTTCAAGTCTGGGGGCAGCATGATATACAGTAGTAGCTGTGCCAGGTTTTAGAGCCCCTGAGCATCTGACTTTGGATCCTGATTCTGTGACTAAGTGTGTGGTCATAGCAATCATGGCCCACAGGCCTCTACATGTGAGTGTCCTCATTTGTAAAGTAGGGACAATCCAACTATCCCGCACAAGGCTGTGGTGAGATTTAGAAATAGGGGACAAATACAAAAACATCTAGCATCATGACTGGCACAGAGTAGGCATTCAATAAACAGCAGCTGCTACTAGGAGTGAAAGGGATTTAGCATTACAGGAAAACAATCTTCTAAGCAGATCATTATATTCTTAGAGTTCTAATAACTGGGCTAGTTATGAACTAGGCAAGTTTAAGTGGGAAATGAATAACCAACCATGTTTTATACTTTACTTTAAGAGGTAATGGTACAATCTATAGAATTTGTAAGTCTTTTAATTCTTAAGTTTTAGAAGGGCTATATATATATTTAAAAATTTTCTTTCTTGAAGTTTATTCATTTTTGAGAGCAAGGGGCAGAGAGAGAAGGGGTCACAGAATCTGAAGCAGGCTCCAGGCTCTGAGCTGTCAGCACAGAGCCCAACGTGGGGCTTGAACTGGTGAACTGTGAGATCATGACCTAAGCCGAAGTCGGACACTTAACCGACTAAGCCACCCAGGTGCCCCAGAAGGGCTATATATTAATTCAAGTAACATTGTTATAGCTTACTATTTATTTTATTTTATTTTATTTTATTTTATTTTATTTTATTTATTTATTTATTGAGTGAGTGAGTGTGCGCATGAGCAGGGTAGGGGCAGGAAGGGAGAGAGTGAATCCCAAGCAGACTGTGTGCTAACACTGCACAGCCCAATGCAGGACCTTCGTCTCACAAACCTTGAGATCATGACCTGGGCCAAAACCATGAGTCGGATGCTTTAACTGACTGAACCACCCAGGTGCCCACCCCTAGCTTACCATTTTTATTTCCCAGTTCACATTCCACTGTTTCATGTTACTGAAACGCCATGTTTTGATTGCATCTCCTGTGCTGGCATCCATCCTAATCAGTCTGTTATATGCAATTCCAATAAGTTCTTCTTTTTTTCCTCCTTGGAACCTATAGTATTAAAACATAATAAATGTTTAAAAACACGTTGGGGGTGGGAGGAATGTTGCTCTGTTTTTCTTTTTTTTTTTTAATAGAGGGTGCAAGTGAAGCGAGGGGCAGAAAAAGAGAAGTGGGGCTCACCCGATGCAGGACTCAAACTCACAAACTGTGAGATCATGACCCGAGTCAAAGTTGAATGCTTAACCAACTGAGTCCCTGTTTTTAAGATGTGCTCTTTAACTCTCAAAAAAGTGATATTCTTATATAAGTAAAAATAGAAATGCTATCATTTTGAGTTTTTTGGGGGGAGAGAGAGAATGCACAAGTGGGGGCAAGGGGCAGAGGGAGAGAAAATCTTAAGCAGGCTTCATGCTGAGCGTGGAGCCCGATGCCGGGCTCGATCCCATAATCCTGGGACCATGACCTGAGCCGAAATTAAGAGCTAGACACTCAACTGACTGAGCCACCCAGGCAGCCCAATCATTTTGAATTTTTAAAGTAAAAATTACAAGAATAGAAAATACATTTCAATATTCTTTACTGTAAAATTGCTTAATGGATCTCAGCAGGTACTTTAAATGTTTAATTGAAATAGATTAAGTAAAAACATACACATTAAGATTTATACATAGATGTTTAGTAGCAGAACCACTGACCTTGCAATAAAGTGTGTGATGCCAAATTCTGGTAATGACTGCCATGCTTGAATAAATCTCATCTTGGCTTCAATTAGACTCATCTGAGCTACATTCTGGTGGGCCTCCAAGATTCTTGCTGTTATCTAAACATGATTAAACATCACCTTTACCATCAGACAATATTCTTTCATTGCAGGAGCAAAACAAAAGTAACCAACTGTGCCCCACCCCACAATTACCTCTAAGAGTTGGAATTAGGAAATTTCTGAAGCCACATTTAGGAATTTTAGTTAAATAATGACTCTTCAAAATAAACCTTGATGTATTTCTTTTTGATTTCAGTTTCCATATATCCAGAAACAAAAAGTACTTTCAGGAGTAATAACTGCCACTCCCAAAACATATTCCAAGGAGACACACATATTTTGCTTTTATAAAACGATATGTTCTAATCCTGTACATGACAGGTTTTAAATTTAGCACCAAAACACAATATCAGAATGAGTACCTGCAATATAAATTCGTAGTGGACTATTTATTAGCACCTTTAATACTTGAAACCACCATAAAGATTTTTTTTAATTTCTAAAGGTATCATTAGGAAAGTTAACTTTTAAATTATACTCACATTGGGATGACTACTCCCAGAGTGGAAATCCATGAAGGCGATGGAGTGGGGGGGGGGGTGGGGGGGGGGGAACTGTAGCTAGGGCTTTAAATATTTTATGTATTTATTTTCTTTCCTTTTCTTTTTTAAATATGGAGAACTTACCAAATCTCTTATATAGCCTGGCTGTAGATGGCAATGCGAGGAAAGAAAAAGGAAGCAGAAAGAAAAAAAAAGGCAATCAGAAAAAATGGCAATGAAGCAAAGAAAAAGTTGCGGTAACCTGCAAACCAAAATTCCAGCCAAAAACCATGCAAAAAAAATTACTTCAGGTAGAAACCAAGCAAAGTAAATGCAAGCATGAAAATGAAAACGAGAAAGCAGCGATTACTTTCCACTTTGAATACTGAGAAACACTTCCATATTATTTCAGATTGTTAAGTGTTACTAAAATTATGGGTAGAAATTTGTAGGGAAAAAAATAAAAAAGAGCAAATACCCTTTCCCTGCTCATTTACCAGTTCTTACTGGTTAGGGCAGAGCTAATGATTTTAGTAGGAGATCAAAATTAACATTCAAAAACCTTTAATGTTTTCAGATTGAGTCAGATAATATGACCCATGCACCACTTTTCAGAAATAAGTTGAAGGCATAAAATAAGTGCAGTGACCATACTGTTTCTTTATTTACACAAGAAAAGCAACCCCCCTCAATTACCATCTGTTTTTTGCATCCTTTTTCCTGGAAGGGAAAATGAAGAGATGCTATATACTACACTAGAAATGGTGGCTATACACACAGTCGTCTATTTCCATTTGTATTAACATGGATAAAATACCCAACAACTCTTTTCTTTAAAATGTAAAAATGCAGTTTGGGAGTCACAGTCATATGAAGATATATATATATATGTATATATATATATATATATATATACACACACACACACACACACATATATATATATATACACACACACACACATATATATATATATATATATATATATATATACACACACATATATATATATATAGCAAGTTTAAATAATATACAGTTTTAGGGATTTAAAGTAGATTAAATATAACAAATTCTCTGTATTGGTGGGCCCAAAGGAAAATCTTATGCCCTGATAGGAATAAAGGACCCCATGGCCTGGACCTCATCCTACTGGACTCCTGAACACCACTGTACTATATAGTTTAACTATTAAGCCCTATGTCCAACGACGAGTACAGCATGTGACACACAATAAGCAACTAAACTTCTGCCAATCAGCACTTTCTAGGTGTCAGGGCAATACATGGTCTCTACCTTCTGGGAACAACCCATAAATTTAGTCAGGGAAAGAAGGATTACAAAAGAATATGTGTTTGATAAAATGCCAACGTGGAAGACAAGGCTGGAAGAATCCTTAACCACGGACCACACATACTGCCACCCCACCAGTTGAAGACAAATAGTCACTGTTTCTGTCCCCCAGAGAATTTTCACTTGACAATGTAGTTGAGAAATCAGGGTTGGAAAACTATATTTTAAAAGTGAAAACAATCATTTGAGAGGCTTCTGAGAAAACAATTCAGTACCCATCTCTGACACCTAAGCCAACATTTGGCAGTCTTCACAGTTAGACTTGAAGATCTTTTTTTCCTGGTACCTCACAGTGAAAGAAGCTTGCTAAGATTTGAAACTGTTCCTTGCCTTTGAAGGCAAATGAATCCACTTTCAGAAACAAGGATTTTTTTTTACAAGTAATTTTTAAATGAAATAACGAAGAATAAAAAAATAAAATTAGTACTTGATTCACTTTCCCTTTTTAACTTACAATCTACATTCCACAAATCTCCCCAGGGCAGCATTTCCTCCATTCCTCACTACTCCCACATTGTAGGGACTGTGGGATAAACAATTTCCATGTAGCTTACACAACCTCTGAAACTTAAAGACAAATACTTGGTAATTAACCTTCTGAACATTTCCAGCTAAGTAATTTCAAACACGTATGATAAACATTATATTTAAAGTTAAGAATTAGTAAGTGTTCTGGGTATTTTATTGGGCCCTCCCAGTAATGTTTTAAAATTATTCTTGAACGGTAAAAATCAAACTAGATAGAAATGAAATATTTATTTTAAAGGCCTTCTTCACCCCACCTCACACTGAAGCCTTTGCCTTTTATGGCATGATGTTTGGTGTAGAGAATACTGGGGGCTATCCCAAATGAAATTCCCCAGCAAAGAACCTTTTATGTTGTACTGAAGAACCATTTTCCTAAATAGCAATCCTTTTATGGTATTAATTTCCAGGAAAGGAATTCTAAACAAAGTGAACAAAAGCAGTGAATGTCAATCAAAATTTACCAAACTCTGTCACATCACGCAAATCTTGGTTTAGGTTTTTGACTGTTAAGAAAAGACGATGTTAAAATGTAGACTATTTCTACCATTGTAAAGTTTATCTCCAAAGCTGGAAAAGTCCATTTTGACAGTGCGAAGTTGTTCTAGACTTTGCCGGGAAATGCTGGCTGTGCTTTGTACCACACACATATAAGGAATAAAACTGCATGAATTAAGGAATTCAAAGCATACACACCATTTCAATTCCCTGAAAGAACACCCTGTTAACAGAGCGGTTTCCTTAGGTTGTTTAGAATAAATATGCTTCCAACTATTTTACCTTATGATCTGTCCTATTAAAATGATAAACATTTTTTAAAATGACTTAACTGACTGAAGGCCATCCACATCCCATTTTATATTCCAGCCACCTGATATGAAATTCAGACCATCATTAAAGCCACAAAGTTTTAACAGGGGAAACTAAATTTACAGTACATGTACAAAATCATGCGAGAAGAAAAGAGATGAAATGAATCAAATACCTGCTTGTTCTTGTACTTTTTTAGATAGCGAGGGGACACCAAACATTCAGGATTTATATCAGTTGTGATCTGCTCTGGTATTAACTGAGGATCTGGGTTTAAATGCTGCATCTTCAGGAAGGAAAGAATATTTTGGACTTCTAAGTTGTAAGAACTGTCTGCCATGGTCTTGCCTTTGGAGGCTAATCTGCAGGCTGCCATCCAGTGTGCATACTGTTTTTCCTGTTGAAAAGAAATACTGAAATATGAAATGTATCACATGATGGGTCCTTTAAGTATAAAATGTAAGGACGACTGGTCAACTCACTAGGGAACTGAAGAAAACTGAAGTTCACACTTTTAATTGGAAAACTTACATTGTCACAACGAAGCCAGATTTCATTCATGCCCTCTGCAACTGGAATCAGGAGTTTAATGTTAAATTTTTGGCCTGAAATGTTTACATCTGGGGTAACTTCACATCCTGTAATAAAAAAATTATTAAAATGGTCAAATTTACCTTTAAGAAATCACAAGCCACTATAGGTAGCTCTCATTTTATGGTATCTTAACATGCTGAATTTTGCTGTTTTGGAATCTTTAAACTGGGAAGCAAGGTTTTATCGCCCAATAATTGTTTGAGGTGGAGCAAAAGAGATCTAGTGTAGAAAAGGGGTATAATGCAGTTTGTGGTCCTCATAAAACTTCATTGAAGAGAAGGAAAGGGTCCTGTTAAAAGGATATTACCAAAAAACACGACCCCACAAGTTTGATATTGTGCTGTTTTAATATCATTCAGTTCCTTAAATCTCAAGGTATTTGGGACTTTTAAGTTGCTAAATGTATAGGGATAACATTTTGGTAAGAATAAGCGACTGTTCAAAAGTAACCTCTCTGCCCACTGTGGGGCTTGAACTCATGGCCCTGAGATCAAGAGCTGCCTGCTCTACTGGCCAGAAGCCCCAAGAATAAAGGACTTTTATGATGCCTTTTCTGTGAAGCATTAGCTAGCAGCTTTACAGAAGGGCACACAGGTGGGCTGAACATACACTCAGTTAGATGGCGGGATAATGGCTGGCATAAACAAGTAGTAACAGTGTAACAGTGGAGAGGCACCCTGCAATCTGACCTTGTTCCACGCTTCTCTGTCACTTAATTACTGCCCATTTGTGGAACATCTCTAAGCCCAAATTTCCCAACCTTAAAACTCTACCTCACAGGAATGCCGTAAGGATAAAGAAGATAACAGACATGTCAGAGCTTTCTAAACGGTATTCCAGTTATCACCCTCAATGTGTCTTAAGACCAGCAAGTAGGCTCCTAGACTGTTAGCAGGGCCTGTGGTCACTTTGCTCTGTGTACCGGAGCAACATCTCTCTGTACAGAGAGTATAAGGAACAAGATAATAAAGCTCTCTACATCTACCACAAAGAAAGGACAAATACAAAGCACTGTATTGAAAACAACAGAATATTGTACTTTTTTTAATGTTTATGCACTCTGATAAGAGGGAGTGGGCACTGCACACGCATGCAGGGGAGGGGCAGAGAGAATCTCAAGCGGGCTCCACACTGTTAGCGCAGAGACCAACTGTCGAGCCGGACGGTGGCTCGATCCCGTGAACCGTGAGATCATGACCTGAAATCCAGAGTCAGACGCTAAAACGACTGAGTCACCCAGGCTCCCCAAGAAACAGAACATTTTAGATAAATGGAAGATCCTCTTCTCCTTTCCAGAAACACCTATCATGAATTTAGTGGACTTTCTCCCTGTTTGCTTTCTTTTAAAAAATATTAGCTACAGCATTTACCTCTTTCTGTACAAGGATTACAAACTATCAGGAAGTTTGCATTTAATCTGCAAAGGTAACACGAAGAGGAGACGTTTGAAGATAGTTCTTTTGCAGATTTCATTACTCACTGAAGCAGACTTAAAAGTACACAATCCCATAATCATGTCTCTTTTAAAAGTAAAACACCAAAAAAACCTAAAAAGCTTGGCGAGGCATAGTGAGTGGTAACTCAGGTGCTACTGTAGGTGCAAAGGCACCTGTCAGGCCACACATCTCAGACAATATTCACTCCGTGCCACCTCGGGTACTTACGACCATGGCAATGTGCCACGCTTCACTGTAGCCCAATTGCTGCTCCTCTGACACGTTCTAACCGCAGTCTTCAAACTCTTTGAGTCCTGCAGCCCTGACACCTTCTCCCCATCATGTTTTCACTTCTTCCTTTTCCTGAGTCCAGCCTGGACACCATTCACCAGCTATCACATCCAACTCCCTAGACTCACCGTATTTCCATTAATACACATTAACCAAGACCTTAACCCTGGCTCCATCCAACCACCTCGCTTTTACTTGCCTATAATAGGCTGCTGAGCACTCTAAGGAGGGGAGGGGGAGAAAAACCACAAAACCAAGCAGATAGGTTTCACCAGAAATTCATGGATTCCCAAACTCTACCTGGCCCTCAACACTTGCATCCTGTGTTTTCAGACACTCTCAACAATGTTTACCTCAAATCTTCTCAGGCCTCCGATGCCGCTCACTCTCAGGGGACAACTTCACATCTTTTCTCCAAGAAAGCCATGAGAAGTAGTCACACAGCTTCCTACCACCACAGCCGATAAAGCTTGCTGCCCTCACTCCCACAGTGGGATGGCATCTCTCTGATCCCAAGTGGGCTGTTTTCTGCCATCCCAGGAACCTTGCTCCATCACAGAGATCCTCTTCCTCTCCCAGACACTACTTCTCTATTTCTAGTGTGATGTTTCCATCAGCATTTCACTTCCTTGAGTCTCTCCAATCTTGAAACAAAATGCCTTTCTCCTCCACCTTATACCTCTCTCTGCTGTTACTGCCCTCTTTCCTCCCTCCTTATTACAGGTAAGGTTCATCAAAAAACTATCTTTGTTTCCTATTTACTTCTCAATGACTGTACTTTGGCTCCCATACTCAAAAGGCCACTGAAATCCGCTCCAATCTGTTCTGCATCAAGGCCACCAACCACCTCCAATGTGGCTAAATGCTATGTCGGCTTCACAGTCTTTATCTTACTTTTCTGTAGTATTTGATGCCAGTGATTACGCTGTCCTTTTTGAAACAACTTTTATCTTAGTTCCCACCATGTCTCATTTCCATGGTCTCCGTAAGCATTTTTTGTTTCCCTTCCTCTAATCTGCCCTGTATCTCAAACACAGGTGTTCTACAGGGTTCTGTTCTTAGCCTTTTCATATTATAGACAACCATTCTAATGGCTGCCATTTATCATTAACGCTAAAACTGATACCATAAGTATCTGCAGTGCGGATCTCCCGTGATCCAGTGGCCTACAAGTTACCTCCAACAGCTATCCCACAGGCACCTCAAATTTAAAATAACCCAAAACTAAACTCACTGTCCTTCTCCCCGAAATAAGCTCCTCTATATTCTCAACTCTATCCATCCAACTTGTACAAGCCAGAAATAAGTCCCTCCCCATGAGCCTCTCCCAAATCAATCACTCAGGATGCTTGCTGACTGGGCTTTCTCAGGATCTTCTGAATTTGAACCCTTTTCTCCATCCATATTGATCACCTTAATCTGGATCACTGTCACTGTTCTAAAATTATTCCTCTATACTGTAGCCAATATAAATAGGATGGATCCTGTTATTTTCATGTTAATACTTTCTCAGTGACACTTCATTGCTGCCAGTTTAAAAAACAATCCCTAACATTTTTATCCTCCAAAACATGCCAATTTCTTCAGCTGTTGTCCCTCATCTATGTAGAAATCAGATTCAATAGCCACTAGGAAGCATTCATCCTCTGACTTGATTGAACTCTACATTCCAACAGCACAAAACCCCCTGTGGTTGCTGATGCTTTTCTCCAGGAATTTCTGCATACCAGTCTCTGCCACAAGGTTTTTACCAATTCTCCTTCCTTCCATGGGCCTTGAGTTAGACACTGGATCTAACTCTGGCATTATTTCTGCCAGGATATTCCCCACCATCGCTGAACACTGAGACAGCACACACCCTTATCTCTGCTCCTCCTTGGACCTGTTACTTTTTAAAGTACTATTCATTGCCCAAATTGTCACTGTTTATCTCCCAAATGCTCTAAACACCCAGAGGGGTGGGTCTGTAACCTGTTCCTGCTCATGTCTCCAGGATCTAGCACAGCTGGGGCACAGGAATTCAATCAGTATTGGAACTGAAGTTGTTTTTAGAACTTTTCATTTTAGATCTCCAAAGGCCTTAGAGAACATCTAGTCCAAAGTCCAAAGGCATGGAGAACACTCTCATTTCTTAGAGGAAGGTACTGAGGTCCAAATGGGCTATTTTTCTAAAATCACAGGGCTTATTTAGTAGCAGAACAGGAAGTAAGCCACTTGATTTTTAGGCTAGTGATATCTTCATTAGTGTGATGTGTGGGAAAATGCTCTTTTGGGAGGACATGGAAAAGGTAGGATGACAGCACACTGTAAGCCATTTTCCATACTAGGACTTGACTTCTCAGTCATGCAGGGGGGAAGGTTAGGGATGTAACACGGTTAGAGAAAGCAGGGGTCAGAAGACAGATCTAGTCTCTAAATCAAGAGCAGATAATCTGGGCTGGTCCTGGGCAGCTGAGGACAGAAGCAAGAACAAGAGCTGCAACAGATTCTAAAAGTAACAAATAACAAAAGAGACCCAAAAGTTAACTCATGGGTCTTGGAAAGAAAGGCAGTTAGCCTAATTCAAAGTTTTAGGAAAATTACAGTATTCCAACACATGGGCAGAGCAATCTTCTACCCAGGCCAGGGGTTTCCTTTTTTTAAAACAACAGTTCAGATAACTAGTGAGCAGAACACAGAGCAGAGATTTGGACATTTCGTTGAAATATACTAAAAATATCCTAATGTACTACGTAGAAAAGAAAATGAAGACTATAGATCAGGGAAAGCACCTTTATATTTTAAGCAATAAATACAATATTTTGAGAATAATTTCTGTGAATGAGTCAGGGGCCCCCTTCTTGGGTACTTTTGTCCAAATATGGACATTTTTAGTTAGAAAGGCATATTGCTTTACATATAATGATAAATGTACATGCAAAACATAACCCAGAGGAGAAACGGGTTGGGCCAATACGAATGAGCTTCTTGGACAACTAGCCTGCCAAAGGAACTGCAACCAACAGGCCGTGAAACCAGGAGGCTACCCCGCAGCTCCATAGCCTGGAAACACCATGCTCCTTTCTCAATTCTGCCTCTCCAACCCCATAACTTAGTTGGGAATTGAAGTCTTACATGAATGCATCTGATTGGAATAAAAATCTCACTGCAAACAAACAAGTCCAGAAAATGTATTTTAGTTTTCTAGCCTTTGCTGTAAGAGTGTGGAACAGTGAGATGACAATCCACCAAGCATGCTGGTGCCAAGGGTGCAGGGAGTGTGGTGTGGGCACATAGGAGAGCAGTTCTCGCTGGAAGTGAGCCAAATGGTTTTAGTGAATATCCCCATAAGTGAAGTGGTGATCAACAATCTGCAACACCCTGCAGATAAATCACGGCAGGAGGCAGCAAGATGTCCTCTAGCCGTAGAAGAACCAGACCAACCTGGACAGGAAATTCTCCTTCTGCCTGAACCACTGCATCAGTCAGATAAAAGAAGTGAAGGAGCAGTGTGAAGAACCAAAGAAGTCACCCAAGTGGGGAGTGAAATGGAAAAAAAAAAGACCAAAGCCAGTAGCTCTAAGTCCTCAGCCAGGAGCAACTCAGGCCACAGCAAACAAGGTTGCCACAAGGGAGTAGAAACATGTCCAATAACATGTGCCTCAAATACCAGCCCCTTAGTGACAGCTTTGGATTTGAAGAGACAAGAGGAAACCAAAGAGATTCAGGTTGTTGACGAGGAGGAGCCTCAGAGGTGTATCCTGGGGCTACCCCAGGAGCCAAACTGAGAGCAGAGTGTCGAACGAAAATGTTCAGGAAGGTGTTGTGGGAGGGTTAAGAAGTTGGCCAAACCCCATAGGTGCCTGCTGCCCCATTGCGGAGCCAAAAAGAGACTGGGGGTCGTGAGGGGGACCAGCTTATCATCAGTGAAAGTCAGGAAGAAGAGTAGGATGCTGATGAGGAAGGGAAAAGCCAGCAAAAACGGAGAGGACTACAACACAGATGAGAATGAAGAAAACCTGAATGACCTAATGCTGAGGATGAGAAAAGAGGCACCACAGATTTACTTGACGAGAAGAAAAGTGGAATCACTTCAAATGAAGACTGTACAAAGAGATTACAACGAAATATTTGTGGGAAATGGAATGCTTAAAATTGTGACAAAAACTATGTACCAAAAAAAAGAATCTAGACCTAAAAAAGTACCATAAAGGAGTAATGTATCTGCTGAGGAACACACCCCTGCGCCACCCAGCAAAGTGAAGTTTATTGACTGTTAGCCAACAGAAAGTTTCTCCATCAACACTGGTCACTCCAAGGCTTTCCTTACCTCTTAGGTTCATCTGATGAGCTGGTGTGCCACTGGATTCTTCTTTGCTCTTATAGCAAGAAATAGATGTATCTTTAAAGGTGCACCAATATTGCTTGTAACCTTTTAGAGTCAGTTTTTTCGGCCTACATGTCAAACAGAATTAAGAGAAAAACCACTTTTGAAATAACTTTATCAACAGTATGTTTCAGCAGCAAAGTTTCAAAACATTAAAAGTCTGAGGCCAAGTTTTACATATATTCAACTAAGTTCCCTTGGGCCAGCATGTTATATTCAATGTTGCTGTTATTGGATTTGTCCCCTCTCAATCTACTCAGGAAGATCTCAAACAGTGAATGGGTAGAGGAGAAAGGAGGGCCAACAATCTAGTATTTCTGTCAGTGGTAGCCATCTCTAACACTAGCAGGTCACATGGAAAGGACAAGAAACAAAAGGTGAAGTAAATGTCACCAATCGGAAAGCTCCTAGGTCCTATAATCACCAGCAGATTCCTGAGTGTGTGCAAGGCTGCCTTTGGAGCCTCTCTGAACGAGGGTACTGGTCTCTCTCAGGGTGTAACTGAATGGTGCTTCAACTTGCCACCCAAGGCCAACACGAAGATGACAGTAATCATGACAGAGAGTGGGTAAGTAAAGGTGTGAAATGTGAGAAGAAAGGGGGTAGGGAGCGGCATCTGAAATCATGCCCTTATCTTAGAAACTTTCCATACGGTAAGCTATTATATGTTTAGCTACAGTAAATGGTTTATTCCATAATGGCTTCACACCTTCTATTCCATATCATCTCCTCTCCTTTCTCCCTTTTCTGCTTTAATGCCTAGATTCTGTGGACTGTGCCCAGATTGATGAAAGTCTAGATAAGATACACAAAAACCTTATTATAAAATATGCCTTGAACAAATGAATAAAATTCAATAGAATCTGGGGCTCTGAACAAGGAAATAACTGCTGGCAATAATAGTTAATTATGTCTTGCTTTCACCCGGAGGGGATGTTTTATGCTAAAATGCCACTGTATGTTTCAGTCTACATGATGCAATCTAGGTTACATAATGTTTGCTTTTCCCCTTTAAGAAAAATGTTTATCAGATGAAACAACTCACGAGTACTGCAATTTTAATTTGGTGAAGATGGTTATTTTCTCTCATAATTCATAATGCATATGCTAAAGTAAATTCCAACATGAATGTGACTACAAAATTGATACTTGTCATTCATTAATATTTGGAATTCCTCCCCTTTTGTACTTACTTAAAAACTTTAATATAGTCAGCAAGTTCAGGAATAGAAGTGATGTCACCCTAGGGAAAGAATTAAATCATTTTTTTTCTGATTTTTCTTAAAATTTGAAACTCTAATATTTAGTATCTGTCATCAAGTATCAGTGTATTCAATAAACAAAATTACATAACATACAGATTATTAAGGTTTTAAAAGTACAATCATAATGTATGGTCATATGTACAAAGCCATTTTTTTTAAAGTTTGTTTTGTGAGAGAGAGAGAGAGAGAGAGAGAGAGAGAGAGAGAGGGGATCCCAAGCAGGCTCCACGCTGTCAGCGCAGACCCCAATGTGAGGCTCGATCCTACGAACCATGAGATCCTGACAGAGCTGAAACCAAAAGTCTAACCAACTGAGCCACCCAGGCACTCCACAAAGTCATTTTTAAGTGGCATACAAAGCTAATAAAAAATGTGATCAAAATGGCAGTTCATATAACCTATAAGAACATATTATTCTAATTCAGCTAAAATTGTTTACATCTGCACATGAAAATTTTATAAAATCCTAACAGCCCTTAGGTCAGTGTTTCTTCTGTAACAACTAATTCCTAAGCTTTAAAACTAAACTTAGCATTTAAAATTTTTCCCAAGATCTGCTTTTCTCTTTTTGTAACATTTTAAATGTGAAGCTCACTGAATGGATGTTACCATGACTTCACTCTACCTTTTACTCTGCAGAAATGTTCTTCCACTGCTTGTGAGAGAATGTGCAGATATCTCGAGATCTATCTTTACTGTATCCTAGAGACTAGAATATTAATTTAAAATTTTTCCCTGAAAGTTTCTGATAAGTCAACACCTGTGTTCTCTAAAGCATTAAATCCACAAAAAGGTAAGAATTCAAACTAAACTAGTAGGGAAAAAGATTCACCATACCAAAATTGTTGATGTTTTCCCTCCTTCCAAAGTGATCTCCAGGTCTGAAAGAGCAGCATCAACTTCGTCTACTTCTTTGTCACTGTTGTTCAAATGATTCTCTGATGTCATGATTGACAGCTTATTGATGTGATACTGAAAAAAGAAATGATATTTTATTTAAATGTCTGTTCTAACTAGTAAAACTTTAAAATGAGATCACTATTCGCATCTATATTGAAAGCTTTTCATCACCTAACTTGAAAAGATATAGTGTCCAAGAACTAGAATAGGAAAATAAATGGCAATGCATCTAAAATCAGTGTCCTAAACATCCCAATAAATATTTATCCAGGATATATGAAAATGATTTAGTTTGGGAAGCCCTAGGACTTAGAGTTAACAGGTTGTCCACTAAGCTCCACATGAGCAGAGATTTTTTTACTCTTTTCTCCCCACTGCAGTATTCCGTGTGTCTAGAACAGGTCCTAGAACCAATGAATACTGAATGAATTAACAGAATATGCATCAGGTCTTTTGTAAAAATATATTAACATTGATTACCTTGTGTTACTATTACTACCCTGCAGAAGAAAATTAGTTGAAAGCTAAAGCCCTTCTTCCCCTGGCCCCCCAGCCTCAATTCAGTGCTGAAAACATGATCAGAGGAAGATGATGTTTATATCTCAGTTACGTAACAATGATAAGATGGATTACATTTATATGTGAACACACACACGTGCATATTTGTGTATATATACCAGAGTAGTGGTAAATACTCCTTATGCAGCTAGAAAAATCTTTGCATAAAGAAAAACTAGTAATGATTTTAAATATATTTAGGTCACTTAGAACAAATATTAATAATCTATTAGATTCTGATGCTAAACCTTACAGAGGTTTCACACAAAGGTAAGTAGAACTTTTGAATCACTTAATCTAAAAAAAAAACCTCTCTTTTTTTTTTTAAGTTTATTTATTTTGAGAGAGAGAGAACGTGCATGTGTGAGCACGAGCAGGGGAGGAGCAGAGAGAGGAAGACAGAATCTCCAGCAGGCCGCACGATGTCAACACAGAACCCGATGTGGGGCTCGAACCCACGAACTGGGGCTTGAACCATGAATCATGAGATCAAGACCTGAGCTGAAATCAAGAGGTGACATTTAACCGACTGAGCCACCTAGGTGCCCCTAATCAGTTTCCTTTCAAAGCATTAAGTAGCACTCCAAATTTCTAAAGTATTCATTCATTGAATAGGATCTATTCATGGGAACACTGAATGAACTAATCTGAGACCAACTGTCAGTGTTCCTCTGTATTTTAAGATTAGTGAATTGATAATGAATAGTCTTTGGCTATACCTTCAACTGTGCTGAAATGAGATCCCTCCAGTGATAGAAACTTCCATGTTCACAAATCATGGAGAATGTGGTAGGTTGAGGCCCTCAGGAAGTTGCCTCAAATGTCAGTAACATTAAGAATCGTCAAGAGAGTTGGTTAAAAATACATATTCTTAGGTTCACCCCACAGAGATTTTAATGTAGCAAATCTGGAGTCCAGCCCAGAATCTGCATTTTTATTAAGTGACTTAGGTGATTCTGATGCAGAAAGTCCTTTTAAGTTATACTGTAGAAACCCTGGCTATGAATGGGAATGGTCATAAAACCCCAGCTTTGCTTTCAGAGGTGCATCGGTTATCTTTTAAATGTTACAATACAGACTTGGACCTAAATACTTTAAAAACAGTGTTATTAACCTTTCTGTTTTTGATCCACTCCTCCTTACTTTGTTTCTTTTTACTATTGTAGATTTACGTTACACAGGGAACCAGAAGCCCCAAGTTCAGAGTGCAGACTAAAATAAAAAGAATAGGCATTTCTTTCCCATCTTCTCAAAGTTTCCCCCTTCTGTACTGGATGGATTCTTAGAGCCTTTGGTTCAGTTTCTGGGAAGGCTTCTAAGAACTCAGGATTTGTAGTCCAAAATTCTCTTATAGAATCTAGATTCTAGGGGCACCTCGGTGGCTTAGTCAGTTAAGTGTCCGACTTTGACTCATGTCATAATCTCACGGTTTGTAGGTTCGAGCCCCAGGCTGGGCTCTGTGCTGACAGCTTGGAGCCTGCTTCAGATTCTGTGTCTCCCTCTTGCTCTCCCCCTCCCTCTCTCAAAAATAAACTTAAAAAAAAAATAATAAATCTAGATTCTCAAATGGTTCAGGAGAGCTATGCTTTGGGACATTGTGTCCACAAATTAAAATTCATGTCTTGAAGTGTTTTCTACTGCACTAAAATGGACTGTCTACTGTACACTGGGTGAGGGAAAGCTATGAAATGGTCCTATTTCTGTGAAAATACAACTGTGTGTGTCTATCTGACCCTTGGACAACATGGAGGCTAGGGGCACTGACTCTCCCAAAACCTTACTAATAAAAGTCTGCTCTTGACCAGAACTTTATCAATAAGAAACAATTAACATATATTTTGTATGTTATATATGTATAGACTTATTCTTACAATAAAGTTAGAGAAAAAAATGTAAGGAAAATACATTTACTGTAATGTATTTATTTAGTGAAGAAAATCTGCACATAAGTGGACCCATGCAGTTCAAGCCTGTGTTGTTCAAGGGTCAACTATATTCTCACTCAGCAAATTTTTTTCAGCACCTACTATGTGCTCATAGGTACGTCTGTATCTGTTGGTTTTTTAAAAAGTGCATTATTTTTATAATAAAAAGATAAATACTATATAATAAAAGTCTGTGATTTTCCCCCACATACATTTTATATGTACTACTCTTCTGTCATTGGCAAAACCGTCACTAGAAAATTACAAGCCTATATTCTAAGTGAGAAAGATGTAGGTAGAAAACTATAAACCAAGTGAGATACTTTGAACAAAATTACTCCAGAATTTAATTCACGAAATTCTTCAGATAGTCTGAATTATCCAAAAACACAATAGAAGATTCTTAACTAGCTGATTAAACAAGTCTCTACCTAAACTAATTTATCTGCCATCAAAGATTTTCCTTGTTTAAGCTTTGTTTCGACTCCCTTCTTTTATCATATAAACTAAGGAGAAATGAGCTTTTCTTCTACTGTAAATAGGACAATTTTTTAAGTCTTAACCAGAAAACCTTCCTGGATGCATACAAACATTTGGAAGACTGGGAGCATTTTTATTTGTGTTCTAAAGAGAAGAAAATAAAATCCTTTTTACAGTGAAAGCTTTTAATAAGTAAATGTCAACTTTGCTTCCTGTACTTAAAGAACACTAATTTTGTCAGGACTTCTGGCAAAACCAGAATTCTACCATAATCTGAGAACATTCACCAAAGCCTCATTCAACTATGTGAACTGTAAGAATGACTAATCTGTGGTCAGCTGGATCCCAGTGTTTCTAAGAAGGCAGATCTGTGGATGCCACCCTAATGTTATTTTACTAAAGGGGGAAAGTTTCGAAAATATAAGCACTACTGTATTCTTAAAAAGTTGGTATGCAAGAACTACAGTTGAGAAAACACTGGTTTAATCTAAGGAAAACATTACCTACTTAAAAAAAATTTTTTTTTAATGTATTTGGAGAGAGAGAGGGAGCGCCGTGTGCCTGTGAGCAAGGGAAGTGCAGAGAGAGAAGGAGAGACAGAGAATCCCAAGGAGGCTCGCACCCTCAGCACAGAGCCTGAAGTGGAGCTCGATCTCATGAACTGTGAGATCATGACCTGAGCTGAAATCAAGAGTCAGACACTTAACCGACTGAGCCACCCAGGTGCCCCTAACTACACCTTAAAGATTATCATTCTGAAAACTAATTTATGTTTTGTTTCAGTAGTCCATTAAAATTTATCACCTTTAAAATGTATTATTTTTGCTATAGCCACTTAAAAAATATTATCAGCCCCAGCTACTTAGGAAATTATGCAAGTAATAAGCTTCATTTTAGAAATGGGATTTTCAACGTAGATCTTATTTCTAAGGCAAAATGGGGTAGTTTTAAACTAATATATATGTGGGGTGGGAGAATAGTTTTCTTCTATAGGATACAAAAAAAATAGCTGAAGTATATACCACTAAACTCTGAAAAAACAAAAAGTTAAATTCATGTATTTACTTTGCCTTCTAAGTGTATATTCATTTTCAACACAGCAAAAAGCAAACACTATCAAAATGCTACTGGAATTACAATGCAACTTTACTATTTAAAAATAATCCCCTATCCTTTCCATTGAAAAGTCCCATTTACCAATACTCTCCACTACCTGCAGGGCTGCAAACATCATCATTTCTTCTTCTGTGCATTCAATTTCTTCTAGGAGAATAGCCCATTTGGCCTGCTCATAAAGCTGATTGATTCTGATTGCATCATACTGCAGCAAAAGAGACATAATCCTTTTGTAATACATCACCTTTAACATAAAATAACTTGAAAACTGAATATTCACGTCCAACGCTTGGAAAAAAAAAGTTTTAATATACATTTTTTCCCTGGGATTTTTATTTAGTATCAAATACTCAATAATGAGAACGATACTTACAGGGTTAAGTATGTCTATATATACCCACATCTAATTTTCCATTAAAAATAACACTGAGATGTCCAAAACATTATTATCCAATATTAGAAATAGATTCTGTGTTATTTTACAGGGAAACAATCATCAGATATTCCAGAGTTCTTAAGAAAATGAATCTGATTTGAAAGACATTTAAAGGGTAAAAGTGACTGCTTTTCAGTGTTGGTACTGCAACCTGCCACACTAAAATGTTATAATCAGAGAGTAAATTATTTTAGGGAACATCTTATTCACTAGGGAAAAGCATGCTTAGACAAAGTGTCAGGTCCTTGTAAAGAGCAATTATTTTAAGAATCTGAAATAAGACAGTACATATTTGTACTTGTGGAGAAGATTTATTTATATATTGCTGAATTATCCATTTAGTTACATTAAGAAAAATTAATAGTAATGTCTTAACAATACATAGCATCCCCTTCCCCAGCAAATGTAACTATGTTCCTAAAACAACTTTGGTTTTACTAAAATGAGACATGATATGACCCAAAAGGGACTAAAATTATTTTTATAGTTCCAATATATACATTTTACAGTTACAATAAAGAATTACTTAAGCACATAATAAAAAATGAAAACTATATACATGAAAATCTAGACACTAATCTAGACATGAAAAGGATGAGAGGTAGTCAAGAGAGGTTCCTTTCCTCCCAAGGATGATAAATAAGGAAGCAAAAGATCCAAATCTCTGTGCCATATGTATTCTAGGGAAAAATACTTGAGATTTCATAGCAAATTTAACTCTTCTAGGAAAAGCAAAGTGATACAATCATTTGATACTAAAAACATATTACAAAGTTTGGCTATTAAATGGGAAGAAATGTAGGCTTAAAGAATTTTTAAGCAACATCTTTTGATTTATAATTAGAAATCTGAAAGTCATTTAAAAGGTACTATTTCAGAAAAATCTTGTTTTACAAAAAGCACAGCTGAAGAGAAGTGTTAAAAAAACAAAACAAAACAAAAACAACCCTAAAACTAACTTTACCAATTCTGTAGTACCAAGCTAGTGCTTTTAAAAATACAAATCAACCAAAAGTTCAATTATTTTAACAAAAAAGAAAAAGGTTTAATTATGCTTCCGACTTACTAACACAATAGAATTATTTCAAATATAGATGCCTTTGTCTAAAGCTTAGGCTTTTAATATTATTCAGACTTGCTATATATGAATGATTCTTAACCCCATCAACTGCAAAAACCAAACATCCAAATGAACAAAACAAAAAGAAAAAAAAGAAGAGATCCCTCTAAAACCCTCGGTACCTTTGGATTCAAATCAAAAAAGCTGTAATACTTGAATCGGAGAAGCAAGGCCTCATTTTCCTTCACATCCTGTTCCATGAGAGATCTTGAGGAATCAAGCCACCTGGACAGATTAACAAGGGCATTAGAACAAAGCAAGACAAGATTAATAAAGTATCTCTACCTCTCACTGGAGAAAGAAATTCTTCAACATATCTGCATTTTAAAACTTACCCTTGGTTGATTTTTGCTTTGTCTAGAAGAGCCTGGGGCTTGAACATTTTTGCCAAGATTTCCGGTGATGTGATTGGCTGACTGACAGCAAGTATACCAGGGTTGCCTTCTGACAAAGCACTGTCACCGAACCAAGCAGAAGTTGGTGACAAGGGGCTTCCATCATGAGCGTCGTAAGTGGGGGTCATTGTTTTACTATAAAGTCCTGGGCTTGAATATATACTTCCTAATAAATAACATGAAAAACAGGTAGTAAGTATGAAGCGCAGAATCTTAGTTTTCAGTAATACATACTACGATGATTTAAAGCAAATTGTGAAACAAAAGCTTCGTTCTGGAAGGAAAGCTTAGTGCATTATTTTACCTGTCTTGAAAACATGTAAAATTAACTTTAACTCTACTTGTATAACATTCGAACATGTAATAACAAGGTCAAAAGAATATAATTAAGTTGGCAGAAAATCTGGGGGAAAAAATCAGTTCAAGAGAATTAGAAGGAAGACAAGTTAAGGATATAGCTGAAGCAGACAGACCAAGTTTTTGTTTTTAATTGTGGCAAGGCTCACCTTTCAGAGGGCCAATGTAAAGAACATCAGTGCCTATAGGAAAGGAAAGAAAGGAATTCAGAAGATAAAGGAAAGGCAACAATAGAAGACAGAAACAAAGAATGAAAAGGAAAAGGAAATGGGAAAAAGAAAACAACAGATTTTTTCCTAATATGAATCATAAACTAAAGTTAAGTATTTCAAATGAATTTAAGAGTAAAGAATCTTAGAAACTGTAACCTAACTGTAAAATAAATGTTTTTGTCCAATCAAAAGAATGAAATTGTGCTCAAGTGTCCAGGGACAAACATATCCACATTTATCACCCTTTGAAATCCGTACCTTGTTCTAAGAACTCAATGTAATTGAATAAATGCACATAAATTAAGAGAACAATTTTATGTTAATGTTTTCTTATTGAACAGCTAAACTGGTTCCAACAGATTTACAAATAAAGTATTAAAGCAAAGGGGTAGATAAAATTTTGCTAACAAAGATACATTTTATAATTAAGCCCCTGAAGGCAGGGATATTGTATCTTCTAATTCCTCAGTGTTCAGTAGGCCAGACACAAAGTAGAGGCTACATAAATAAAAACTTGAATTAAATCAACTGACAATATATCCTCTATCATCTAAATTATAAAAATTAGGAGATAAAATTAAGACTTAAAAAACAAAAAGTTCAGAATGGCATTAAGTAAAAGCATCTCCCCTTGAAGTCCTAACTCTGTTCATTATATTTTGTCTTCATAATTAAAAAATGTGTAAATGAGTATCACACTGTTAATGGATGATGGAAAGAGAATGGCTGTTTCCCTTACCTAATTTAGGAATATGTTTAGGAATTTCCTTTCCACTCTAACAATCCCTCCCTACCACCTCACCCCAATACAATGATAGAAAAAATTACCTATGAAAAATTGGTGACCATGCTAGAGATTTTTGTAGTTGTCATGACCTAGTCTAGGAAAAGAACACAAAGGGGAAAAAAAAAAAATCTTGCTAGCCACAGGGTATCTGATTTGATGTCCCCAGTAAGTATTCTTCAATGTTAGTGACGAAAGCAACTTGCAGAATCTAAATGTTGTTAAACAAGCAACAAAGAAAGCTGTCAACTCTCCTTTTTAGCTTTAAAGAACACTGGAATAGTGAGTGATATCCTTAAAAGCTAGAACTTTAAAACTACAACGGCATTTTGCGAAAGGGTTACTACTTGGGCACCCATACTTATTAAAAGGGCTGAAAACAGGGGTGCCTGGGTGGCTCAGTCGGTTGAGCGTCCGACTTCGGCTCAGGTCATGATCTCACGGTTCGTGAGCTCAAGCCCCACATCGGGCTCTGTGCTGACAGCTCAGAGCCTAGAGCCTACTTCAGATTCTGTGTCCCCCTTTCTCTCTGCCCTCCCCTGCTTGCACTCTCCCTCTATCAAAAATAAATAAACATTAAAAAACATTAAAAAAAAAGGCGGGGGGGGGGCTGAAAACATTATTCCAGCTCAGCTTGGCAAAGAATAATCCTGCTAGAGCATATATGTATAAGGGATAGAAAAACATTACCTTCTAGGCAAAATCTTCTCATTGTGTATTTCAAAGATCTAGCAAAATAAACCCTTTACTAGGAATGTCAGAATATTGAAAATTCATTCCTAGTATGATGGACTGTAATTACGATTCAGAATTAAAGTTAGAATTGACAATTTTCTTCATGAAGTTTCTAAAACGAAATATATTCCCCTAAGTCACACAACATTTAATGGAATCAGCCACCCAATCGATTCTCTTCCTGCTCAATTTCCTATACTTTGTATATTCTACACTTCATATTTGATCACTTCGTTGTTCCTATTCTTATTCTGTTAGGCACTCCACAGTCATAACTCATTTAGTGTTTCCAACAATCCTATTATTCTCATTTTAGAGGAGCAAATGGAGTCACAGAGAGATTAGGTAACTTGTCCAATGTCAAAAGCTATTAAGTTTCAGAGCCAAGCTATAAATCCGCCAGTCTGATTGAAGCTATACACACTGCCTCCTGGGCACCATAACTTATTTAAGCCATTTCTAATTGGTGTGCATTTATTTATTTAGAATTTTGACTTCACCACTGCTACTGCAAACAAATGCCTTGCAACAGTTGTGTTTGTACCTATTTTCTAATTCTATCAACACTGCTGGGACAGAGGATGTATGTGCATTTTACACTCCTTCTAAGTCTCAGTTCAGTGACAATCCCAACTACCCTGTAATTCCTGATTGCCCGATTTAAACATATTTGAAAAAAATAAATAAATAAAACTTACTTGAAGCAGAAAGCTATTACAGGGCAAGATGAAGCAACATATTTAGTCAGCAATAAAATGGGAGTTTGCTGAATTTTGTGGTATGATAACAAAAACAGTAAGGAGGAGAGAGTTCAACAAGCACTACATTTTAGGGCCACTTACTATAAACATTAAAAACCTTATGTAACTTTAGAATCTGTCTCATAACTTGGTTACTATAAATTATATTCTCATACATTCTTTTTTAAAAGAGAGTACTAAAGAATTTAATACATTTTAGATAATTTCTCATCAAAATATCAATCTCATACCATACTTAGAAAACAAATTTCAGGTAAATTAAAAATAAAAATGTTGACATTACAGGAGTTAAAATATATAAATATGAAACAATTACATAAAAGCATAAAAAGGAAATGTAGAAGAATTGTTATAATACTTGTGAAGATTTTCTTAACCAAGAGTGAAAAACCCCGAACTATAAACAACAAATTTGACTACGTAAAAATGTAAAACTTTGGCATAGTAAAAAAGACCACAAAGAAGATTTAAAAAATGCCAGTATAGGGAAAATATCTAAGATACCAAAAGATTAGTGTATCACTAAAACAAAAATATAAATAAAATGGATAAAGTCCGTGATTTGAAACTAATAGAAAAAAATGTAATGTCTAATGTACATTATTCAACTATTATTCATACCAGTGTTTATCAGGGAAATTAAAAATGTAATTCTGAGATACTATTTATTGTCATATTAGCAAAATTCAGTAAAGATTTACAACATTTAATATAAGGCAGAAGGTAGGAAAAGGGGCATTTTCATGTACTGTTGATGGGAATATAAAACTGTTACTTTTACACTCTTTTTTGGAATATATTTGAATTTCTGGGAAACTTTTTGGAGTAGAGAAACAGTTCAGTATACATTTTCTACATGGAAAGTTTTGGCACTATTTATACTAAACTGGGGAGACCTTTTACTCCAACACAGAAAGATCACCAAAACGCTGTTTAATGGAAAAACTCCAACGGAAGAACAATACATAATACATACTAGGCTACCATTCACGTTATAAAAACAAAATGAGACATGCAAGTATATCACAGAGAAAAGGTACTGGCGAGTTGCGCTCCAACTGTCTACAACACAGTCACACAGCAATCAAGAAATGGCTACTTCTTAAGAGGGAGCAGCAAGGGAATAAGCTGAAGCAGAATTTTCACCTTCAGTTCATTTTCTGTACTATTGGAATTTTTTTATAATGAGACTGTATGAATTCTGTAATTAAAGGAAGATAAGATCCATGAGTACATTACTACCACGTGAGAAAACACAAGTTACAAATGTATAACACCCCACCCCCACCCCCTCGGGAGCTGCCCGTGGCTTTATTTATGAATCTGGTTTTTGGGTAGTCAGAGCAGGAGACTCCACTTCAGTGCAAATCCCTCTTTCAGGAGCCATGACTCACCAGAAAAGGGTGCTCGGATTTTGTTATACATGTTTGCTTTGTGTAAATGTTTACAATTTTATATTAAAGGGGAAATAAGCGTTATTTCTGAGTGTGTATTTTTTACTTTAACAGATTTTAAAACTATGATCCTTTATATATGTGTTTTGGGGGAGCTATGATAAGTTTTATGGCAACCAGTTGGTATTGTTAGCTTTCTATTGTCATCAAAGTACATAAAAATCCTATTAATCCCCTTATCCTCCTCCTGCCCTTAACTCTGGTATACACCAAAAAGAAAGCTTTACTCTCCTTCTTTTATCATTATAAAATAATAAATGTATTTTGCTAGTATGAAAAAAAAACAAACAAATGTATAACACAGTCCCACTTTCATTAAAAACAAAAATGAATACATAATTCTATAATATTTGAATTTTTACACTCAGCATGCATTATTTTTATAATTAAAGAACAGTTTAAAAAAATACCTTGGGGAACCATAAAGTGAACTACATGAAGACTTCAGCCCTGTACACATGGGGCAGAGTCAGCCAAGAGGCAAGCAAAAGCCAGAGCTGTCCTGTGCAGCCCATGCGAGGATGTCTCCCAGCCTTAAAGAAGGTGCTTGGCTTGGGGAAAGCAAACCCTCACACTACTCCTTTTTAATTGGAAACATTTTAGGATTGGACCAGAAGAAAGACTGTGTTCCATCAATGAAACCCCACAGGCTTGGGCAGAGACACCTGTGGCTCCTCAACAAAAGATGTTCACCTGTGTCTACACATCTCAGCCTTCCTAATGAGAGCTCATTTCCCTTGTACTGTGGATCACCCAGTGCCAGAAGAAAGATTTTTGAAATATGAAAATTACTTTTCAGCCTCAAAAAGACTCTTTGAAAAAAAAGCTGAGTTGGTATAGAGGCTGTTAACTCAAAACCAGATTGAAGTGTTGGAAAATGTCTTCAGAGTAAACTGCTATCCTGGCATTGATATTGGAGAAGACTAAGCTCAAAAACTGAACCTAGAACAAGAGAATCCAGATCTGGTTCCAAAACCGGCATACAAAGCTGAAAAGGTCCCACAGACAATCACTTGTTTTCAATAGTGAAAAAAAATTTCAACACAAATCTCCTGGAATAGGAAGAAAACTAAACATGTGAAATTATCTTACAATTGCAGAACATGAAGAATCAATGGAAATATCAAGTATTAAAAATGTGATGTTTTCTGCATTTAGTCTGTTGTCATTTTTTTCTGAAAATATACTGTAAATATTACTATTATAGCATGGGACCTATTATATTTGGGCACTTTTAGTTACAATAAAGGCCTTTCCTACATATTTTAATAAATATTTTCAGAAAAAGGCAGCTATTGTTTAAGTCAGAAAATTTAATAATTTAGTTTGCTAAAAAAATAAAAATTAAAAAAAGTTAAGTATCTTAGTGCTTAAAATGGCAAGCTCCAAATAGGAAAAATGGCATCTTGCTTAAGTGATTTTCCTAACAGTGCCAAACAAGTGAAGTATTGATTAATTTCTGTATATTTTAGGACCCAGAATGTTCCTTTCTCTAAGCTGCCTTTAAAATTTTTAAGAAAAGTTTCTAATGAGATAATTTTCTATTTCTATTTACATAGTAAATCTTAAATTAGTAATCTGTTAAGTCAGTACTACACTGTAAAGTTAATTCTTACTTGGAAAAACTCTTCCCCAGACCCGGGATCAGGCTAGCTCAGTGTGTTCCCTCCCTCATAGGAAATTAGAGATCTGCTATTTTCCTTCTTACGGCTAGGAAGTGGTGAAGCACTCAAGAACATGCCATCTGAGCATAGCTGTATGAGCAAGGCATTTAAAAACTCATAAAATTTTATAATTCTGTGTAAGAATCTGACTAAAGTCTGAGAATCAATTCACTCATGATACTTAAATCTTGGAACATTATTTTTTTTAAAAATTTAGCCTTGCTGAAGTATAATTTACGTGTTAATATTTTACCAAACATTCCTATTACTATTCACAATATTTATTTCAAATATTGTAAGTGGAGAGATGATATTATGTAATGCTTAGAAACATGAATGTTGGGAGCCAGCAAGTCTGGATTTGAATTCTAGCTCTGCCTCTTATTATAAACTTGGGCAAATCATGTAACTCTTGTCGGGTTCTTTCCTTTTAAGTAAAATGAGGATAATACCACCAAAATCACAGGGATCTTTGAGGATCAAATGAAAGATAAAGCATGTATTAAATAACAGTTATCATTTATCGAGTATATATATAATTATTGACCATGCTCACACTGAGATGCTCATAATTCAAAAAGTATGCAGTATTAAACCGAGCCTGAAGAGTCTATCTAATCCTTACCATACCTGCCGTAGAGAAATTCTTGTGAAGCATAGTGTCTGACACCCTGAAGATGTCATGTATTGAGATACATCGACCTGTTGCTATTTATTATAGACACAGTATGCAAGTGACCATATTTTTCAGTATTTGGTCCAATAATCAACTAAGGTGCTGACAAATCAAAAAAGCATACAAACTAGATGGAGTATACATCTGTAAATACTCATCTGTAATTTAAAATCTCTCCAGTTTACTGTATGTAACACCTCAAACAAAACAAAACAAAAAACCAAAAATGAACCCACATTACCTAGTCCCACTTACATTCACTATAAACTGAAAGCAGGGATGATGTCTACTATCAGATGCCTTCAGCAATATAAATCACCATGCATAAATCAAATTTTAGAATTAACCTTACTCTAATGAAAGACACACTACCTCCTCAATTTGTAGGCTTCTTGCCACTAGTCACAACTCTATTCCCTTCATTCCCTCCTCCACATATGACTGGATATAAATTTGATATTCTAAAATTATTTATTTTGTAACATGACTCTATAATACACTGTCTAAATTCCTCAGCCTGACATTAAATACCCTCCAGTGTGATCCTGAAGTTCCTTGGAGGTCTTTCCCCATGAATTGGCTCAGCTGGATTACTCACATCGTGTACTATTCTTTTGCCAAAGTGTTCCTTGTCAATATCATTCTGCTTGGATTGCTGTTTCTCACCATCAAAATCCTAGTCAGTGGAACTTTTTAAAAGCTGAAGTCACAAACTCAGTTTCCCAACCTATAACTAAATATACCCTATTTGGAATTGTTTTGCCTTCCGAATTCCTATAACACTATTTGCTACAACATTTATATATTACCTCCTAAAGTACAGTAACCATGTTTTTCAATTAGCCTATAAACTTATAAGAACGGTCTTATTTTTTGGTATCTCCTAAGTGCCAATCAGTACATGTATAAAGACATAAAAGTTACAAGTTACATAACCTTAGACATTCCTAACCTTATTGTGCCATTTCTTCAACCTTAAAATGAGTAATAATATAATCTGCAATGAGCTGTAGTGAGAATTAAGTGAGTTTCCTCAAATAAAATATGCTAAAGTAAATTTCCATGAGCATAATGTATAAAACGGGCATACACTAAGCACTAAATTGTTTGTTTTCATTACTGTTATCACCCCAGAATTTTTAAAAACCAAGAATAAACTGATTTAACTAATTCAGTTCATTATGGTAACTATAATGTCCAGTCTCTGCATATGCCCAGAACTGAAGAACCATGTAATTTAATTGGTCATCTAGCTACCCAAAAGACACTGCCTATGCTCCTGCTAGATGCCACATAACTGAGTTAGGTTCTGGTAACAAAAACGTGAGAGACAGTTCCATCATGCAAGGAACTCACAATTACTAGGTAAAAATATGCAATTTTTTTTTTTTTTTTTTGCAATACCATGCAATACCAATGCAATACCAAACACAGAAAAGTCCAGTGACTTAAGATAGAAGGATGCCTAACTCAGGTTGGGGAGGTAATGGAAGGAAATTTGTGAAAACTTCTTAAAGGAACAAAACCTTAATAAAGGAAAAAGGTGGAAAGGCAAAGGGATCAGCATATGCAAAGCACAGAAGTTTTAAGTAACCTGGCAAAAGTAATATCTTAACTAAGTAATCGTGGTTTTCAAAGAATACAGGAAAAAAAGAGCTAAATACTACAAAACTGCTGGTTTCTGCAGTGCAAAGAACTGAGCCCACTTAAGGCACTGCCCCTTTTTGACTATTCCTGAGCAGAGAACCAGCCTTCCTTTTTATTGATGCAACTACTAACACCTGACATGATCTACACATGATAGACCCTCCCTGGTGGTGATTTCATGATTGAGAGAAAAAAATGCTGAAGGTGAGTTTTTTAAACTTGACTACTCTCCTGACCTTTGTAATCCATTTGTCAGAAAGACATAAGTATACAGACACATCTATGGTTCTCACACTGAGCCTTTGCTTAGTCAAAGTCTCACCTGATCCAGGAGTGATAAGAGGCCCCTCTAATTCAAGTGCCTCATCTTCAGACTGGTCATCTAGCTTTTTCTTTTTTTTCTTTGTTGGATCTCTGGGTTTTTTCAAGAGAGAAAGTTCTTCAGGGTGTCTGATATCTGTTAAAATAAGAAAAAAGATTATTTTACTAGCATAGTGTAAAATTTAAACACTTTATATCTGATAAATTCATCTATTAATCCATTCCAATGTAAGAATTCATAATTTGCTTCTGTGTACATATGTGTTTGTGTTGGGCCAGACATTACTGCCACGCAAAACACTAAAGTGTGGCACTTCTAAAAATAATCTACCAAAGCATTCAATTCATAGCTATGTAATAAAATAGTAACCTTGAATTGGAGAGAAAACAATCTGCTAGAGTACAGAAAGAAAATATTAGAACTCTTACTTACATATTTATTTTTTAAACATTTTAGAACCATAAAAAATTACAATTTATATCCTAGCCATAGCAATTAGGCAAGAAAAAGAAATAAAAACATACCAATTGGAAAGAAGTAAAATTGTCACTATTTGCAGATGACATGTTAGTATATATAGAAAGCCTTAACTACTCCATCAAAAAGCTGTTGGAACTGGGGTGCCTGGGTGGCTCAGTCAGTTAAGCATCCAACTTCAGCTCAGGTCATGATCTCACGGTTTGTGAGTTCGAGCCCCGTGTTGGGCTCTGTGCTGACAGCTCAGAGCCTGGAGCCTGCTTTGGATTCTGTGTTTTCCTCTCTCTCTGCCCCTCCCCTGCTCACACTCTCTCTCTTCTTCAAAAATAAACAAACATTAATAATAAAAAAAAAAAAACCTGTTGGAGCTAATAAAACTGAGTGAAGTTTCAGGGTATAAAAGCCTATTGTGTTTTTATACATAAATAACAAACTGAGAAAGAGACATCAAGAAAACCAATCCCATTTAAGTAAAATACTATGGAATAAACTATACCAAGAAAGTGAAAGACCTGTACACTGAAAACGAGGAGTTGATGAAAAAAATAAAGACACAAACAAATGGAAAGATATTGTGTTTGTGGATCGGAAGAATAGGTATTATTAAAATGGCTATATTACTCAAAGCAATCTGCAGGTTTAATGCAATCCCTATAGAAAGTCTAATGATACTTTTCACAGAACTAGAACAAATAATTCCAAAATCTGTATGGAACCAAAGAAGACCTTGAACAGCCAAAACAATCGATAGAAAGAAAAACAAACCTGCAGGTGCATGCTGCTCGATTTTAAACTATACTACAGGAGTACCTGGATGGCTCAATTGGTTAAGCATCCAACGCTTGATTTCAGATCAGGTCATGACTTCATGGTTGTGAGACGGGAGCCTGACGCTGGGCTCCACACTGAGCATGGAGCCTGCTTGGGATTCTCCCTCCCTCCCTCCCTCTTTCTTTCTCTCTCTCCCCGGCCCCTCCCCGACTCATGCACATGTGGTCTCAAAAACTGTACCACAAAGCTGTAGTAATCAAAACAGTATACTGTTAGCACAAAAACAGATATATAAATCAATGGAACAAAATAAAGAGCCCAGAACTACACACACGCACGCGCACACACACACACACACACACACACACACACATATATATATATACGGTCAATTAATTTATGACAAAGGAACTAATAATATACAATGGGAAAGAATAGTCTCCTCAATAAATGATGCTGGGAAAACTGGTCAGCTATATTGAAAAGAATGAAACTGGATCATATATGAAAATTAACTTAAAAGTGCTTGAAGACTTGAATGTAAGAACTAAAACCATAAAATTCCTAGAAGAAAATATATGGTAATAAGCTCTTTGGCATCAGTCTTAGAAATATTTTTTTGGACCTGACACCAAAGGCAAGAAAAACAGAAGGACAAATAAACAAATGAGACTGCATCAAACTAAAAAGCTTCTGCACAGCAAAGGAAACCAATAGAACCAGAAGGCAACTACTGAATAGGAGAAGATATTTGTACATCATATGTCCGATAAGGGGTTAATATCCAAAATAAGTAAATAACTCATACAACTCAATAACAAAAAAAAATCCAATTAGAGGATCTGAACAGACAGCTTCCCAAAGATACACAGATGGCCAAAAGGCACATGAAAAGATGCTCAACACCACTAATCATCAGGGAAATGCAACTCTAAACCACAATGAGATATCACCTTACACCTGTCAGAATGGTTATTATCAAAAAGACAAATAATACGTGTTGGAGAGAATAGGGAGAAAAGGGAAACCTTATGCACTGTTTAGGAACGCAAACTGGTGCAGCCACTATGGAAAACAGTACAGAGGTCCCTTAAAAACTTAGAACTATGACATGATCTGGCAGTTCCACTACTGGCTATCTATCCAAGGATAACGAAAACACTAATTCAAAAAGGTAGCTGTTCACTGCAGCATTATTTACCATAGCCAAGATATGGAAGCAAGCTAAATGTCCACTGATAGATAAATGGATAAAGAAGATGTGGTGTGTGTATAAACACACACACACACACACACACACACACACACACACACACACACACCCCACACTCTGGAATATTACTCAACCACAAAAAAAGAATGAAATCTTGCCATTTGCAACAACATGGATGGACCTAGAGGATATTATGCTAAGTGCAATTAAGTCATAGAAAGACAAATACCAGTGGAATGTAAAAAACAAAACAAAACAAAACCAAGATGCAGTGATACAGAAAACAAACTGGTGTTTGCCAGCAGAGAGGGGAGTTAGGGGGGTGCAATGGGTGAAGGAGGATCAAGAAGTAAAAACTTCCAGTTATAAAATAAGTAAGTCATGGGGACATAATATGCAGCATGGGGAATATAGTCCATAATATTATATTAATTTTGTATGGTGACAGATAGTAAGTGCCCTGTGGTGATCATTTTGCAGTGTATACATGTGTTGATTCAGTATGTTGCATACTTGATACAAATACAATATTTTATGTCAACTATACTTCAATAAAAAAAAAACCTTTCTATTACATGGTAGCCATCATTCATTCTGTATGTTGTAAGTTACACATGACACATGAAGTAAATTTAAGTACTTTCGTATCATTACCAAATCTGAAAGTTTTAATCGATTCAAACTTTTCTGCCTTGTATCAAATGGCTATAAATTTCTGTGTTTATCTTACTCATTTTCATGTGAAGAATCTGGTAAGAGAAAAAAATGGCTAAATGACAGTAACAAAAGAATTAACAGCCCATATAAATAGATATAGAATATTATGTTACATACCCTGTCCATAAATTGTTGCAAGAATTGTTAAGAAGTCAGTTTTACCTAAATTGAGCTAAAGATTCAATGGAATCTTTGCCAAAATTCCAACTTGATCTTTTATACAAGATGACAAGTTGATTGTAAAATTCGTATGGATATGAAAACAATCCTAGGATAGTCCGAGCAATTTTTAAAAGACTAAAGTTGGAGAACTTACACTACCCAATATCATATAGCTACTGCAGTTAAGACAGTGCAATTATTAGCTACATGATAACATGTATATATGAAGAGGAACCAGAAGCAGACCCACATATAAGTAGTCAATTATCTTGGACAAAGGTGCCATGGCAATTCAAGAGTAAAGGAAAATCTTTTTTCAATAAACAGTGCTGAATGAGAGATTCATACATTAAATGGATCATAAACTTTAAAAAAGTAGACAAAGATTTCTTACATAGAACACACACATTCCACAAGAAATTGTCCTTTATTAAAAAACAAATAGGGGTGCCTGGGTGGCTCAGTCGTTTGAGTGTCCGACTTCGGCTCAGGTCATGATTTTGTAGTCTGTGAATTCGCGCCTCAGGCTCTGCGCTGACAGCTCAGAGCCTGGGGCCTGCTTCAGATTCTGTCTCCCTCTCTCTCTGTTCCTCCCCTGATCACATTCTGTCTCTCTCTCAAAAATAAAATAAAAACATTAAAAAATCTGCTCTTTGAAGAATACTGTTAAAAAAAGGCAAGCTGTATATTGAGAGAAAATATTCACAAAACATATTACATATATTTGACAAAGGAGTTGTATTTAAAATTTATACAGCTCAATAATAAGCAGACTAATGGGCCAAAGATTCGGATGAGCACTTCACCAAAGAATATATAATGGTCAAGAAGCACAGAAATACTCAACATTATCGGTCAGTGAAATGCAAGTCAAAACTGTGAGACATTATGTACCCACAGAGTAGCCAACATTAATAAGATTGATAATACCCAGTGTTGGTGAAGATGTGGGGAAGGAACTGAAACTCTCATACTCAGATGGAGGGAATGGGAAACATTTCTGAAAACTGTTTGGCAGTTTCTTATAAAGTTAAACACACAACTCAACCATTCCACTTCGAGTTACTAACTGAAGAAATTAAAAGCACATATGTAACAGCTTTACTCATAAAAGCCAAAACTGGAAATAACCCAAATTGATAAACAAAATGTGGTATTTTCAGATCAGTGGAATACTACTCACACTTTGGAGCACAACTCGTGAGTAAAAAGGGAAAACTGATACCTACAATAACATGAATGTATCTCAAAATCATTACACTAAGTGGAAGAAGCCAACTAGAAAAGCATATATCCTACATAATTCCATACATAAAATTGCAAAAAATGACAACAAATCTCTAGTGACGGAGCAAATAAATGGTTGTTTGACTAAAGTTTGAGAGCTAATGCAAATATTCTCTATCCTGACTATGGTGTCCTCAAATTGTATACTTTAAGCGGGTACAGTTTATTGTACACCAATTATACCAAAATTAGATTAATTAAAAAATAAAGAGTGTAAAGAGGAGAGCCAAGAACAAACGAAAATGAAAAATGGAGCAGAAAGGAGGAGGACCAGTCTATGTATCTGGCAGCACTATGCTCACTGTATGTCAGGGTCTGAGTAGAACAGACGACAAAATACAAAAGGACCGCATAACCTGTGATGTTACAGATTGCTAAGTTACTGGATCAGAGTTTTATACGTGGCAGTTTGTAACTTCAGGAGCTCACAATATCCATTAGATTCAATCCAGTATTACAAAGTCAGGAAGCTTTTTGTTTGTAGGGGACCCAAAACTAGGAACGAGGCAGACGGGTGTAGAGCTGGTGAGACACAATCTGAGGCACAAGCGCACAGCCCAGCTAACCGAATCCTGATCTCAGTTCTACTACTTACTAACTGTGACTGTGGACAAGCTACTCAGCCTGCCACCGTCTGAGTTTTCTCACCTGTGAAATAACAGTACCTCAGGAGGTGGTTGTGAAAATTAAATGACTGATACGGGGCCTGGCACATAACAAGTACTTCCTATTAGGTATTAATGTTTTTCTCTAATTTTCTCTATTAAAAAATATACAATTATGGTAGAAATTTGAAAATTATAAAAGTGGTTGAGTCACTTAAAACCTATTCTTGAAAAATGGAGTATGACTATGTATATAAGTGATTATTTTAATAGATGTATAAAACTCCACTGTGTAAATGCAGTATAATTTAATGATTCTTCTAATACTGAACCCATGATAAATAATGACTTTACAAATATCTGTGTACATATTTTTCCACATTTTATTACTTCAAGAATTCACTAGAGTGGAATTACCAGATCAAAGGTTATAATAATTTTAAGGCAAAAGTGGAACAAGATGGGCATATGAGTTATTTTAAACTGGGCATTCCAGGGGCGCCTGGGTGGCTCGGTCGGTTAAGCGTCCGACTTCGGCTCAGGTCATGATCTCGCGGTCTGTGAGTTCTAGCCCCGCGTCGGGCTCTGTGCTGACCGCTCAGAGCCTGGAGCCTGTTTCAGATTCTGTGTCTCCCTCTCTCTCTGCCCCTCCCCTGTTCATGCTCTGTCTCTCTCTGTCTCAAAAATAAATAAATGTTAAAAAAAAAAAAATTAAAAATAAATAAATAAATAAATAAACTGGGCATTCCAGTTTATATGCAAACTGGAAAAACAGTGTATTTCCTTGTTTTAATTGACATTTATTTATTTACTAGTCATGTTGAACATCAAGAGTTTTTAGCCATTTATATTTCCTTTGCTCACGTTTCTATTAGGAGTCTTCAAATCAAAGTGAATCTGTATGTAAACTGCATGGTAACAATCACTGCAAACCACACTGGACTTTCTTTTTTTTTGAAAGATGTATTTTATATATACCGTATCCCATGTTTAAAAAATAAGTCCAAAAAAATCTTTTAGTAACTATATGGTTTTTTGGTTACTCTGTTGGTTATTTGAATTTTACTCTTAGGAACACTCTGGTCCAAGTCATGTTTTTGTTTTATTCTGTATTAACAGGCTATTTTCTGGGGAATGTTTTTCTGAAATACAAAAACAGAATTACCAGAAAAACTGTCCTGAACAGACATGTTACCAGAGAATAGGTGAACACAACTGTTCTTTAATTATTACTAAATTTGGGGGAAGTACATTTTAAGTACTAAGCAGCAGAAACCATGTTAAAAATAAATGCTTGTTCCTTAAGTTCTCTCTTTATCTAGAGAGGGAGAGAGTGAGTACAAGCAGGGGAGAAACAGAGAGAGGGAGAAAATCCCAGGCAGGCTCCATGTTGTCAACTGGGGCCATGGGTGGGGCTCAAACTCAGGAGCCGTGAGAACATGACTTGAGCCAAAATCTAAGAGTCGGATGCTTAACTAACTGAACCACCTAGGTGCCCCAAACTCTTGCCACTTTCTTAGAAGCTTCCAGGCATAGCTGATTTCTTTTTAAAGTTAGAAATATTGCAGCATATTGTTTAGCTAAAGTTACCCAGTTAAAAATCAGATTCTCTTCATTCTTGTATATTCAAGGTATAAAGTTTATCAACTTATCTTCCAATGCTGTTTTTGAAGTTTAATGGATTAGCACTAATTGCTATGATTATGTAGATTCAGAAATTCTTAAGATATTTCAAGTGTATCTTTTGAGCCATAGTTATCTTACTAACAGAACTGAATCACCATTTTCTAGAGTACTTTTAAAAGAAACAAGATTTAACATGCTAAGGGACCAAATCACTTATGAGTTGCATTTTCAGTTCTCAGTATACCCTCAGCTCTAAATGCCGTCACTGACATTGTGGGAGGAAAACAAAGACATTAGACAATCCCAAGCTTCTAAATAATCAGTTGACTACACTACTTCAGTATCAAGTGGGGGCAGGGTGGTGATGGTAATCTATCTCTACACCCATTGGTTCCCTCAAAGTAAATCATGTGCTGGTACAGGGTGAAAAATCTAGAAAAGTCTAGAAGAACATACAATGAGTCACACCTGAGAGATAGGACATGCCGCTGTCAAAATTCACCATAGTCAGGTTTAGTGGAAGAGGGGAAGGCAAGCATGTTTAATTTGAAAAGGCATCCCAAATGTTTCTGGCATGTCCCTTCTGCTTGAGAATCACTATACTACATGAGTCATCCTTTGAGATTTTTGTTCCTAGGTCATTTCCTGTCCAGTTCACAAACCAGCTATTAATGTTATTAGAAGAATGAATCCTGTTAAGTGTAACTAGCTTTCCTGCTCAGTCATAAGCATATAAAAAGGTCATAAGCATATAAGAAAATCATAACCATATGTGTCCAGGACAATTGCTTGTGAAGTTAAAAATAATACTCATAATACATGCTTTGGTCATACCCCATACACTCTCAGTGACTCAGGGCTTCCAGCAGCTTGTTTTATAAAAACTCTAGTGATGGATTGTTAACTAGACTTACTGAGGTGATCATTTTACAATGTATTCAAATATCATTATTTTATATATCTGAAACTAATGTTATATGTCAATTATATCTCAAAAAACATTAAAACAGGGTAGCCACTGGCTATACGTGAAGGTGGTTTTTTCATTTCATTATAATGAAAAAGCAAAGTAAACCTACACCCTCCACATAAGATACTAATGATTTCATTTATACAGGAATTTAGGACTGATTTACTTACTGTGTCTTGTATCAAGAAAGACTAAACTGGTGAATTTTGAAATCTGAATCACATGTAAAAGTGGGCCAGGTGAAGAGCATAACTAATTAAAGTTTATACTTAACTAAAATATACCTGTAGGACTAGGAGGTATTTTGTCTTGAGACTTTCTTGTTTACACATCTGTATTGAGCTGGTGCATTAATTCTCACTCCTCTCCAAAATCATACCAAAAAAAAAAAAATATATATTATATATATATATAATATAAAATATAAATATAAAATATAAAATATATATTAATATATTTTATATTAAATTATTTATATTTATATTTATATATATTTATATAAATATATAAATTATATATTTATATAATATATATATAATATATATAAATATATATAATTATATAATTATATATAATATATATATTTTATATATATAAAATATATGTAATTATATAATATAATTATATAAATATATAAATTATATATTTATATAAATATAAATATATTTATATTTATATTTAAAAATATAAAATATAAAATATAAAATATATATTACACATCTGTATTGAGCTGGTGCATTAATTCTCACTCCTCTCCAAAATCATACCAAAAAAAAAAAATATATATATATATAAAATATAAAATATAAATATAAAATATATAAAATATATATATATAAAATATATAAAATATAAAATATAAAATATAAAAAATATATGTTTTATATGTGTGTGTGTATATATATATATATATATACACACACACACACATATAAAATATGTACTTATAAGGACAAAAGAATGGGAGAAAACAGCACATAAAAAAGTCAGAAAAACTTGGGGAGACATAAGCCAGATTGGGAGAGTAGTCAATGATGTAACAAAGTGAAGAAAAATAAAATTAAGGGGTTTGCAAAAGGAGATACCAATGGGAAATACGCTGACTCACAGTACCAAATATCAAGCACTGAAAACAGACATGAAAAATGAATCCGGTCCCATAATGGATTAAACTTACCTCCTAGATACATGCCCTTTAGGATTTCTTAGAAGAGAATCTAAACAGACCTAGGGAAAAATCTTCTAGATAGTGACATTTGATAAAGCTTACTCAGTAGCTAAATATCCTACAGAGGGGTGACAAGCTGAACCTATTGGTATTTGTAGTGCCCCATTATTAAGTATATGAATGGACAATCAATGATTGATAGACATTTGATAAAGGAGTCTGTGGAGGGTTACAATTCTAGAGATAACTCCTTAAAATTTCTGTCCCTGCTTATACACAATCATACACTAATCTAGAGACTACTGAGAAGAGACTGCAAAAGGAATTAAGACTACTAATCATCTGATTTAAGGGAGATTATCTTGATTCTTTCTGTGAGTCCAATGTAATCATACGAGGCCAGCCAAACAGAAGAGGAAGGCAGTAGAGTGAAGCACAGGAAAGAGGAGACAGAAGGGAGGGCCAGACAGATGTGAAGAGTAAGGACTAGACTTGCTATTGCTGGCTCTGAAAATGGAGGAAGGAAGCCACCTGTTGTTAAGGAATTTGGGAGGACTCTAGAAGCTGAGAATGACCTCTCACAGACAACTAGGGGAAACCCTGGTCTCTACAGTCACATGGAACCAAATTCCACCATGAAGAATTCTTTCTCAGAGACTTCAGGAAGGAACACAGCCCTGCTAACACCTTACTTTCAGCTTTATAAGACTAACTAGAAGAGCCAGCTGAGCCACACTGTGCCCAGACTCTTAACCTATGGGAACCATGAGCTAATAAATTTGTGTTGTTTTAAGCTGCTAAGGTTATGGTAAAATTTGTTATGGCAGCAATGGAATGAACTCACAGAGCTTCTAACATGAAAAAGACCTAATGAAAAGAAAAACAACTTGTGAAACCAGAGATAATGCAGAAAATAGAAAAACAAAACAAAACCTTCTTAAATACAGTTCTTAGTAAGACAATGACATCTATGACAGATGAATAGGATGTTATAAAGAACAGCTAAAGATTAAGAAAGATCTTAGGAGATGCAGTGAAAGCAGTTCAAAGAGGGAAATATATACTAATATATACCTCAAGAAATAAAAAAAGTCAAACAATCTAATCTTACAGATAAAGGAACTAGAAAAAGAAGAACAAAGCACAAGGTGAGTAGAAGGAAGGAAATAAGAATGAGAGCAGATATAAATGACATAGAGCCTAAAACAAAAGAAAACAAAACAAAAATCAATGAAACAAAGAGGTGGTTCTCTGAAAAGGTAAACAAAATTGATAAACCCTTAGACTCATCAAGAAAGAGAAAGGACCCAAATAAAAGCAGAAATAAAAGAGGAGAGGTAACAACCAATACAGTAGAAATGCAAAGAATTATGAGAGAATACTAAAATTATAGGCCAACAAACAACCTAGAAGAAATAGATAATTCCCAGGAAAATACTATCTTCTAAAACTGAATCAGGAAGAAACAGAAAATCTGAACAGACTACCAGTAACAAAAAATAAAACCTACCAAAAACCTACCAAAAAATAAGTCAGGACCAGATGGATTTGTGAATGAAATCTATGAAATATTTAAAAAAGAGTTAATACCTATTCTACTCAGAGTATTCCAAAAATAGAAAGAGAGAAAGGTTCCAAATATGTTCTATGAAGCCACATTACACAGATACCAAAAACAAAGACACCACAAAAAAAAGAAAACTACAGACCACTATCACTGATGAACAGATGCAAAACTCCTCAACAAAAACTACTTTCAACAATACATTAAAAGGATCATTCCCCATGATCAAGTGGGATTTATTATGGGGATGCAAGGATGGTTCAATATTCACAAATCAATCAACATGATACACCACATCAACAAAGCAAAGGATAAAAATCATATAATCATCTCAACTGATGTGGAAAAAGCATTTGACAAAATTCAACATCCATTCATGATACAACTCTCAACAAAGTGAGTGTAGAGAGAACATACCTCAACATAATAAAGGCCATCTATGAAAAACCTATAACTAATATTATACTCAGTGGCAAAAACTGACAGCTTTTCCTCTAAGATCAGGAACAAGACAAGGATGTCTACTCTCACCACTTTTATTCAACAGAGTACTAGAAGTTCTAGAAACAGCAATCAAAAATAAGAGGCATCCATACTGGGTACAGAAGAGGTTAAACTGTCACTATTTGCAGATGGCATGATACTATACACAGAAAATCATAATGACTTTGACACATAACTACTAGAGGTAATCAGTAAAACTGTAGGATACAAAATTAATACCCAGAAATCAGTAGTGTTTCTATATATATCTCAATAATGAAATAACAGAAAGAGAAATTAAGAAAACAACTCTACCTAATAACTGCACCACAAAAAATAAAATACCTAGGAATAAACCAAAGAGGTGAAAGACCTATACTCTGAAAACTATACAGTACTGATGAAAGAAACTGAAGATGACACAAACAAATGGGAAGATACTCCATGCTCACAGACTGGAAGAATTAATATTGCTAAAATGTCCATACTACCCAAAACAATCTAAAGAGTCAATATAACCTCTATCAAAATGCCAACATCATTTTCACAAAATTAGAACAAATAGTACTAAAATTTGTATGTAACCACAGAAGACCCTAAATGGCCAAAACAATCTTGAGAAAGAAAAACAAAGCTGAAGGTATCACAATTCCAGATTTCAAGATACACTACAAAGCTGTAGTAATCAACACACTATGGTACTGGCATAAAAACAGATGCACTGATCAATGGAATAGAGAACCCAGAAATAAACCCATGCTCATATGGTCAATTAATCTGTGAAAAAGGAAGCCAAAGGGGGGGGGGGGCAGCCTCTTCAATAAATGGTGCTGGGAAAACTGGATAGCTACATGTAAAAATAATAAAACTGGACTACTTTCTAACACAAAAATAAACTCAAAATGAATTAAAGACCTAAACGTGAGATCTGAAACCATAAAAATCCTAGAAGACAATGCAGGCATTCTCTGACAATTACCACAGCAACGTGAAGCAAGAGAAACAAAAGCAAAAATGAGACTACACCAAAATAAAAAGCTTTCCACAGCAAAAGAAACCATCAACAAAACAAGAAGGCAACCTACCGAAAGGGAGAAGATATTTGCAAATGATTTATCCAATGAGGAGTTAACATCCAAAATATATAAAGAACTCATATAACTCAACACCAAAAAACAATCCAATTAAAAAAAGGGCAGAAAACCATTTGAATAGACCGTTTCCAAAGACATACAAATGGCCTACAGATGCATGGAAAGATGCTCAATGTCACTAATCTCCAGGGAAACACAAATCAAAACCAGAATGAGATATCACAGAACACCTGGTCAGAATGGCTAAAATAAAAAAGACAAACAACAAGTGTTAGCAAGGATATGGAGAACAAGGAACCCTCATGCACTGTTGGTGGGAATGTAAATTAGTATACTCACTGTGGAAATCAGTATGGAGTTTCCTCAAAAAATAAAAAATAGAACTACCATATGATCCAATAATTCCACTACAGGGTATTTACCCAAGAAAAATGAAAACACTAACTTTAGAAGATATATACACCCCTATGTTTATCTGCAGCATTACCTACAATAGCCAAGATATGGAAGCAACCTACATCCACTGATAGATAAACAGATAAGGAAGATGTGGTGTATGCATATATATTCCACATTATATATCTATGTACACACACACAAACAGAATATTATGCAGCCATAAAAAGGATGAGATCATCCATTTGCAACAACATTATGCTAAGTGAAATAGGTCTGAGAAAGTACAAATACCATACGATTTCACACATATGTGGAATCTAAAAAAAACAAATCAATAAACAAACAAAAATCAGAATCAGACCTAATAAATACAGAGAACAAACTGATGGTCGCCAGAGGGCAGGGGGTTGGGAGGGATGGGTAAAATATGTGAACAGCAGCGGGGGATACAATAGCATCATGTATAAACGTGATGAATCACTATGTTGTACACCTGAAGTTAACACTGTGTCAACTATACTCAAAAACTTTAAAAAAAAAAAAAAAGAAAAGAAAGATCTTGGGTATTAACAGTGGGAGAAGGAGTCCTTTTTGTTTTAATTCTTTTTTTCTTTTTGAGGTTTAACTTACATAAAATCCACAAATCTTAAGTGTATTCATGAATACCTGAGTAACAAACATCCAGATAAAAGAGAAAACATTGGAAATTTTAATTTGATAGTCACAATAAAAAATCCAATAGAAGACATGTTAAGTCAGGTAAAAGAATCAATCCAACAACAATGCCTAATCAATTACTAGTAACAGAGAGAACAGAGAAAATAAAAAAGAATTAGGGCATATTACCATGAAATTTCAACATGGCAGAGAAAAGAACAGATCCTGAAATTAGTTTCCAGAAGGGGAAAAACAGTTTACAAAAGGATGAAAATAAAAATTAAGAACACCATCAGGACTATTACTACCAACACTGAAAGCCAACACACAACTTAATAACACTTCCCAATTTTGAGGAAAAATAATTTTCAAACCAACAATTCTATCAAAGGACAAAATAATGTTAACATCTCAAAAATTTACATCCCATTCACTTTTTTCTTACTGTGCAGATGATACAGTCCACCAAAATAAGTGAACAAATCAATACTGGGGAAAATGCAAGGATTAAATATGAGAGAGGAGAAGACATTGTGCCTGGACGATGGTAAAGGGAAGTCCTGGAGCCATGACTACATACTTGAGACTAGAAAGCATCCACTTCAGATTGGAGCAGGAGTACTGAGCGGCTTCAGAGTTTGTCTAGGGAAAAAAAAGGGGGGGGGGGGGAGGAAGGAAGGAGTAGATGATATCATAGAGAATGTAGAATACAGAAGAATCAGCAACTGATACAGGTTGAAAACTAAGCAAATGATAAACAAGAAGGCATATGAGAGGATAAAGTACACACTTTGGTTCACCAAGTAAAAATATACCCCTTGTTGAAATAATGTAAGTAGTAATTATTTAGTCAAAAATTATAATAGTTATGATAAGGGGGAAAAGAAACATTTCAGCAAAAAGAAGTGAACAGATATCTAAAGCTGATAAAATCAAGAAATAATGGTATATTATTTAGAATTATGGAATCAGGGGCACCTGGGTGGCTAAGTAGGTTAAGCATCCAACTTCAGCTCAGATCATGCTCTTGTGGTCTGTGAGATCGAGTCCCACGCTGGGCTGGCTATGTGCTGACAGCTCAGAGCCTGCAGCTGGATTCAGATTCTGTGTCTCCCTCTCTCTCTGCCCTTCCTCCACTCACATTCTGTCTGTCTCTCAAAAATAAACATTAAAAAAATTAAAAAATTAAAAAAAGAATTATGGAACCAAAAGTCAGAAACAACGAGTAGAAAGTGGCACTAATGTGAATAGGAGCTGGGGAGAAAGAGGGCAGAAAAGTGATTTTATAAGCCATTTTTTCTTTTTCACGTTTTAAAATTAGTGTTTAACATAAAGTGTAGTATTAGTTTCAGGAACAGAATTTAGTGATTCATCAGTTACATATATACCTGGTACTCATCACAAGTGCCCTCCTTAATATCCATCACCTATTTAACCCATTCCCCACCCCCCCAACCCTGTAAGTCCTTTTTGACTTTAACTCAATATAAAAGAAGCAGGAAAATACAACCCCTTACTAGCTATTAAAGGGGAAAAAAGAAACTAACAGAAGCAGGAACAGTCTAATTTATAAAAATACTTTTCATTTGGTATCCTTTTTCTTCTATCTGAAAAACTTCCTATAACCTTTTCATGGTTCAGGTCTGCTGGTGATGTCTTTCACCTTTTGTCTACAGAAGTCTCAATTTTTGTCTTCATTTTAAAAAGATTTTGCAGTTGGGTAAAGAATCCTAGGTTTTTTCCTGCAATAATTTTCAGATGTCTTCCTATTGTCTTCTGGTTCATGTAATTTCAGAGAAGTCCGTCACTATTCTTTTATTTGTTCTTCTGTATGTTTTCTCTGTTAGCCTTTGAGGAATTTATCCTTATTCTGGTTTTCGGCAATTTAATTCTGATGTATCCTGGCATAGTTTTCTTTAGGTTTATTCTGTTCTAGGATCATTGCATTTCTTAGATCTGTGGATTTATGGTGGGTTATGGTTTAAACCATCAGTTCTTCAAATAATTTGTGTCCCTTTCCCCAACTCCCATTCTTTGTGGGACTCTAGTTTCATGTATGCAGACGGATTAATCATTCTATGAGGCCAGCATTACTCTAATACCAAAAACTAAAGGCATTATAAGTAAACTATAATAGGCTAATATCTATGCAAAAATCTTCAACAAAATATTAGCAAGTAGATTCCAACAATGCATAAAAAGAATTATACGTTGTGACCCAGTGGGATTTATGCCAACCATACAAGGGTGGTTCAACATCCAAAAATCAACATAATTCATCTCATCAAAAGACTAAATTTTAAAAAAAATCACATGATTATACCAAAAGATGTAAAAAAAAAAAAAAAAAAAAAGACAAGGTCTAATACCCATTCATGATTAAAATCTCAGTAAATGAGCATAGAGGCACATTTCTCAACCTGATAAAGAATACCTACAAAAACCTTTTAGCTAAGGACACACTTAATGGTGATAAAGTTGGAAGTTTTCCCACTAAGATCAAGAGCAAGGCAATGATATCCTCTCTTACCACCACCTTTCAATATCTTACTTGAAGTACTAGCTAATGCAGTAAGAACAGCGAATAAAAGGTATACAGACTGGGACGGAGAAGACTGTCTTTATTCACAGGTATGATCATCATCCCTATAGAAAATCTGAATGCATCAACAAAAACTCCTCAAATAATTATAGCAAGGTTGCAGGACACATAGTAAAGGTACAAAAGTAAATTGCCTTCCTATATACCAGCAATGAACAAGTGGAATTTGAAATATAAAACATGATACTATTTTCTTAAGTATTTTTAAAAATTTTTTAAATATTTACTCATTGTTGAGACAGAGACAGAGAGACAGAGAGCATGCAGCAGAGGGGCAGAGAGAGAGAGGGAGACACAGAAACCAAAGCAGGCTCCAGGCTCTGAGCTGTCAGCACAGAACCCAATGTGAGGCCTCGAACTCATGAACCGTGAGATCATGACCTGAGCCAAAGTCGGATGCTCAAGCAACTGAGCCACCCAGTTGCCCCTAAAACATGATACTATTTACATTAACATACACAAAAAGAAGTACTTGTGTATAAATCAAACAAAATATGTATAAGATCTAAATGAGGAAAACTACAAAACTGTGATGAAAGAAATCAAGAAATAAATAAATGGAGAGATGTTCCATTTTCATGGATATGAACACACAATATTGTTAAGATGTCAGCTCTTCTCAACTTGATCTACAGATTCAATGCAATCAAAATCCCAGGAAGTTATTTTATGAATACCAACAAACTAATTCTAAGGTTTATGTGGAAAGGCGAAAGACCCAGAATAGTCAACACCATATCAAGAGAGAAGAACAAAGTTGGAAGACTGATGCTACAGGACCTCGAGACATACTATAAAAGTAACATAATCAAGATAGGGTGCTACTGGGGAAAAAAAAAAAGCAAATAGATCAGTGGAACAGAAATATAGTGCCCAGAAATAGACCTATATAAATACAATCAACTGTTCTTTGACAAAAGAGCAAAGGCAATACAATGGAGGAAAGATAATTTTTCAATATATGATGCTAGAACAATTGGACATCCACGAGTAAAAAATAATTTAGAACCAGACCTTACACCCTTCACAAAAATTAACTCAAAATGGATCACAGTCCTAAGTGTACAATGAAAAACTGTAAAACCCCTAAGTAACATAGAAAAAAATCTAGATGACCTTTGGTTTACTGATGACTTTTTAGATATGATGACAAAGGCATGATCCATGAAAGAAATAACTGATAAGCTAGACTTCATTAAAATTAAACTTTTCTGTTCTCTGAAAGAAACTGTCAGAGAATAGAAAGACAAACCAGACAGTGGAATATCTAATAAAGTACTGTTATCCAAAATACGCCAACTCTTAAAATTCAACAATAAGAAAACAACCTGATTAAAAAATAGGCCAAAGGGGGTGCCTGGGTGGCTCAGTTGGTTGAGTGTCCGGCTTTGGCTCAGGTCATGATCTCTCAGTTCATGAGTTTGAGCCCCATGTTGTTGGGCTCTGTGCTGACAGCTCAGAGCCTGTAGCCTGCTTCGGATTCTGTGTCTCCTTTTCTCTCTCTCTGTCCCTCCCCTGCTCATGCTCTGTCTCTCCCTCAAAAAAAAAAAAAAAAAAAAAAAAAAAAGGCCAAAGACCTTAACAGACACGTCACCAAAGAAGATGTACATATGGCAAATGAGCATATGAAAAGATGCTCCACATCTTATGTCATCAGGGAAATAAAAATTAAAACAATAAAATGTCACTGCACATTTATCAAAATGGCCACAATCCAGAACACTGATACCACCAAATGCTGGTAAGGATTCAGAACAATAAGAACTCTTACTCATTGCTGGCACGAATGCAAAATGGTACAGCTACTCTGGAAGACAGTTTGGTGGCTTCTTAAACAACTAAACCTATTTTTACCATGTGATCCAACAATCACACTCCTTAGGATTTACCCAAAGGAGTTGAAAACATAGGTCCATACAAAAGCCTCCACACGAATGTTTATAGCAGCTTTACTTACTAACTACAAAACTTGGAAAATATCTAAGATACTCTTCAGTAGATAAGTGGAGAAATAAAGTGTGGTACATCCAGATAATGGGATATTACTCACTGCTAAAGAGAAATAAGCTATCAAGCCATGAAAAGATACGGAGGAAACTTAAATGCATATTACTATACAAAGGAAGCAATCTGAAGAGACTACATAATGAATGACTCCAATTGTAGGATATTCTAGAAAAGGCAAAACTATGGAATAACTGTAAAGAGATTAGTGGCTGCTAGGGGTTGGGAGAGAGGGAAGGATGAATAGACAGAGCACAGAGGATTTTTAGGGCAGTGAAACTGCTCTGCATGATACTATGATAGACAAATGGCATTATGCATTTGTCCAAACCCACAGACTGTATAATACCAAGAGTGAATCCTAGTGTAAGCCCTGAACTCTAGATGATAATGATGTGTGCAGTGTAGGCTTATCAACCGTGCCACTCTGGTGTGGGATGTTGACAGCGGGAGGTTGTACATGTGTGGGGACACAGGGTAAATGGGAACCCTCTGTACTTTCTGTTCAATTTTGCTATGAACCTAAAACTGCTCTAAAAACTTCTCTAAAAAATAAAGGTTTTTCCCTTTTTTAAAAATTTTTATTTCAGAGAGAGAGCACGCGAGCAAGGGGCAGAGGAGGAGAGAAAGAATACTAAGCAGGCTCCACACTCAACACAGAGCCCCCTACATGGGGCTTGATCCCACAACCCCAGGATCATGACCTAAGCATGTCAAGAGTCGGACACTCAACTGACTGAGCCACCCAGGTTCCCCTCCTCTAGTTTTTTAAAACACAAGAACTTTAGATGGCTAATACAGATACGAAAACATACTTAGCTTTATAAATTAAAATGAAATACTGTTATTTTTTCACTCAAAGAACCAAACACTAAAACCCAACAATATTCAAGTGTTAGTGACATTTTGGGACAATGGATTTTCATATGTTGATGGTTGGAATGTAAACTGGTACAGCAGTCTGCCCCTTATTCATGATTTTATTTTCCATGCTTTCAGTTAACTGTGGTCTGAAGCAGATGATCCTTCTGACGTATCATCAGAAGGTCAGTAGTAGCCTAACTCTATGTCACAATGCCTACATCATTTGCCGCACTTCATCTCATCATGTAGGCATTTTCTCATCACAAGAAGTGAAAATACAGGACAATAAGATATCTTGAGAGAGAAACCAATTCATAGGACATTTATTGCAGTATATCTTTATAACTGTTCTACCTTCCTATCTATTATTAATCTCTTATTGTGCCTGATTTATAAATTAAACTTTATCAAAGGTATGTATGTACAGGAAAAAGCACAGTATATATAGAGGTACTACTACCTGTGGTTTCATTCTTCTACCGGGGCACAAAATTGGGGGACTACTGTATAACCAACCACTTGAGAAACTCGTGCATACAAATACAAAACTGCAAAAAAACAAAACAAAACAAAACAAAAACACCCACAGAGCAATGGCAGTAACGTCTTGTTTATGGATATATGTACACACACAAATATGGATAAATTCATGTGCATGTGTGTGTTAATGTTTTTTTAAAAGTACTAGAGGAATACACAGTAACTTATGATACTGAGCTTTGTGAAGGGAAATTATGAGAATGTGACTCAAGAAGTTTACCTATATTATTATCACTTTTTAAAAGAAAGTTTTGCCAAATGGCAAAAATTTCAGGTATTAATTCTAAGATAACAGGAATTAGGTAATTTTTATATAATTCCTTATACTTTTCTGTATTTTATTTTTTCCAAAAAATTCCATTAAACATAAAAAAACACTGTAATTTCAGTCATTAGATCAAAATAGTAATGTCCTAAAGCTCCCCTAAATCTATGCTACATCAGAATTATGTACCAGTGATAATGACAATAGTTCACATTTTCTCTGATCGTTGAATACCTTCTGTCATGACATAACTGGGTCAGCCAAAAATAACCCACATTTCATTTCAGAAGGCATAAAGAGAATTACTATAAGACAGTTCAAGTTGTAGACCACTTAAGGAAGACAATACTCATAGTCATTTCCTTAAGAGCTGTGTCAGGACCTTCAGTGAAAGAAGTGACACAATCTGCCTGAATCACTAAAATCAAAGGGAGACTTACATGAAAGAAAACAATGCAAAAGCTACACTCTGAAAATAATGCCTTTTTTCTTCTCCTTCCCAAGAAATAAATTAAGTCATCAGAATGAAGTATTACATAATAATACATACCTGATACACTTCTAGTAAGTCAAGAGCCTATGTTAGACTCCTCCTGATCCATCTTACCTCAACAATTTATCTTAAAGGAATACAAAACTTTAAAGAATGAAGTGAAAAATGAACACACATATACAAACATAGATAGCTCACCCCAATCCCTATTCCATGAAATAAGCTAAGGGTCAATATCAGTCATATATATGTCACACAACTCATAATTTCAAGAAGAATTTAATACTTACTAAAAGTCTTACAGATGTCAGAAACAGCTTTGAAGACTCTATCAGAGAAATTCACTTTCACCTTCACATACTTCATGTTGGGAAGTTGTAGGCGGAGAAGTTTGTGCTGGGGGGTGAACTGAAGCTTGGCATCTGCCTGAATGCCGTACTTATCCAAGGTCCAATGTGTTTTAAGAAGCCAAGTTTTCTTCTTTTCCCACCAGAGAGCATGGTCAGACCAATCTTTTTTTACGTCTATAAAAAAACAAGCAATAAATAAAACACTTAAAAAAAAATCACTAAGATTACCTTAAGAGAAATTACAAGAGGAAAACTAAATTGGGTGTTTAATACAAGCAACTAATTAAATACTAAGTGTCTTTATGTGATAGGTACAAAAGAAATACTAAATAGCTGAGAAAACACCCTCTGCCTGTGAAAGGCCATAAACAAGGTAGCTGAGGCCATATACAGGATAACTAATAATGCTTACATCAGGTGCAATATGGGACACACAGCATGAAGAGTGACACTAGAGTCACTCAGAGAACAAGGAGAACCCTGGGGACTAGACTCGGAAAAATTAATGAGGTTGAGTTGGTAGGTTCTGAGCCCAGCTTTGAGGAATGGACACTATTCTGATAGGGCAGGTGAGAAGGCTGAGGTTTGTTTATGAGGCTGCAGATGTGTGCTGAGGTGCGTAAGGAGTACTGAAGAGTAAGATGCGGAATCAAAGTGAACAAAAACGAATATCCTAGGTGAAGAAGAGCATGCGAAACAAAACCCATGAGTAAGAGAAAACAACAATAAAACCCAAGAAACTATATCCCAACCATAAAGGCTGTCCCAAATACATTCCAAGTAACGTACAAGTTACACTGACCCAACTCCCTGCACCATATTTTGATACAAGCATAACAGAAAACATTAATACCTATTGAACTATTTTACAGCCTTCTGCAATTATAGTAGATGAAATCAAATTAAGGAATAAACACAAGATCTGGCTTCCCTCAATAAAGCAGATCATAACAAAAAACCTGCAAAATAAAATCCAACCTCAGCTAGTTTTTATTTTTTTTATACTTTTTTTTAACGTTTATTTATTTTTGAGACAGAGAAACAGAGCATGAACAGGGGAGGCGCAGAGAGAGAGGGAGACACAGAATATGAAGCAGGCTCCAGGCTCTGAGCTGTCAGCACAGAGCCCGACGCGGGGCTCGAACTCACGGACCGTGAGATCATGACCTGAACTGAAGTCGGACGCTTAACCAACTGAGCCACCCAGGCACCCCTTCAGCTAGTTTTTAAATAGCAATGAAAGTAGAGACTTTTTAGATCACTTATGCATTGAAGTAGGAACTAAAAATGGGGACAGGATATTTCAAAAAAAGAGCAGCCAAACAAAGCCTTCCAGGGGAAGAAAAAAACCTAGAAAATAACCTTCTTGCAAGTAAAAACAAAAGCTATTATTATAAAAAGCTCATTTTAATACAGATTTTAAAAAGCATTGGTCAACTTTAAAAACATGAGCTTAAAAGCATATACTAGTATGAAACTTTTTAAAAAAAGGCTTATTTATTTATTTTTAAAGAGAGAGCACAAGCGGGAAAGGGGCAGAGAGAGAAAGGGAGACAGAGAATCCCAAGCAGGCTCTGTGCTGACAGCACAGACACGGGGCTCAAACCCACGAACAAATGCACAAACAGTGAGATCATGACCTGAGTCAAAATCAAGGGTCAGACACTTAACTGGGCCACCCAGGCACCCCAAATATGGAACTTTTTAAAAACACAACTTGTATACCTGAAAGCCTCATGTAGTAAAAAATAAAATTTCCACATTGAATATGTGCCTAGAAACACCTTCTCTAATGGTAAAACTTACATTACATGATTGAACTACTCATTGTGAAAGAAAACACGTCACAAGTGGAAAAAGACTTTCAATTCTCTAGGTGTTAAAAAAAAATCCATTAGTAAGTACTTTAATGGGAGAACTATAGTTATTTGCAAGATTATATTGCCATTTTGAAATTTTGGGAAATTTGGGAAAACCCAATCATGTTATTTGAAGTTTGGCTGTGGAAATATATGTAACTCCTGTCTTATAAGCACTCACTTGTATCTTAAATTATTTTCCAGCACAGGATTTGTCAGTTAACTTTCAGAAACCGCAAATCTGATCCAGCTCACAGAAAATCACCAAGGTTGGGACCTTTTCATTTACTGTGAGATAAATTGTCACACGTTATAGACAGTTTACTTTTCTCTTCCTGAATAGAGAACCTAAGGCAGAAAAAGATAACCAGCAAAGAATGAACCGAGTTGAGTAAGGCTGAACTGACCTGAATTAATGATAGGTAGGCATACAATACTTTCTTCCCCATATCTCAGTCCATTCGCTATATTGTACTCTGGTGCCAATGTCAACCATTAAGGAAGCCTTATCTCCCACTGGGGAGAGAAGGGAAGAAAAAGCCGTACCCTACTAATTACAGCAATAGTCTGCAAACACAGACTTCTATCATTTGGGTTCCCCCAAAAGGCAAACCTGAGATGAGTACTTTGGGAGGAAGCACACTTGAGGGGATTAAGAACAGTAGACGGATGGAGAAAAGTCTATTAAGGGTTCATTGACTGCTGTGGATAACTGGAGTTCAGTCATGCTAGAGACCCTCCGAGGAATTATGTAGAACATGCCTAAGAATTGTCCCCACTAAGAAAAGAGAAGCTGGGGTATCTAACCACTTTCTTGGTTAAAGACTACTCCCAGAGCCATTAAATTCCTAGTACTTTCCGGCTGTCATGCTGGCCACCATTCACTCAGGCAGAGCAAACTCACAAAGCCCCAAATATTTGTATCAGGACTTCTACAGAAAAACTTTGTAGGCCCCTGATGAGATGAAAATCTCAACTTTGCATTAAGTAGTCTTCAAACTCTAACCCCAGAAACAGGTACATCCCCTGATCTTCCTCTTTTAAGAATCTGACCCTCCCCATCTATTCCACCTCCCTTTCTCACAACAAAGGAGCAGCCCACCTGCATCCATCAAGAATAAACGTAGATAAGATCCAAAGATTATGTACTAGACATCCTATGAGTAGACTGTTCACCTATAGAAGAAAATCTTATTGACTGGTAAGAGCACTCTTTTTTTTATCCACAGAAAATGTGATTAACAATAAAGAAAAATTACACAAAATAAAAGCAGAAACAGGACACCAAAAAAGATCAGAAGTGTCAACAGTGCACATGCCAAGAGACAAAAACCGAGAAAAGCAGGCATTCTGACAGCAAAAATAGTAGACATGTTGGAAGATGGGATGGCTGGACCCTGGGAGACTGTGACATAATGTTCAAACAGGATTTTTGGTAGCATTCTTAAACACCAGGAACCTAATTGGCTTTAATTATAGGGTAATTGCTACTACAGAATAAGAACAAACAGCATCCATAAAATATTACTTGAACAAATATCCACTAAACAAATACAGTGTGCCAGAGGTACTTTCTAGTACTACAGACACAGTGATGCTAAGAACAAAGTCCTGGCATCTTTGAAGAAGGCCAATATAGTAGAGGGAGGCAGTGAAGAAAATAGGTAGGAGATGACATCAGAGAACTAGTCAGGAGCCTTGTAGGTTATAAAGTGGTGTAACTTTTATTATGAGGATGAGAGAAGCCACTAGGGCAGGGGCTTTCAGCCTGATATTAGAATTATCTGAGCAACTATTCAAATATACTAATGCCTGGACCCAGCCCAAAGCATTCTTGGTGTGTGTCTAGAAACTGGTTTTAAGCAGGGGAGTGTTAAGTTTCAAAATCTTTACTAATAATTTTGAAGAAATGCAGAGGTACAGGTGTGCAAATTGAGAGTGACACTGAGAGACTGGGTAAGAAATTAATGTGGGAGTGGAAATGATGAAAGTCTGAGTGCAATGGCTGGGCAGTGAGGAAACAGTATTAAGGAATACAGAGAGCTTTTCCTGAGTATTTTGTTACAGTAAGGAGCACAATAATGGATGGCAGATGGACAGAAAGGGATGGCAAGTCCAAGGAGTATTTTTAGTTTTGTTTTTAAGAAGGGAAAGCTGTTACATATCATTTAAACAGAGACTGGAATAATCCTGTGAAGCTCAAAATACATTAATAATGACCATCATTCCTTAATTTGTTCTTCAACAGTCACTGTGTCACAGTTTGACTTCAAAACTTTTTAGAGACTTGACTGAGCTCTCTTAAATACGCAAAACAATGTTTTCTCACCTTCTAGAAAATCTTCCTTTGGTGTTGGCTTCGTATTATACTATGTATCCTACTTTGAAACTAAGATCTACACGTCAAGTCCCACAACTGGCTTGTGATATCCCCTAGGATATCACAAGAATATAGCTATTCTATTCAGAAGCAGCAAAGACAAATTTTATACACTGATCAGAATCCTGAGAAAAATGATATTATACCAATTGAGAAACATTCACCAAGGCAAGCATAAGAGCCAACTGTAAAACTGAACAAATTTCGTGTGTTTGTGTGTAAAGCAGTGTATCTTGGTGCAACAGCTCTTGAAAGTACTTAAGTTATCTAGTACATTACAGTACAGCTTGTCTCTACAGTGACAAGTTAAACCATAACATATGCAACTGTAACTGCCATAAACACTATGTGCGCAAGGGTAGATTTCACACAACACATATGTTTATATATTCCTCCAATTAAAGACTGAGTAGAAGCATAAAAACTTTATGTTGATTTTATTTATTTATTTATTTATTTATTTATTTATTTATCTATTTATTTATTTGAGAGAGAGAGAGAGAGAGAGAGAGAATGAACGAAAACTCAGGGGAGGGGTAGAGGGAGACAGAGAAAATCTTAAGCAGACTCTATGCCCAGCATGGACTGACTCGGGGGTTAATCCCAAGACTGTGAGATCATGACATGAGCTGAAATTAAGAGTCAGACACTTAAACTGACTGAGCCACCCAGGTGCTCCCATGCTGATGTAAAAGTAAAATGGACATCTATAAATAATTCTGAATAAATAATGAAAAGCAAATGAAAATGCTATTGATTAGTAAAATAATGGTTTATTGTTTTGTGTGGTATTAGATTTATAAAGAAACGTTTGCATAATCTAAAACTTTAGAACAACTTTCCATGTATGTAACTCCCTTCTACATCAAAATCTAGGCCCTGCACCAAGTTCAAAACAAACATTTCTGATTCTTCAGAATGGCAGCCTTGGTGTTTCAAACACAGCATCAGACAACTGAATGTAACACACACACACACACACACACACACACACACACACACACACACACACACAGGAATAATCAGCCTAGTACTTGCCACGCATGGGAGGAGTTAGCAAGCATCACCATAAAGGGACTTGTTTTATCAGCATTATAAAACCATTCAAGGGGTAGATCACGCTCAACCACGTTCTAATGGTCAATTTTTCCAATGTTACAATTTTCAGTTATATTCTAGGTATAGTGTAACCACCTCCTTTTATTTGGTATATTGTGATTTTATTTATTTTTGTATGACTTAAAAAATTAAATATTTTTTAAATTGAGAAAAATTATAAGAAAACTTTTTACAACTCATAAAATTTTTACATAATTCAAACTTTCATATCAGTTACAAATATGGTACAAAGACCTTCCCCCCCCCGAACCATTCATTCATTCATTCATTCATTCATTCATCTTACCCTTTTAGAAAAGTTTATTTATTTAATGTCTACACTCAATGTATAGATGTACAGGGGCTCAAACTCATGATCCCAAGGTCAAGAGTCACATGCTCTTCAAACTGACCTGCCAGGCACCCCTATTTAACATATTCTTTTTTTTTTTAATTAATTTTTAAAATTTTATTTTTAAATTTACATCCAAGTTAGTTAGCACATATGGTATACTGTGATTTAAAATTTTTTATCTAGATAGTCAGAAGCAACATACCACAAATACAAACCTTCTCAGAAAGAAAACCTAAGGGAAAATATACAATAAAGTCAATGTTTGTTTTCCTTTTTTAGGGGACAAAACATTATTCATCAATTTTGCCTTTTTAGTAATTTTTTAGAATTCAAGAACTATTTTTAATTTCGTATACCCAATAAAGGTCTTCTATAATAAATTTTATTAGTATGTGCTGATTTTTCAAAATATTTTGCCAACAGTGAATAATGTATAGAATTGTTGAATCACTATGTTGTACACCTGAAACTAATATAATAGTGCACATTAATTATACTGGAATTTAAAAATAAGTTTTTTATTTAAATTAATTAATTAATTAAAAAAAACCACACTTTGCCAGGATTCTGGAAAGAATTACTCCTGTATTCCTTATTTAATTTTTTAAAATGTTTTATTTATTTTTAAGACAGAGAGAGAGACAGAGCATGAGTGGGGATGGGGCAGAGAGAGAGAGGGAGACACAGAATCTGAAGCAGGCTTCAGGCTCTGAGCTGTCAGCACAGAACCCGATAAGGGGCTAAAACTCATGACCTGTGAGATCATGACCTGAGTGGAAGTCAGACGCTCAACCGACTGAGCCCCCGGGCGCCCCTATTCCTTCCTTATTTAAAAGATCCAATCATGTTGTGCTCTGTTCCACATAAAAATAACACTATTTGCTAGGCATGCAAATTCATATCATTAAAATAGCAAATGGCTAAAACACTAACTGAATCAATATAAATCTTCCTCCTTGACCGTAACAGAATGCTCAAATTCATGTAGTTGAGTATCCTACAAAGACACCACATGTATATTCTAAGGAACAGAAGGCTTAGGGTTTCATTATTGGGGTGCTAAGTATACAAATATTGCTTATTCTACACCAAATGGCTTTGAGGCATTCACCAGCTCCATGAGTCACAAAAGAAAAGCAAATATTTCAAATGCTTTCTGCTACAGAAAATATGTCCCTCTTTATGCAATGACAGCTATCTTACACTCTAGAAAATATGAACAGAGAAAGGGGATACACTATTAACACACTATTTAATCTTGTCCTAATAGGGCCACAATTCCTTCTTGACCATTTTGATATGCAATTCTAAAACGCAACTATTTACTTTCATTTTAAAAAAATTTTAGGGGCACCTAGGTGGCTCAGTCAGTTAAGTGTCTGACTCTTGATTTTGGCTCAGGTCATGCTCTCATGGTTCGTGGGTTTGAGCCCTGCATCAGGTTCCACGCTGACAGCAGGGAGCCTCCTTGGGATTTTCTTTCACTCCCTGCGCCTCTCCTGCCTCTCCTGCTCTCGTGCACTCTCTCTCTCTCTCAAAATAAACTATGTATAAAAAAATAATAAATGAAATAAAAAATTAAAAATTTTAATTGTTTAAAAGTAAAAAAAGCCAAATAGAAAGTTAACTGAATTAACTTATTCAAGTACTCACATTTTAAAAATAAGTAACTAATTAGTAAGTTTGAAATAAACAGGAAACAAGATGTTACTTTTAAGTAGCTTAGATTTCTAGTTGCATATTTAAGAAATAATATTCATTCAGGAAGGAAATACAAAATTTGTTTAGCATTCTCATAACTTCCATAAACCAGAAGCAAAGTTTACATTAGATTATCTTTGCTAAGTCAACATTTTATTTTAAATTATAAGTACACAGACACTTGCTGGGCACATGCCTTATTTTTTGTAAACAGATATTTTTCTACTGCGCAAATATTATATACACTTTCTGCTGTTTCCTTTTGTTTTGGGATCCTCTTAAAACCCCAAATTAGGTGGTAATAACTACTGCATGTCAAGAATTTACCGTCTTTACTGATGGCAAAAAACTCTTCGATCCTAGTAAGCTATTAACAAAGCTACTAATAAACAACTGGTTCTGACACCACTGCAAGCAAGCCATGCAAACCGACCAGGCCAGTCCACATCACAGGCCAGGGTCCTCTTGACCTCCAAAATAAGACTTTCAAACCCTTCCATTGCACCATTTACTTATAGTGCCTAACCACTCCTCTACCAAACTTAGAGGATCTTCCCTCCTTTACTTCACAACCAGACTGACTGAAACAATTACAGGCACAACTTGTTTTATTGTACTTGCTTTGCGGCAACCCAGCTTTGAGCGAATCTACTGGCACCATTTTTCCAAAAGCATTTGCTCACTCTGTGCTTCTGTTACAGTTTGGTAATTCTTGCAATATTTCAAACTTTTAATTTTTGTTATAGTGATCTGTGATCAGTGATTATGACTTGCTGAAGGCTCAGATGATAGCATTTTTTAGTAGTAAACTTTTTAAATTAAGGTATGTATACTGTTTTTTAGACATAACGCTACTGCACACTTAACAGACTATAGTGTAAACATAACTTTATATGCACTGGGAAACCAAAAATTTCATTAGACTATATTATTGGGATATTCATTTTATTGTGGTGGTTGAGAACCGAATCCAAAGTATCTCCGAAGTATGCCTCTATTATAAATTTTATTATCATCAGGGTCTAAGACACCACTGGGCAATCCTAGGTTTCTTTCATCCACTGCTATATTTCAACCTTCACAACCTTCCTCAAATTCATGACTATCCTCCCTCCTTCTAGGTAGATAATCATGGATTCTACTTCAGAAAATACAGAAACTATCAGACTGGAACTATTTCACTTACATGCCAACCAAATCTAAAACCCTCTTGCATTTGAATCCGTACAGATCTTCTGCCTTTGTGTTATGATAAAAGAAGTGTCTAAATGTCTATTTATCTCAAACCCATCCTATTAACTATGCTCTGCTGCTCTTCCCACCTTCTAGGAACCACACTTCTTATACTGGCCCCCTAAGGTATCTCATCCATTCCCATGGCATTAAATGGCATCTATACACTTAACATTTCTAATTTTTTATCTCCAGCCCAACCTTCTGCATAGAGCACTAGCTTATACAACCTACTGTCTATCCCATATCTGCATCTGGATGTCTCGCAAGCATCTCAAACTTAGTATATCCAAAACAACCCAATTTTCTCCAATTCCTACTATCACTAAATAGCACTAACTGCCAACCCAGTTGCTCAAGCCAGAATCTAGAGGTAATGGATTCTTTCCCCACCATCCCCCACATTTATCAGCAGTCCTTTCAGTTCAACTTCCCAAACTCTCCAGTTTCCACTGGCATGAACTTATTTTGTTCAGGTCACTATCACCTCTTCCACTGACCACTGGAACAGCCTCCTAACCAGTCTCCTCATTCCTTTCAGCACTTCCCACATAATATCCAAGGTGATCTACTCAACACTCATGTCATTCCCCTGCTGAAAAGACTTTAACAGCTTCCAAATGCACTCAAAATAAAATCCAAATGCCTTATCACAGTCTACAAAGCCCCACACACTATGGGTTATTTACTTCTCTGAGTTTACCTTGTGCTATTACCCTTCCTCTGCTTCAACCACACTTTCCTCCTTCTATTCCAAGAACTAATAACCTCTTTCCTGCCTCAGTTGCTGTGCACATGCTATTCCACTCTGAATGTCTAAATACCTCTCATCTTTCAAATTTTAGTTTAAATTTCATGTTCCCAGAGAAGGCTTTTTCACCACCCTAAGATAAACCTTCCAATATCCTATGTCCCTCCATTATCCTCTATGTCAGTACACTGTGATACTGATGATCAAAATTTGCATTTGTTTTGTTTGTTGTTCATGGGAGGGATAAGTGTTTTCTTCCCTACTAGATTATAATCACTAAAATGAAAACAATGTCTATTTCAACCGCCATTATATTGCTAGCACCTAGAACACTGCCTGGCACACAATCCCTGATAAATGAATAAATCTTCATATTGAAAATTTTAAAGACCCTTCATTACTACCCCAAGAAAACATTAACCCCGAGGACACCACCAAGAAAAAACCCATTTTGTCTTCAACTTTAGAACGGAAACATGCTTCTATACCAACCAGAAACACAAGGGAGATTTCCTTAGACATGGGGAAACCAAACTGAACTGACTTCCTCTTCTTTCTCACATCTTCTAAAAAGAATGAATTACTTTGTCCAAGACAAACCCTACTGTATGAAATGATTATGTTCCAAAAGTTCATTTACCACAAAGAAACATTACAAACAATAGCTACATTCCAAATCAGACTGTTACACAAATAACATGTATCACAAGTTTTTTGGGGGAAATATGTAGACAATGGTTCAACTTGAGATGTTGTAAGGAAAACTGTCACCAGTGGCATCTACAGAAACTGGGTTAGAGAGGGAAGACAAGACTGCTGGTAAGCTGTGGGGGAGATAAGGGCTTCCTGTTAACCTAGGGTCCTTGGCTTCTCCCTGTCCTCTTTGCACAACTCCAGGAATTAACCTGCCTCCTTCCTCTTTTCCAGCTGTAATTTGTTATCTTAAGCCAAGGTTTCTTACATTTACTAAGCTACTGACAGAAGAGTTTTAGTTTCTGCTTTCCTCTCTAACTGCTGAAATAAATATACAAACTCTTCTAATGTTTCTAATGAAATGCCAATAATGTATAAAGACAGGGTCTAAAAGTAAAATTAATGCTTCAGTAAGTTTTAAAATTCTCTCTATGATGTTATCCCTAATATCTACTGAAATGTAAGGACATCAGATATTAATTTCACTATTCAATCACGTATTCTTTTGTCCTCAGCTCTCCTTCCTCCTCACCTTTCAGAGGTGAGGATGCTGAGGATCCCCTCCCTTGATTTTAGGATGTTCCTTCTTGTTCTTGTCTCTTTAAGTATTCAGACCTTTAAAAGGCAAAGAGGAAGCAAAATGGATGAAAAATATTATTCTTCAGGTGCACAATCAATAAATGAATTAATAAACATTTTCCAAGTATTTACCATTTGCCACACTAAGCTAGGCCACAGGAATATAAAATTAGTAAGACCTCCCATCCTAAGGCACTTACCATCCCAAGTAAGGGACACAGACCAGTAAAATGAGCTAAAAAGGTAAAAGAACAAAATGCCACAGAAGCAACCAACTATAAGGAAACAGATGAATTGGGCTCTGAAGAAGAGGTGACATATTACCTGGAACTTAAGAGACATGGGAGTTCCAACACGTGCTAAGAGGAACTATACTACAGACCATGGAGGCTCTAAATCAGATTATTTTATGAAAGTAACTATGATGGGATTATGGAGAATGAATCAGAAAAAGGAAGAGCCTGGCAGCAAGAAATTTACTGCAATGTTCTGGAAGCAGGATCTGATTTAAGGCAGAAGCTGAAGAGAAGGAGCCAAATATGATGAACATATATAAGTTAGAATCACAGGTCTTAATGATAATGACTATAGATCAGAGAGGACAGTTGTAAAGTGGAGAGGAAATCTAGAAAGCTCCTAGCTTGAGAATTAAGTGGACAGTAACAAAAGCACTAAGATTTGTTCATTGAACATTTAATATATATGGATAAAACTTAACACATTCTCATTTAATTCTCACACAATGCTAAGCATTAAATACTACTAAAATCCCTGTTTTAGAAATGAGAAAACCAAAGGATAGGAGTTATATAACTTGGCCAAAGATCATAAAGCTAGTATATACAGAAGCAAGACTCTGAATCCAGATCAATGTGACTTCAGAAGTGGCATTCTTTCTTTTTAAGTTTTCATTTTAATCACCTGGTGCCCATCACAAGTGCCTCCTTAATCCCCATCATCCATTTTACCCATCCCTCCACCCTCTGGTAACCATCAGTTTGTTCTCTATAGTTAAGAGTCTGTTTCTTGGTTTGTTTTTCTTTTCCCCCCCTGCTCATTTGTTTCTTAAACTTTGTTTCACTTGAGTGAAATCATATAATATTTGTCTTTCTCTAACTCACTTATTTCACTCAGCATTATACTCTTTAGCTCCATCCATGTCATTGCAAGTGACAAGATTTCACTCTTCTTTATAGTTGAATAATATTTCACTGTATATATATACGCATCTTCTTTATCGAATCATCAATTGGTAGATACCTGGGCTGCTTCCATATCCTGGCTATTGTAAATAATGTTGCCATAAACTCAAGGGTGCATGTATCCCTATGAGTTAGTGTTTTTGTATTCTTCGGGTAAAGAGTGGCAATCTTAAACAACACTCCATTAACCAAGATAAAATTATTCAGAAGAGAAACAGATTTGGACCTGTTAAACTGAGGTCAAAGGACTAATGTTAAGATTGATTTACATTTCACAGTGAAATCCTGATGATTATCCTGCACATTTTGTATAGGAAATATGTATTCAGGAGTGAGAAAGAAGGTAGACTGGACATCTGCAGGAAGGTAAAAATTATTAAATACAGTGGAAACACCAGGTCTTCCCAGAGGGAGCAATGAGAAGTGAGACAGGCTTCATACGGGGAATGTATTTCCTCCCTTCCCTTCCTTAGCACCCGCTTTTCCTCTCCCAGAGCTAAGTGACCTGCACTGGTAAGAATACTATTTTGGGATAGATTTAAAAAAATCTTGAAGGCAAATGGCTACAGCAGACAGTAAAATTCTGGTGAGAGGTTCAACAAACTTTCCACGAAGTCTAACCTCACCAGACCTTACCGCAACTTGTTTAGCTTGTGCCTTTCCCCCAGCAGTTATCACAGAGCTGCTATGAGGCTCATGTAAACTGGGAACTGAAAATGTCCTCAGAAATCAATCCAATCCAGGGCCCCTGGGTGGCTCAGTCGGTTAAGTGTCCAACTGTTGATTTCAGCTGAGGTCATGATCTCAGTCATGAGATCGAGTCCCATGTCAAGGCCCAGCATGAAGCATACCTAAGATTCTCTCCTTCTGCCCCATCCCCCTGGAGAGAGAGAGAGAGAGAGAGAGAAAAGAAAGAAAAACTCAACCTAATCTAAATTCTTCCTGTAGATAAGGAAACCAGCTCCAGTGGAATTAGTGACTTGCTTGAGCTCCCACAGTTCCTTAGTAGCAGAGATGAGATCAGAATTCAGTTATCACAGATATCTAACTGATATGTCAACCGAATAGTCAGCATGAAAAAATGGGTTCAGGGACAAAATTTATGTTGATCCAGTTCTGCCCAAAGTAAACACTGCCTCCCTGGCACAGAGAAACCTTATCACCAGAGAGACTGCCACTCTATTAGGGTCTCCAAGAGGTATGTGGAAATAGTCATTCAAACCATTCCATTTCCTTGTTCTAATACTATCCATATGTATTGGAATACCAATTTATTGATATATAATGGACCCCATCACCCACCACACAATTACCAAGAAGCTAATCAATTCAAGATATATACTAAGAAAAATAAGAAATTACACCAGAGAATTATGAACTAGACCATGAAAATTGTAATTCAAGAGAGGGAGGGGCTGGTCATAGAGGAGGTCCTGCCTAGAATCAGCCAAAACTACACAAGTCTCTCATCAGGTCAGTCTCTAAACACCAAATGTGAATGTATATTTAAATTATGAATGTTTCAAACTGATTTAATAACAGCAAATATAAGCATACCTCATTTTATTGTGCTTCACTTTACTGCACTTCACAGATAACTGTGGTTCTTAGAGATTGTACATTTGTGGCAACCGGGTGTCAAGCAAGTCTATCTGCAATCATTTTTCCAACAGCATTTGCTCACTTCATGTCTGTCACATTTTGGTAAATTTCACAATATTTCAAACTTTCTCATTTTTACTGTATTTGTTATGGTGATCTGCGACCTCTGATGCTACCATTGTGTAATTATTTTGGGGTACCACAAACCATGCTCATATGATGGCAAACTTAATCGATAAATGTTACATGTGTTCGGACTGCTCCATGGGCCAGCTTTCCACCATCTCTTTCCCCCTCCTCAGGCCTCCCTATTCCCTGACAATAACAATACTGAAATTAGGCCAATTAACAGCCCGGTTATGGCCTCTAAACGTTCAAGTAAAAGGAAGTGTTGCACATCTCCCACTTTAAATCAAAAGCTATAACTGATTAAACTTAGAGGCTGAAAGCTAGGTCTCTTGTGCAACACAGTTAGCCAATTTGCAAATGCAAAGGAAAAAATCTTCAAAGAAAAGTGCTATTCCAGAGAAAGCAAAACAGCCTTATTGCCGGTATGAAGAAGATTTTAGTGGTCTGGATATAAGATCAAACCACCCACAACATTCCCTTAAGCCAAAGCCTAATCCAGAGCAAGGCCCTAATTCTTCTATTCTATGAAGACTGAGAGAGGTGAGAAAGCTGACAAAAGTTTGAAACTGGCAGAGGTGACTCGTGAGGTTTAAGAAGCCAACTTCAGAATATAAAAATGCAAGGTGAAACACCTAGAAGATGCAAGTTATCCAGAAGAAGATTTAGTAGCTAAGATTAATGAAGATGGCTACGCTAAACAAATTTTCAATATAAACAAAAGAGACTTATATTGGAAGATGTCTTCTGCAACTTTCATAGCTATAGCTAGAGAGAAGTCAATGCCTGGCTTCAAAGCTTCAAAGGACAAGCTTACTCTCTTGTTAGGGGCTTATGTAGCTGATGACTTTAAGTTGAAGTCAATGCTCATTGACTATTCCAAAAATCCCTAGGGCCCTTAAGATTTACGCTGAATCTACTCTGCCTATGCTCTATAAATGGAACAAAGCCTGGATGACAGCACACCTTTTTACAATATGATTTACTGAATATTTTAAGCCCAACGTTGAGACCTACTGCTCAGAAAGAAAGATTCCTTTCAACATACTACTGCTAATTGAAAATGCACCTGGTCCCCCAAGAGCTCTGATGAAGATGTACAATGAGATTAATGTTGTTTTCAAGCCTCCTAACACACCATCCATTCTGCAGCCCATAGATCAAAGTGTCATTTCATTTATCAAGTCTAATTATTTAACAAATATATTTCATAAGGCTAATGCTGCCATGGATAGTGAGTCCTTTGATGGACCTGGGCTAAGTAAGTTGAAAATCTTCCAGAGAGGATTCACCATTCTGGATGCCATTAAGAACACTCCTGATTCATGGGAAGAGATCAAAATATTAACAGGAACAGGAGTTTGGAAGAAGTGGATTCCAACCCACATGGAGGACTTTGAGGAGTTCAAGACTTCAGTGGAGGAAGTAACTGTAAGTGTCGTGGAAACAGCAAGAGAGCTAGAATTAGAAGAGGAGCCTGAAGGACTAAATTGCTGCAATCTTGTAATAAAACTTGAATGGATAAAGTTGTTTCTTATGCATGAGCAAATAAAGTGGTTTCTTGAGGTGCAATCTGCTCCTAAAGATGAACACAAAAGGACAACAAAGTATTTAGAATAGGACATAAGCTTAGTTGATAAAGCAGCAGGAGGGTTTGAGACCATGGACTCCCAATTTTGAAAGAAGTTCTACTGTGAATAAAATGCTATCAAACAGCATCACATGCTGCAGAGAAATCGTTCATGAAAGGAAGAGTCAATCAATGAGGCAAACTTCATTGTTGTCTTAAATTATTTCTTTAAGAAATTAACTGGGGCCACACCCACCCCACCATTTCAGCAACTATCACCCTGATCAGTCAGCAGCCATCAACATCAAGGCAAGAGCCTCTACCAGCAAAAAGACCATGACTTACCGAAAGCTCAGACAGTGGTTAGCATTTTTAGTAATAAAAGTATTTTTTTTTTTAATTAAGGTATGCACATTGCTTTTTTAGACATAATGTTGTTATTGCATACTTAATAGACAACAGCATAATGCAAACATAACTTGTATATGCACTGAGAAACAAAACAATTCTTCTGACTTGCTTTATTGCAATATTCACTTTATTGCAGTGGTCTGGAACCAAACCAGCAATTATCTCTGAGGTATGCCTGTAAAACTCAAAACGGTTACTGTTAGCAACTATTTAAATATTCTAAGAATGCATATACTAATATGCAAAATTAAGCTGAACTTTAAAACAAGTGAAAACCGCAAACAGGTGTCAATAGCAAATAAGCAATCTAGAAAAACTATGTAATCACTTTTGGTTTTATATTTGAGATTTATGTTATTATAAAATTAATACTCTACCATCTAAAAATAATTGGAATATCTTCCAAGTCATTTCCTCTCTTCCTGGTTTGACTCTCCAAAAGTCTAAATTAATCTTATTTTAGAGGATGACCCTCCCCTCTTCCAGAACTACTCTTTAACAACATAATTCTCAGTAGTGCATTCTACACTCCAACACAACACCATCATCTAAGACTTAAGTTTCTATAATATGATCATTAATATTCTACAAAGAAGTATATTGCTGATTTTCCATAGCTATTAAAAACAGAAACAGACTGCATAAAGTCCCAACACTACCTTAGCTGACATATTTTGTTAATCAATAAGGTACAAAAAAACCCACAAAAACCTGGCAATGAAGCATGCAAATATTTCATAACTCCATAATTGTCCCCCATTCCACTCCACTCCATCCAACAAATTAAGGGAAGACTACACCAAGATCATGCAAATAGTAATTATATTAACCTAACCTTTAAATCTTTGAAATTGGATATATCTCCTTGAATCCTATTCTGTTTCTTCCTCTCAGTTTTTCTTGGAACTTACCTCTTAAACAGCTGTTGAATTTGTCCCTTTCTCTCCTTTTACATTGCCTTAGTTGAAGTCCTCAACATTTCTTGCCTGACTACTATAATCCCATTTTTTTGCAAAACTAAGTTATCTTATAAAATGTAAATTTGGGGGGCGCCTGGGTGGCTCACTCGGTTAAATGTCCGATTTCAGCTCAGGTCATGATCTCGTGGTTCGTGAGTTCAAGCCCCGCGTCGGGCTCTGTGCTGACAGCTCAGAGCCTGAAGCCTGCTTCAGATTCTGTCTCCTACTCTCTCTGCCCCTCCCCTGCTCATGCTCCGTCTCTCTCTCTCTCAAAAATAAAATAAACATTACAAAATTAAAAAAAATTAAAAATGCAAATTTGGTAATTTTACTTCTCTACTTAACTTTCCAAGTTCCTCTCTTGCTAGTGTTTTATAGGATCTTAATAGGTTATACAAATCTTAACCATCTGTGCCCCACATCCCTCTAGCTATCCCCAGCTACAACTCCTGCTTTGGCCAAGTCTGTGGCATAACTAAGTGTTTCAGAGCTCCTTGCCTGGATACTTTTTTCTTTGCCCACTCAGGTGATAAAGTCCCACAGTAGAATCAGCTCAAATATTACCATCTGAGTCTTCACTGACCCTCCTGTCAAAACAGTTAAGGTACATATTAGCACTCTGAATAAGACATTACACTTCATTATATTTTAAACAAACAACTTCAATTGAGGGTCTTTGAGCTTATTCATCTTGTATCTCAAAGACAGAACCCAGGGTATGGCACACAGAATTAAACCAATAAACATGTGTAACAGGGGTGCCTAAGTAGTTCAGTTGGCATCTGACTGTTGGTTGCAGCTTGGGTCATGGTCTCATGGTTTGTGAATTCAAGCCTACATCGGACTCCGTGCTAGCAGCATGGAGCCTGCTTGGGGTTCTCATTCTCTCCCTCTCTCTCTGCCCCTTCCCAGCTCGCTCTCTCTGTCTCTCTCTCAAAATACACTTTAAACAAACAAATAAATAAATAAATGTAATATAGAGGCAACATGTTAAAAAACCTTAATATGGAAAATTGTTATTACTCCATGACAAAAGTTTTTGTCAAAGATTAAAAACTCTGTCAGTTTTAGGTAAAATAGGAAAATGAAAAAATAGAAAAACTGGTATTAAGTGCAGTGTAATTTAAAATATTAGAAACATTGAGAACTGCTACATTTCTTTGTAAAAATTTATCAAGAGTTGTTTAACCAGTGCCCACCTATGCCTTGGCAAATCGTTGTACTCCTTCTAAGTTTGGGTCAACTTCCAACATTCTATCCTTTGCACTTTCAATGTCATGAAATATCTCTGAGAGTTCCTTTCATAACAATTTTTTTTGCTTGTGTCACTTTGAGACATTTTCATCCTTCTTGTCATACCACATTCCTCATTTATGTCAACTTATCTGCCTTCACTAAATCCCTTTGGCTGCGTGTCTAGTCTCTCAATGGTGACAGCATCCACAGTCCATGGTGAGCTATTTCTTCTACAATTCCCCATCCATGTGTGATTCCAATTTCACTCCCAGTATTATCACTCTTTGTTTCTTTGCTGTACAATTCCCACTGTCAATGATCCATTTTTGTAAAATATGTCATGAGTTTATTAGTGGAAGACAAAAAGGCAACACCGCTACACACTGTGCCTATGCATGAACTGTGTAACAAATATACAGTGACCAACCATGGGCAGACTCTGCAATAAGTGACATGAGCAGTCACTGGGTCACAATGCACACCTGTTATTTACATAATGAAGAACAAGGAGTTCTTACTTCAAGCAATTATTCATTCTTAAAGTATGGTGGTAACTAAAATGGGAACCCTGTTGTTGGATGGCTGGTGCTACTGACCTAAACCCTGATAACTGAAATGTGTATACTGAAAGTATACAAAGCACTGATGGTTTCCAAAAATCTATCTGATATGTCATTTTCTTTTTAAAATGGTTTTAATCTGTTAGCAGATGCTGTAAACTGCTTCAAAGTTTACACATCATTCAAATTGCCAACATACTCCTTTTTTTTTTTAAGTAGGCTTCATGCCCAACACAGGGCTTGAGCACACAACCCTGAGATCAAGACCTGAGCTGAAATCAACAGATGCTTCACCGACTGGGTCACTCAGCACCCCCAACTGCTAACATATTTCAGTTAAAGTACCCCATTCAAGGGGCATGTGAGTAGCTAAGGTGGTGAAAAGTCTGACTCTTGACTTCAGCTCAGGTCACGATCTCACAGTCTGTAAGATAGAGCCCCACATAGGGCTCTGTGCTGGCAGCGTGGAGCCTGTGTAGGATTCTTTCCTCTCTGTGCCCCTCCCCTGCTCGTACGCACTCAAATAGACTTTTTTAAAATATGAATTAAAAAATAAAGTACCCTATCCAACTTTAAATTTAAAAAATGATTATTTTTCATTAAAGCTTCAATGACTGACTAAAGCTGATGGATTGATCAATTACAGAACACACTTAGAAACTAAAAAGTCACAAATTGGTATTTCTTTGATATAGCTCACTGACTGAAAATTTAGGAATTGGGTCATCAAAAGAAAACAGAATCAACTAAGCTTACAAATTGCCTTCTGAAGTTATTCACCAACTCAAAATAATGTCTATCAATTTCAATTTGTTACTTAATACTACAAAATATACTAACCCAAAGTAGTTGAGAAGCTTTATCAGATCACATAAACCGTGCATGCAACTACACAGTGCCCACAAATAGAGGAAAGTATGCCAATTATTCATTTCCAGTGGGTGGATAACTTTCTATCCAATCCTAAAGGCTTACTACTAATTTGGTTCAACTTGGCTTAATTCCTAGAAGACTGGACTGGGGAGTTCATGAATTATCAACATCTGACAAATTCTAAGACAGTAACATCAGGGTTGAATTTACCAGTTAGTATTTGACTCACAAATGTGCTAACTGTATGTCTTTTAAAGGTGATCAAAGGTGCTAACCATTCTACAGTTCAAAAAAGAAGTAATTTAGTGAGAATATTTTATTGGCTTTGACATTTTAAATTTATCTCAGAAAATACTAACAAATCCTCATACAGGAGTCTAGACTACTGAAATAAATATTTCTTGGAATCCAAGAGGTCTTTACTGCTTACATCTTATGTTACTGACATTCATACTTGAATGAGCTTCAAATTGGAAAAAATCTGAGGTCTCTCCCTGTTTAAAGTCTTGACTGGTATCTCACAGCTCTTAGTATATCTAACACTAAATCTTTTAAGCCTGGTTTATGAAGCACTTTAAGCACTTATTTCTTATGCCTGTCAAGCCACTAGTTCCCCAGGACTGCTCTTCCCTCATCAATAGACTTCTTTCAGTTCCTCAAATGGCCACCCTCTCTCACTCCACCTCTCATGCTGGTACTTCTCATCTTCTCCCAACCTGTTCTTCCTCCAATCCATGCCCTTATGCTAACATCCTCTGCCATTCTTCTGGCTAATTCCCACTCCACCTTCAACTCTCAGCTTAAAAGTAATTGCCTCCAAAAATCCTTCCCTATATACCAGAGGTCAGGTAACCAAGTAGATACTCCCATAACTATTTCAATTATCAACACTCATCAAATTATAGCAATCACTTATTTAAAGATTGTCTTTCCCCTACGACTACAAAATGAGTGAAAATAAAGAATGAGTTAATTTTGGTCACTTCCTGTCTCTCCCATTTGTAGTACAATGTCTAGCATTCAGTAGGTTCTCATTTAAAATATTTAAGTGGGTGAGTGAAGGAATAATAGGAAAGAGTATCATCTTCTTACCGAACTTTCAGGTGTCCTCTCTATAATCTTATCTCCTACTTCTCCAAGCTATTATTCAATACACCATAAATAGTGCAGTCACAATCTGGAATGCCTTTCTTCCTTCCTAACTAACTTTTCACTCTGGCCCCCTTCAAATAAGACCAGTCATTGCTCATCGTTCTAAATCTCCATCATCTTCCTGTACTACTTTTTTGGCATTTCACAACCAGACTGTCAAAGCAATCTTCTGTTTTCATTTTGGTACTAGAAAGCTGCTCACATTTTAAGCAGAGACTATGCCCCATTACCGAATATAATGCTTGGCCCTCCATAAATGTTTGCTGCTGCTACTACTGATGAGGTCAAGTTTATGTACCTCTTCTATCCCCACAAAGTCTCCTGCTATATACTGTTATAACCTATCAAAAATAGAGTGTGAGTGTACAGAAGTATATTCATGCAGGAACGTTTATACACAAATGTCCCATCTCACTCTAAAGTCTTTCATTCCCTGTCTGAGATCTTTAAAGCATTTATTTATTCCTTAAACCCATAAGGTAAGGTACTTAATAGTGAGATATTCCAAAGGTCCATCAGGATCCTCAATAAAATAACAATTATTACAAACTAGTACTTACCAGGTTCCCAAGAACCGTTCTATGAACTTTTCACATATATATTCATTTAATCCTCACAAGAAACCTATAAGGAAGTATATAATTACCCCCATTTTACTTGTAAGGAAATCAAGACACAGCACTGTTAAATAACTTGGCCCAAGGTCATAAAGCTGATAGACAGTGAAACCAGTATTCAAACCTAGGCAATCTGGCTTCAGGTAACGTATTCAGAAAGTTCGGAATCATTCAACAAAATTCACAAGAGCAAGAAAATAAGGTGTTTCTGGTCAAATACCACATAAATACAGTGAAAACAAAGCAGACAGACTAATTCAATCTACAATTCAAGTTTACGTTTTAGGTTTACATAGCATTTAAAATATAACTGGTGATAACATTTTATTGAGCTCTTACTAACTACCAGGGATTCTGTGAATCCTTTTAATACCATCCTTAGTTCTTATACTAACTCCAAGAAACAGGTAAGTAAACTAAGGTTAAGTAAGATTAAATAATCAGAAGTTAAATAACATGCCAAGGTCACATATAAGTAGCCATGTCTTAGACTAAGTTCTTAAACTAACAAAGTTTACCTTTAATGACAGCATTTGCCTAAACCAGAATTTAAATTTACTGTAAATACCTTCTAATTCAGCATAATTAATCTATAATTTTACATACACTGGTACATAAAATCTACTGCTTCTAAAACATTCTTGTCATATTTTCTTTATAATACTACCAACAGTGATGCAAGGTAGCAAAATAAAGTTAAAATACATTCCTGGGGCGCCTGGGTGGGCTCAGTCAGTGAGTGACCAACCTCAGCTCAGGTCATAATCTTGCGGTATGTGGGTTTAAGCCCCTCGTTAGGCACTGTGCTGACAGCTCAGAGCCTGGAGCCTGCTTCAGATTCTGTGTCTCCCTCTGTCTCTGGCCCTCCCCTGCTTGTGCTCTGTCTGTGTCTCTCTCAAAAATAAACATTAAATAAATAAATAAATAAATAAATTCTTAATATGGTAGAGAACAAGTACTGTTTGGCTTACCTTTATAAAAGACACATTCTCAATCATTTATAAAATATCACTATTTATCTAGTTCAGTAAAAGGGAAAAATTTACATACCACTAAAAGAGCCTGGACTACAATCATCATTATTATCATCACTGCATTTACAAAGTCTATTCTGAAACACTTCATATTCATTAACTAACTTAATCCTTTAATAATCCTATGATAAAGTTACTATTCACTCCATTTTACAGCTGAGCAGCCAGAGGCACAGACAGGTCACACAGCACAAAGTTGTACAGCTACAATATAGTAAAGTCAGGACCATCACAGCAGCAGGCTGTCCCCACACCCCAATCTATGCTCCACAACAAGAGCATTCTATCACAGCAACAGAACTCAACACCTTGCATAAAACTGTAAATTGATAACAGCAATCATTTGCTCTTTTTCCAAGTTATTTCTAAATTCAAAGATTAGGAAATTTCACAATACATTAAAGAATATTAAGCTGGGAAGCACTTATCCAATAGACATCTTCATCTATCATCAATAAAGCTGGCACTTTGTTGGTGTTTTATTCATAAACCTGAGTGTTCCATTAAGAAAAAGATATCTAGGGGCGCCTGGGTGGCTCACTCGGTTGAGCGTCTGACTTCAGCTCAGATCCGATCTCACTGTTCGTGGGCCTTGAGCCCCACGGTTGGGCTCTGGGCTGACAACTCAGAGCCTGGAGCCTGCTTCAGGTTCTGTGTCTCCCTCTCTCTGACCCTCCCTGCTTGCACTCTGTGTTTCTCTCTCCCAAAAATAAACATTAAAAAAAAAAATTAAAAAGAAAAAGATATCTAAATCATCATTACACTTGCTTTGAAATTACCATCTTTGAAATACTTGATATAGATTTTAGTTACAGCATAATATAAAACTAAGATAGTTAAATACTTGAGAAAAGATTCACTACAGATTATAAAACAGATTTCATCTCCTCTGAGCTAGAGATGATCAGCTTCCTAATTTTGGAATTATTTAAAGTTGCCCAAGGAAACACTGAAGGTGGCTGGTCCTCATACAATTAGATAGTAGATAATCAAGTCCAAAAACATGAATCATGAAAGAAAATCCAAATGTAACGTCACATTTTAATCATTTACTACTTATCTTCTTCTCTTATACAGAATAATTCACTTAAGAGCAGAAATATTGAAACTGAGAAAAAATACAAGATAAAATTTTCAAAACATTTTTCCAGGTAACTCTAGGTAAGTCACTATGAATAAATAGTATAATATTCTCAGTGAAGGAGAGTGGACCAGGATTTGAATGAGGATCCTTTTTTTTTTTTTTTAATATTTTATTTTTAATGTTTATTTATTTCTGAGACACAGACGTGAGCTGGGGAGGAGCAGAGAGAGAGGGAGACACAGAATCCAAAGCAGGCTGTATCTAGGCTCTGAGCTTCAGCAGAGAGCCTGATGTGGGGCTCGAACTCACAAACCTTGAGATCATGACCTGAGCCAAAATCAGATGCCTGAGCCACCCAGGCGCCCCTGAATAAGGATCCTTTTATCCACAACAGGATTATTTTATTTATTTATTTATTTTAAATATTTTTTTTAACGTTTTATTTATTTTTGAGACAGGGAGAGACAGAGCATGAACAGGGGAGGGTCAGAGAGAGGGAGACACAGAATCTGAAACAGGCTCCAGGCTCTGAGCTGTCAGCACAGAGCCCGACGCGGGGCTCGAACTCACGGACCGCAAGATCGTGACCTGAGCCGAAGTCGGCCACCCAACTGGCTGAGCCACCCAGGCGCCCCTCAACAGGATTATTTTAGAATGGTGTATCATCTAGTTGAAGGAGTTACCACATTTGAAAAACAATGATCAAAGAACTCTAATAAAATTACAAAGAGAAGGAAACAAATTTAAATGAAGGCTTGTTCTGTGTTTACCTATACTGTATAGATAAGGAAATTGAGACTCTGAAATCTCTGATTTAAAAAAAAAAAATCACACAGCTATTAAGTGGTGGGATTAAAGATTAGAACCCAGACTGAATTCCTCTGTAACATTCCTAGAACATTAAATTCTGAAACTTTGATTATTCAAAGATGCTTCATGATAGTATTTGTGACTAAAACTAAGTTTTCTAGTAGATTAGTAACAAATTGGTTTCCACTGGATACCACAGGTTAGGCAGATTTCTTACATATGACAACTTTAAAAGGCTCAACCCAGGGGCGCCTGGGTGGCTCAGTCGGTTAAGCGTCCGACTTCAGCTCAGGTCACGATCTCGCAGTCGGAGAGTTCGAGCCCCGCATCAGGCTCTGGGCTGATGGCTCAGAGCCTGGAGCCTGCTTCCGATTCTGTGTCTCTCTCTCTGCCCCTCCCCCGTTCATGCTGTGTCTCTCTCTGTCTCAAAAATAAATAAACGTTAAAAAAAAAAATAATAAAAAAAAATAAAATAAAAGGCTCAACCCGGAGAAGAAAAAAATTGATAAAATGGACTTCATCAAAATTAAGAACTTCTGCTCCTTGAAAGACACTGTTAAGAAAAGGAAATGACTACTGGTAGACTGGGAGGAAATACTGCAAAACACAGATCTGAAAAAGGACTTGTATCTAAAATACATAAAGAACTCATAAAACTCAATAACATTTGAATTATTCAAAACTCAAAATAATATTTTGTTTTAAAACAGGCAAAAGGTATGAAGACATTTCACTACAAAGATATACAGATGGCATAAACGCATGTGAAAAGCTCCCCATCATTAAGGAAATGTGATTTAAAATCATAAAGAGATACCCCTACATACTTATTAGACTGACTAAAATTAAGAAAAATATAAACAAAAGACCTGACAACACCAATGCTGGGGAAAGACTCAGAGCAACTGAACTCTCAAACTGTTTTCTTCCAGTTCTCATACAATACTGACAGGCATGCAAAATAATGTGGTCACTTTCGAAAAGATGGCAGTTTCTTATAAATTTAAGTATATGCTTAGCATACTACCCAGCAATCCCACTCCTCAGTAGGTATCCAAGAGAAATGAAAATATATGTTCATGCTAATGTTTACAGCAGCCCTATTCATAATCTCTCCAAACTGGAAATAACACAAATGCCCTTCAACTGGTGAATGGATAAACTTGGTAAACATCCCTACAATAAACTACACAGAAATAGAAAAAACTGCTTTTACACTCATGACACATAGATGAATCTAAATGTACTATGCTAAAAAAAATTTTTACTTAGAAAAATTTTATATTATGCTAAGTGACAGAAACCAGACTCAAAGCTACATGCTCTGTGGCTCCATTTATAGGACATTCTAGTAAAGGCAAACTATCAGGGGTTTTCAGGAGTTGGGGTTAAGGGGATGGACTGATTGTAAAGGAATACAAGGAAACTTCTTGGAGTGCCAGATAAATCCTGTATCTTGACTACAGTAGTTTTACATGACTACATAGATTTGTTAAAGCTCAGCACATTGTACTAAGAAGGATGAATGTTAAGGTAATGTAAATTGTACCTCAGTAAGATAAACATCAACAAAAAACTAATATAAATGCAATTATGCAAATAATTCATTACAAATGAATTATAATGGATATGAATTTGTAACCACAAATCCAGTGTAGAACATCATATCTCCATTTTAAAAAATCATTTAAAAATATTCCTTTAGAATATTCACTTACACAGGGCATATATACCATTTTGTAACATACCATAGCATTAGCATTATTGGTTTTTATTTCAGTAAAATAATTATTTAAATAAAAATACTGCATACATTCACTTTTTTCCAAAACCAATTTCATTAGTTTCTAAACGGGCTGAATGCTTTCATGTGCCAAGAAACAATTTTATATCGTTCCTTTGTTATAACTGAATAAAAAAACATTGCTCTTATAAAAAGAATTAATTTACTACTGAAGACCTCATGGTTATAGATTTTTCAAATCTCTGTAATACCATCATCCACTTATTGGTCCATTTGACTTCAGAAATCTTAAGAAAACAGCAGTTAAATAGCTTTTATTACATTTTAAAGAGGTAGGTGTGTGTCTGGAATGATAGCTGTTTTTCTCGTTTAGGGGGTGAGAACACAAAGCAGCCCCAAACTAAACTCTGAGGAGTACAATTCTCTGTTTTCAAAGCTGTAACCTATTAAATAGTCCAGATTACATTTAACTCCTTTTAAAAGCAGTTCCCTTCCTCCCCCCACTGCCCCCCCCCCCCGCCCCATTCTGTATATTCAGGGGCTCTCAATGCCAGAGAAAACAGCCCCTCTCATTTGTATAACACTAATAGTTTATAAACGCATTTTCGCACATATTATCTCTTTTAATTCTCACCAAGGCCTATGAGAAAGTGTTTTGTTTTTTTGTTTTTTGTTTTTTAATTTCCATTTTGTAGACATCAAAACCCCCTTGGAAGGTCAGATTAGTTGTTCAAAAATCACACACACCAGGTTAAGTGGCAGGGGCAGAATGCTATTTTGGTTTTTTTTTTAATTTTTTTTTTTTAACGTTTATTTATTTTTGAGACAGAGAGAGACAGAGCATGAACAGGGGAGGGTCAGAGAGAGGGAGACACAGAACCTGAAACAGGCTCCAGGCTCTGAGCTGTCAGCACAGAGCCCGATGCGGGGCTCGAACTCACAGACCGCAAGATCATGACCTGAGCCGAAGTCGGCCGCCTAACCGACTGAGCCACCCAGGCGCCCCCAGAATGCTGTTTTTTATTACTCTGGTATCCATTAGCATCTGCTACAGTCTGAAGACAGCCAACATTATGGGAAAGCTATACCTAACAATGTCTAGTAATATTAGCAACACTTGATAGCCACAATGTATATTAAAGGAGAGTGAGTAAAGAACAGTTTAGTGACTACTAAACGTGGAATGAAATCCTGGATGGAAAAAACCAAAGGCCATTACAGCAACAAGAGGCAAATTTGAATAGAGATGCATATTAGACAATATGACTGAATCAATGTTTAATTCCCTGAATTCGATAACTGTAACATAATACGTGGAGAAAGTCCTTGTTCTTAGGTGATACATATTTTAAATATTCAGGAATGAAGGGTTCTGACATCTGCAACTTACTGAAAGTGATTCAAAAAAATGTATGTGTGTATAGAGAAATCAAATGGCAAGATGCTAACCGGTGGCCTAGGTGAAGATTATACCGTACTCAGTTATTTCTACTGAATTTATAAGATTGAAATTTCAAAAGGTGTTGAAGATAAAAAGTAAAACATTAATATTCTCTAAGTTTTCTTAAATAGCTATTAGTCATCTCCAATGAGATCTTTTGTTAAGAAACTGAATTTAAAATACACATTATTTTTAGTGCCTCTGTAAGTTAACTCTAGTTGAATCAAACAGTATTGGTTCATTTAAAAAACAACAGGGTACAAAACATGGCAGCAAACAACACATAATATTTCTGAGGAACAGCTCATCCTTTTTTAATGCTATGGCAATTTTTAGTAAAATTTACATACTGTCCTTAATTTTAAGAAGCCTAACATCTGCTAAAAACAGATAAAACCCAATGTCCAATTCTTATGGATCATTAACAGTATTCCAAAAAGAGCAGACATGCTGTCAGATAGTACATACTTAGCCAAAATTCAATCCATTTCAATATATATGATTTTACCATTGAGTGTTTCTCCCATCCCATTCCAAAAGATTTTTTTAACAATTTTTTGTAATCTTAATATATTTCACAATAAATGCAGTGAAGTTGCACCATGTACATTATTTTATTTCCATGAATTCAACCATAAGCCCTCAGGGAAAAACACTGTGGATTTCAATAGCATAGACACCATTTCACTAATAAACATGCCTTCCCCAAGGAGCACTAAGCACAAGTATGAGAATGGAGCTGTCCAGTTAACACATGCCTTTCTCCCTGTGTGCATCTTGCCAAGCTTCACTCCTAGTATTTAAAGGATTCTTGTGCAACAGATCCCACAATGTAAGCCAACTCTTCACCTGGTGCTCAACTAAAGAAATTTATTTTTAAAGTTTCTGAAGGAAAAACTAGCTACTTTGTACTTCTAGGAGACAATAAACGTATGACATAATTCACAACCACTTTAAGAGATTTTCAAAGGTTATTTTAAATAAAATCTATTTTTTTGTCACATGTACTAACTTCACAACTTAACTCCATCTGAACATGCAACTCCAACATAAATGTACACTATTATTCACACCAAGAACATAACACACTTCAATGCAAGGAGGACTTCTTTCTAAAGGCTACATTCAGAAACATTCCTTAAACTTTCTAGGTCAACTCCATATATTTCTTTTTAGTTATTCCTGAGTCCACCAATTTGTACTTTCTTTCTCTAGATTTTTAACCTGATCTAACTGCACTTCTACATTCTTCCTACTCATAGACTCACAGCAAAAAGAAACTCAGAAATCACAATCTAGGGGTGTCTGGGTGGCTCAGTCGGTTTAGCATCGGACTCTTGATCTTGACCTCAGCTCAGGTCATGCTCTTTCAGTTCGTGAGTTCGAGCCCCGTGAACTCACAAACTTGTAGACAGAAATTCAGAAAAGAAAAAAAAAAGTTCAGAAAAGACATTTATAAAGTGATGCTGAAACACAGTGAAACAAAGCAGCTCTTTGGCATTTAGAATCCTCAATACTAAGTTCTGAGTACTACTGAGTAGAACAGTTTTAGTATTTCTTGATCTGCAGAGGAACATAAGGGAATCCCATAAAATTGGGCCTCTTCCTTACAAAACTTAGTTTTGAATACAATTAGCTTATCATTTTATTCTGATGTCTTATTTTTATAATTCTTATCCCTGATGTTCTTTATATTAACTCTACTTTTTTGTTTTGTAAGTTGTATTTACTTAAGTAATGTCTACACCCAACATGGGGCTCAAATTCACAACCTTGAGATCAACATCACATGCTCTTCTGACTGAGCCAGTCAGGGACCCCTTATTAACTCTTGACTTTAAAATAAAAAACACTCTACAGGTTTGAAAACTATTTTTAACAAAAAGTACAATAAATTTTTAAAATTCTATTTGAAGCTTTCAACCTGGATTTTTAAAAAATAATAAGGTAAAAATAACAATTTTTCATTTTCAGAATAAGGTATAAACATTGAGGGGACCACTGTGGAGATTATGTCTCTAAATCAGCCTAAACTAAGTCATAGATAGAAAAAGTTTTCTGTGACATCAGGATATAATTCTCTAAAGCCCGCTTCTTCATAGCATACACTCTTTATTTTCTTTTAAAAGGTCAGTGCAGAATAAGTTTTACACGAAGATTTAAAGAAGCTTTTCAGATCTTTGAATCAAAGTCAGACATCAAAAAATCATAGTTTAATGACCTTAAGTGCGAAAGTTCTTTATAAAATTCCAACCATGTCGGGGCACCTGGGTGGCTCCGTCGGTTAAGCAGCGACTCTTGGTTTTAGTTCAGGTCATGATCTCGGGGTTCATGTGTTCAAGCCCCATGTCAGGCTCTACAGTGACAATGTGGGGCCTGTTTGGGATTCTCTCTGCCTCTCCCCCAGTCTCTCTCAAAATAAATAAACTTAAATAAATAAGTAAATAAAATAATGTTGCCGATACTACTAAGGAAGCATTATTTAGTTTTTTTAGCTTGCTTAATTGAAGTACCTAAGTTTGGGCTGAACACTATACCTTCACAATAAGGCTGACCTTGTTGTGTCATGATCTGTTTCTGATCACAGACCTCTTTGAGAATCTAATGAAAGTTAAAAAGCCTCTTCTAGGGGTGCCTGAGTGGCTCAGTTCGTTAAGCATCTGACTTCCGCTCAGGTCATGATCTTGCGGTCCGTGAGTTCAAGCCCCGCATCGGGCTCTGTGCTGACAGCTCAGAGCCTGGAGCCTGCTTCAAATTCTGTGTCTCCCTCTCTGTCTGCCCCTCACCTACTCGTGCTTTGTCTCTCTCTCTCTTCCAAAAATAAATAAACATTAAAAAAATATAAAAAAAATAAAAAGCCTCTTCTCAAAATACTCCATGTGCACATACATACAAATTTTTATTATTTTTTTAAAAAATATTTATTTATTTAAATAATCTCTACACCCAGCATGGGGCTTGAACCCACGACCCCAAGATCAAGAGTCACACGCTCTTCAGACTGAACCAGACAGGAGCCCCACATACAGAATTTTAATACAATTTTGAAGGGAGGAGTCATCATACAATGTATCAATCCATAGAAATAATTGTTATCACTGGTTACACAGGAAGAAATCCTTAAAACTTAATCCTTCTGGTATTCATACAGATTCTGATGAGAGTAAGAAGAACACCAGACAGGCATCTGGGATCTGAAGACGTTGGTGAAAGCTGCAATACATTCTGTTCTATGGTACCATAACTTCCAAAGCCATAGAAGTCGGATTCTGGTAAATGTCCATCTCTGCTCAGCAATGCCAAGACTCATGACCCTGTGCCATATCCACCTCTTATCATCTAGATTCTGCAAGCTGCTTTCATCTACTGTAGCTGCTGACAAGTCCACCCAGTCCACCCTTTAAAACCTTCAGGGACACAATGTTTCAAAAGGCAAGCCACAGCAGTTTTAAGCAACTCTGAAGAAAGTTCCTTTTTAATTTGACTAACCTGGTTTGCAAATTTTAGATCCTGCCCTACTGAATTTCTCCTCTTCTCAGTACCAGTAGGTAACAAAATAGTTTACCATTCAAAGAATCTAATCCTAAAACCAGGAGCAAAAAATCATTTAGCTCTACTTTTACCAAACAGATAAGTCAGAATAATGATGAAAAGCACTTTCTATTTGGAAGTCAAAATGTAACAGATCAGTACTGGTTCAGTTCAAGAAAAATGAAAGGTTTCCACGGACACAGCATTTCCTACTTTGCTGGGCTTCTTTCACTGGGTAAAAAATTAAAAAGTATCAACATGAAAAGATTCAGATTATAGTCAATATTAACATCAGTTCTGTCTGCAAATAGTTTATTCTCTATATTTCTATTTACGTCTGTGATTCTGCAATAAACAGTTCTAATCAATGCAATATAAATATAGAAGTCATTATTTATTCATCAGAAAAAGACTGGCTTTCAAGAACTGTAAGCTGTCTCAGTCACCTTCAACAGCTCCTTTTTCATAATAAGAAACATCTCTTATTGAAACCAGTGTATTAATAAGGTCCACTGATCATATATAAGCAATCTGATACAAATGCTTGTTTCCTTTGAAAACAAAGGAAACACTAATAATTATATTTGTTATTTTCTTCCTTAAATTATCCCACACTAGTGCTGGACAAAAAAGATTCACAAGTATTTTACAAACAGTGATTGGTGCAGTCAATCAGATAGGAAAATGTTAACCAACAGTTAATTGGATTAACACTAGGGCAAAAATCTCACTTTCAAAGGACTACCCAGGGGGGCTCGCTTTCCTGGGCTCTGTCTCAGCCCAACAATGCACAGTCCTAAGGAAGAGTCTACCTGGTAAGGAGCTTCTTTTGGGTCCTTCAGTAATTAAACTTCCTGCAGATATACAAAGAACGTCCACTTAAATGAATTTTGGCCTTATTTTGCAAATTCCATTGGGGCACTATTTCCCTAAATTTACAGGGTAGGTATACAACAATCCCTGAGTTAAGAAATATGTTTCCTGATAAATAACCACTTCTCTAATTTTCCAGAGTGGCTTGAAGAATAAATGCTGTGTTTAAATAAAGACCCCCCCCCCCCCCCCGAAAGGCAGTGCCACACCTCACCTTATCAGAACTGCAAGACATACAAAAGGCATGTTAAACTCAGGAAGTCGGACCTCTGAGCATTTCTCTTGTGATAAAATCATCTATACAAACATTTCAGTTGATTTTTAAAACTGAAAATTCCATCAGAAGCAAAATATGCACAGCAGAATTTTCTTACAGTCCATATTGTTGGATACCCTATTATTTCAACCTTGTCAGTTGTAAATCAATGTGGTATATACATTTGTACCCAAGCAAATACTGAGTCCCGAATTAGTTTAATTATGCCTGTTTTTTAAGCACAAAATTATTTTATGAGCTTGTTAATATACAACTGGACACTCGAAATAGCTTATTTAAAGCAGGACTACAGATAGTCAAACACTGCCCCACCCCTCGTAAGAGTGGATGACTGGAACATTTTAATACACTCCATCACGTAGCAGCACAGCTATAAGAACCTTCATACTGGCACCAGAAGTTACACATTTTCCAGTACAGTTTATACTTCAAAGAATTTCTACATCATCCTCAATACCAGATGTCGCCAACATTCAGGTACACTGAAGGCAAGTTATTGATAACCATAACTTGATAACCCTGTTAACGTCCCCCTTTCAACATAAACTTGCGCACTTCTCTCATTTCTTTCAACGTGAAGTCGCTGAATGCAAAGAAACAGAGTGTTTTCGCAATTTTAACTGTTTACGCAATTAAGTTTATTAATTGGAAGGCTGGAATCACTACATTATGAAATTTTCAAACAGTAACGACGTAAAACAAGATACAAAGGTGAAAAAGTCTGTTTCCTTAAACACTGAAAGACCTTTGAGTTTTGCAAAGTATTTGCGGGATTCCAAGCAGGATTTCCAAAATCCACCCCTCCCCCAGCCGCCTCCCCCTCCCCGCAGCCTCAGTCTGGAGGTCGTTATCCTGACGCGGCTGGGATGCTACTCACCGAGTTTTTCCACCAACTTGAGCATCACCCCTCCAATGTGCACTTCCCCGGTCACTCTTAGGGTGACATCGCGGTTCAGGTCCGTCACATGGACGCTCAGTTCCCACGTCCCATCGGCGTAGCAGCCATCTGGCATCCTTATCCCGTCCAGAGCCATGGCTCCTTCCTGCGAGCACGGAGGAAATGGCTCTCGTAAGCGTCACTCCCCCAAAGGAAGGCAAGTCCCACCGAATTCGCAGGGTCCGCCGCGGAGCGGGAGAAGGCGGAGGCCCCGAGGGTTTCCGCACGGCCTCGGGAGCGCGGCGGCGGGGCGGGAGCGCGGGCGGGATAGTGCGCCCCGCGCCCTTCCCGGCGGCCGCCCGCGCTCCCGCCCGGCGGCGGCCCCCGGCCGGACTCGGCGCCGCCCGCCCGCCCGCCCCGCGCGGCCCCAGCCTAGCGGCCCTCGCCTAGCGGACCGCGGCGGGCTTCACCTGCCGTACTGCCGGCCGCGCCACGGCGCGGGGCGACGCCGCCCGCCGGCCCCACGTCCCTCCTCCCCGCCCGCTCTCCCCCTCGGGTCCCCGCCGGGGTCCCGGCCCCTCTCACCGCGCGCTCCTCGCGCTCCCGGCCCGGGGCTCGCGCGGCAACAGGCGCGGGGGGCGGCGGCGCCCGGACCCCCTCCTCAGCCGGCGAAGCGCTGCCTCCCGGCTGGAGCGACTAATGGAGTCCTGTCGTCGCGGCCCCTAGCCTCCCTCCCAGCGCTCCACCCCTCTCCCCGCCCCCTCAGTCAGACGGCTCGGGCTGGGCGCGCCTGCTCCCTCCTCCTCCGCCCGGACGAGCAGTCGCGAGCGGGCCGGACCGCCTCGCCCCCTCCCCCACTGTCCCCCGCGGCCGCGCCGCGGGCTAGGGGCCGCGCGGACTCCCGGGCTGGGGCGGGGTGAGGGCGGGGCGGCGCGCGCGGTGGTGGGGGGAGCCGAGCGGGGGAGGCGGGGGGCGCCCGCGGCGCAGCAATCTCAGCCCCGCCGTGCCGCTGCCCTTTTATGGAAATGAAGGACCGGGAGTAGGGATTGAATCCAACATCCGGGCTCTCGGCGGCGGGACCTGAGGAGGGGGAGCGAGGGGAGCGCGGGCGGCCTCCCGCGGGGGCGCGGTGGGCGGCAGGGCGCTGCGTTCCGCGCTCGGGCCTCGGGCTTGGCCGGGGCCCGTGGCGGTGGGTGTCTGCGCGTCCAGCGGGAGAAGTGGGCTTGTCCGTGAGAAACGGCCACAGGAAATTCCCAGGGCAAGGTCGTGTGGAGGGAACAAAGTCCCCCGCCCCCTCCCCACGCCTGGAGCCGGTCCCGAAGTCTCGGGGCGGGAAGAGGTGCCACCCTCCGGGAGCTGGAGAGAGGGGTTTGGGAAGTGAAAACTTTAGGAAGTAAATGGCCAAGCTAGCTGCATGAACATCCCACAAAAGAATGAGAAAACCCGGAGGGAGGCGAACCACAAAAACTGCTTTGCAAGCAATGTCCGGCACAATCAGCAACTCCTACTGGACTCCCAAGAGTTTGCGCTGTTAACCCGTTCGCAAGCTCCAGCCAGAAGCGAGTCAAATACCCTTACGATGGTCATTGGGGGGCGGGGGGGATGCAGTACTTTCAGAAACTTTCCCCAGCTGCTCCAGCTTTTTGTATTTCTGAATCTTTATACGCAGCTTAGAAGTAACAGTCTAAGTCTTTTAGATGGCTAAACATCTTCTACCCCACCCTCGGCCACACCTTGAAAGAATTTTAATGGCTCAGGAACGGTGCCAGCAGGTTCAGGGAAGAACTAGAGAACTTTACCTGTTGAGACTGACTAGTGATAGAAAAAGGTCCCCTCCTGCGTCATACTCTACTTCCAGTTCCCCAATTTACTGTTGCATTCAATTCAGAAACATCCATTCAGGAACCTGCCTTGTTGGCAAACGCGTGCCTTGAAAAATTCAGGTCAGGAAGACACAGCTGAGGTATCTCAGGGCCCATAAAAGACCCCAGTTTTTAATTACTTTGAAGAGGAACCTACTAGGCAAATAACCCTTTTGTTCATCAACGCAATTGGGAAACGAGGTTAGAGGCTTCAAGAAAAGGGTGGGACCCGTGAAAGCGAGAAAGGAAAGCAACGAAATTCAGATGCCAGAGGTTTGGCATAAAAAATAGGGAAAACCACTACAGTATTTTCAGCTAGTCATCATGGAGAAATTGATGCCTCAAGTCGGTAGTCTCTCCACTCTCCCAATTATTTCTACTCATGGAGGGAGGTTCCAGACAATTCTCTTGGAAAGCAATATGAATGTCCAGAGAGGAGGGAATATTTGGGTAAATTATGGTGTTGAAAATATACAGGAAAACGTTAATAAAATAGGGAATTACTTGTTAGGGTGAAAAAAACCTGTACATGTGGCTGTAACATCACACGCTTATCTATTCTCAAATATTCAGAGAAAAAAGACTGGAAGGAAATACACCAGGATGTTAAGAAGCTGTCTGGGTGTTGAGATCAGGGGAGATTTTTTTCTTCGTCATTTTCTAAGACCCCAAAGCTTTGCATTCATAACTTTTCTATCACTACCTTAAATTTCATCCAGCATCTCAATTTCTCTGTGCATGCCATTACATTCACAATGATGGAATAGGTACTGGACTCACAGCAGGATTGTCAGGGGTTTCCTTTTGTGTTTTTTAATGTCCCCAAATAAAACATGAGTTCTTTGAGAGCAGGGACTTCAAATTCTTTGCATTGCCCACAAATTTAGCTTGAAAACGAAGGAAATGGAAAACATGCTGGCATCAAATCAATACAAACATCAAAGGAAGTGTAGGCGGTGGAGAAATCTCATTATCAGAGAAATCCTGGCTTTTACATTTTAGGTGTTTGTTTATTTCCACACCTTATCTTAAAAATATTTGGGGAAAGGTATAAGGATGCAAGAACTATGAGATAGCATGCATTATGAATGGCACAAAATGAGGGAGAGGGAGGGAGCAGGTGGAAAATGGAAGGATAGAGATTTATAATGGAGCCAGGAATGAGACTAAGAATTGTACCTTAAGGACTTTTGTAAGTGTTCCAGAAAGTTCCAAATAACTACTGCTTCTCAAATACGCCTTTACAGAACCAAAAATATCCATGTCCTTTCTGAATGTTCCCTTTCCTTCAGACAGATTGGTCGAAGCTGTCATGTCTCAGAAACCCGTTTAACACTCAGTTTCCACATTCTCGTTCTTTTCTCACTCTCCAGTGAGTTACTTTCTGAACAACCTCCCACCACAGTGTCTATTGCTCTGACTACTGCATGCTTCTGTGAACGTTCCCTACATTTAGTGACAGAGGAGGATGGTTAATGCTGTAAATAACAACTCCATTTCTTAACATGTGAAATTACTTAATTATAGCGTGACAAGAGACTTTTCTTTTAGACGTTTTCTTCAGAAAACCAGTAGTGTATATTTGAGCAGTATACAGCACAGGAAGGCAGTGACCCCGTGTTAAGTACCATTGGAGGAATAATTAGATTAGGATGGGTGCAGCTGGTCTCTTCCGGCCTTCTTTTTGAGTATTTCAAGCTGGCGCATGTTTTGAAGATGAAAGAGTCAGACTCCAATTGCTGAAACTGGGAATTTTTTTTCCAGTGTGTCAAGTGAGACTTTCAAGTGCATTTCTTCAATGTTTACTTCTACCTAATGTTTTCCACTGTATTCATGTGTGGAATCTTATCTGAAATCCCCCACTAGAAGCCCTAAGACAATGCAATACTTGTGGTACTTACATCATGCTGAAAAGTAGCCGAGAACTCCAGTGTTTGGAAGAACAGCCCAGGCACTGAAAGCAGCAATATCCAAATAAGGTACCAAGCACTGGTCTTAGATTTAGACCAAATGATACCTCACAGATCTGCCGTCAAATGCAGCCCTCAGACTTGGTAATCCACAGGCTGACTTCAGCTTTTTCTCTGAACCTACTTAAACTGTGCTTTATATTTCTAAAAGGTTAACACAAAATATATCTACTGGGCTTGAAAGAATGAGAGGTTGGGTGATAGGAAAAACTAAGAGAAGGTTTGTGTGAGTATGAATGTGTAAGGGTGGCTAAAAATGCACTTTAAAATGCCATATGAGGCCAGCAAGATGAAATGTAATGAATTATTCTTGTCAAATACCAGGTGAGCAGAATTCTTTGTCCCAGGGATTGCCAAAAATGGAACATACTGGTAAAGCTATGAAGAAAGTAGAAATCAAGGGGCATGGAGTGTGAGCTAAGAATGGGAAGGAAGGTTGCAAAGGCCATTTTTTTTTTTTCAATATGTAGAAGTGGCCGTCATGGCAAACAGCAAGAAAAGGACTGGCAAATCTAGAATCGAGGAAGATTTTCTAGGGGTGAGGATGTTTCCACACAGACCTAAAGGAGGGCTCTGAGATAGGCAATGAAATCTCTACTTCAAGGGGAAACAAATGTGCTTACTTGTATTTACTGCTCTGGAGTACAGACAGTTTTTTGTAGGAAACCATGCTGGGTGATAATAGAAAAAATTTTTTGAACATCATGACATCTTGGGAAATATTCTGTCCTTGACAAAAATATGAAGAGTTCATACATAGGCTCACACAAAGTAGCTAATTGTGTACTTAGTACAGTGAATGGCACTGAGACAGACATGTAGACATATAACACCTGTCACAAGGTCTTAAAGGAACATCTATCTAACGTAGGAGGCTTCTATTTAAAACATCATAAAAGATATCCACATGCCAAAAGAATAAATTAGGTCCCTACCTTACACTGTATACAAAAATTAACTCAAAATTGATCATAGACCTAAAGTTAAGATCTAAACTATAAAATTCTTAGAAGAAGACATAGGAATAAACTGTTGTAACCTTGGATTAGGCAATGGCTTCTTAGATAAGACATCAAAGCAAACGCAACAAAAGAAAAAACTAAACTGGATCTTATCAAAATAAAAATATACCTAAGTTTCAAAAGATAGCATCAAAAATGTGAGAAAAGAACCCACAAAATGGGAAAAAATTTTGTAAATCATAGATCTTTTAAGGGACTTATATCTAGAATATATAAAGAGCTGTTATAAATCAACAACAAGACAAATAACTTGATTAAAATGAGTAAATCTGAATAGACAGTTCTCCAAAGAGGATATACAAATGGTCAATGAGCACATAAATTGATGCTCAACATTAGGCACCAAGGGAGTCCAAATCAAAACCACAATGAGGCAACACCTTATACCCACTAGAATGATATAATAAAAAAGAGACAATAACAAGTGTTGGCTAGGATTTGGAGAAATTGCAGCCCTCTACTGGTGGGAATTCAAAATAGCTAGCTGTTTGGAAAAACAGTGTGGCAGTTCCTCAGAACATTAAATACAGAGTATCATATACCCCAGCAATTGTACTCTTAGGTATATACCAAGAGAGTTGAAAACAAATGTCCACACAAATATTTGTATACAAATAAAAATAGCCAAAAGATGGAAACAACCTAAATATCTTTCCTTTGTCATTTAAAAGACATTGGGATGTTTCCATCTTTTGGCTATTATCAATATTTGTATACAAGTATTTAAAGAAATGATTCATGAAAAAAAATCAGAAGGGAGAAAAACTATCACTCTAACATCTAAATTGTGAAGTACAAATCCACTACGAGGACTATGATAACCTCCAAAAGAAGGTCATCACTGACGTCATGGAACATTTTATGAAGAAAAGAAATCTAACTGGATCTGGAGGAGTAGATGGAGTCAGGCCTACTGAGAGGAGTAGTGTGTGAAATCATGAAATCACGAGGCAAACATGAGCTTGATATGCTCACCAGTCACAGAAAAGAAAGGAGGAAATGCTAAGGAGATGCTTTGGGGAAGAGTGGGCATAGAGTGAGGCCAGATGAGGTAGGACAGAAGTTTAGACTCTGAGACAGAAAACAGCAAGCCATTAAAAAGTCAGTGCATGGTGGGGGCACCTGGGTGGCTCACTCAGTTGAGCATCTAACTTTGGCTTAGGTCATGATCTCATGGGTTGTGGGTTAGAGCTCCACGTGGGGCTCGGTGCTGACAGCTCAGAGCCTGAAGCCTGCTTTGGATTCTGTGCCTCCCACTCTCTCTGCCCCTCCCCCACTCAGGCTCCGTCTCTCAAAAATAAATAACCATTAAAGAAAAATTTTTTTAAGTCCGTGCATGGTAGTAATATCATGAAAACAATGTTGAAATAAGATTAATCCAGTAAAAATATGCATGCTGGATTGGAAGAGCGAGGGACTAGAATCCAGAAAGTTGGTTTGGAATCTGTTCATAACTTAGATGTAAGAAAAAGTCTTTGGCTGGTAAGGTAAGTAATAGGGGTTGAGGGGTGGAGGGAATCCCAAAAGAGATATTATCAAAAAGCTTTTGAACATTTTTGATATTCTAAGTAGTATGCACTTTATATGTTCGTTACAACAACCCTGAGTTTTTATTATTATCCTTATTTAGTGTGTGTTACCTGACGGCCAGAGAACCAGGACTAAAACCTAGGTCTGAAAAAAAAAAAAGTCATAAGTGCTTCAAAGTTTTTATGTTTGGGTGATCAGGCAGGAAGAACAGTTGGGTGACTGAGCGGAGAAACAGAAATAGGAAGGAGATGATTTCAGGGAGCAAGGGGAAGATGAGATGTTTTAAAAATGAAATATTGAACTTGGGGTGAGAGCCATATATCCCAGTGGAAACATTTAGAGGGCAATTAGGTACATAAGCCGGTCTATCTTGTAAGAGGCTCAGATCACAGAGAAAAATCAGCAGCACAGGGGCAAGCCTGAAGAGATGGTTCAACCCCCAAAGGAGACTGACTCGTGGGTAACTTGCTCTCTAAAGGCAGAAGCTGGAAGAGGGGTCATCTAAAGCAATTGAGGAAGGGATCAGAGGTGAAAAAAATCAGGTTAGTTCAGTGTCAGGCAAGCCAAAATAAGGAAGGGGGGCAGGGGGGAGGAAAAGGAAAGGAAGGGAAAGGGGGAAATAAGGAACCATTTCAAGAAGGAAAAGGTGGTCAGTAGTATCAAAGATGCAGAGAAGTCCAGGAGAATAAAGAGTAATTGAAGAAAACAAAGACTGGCAAAAATCATTTTACAGCTGACTGAAGACAGGTTTCAAGGAGCTGAAGAAGAGAAAGGGAAGTTTATCAGTGAAAGGAAAACAAGAACTGGTATGGTAATTTGGAGGTGTCCCAGGAGCAAAGACAGTTTTTCAAAACAAGGGAGACCGGAGCATGCATAAAGACCATGGAAATTATAATGGGGAAGTAGTTTCTTTAAACCAAGATGCCACTGGGATTTTTGGGATAATTCCAAAGATTCAGAGAAATAGGAACAGCCCTAACCACAACAGAAGAAATAGACGCCAGTTTCCAAGGTTTGGGTTGGGTTATTGGAAGGCTCTGACCATCTTATAGAAGTGGATACACCCAGCAAATCGTGCATAAACTTATTTATTATTTCTTAAATGTTTATTTATTTTTGAGAGAGAGAGGGAGGGAGGGGCAGAGAGAGAGGAAGACGGAAGATCTGAAGTGGGCTCTGTGCTGACAGCAGCGAGCCTGATGTGGGGCTTGAACTCACAAACCATGAGATCATGGCCTGAGCCCAAGTCAGACGCTTAACCGACTGAGCCACTCGGATGTCCCTCAACATATTTAAAGAAATATTTAGTATTAGCCAACAAGGGGGTGTGGCTGGCTGGGTTATTGTGCTGTTCAATGGATGCCCTCCCAGGAGGTCAGATTGGGGCCAGGATGTAAGAAAGGAAGGATATGATTAAGAGATTATTTCAGTACAACTAGGGCAGAGATTCCAAGGCGCATAAGGGAGAACCAATGGTGACAGCACAGATGCCAATTTGCCCAGGCACAGAGGTGCTCCTGGGGACCCGCTGGCCTGGGACAGTGTAGTCACCACTTGCAGATCACTGCAAGGCCACAGGCCAAGCTCTCTTCATGCCCTCAATTCCTACAACACACCAGAAACTGACTTGCTCCAGAGTTTCCCTGTGAATGAACACCCTAGTCTCCTCCCTGATTTCAGTGTTATTTACTGTTTAGCTGGTTCCTCCCAAGTTTCAGTGCTAGGTAAACCACTGTCTCCCAACCCCCTTTCTGTGAAATGATCCCTACTCTTTTTGTGCTTTGTGTTAGTGTCCTCCTCACAGGTATAAACCTTCAATTCTTTCCAATCCAGGAGTTGCACTTCCACTAAAAGAGCCAAACCAGAAAGTCACCTACAATTCCAATTGCCTTGGGGTCAACCCAGTCTAACTTAGAAGGACAAAAGTGCTTTTTATCTACTTGCTCCTAAGAAGGTGCTCAGGTGACAGAGAATTGGCTGCAGCTTAACATCACCATCTGGTGCCTGGGAGGTGTCACTGCAAATCTGTTCTGTCCTTTAGAACTTAGTAAACAAATGGAAAAATCATCCCTGCACCCATTAAAAGATAAACTCTTTATTTTTGGATCTCATCCTCTCTTTCACACTGTGCTTTTGGAGGTATCCACCCTATTCCCACATCAGAAGTTTTTCCTGCTGCATCTAATTCTCCCTTTCCTTCCGGATCATTGTCATTGCCCTATAAACTGACTCCAGCATCTCCATTTAAAGGAAGAAAGGAAAAGGTCTCTTTTGATCACAAGGATCCCTCCACTACCCATTCACTGCTCTGGTCCCCTTGAACACAAAACCACTTAGAGAAGATACTTACATGCAACATGTCTACTTCTTCAATCCTAAATCTCTTTTTAACTCACCCCCACACTGGTCTGTTTCCACCACTGCCCTGCAACCTTTCTTTCGGTCACTAATGACCTCTGTGTTGCAAAACACATGGTGCTCTCTTTCAAAACGCGCGCTCCTCTTGGAATTTGGAAATTGCCATGTCCTTGTTTGCCTTCTACCTCTCTGTCTTCTTTTTTTCAGTCTTCTCTGCTGGCTTCTTCTCCTCTAGCCCATGTCTAAATTCAGCACAGCAGGTGTGGGACCCTGTCTGGGCCCTCTTTTCTTCTCTACATACGTTTTCTCTCTGGCTGATCTCCTCCTACCTTGACACTTACAAAACTGACTCTGTGCTGATGATTCCCAAATGTTCAGCCCAGACCTGTCCTTGGGGCTCCGGACTTGGAGATCAATGTGTGACAGGCATTTCAAACCAACACATGCAATGTGAAAATTGGCTCTCCCCCAACATCTACCCCTGTTCCAGAATTTTTCATCTCAGGAAACAATGCTGCTATCTATCTATTTGCTCAGCCTAAAAATAAGGTATCAGCCTTGATTTCCCACCTTGCTTTACCACCCCTCCTCCAGTGACTAATTTAATGCTAAGTCTGTCTCTGAAATAGATCCCAAGTGGATCCATTTCTCTGCATCTCCACCATCACCACCCTAGTCCCAGCCACTATCTTCTCACTTGGATTATTTATTCAGTAGCCTCCTAAGTGGCCTCTCTGCTCTTTCCCTCTTCAGTCCATTTCCTACACAGTAGCTAGAGTGATCCTTTACATGTGCAAATCACAACCTTAACTCTTCTCTTAGAAACATCAAGGGTTTTCCATCAAACTTAGGGTAAAACCCGAACTCCTTACAATGGCTTAAAAGACATCACAGGATCTGGGTCAACCTACCTGGCTGACTTCCTGCTCACTGTGTCCAGTTAGCCTCCTCACTCTTCTGTCTTAGTACTTGCCATTCTCCCATGCCTCCAGCCTTTTCTCTGGCTCTTCCCATGACTCCATCTTTCTCAGCCCCAGCATCATCTCTTCAGAGAGGCCATGCACTTTATAGTAACCTTTGTCCCCACTCCCAAGTTACTTTCTATTTCCTCATCTGCTTTTTTTCTTCCATAAAATTTACCAAAACTTGAAATTATCTCATCTGTTAGCTTGTCTCCATCCCACCCAGCCTTCCCCTCTGCCATCACAATGTCAGCACTTTGAAGGGAACTTCCAATTGCATTGTGAGGACTAGCTCCCTGGGCACCATCAGTGTTGCAGGTCCACGTGAATGGAGGTCCTTGTGGCAAGCTGCCCTCGTCTGCCTTGTTTATAGCCCCCAGCACCTAGCACAGTGCCTACCACACGGAAAGTGCTCCGTAGTTGTGATATGAATGAAAAAATGAAATGTAGATGATTCCAAACATACACCTCAGATCCATGCCTCCAAGAAATGTAAATTCTAGGAGATCATTAGAACCAAGAGTATAAACATCACATAGAAATATTGATGTGGGGGTGCCTGGGTATCTCAGTCGGTTCGGGGTCCGACTTCGGCTCAGGTCATGATCTCATGTTTCATGAGTTCCAGCCCTGCATCGGGCTATCTGCTGTCAGCACAGAGCCTGCTTCAGATCTTCTGTCTCCCTCTCGCTCTGACCCTCCTCCACTCACGCTCTCTCTCAAAAATAAACAAACATTAAAAAAAAAGAAATGATGTGTTTCTCAGGGCCATGTGCATATTTAGTAGCATGGTGCCTCTGATCTTTGAGCTGTAAACAAGTGTATCAATGGACATAGGTACTGTCCTCATCTTCACAAGAGAATAGCCCACTTGAGAAAATCAGTTTGAATTCAAGCCATGAAGTTTTTTCCTCTGAGTATTAAAAAAAAAAAAAAAGTATTCTCCACTCTTCTCCACTGTCTTTGAATAGTCAACCTTAGCCCCTTCCAAACTAGACTCACTCCTCCCTCTCCCATGACTTCATCTCCTATTTCCCATTGAACATTGAAGCCATCTGGGTAGACACTTCTTGACCTATGCTACCAAACCTTTAACCCTGCTTGCTTCTGCACAGGGTGCCCTCTCCTCCTTTGCTGCCATTAGGCAGAGGAGACATCGTGTTCTTATTAAAGGTTAATCCACCTGCGCCCTGCATTCTATTTCCTCCTATTCTGGATTCATAAATTCTCAATTATCCATCTCTGGGGGCTTCAGACCCCCTCCTTAATGCTGAGACTTTGTATCAGCATTTAAATATGCTCAACATTTTAATGTCTTCCCCAACATTTGAAAGGCTGGATGGAGGACAGGTCACGAAGTCTACCCTGGACTTCACTGTCTCCTTAGTTGCTGTCCTCCCCATCATAGTTATCAAAACTTCTCAAAAGCATTTTAAGCATGTATTTATACTCACTGTCTCCGTTTCCTTACCAACAAACCAATTTAATCCCTGTTTCTGCCTTCCATTCCACTGAAGTAGCTCATGTTGGGGTCATGAATTACCTCTCACTGTTGAATCAATTCATCATTGTTTCTGCCTCTCATCCCACTAAAGTGGCTCACGTTGGGGTCATTAATTACCTCCATGTCACTAACTTTGAAAGGCATTTTAAACCCTTACCTTATTTGATTTCTTAGCAGTTCTTAATCACTTCATCCTTGTGATACTTCCCTTGTCTCCTGTCACACCTTATTTTCCTGGTCCTCCCTTGCTTCTTCTCAGACCCATTTGTTGGTTTATGTTCATCATAACCATGATTTGTTGGATGGAATCCTTGGGGTTCTGTCTGAATCTCCTTCTGTTCTCATTCAAAGATCTCTTTTTAGGGGTGTCACCCTAAATATTAAATATTAAAAATTAAATCAGATAAAACATTAGGCAGACCTAATGTAGGAAATGGTCCTGATCTGGTTTTGAGGAGATAGGCTGGAAGGCTTACCAGGGCTTTTCTATTATTTACTTTAAAGATTCTGCCAAAGAGCAAAACCCATATGCTCAGTTTCAGGCATACGCTGTGAAATTGTTATTCAGAGTCCTGAAGAAACGAGTGTGTTTAATTAGAGGTTGGAGGTAAGGTGGTAAGGTTTGGGTCCTATTTTGAGTGTATTAACTAGAGACCGGACTGCCCAGATGCCATACCGCAGGGCTTGAACTCACAAACTGCGAGATCATGATCCGAGCCGAATTTGGATGCTTAACTGACTGAACCACCCAGGCGCCCCATGTAACAGATACTATTAAAGCTCTGTCCCACAGTGGGTACAGAGCAATGGTCTCCTAAGTATAGTCTCTGAACCAGCAGTATCTGCATCACCTAGGAATCTGTTAGACATGCATTCTGCAACCCCATCCCAGATCTACTGAATCAGCAACCCCGGGGTGGGCATCTACAGTCTGGGTCTTATCAAGTCCTCCAGGTGATTATAAATATTTGGGAACCACTAGCTTGTAGTGTATGAGCTTCCTTTGTCTCTCTGAGGGGAGGCTGCAGTGCTGGGAATTTCACACCCCTGGAGTGCCCTTCAAGTATGGAGGGTTGGGAGTTGGTGGATAAAGGTTCCAGCCTCGTACCCCTTAGTAAGAGATTCTTAGGGATGCTCCACAAAGTCTCTCGAGAGTCCCCAGTAGGATTGAGCCCAGTTACCCACAGTGGTTACTTGCTCATTAATGATTTTTCTTCCTTCTTTTCCTTGTCTCACTTCCTCACTCATTCACAGAGCTTTCTGGAGCCAACTCTTAAATAAGTCACTTGTGCCCAAATCCTTACCTTAAGGTCTGCTTTTGGGGAGACCCAGACTAAAACATATAATACAAATACCCCATGTGAAGGAAGCTTTCCCTTTACCCCAGGCTAGATCAGTTCACCTTGTTACCTGCTTTTTTTTTTTAGCCTTTTTCTTTTGCATCACGGCTTTTCCCACAGTTTATAATTATATATTTGTGTGATTCCTTGGCTAATGATTTCTGTCCCACCTTGAAGGAATGCTATCTATTGCACCTGTTATATCCTCAACACCTCCCAGGGCCTGGCACAAGCATAGACACGTAGTAAATGTTTGTTGAATGAACAATGAATGGGTAGTACCATTTCATGCATAACTTGCGGAAGGCACATCTGAAAAATTCTCAGGTTTTCTGTCACCTACATTTCAACAAATTTTTCTTTTACATTTCTTCCAGGCTTCTCTTCTTTCCTAAGGTTCAATTTTTTTTTTCACTCCATGTTTAGGGCAATGGCATTCTCCACATAATACTACTTTCTGTTAATTATGTCTGGATTTACCTTTTAAAGTATTTCCTCTCCAACCAATACATTTGTCCTTCTAACAATGGGATGGGCTCATTTTGTAATAGTATTTTTAATTTTCAAATCAAAATATGTCTTGACATCCATCTTCAAAGCCTATAAAGGCTTTTCAACTGAAGGCTTCATTGGCCTTCTCACTTTTAACGGAGGTGAACATATAAATACATACCGAATACTTTCGCATTTCTGAGATAATTTAGTTTTGTCTGTGAAAAAATGGGGATGAGGACACTTCCTCCTTTCCCCCACACCTGAAAGTCTTTGCCCATCTCTGTTGCCTACATGCCCAAAGAGAGAGTTCTGTAGTTTTAAGTCAGATTATTCATTTGGACTGTTTTATTAATGGATGAGTTTATGTTAAAGTTTGTACCTATATACATTTTGTGTGTGTGTGTGTGTGTGTGTGTGTGTGTGTTAGGTTACCACACCTGGGGCAGCCTTAACACCTTTGTCTCATTCATGTGACTTCCAGAGACTCAGACCTCTCCTATTTGGGATGAAGAAATGATACCTCACCTAAACTTCAGTGCAAGCTACATTCTTCAATCCAGCCCGAGACCCCCTCCCTCCTTGTGGGAATATAAAGTGCTTGCTCAGCTATTAAAGAAGTAGAAGAACTTTGTTTTGCCTTTGGCTCTTTCTTTTCATGTGGTCAAGCCAACTGAGTATGCAGGATGCTTGGTGGCGTGGGATCTGGGAAGTCCGGGTCTCTAGTTAATACACTCAAAATAGGACCCAAACCTTACCTCCAACCTCTAATTAAACACACTCGTTTCTTCAGGAACTCTGAATAACAATTTCACAGTGTATGCCTGAAACTGAGCATATGGGTTTTGCTCTTTGGCAGAATCTTTTAAATAAATAATAGAAAAGCCCCAGTAAGCCTTCTAGTCTGTCTCCCCAAAACCAGACCAGGATCATTTCCTACATTAGGCCTGCCTAATGTTTTATCTGATTTAATTTTTAATATTTTGGAGGATGACTTTCACAATTTCCCTGAGGAGACCATTTCATAATTTAATATTTATCCCTCAGACAGGCAGTGTTTCCAGTAATCAACCCAAATTTTAAATTTTCATCTTGTTCTCTTGGATATTATTTCCTCTCTGTGAAAAGTTAAAATTTTCAAATATGGTATTAGTGTACCAATAATTTGCCAGGTCCTTCAAAAAAATTAATACCCTGAACCATTTATGTTTATTGTTTTTCTGAACACCTATGTTTTTTCTATTCTTTTATTATCTCCTTGAACTTATTTTCTACCTGTGGTCTCATTCTGTTTTTAAGTTGAAAATTCTTTATAGTGACTTTTTTTGTGGTAGAATACATATAACATAAAATTTACCATTTTAGCTAATTTAAATACAATTTAGTAGCATTAAGTACATTCACACTGTTGTGCCTCCACCATTACCATCTGTCTCCAGAACTTTCTCGTCTTCCCAGACTGAAACTCTGTATCCATTAAATACTAACTCCTCCTTCTCCCCAACCACAGTCCCTGGTAAATACTATTTTACTTTCTGTGTCTATGAATTTGACTATTTTAGGCACTTCTTGTAAGTTCATTCTTATTTTTTAAAGAAGGTAACACATCTGGACTCTAACATGCTGTGATTTTAAATGATTACAAAAATAATAATAACCGGGGCACCTGGATGGCTCAGTTAGTTAAGCGTCTGACTCTTGGTTTCAGCTCAGGTCATGATCTCATGGTTTATGAATTCGAGCCCCACATCAGGCTTTGTGCTGACAGCACAGAGCCTGCTTGGGATTCTCTCTTTCTCCTTCTCTCTCTGACCCTCCCCTGCTCACATTCTCTCTCTCTTTCAAAATAAATAAATAAAGTTAAAAAAAAATATTACCCTTATTATATCTGTATTAACTCAAGGGTAATATTCAAAATATTTTTTTTAGATTTTTTTTAACATTTATTTATTTTTGAGAGACAGAGAGAGATAGAGCACAAGCAGGGGAGGAGCAGAGAGAGAGGGAGACACAGAATCCAAAACAGGCTCCAGGCTCCGAGCTGCCAGCACAGAGCCCGACACGGGGCTTGAACTCACGGACCACGAGATCATGACCTGAGCCGAAGTCAGCCACTCAACCAACTGAGCCACCCAGGTGCCCCTAATATTCAAACTATTTAATGGCTGGCATGGCAGGGGTACAGGGCAATCAGAACAAAGCTCAGCCCAGTCAGGGTGGATGATGGATGAACATAACAATACTACCTGACTTCTGCTTACAGCTACATGGCAACTCTTTTTCTCCTGTATAACTCACTCTGATGTTGCTTTCTTGCCTTGTAGTTTTAGATATTTTGTTTTCATGTAATAATGTACAGGTGATTCTACTGGCTCTGTGGATTTTTCTGCAAGCCTAATGGAGTCCTAAGCCCCCTAAAAAGTACATGAGGGAGAAGAATAAGCTCTATGTTTCAAGGAGAATGCTGTCAGTAGCAAGCCACAGAAAACTCCATCAAAGAGTCCTATGGAAGACAGGGTTGGAGGCTTGGCATAGAAGAGCATTCTGATCGGTCAATTTTAATACAAGTTAGAATTTATGGTGATAAACAAAAGGAACACATTTTAGGGGCACCTGGGTGGCTGAGTCAGTTTAGCGTCCGACTCTTGATTTCAGCTCAGGTCATGATCTCACGGTTTGTGAGATTGAGCCCCATGTTGGGCTCTGCGCTGACAATGAGGAGTCTGCTTGGGATTCTCCGTCTCCCTCTCTCTCTGCCCCTCCCCTCAAAATAAATAAATAAACATTTTAAAAAAGGAACACATTTTTTACAGAGGATACTAGAAGCTAGCACTCTGGTGGGAGGTAACAGTATAATATTCTTTTTACTTTTAAAATAATTTTCAAAAATAACTTTCATATAGGGGCACCTGGGTGGCTCAGTCAGTTAAGTGTCTAGCTCTTGGTTTCGGCTCAGTCATGATCTCACAGTTTGTGAGTTTGAGCCCCGCATCAGGTTCTGTGTTGGCAGTGTGGAGACTGCTTGGGATTCTCTCTCTCCCTCTGTCTGTCCCTCCCCCCACCCAGAATAAATAAACATTTTAAAAAATGACTTTCATATAAACATACAGTGAGTACATGCCAGAAATTTATTTAACTTGTTAATGAAGGAAACAGCAGGATGGTAAAGTGATCTAAAGAGGATCTAGGAAGGTGATATATTGGATTGGTGAAAAGCAGAATGTTGGAGTAAGATGGCAAAATTTGATACAAAACTGGTAAATGTCCTACAGGGTAGTAAAAGCATGACCTTTGAAATTATCTTACTCACTATCGATTTTCTATAAGGCAATATTTAACTTTACTGAGTTTAGGTCCTAATTAACAGTAAACAGTAAATCAAACATTGCATTTCCTAGAGAATCAGACTTGTTAGGTGGTCTTGTTAGATAATACTTGGATACTTTTTCTTTACAGTGATGTGCAGAGAGCATGGCTTCTCAAATCTCCCCACTATCCTTTTGGGTTGATGGAAGGATTCCTCCTGCCCAGAAGGAAGTCCTGTAAGTTGGGAGAAGACTTTAGTAGGGGCTCACAAAGTTTTTTGTACCCCTAATCATGTCACGCTAAACCTTGGCTTATGCTTAGATAGTTACAAAGTATGCCTTTAACAAGTCACAACACCTAACATTTGGGTTCCAGTTCCAATTTCTTACTGTGTCACCAGTGCTATAGGTAAACTACAAGAACAATACTGTGAGCACCATGTATCCTTTACTTAGGCTCACTGATTGTTAGCACTTGTAAATTTGCTTCGTCTCTTTCCCTTTCTTACACTTCCACAAACACACTTCCCTGAACCATTTGAAAGTTAACTGTATACATCATGAAATTTCAGTCCTAAATATTATAGCATATAGTCCAAAAAACAAGGATTTTTTTTTTTTTTTTTTTTTTTTTTTTGGTAGTGGATACTGCAATGCTTTGTCTAGATCCCCCTTCAGGGATAAAGAACTTATTCCTTCATAGTTTTGGAGTGCCACTGGCATATAGCCCTTAGCTGTTCGTCTTCTCTGGAAATTATCTTGGCTGAAGAAACTGTGTAGCCCAAGGTCACACCCCCTCAGGGCCATCTGTATCCTATGACTGACTGAAGCAGAGGCATGAAGGCCCGGATGCCTTCGTGACGCAGCATAACTCGGAAGGGTCGCTCCAGTGTCACGTCCTCCAGGGTTCATGAGGCCTCTGTTGAGACTGCATTGCAGCCCAAACTTTCTTTCTGCCCAGAAATGGGCAGAAATGCTTTTTATTTTCCCCCTTCCCTTCCTCTCCAAAGGTATTGATCCCAAGAGCACTTCTTAATAAAATTCCTGCATACTAATCTCCATTTCAAGCCTCAGGTTTGAACAGGTTCAAACCTCAACCTGTTTGGTGACAGAAGTGGCTTGAGAGAGCTAAAACTAATATCAATTGTAGTGACCCACTCCAGAATTTTACCATCATGACAGCTAAAAAGTATTTTCTCATGTTAGACTTAAACTCTCCTGTCTCAATGGTCTCCAAGATACGATAATGGAGAAAAGCAAAGCACCATGAGCTTCCATTTGTGGGGAAAAAAAGAGAAAACATTTATACATATGTTTATACATGCGTAGAATATCTTTTTAAGGAAATACAAGAAATCTGTAGTAGGGTTGCCTCTGGGAGAGAAGATCAGGGGTCTGGGGGTAGAGGACCTACTTTTTTTTTTTTCTTTCTGTAAGCCCTTTGATATTATTCTCATTTCTATCATGCACTCGGACGTTTTTTTTAAAGAATGCAAACAAAATGAGACAAAATGGTAATTGTTGCTAATTTAGGGTGGTAGGAATATGGTTTTGTTGTATTGGTTGCAATTTTCTGTAGTTTTATAATTTTTTTTTTTTACGTTTTTTATTTTATTTTTGAGAGGGGGGAGAGAGACAGAGCGTGAGTGGGGAAGGGGCAGAGAGAGAGGGAGACCCAGAATCCGAAGCAGGCTCCAGGCTCTGAGATGTCAGCACGGGGGCTCTGATGCGGGGCTCAAACTCACGAACCATGAGATCATGACCTGAGCCAAAGTCGGATGCTTAACCAACTGAGCCACCCAGGCGCCCCTCTGTAGTTTTAAAAATGAAAATTTCTAAAACCAAACTCATCTGTTTATTTTTTCTTGTGGACATAGGGACCATCCTACTTATTGAAACACTTCACTTACTTGTAAGGGGCAAAGAATTTCTCAACCTTTTCTTCTATGAGGTAACAACCTGAATTTAAACTTTCATCGCAGTAATTTATTATCTATTGATTTGATGATCATTTTTGTCACTTTTCTTAGAACCTTAAGCACATTGGCTACATTTTTTTTCAGAGTATAATTATCAAAACTAGATGTAACGCTGTTTACCAAAGATCTAAATAATGCAGAGGAAAGAGCTGATTTTTTATTTATGGCCTAACCTTACAGAATCATGTTCAACTAATGCTCTGTGAGATTTTTACTCAATGTGAGCACACTCTGAAATTTTGATTAAATCTGTTGGGATTTTTTTTTGACTAAGAAAACAAATGAGGTCCACAAAGCTGTAGGCCTACACTGCTGAGCTTACTGTGCAAGGCGGAGTGAAGGAGAATACATCCTCTCTGCAGGCAGGCAGAGGCAGAAGAAGAGAGAAGTGGCCGAGGCAGGAATGCACAATGCCTTCAAAACTCACCATCACACCAGTCAGGCCTCCTCCTGTGGTGCAGAAAGAGGAAGGTAGGGGGGAAAAACAGTTCCTACCTCAGAGAGTCGCTATGGGGACTAAATCTATCAATACATTGCAACTATTAATAAATGTTAAATTATTTTTATATTTACTATATATCCTATAATTATGAAATATGAAATTATGAAACATAAGTACATGAAGTTATATTAAATTACATTAAATAGGTTAAAGAAATTCAATTATACTATAAATATATAAATATTAATTCATATAATATTAATTAAATAAACAAATACAGACAAAGCACTTAAAAGAGATAGGCATATGGTATATGTTCCACAAATGTTAGATATCTTTATTTATTTTTGTATCTCCAGTACGTAGCACTGTGCCTACCACTTCTTAGATGTGTAGTCAATGTTTGTTTACTCGTTCATTCAGTCATGTCCAACCTCCTATTGACTTGTTAGGGAAAATTGCTTCTTATCCACTCTGGTTTCTTTTTTTTCTCTTTTCTTTCTTTCTTTCTTTCTTTCTTTCTTTCTTTCTTTCTTTCTTTCTTCTTTTATTTTAGACAGAGAGAGGAGAGAGAGGAAAAGGGAGAGAGAGAGAGAGAGAGAGAGAGAGAGAATCTTAGGCAAGCTCCAAGCTCAGCATGGAGCCGATGTAGGGCTTGATCCCATGACCCTGGGGTCATGACCTGAGCCAAAATCAAGAGTTGGACGCTCAACTGACTGAGCCACCCAGGCGCCCCATCCACTCCTCTGGTTTCTATGAGGAAGGATGTTCCCAGCACACTTGGCCTCTTCCCACACCCCTCATTCTGACCACAGAGGTGGAGTGGGTTACCTGGATGGTAAGTCTGGGAGAGGATCTTGAGGGTGGTGGTGGTGCATATCCAGGCCTCGTTCTCCTCTCCTCTCTTGGATCCATATTCCATTCTTCCTCTTGGAGGTGAGTTCTGTGAGAGACTTGTTCCATGAGCATGTGTGTTGAGCAAAGACTAGGGGAAGTGAGGCTGCCTGATTTGGGGTTTTGTGTTCGGGTTACCAATGTTGCTCACATGCAAACCTCAGTTTCAACAACTCTAGTGATCATAAAACTGATATTTTTATCTCCATCTCATTTTTTTTTTCATCCCTATCTTCTCTCTCCACTGGCTATAAACCCAGGAAGGGAAAACAGAAGACTCACTTATGAGTACCCCTCTTCAAGCCTCAATATCACTTAACAAATACTTTTGTGGTAAGTGCTGGGGAAGACAGAGTCAAGATCTGAGGCCTGAATCAGAGTAAACTCCAAGAAGATATGGTCAAGATTCCTAGGTTGAAGGACATGCAGAGAAGAGAACTGGAAGGAAGGCTGGGGAGCTGGACAGAGAGAATGAGGAGGAATATAGATCAGATGAGGCTGATATAGGTAGACGGGGACACATGTATCCTCCGAGCAGTGGAAATGCCATTCAAGAACTTTGCCTTCTGAATGACCTCTTTGGCTGCTCTGTGGAAAATGGATTGTAGGAGACAAAAATGGATGTGGGTAGATTAGCAGGAATCACATCTAGAGGTTTTATGCTCTCTGCATGGATTAAAATGATGGGAGGAGAAAAGAAGTGGGCAGACTTGAAGGATATTTAGGAGGCAAACTTGTCAAAACTTGGTGCTGGATTGGATGTGGGCAAGAAGAGAGACTGAAGTGTCAACATAACTCCCGGATTTTCAGCTTGCATAACCAAGCAAATGAATGGGAGGCACCATTCAAAGATAGCAGGAACAACGAAAGACCAAGTTTTGAGAGAGACTATGAATTCAGTTTGACATGCGGAGTCTGTAATGCTTTTGAAATATCCAAGGAGAGATGTTAAAGCATTGAATATATGGATCTGGATTTCAGAGGAGAGAGCTGGGCTGAAACTGCAATCATGAGTCACTGTGCTATATTTATATACCTTCTCTCTTCTTTCTCCCTCTCTACTCTCCCCATCTCTCACTTTCTCTATATAGTAATTAAAGTAATATATACACAGTAATTAAATAGACTCTCCCTGTCTCCCTCTTTCTGTCCCTCCTGCCTTCCTTCCCATATATGTAGTAATTAAATTAATAAATATATAAAGTAACTAAATTAAAATTATATGTCGTAATTAAAGACAAGGTGTGGTGAGATCACCTAGGGAGAAAATGTGGCTAGATGGAGGAGAGATGCTTGCTCAACACTGAGCCATGAGCTCCAACAAAGAGGTCTGATGGAGGAGAGCTCACAAGATAGACTGAGAAGAAGCCAGAGAGTGAGAAGAAAAGCTGGAGAGTGTGGAGTCAAGGAAACAAAGTGTCCAAAGAGGGGGCGCCTGAGTGGCTCAGTCGGTTAAGTGTCCAACTCTTGACTATGGCTCAGGTCATGGTCTCACAGTTCGGTGAGTTTGAACCCTGTGTCAAGCTCTGTACTGATAGTGTGTAGCCTGCTTGGGATTCTTTCTCTCCCTCTCTCTCTCTGCCCCTCTTCTGCTAGCTCTCTCTTTCACTCAAAATAAATAAACTTGAAGCAGGTGTCCAAAGTGAATGTTTGTTGCACTGAATTGAAGATCTACAACAAATGGCCGTGCACCATAGATCCTGATTTTTATCCCTCGTATCCAGATTCTCAGAAGTTGCTTTAATGTTTGCTCACTACCTGTGCTGGAAAATACCTTGCCTCTCACATTCTTTGTGCTTGATATTTACTGAATGCAAACTCTATCAAAATATCTGGGGCGAACGCCTGAGGCTTGTAGGCAGAGCTTCTCAGGGGCAAATGATAGATGGAAAAGAAGTAGCTCCAAAGCCGGAGCCCCAAAGGGACACACCAAATGAACAAGATGAGAATGGTAAGAGGAAATGGTTTACAAATATTTTCTGCTTTACACGTAAAAGATTGAATTTCTGGGGTAATGGTGCCCCAGATGTTACAATAGTTACAGTGCTTGAGCACCTGCCCACGGCATATATCCCAGGACAGCAGGGTGACACCATTAGGGGAAGACACAGAACAAGGAGGCAGTGCTATGGTGTGACAGAGGCTTGGAGTGAGTGGGCAGGTGGAATGTCATCATTCACTTCTTCTCAATATGTCGGGATGCCACTGGCTAGGAATATGAATAAGAATTGGGCCTGAATCCCCCTTTCTCCCTTTTGCTCATTTTTGGCCTAAGGATTTTTGCTTTTTTTAGGGAATAGTAAAAGTGTCAGCCATCGACATTCTCTTCTGTATATATTTATAGTTATGAAAGCAAGAATTACAAAAACTAGGTGGTACAATTAGTCACAAGCTTCCTGAGAGCTGGAACTTTGTTTTCTTCACTGTTATAACCCCAATGCCTGATGCGGAGTAGGGGCTTAGTATGCTGTCCATGAATGAATGGATGGGTGGGGGAATGAAGGAGTGAGTGAGAGGTCATCTTTACCAGTACTTATACACACAGGGAGATACATTATCATCTGAAACAGGCCATAGACACTGGCTCCCTGCTAGAGACACAAACGTGAAGCGTCATGAAGCACCTGTTAAAGCCTGCTGGATCCTCTCCCTTTTCGCCTCCTGTTTTCCCAAGCTGTGCAAATGGGAGAGCTTGATTAACTCCTCCATTGACGTCACACTGGCGAACGAGAGAAAGTAGATCATCAGACCACAGAAAGGGAAGATCCAGCACAAACTTTGCATTCAGTAGATTCCCAGTAATCTTTTTTGACTCACTCATGATTATCTGAATGCTATCGATGCATTCAAATCTACAAGGCCTCATGTTTTGCCTTCTGGGATACACCATGAATCAGTTAAGGTCACTGACAGGCTGCCTTGTTAGTGGCAGCTCCCAAGGACTAATACATTCCTGAAAACTGGAAAAAGGCCAACTTCATGTCTTTCTGAATGAAGAATGAAAGGGATGACCTCGAAAATTATTAACCCAGCAGCAATACCCTGAAAAGTAGTACAATAAATCAGCAAAATATCAATTTAGAAATGCTGAGAGGAGAATAAAGCATAAGGTATGGTTTTATAATAAATGATCCTGTCTGACTCACCTAATTTCCTTCTAGGCAGAGGGATAAACCTGGTGGAAGGAAAGGGAACAATAAATTAAACAATTTTTTAACCTATCCCAAACTTTCATTTGTCTTACATAACAATTTAAAATGAGGAAACCATATTCCAGGCAGGTATATTGGTAGGAGGATTAAATTCTAAGAGGAACCATTGTCAACCACATAACAAATGTGTTTGAAAGGGATTCCAAGGGGGTCATGTATTCATTTATTGAAGACGTATTTATCGAACATTTACTATTTTCTAGGCACTGTTCTAGATGTTGGAGCTACAACACTGAACACAACAGCCTATCCTTGCCCCATAGAATAGAAAGCGTGGGGTGAGGACTTACACTTTTAGATAAAATGGCTATTGGCAGACTTGAATAAGGTGTGAGAGAGTCATGCAGGTATTTGGGGATGAGCATTTCCCATGTGAAAACTGCACGTACAAATGCCCCGAGACAGGGTGTACCTGGTTGGTGTTTCACATTGAGGCTACTGTGGAGTGAATAGGAGTTGAGGTCAGAGAGGTAGCAGGGGCCAGATCAGGACACTTTACTACTTCCAGCAATGACCACGGGATGTTCAGTACTGGGTAGCTCTTTGTATTTGTGGGGAACTCTCCATCATCTAAGTCTAGGTAGGGGGCAGAGTACCCTGAGCCCCAACCTTTACAGAGGAAGGGACCCTCTCCCCACTTCCTGGTCAAACATGGGGCGAGTAGACTTGGACAATTGGCTGTTCCTGTTTAGGACTTAGAACCACAAAGGAAAGAATTAAAGCTTCAGGCCCAGGCCCAGTGGTTCTGAGAGCACCGCAGCCTCGTGTCTGCAGTGCCAGCGGCTATGCCCCGAGCAGAGTGTCCTCGTGGTGCCACTGGGGATATGCTTTCCCGCCAGACTCTCACAGGTCTTGCCCCGTTCTGTGTCTAGTTCTCCAACCTTCCTGTTTTCGGTAAACAACTCGACAAAGGCAATGAAAATTCCTTTCTCTTTGAGTCAGAATTGCTTCTTGTGCCTTGGAACTGAAAGTACTGACTGATGCACATGGAACTCAGGATTATAATTCAAAACATCCTTTACAGCTAAAGTGCTGATTAATAAGAAGCAGGCAGACATACAGGAAGAAAACCAACTAATGCTGGATTCATTACGACTGCCCAGAACTGGGACTTATAATGAATTGTCAGCTAACACAAAACAGGTCTATAAGTGTGGTAGCTCATGTTTCCAAAGATGCTGCAGTGGTATCTCCCATCCTACATGCTCTTCTGCACTGTGACCTTGGCACTCCCCAGTAATTGGGGGAGGTGGAGCGTGTTTCCTCTCCTCTTTAATCTGCACTGGTTCTGGGACCTGTTTTGACCAATAAAATGTGACACAAGTGATGCTATATAATTTCCAAGGCTGTGTCTCTATCTTGGAAGCCAGCTGCCATGTAAGAAGCTCCATCATTGCTGGACAGAGACCAGCAGAGAGATGCCTGAAGACACCTTCAATACTCTAGCCCCGGTCAAACTCCCAGCTGAATGCAGCCACATAAGGGCATCCAGGCAATGTCATATGAAATGCAAGGACCACTCAGCTAAGTCCAGCCCAAATTCCTGATCCACAGAATCATGGGTAAATAAAATGGCTATTGTTTTAAGCCACTAAATTTGGGGTTGTTTGTTATACAGCAATAGGTAACTGACTGAAACATACAAATATTGTCATAACACAAATTTTTTTTGAGAGAGAGAGAGAGAGCAGGTGCATGTGTGTACCTGCAAGAGGGGGGAATGGCAGAGGGAGAGGGGGAGAGAGCATCTTAAGATTCTCCACACTGGGCGTAGAGCCTGATGGGGCTCGATCACATGGCTGTGAGATCATGACCTGAGCCGAAATCACAAGTCAGATGCTTAACCAGCTGAACCACCCAGGAGCCCCCATAATACAAATTTTTAATTAAGCACTAAATTTCATGTGTTTTCAACTAGGAGGTTAACAAAGATAGGTGGGGGGGGGGGGTAGAGGGGGAGGCGGAGAGAGAGAGAGAGAGAGAGAGAGAGAGAGAGAGAGAGAGGGAGAGAGATGAGGGAAGGTCATGGAAATGTCTGAGAAAATTGAAGAAGAAAAAGGAAAAATGAAAACAGTCAACAGGAGGGCTCATCTTTCTCTCAGGACCATATTTGAATCTGAGAAGGACTGGAAGTAAATGTATTAAAATGACCCACGTTCAACTGTTAATCACACGGAATCTGCATCTACCATTCCATTGTGCAGTGTGGAGACATGACTGTACTAATTTTGCTCGTTGGTGTATCCCCAAGTGACTGGAACTGGGCCTGCCTGGTAAATGCTCGTTGGAAACTTGTGGCAGGAAATAAACAAACACACATGGAAACAGCAATATAATAACTTCAAAACTTTACCTAATAAGTATCAGAAATGTAACAGAGTAGTTCATCCGCATTAGGGTTTCCAAACTGCTGACTGGTGAGATGGGAAGAGGTGGGGTGCATTGGAGAGAGTTCCAGAAATCTGCAAAGTACATATGATACCATTGCCAGAAACTCAGAAAGGGTTCTGAGGGCTAAAGTTCAAAATAAAGTCAAGGTTTGTGAAAATTATCCATAACCTATATTCTTCAGCAATAGTTCCCTCTAATTTAGACCTCTAATTTTATCTCTGTCTTTTTCTTTTGGTTTATTTTCTTAAATCGGAAAAAGGTCTGCAAACTGGAAACTATAAACTATACATGTGAAGAGATAAAGGGGATAGAGCAACTTGCTCCTCTAAATGAGTTTAGGTCTCTAGGCCCCGCAAACAAGGTCTGGCAGAGGGGGCCGTGGCCTCGTGGAGTGCCCTTGGTTGGGTCTACCTCAGGAGGGCCTGGAGGTCCATCCTTCCCGAGGGGAAATGGATCTGGTCTTACAGGTTTGGTCTTAAGCCCAGACATTATTTAGGCTGAGCAGCTTCATAAGACCCTACCCACGCTGCTCCCCTCCACCTCCACCTTTGAGGAAATCAGCTCTTACAAGCCTTTTGAGTAGGTTCTAGTAATTCTGTTGTTCTTTCCAACTTGTCACTGCCCTCCAGCAGATGTAGCGCATGCCATGCCTAAGGGCTCTTCTCACTAGGCAACCCTGATAACCAGGCACATGTGAAGGGGCAGCTGGATACAGTCTTCTTCTGGCCCAATGCAACACCAGCTTCCATAGCACCAAGTACGTACAGGATCACCATATGGCATCCCACACAGAATTCTGTTCTGTACTGGGAGCAGTCAGAAAACCCCCATCTGACCTCTCAGCCTCCGGAATGAGCAGGGCTTCGACACTGATGCATTACGCCCTTCTCCAGAGGACTTTGGTGCTCTGGATGCAGATACCCATGCTGATCCTTCCCTGTTTTGTAAACCTCTGCTGAATACAATGCATTAGCATACCGAATAATATTAAAGTATTACTGGTCATCAAAAGTACCAACATGATTGAGCTTTTTCCCAAGGGGAACCCTGAATGCTGCTTTGTCCAAATGACCTTGGCAAAACCTGCAAAGCTTACACATACACTGCCTGCTCTGTTAAAATGAACTCATACTCTGCTATATCGTCCAACATTCTTATGGATAAATGCCCAGAAGTGAACTCATAAAATTAAATAACTTTTTCAGGTCATTGATCTATGGTCTAACCTTAATTTATCCTTTAGCAAATGTCCTATATTAGTTGGCCCACAGATTAAATGGTTTTTGAGGTACAGAGTCAAATGGTAAAAGAATTATACATTGAATCATACAGAATCATATCAAGATTACATGTACATCATTATAAGCATTGTTTGAAAAAAAGATTAGAAGCAACTCAAATGTCTATCAGTGAAGGTTTGGTTAAAGATACTGTGATACGTCCACATGCTAGAATACTATGCAGCTGTTCAAAAGAATGAGGGGGTAAGTAAAAAAAAAAGTTCAAAAAAGTGTCAAGCTTTGGTAAAGAAGGGCAAAATATAAGAATGTATATTTGCAATTAGCTTGTAGGTGCATTAAACAACTCTGGAACTAAGAATATGTTAAGAAGAGTGACATGTGGAGGACAAACACTGGGTTAATGGAGACATGGGTTGGGGTAGAGGGAGACGTTTTTACTGTATAGCTTAAAAAAAATTTTTTTAATGTTTATTTTTGAGAGAGAACGAGAGAGAGAGGGAGAGAGAGAGAGACAGAGTGCAGGCGGGGGAGGACAGAGAGAGGGAGACACAGAATCCAAAGCAGGCTCCAGGCTCTGAGCTGTCAGCACAGCTCCTGATGTGGGGCTCGAACCCACAAACTGTGAGATCATGACCTGAGCTGAAGTTAGGTGGCTCAACTGACTGAGCCACCCAGGCGCCCCTACTGTACAACTTTTTATGTATTTTGGTTTTGACCCATGACAACATAGTATCTATTCAGAAAATGAAATTTAAAAGATGATTAAATATGTTTAACAGCAAAACTTCAGTAACTCAAGTCCTATATATTGGGCATTTCTGGTGAATTGTATATGTTAAAGGAAGGGGTGATGAAATTATATCTTCATTCTATGGGGAAGAGAGAATATGCAGAGACAGAGACAGTGTTGTTTTTCCAAGTCTGCAGCTCCTGTGGGAGAGTGATGGGAACAAAAGAGGGACATGCCCCTATCCTCATTTTAGCTTTATTCAGGTCCCCCACAGGAATTTCAGTGCACATGCAAGTTTTTAACAAAAGCCGAAAACGATTGGAGGTTTATGCATTCAACAAACGTATATTAAGGACCTACTATGGAGACACAGACATTATTAACAGTCAATTCCAATCCAGTGGTCAGAGGGCAGGCAGTAGGATGGTGTGATAGTGGTCAGAAAGATGGTGTGGTAGTAGGTAGGCACAACACGACATGAGCATAGAGGAAAGCCAGGTCCAGTCTGGGAAGGTACGTGTGTGCATGGGTGGGTGGGGTTGGGGTTGGGTGTAGATGTCAAGGAAGGATACCCCAGCAGGACAGAGGTAACCTGAGTTTTGAAAGACTACCAGGAGTTAAGTGAAGAGGAAGATGGGAGGGGATCCAGAGAAGGTGCTTGAGCTGTGTAGGGTCAGAGTCATGTTTCCCCCAACTTGTAGGCTGGGCATCGGGGAGGAGATGGCAGTGATAATGCTGGAGAGGAGACAGAGACCAGATTATAAAGTCCTTGAATGCAGGGTTCAAATTCTGTTCCAAATGTGAAGGGTACTTATGTATTAGGTTTGGTTTGTAGACAGAGGTGAATCTGGAGATGCCACGAAGTTCCAGGTACCACTGGGGAGAGAGATGTAATAATTTGCACGGGAATTATTGCTTGTGATTGTTATTGACTGCCCTAAAATGTACAGCTGCTTACTCTTTTCTAGTAATACATACAATTATTGCTACTATTATGTTTGTTACTATTATTTTTGAGAATGAAGACAAAGTAGTATTGTCTCAATCTGAGTGCTAACAGGAAACAGATGGCATGCTCAAAGTGGGATGATTCTAGGAGGGCTGATTTACAGAGGGCTGATGTACACCTTACAAGGTGTGGGCCTGGAGTCATGGCATAGAACGCTGTGGTAACCGGGGTCTTGTAGGCTGTTACAGACTGAATGTTTGCATTCCCCCCCACAAATTCATGTGTTGAAGCTCTAACCCCTAGTGTGATGGGATTAGGAGGTGGAGCCTTTGGGAGGTAAGTAGGTTTAGATGAATTGATGCAGGGGTCATCATGATGAGATCAGTGCCCTTATGAGAAGGGACCAGAGAATGTTCTCTGTCTCATATTCTCTCTCTCTCTCTCTCTCTCTCTCTCTCTCTCTCTTGCTCTGGGCCATAGCAGGAAGCTGGCATCTTGATCTCAAACTCCCCAGCCTCTCGCACCGTGAGAAATAAACTTCTGCTGTTAAGCACCCACTCTGTGGTATTTTGTGATGGTGGCCAAACTAAGGCAAGGTCACACAGGCAAGGGCAGGGAACCGCTATTTGAATCTGGAAGGAGTGAGACAGTCGTGTAGATGGGCCAGATTGAGAGGAGCAGTGAACTCCTGTTAGGATCTCCCTGGGAGTGAACCAGCACAAGAAATATCCTGACTTCTGTCTCATGTCCAGACATTCAGAGGGCTGAGAGGTCCAGAATGTAGGTCAGTCGTCAGGGGCTAAACGCAGGGTACAGAAGGATAGAGCATGAGTCTAAAGGGGCAAATGATAGACACCCAGCACAAACATTATAATTAAATTTCCCTCAACTTCTCCTTTCTTGTGTGTCTCCTCCCTCCCCAAAAAAAGTAAGAGAGAAGAGTTTTGCTAGGAGTTAAGCAAGGCTAACTACTGTAGCCATGTATAATGGCTCAAATACTTGCCGGCTTATTTCTTGTTCACAGAACAGTGCTAGGGAACCCCCACCGGTCAGTGGGGGTGCTTCCTCTTGCAGTCATTTGAGCGCTGGAGCTGGTGGAGGCTCTGCTGTCTTTAACTGGTAGCTTCTGGGGCTGCCCTGGTGGTCTTCTGCATTGCTGCCAGCTGCAAGGGGGGCAGAGGGCAAGACGGCCCAAGCATGAGAGGTGTTAATGGCCTGGGCCGGGCAGTGGCACCCAAGACTTCAGCTGTGACTCAGTCACATGGAGGCTCCCAATGGCGAGGAGGGCCGGGGCACGTGGTACTGCCACGTGCCCAAGAAGACGAGAGTACAGTAAGAAGCAGCTGGCATCTCTGCCGTGGTGTAGAAATAATGTCCTTTAGCAAAAGTTGGCTCGAACCACACTCTAAATAGATGTATGAATTTTACTTCCAGCTCTTAACTGACATCTCGCAAAGTGTAGTGCAGAGCACGAACTAAATCACTAGCGATCTGCATTAGCCGAGGATGTCAAATTTTAATTTCAAAACTTATAGCTCCTTTATTTTACTTTCCTTACAGGGCAACCGCTCTCTGCTTCCAATTTATAGCCCTTTTTTTGGGTGGTGTCATCCTCCTACAGCATAGGTGAAGGAGTCCAATCAGGTGTTTGAAAGTTGTAAGAGCACATCAGGAACATACACTGCCAAGAATCACAGAGGTCGATCACATAAGAGAGAGGAAGGATTCTGTTGAGATGGCCTGGCATTATAGTCACAGTATTGTAACATAGCCCATCATGGATCCATTAACAAAATTGATCATCCAAAGGACTTTTATTGTCTAACCTGTCCTCTTGAAGGAACTTGATGTTCCCCTGCATGGCAATTCACTCCTTCCTCGTGGGCTACTGTGTGCGTGCTATTTTTTGTGTCCATCAAAGTGAATTATACATCCTCAGTTAAAGCTCTCACCATCTTGAGAACAGATTCCCTGCCTTATTGCTTTTATCCTCAGCCTCTAATGCACCACGAGGCACGTGCAGGCAATACATTTGAATGAAAGGAGTACAGTTTCATCTTGGGTCTCTGAAAATACTCTCTTATTGATGGATATAATAATCATCGTCCTTAAACTTAACATTACACATCTGCCTGTCTCACCCTTCTATTTGGAAAAAAGAAAAAAAAAAAGTGGCCAGTGTTCTGGGGTGATGGCCTTTTTTGTTTTTTGTTTTTTTAATCTAGCTGTAACAATCATTTTAGCATGCCTTCACCTTTATTCAACCATATTAAGATGCAAACATACCCTAACAATCAAAAGTTATTAAAAAAATTAAACAGGTAGAGGAAGTCAAATCTGATTTGCAAGCCCCAAAATCTCACAACTGTTTGCCAAACTGTTATTAGTAATACTGCTGTTCTTTCCTTAAAACATTTTTAATTAAAGTATGATCAACATGCACAAAAAGCTATAAATAGTTAATGTATACATCTTGATGAATTTTTTTAAGTTTATTTATTTTGAGGGAGAGAGCAAGTGGGCAGGAGCAGAGAGAGAGAGGAGGAGAGAGCAAGAAAATCCCCAACAGGCTCCGCACCACCAACACAGAGCCCAACGTGGGGCTTGAACTCACAAACTGCGAGATCATGACCTGGGCTGAAGTTGGACGCTTAACTGACTGAGCCACTCAGGTGTCCCACATCTTGATCAATTTGAAGGTAAGCGTACACCCATGAAAATGTCACTGTAATAAACAATGCCATAAACTTAACCATGGCCTCTAAAAGTTTCCTTCCTCCCTCTTTTTCTTGTTCTTTTGTGATAAGAACATTTACTATAAGATCTACATCTTAACAATTTTCAAAATACACAGTATAGTATTATCAACTGTCTGCTTTATCCTGTGTACTTGAGGATTTATTCATCTTGCAAAACTAAAGCTATATATCCTTTGGCCAGTAATTGCCGGATTCCCTCTCCACCAGCCCATGGTAACCATCACGCTACTCTGCTTCCATCACTGCTCTTTATGTAAACAAATTAATTATTTCATAGATATTTGATCTTGATTAAGTAATTGTTGGATAAAAGATACTTTTAACTCTGTGTAAACTACATCACAGTTTATAGAAGCAATAGGAATTCCATGCTATTTTTTCCCCTTAATTGTGTGTTTGTGTATGTTTAAGAAAACATACTCACAGTTAGTTGAGTGTCTGACTCTTGATTTTGGCTCAGGTCATGATCCCAGGGTCGTGGGATGGAGCTCTGCGTTGGGCTCCACACTAAATGTGGAACCTGCTTAAGATTCTCTCTCTTTCTCCCTCTGCCCCTCTCCTCTGCTCTCACACACACTCTCTCTCTCTCTGAAATAAAAAATAAAAACCCCCAAAACAAAAAATAACACACACTTCAAATAACACAAAAGGGGTATATACTTCAAAATATCTCCCTGGTACCGTTGTCCCCCCTCCTAGTGCCCTTCATCAGAGGCAGCAGGTGATACTTAGACAGACTTCTAAGCATATGCAAGAAAGTAGTTTTTAAAGAATTACATATGTGTTAGAAACATGATTTTAAAGGGCTTTTATTTGGGACGTAGGATAATGAAACATTATTTGAGTCATTAATTTTTATGTAAGTCATTGGAGATGATCCTCTTTAATAGCATCTGTAAAAAACTTAATTGCATCTGTATGGATCTTATTTTCAAACAAGGTCACATTCATAGGTACTAGAGATTAAGACTTGAACATATCCTTTTTGGGGACACAATTCAATCCACTACAAATACCCATGTGTAGTCACAGGTTCTTCCCTGGCCTATCATCAGGCGCCTGGGATTCCTCCAGATATCCATGGGGCGGGGCCAGATGGAATATACTCTAGACATGAACAAGATCTCCATCTGGAAGACATTAAAGGTGTGGACCTTATTCTGGGATTCTCTTCCCTTCTCTTTCTTCTCTTTCCCTATAAGTGTTTATTGAGGGCTTCCTATAGGCCGGTGATAATTCTAGGTTCCTGGGGATTTAATGGTAAGTAAAACAAAGTTCTTACCTTTATTAAGCTAATATTCTAGTGGGAAGACAAATGATGAAATCTTTCAGATGATAAGGAAAAAACCCACAAAGGACTGGAAGAGAGAACAACACTACTTTAGACAGGAAGATCACAAGAAGTGTCTCTGATGAGCAGAGACCTGAATGAGAGAAGGACCCAGCCATGCAGTGATCCTTGGCAGAGGGAACAGGTGCAAAGGTCTTGTGATTGTTATAAAAAATATGTCCATTAAGGCATGAAACCCTTCAAGAATCAGAACTTAATCCCCCTGCCCTTGGGTGTGGGCTGAATTTGAAATAAATAGAATATGACAGAACTGATGGTATGTTACTTTTGTAGTTTGGTTTTATTTATTTTTTAATTTTTAAATTAAAAAAAAATTTAATGCTTATGTATTTTTGAGAGAGAGAGAGAGAGAGAGCAAGCAGGGGAGGAACAGAGAGAGGAGGAGACACAGAATCTGAAGCAGGCTCCATGCTCTGAGCTGTCAGCACAGAGTCTTGACGTGGGGCTTGAACCCATGAACCATGAGATCATGACCTGAGCCAAATTCAGACGCTTAACTGACTGAGCCACCCAGGCACCTCCTGCAGTTAGGTTTTTTTGTTTGTTTGTTTGTTTTATAATTTATTTATTTATATCCAACTTAGTTAGCATATAGTGCAACAATGATTTCAGGAGTAGATTCCTTAATTCCCCTTACCCATTTAGCCCACCCCCCCCCCCCACAACCCCTCCAGCAACCCTGTTTGTTCTCTATGTTTCAGAGTCCCTTATGTTTTGTCCCCTCCCTGTTTTTATATTATTTTTGCTTCCTTTCCCTTTTGTTCAACTGTTTTGTCTCTTAAAGTCCTCATATGAGTGAAGTCATATAATATTTGTCTTTCTCTGACTAATTTCACTTAGCATAATACCCTTCAGTTCCATCCACATAGTTGCAAATGGCAAGATTTCTTTTTTTTTTTTTGATTGCCAAGTAATACTCCATTGTGTATATATATATATATATATATATATATACCACATCTTCTTTATCCATTCATCCATCGATGGACATTTGGGCTTTTTCCATACTTTGGCTATTGTCAATAGCACTGTTATAAACATTGGGATGCACGTGTGCCTTTGAAACAGCATACCTTGGGGCGCCTGGGTGGCGCAGTCGGTTAAGCGTCCGACTTCAGCCAGGTCACGATCTCGCGGTCCATGAGTTCGAGCCCTGCGTCAGGCTCTGGGCTGATGGCTCGGAGCCTGGAGCCTGTTTCCGATTCTGTGTCTCCCTCTCTCTCTGCCCCTCCCCCGTTCATGCTCTGTCTCTCTCTGTCCCAAAAATAAAAAAAAATAAAAAAAAAAAAACGTTGAAACAGCATACCTATAGCCCTTGGATAAATACCTAGTAGGACAATTGCTGGGTCGTAGGGTAGTTCTATTTTTCATTTTTTTAAGGAACCTCCATACTCTTTTCCAGAGTGACTCCACCAGCTTGCATTGCCACCAACAATGCAAAAGAGATCCTCTTTCTCCACATCCTCACCAACATCTGTTGTTGCCTGAGTTGTTAATGTCAGCCATTCTGACAGGTGTGAGGTGGTATATCATTGTGGTTTTGATTTGTATTTCCCTGATGATGAGTGATGTTGAGCATTTTTTCATGTGTCGGTTGGCCATCTGGATGTCTTCCTGGGAGAAGTGTCTATTTGCCCTTTTTGCCCATTACTTCACTGGATTATTTTTTGGAAGTTGAGTTTGGTAAGTTCTTTATAGATTTTGGATACTAACCCTTTATCTGATATGTCGTTTACAAATATCTTCTCCCATTCTGTCGGTTGCCTTTTAGTTTTGCTGATTGTTTCCTTCGCTGTGCAGAAGCTTTTTGTTTTGATGAGGTCCCAAGAATTCATTTTTGCTTTTGTTTCCCTTGCCTCCAGAGACATGCTGAGTAAGAAGTTGATGCAGCCAAGATCAAAGAGGTTGTTGCCTGCTTTCTCCTCTAGGGTTTTGATGGCTTCTGTCTTACAGTTAGGTCTTTCATCCATTTTGAGTTTATTATGTGTATGGTGTAAGAAAGTGATCCAGGTTTATTCTTCTGCATGTCGCTGTCCAGTTTTCCCAGCACCACTTGCTGAAGAGACTGTCTTTATTCCATTGGGTATTCTTTCCTGCTTTGTCAAAGATGAGTGGCCATATGTTTGTGGGTCCATTTCTGGGTTATCTATTCTGTTCCATTGATCTGAGTGTCTGTTTTTGTGCCAGTACCATACTGTCTTGATGATTACAGCTTTATAGTACAACTTGAAGTCCAGGATTGTGATACCTCCAGCTTTGATTTTCTTTTTCAAGATTGCTTTGGCTATTTGGGGTCTTTTCTGGCCCCATACAAATTTTAGGATTGTTTTGTTCTAGCTCTGTGAAGAATGCTGGTGTTATTTTGATAGAGATTGCTACAGTTAGATTTTAAAGAGATTGCAGCTTCCATTCTGGATTGCTCATTTTCTCCCATACCACTCTCCCTAGGGACAGCCAACTGCCAGGAGGACTGCTCTGTTCTCTACAGAGAGGCCTGTGTGGCAAGGAGCTGAGGGCAGTGTCTGGGCAGCATCCAGGAAGGAAGTGAGGCCCTTAGTCCAAAAATCCATGAGGCTCTGTGGCCTGCCAACAACCTTGTGGGTGATCCTAGAAGGGGATCCTCCCCTAGTTTAGCCTTCAGATGAGACTGCAGCCATAGCCCAAAGCTTCACTACACTCTCATCCAAGACCTCCAGTCAGAACCAGCCAGCTAAGCCACTCCCAGCTTTCTGACCCTTAAAAACTGTGAGAAATTATAAACCTTTGTTATTTTAAGCTGCTCAGTGCATTTTATGAAGCAACGTGTAATTATTTAGGCCCCGAGGCTGCAGCTCGCTTGCCAAGTTGGAGAAATAGCAAGGAGCCTCACATAGTAAGACAAAGTGGGCAGGAGTGGGCACAGGAGGTGATGATGTCAGAGGGCAAATGGGAGACCGGCTCGTGGAGAGTCTTGTGAGCAGCAGTAATGACTCTGGCTTCTAGTCTGAAGGAGGTGAGGATCCCGGTTGCAGAGTTTTGAGTAGAGGAGTGGCACGATAAACGGATCGACGTGATGGCACAGATGTTTGGGGAGTTTGAATGTGGGAGGCCAGTGGGGAAGCTGCCAAACCAGGAGACTGCCTGCATTGGCGAGGGCGTGGTGATGGTGCTGAGGGCTGACAGGGCTCCAACAGGCCCTGAAGTTGGAGTCAGTCACAGAGGAAAAGATGGCACATTTCTGAAGAGTCTGGCCTGCATGCTAGAATTAGAAGAATTCTATGAAGCTTCAGGGGGAAAAGATGAAGTAATAAAATTGGTTTCCAAAGTACCTGGCAGCTCTCTTCTCTGACCTTTGGGCTTCTTAGGGAGACTCTTGTCCTCACAGATGTGTCTTCATGTTCCTTTTCCTCTTCCACTTCCTACCTATGAAAATCTCCTCACAGGGAAGAATCTATCAACTTGTTCCCAGTGAGGTATAAATAATTGATGAGATAAAAATCAATAGCATTTCTTTACACTAGCAATAAGCAACTGGAAAGTATGTAATAGAAAAATAAGATATCTTTCACATAAGCAACAAAAGCTGCAAGTGACTCTAGGAATTAAAGAAGACACTTGAACTCTAGGAGGAAAAATTTTAAACTCTATTAAGGGACATAAAAGGGAGCACCCGGCTGGCTCAGTTGGTGGAGCATGTGACTCTTGATCTCAGGGTTGTGAGTTTGAGCCCCAGGTTGGGCGTATAGATGACTTAAGAATAAAATCTTTTTTTAAAAAAAAGGACATAAAAGACCTGAATAAATGGAGGGGTATTCCACGCTCATGAACAGAAGAGCTTAATCTTACGAAAATGAAGATTCTCTCCAAATTAATGTATGAATTCAATCTTATCAAAATAGCAGGTTTTGTTTTGTTGGTTTGTTTTTGAGAAACACTGAAAAGTTATTCGGAAATTTATTTGGAAAAACAAGTTCATGATTTAGCTAAGTCTACTTTGAAAAAGAAAGACATAGCAGTGATATTTAAGACATACTACTAAGCCACAGTCATTTCAGACATTATGATACTGATTCAAGAACAGACAAATGGATATTTGGAACGGAGTAACAGGTGGCTTAGAGACAGAGCTGTGCTTAGATTAAAACTTGGTTCCCACATATAAATGTGGGAAAGGACAGACTGTTTACCAGGTGAGAAAACTGGCTCACTATATTGAGAAAGATAAAAACGAATCCCTACCTACTGTATAGACAAATGTTAGCTCCCAAAGGGTTAAAGATCTATTTTCAAAACGATCATGAAGTTAGTAGAAAAAGTAGAAATCGTTGTGACCTATATCACACGTGGGGAAGGACGTCTTAAAATGCAAAAAGCACAAACCAAGAGATGAAACAAAATTTGCTGGACATTGTTGAGGTTGCACTTTCTGTTCTTGCTGCAGCCGTAGAGTGCTGGGCCTCCAGGGTCCCCTGTGCAGACAATGTGATCTGGGCCAACCCAGTAGCTCTTCAGAGTGGTCCATTCCACTGATGGGGAAGTTTGCCCCCAGAGACTGAGGCATCCTTTACTCACCCAATCTGACACACTGTGCAAATGGGACCCCATCTTTGTCACTTCCAGAAAAGCTGTAAACCCTGTCCCTTCCTAGCTAAGCTACCCAGGCTTGGGGAGATGCTTAGTTCCAAGCCTAGCCTCTATCCAGTCCTCCTTTGGACTTACTTAAATCAATCCTCCATGCTGGGCCTCAAGTACAAAAACTCTTTACTTTTCATTGGGAGAAAATAGTAAGGACCACCCAGATTTTTAGAATCAACACACAACACATTAAGCACATATAACACAATGAATAATTGAGGGGGAAAAAAGCCTGATGTAACATTTATTTCCTCCTGCTCTCCATCATCACAATGGGTTTTGAAAATTTAGAGAAGTCTTTACTTCATTCAGGCCCCCATTTATTTATTCAGGGTGCCATTCTGATTTCGGCTTTTATACTTGGGGCATCTAAGGGCCTTTGGAATTACTCTGAGATTTGGAAATGAATATCGGAGTGTTTCTTGTCTGGCACCCACTCAAGTTACAGGGGTACATATATTAAGTTGTTGGACAAGGAGAACCCAACCCATGCCTCAAACATCCCACAGCCCCCAGTGGTGGATGACTGACAGAGACTAATGTGGCGGGAAGTGCTAAGTCTAAGGAGGCATGTGCAAATGTGGTGTGGGATGTCACCTTGAGCATTACAATTACTATGAGGCAGAGCTTTCCCTGGACAATGCTATTGTTCTGTGTTTTGAAGCTAATTGCACTTTTAGATAAAATCCTATTTTAACTATTAGAACTCTAGAGTTCATGAAAGTAATTAGTAATACTAGTCGGTTTTGAACATACTCAAAAAGAAGTGATTGTAATCAACCCAATGTAGAAATTACCAAAAAAAAAAAAAAAAAAAGCCAAAATAATGAAAAGACAAGATATAACTTTGACCAAACTAGGCACCATCTTTAATTCTGTACTAATTTGGAAGATTTTCATTGAAAGCAATAGCCAGTCTGACTCAGACTGGTTTTAAAAATAAGGAAATGTGTTGGGGTGCCTGGGTGGCTCAGTTGGTCAAGCGTCTGACTACAGCTCAGGTCATGATTTCATGATTTGTGAGTTCAAGCCCTGTGTTGGGCTCTATGCTGACAACTCAGAGCCTGGATCCTGCTTCGGAGGCTGTGTCTCCCTCTTTCTCTGCTTCTCCATTCCACCGCCCCCCTTGTCTCTCAAAAATAAGTAAACATTAAAAAAAACAAGGAAATGTGCTAATTCATATAATAGGAGCTCCAAATATATGGCAGGCTCAACGATATCATCAGCCACCTAGGTTTTTTCTGCCTCTCATTACTGTTGTCCATAGGATTCATCTGAAGCCTGGTTCCCCTTGTGTTTCTAATATGGCTGCTCATAGCAATTTTGGCTACATGATTCTTTGTTTGTATGCACTAGATGAGTAAGCAAGTAAAATCCTGATGGACCAACTCAGTTCATATGCCCACCTCTGGTCCAGTAGCTGTCACCAAAGGGATTGCCATATGTTGTTTGGCTTAAACCTTGGTTACTGAACCAAACTCGGCCAAAAGGGGAACAGGAATTACTGAAATTGGTTTAGGTTAATCAGAGCACTTTCCTAGAGCAGAATTAGAGGAGATGGAACCATCTCTTGAATCTCTCGGGCTGCATATAAGGGTATTGGATACCTCAAGAAAGTTGGGATTCTGTTGGGAAAGAGGGAGAGGGGAATGGATATGGAACGGGCAACCCAAAGTGACAACTTCAAGGCCTGATCTACAATAAAGGGAAGGGCTGCCGGATGCGGTGCAAAGAGGGCTGGTGAAGACACCAGCAGGGATGCCTGCAGTGTGGGTCTCAGACAAATTCCCCCACATAGTATGCCACGAGGGAGAATTCAACACTCCCTCATTAGAAACGTTGGGAACAGGATGCTTAGGCTGACTGTGGGAGTTTCCAGATGGCACTGAGAAGCAGCAGGAGAGGTGGGGTTAAATGAAGAAACACACACTCTTGCCATATTTGTAGGAAGCAGTCTGTCAGTGAAGTAGGTAGGGTAGGGAAAAAATACCTATGAATTGTGAACAGCCCCATAGTTGTTGACCACTGCAGACTCTGGAGTAGAAAGGTCTAAAGCATTACACACACACACACACACACACACACACACACACACACACAATTTTGTGTTATAAGGAACCGGGAAGAATTTTTGCCAGCTAACACCAGTTCAGTTCCTCCTTCACCCACACCTCCCACAGATTGCTCTTTCAGGCATACTCCCCTCCTGTCTGGGTCTGCCACTTGTTAGCTGTATGACCTTGCAAACTTGTTGAACCTCTCTGTATTTCATTTTTCTCTTCTGTACATTGGTTTAGGTTATCAGGATATCCTTCTGTATCAGGATAATAGTAATAGTGACCCTCCTAGGGCTGTTGTGAGGACTAAATAAGTTAATACATACAAAGCACTTAGAAAAGTCCTTGGAACTTAGTAAGCACAATGTAACTCTCTCTATATACCAGTATATGCAGGGTATAGACATTTTGAACAGATCTAAACCTGTGAATTGCCGTGGACAGTGACTCTTTTGTACTTCCCATGTTCTTCCTTTTTGAATGGGAGTGTTTCTAACTGTTATCCTTTGCCTGCTCCCCCCCCCCATCACGCCCCCCTGCCACCCTGCATGTTAGGTACATGGGCAAATGACAGCTCACATTTGTCTCACAGGTCCACAGATGAGCAGGAATTGTGGTCCAGGAGCTGGACTTCATGAACTGCACCTGCGGAACCTCAGCCACACCTGGCTTGGTCCAGACTTCAGAGTGATGCTCTAAGGGGATGAGACTTTTGCAGAACTTGAGAGCAGGTGGGTGCTTTTTCCTTGTGGGAGGGACATGAATCACTGGGCCCCCAGTGAATACCCACATCCTAGTAGTCACTCCCTTGTATAATTCCCTCCCCTTGACTTTAAGTAGGACCTGTGACTTAATCCTAACCAACAGAATGTGGCATAGAGGGTGGAATGTCACTTCTGTACATTACGTAGGATTGGATAAGATGGTAAACATCTTGTCAGCAGACTCTCTCTATTGACTCTCTCCCCTGCTGGCTTTGATAAAGTGAGCTGTTGTAGGGAGAGGCAAGGAACTTAGAGTGGCTTCCAGCAGCCAGCCAGCCGGAAGCCAGGCCCTCAATCTGACAACCTACAACAAACTGAATCCTGTCAACAGCCATGTGAGCTTGGCAGCATATCCTTCTCCAGTCAAGCCTTAGATGAGACCCCGGCCCCAGCTGACACTTTGATGGAGCTTTGTGAAAAGCCCTAAAGCAGAGGACCCAGCTAACCCATGCCTGGATTCCTGACCCACGGAAAATGCAAGGTAATAAAGGTGTGTTATTTTTGTCACTAAATTGATGTTGATTTATTATGCAGCAATAAATCACTATACAAATATATTTGAAAACTTAAGTTTCTGATAAAGGTAGCATTTCAGCTTCATGGGGTGAGGATTGGATTTTTCAGTAAGATAGTGTGGGAATAACTGGATAACCATCTGGAGAAAGGTGGAGCCTAGATCCTACCACTACAGAAAATTCTGCTGGGTCACAGATATAAATGCTAAATGCAAAATAATACATATTATATAGAAAATATGGGGGAATATGGGGGAAATTTATCATAATTTCAGGGGAAATACTATAAAAGCTAAACTTTCTAGATGCCAGGAGTGAAAAGTTAACTTCAATAGGAGAAAACTAAGAAGAATTCTGTATGAAATAAACATTGTATGCATGGGGAGAAGAAAAACAAACTGACAAAAATTTTCTATATATACATTGACAAAGCCTGTTTTCCTTAATTCATAGAGTTCAACAAATCAGAACCAATAGTACAATAGAGAATGGGCAGAGAACAGAGCTCACAGAACAGAAAATACCATTGCCTCTCAAACACAGCTAAAGATGCTTAGCCTTACCAATAAGAAACCAAATTAGGTGGCACCTTGCTGGCTAAGGTGGTAGAACATGTGACTTTTTTAAAAATTTATTTTTAATTTAATTTTTTAAAATTCATATCCAAATTAGTTAGCATACAGTGCAACAATGATTTCAGGAGTAGATTCCTTAATGCCCCTTACCCATTTAGCCCATCCCCCCTCCCACAACCCCTCCAACAACCCTCTGTTTGTTCTCCATATTTATGAGTCTCTTATGTTTTGTCCCCTCCCTGTTTTTATATTATTTTTGTTTCCCTTTCCTTATGTTCATCTGTTTTGTCTCTTAAAGTCCTGAGTGAAGTCATATGATATTTGTGTTTCTCTGACTAATTTTGCTTAGTATAATACCCTCCAGTTCCATCCACGTAGTTGCAAATGGCAAGATTTCATTCTTTTTGATTGCCAAGTAATACTCCATTGTGTGTACACACACACACACACACACACACACACACACACACCTTATTTATCCATTCATCCATTGATGGACATTTGGGCTTTTTCTATACTTTGGCTGTTGTTGAGAGTTCTGCTATAAACATTGGGATGCATGTGTCCCTTCGAAACAGCATACCTATAGCCCTTGGATAAATACCTAGTAGGACAATTGCTGGGTCACAGAGTAGTTCTATTTTTAATATTTTGAGGAACTTCCATACTGTTTTCCAGAGTGGCTGCACCAGCTTGCATTCCCACCAGCAGTGCAAAAGAGATCCTCTTTCTCCGCATCCTCACCAACATCTGTTGTTGCCTGAGTTGTTACTGTTAGCCATTCTGACAGGTGTGAGGTGGTATCTCATTGTGGTTTTCATTTGTATTTCCCTGATGATGAGTGATGTTGAGCATTTTTTCATGTGTTGGTTGGCCATCTGGATGTCTTCCTGTGAGAAGTGTCTATTCATGTCTTTTGCCCGTTTCTTCACTGGATTATTTGTTTTTAGGGAGTTGAGTTTAATAAGTTCTTTATAGATTTTGGATACTAACCCTTTATCTGATATGTCGTTTGCAAATATCTTCTCCCATTCTGTCGGTTGCCTTTTAGTTTTGCTGATTGTTTCCTTCGCTGTGCAGAAGCTTTTTATTTTGATGAGGTCCCAGTAGTTCATTTTTTGCTTTTGTTTCCCTTGCCTCTGGAGACGTGTTGAGTAAGAAGTTGCTGTGGCCAAGATCAAAGAGGCTTATGCCTGCTTTCTCCTCGAGGATTTTGATGGATTCCTGTCTTACATTTAGGTCTTTCATCCATTTTGAGTTTACTTTTGTGTATGGTGTAAGAAAGTGATCCAGGTTCATTCTTCTGCATGTCGCTGTCCAGTTTTCCCAGAACCACTTGCTGAAGAGACTGTCTTTATTCCATTGGGTATTTTTTCCTGCTTTGTCAAAGATTAGTTGGCCATACGTTTGTGGGTCCACTTCTGGGTTCTCTATTCTGTTCCATTGATCTGAGTGTCTGTTTTTGTACCAGTACCATACTGTCTTGATGATTACAGCTTTGTAGTATAGCTTAAAGTCTGGGATTGTGATGCCTCCTGCTTTGATTTTCTTTTTCAAGATTGCTTTGGCTATTCGGGGTCTTTTCTGGTTCCATATAAATTTTAGGATTATTTGTTCTGGCTCTGTGAAGAATGCTGGTGTTATTTTGATAAGGATTGCATTGAATATGTAGATTGCTTTGGGTAGTATTGACATTTTAACAATATTTGTTCTTCCTATACAGGAGCGTGAAATCTTTTTCCATTTTTTTTTTTTTTTTTGTGTCTTCTTCAATTTCTTTCACAAGCTTTCTATAGTTTTCAGTGTATAGATTTTTCACCTGTTTGGTTAGATTTATTCCTAGGTATTTTGTGGTTTTTGGTGCGAGCATGTGACTCTTGATCTCAGTATTGTGAGTTCAAGTCCCATATTGGTTGTTGAGACTAAATAAATAAAACAGAAAGAAAGAAAGAAAGAAAGAAGAAAGAAATGAAAGAAATCAAATTAGAATTATGAGAGACCATATTTTAACCTATTAATTGGTTAAAAAAGTTGGATAATCCTGTGCTGAGGAATAAGGGAAAGAGACACACTCTTGCATGGAATATAAATTGGAATAATCTCTATGAAGGACAATTTGACAAAATATCAAAATGTCAAAATACCGGGAGCCTGGCCGTGTCAGTAGAGCATGCAACTCTTGATCTTGGGGTTATAAGTTCACCCACAAGTTGGGTATACAGATCACTTAAAAATAAAATCTTGAAAAAAACCACAAAAAAATAGCAAAATGTCAAAATATAGCAATCCCACCTCTACAAATTCTACCTATATATAGACTCAAGGATATCCACCTGAAGCACAGTTTGTAATGGGTAAAGAACGAAAACAAACAACATGTGTATTAACAGGGCACTGTTAAATATCCAGTTAAAATGAACACATAAACAAGGGAATTCTATTTGTTCTGATATGAAACCTTTCCAAGGCTGTGAAAAACAAAGAATGAAACATTGTGTAATGTACGCTATTTGTATAAAAATTTACATACATCACACATGTTTGTACATGCAAAGAACACTTCTGGAAAAATACACAAGAAACGAATAATAAATAGTGCTTGCTCCTACAATGGAGAAGTAGGTGCCGGGTGGACAGAAGGGAGAGGGATAGTACTTCTTATTCATAGTTTTAAAGAAATATTTTGGATGAATATTAAGAATGGATCCTCTATTCACAGTTATTAATAAAAAAGCTTCAAAAGGGCAAAGTTTTGACACCCAAATGCTCTGTCTGGGACTTGCAAGGGAGTAATATTTTCCGGCAGTGAGAGCCAGTGAATGCCCCCTGTGTTGGAGTAAAGAACAGAGCGCCCACTGCATTTTTACAGTGCATCTTAAAATAGTGTGTTGCAAAGCCCAGGGAGCTCAGCCCTTCTTGATTGTTGGTTAGCGGACTGCCAGGGATCATTTTCCAAAAACCAACTTGCAATCCTCTATATTCCAGAAGGTTGTTTTTTCTGTGAAAATGTTCAGGACTTAGAGAACTGGAAAGCAGGTGGGGAAGGTTCAGAGGAGCCGCCCCCACGCACCCTTTCTCCCATTGCTGTCTTTCCTCATTCCAGCCAGTGCCACCGCTCCTCTGTCCTGGGTCCAGCCTTTGACACAGGCCCTGCAGCTGCTTCGACTGACCCCTCCCCGCTCCCTCTAGGGGTCTGGAACAGCCCTTGCTGGCATCTCCGCAGCTGTGACTCATTGCAAATGCTTTGCATTCCGGGATGTTCTGCAGGGTCTGGGTCTCCCCTGTGGCTCGAAACATTAGGCGAGTTGAAAGGGAGGAGAAAAGGAGGCCCCACAGCTGCCAAAACATTGCGAGGAAGAGGGGAAAACTGTGAGGAAAACTGGAGAGGTTTTGTGCCGGCAGGACCCCAGCCAGCCGCTTCCTGGCTGGGGCCTGCTGGTAACTTGAGCAGGGCCCGGGGACACGGTGGAGGCAGATTCAGGGGCTTGTCCAAGCCCCTGCGAGGCCCGTTCACACATCCAGAAGCACCACACGCCATCTGGAGACCATCTCCATCTGTCTGGGAAGGACTGGGTTGAAGCCACTCTAGGAAGCAGACATGTGTCTCATCCAGAAAGTTTTTGTTTCGAATGTTAGTTTACCTTTATTTCACTGGGATTGTTTTGTTAGCTTATTTTCTCCCTGCCACCTATAGTTGTACACAACTTATACTCAGGTCAGTTGACATCTACTTTTAAAACGGTAGTGTTCTTTCTTTTTCTCTTCTGGAAGCTTTGGAACTCCATGTTGAGGTCTATGTTAAAAAAAAAAAACAAAAAAGCTCAACTGTCCAGGTAAGGGCTGGGGGAGGGGAGAGCCTTGCCCACTCACCTTCATCTTCATTTCTTCCCTGCTGCTCTATGCAGACTCTAAAGGGACATATTATTAAAAATCTTTATAATCAGTCAACTTTATTGAAGTACATTTACTTATAATAAAATATACCCATTTTAAGTACACAGTTTGATGAATTTTGGCAAATATATATATCCATGTAAGGCATAATTTGAAGCTATTGGCTGAGTAAATATGAACATAATGAAATAAAGGTACATTACATTTATTTTTGAATGTTTATTTATTTTTGAGAGAGACAGAGCATGAGCAGGGGAGGGGCAGAGAGAGAGGGAGACACAGAATCTGAAGCAGGCTCCAGGCTCTGAGCTGCCAGCACAGAGCCTGATGTGGAGCTCGAACTCAGAACTGTGAGATGGTGATTTAAGCTGAAGTCAGATGCCTAACTGACGGAGCTACCAGGTGTAGCAAAATAAATGTTCATTTTTAAAGATGGAAATCAATAGTATTTAATATTCACTATATTGTCCCAACCGCATGGGTATGACATCATCACATGCTAAGGTTCCTTTATTCTCAAACAAATCATGATAGTTAATTTACTTTTACTTGGGTAGAAGGAAACAACTTGGATTTAACACAAAACAGAATCAAAGGGAGAGAAAGAATTGCTAAATCTCCATAAAGTTGTCTTCTGTATGAGAAATGTTAGCTTTTATGAGCTCTTTAAAATTCAGAAGCAGGGCATCAGGCTCTTGATTTCAGCTCAGGTCATGATGTATAGTTCATGAGATTGAGCCCCAAGTCAGTTTGGGTGTGGAACCTGCTTGGGATTCTCTCTCTCCCTCTGCCCCTCTCCCCTCCCCCTTCTCTTCCCCCTCCCCCCTCCCCACCGTGCATGAATTCTCTCTCTCAAAAAAATAAATAAAATTCAGAAGCAATTGTGAAAGTCATGTTTTTCTTTTTCTTTCTTTTTTTTTTTTTTTAGCATTGATTGACCTTTTCTATAAAAGATGAAGATAATGTTTTCACAAGACTCCCATCTAAACCTCCCTTCTAACTTTTACATTATTTTTATGCTGACATGTTTGTGACCTCAACATTCTCATAAGTGACTGTCCAATAGTTTGTACTGGCCTATATGTAAGTGGATTTGGTGTTCACCTAGAGCCTTTTATATGGCTTCTCTGTTCCTTTCTTTCTTATTTTAATTCTTGTCTTAACTGCCAGCCTATTATTGTTAAGCAGTTTTTTGAGAGAGGCTCATGGGTGCTGGGTTTCCTCTCCTTTTCATGTTTTGGAAAGCCTATCTACTAGAACGACAACTTATTTTGTTAAGATATTCTTGGGTTACACGCTAGTCATTGCTTCTGTCTTTTGCCACTGGGTTCTGAGGTCAGTACGTCCCCTGCAGATAATTTGATCTTGTTGGTCTGAATGCTTGAAGAATCCTTTCTTTACTTTGGAACTTCAGTCAGGAGGCGAAGATAGGTCTTAGGGTTGAGTGGTCCATGTGGAAGTTTCCTGAAACACAGCGTGTTCTTTAATTCAGCAGAGTCACTTTGGTCTCAGGGACATTCTCTTCAGTATTTTTAACTGGATGGGTTTACTACTTCAGGAACACCATTTGTCATTACATGAGATCACTTTCATCCAGTCCCCACTACCTACCCCCTTTCTACTTACTTTAATCTCTTAGTTTCTTTTTGTTTTAAAACTGCATTTACTGTGGTTACATCCAATCTTTGCTTTATGTTGTAATTCAAGTTTTAGCTATTTCTTACTCTGTTCCTTGCTGTTTTTACTTTAATCATTTGTTTTGTAATTATGTGGGTTTTTTGTCCTCATTTTTTTCCCAGCTCATTCTGCTTTTTCCTTTTTTTATCACAGGCTATTTGAGCTCATGTTTTATTTAATTCATGTTCTTAAAATGTTGTTTTGTGGTATAAAGCATTTGTAGGCAATTCCCTTGTTACTAGGGTTTTTCTTTTTCCTTTTCTCCCCCTAGGGTTTTTCTAAGTTGGACCCTTTATCTATCTCTCATGTTTATGCTTTTTTCCTTTGAACTGGTAAAAAGCAAGTATGTTTGTAAAATAGCTTTGAATTTTTTCCCCCATCTGCTCACATTCTATCTAGATTTTCTACTCTCTATTTGTTTTGAATCAGGATTATTTTTCCTCTATAAATATCCGAAAGCACTTTGTTCCAGGGTGTTCTCCTCTCTACCACAGTCTGAGGGCTGGAAATTGTGGGTCCTCACACTTTGCTGTGACCTGAGATGATAGCAGGGGATGAAGGAGATCTACATCAACTAGGCAATACGCAGTCTTAGAAGATGTGTGCTCTGCTTCTCTGAAATTTTCTTAAATATCCTGGACAAGTTTTCTTTCACCCTGTTGGAGACTTCATCCTCCTCCTAGGGCTGAGGGGAGGAAGACTTCGAGGATTATTTAACAATCAGGATTAATCATTTAAACTGGGATTAAATAATTAGTAATGTGGATGATCCGAGAGCCTTACTTGCCAATTAGTTATTCAAATTCGTGGCATTTGGTGAAGTCCCGTTCTTGTTTGATTACTGTAGGTAAATATTTGCTTTACTCCTTTAAAAAATTATGTGTTCAGGAGCGCCTGGGTGGCTCAGTCGGTTAAGCGTCTGATTTCAGCTCAGGTCATGATCTTGTGGTTTGTGGGTTCAAGCCCTGCATCAGGCTCTGTGCTGACAGCTTAGAGCCTGGATCCTGTTTTAGATTCTATCTCTGTCTCTCTCTCTGCCCCTCCCCTGCTCTCTCTTTCTCTCTCTCTCTCAAAAATAAATAAACATTAAAAAAATTTTTTAAAACTATGTTCATTTCATTCGTCATGGGTTATAATTTTTTACCTGGAATTCTCTAATGGCCTATTTTTTTTATTTTATTTATTTATTTTTTTAATTAAGAATAGCACTCTGAGCCATGTGGGAGAGAACTGTCCTGGAGTTGACTTACCTGCTGTGATCATGAAGATTCCCCTTAAACACAATCATGTCCAATGAGACAGGAAAACTGATTTCTTCTTCAATCATATTTCGTCTCTTGAGATTACTAAAAAGAAAAAAAAGAAAAAACATAATTAGAACATAATTATGAGCAAAGAGAAAAAAACATAATTACTCTTTAATGCCTATTACCTTTGAGATATGAAGAATGGAAACTTTATGTTTTAAATCCTTGTTGGCTACCTTATTATCCCCATATCTCTGGTGGTCGCTGGACAGAACATGTTAACTAACAAAACTGATAGGTTTAATAGATTGGTAGATAAGGGTACTGGTAGATATCTAGTGTATCAAGATTTGTTCAAGGCATCTGAGAAAACCTTTCTTGATATCTGTCATTTACGTGACAGGATAGAGCTGTGTGTACTGGGTGATTAATCAAGTAGGAGGGTTATAGCTGGTTGTCTAGACAACCATTTCCTGAAGATTAATGTGTGGCCCTCAAACCCCAGGGAAGCCTGGTCACAATGCGTACTTTGACACTATCCTCTGTAATCCTTGGAGTCTGGAGAAACATGAAAATCTAGCTTACCAAGTCTGTAGCAGCAGAAATCTAGAAATGAAAACTAACTGGATGACAGAATCAGTCCCTGAAAGATATTATTTGCAAGTAATGAACCCATATCCACAAAACGAAAATTTAGGTATAATAGGTATTTATAATTTGGGCTGCCCGGCATCTAAAATCTTTTCCTATTTAGGAAGAATCCTAAGATAATGATAGTGAAGCAGCCCTCTCTTCTACTCTAGAGACAAAAAGGGCCGCTATCCCCCTGGGACCACAAGCAAGGACAAGATCTAAGCACAACTAATCAAACGCTGCCACCTGGGACTATATCCTGAAGGGGTAATGACAAGGCTCAGGCCAATTAGGTATGCTTCTTGGTGGCTCTGCAAGGGGGAAGGTGTGGGGAGTCTGGAAGGATGAGGTGCATATCTAATGACAGTAGAACCAGCACAGAGGTGGTAGGTGTCCTGATGCCAGCTTTGGGACAGTGAATGTCCTCCTGGAAAGTGCTATGTCCTGAGCAGTCTGCTCCTGTGCTGACAGCTCATCTGGGCCTTGCCTCCCTGGGCTCCTATGTGATTCATTTCTACTGTTCTTTGTTTTTGTTTTTTGTTTTTTTATTTTTAATTTTTTTTTTATTGTTGAGAGAGACAGAGCATGAGCAGGGGAGGGGCAGAGAGAGAGGGAGACACAGAATCTGAAGCAGGCTCCAGGCTCTGAGCTGTCAGCACAGAGTTCTAGGCAGGGCTCAAACTCCCAGGCTATGAGATCATGACCTGAGCCAAAGTCAGACGCCTAACCGACTGAGCCACCCAGGCACCCCATTTCTACCATTCTTTGATTCCAAGAGCCATGAGAATCAAAATACAGTCCATTTCTGCTATGGAACCATAGTTGTTTTCTGTTATTTACCATCAAGAACCTTGATAAGTACAACATCTCTGAGTTCAGGATCCAAAAATCAACTGAGAAGACCTGGATGCTTGGCAATTCATGTGAAATAGACCTCGCGAACTGTGATGTAATGGTTGTCAATAAAAGGGCATGGCTGCCAGAGGGCTGCAATGGGAAGGACAAAGATGGTCAGAGGCCATCTTATTTACTCTTCTGCTCTTGTGAACGACAACTAGAGTATATTTTCCTGTTCAGAGTGTTTTATTTTAAGGCAGACAGGGACAGATTAAAATATGTACAGTGGGAGAATGGCCAGAAAGTTAATGAGTCTTTATACGAGGAGCTGGAGAAATCTAACTTAGAAAAGCCATAGAGAGGGGCGTCTGCGTGCCTCAGTTGGTTAAGTGTCTGACTTCGGCTCAGGTCATGATCTCATGGTTCGTGAGTTTGAGCCCCATGTCCAGCTCTGTGCTGACAGCTCAGGGCCTGGAGCCTGCTTCGGATTCTGTGTCTCCCTCTCTCTCTGCCCCTTCCCTGCTCATGTTCTGTCTGTCTGTCTCTCTCTCTCTCAAAAATAAAATAAACATTAAAAAAAGAAAAGAAAAGCCATAGGGAAGACATTCTATGATTCTTTCAAATTACATTACTGCTATGGGCATTGAGGAGGGCACTTGTTGGGATGAGCACTGGATGTTGTATGTAAGCGAGGCACCACCGGAATCTACCCCCAAAAACCAAGAGCACACTTTACACAATGTACATTAGCCAATTTGATAATAAATTACATTTAAGAAACAAAATAAAATAAGGGCACCTGGGTGGCTCAGTCGGTTAAGCGTCCGGCTTCAGCTCAGGTCATGATCTCATAGTTTGTGAGTTCGAGCCCCCTCCCGTCGGGCTCTGTGTTGACAGCTCAGAGCCTGGAGGCTGCTTCGGATTCTGTGTCTCCCTCTCTCTCTGCCCCTTCCCCGTTCGTGCTCTGTCTCTCTCTCTCTCTCAAAAATAAATAAACATTAAAAAAATTAAAATAAAATAAAAGCTAACCTGATTGTTTTGCAAAAAAAAAAAAAAAACCCCACAAGTTACATTACTGCTGAAATAATTTTATAAAAATATGATACAAAAACATGCAAAATGGCCTTAAAAATAAAACATCCCCCACACCAATATTGAGTTCTATGTGTATATCACAAAAGGAATGAGAAAGTGAGGGCTGAGAGTTTTCAGATGGAACCAGGATAAGAAGGGAGGGTTGTTTGGACACTCCTGTCACAGGAGAGTGAGCCTTGGAGGGACCATTTCCTGGGCTCCAATCTGACTAACACTTTCCTCTTCAGGGCCCTTATTCCTGGGGTGCAGATATCCTTTACTCCAGTGGTGTTCCTAAACTAACTATTGTTCCAGAGACTCCATTGTAGTAGAAATACAAGATGTAAATTTACTGAAATATTCCAAAGGTATCCTAGAGTATACTATCGTATTCTTGCTCTGCCTTCTGCCTTCTAGTTTCTAAGGTGTTCACGTGAGTAATAAACCTTAAACCCTGTCCTTCCCCAAGGCTTCATAATACATCTAAGGCTGTTTCCATTATCAGAGTGTCCCTGAGGATAATATTGATTATTTTGAATTAACTATTTCAAGTATGAAATAATGTTATACATTCGTTTCTTACTTGATTATTTCTTCCAACTTTTATGTGGAATGGAATTGAAATAATTGAGGATATTTTGCATTTTTGAGAAATCAAAACCTCTGAAGGTAATTCAACTCTTTTGCAAGCTTGTATGCAAACTGGTTCTACCACTCCCCGGATGCCCTGGCGTCAAGCATGGAGAGAGGGTAGGAGGAAACGGAGGCCTCCCCACCTTCAAGTCTCCTTGGCAGAGTCAGGGACCACGTCTTCTCCCAGAGAATACAATCAGGGGATTCAATACTGGCAGGGTTTAGAGCGTCAAACAAGAGCTTCATTCAGGCTCCTGAGGGTTGCTACAAGTAATACTGCTGTGAGTATCCTGCTGACTACTGAGCATGCATATTAACTAGCTTAACTTTTGTTCCTTGTTTTCACAGTTATGGCAAATGATCTGGGTTCAGCCATTCCTCCTTCCCTCAGTCCTGTCTTGGAACACATCTCTCTGCGAAGTTTGATTGCGGCTGGAAGAGCAACGGAATGGGCCGTGAGCTCCTCCGGGTGGGGGTGGGGAGGTGTGGAGAGGAGGAAGCACGGTTTATGGAATATTCTCCCTACAGCACTTAGGATAGTCAAAGCGCATAGTAAAGGACTGCTGGATTGAACTGAACTGAAGGGAACGGAACTAGCTGTCTCAGTATACCAAAACCACGCACAGGCAAGGAATACTTGCTAGGGATCCGCACAAATTATTAGATAAACCAACTTTTTGGCAGGGAGAGAAGCTAGGGATGTATTTTTCCTTGATTTTCATATTATAGCTTGACCCATTGTATAATAATTTATTAAGAAATAAAGGAACGGAGGAATGCCATTTTAAAGAAGGTCAATAAAAACAGCATCCTTTTAACTCCTGTTGTCGTACTAGGTTTATTGCTTAGGAAAAGTGAATCGTCAACAATTCCAAAATACAAAACCACACGACAGTTAAATCTATCATGATTTTTACCTAGAAGAAAAAAAGAATTAAGGACTTCATTCCATTTCTCCTCACTAAAATTTTATTATCTCTTTTTTTTTTTTTTTTTTTTTAGAGAGAGAGAGCAAGTTGGGGAGAGGGGCAGAAGGAGAGAGAGAGGAGAGAGGTGAGAGGAGAGAGAGAGAGAGAGAGAGAGAGAGAGAATGAATGAATCTTAAGTAGGCTCCATGTTCAGCACAGAGCCTGCCTCAGTCCTGATCCACAATTCTGGGATGATGACCTGAGCTGAAATCAAGAGTCAGACACTCAAGTGACTGAGCCACCCAGGGCTCTCCCCAGTTTTTTTTTTTTTTAACAATTGTTTATATGGGGAGCAATATAAATGGCCTATTAACTTTTATTTAAACAATAAATAATTTTATCTAAGCAATTAAACAAAAATACTACCTACGCAGGAATTGGCATTATTACACTTAATACAGCAAAAGGAAGGAATGCATAAAGATAAAGAATTAGACAAAGGAAAATGGTAGTACTGATAAATCAAAAACCAACAAAATTAATAATTAACCTATTTTCTTTTTAATGGAGAAAGCACATGTGCCAAAAATAGGAAATGAAAATAGATTTAATAACCACAGACATGGGAGAAATTAAAAGACTTCTAAAAGCTGATTTTGCTCAGTTCTATGCAAACAACAATTTTTAAATGCACAAAATGGATGAATTTCTGGGCCAAAGTCAGACGCTTAACTGACTGAGCCACCCAGGTGCCACAGTAAAGTAAGATTCATATAAGGAATGCAAAGATGATTTGATCTTATGAAATATATCTATGTATTTCACCATATTAATGTTTCAAAGGAGAAAAATCATAGTGTCATCTCCATGATGACGCTGATGAAGCATTTGAAAATTTCAACCATTTTTGATTAAAATGCTTAATAAAGTAGGAATAATCATTTTATATCACTCATGCATACATACCCTACATGCTATATAGGCAAATACTAGAATGTTACCCTCAACACTATACCCAACCATCATTATCCTGGAGGTAATAGCCTATACAATCAGACAACAGAAATAAGTGAGAGGTATAAAAATTAGATAGTAAAGATAGAATATAAAGATGAATGTTTATTTATAAATAAATAAATTATTATTTATAGGCAATGTGATTATATACCTGAAAAACTCAAGAAAATCTCTTGAAAAAGTATGGCAAACAACCTGAATATTTCACTAAGGTAATTATGAATAAAGTAGACATAAAAGAATCATTAGCGTTGCTATTAGGAAAGCTATATGAGATTGCCAATGTTGAACCTTTTTTGACTTACAGAAATGGCAATTTCAGGTTGAGAAAACATAATGGGCAAAAGAGGTCATATGTAAAGGTCACAAAAAAGGCAAAATAGTTCAGGATAAAATTAAGACGTGTTCATAACTCATGCAAAGAAAACTTTCCAAAATTCTAACAGACACAAAACAAAACCTGAATGAAAGAACTTGTCCTTTTGTTAGTTAGGAGGCTGCCAAGTCAACAAAGATTTCTGCATCTTCCCAATTAATCTGGAAATTTAACATAATCTCAATGAAAACACAAAGACAAGTTTTTTAGAAGTAGAAAAATGGATTTTAAAGTTCTTATTGGAAAGCAAAAAACCAACCAACTAACCAACAACAAACACCCTTCAAGGTGAGAGCCAAGAAACTTAAAAAAAAAAAAAAAAAAAAAAAAAAAGAAGAAGAAGAATGAGGAGAAATCAACCCTACAAGACAGGGTAACATTATAAAACTGCAAATGAACAGTAAGGGCTTATTGATTATTTTAAATTGAACCTATTCGGGAAACACTTGGGGGAGGGACACTCAGACCCTCCTCTTTTCCCGTGAAAGCAGGAAACAAATGTCCTTTATGAAAAATTGCATCCCTGTAATGAGAAGTAAAAAAGACATCCTTATCAACAGAAATAGGGACACTGAAGTCGAGAAAGCTATAAAATAAGCTTTGCTACTTTTTCACTAATTTACTACCTCAGCCCCAATTCTGCATAGAATTCCTTTCTAATTAAAGCCCCCAAATGGCTGTTTTCCTTAACCTGCAAATTCCTCATAAATCTATCATCCCTTTGTCTAAAATGTATAAAAACTGCATGCCTTAGTCATTTCTTTGACTCTCAATTTCATTATTGGGTCTCTGTTCGCAAGGAACAAAAATTTCTTTTTTTCTCACGTAAATTTAATTCTTAGTCTACCTGGAAGACCTTGAGGGTAGGGGAGGAAGTTTCCCGCACGAAAAAAGTCAGTGGATCTCTCTTGCTCTCCCTCTCCCTCTCTCTCGAGTCTCTCTCTCTCGCTCGCTCTCGCTCGTTCTCTCCTCCTCTCGAGAGGAGGAAGAGAGAGAGAGGGGAGAGCGAGAGGGAGAGCGAGCGAGCGAGACAGATTTGTGAAGAATTTTAGTATGATAAATGTGGCCTTTTAGCTCCATAGGGAAACGATTGATTATTCAATAAAAAATGGTCGGACAGTTAACTGAGTGACTAGCTGGAAAAAAAAATTCACTCTATATCTCAAAATAAATTTGAGATAGAGCAATGGATTTAAATAGTAACACATGAATCCACGAGAGTACTAGAAAAAAAACCATGGAAAGATTTTTATGAGTAAATACTTAGGTAGAATTTTAGGAAGTTCTTTGGAGGAAGCAAGTTTTTTATGGATCTCAGGAGAAATGAGAGGTCTTAAAAGTCTAATTTCCTGACCAAGTGCTGGAGATTGGGTTAGCTGAAACCTCTGAAACTTTATTCTTAGAGGAAGGAGTGGGAAATCCAAGTAGTCCCTGTGTGCCGGCCTAATGCTGTTGATATAATAAATGTATTGGACCATTTCACAATCTCTTGTGTAGGTTTTGAGTGGAGGGAGGTATAAGCCATATGTCAGCTGGATTACCTTCTCCTTTGAAATTCAAAGGAAATTAGCTTAAACTCTTATGTTCTCCCTCAAGGAAATCTAGGTAATTTCCAATTCCTAGGGTATTTTCCAGTTCCCTCAGGTTTTGGAGAATTAATTTATCTACTGTTTTGCCCCACCATGGTTAGTATTGTGCACTTCTTTGTCCCCAAGGGAGGAATGGCAGCCCTTTGCTCTCCCTCCACCTTACATTATCATTCATACAAGACATTTGAATATGGAGCAAACTGTACAGAAGTTTGCTTGGTTCCCTCTCCCTTGAGACCCTCTTCACATCTTGTCACCTTTAACTTACCAGGGCTCTCAGGGCTCTCAATGCGTTAGTTCCGTTCTCTTTACCTGCAGAACTATTTTGATCTTTTCCAGGCTTGCCTTTGCATATCCCAAAACTCATTGGTATGGATTGCAAAACTATGGCTCATCTAAGCGAATGTGAACCTTGAGCCTGCCAGGAGTACCAGCAAAGACCTTTCTTTTTGGCCTCTGTGTGAAGTAGGGACCAGATATTTCCTCACTGGTAGGAACTACTATTCCATTGTCCTTAGGAGGCAGAAATGGCTACAGTCAGTTTTGGTCTTACATAATTTGCTTCTCCATCATAGAAAGGACCAGATTTCATAGCCATCTGAGTTACATTCTCCCCCTTGCCTTACATTACTCACCGCATAAAAGAAACAAGAAACAATTCAAAGGTAAAACACTACAAAATGACAAACTCATTTATGGAGTTCCTAGGTCCTGAGGGAAAAGTACTCAATCTAAGTCCCGTTGAGCATACTTAAATACTATTCCTAAAATGTTTGGGCCATGCAAAGGCCAGGATTCATGGGCAAGTGTTATGATTTTTAAAGTTATTTAGGTTATCACGCTGACTTAAAGGCATGTCTGGATCGATACTTAGTTACTGAAACTCTTTCAGAATACTGAGACAGATAGTTAAGTTGTCCTTTTAAGAGATTCTGACCCATTATTCCTCTAAATGTCTGGATAAGATATTTCTTTCCTATTTCCTATATTCTAAATTTTCCAATGCCCACCTCTGGGATAATAATCATATTGTTCAATACTTTCACAAGAATAAGAAACATTTATATTCTATGGTATTTAGACTGTGGTATGTAAATTTTTCAGAGATTATTCTTCATATTATTTTATTTCTGCTATTGGTGTTATATTGTTCGTTGTTTCTTATAGAAGAGAAAGCTTTCGGGTCAGTAATTTATGAACACAGTTAAAAAGTCAAAAGACACAAAAGACTATGTACAGCTAAAAGTGAGTCGTTCCCACTCTGTCCCTCACTACTTCTCTTTCGCAGAGGAAACCACTAGGAATAGCTTCTTATCTGAAAGATACACTATCCCCTTGCCCCCAAGTACACATTCTACACACTCCACGTTCTACACTGTGTACACACTGCTCTGCATTTGGGTTTTCACTTGAACATGTAGCTTGCGGATTGTTCCATACCTGTATATACAGGTTAGCTCTTTTGGTAGAACTGCCTTCTCTTTAAGTATCTTTAAGCTGCGCATCATTCCATTTTAGGAAGGTATTATCACTTATTGAACTAATGCCAATCAGTGGACACTTACATTGCTTCTAATTTTTAGCTCTCACCAACATTTCTGCAACGAATTACTTCGTATGCAGGCCATTTTACAGATAAGAGAGTATTTGAAGGGTATATTAGTGAAAGCAAATTACTGAGTTAAAGGGTGTGAGCATTCTCAATTTTGATAGTTATTGTCAAATTGCCCTCCAAAAGGGTTGTGCCTATTCATGTTTCCACTAGCAAATATTTGAAAATACCTGTTTGCTAGTACCCTGATCATCAGAGCATGTCATTAAATTTTTCGATTTATTTTTCACTTGCTTTTTTTTTTTTTTTTGCTGTCAATCTTACAGGTGAAAAGTGTATCTCATACTTTTAGATCCTTCTCATGAAATGATTCAAAATGTCATCTTTATCATATACTAAATTTGTCTATTTGATGCATTTCTGGGCTTTCTGGTTTATTCCATTGGTCTCTGTTGTCTCTTCATACACTATTTCTATCATTTTGATCACAGTAGTTTCATAGTATGTTCTACTTTATCATAGGTCTAATCACCCTTACTGCCCTTTTTTTCCCCTAAGAAATTTGCCAGCTAGCTTTTTCTTCTATATGAATTTGAGAAATAGTTTGTCTTGCTTCAAAAAAAATCCTGTTACATTTTTATTGAGATTGCATCACATTAATAAATTATTCAGGAATACTACTACTTGCTAAAGTTTATCATTGCAGACTTACCATTTCCTATTGTTCTTTTCAGTCATGTCTTCCTGATGCTTATAACAATTATTGATTCTTCACAGCATCTTTGGAAACAGCAGGGAAGATAGAAGATAAAGGATTAGCCCAAGATTACATATGATAAAAAGTCCTAAACTGGTTTTGTATCTACTATTTGGTAATGCCTCACCAGCAGATTTTACACAAATTGAAAAACAAAACATACTCTTCTACCAAGGATGAAATTTTCCTATTGCAAAAAGCCAGCAATGTGCAGCAACTATTCTGCAAATGTATTTCTTGTGTGATGATCTGTGGCCAAGCACAGAATGCATTCCTATCATGGAGTAACAATTTCAAAGGAATTTTGAAACCAGAGTTGGCTTGAATGCTGTACAATGACACCCAGGATCTTGGCCTACTTCCCAGATTTTCCCTTTTTGGTTTTCTAGCAAGTTTGGTCATGCCTGGGAATTTGCTGAATATGGTACTTGGATCAGTGACTTCCTGAATGTGACATTGGGATCAATGGCATTTGTCTGCCCAAGGATTTGTGGAGTACAATTTTTAGAAGTACTGCAGTTGTAAATAAGTTCTTTATTGAACTGATGCTCAGGCACAAGGGTGCAAATAGGAAGGATGCTTTGTGAATTGATTATGGAAGGCAAAGAACTTGAGAATGTTCTATTATGAATATTGCATTACATACCTGGGCACACTCGTGTTCCAGCTGGAGGATCTTCAAGTTCTTAAATAAATATCAAATGGATTTAAGAGCTATCTTTAATGCCTCCTTTGACAAATGGCCACTTACTAAAGGTCAGCCAAGACTTGATAAACAGTGGATTATCTGCAGCATCCCAGGCACGTCCTACCATCACCCTGGCTCAGTTAACATAGGGAGAGCTGACAAAGAGCCTGCGTGAGTTACTGAATTACTTAGGACCCAAGCACGTGTTGACATAGATCTGAGTGTATTTTTGGATTACATTTCCAAAACTATTATTGTTTTCACCGTTTTGTTTCAGTCAGCATTTTCTTCTCAATGCCACGTATAATTATGAGCTGACTTAGGTAAAATATTTTAAAAATGTGTAGTAGTACATATGTACCTATATAACATCTGAGATTATTTGCCATAACATAAACGAGAACACTCTTTAGCTTGTCCCTCCATAACAAAAAGACTACTGTACTCTGGAGTGTTATGCAAGAATCGGAAGAGCATAGTTTACTGAATGCTCAGCTTGTTTAGCGACATACCAAAGAGTAGGACAAAGGCTAAAAGCAAAAACATGGGGCAAGTTTTAAGCAATGAACCTAAAGGTATACGGATGATGAAATATTTAATTATCAAGGCAGAGAACAGGTTGTAAAATCTAGCTAATGAAAATATAAAGATGAGTTATTAATGGGATAGCTGTTTAATTAGATGATTCCTTGGTTTGTTTTAAGCAGGAAGAGTGTTGCCAAAATCACAAGATTAGACCTCTCCGAACAGAGAATGGTGATGGTGTGATGTCATCTATCAGTTGCCATTTACTCCCACTATAATGGCCACACCTTAGGCTACAAATATTAACTATTTAGACATGAGAAATTAATAAAAGGTGAGGCAAAACGGGCAGCAAAAGGAAATTGTTATGTTAAATTAGGCATATGAAGTTAGGAAAGCATTTACAAGTCTAGGGAAATGACATAATACAAATTTTATGATTCTCCTTAATAGAATTTGTCTCAACCAGGTCATACAAGGAATGCTTTTACAAACATGACTGTTCTCCCAGATCTTGAAACTTACATGAAGTATTATCAGATTCTGTGGTCACAGGACTCAACAAATCTCAGTTAAGTGGAGAAGAACAAATTCATTACGGAGGTCCTAGGTCCTGAGAAAGTGTTCAGTCTAAATCCTGTCAAGTAGGATTGTTGATATATGTCCTGTGTGTGTGTCTTTATATTTAATTTGTATTTATATTTATTCTGAAAGATTTCAGGGTCTGAATTCTGGAAAAGACTTAACACCATTAAAAACGTGGTTCCTGGATGATTATGACAGAGTATAATACAGGTTATTTTCAGTCTTCTTAAACCTAAGGTATGTGGATTGACCATTCCCAGGATGATTTTATTCTTAGGCAAGAATATTTAGCTGTTGTATGTACTGAAAGAAATACAGGTAAGATTATACTCACTGAGCAACCCATTCGTCAAGACATCAGCCTTTTCTGCTCACAGCGCTGAAGGAGGCAAAGTAGGATGTGATCACCTTGGTCTATTTTTCTTGTGAAATGTGCTCATTTCTATTCTACTTGCAAGCACTGTGGTTATTTTTTTACCAGCAATCGAGACCACAGGCAGGGGAGTAAGCTAGAATTCTGACTGAGTCACAATTCCCAGGCCTCTTCCTACGGATATGTATGTGGAGTGTGGTCCTGAGGCCCATCTGGAACACTTTCCCACACATTAGGCCGGGAGAGGCAGCAGGGCACAGGCTTAAGGATCCCTACAACACGGCTCTACCATCATCTTGTGTCTGTGTGACCACGCACTGGCTACCTAAACCTTTGTGCCTTGGTTTCCTTGTTGGACAACAAGGCCTGACAACAGTGTTTACCTCGTAGAGGTACTGTGAGGGGATGAAGGAATACATCTAATACTCCTAGGACAGTGCTAGGTACAGGTTAACAGTGGTTTTATATACAAGCCACTCAAGTGAGGATTTAATAAATTTGGCAAGCTGTAGGTTTCCATACCTATGTATGTAGACATATCAAATCTTTTTTACAGTTGAGGGGGAAAAATGAGCAGAGGAAACTTTGAAAACAGGTGGTGGTAGCAAATGCTTACCACCATAGATCCAGTTGAGAAAAATTCCCAGGCTTTGATGTGTCAGAAACAATTGTTTTCCAACTTGGCTCCAACAGCCCCCAGACAAGACACCCCAGTTGTTCCCATTGCCTGAGTAACTTTCCACTGTCACTACCTGTGGGACCAGCTTCTCTCCCAGACCTGTCCTTCCCCTCCACTGTCCTTTCCCCACATAAGTCATCTTTAGTGCATGTGCTCCAACCATCAGAGGCAAAGTTTTGTGTAAGGACTGACCTTGGGGCATACTTATATATGGGTACAAACCTTAGCCCTTCCTCCCCAAAAGTTGTAGTCCCAAAGTTAATATTTATTTGAAACTTGGGAGAACACTCCCCTCTTTATAAACAAAAGACTAAAGCAAAATGTTCTAGTCTCTCACACAAATTAATTGCCCGATTACCATTTCTCACGAATGCTACCTTTTTCTCCTTTGTTTTCCCTTCCATTATGTTTCAGTTGCAGAGAGGGTAAATCATAAATTATTGTCTAGTATAGAGAGAAACATTCTGCAGCTGGAAGGAACTGGGAAAGCACTGTTTTTTGATTTTTGTTTTTTCTCAATCATGAATTCAGTGATTACTGACTTCAAAATAGGTAACGGTCCCATAAATGGGAAAAAAGAACACTTTCCAGGGTGAAAGGATGGCAAGTATAAAGGTAGAGAGATGTGAACATGCATTGTTATGTTTAGGGAAGAGTATATGGCAAGAAGTAAATAATTTTTGGTCTCCGTAGGAAACTGCCAGTGAGTTACCATGGGCACAAGTTGGGGAGTGCCTGTAATCGCATCTAGCTGGCCATTTTCATTTGGTGCCGGTTAATTGGACTAGCTTTAAAATAGTACGCTCAAGTTCTATTTTGAACTCTATCCTGACATACTTCCCACTCCTTTGCCACACCCTAAGAGCTCATTTTGCCTTCTTTGGTGGTGGTAAAAAGCAAGGTCCCTTTTTTCTGAGCCTCTTGGTTCCAGGTCGCGTTTGCCTTTCCTCAAGGTTTTTCCCAATTCAGCAATTCCCATGAATTTTCGTCAGATAGTTTTCCCACTAGGATGCAAATTCCATGAAAGCATGAATGTTCACATCTTAAAATTCACTGTTATTACTAACTTAGAATTGAGCTTGGTACATAGTAGTCTAGATATCATTCAAAAAATTTAAGAACCTATTATGTGTTGGCCTATGGAGGGTCCAATGATGATTTAGGTATGCTCTCTACTTTTAAAGATCTTACAAATGAGGATAATAGATAAACAAACTCCAAGTCAAGGAAGAATGAAACCAGTGCAACTATTGAGGTATACATTGCTAATAGGGGGGTGCTATGGACTGAACATGTGTCTCTCCCAAATTCATATGCTGAGACCTAATCCCCAATGTGATAGGTTTAGAGGTGGGGCCTTTGGGAAGAGGTTAGGTGACAGGGTGGAGACCTCTCAAATGGGATTAGTGCCCTTATAAAAGAGATCCCAGAGAGTCCTTACCCCTTCCTCTTCATGTGAATGAGGAAGCAGATACCGAATCTGCTGGTGCCAAGGTCTTGGGCTTCTTAGCCTCCAGAACTGTGAGACATGTTTATAAGGCATCCAAGTTATGCTATTTTTTCTATAGCAATCTGAAAAGACTACGGCATGGGGCTCACAGGCAGTAATTAATTTCAACCAGGGGATTGAGGAAAGGCTTCACAGGACGTTGTCCTCAAAGACAGAATTTTCATTAGGGATGTGGAGGTTATTTTTGGTCAAGTGATCATTAGTTTGAACTCTTCCGTTTCCAAGGGACAGAAACGCATCTCAAAATAGTTTACACAAATACAAGGAAAGTGTAACTGGGAAATCTGGCTTCAGCTCTCCCAGAACTCTTGACCCTGCTCATGTGTGGATGCTGCCTTCTCTCCCATAGCAGATGGACATAATCTATGTTGCAGGAGGAAGGGGTGGAGTTTGGCTACAAACAGCTCCATGCTCCTATCACACTGGATTGTAGTTAATAGCCATAGAAGGTTATCTGCATTTCAAGGCCAGCAAATAAGATCCCATGGAAAAGTCTCTGTTCAGTCTAGTTTCGGTCATGGGCCTATCTCCAAGCTAATCACTGTACCCATTGCCTGGCCATAGTACAGACAGTGCTAGGATAGAGCTGTGTTAATAGGGACTCATACAAAGCAGAATATAATTTTAACCAGACATGGGAAAGGTTGCAAGAAGACTTTTGTAGGATCTGTAGCTCTATTAGAACCATATAGAGTGGGCAGGGCTGGGGTGGTACTTCATGAGAAGATCGAGAGGACCCAAAAAGAGAAGAAATAAGATGTTGGGCAGACGAGTACGACAGGTAACCATTATACTAAAACGCATGCACTCGTAGGCCAATGGGATGCCGTTTGCTGTCACAGAAATTTGATTGCCAGGGATAGGCAGTGGATCAGGCAGGAGACTTAGGATGGGCTAGGTCACAGGGAGCCTGCACTGATAAATGGGAGTCGTCAAAGGGCTCAACTGAAGGAATGTTGTGATCAGACCTATGTTACTCTACTTCCCTTTTCGCAGAAACATAACTCTGGGCTAACTTTTCTGGAACATCTAAGCTGTCAGACTCTCCAACCATGCACCAAGTCTCCTCTTCCAGTCCCGTTTGCCTTTTCTTTCTCTAGTCCTCACACTATCTTGCCTCAATTCTATATATAGTCCTGCCATCCTGGCCACTTGTTTCCCCACCTAAGGTCAATACCCCATTAAGGAATTACTTTGTCCAGCACTGAAATTCCTGGATTCTTACAGCATACATCTAAAACCCTACTTTTCAGTCACTGTGGCACCAACCAACGGGAGGTGGAACCATGCTAGCATGTAGCTAATTGGCATGGGTTAATGGGGTTAATTTCTATCACTTATCACATATTCAGATTAGCCTGAAAGCTTGAGAACTGTGGTCATCTTTTGAACTCTGGACTGGTAAACTGTGAATGGATTAAACTGTACAAGATCTGAATGTGCCAATCTCTTTCTTTACATGTATTTTGGTGTTCTTGAAGGAGTCAGTGTGTCCCTGTGGCCACCAATCCTCCTAGTGGGAGGTGGTACTGTGGCCATAGCTCATGAATGTGTAGATTTTAGATTTTACCCTTCATAAACTTTTGGGGATGATTACCATAAACTGTATAGGATCAGGAGGATTATGTTCCTAAGAATGCTTAGAACAGCCTACTCTTTCAGGCTGTTACCATAGGGCACAATTGCTTGCCCCTAGTGAATGAGATAATGAATGGATCGATTCAGCTAGAGAAACATAGCATAATCTGAGAGAAAACTACATTTACCCCCTCCCCCCCACCTGCTTCCCTGACATTATTAAATGTGCATGCACTAGCTCCAGCTGAGAAAAATCAAAACGGAACAATTCTAAAATGAAAATAATTTTTTTGCCACGCAAGCAGATCTCTGCAGAGATAAAATAGGAATAACGTTTCCATAAAAATTGAAGTTTCTGAGAAAATTAACCTTTCTTATTGAAAATGAGAGGTAAGAAAGGAAAAAGAGAAAGGCCACCTTCTAAGAGTCGTTACTGCAACCACTGACAGCATTTCGTACTGTTAGGGAGAGTGGGTGAACATTAGAAGAGGTCACAGAAGCTGAAAAAAGGAGACAATGTAAGAGTCTCGGGAGAGTGATAGTGCTGGCTACTTCTGAGAAATGTACCTAGCAGCAAAAAGCAAAAAGCTCCTCAGACTCTTACTGGCCGAGTTTGGATTTATTATGACAACCTTAGAACCAAAAATGGCTATATTTTTCTATGACAAATCTCACAGGAATCAAATATTTTCAGGGATCAAGCAAAGAAGGTAGTGCATGTGGTAGTGTAGTCAAGGGAAGGTATGAACGTTGCTCGATGTTTTCCAGGAGAAATCATTAAGGGTGAAGTGCTAATACACTTGTTTTTCATCTTACTCCAACAGAAGACCACATGTAATCTTCCTAAAGAGTGACTCCCCAACGTATCCTGACAACAGCAGGGTGGGGAGGAAGCAAGTTACGAATAAGTGAAAAACCATAAGGTAACAGACAATACTAAGCACGCTCCCACCCTTATCCAAACACAAAGGCAGGGGAAAAGTTCCTGCTATGTGCCAAGAGATTATTTGGGGGGGTGGGAAACAAGCACACACACCCCCACAGCAGCATCAAAAATTTTCCTATTCTCCAAAAAGTACTTAAATTAAAAAATTTCTATTAGTTAACCTATGTTGGAACCATTTTGGTGGGGAGTTGTCATAAATTGATAAAAGGCCAACACACAAACACTAAGGAAGGGAGTGAAAGGAATATCAAATGTTATTTGACGCTATGCAACTTCCCTACCAAGGTTGCATTTGTCACCAAAATGGAAAACGAATAAAAGATTCCGGGGTATCCTTTTTTTCTTATTTAATTTTTTCGTCCTTTGGTTTTTCTTTTTCTTGAGTATGTGGAGTCTGAGACCTGAGAGGCCCTCTGTCCTGATCCGGTAGGACACTCTTTAATGAGTGCCTTGGAAACAAAGGACACCAACCTGGGAACCCACGCCCAGAGCCACTTGTCAAGAGCCTGCAGCCAGTAAAGCTTCAGATTACACAAGAGGACTGGGTGGGGTGGGAAGGATGCACAAAAACTGAGAGAAAGTTTCTGCTCTTCAGAAGTTCTGATCTACTAAGGGAAGGAAACAGGCAGTACTGGGAATGGGTTGGGGTGGGGGGTGCAGGGGTGGGGACTAGGTTCTAATTCTGACTCTGTCATTGGCTGGCCATGTGCTCTTATGGGGTGGGAGTAGTCACCTGTCAAATGAAGAAATAACATGAAGGGGCAAATCTCTGTAAAATGAAGTAACAAAATGTGATCAGCATTTCTCAAAGTAGATTCCAATAAAAAAAAAAAAGTCTGGTTGAATAAGTTTGGGAAAACTTCCCTACCCTGGTTGATCCCCAACAGTACCAGATAGATTCTGACTGGATTTATTGTATCAAAGACTCCTAAAGTCTTGCTGTAAAGGATTTTTTTAAATTTGGCATTTCCCAAACGTATTTTCTGAAAAAAACATCTGTTGACATTTGCAGAACATGCTTTGGAAAACATTGATCTCTATGCTGCTTCCAGCTTTAGAATTCTATCCTTAGTCGTTACTTTTCCGTACAGACGCCATCACTTCCCTTCTCTACTGCTGTGTACTCAGTCTTTCATTGAGTCTTTGTGCTGAACCTCACATGCTGCCTCTCCTCTGGCTTTACTTTTCATGACTTTATGCTATTTAAATGTTCACATGAAACTCAAACAGGGTTGGACCAGATGACCTCTAAAATCCGTACAAACCCTGAAACTTTAGGATTCTTTGGTAATTATCACAAACATCCACTGAAGACCGAAACAGGATGTATATAACTGAGGCTGTTCTCATCACAGCACTGACATCTACTAAGAACTCTGAGATGAAATTCTAGATCCTGTCATTCTAAACACTGCTCTAAACTCAATACTATATTTCCTTGCAACTTCCTTTCCCCTGGACCAATGCAAAAGGAGAATACACAGGAAGACAGTGTGGGTTGTATGGGCTCTCTAGATCCATCTAGAGGAAATATAGTTAAGAGTTCAGTGGGGGTGCTTCCTACCAAATCTTCTCTTTGTAGGTACAGCAAAAGTTTTTCACGCAAGTTATTATGAAACATCAAGAAATTATACATATTGCCCATACCTCACCATAAAAATATTTAATGCAGGTGTTTCAAATTCAGTCAGAGGACCATCCAATTCCTGGCAGAGGCTTGAGGTCCAGGAATGACAGCAGAATATGGGTAAGAGACAACTTGAGAATATCCACAGATGTCAACTGGCCAACGCTCAGTTTAGTAAAATTCTAGTTCTTTCTCTAGTGTATGATTATTATACCCTCTTTTTAGCTCTGCCTTGACCCTAACTTAGTGTCACACGTTTCTTCTTTAGCTGTTTCCATGCCAACAGGATTGTTTAAAAATACTTTTAAGACAGAGGCACCTGGCTGGCTCAGTCAGAAGAGCATGCAACTCTTGCTCTCAGCTGTGAGTTCAAGCCCCACATTGGGTATAGAGATTAAACTTAAAAAGACATTAAATACCTTTAAGACATACTCAATTTTCTCAATTGTCCAAATGTAGTAGCTGAGAAGACAAATATTAACCAACCTAATTAATCAGAAAGCCATTCAACTATTTTTCCTCTACTGCAGGTCTTACAGCAAAACCTCTAGGTCTGGTCTGCTCCACTTTAAGGGGCTCAGGTGCCATCATTGAAATGAGTGGTGAGCTATGATACTGCCGTGACGGTTTCTTTCCCCAGCTACTCTGCAGGGGAATGCAAACCTGGCATATGGTGTGTGAAATGCCTTGCAGACTAAGATACCTCAGCCCCCAAAGAGGAAACAGAGAGAAAAAGAATGAAGATGAATGTTCACACATCACTGCCTGGAGGCTTCTACAGAACATGTGCAGTGTGAGAATTTTCAAAGGCTGACAGATGCGCTTTAATAGAAAGAGGTAAAAGATAAGATTCATAAGGCTTGCTTCACATTTTATAAAGGGATAGGTCTTGGGAAGTCCAGTATACTTTATAATTATGTTTTATAATACAGTAATGTTGGATTATAACATAACTACTGCTGAAAATAAAGTGATGAGGGGTGCCTGGGTGACTCGGTCGGTTGGGCGTCTGACTTTCGCTTAGGTCATGATCTCACAGTTGGTGGGTTTGAGCCCTGGGTCGGGCTCTGTGCTGACAGCTCAGAGCCTGGAGCCTGCTTCAGATTCTATGTCTCTTTCTTTCTCTGCCCCTCCCCCACTAGTGCTCTGTCTCTCTCAAATAAATACATGTTAAAAAAAATTTTTTTTTAAAAAGAAAATAAAGTTAGGGGCGCCTGGGTGGCTCGGTAGGTTGGGCATCCGACTTCGGCTCAGGTCATGATCTCACGGTCCGTGGGTTTGAGCCCCACGTTGGGCTCTGTGCTGACAGCTCAGAGCCTGCAGCCTGTTTCAGATTCTGTGTCTCCCTCTCTCTGTGACCCTCCCCCGTTCATGCTCTGTCTCTCTCTGTCTCAAAAATAAATAAACGTTAAAAAAAAAAAATTAAAAAAAAAAAGAAAATAAAGTTACAAACTAACAAAAAGGCTTTAGCAAAGGTCAATTTCAAAGTAAAAATAAGGTAAGATTTAATCCAAAACATTTTCCTTATTCTAAATTTTGGTAATTCTTGGGACCCTAACTGGATTAAAATAGAACGATATGACTAGTACTCTGAAGAATCATCATAGCGTGTACACAAAATAGAGAATAAATTTTTAATGGTATCAAAAACAGAACTTTTTGGCCAATTTAGTACTTGCTGGAATAAAGTTGCAAAATGTTACTCAGTAACGGACTTAGCTTCTAAATCAAGCCGGAATTACACATACTCTGTATATTACTTGAGTATATACAAGTACATTCCATGATAACATGCAGAGACATGGAAACAAGAAGAGTACTATCAAGTCAAGATCACCATCTCTATTCTCTGCTGATGAAATACATTGAAAACAAAACACCTGTTCAGTAATCCAGAATAGCTAATTTTGAAAAGGGGGTTTTAAATGTTGCTCTTTTCAAGAACTCAGATAAACTCCATGGGGTTAAATTTGATTTTGTTTTCTCAACGTGAAAAAAGAGAAGCAGATAATCTGCTATAGCTATGGGGATATCTTTTTCTTTTTCTTCCATATCAAATTAAAAGGTTTGATAGACTTACTGTCCCCAGGAAAAAGGACTCTTCGCATTCTACTGGTAGGAATGAATCCCTTAAAGCTCTTAGACATACGAGTGTCACACCACCTGCAGCAACATATGCTTAAAGTACCTTTGATGAGACGGTCACATGAGACAGGAGTTTAATTTTCCTGAGAACTAAAGTAGACGTATGAAATAAAACAGGGTATGAAAGTGACCTGAGTTCACAGGAGTCTCTAAATTCGAAAGAGATTGCTTCAGCTTTGCAAAGATCTCATCAAAAGCCTTTTATAGCAAGAGTCACATATGTGGTCACGGGGCTTCGGGGCCTTTTTAAGCACTCAAAAGAAGTGCTTTATGCTGTGCAAATTCCATGAAAGCCCAGGACAAGGGACTGATGGTGCTCAGGAAAACCTACAGGTGAGCCCACAGATTCCACGGCTTTTTGTAAAGAATGGAGTGGGTGAGATGCACAACTGACCAACTTTGCTCCCAGCTTGACAATTATTGGGCAGCTAAGAAAATCCTTGGAAGATAAGCAAAGACAGCACCTTACGTGGAACCTAGGGGAAGCCACTCAAAATTGAGTTAGTTGGGGTAGAGATGGCTACTGGTCTCTTCTAAGTAACTCCTCCTTTGTATGTGAGAACCACAGAACATATACGACAAGTAGGACAAAATATCGGCTTCACAGTCTTCTCTCCAAATTACGCATTGCAACTTCTGTTATTATTACTGTCTGCAAACTACTAAGAGGTCACGTGGGAATTGTAGTCACTGAATAGCATATAAAAGAATACAGTGCAGCTTCAATCTGAGCTCTTCTATTTGCTCTGTAATCTAATTCAAGGCACTTTAAAATGTTTTGGTGCCTTAGTGTATTAACACGAAACAGGAGGAAAACACTCATTTACTTACCTCAAGGAGTACTACAGAGATGACTGAATCTTAAAGCACTTTGAGCTCCTCAGATGAAAAGCACTGTGGAGACAATCACAGCAGAGGAATACTCTTCCAGTGCCTCGGGATCCTGATCTATTGTGTCTTGTGTCTCAACCATGTTTTCTCGAACACTTCACAAGTAAAATCTGTGAGTGGCACTCCATCCCTTTATATACGTTAATTGTTTGGCACACAGATGTTTATATATTGAAAATAGTTGTAGTATTCACCACTCCAAAGTTGTTTACTAATTTTCCCATAAGGTTAATGAAATAAATGTAGCCATGATGGAGTACTTTGTGTCAAATTTAGAAAACTTTAGCTTTCTTCTGAGGTACATGTGACATAACGAAAAGTTCATTTTGTTTTCAAAATAATTGAACTAGTGTTATTTATGTGAAACCACAAGTGTTTAATGACAAAAATACTGAAAGTATGCCACAGTGTCTATATATTCATCTGAAGAGTACAAAGATGGAGTTTTGAGGAAAAAAGGGTCTTAACACTATAGAAAAGAAATGTGGTTCTTAAATTGTTCAAAGGAAACATTTTAAAAATGTAATGCTTCATGTATTGAAATAAAGCAGTTAGAGGTAATAAATTATAAATACAGTAGTTCAAATATTGTTTCTTTTTTTAGCATTAGTTTTTCTAAGCAAGTTAAATTCAAAAACACCTTAAACTCTGTTATCCTCTTCTGTCAAAGGACCTGTGGAAATAGAAGCTTTCGCAGAAATCGACAACAGTAGTAACACCTTGTGGTCTTTACGTAGACTACACTGGATCTTGACCATTTGAGAGTTACAACATATTTTGGTTAATACATTAGATTCAACTCATTAATATGCCTTTATATTTGGGGGAAATTAGATTGTGATTTATAATGTAGTTCACCCAAACTCAATTCCAGGTCTTGCTTGATTCTCTGCAGGAGGCTCTGTCAGACTCATAATTAAAATGATGAAAAGTGTAAATAACTTCTTTCAGACTGAAAAAATATTTGTTTTTTTAAATAAAGTGCTTTAAATTCAAATATTTCTTGCCCTAAACAAAACTGAAACACACTTAAACCTGAAATCTCCATCATATCTTGACACACATATTTTAACAGGAAGAAATCAGTTTGGGGCCATTAGTGTCCTTCAAGAGTTCAGATTGGATCTAAATTGGGTTTTGCATTATTATCGTGCTCATGTTTGTACATGAAGGTTAAAAGAAAGAGGGCAACATCCAAGGATGACCAATAGGCGGTATGAGATGTGACAGCTGACCAATAGCGGCTTTCCACAAGGCCTTCTCGGAGTTCAAAATCAATTCTGTGATCCAATTCCACTGAAAGGAAAAGAAAGTCAAACAAGTGAATAAGTATTACAATATGTTCTATATAGACTTTACCTAGAGTTGAGAATAAAAATTTAGCTAATAGAAATGATTCTTTTATCCTTTTTTCCCCCCTCTTTAAAGTGACTTTCCACTCTAATCTCATGGAAAACAAACAAACACCCAAGACAGACTCAATAGCTCAGGATTCTATTTGGTAGAGTCCTTTCCTTTGTATGCTTAGGTCAGTATGGGATAATAAAGGAATAAAACAAACAAAAAAAATCACTTGGTATCATAGACTATGTTTGGAGTAAAGAAACTGGCTTCAAATCCTAACTTTCCCATTTAATCTTTGTTCCTAATCTGTAAAATAAGAAAAACAGCCCTCTGGCAGAAGTGTGGGCCAGGCTTATATGCAATAATGTCTGGGAGTGCATGCAGCAGGTCACTCAAAGGCCCTCTCCATCACCTCGTTCTGTGGTTACTTTTTGTAGTCCTAGACTGCTTTCCTCCCCATGTGGCCACCATGGCACAGCCTGGTCCCCATGCACTCAGCAGGGCCTCACATGTGCCTGAGACATACAAGTCCTCACTAAATGTCTGTTTGATAAAGAATCCACTGGGTGGCTGGGACAGTTAAACCAGGGGGAATAGTGGTGATCCCTGGGAGGAAGGACTTCATTTATAACAGCGCTGTGCTCAAACAATTCAGTGAATTTAATCAAGTCTTTTTCTAAAAGCCACAGAAAAGTCCTTGCAATACCTGTTGGAGAAAAATCAAGGCTATAAGAGAATTGCAAAGGATTCATTTAATATGTCCTTAGAGATAAAACACTTAGAAAAATAATACTTTGATCTCTAGGAATTCCTTTAAAAGAGTCAATGAGCTGTATAAGACTTTGAAGGAGCTATCTTAAAAACAAAGAACACCCAAATCTTTGTTCGAAGTGCCAGAAGACGTAGCAAGTAAAAGGTGGCAAAAATCAACGAGGCTGGAGAAAAAGTTGGGTTTTGTTTTACACTGGGAATTTCGTTAAGTTGCACATGGGAAATTGTATCACTCTAGAGAATGATTTCATATAAACGTTTAGCTAATGCTTATTTTAAATAGGTATTTTGTGACAATATCTTTTAGTGATTTAAAAGGGCATAGAGTTGTTACTTTTCTATTCAACTATGCTTTTCTGACAAGGAGTGCCCACTGATCTATCTGTATATTTTAAGGTTACCCTTAAGCAGCATAAATACCAATTGGGTTATAAAACACTTGTAAAATATATTTACAAATTTTTTAAAACTTTTCTTCTCACTTAAATTACAATAAGCTAATCCATAATACAGCAGAAATAGCTGAAATCTATATGGGGAACTGGGGGGTAGTAATGTCTGAATCTTTTATCTCTTGTACTCCATAGGACATTTGAGTTCGATTTGTCAGCACATTCTGGCACAAGATACAGGAAGATGAAAAACGAGGAGACTGGAATTCTCAAGCGTGAAGAAGAGAAGTCAAGCTGGAGGTAGTTACAAAGAAAAGAGGAGAAATAAAATGAAAAACAGAAGAGATGAGAAACCTACACATTAATATCGGCAAAGACCATGAAGTTATCATTTCTACTTTAAAATGCCACTGTAGAACAGCCTTTCCTAGTCCAACGGCCTTAAGTTAAACTTTTGTTTTGAAGTTAAAAAAAAAGGGATTTGTGTTTTGTTATAACAACTATTATTTGGCTTTGATTTTATGTCCCTGAGATTTATTCTTAAGTGTGGTTACTGTTGTGAAACACTGCCTTTCATATACTAGACACTCAAATGCTGAACTTAATTATTGCCCTACTCTATGCCCTTGTCATTCTTACCACCTACAGTCAGTATGGTTAACTAGACTTGCCATCTCTCACCCTGGTTATTTATGTGTAGGCTATCCTCATCAAAACGGGAATTAGGTAGCCAGCCTGTACCCGATGAATCTGTTTTAGTCTCTCATCCTCCTTCCAAGGTTTACAACAGGTAGTGTGGTTGCCAGTGCAGGTGACCTCACAGGTGTTGGTTCTGCAGGCGGATGAATGGAATAAGGTGGGCCTACGTCTCACGTCTCTTCCTTTTATGTACGTCACAGAATTCCCAAGGGAGCAAGGGTCCAGATGGCAGTTACCATTCTTTACGTGCCGTGAGATGAGCTCTTGGCCCAAATAGGCCTAAATCTATATGGAGTTGCCTTGGACCTATTTTCTTAATATTAGCACATCAAAAATGAGTGGCACAACACAGCGGGTAGTTTTTTCCTAGTTTTACTCACTGAATTAGGTCAAAGAGAAAGGAAAACATAATATCACTCTGTCCCTTTTTTCTCTCTTTTGAGTGCCTTAAGTGCTAGAATTCCTCTATCCACAAAGAAAGGAATGAGATCCTGAACTGAAGAGAAGTGAAACTGAGAAAAAATACTGTGGGATCTTATCAATCATCAGCAGTTGCCTTATATTGCCTTAAAGCATGGGTTATTTTCTTTTCTGGGGAGTCTGGCACAGAGGCCTAGTTCCCTTCCTATTCCCTAGAGTGAATGTCTGCAGTGTATGAAGTATGTAGGAGGTGAAGTGTCATCAGGACTGTCCTTTCATCAGAGAACTCTCTGCACAAGGCTTGTCCACATGGATACTGTATTAGAAAACATAACACATGTGAATAGGAAGTGCACATCTTAGTCTTAAAATGTGTACTAATTGGACAGGTTTCTATTGCTTAATGGAAACACTTTAACTTCCTTGGAGAGAAATTTTCAAAAACTTAATGACTCTTAAAAGTGGTCTTATTTGTAAGTATTAATTTTGGTCATAATTGCATGATTTTTGGCTACAGGCAGACACCAAGAAAAATACCAGTAAAGCAAATTGTGTTTTCAAATGAGTAGCAAAAGCTTCTTTCACAGTAAGAAAGATTATGCTGAGTTCTTGCTGGGTAAATTATGTCTTGTTATTTCTGTGTTGCCTCAGAGCAACTATACATTTCATGTGGTTAGGTGTTTGACATCAAGGAATATTTACATTTTGTGAACTGTTATAATTTCAAATATATTTAAGGATATCCTCTATCCTTGATATTATAATCAGTTTTCATATCTGCCAAAATAGTTTCCCAACACTAATCTGTCCTGAAAGATATTCAAATACCTAATGTTTGATAACAGATGGGCTTTGTGGGTAAATCTTGAATACAAAAAAACTCCAGGAGATGGCCCTCTACAATCTGGTTTAAGAAACTTTTCCAATCACATTCAAAACTATTCCCTTCTATTCATCCTTGGCTCTTCTCAAGAAAACTAACTACATACATACATACCTCTACATACCCTGTGCTTTTCCATATGCTGTTTCTTCTCCCTGCAATGTCTTTTCATCACCGTGTGTCCAAATTCTACCTCCACAGAGTCTTTTATAATTTTTTGAGGTGAAAGCATTTTCTCATTCCCTAGAACTGACGGAGTCCTTTACCAGTACCTTTGTTATGTGGCTCATCACATCTACCATATGTTATAAATATTTATGTAGCTATCTACTTCTCTACTAGGTAAATATATATTCTCTAGAAAATGCTCAATTTCCACACTAGCATTTAGTATCTTTATGGGCAGTACTGAAGTCTGTTTCATTTTGGTATCTTTTCTAGTGGCTATCTTGGTACTTTGGCTCATGGTAAACATTTAATAAATAATTGTTAAATGCAAAAAAGCAGGGGAAGAGAAATAGAAGCCATACACATATTACCATTTGAATCAGTTTGGTGTAGTTAATGTTTAGATAGCTGGGATGGTTTTAAGATAATACGTATAAGGGCTACTTGAACGCAGGATAAATGAGTGGATCAACTTCTGTGTTGAATTAAATATACAAAAACCAAAGTCAAATAATTTCTTCGTGGATGTGACTATTACATGAGCAGGGGGCAGAGAGAGCACTTATATAAGATCATTCCTTAAGGGAAATTCATGAAGTTTCATCAAAACAAACTGTTGCTAGGGAGCATAAAAACACAAATCAGTTTGTTATATTAAAATACTGTTTTGGAATTTTTATCAAGGAAGTTTTTTTGAAAACAGAAAAAATATGTATGGAAATTAGCAACTACATAGAGAAGTTATAAAATTAAATGTGGTTAAAAATCCAAGGAAAAACCTGTAACATTTTTTGTTAAAGACAAAATCCAATATTAAAAAAAAAAAAAAAAAAAAAAGGAAAAGGAAAAGGAGAGGAGCTGTGGAAAAAGGAATGAAAGTTAATGATAAAAACGATTTTAAACTAAGATTAATCCTTAGTGGTACATTTAGAATCTGCTAAAAATTAAGAGACTGAAAATATCTCTTGTATCCAATAATGCTAATTTTTAAATGCAAACCTACCCTTCTTAAAGAAAAAATATTTGTGTTGAAACCAGATAGCAGCATCTAGGGCACACCCACAGCCCTAAGTAGTAGCGGTACTGATACCTGAAATAACTAGGAATAATTACATTTCTTACACTATGAGACTTTATATCTAAATGTCTTACATGTAAAGAACAGCGAACCTCTTTGCAGCCTTTGGGACAATAAAGAAGGAAGATGACCTCATGCTTTTCTTCCCTCTCCAAAAGGTTGCTTCTTTGTAGGAATGTATAGGAGTATCATTTTAGCACACTAAGGGACTAATCAATACTTGGGTTTCAGGACCCCTACTATTTAAGGTTAGAATATACAGGAAAAAATTACATATCAAATGGTCTGTAATGGTTAACATTCAAGCTGATCTCATAGAAGAACTGATGCAAGTTTTCAGTGAGCAGAAGACCTATAAGTGGATCATTTTTATTGTACTCTGAGTGCTATTCCTGACATATACCATACCGAGGGTATTATCTTTATTCTGCATTACATTTTCCGGAAAAAGAAGTTGTGGGAGATTAAAGAACGATTCCTGAAGTCTGAAATCTGTGAAAAAAAAACACAAGATGCTGTAAAGTGTTGGCTGATGGTTACAAAGGGCCTTCAATGATGCAGTGGCCAAAAGTTAGAACAACACTCCCAAATATGCTGATTAAACCTAGCATACATAAAGAAGTACACACTTTGGTTTTTATGAAGAGCTCTTTCATGGAAAGTGTAAGCATCGTTAACTTTGCAATACAATGTCATAATCTGTTAACACCCAGATATCCCCCAAATTAATAGCTCATTTAAGTTCTAACCTTGAGGCAAAACAATGTTAAAAGAAACAGGTATTTTTTTTCCGTAATATGATACAAACATAAGGGAGTACAAGAAATGAAACCATAAAACTACCGTAAATAAGCCCGGACTTTTCAAAAGAAATGAAGACTAGCTATTGATATTCAACTTGATGAGAATAAAGTGGTTTCAATTGACAACACATACTCTTCAAAGAGAGAAACCCTGATGGATCATGAAAATTCAAAGCCTGTGTCCATCTTATCCTCAAAAAGCAAGAGAATCAAAGTTGGCAGCTTCAGGATAAAGGTCATCAGGAACTGAGGCAATCAATGCGAGCAGAACGAAGAAAGGAAGGAAGCCAGAATCACCTAATCACAATGACCAAATCCCAGAAAGAAGGCTTAAGGAAGAAAGGTTTTAGGATTTGCAAGATACAGCCACTATGTGCATAATAGAGCAACTATGACATAAAAAAACATCCAAATCAGGATTACAAAGAAGAGTGTATTATTGAAGCAAGTCTAACAATTAGTAAGGCAAATCTTGAGAGTCTGATTTTAAAAGGTGGAATTCTACTATAATAGTTTAATTTTAATAGTTACATCTATGTCTAGAGATAAATATCTGTAACTAAGACTCACGATTAGCTCATATTTAGTGGAGTCTACAGTCTACAAGGACTTTACCATTAAGACCAACAAAGAAAGAATTTATATGCAAGACTGACAGAAAATGTATTTTGTTAAGCTATCAAAGTATAATGATGCAATGCAGCTGAGCACCTCTATTAACTGTTGTCCTGAAAGAAGAAACAGGTTTCTCTGTTATCATTTTGAAATTACTATGTTAAATAGTAAAAAGACCACAGAAACAGCTTTCTTCCTTCAGATCCTATGGATTCTCTCTTTGTCTTCATTACCCTTTCTTGGGGGCTCAAATCCCACTTCATTCTTGTTTCCTCAGTCACCCTAATGTTTATTTACTAGCATCATTGCTGTGTATGAACATTACAAGGAATTGTGACTTTTTACCTGTCATCTTACAAAATTCTTTTAAACTATTCTTCTTCAGAAACTTTAGAGCTGTGATCTCTGTATGTCACAACAGAATTTTGTATTTTTACAGCCGCATTTCTGAATAAGTAGAAGTGAAAGCTTAAGTCAGCAATAATAAGAAAATGAAAAAAATGAATTTTATACAAATATCAAAGTCTGAAATGAATTTTCTAGGCAGTGTTCAAAAGGCTTACAATTATAAAATTTTTAGTAATCAGAGTCTCACATAAATAGGAGTACGTTAAAAAATGCTATTGGTCTGAATAGAAATGTCGAACTCAGGAATGTCCAGGATAATGGCTCCTGGAGTAGGGCTAACTGTGGAGAAAGATCCAGCCTCTAGAACCACCACACTTGAACTTCCTTTTTAAGTATGTTTGATGGATGGCAATGGACACTGGTCATTTTAAAATACAGAGTAGCAGACACAGCAACAAGACAAGGCTACAAGTATCTGAAATAAAATCTGTTTAAACATTTATAGAGAAAGAAAGGAAAAGTTTTCCCTGATTGCTATAGTAACAAAAAGCAGCTAGTCTGAGAATCTACATTTCTTTATGTAAGTCAATGGAAAAATAGGACTTATTAGTCTTCTTTTATGGACACTTGAAAATAAGGCTCAAATTTAGACCCTTGGGATTAAATATATATTAAATGTATAAGAGTTTCACAACTATTCAAGATTTTAAACCTTAGAAGTCTACTGGAAAGAATTAAATAGAGCTTCATTCTAATGCTAAGTCCAGCATAACTATCCATTCATTTATTCATTTCTTGAATATCTACTTTACACTAGGTAGCTGGGACAGAACTGGAAACCACACAGCGGATCCAATACAATATAAGCCTGAAGGTCTTTGTAATTTGGCTGGATGAATGAAACTCTGGAATTAGCAGCAGGATGGCTTTTAAAAAGTATCAAGAATATACACAGCAGAGGTTTAAAGCAATTACATGAATTTTTAAGGCTGAGAAGACCATATTTTTAAAAAATCTACTTTCTAAAAATCAGGGGTGCTTTCTCCCAAAGAGATTTGTTTTATGCTCGATGTTTAAGACCCTTGTGCCACCAGGCCCTGATTATTAATGTTCTTAATTCTTCATTCACCAATGCAGAGAGCAAAACTGCATTTACCTGGGAATTATACTTAAAAATATAATCAGGGGCATCTGGGTGGCTCAGTCGGTTAAGTGTCCAACTACTGATTTCAGCTCAGGTCATGATCTCACAGTTGTGAGATTGAGCCCTGTGCCAGGCTCCATGCGAAGTGTGGAGTCTGCTTTGGATTCTCTCTGTCTCTCTGCCCTTGCCCTGCTTGCATGCTCTCTCTCTCTCTCTCTCAAAAAAATAAATAAAAAATATAATCAGAGGAAAAGTACTTTTTTTAAAAAAAAGCTAACTTATGCTTTACATTTTAGAGTTGACTGCTACCGTTAGTATCTTCATCCTCCCCGCCTTCAAGTTGTAAGAGATCGAGTATTAACTTAAAGTAAGAAAAATATGAACTAACATGCAGAATCCAGAAAGCCAGAACTGCTATGTGGAAGGGTCTGTGTTGCAACAGTGGTAGTGGGAAGCGAGCCAAGTGACTTCTTCTCATCTTCTGTTGTGTCTTTTGATGTCTCAGATGGCTGTGATGTAGATGAGCGTCCAAATCTCGAGAACAACATCCCTCCAAGGCCCTTTCCAATGCTGGCAGCCCCTATATTTCGCAAAACAGGGCAGTCAGTCTGTTGGAATCACACCACATACCAAGCTAAAGAGCACCATCCATAGTTACAGCCAATTGGCAGAGGAACCAAGTCCTAGTCATATTTTTCCAGGGTGGGAACATAGGAAAGTTACAATTTACACTGTAGGTTTCTAAGTAAAAATGGTGTTGAATAGAATGAGAGTTGTACAAACGGCAGGAATACAGTGTACAAAAGAATAAAGATTCTATTTTATTCAAGTGATCACTGTTGATTACAATATTTGGGAAGATTAAAAACGTTAATGAAAGAATCATACCATTGACCGGGGCATATATTTACTATTGATATGCTTTACTACTGAAGTTAAGTGAGTATGTTATAAAAAGCTATCAATAAACAAATCTGGGAGTATGACAAAGTGAAATCTCAATGAAAAGCCTATTTATAGTGCCATCTTGTGGCACTTTATATTAAGGCAACCTGTAACTAAGAACAATGGACAAATTCAAGGGGCACATAAACCAGCGCTACCCTAAACATTGTGGCTGGTGCAGGAGATGATTCAAAGAAATTAAATATCCTTGTTGACCCCAGGACAGACACGGTTTGAGAGACTGTTAAGACATGAATTGCAGAACTGGTTGGCAGGGACACCCTTAGAACTCAAGCACTCCCTCATTTTACAGGTGAGGAAGCAGACCATTAAAAATGATGGGACTTCCCCAAGATCTCATAGTAGGTGGTAGGGCCAAGATTAAAATGAGGGCCTTGATTCCCAGACCTTTCCTTGTCTATCCAGCTATCTCATATTCTAAACCTACAAGATCTGATCTAGTTAGAGAACCTTTGGGGATTTTAGCTCTCAAGTATGAACAGTGAGAGGGTAGTTAATTCTAGACATGGGGATTAAATGTTGGATGTTTTGTAATATGCAGAGTATTTTCAAGTACCCCAAATTTAATGCCTATCTAAAAAAGTACTTACATTTACTGATAAGAAATACTTAAGAGAAATTACCTAATATGCTTGCTTTGCCTATGTTTGTTATAGATTCCCCGTAGTGTCGACGGGACAAGACTGGTGAGGTCACAGGGCTTGGTATTGTTGAAATGCCTTCATTCTCTGAAATTGAGGTAGGTTCTTTTGCTGGGTGGAGAAAGCTTGGCTTCATATGCTCATAAGGTAGAGGATTAGAAGTATTATACCAGTGGATCTGGACAGGTGAAATGTTGCTGTAGTGTTTCAGTATTAATGGTTCTAATCTATAAGCCTTGATTTTAAAAAAATGCAAAGAAACACAACATTAAGGCACAATGCTTGGATTTTAGTAAACTGTTTATTCTTATTTTATTGCATGCTCAATAGACCTTAGGGAATTAAAAAAAAAAACAACATCTGGTATTTCTAACATGCATTCCCATTTGTTCACTATTAATAATATGTAATTTGGTCTAATTATATATCCTTAATGATGAGATTATGGAAAGAACCAATTAGTGTTGGTCTAAGCTAACAGTGCCCGTTAATTTGTTTTTCAGAAAAACGGATTCATTTTTATTAGGTTCTGATATCATATAACAATTAGATTTATGTTAGTCTCACCAACAAAGCGGAAGCAATAAACAGTAAACTAGGACACAGTAAATAAAGCCAATCTGTAACATCTTAGAAGCTCTTCGTAAGCTCTATTTTCAAATAGATTAACATAGTAACAGCACAAATTAGATGCTGATTAAAGACCATTTGTCTAATGTGAAGAAGGGATGATATAGCAGAAAAGACAATGAATGGACTTGGCATTAGAATTCCCCAAGTTCACATTCTGGCCTCTGTCACTAACTGAATAATACCTACCAAGTCACAAGTTTCAGAGTCACTGTTTCCTGAGCTGTAGAAATCAGATTAACACTTCCTACCTCACAAGGATGTTGGCAAGAACAGACAACGTTTGTAAATACTGCTTAGCACAGTTCTGACATAAACTTTATTTAAAAAAACTTTACTTAAAAAAAAATCACAGGAAAAACTATAAAATGAATAATGAAAAATAACTTAATAAAATGACATTGGAGCCCTCCTTTATGATATAACAAAACTTTAAGATTATACCAAGGACAGGGTATACACTGATAACTCAGAGTTCCCCTACAAACTCAAGTTCACTTTCAAGTTACAAGATAATGAGTAAAATGAATATATATTAATGAAATACTAAATGGTTAGCTGGGTGTTTTTACATATATTTTACTTAATTCTAACCATCTTAGGAGGTAAAATTTTGTCATCTGCATTACATAGATAAGTCTTGGGAGTGACTTGGCCAAAGATTGTGCTGTCTGTATTTGAATCTAATACTAGATTCTCAGTGAAATTCATTTCTTAAAGATAGCATTTTTGATTCTTTAACACATAGGGAATTGCTAAAATTTTAATATTTAATCAATGCTATATTTACTTGGTACTAGCTAAAGATATTTGAAAAGACTTCACACAATTACACAAAGCAAACTTTCTGAGAATGAAGGTTATTTAAAACAGTTTCTTTTAAATTTAGTTCTATCTAGCCTTGTCCCCAAAAAGATTTAAGAAGCGTTTTTCTCATCTAACAATCTTACTTGGTAGTATACAATTTACCCGGATGCAAGATCACTGGAGTGATTAAAAACATTAAACACTAAACATTAAAAAATTATTAACAGTATAAACATAAAAGAGAATGAAAAACTCCAGACTTAAAATTCGACCAGGCTAAAATAAATTCTTCCACTTTTTCATGTTTAATACGTTTCAAATAGGGTCGGTCTACCAAACACATTTCAATATGGTAACATGTTTTAGAGAAAAAAAGATTAAAATGGAATTTTCAAAATTTGTGGTTGCTGGGTTATTGGTATTACAATTGGTTGTGGTTAGACAGTCCAGAAGATTCCTATTCCTTGTACTATTTGTCCAGAGATAATAGTTTTACATTATGCTCTTATAACACAGATCACCTCTGAGGTATTTCTGAGCCCTAAATTAACCAAAACACCAATGTCTTAAAGATATGAACCTATGAAAATATAATCAGATAAATTAACTCATTTCTCATTAGTTCAGTTGTACCTTGCAATATTTCATACAGAGTCTTTTATGAATAATTTAATGTTGAGGGAAAAATGTCTATAACTGCAACTCACCACTGGATCTGTTGGATGAAAAATATTCAGTAACCGATTACAAATCTCTCTGGGCAAAATATGGTCTTGACTTCCAGTGTTTCCTGGGCGGATGCCACGCAATGCCAAGAAAACCGCTAATGGGGATCCCATGCAGAAGAAATTCTCAACCTAAAATGATAAAGTCATCCCAAATTTTAAAACTGGTGGTAGTTTTTCTCAGCAGAATTTGGGCACAACATAACACATGGCAAAATATGAACAATAAAATTATCTTCAAATGTCTTTTTTCACAAGCTTTGTTCAGATGGTATCTGCCATAATTATATGCCAACCATTAATTAGTCTAAAAAAATCCATTTTTAGAATCAACTTCATTATCTTTAAATCTAACAGAAAACAAAAAATGAGAAGAAGAAAAGGAGAAGGAAGACCATTTCATTGTGTGTTTTCACACACTAGTCCAAGTTTTATCAAGCTACTATTTTGTGTGAAGTAATATTCTAATGCTATCAATGTTTTAATAAAGACCAATAAGGCAGAGGAATCCTGTGGGGGAGGCATAATAAAATAAATGAATAGGGGGAAAGCCTGCTGTAAGAGAGGGATAATTAATTCCACCTCAGAGTTTTTACACAGGAGGAAGCATTTTTTTCCACATTAATTTTTTTTTAATTCCAGTATAATTAACATACATTGTTATATTAGTTTCACGTGTAAAATATAGTGACTCAACAATTCTATACATTACTCAAAGCTCATCACAGTAAGTGTCCTCTTAATTCCCTTTACCTATTTCATCTACGTTCCACCCACCTCCCCTCTGGTAACCATCAGTTTGTTCTCTATGATTAAGAGTCTGTTTTTTGGTTTGTCTTGTCTTTTTCTTTGTTCGTTTTGTTTCTTAAATTCTACATTAATGAAATCATATGGTACTTGTGTTCCTCTGGCTGACTTATTTCACTTAGCATTGTACCCACTAGATCTATCCATGTTGCTGCAAATAGCAAGATTTCATTCTTGTTTTTATGGCTAATATTCCACATCTTCATCCGTTCATCTATCAATGGACACTTAAAGTTTCTTCCCTAATTTGGTTATTGTACATAATGCTGCAATAAACACAGGGGTGCATTTATCTTTTTGAATTAGTGTTTTCAAATTCTTTGGGTAAATACTCATTAATGGAATTACTGGATCATATGGTAATTCTATTTTTAATTTTTTGAGGAAACTCTATACTATTTTCCACAGTGGCTGCACCAGTTTTCATTTCCACCCACAGTGCACAAGTATTCCTTTTTCTCCACATCCTCTCCAATACTTGCTGTTTTTTGTGTTTTTGATTTCAGCCATTCTGACAGATGTGAGGTGATACCTCACTGTGGTTTTGATTTGCATTTCCTTTATGCAAAGGATATGATATTGAGCATCTTTTCATGTGTCTGTTGGCCATCTGGATGTCTTCTTTGGAGAAAAGTCTGTTCGTCTTCTGATACACAGGAGAAAGCATTTGCATTGGCCATAAAAAACAAAAAGGATTTCTACACCTGGGGCTGGTCATTGGGGCCAGAAAGGAGGACATTTTAGGCTGATACAATCACATGAACTAAAGCAGAGGCAGGAGAGAACCTGGCTCAATTTAGGAAGTATAAGTAGTCTGACATAGTTGAAAAATTGGGTGTCAGGAAAATGTAACTTGGAATGAGAATGCACAGAATCTTGACTACTTGGTTAAAAAAGTAGGACTTAATCGATTTTATGAGTAGTGAAGGAGAACAGGATTTGCCCCATGTTTTAGGAGGTTAGTAAACCTGGTAGTAGTATGTGGATGAACTGGAAAATTTAGAGTCTGGTGACTCAGAGACAAGTTAGGAAACTACTGAAAGTGTTTAGGCAAGAGAGAATCTGAACCCGGGCAGGGCGAGATGTTCCATTCAGAAATAGAAATGGGAGAGGAGAAGGTGGAATCAATATGACTGAATGAATATGAGGATGAGGAATGAGTCAGAGGCAGGTCACAAGGTTTGGGTCTGGCTGACTGGGAAGACAGTGGTTCCATCAACTGCAACAGGAAACTCTAGGTAAGTTCTGTTTTTGTTCACAATTAAGTTTGAAGTATCTGTAACGTATCTAATTTACAGGGGCTGAAATTCTAAGGCAAGAGATACAGAATTGGATATGTCATCTCCCAACTCTATGTATCACCGTTACAGAAGTGACACGTAAAACCAAGAGAAGTGGTAAGAGGGCTTATGAAGTGCATAGATATGCATAGTGCATATCTCTCAAAATAAACAAACATTTAAAAGTAAAAAGGAGGAGTGCCTGGGTGGCTCAGTCAGCTGAGCATCTGACTTCGGCTCAAGTCATGATCTCATGGCTGGTGAGTTTGAGCCCCGCATTGGGCTCTGTGCTGAAACCTCCGGAGCCTGGAGCCTGTTTTGGATTCTGTGTCTCCCTCTCCCTCCGTCCCTCCCCAACTCACACTCTCTCTCTCTCTACTTCAAAAATAAATAAACATTACAAAAATTAAAACAAAAAAGAAAAAAGGAGAAGGGCTTTAGCGAGAACTACATTTGATTAGCAGAGGAAGGAGGTAAGACTACAAAAGGGGAGGGAAAGGAGAACCATGATAATGCAGTATACATGAATGGCACGTGAGAGGGCTTCTAGAAAACTGGTGTGATCAGCAGCACTGGATTATATATAGAACATGACACTTTACCTCTTAAGGTCGCCTAACTTCTCTCATATATCCCATTATCCTGATGGGTGAGACGTCCCAAATTCATCATTCCATCTCATCTCCAACATCTAAGAAGTTATTGCACTTCACCTCATGGTCTTTCGTCTGGACTATAACTATATATACTTGTCTCTGCCTCCAATTTTATGTCCCTTTAATCTCTTCCCCACACTACATCTGAAGCGACTCTTCTTTTTTCCCCCAAATAACGAATATATATTTTGAAAATGGTACCTCCATGTTAAAGAAGGTTTGAGAAAGTTTTTTCTGCTTTTAAAGGACTGGGTAACTTCGACATGTCTGAAGGATGAGGAAAATTAACTTGTGTTAAATTAAAACTATAAGAAAAAGCATCTGAAATGGTAGATAGTAACTGGGCTGTCTGGGTGGCTCAGTCAGTTGAGCGTCCAACTCTTGATTTTGGCTTAGGTCCTGAGCTCTGGGTTCGTGGGTCTGAGCCCTGCATTAGGCTCTGGCTCTGCACTGACACCATAGAGCCTGCTCGGGATTCTCTTTCTCTCTCTCTCTCTTTCTCTCTGCCCCCCCTCCCTTGCTTTTGCATGCTCTTTCTCAAATAAACATAAAAAAAAGAAAACAAAAAACATCATAGACAGTGACACAGATGAAAACACCAACTTCTGAAAGGATTAAGATAATTAAAATAATAAAGGATAGGGAAAGATACAAAATATAGTTGAGATAGAAGAAAATTTAAGTAAATACTTTTTTTTTTAACTGTTTATCTTAGAGAGAGAGAGAGCGAGAGAGCATGCATGCACATATGCATGCATGACTGGGGGAGGGGCAGAGAGAGAGGGAGACAGAGAATCCCAAGCAGGCTCCATGCTCTCAGCACAAAACCCAGCAAGGGGCCAGAACGCAACAAACCATGAGATCATGACCTGAGCCAAACTCCTATGCTCAACCAATGGAGCCACTCAGGTGCCCCAATCCTTTCTTTTTTTTTTTTTAAATACTTTTTTTAAAGTTTATTTTTGAGAGAGAGGGAGAAAGAACGCAAGTGAGCAGGGGAGAGGCAGAGACAGAGGAGCAAGACGATCCCAAGCAGGCTCTATGCTCACTACAGAGCTCAATGTGGGCTCAAACCCACGAACCTTGAGACCATGACCTGAGCTGAAATCAAGAGTTGGTCGCTTAACTTAATGAACCACCCAGGCACCCCCTATGGAAATCCTTTCTGCTTGATGTATACATACCTGTAAATACATATATATCCTAGAAAAATGCTTTATGCTTTGGTCAGGCATTTCATAAATTTTTGTTAAATTGTTATAAAACAACTTTCCTTTCTTTATGATTGGTATGCAGTTTGACAGACAAACACACAAAGGAATTCTTCTTTTTTTAAAATGTTTATTTATTTTGATAGAGAGAAAAATAGAGCACGAGTAGGGAGACACAGATTCTGAAGCAGGCTCCAGACTCGGAGCTGTCAGCACAGAGCCCAATGTGGGGCTTGATCTCACAAACCCGAGATCATGACCTGAGCTGAAGTCAGATGCTTAATTGACTGAGCCACCCAGGCACCCCACAAAGGAATTATTCTAAGAGTAATGACTGATTTAGTGAGATCTACACCCATCAAAGAATTTTCTAGGTGAAAAAGAGCTTTGGACATTTAGTCTAACCTCCTTTTCCAGAGATGAGTAAGCAGATGAATTCAGAGATGTTAAATAATTGGCCAATGTTACATAACCAGTTAGTGGCCAAGTTTCGTGATCAGAACCAAATTTTCCCACTCTTCAGACCAATATTTGTCAATAGTTTTTCTTTGTTTTTAAAGTTTAGTGGTCACCTGTAACAGACCTAACACCTATACTCTGAAAGTAAACCCATCTTTTGGTTAACAGGCATAGAAAGACTTCTGTTCCTTCTAGATCCCTGGAGTTCTAAATATTAATTTGCCAGTCATCAGATAGTCCTTTTTAAATTTCAGATTTCTGTATTTTTCCTCTATGAGTAATTAAATAACAATTAAAAATTCATATTATTAGACTACACATGAGTATATACTACAAGAATACACAATTATACTGTTTAAGTTCTAGTAATATGAATATTGAATTTTGAGATCCTAATACTTGGTGGATCATACTCTACTCTCCAGTAAAAAAAATCCAGGACATGAAATACAAGAGTTTACTTTTTCTATCAGATCAATTCTGCATATTTAACATATTGATCATATATAAAAATGGTGGTAAGGAGGCACCTGGGTGGCTCAGTGGGTTAAGCATCCAAGTCTTTATTTTGGCTCAGGTCATGATCTCACAGTTCACGAAATCAAGCCTTGCATTGGATTCTGTGCTGACGGTGTGGAGACTGCTTAGGATTCTCTCTCTTCCTCTCTCTCTCTGTCCCTCCCCCATCCTCAAAATAAATAAATAAACTTAAAAAAAATGGTGGTAGAGATGGAACTCAACTTCCAGGTGGGATCACTCCAAAGATCACGCTCATATACTTTTTAAATACATAAATTTACCTTATGGCTTTTAAATATATATTTTTTAATGTTTATTTCATTATCGAGAGACAGAGAGAGCATGAGCATGGAAGGGGCAGAAAGAGGGGGAGACACAGAATCTGAAGCAGGCTCCAGGCTCCAAGCCGTCAGCACAGAGCCCGACGCGGGGCCCAAACTCACAAACCACGAGATCATGCTCTGAGCCAAAGCTGGATGTTTAAATTTTTTTTTTTTTCAACGTTTTTTATTTATTTTTGGGACAGAGAGAGACTGAGCATGAACGGGGGAGGGGCAGAGAGAGAGGGAGACACAGAATCGGAAACAGGCTCCAGGCTCCGAGCCATCAGCCCAGAGCCTGACGCGGGGCTCGAACTCACGGACCGCGAGATCGTGACCTGGCTGAAGTCGGACGCTTAACCGACTGCGCCACCCAGGCGCCCCATCCAAAGCTGGATGTTTAACCGACTGAGCCACCCAGGTATCCCAACCTTATGGCCTTTAAATATGGACGTTAAAAAAAAAACATTGTAAGTCATAGAGATAGATTCTTCTAAAAAATTTTCTACATCATTCCATTACTTAAGCAGTATGTTAAGCTCTTGTGATAAAAGATATTTCAAGAAGAGATGATATAGTACACTATATATGTGTATACATTCAAAAGGAAATGAGTATTAGGGAGCTTATGACATGCTCCATTTAACACTGCAAACGAGTTATTTGTTATTCAGCTACAGGCTATGTTCTTTCCAACAGGCAGGTCAAGGTCGACATCTCTCTATCATTTTTTATTCTTCTAATCAACTACTTTACCACAGCTCCATTCTGATGCTCAAAAACCCTTCACATGAAATATAAGTTCTTTATTTCTAGCTCTTCCTGTTATCCCACAGCCCCTTTGCCCCAAATCCTGTAAATTCTAGCTAAACTCTTTTGCCTACCCTGCTCCAAACCAACCACATACATCCCATCCTGTGCTTTTGTCATATACTTCTCACTGAATGAAAGCAAGCTTTCCATCCATCCCTAAAATCATCACTATATGCTTCCACTTATTTTTCTTATCATCCATAACTAGCTGGTTACTAAGGCTTGTTATTTCTAAATACTAAATATTTCCCAAATCTATCTATATTTTTCTCTTTCCACTACTTGAGATTATTTCATGTTTCTTGGAGGTACTATGGGGTCATACCCCTTCACACCCCTGTTGTGCTGTTTCTTTTACACAGAATAGCATTTCTCTTTTCCTCCACTTGGCAATATCCACTTTACTGAGATTAAGTACAAATGCCATTCCTTTGTAAACCTTTCCAAGCAAAATTACAATCTCTCTCTCATGTATATATCATTCTATAAGCTACTAATTGTACCGATAACGCTGTGTTACAGATCCTGAGGGCTGGGGAGCCATCTTGTCCACCCTTTTCCTTGTAAAACCCCAAAACTAGCAATGTCCAACACACAGTATGTGTTCAGTTTATATTCATTTGAAAGAAAAATTCAGATTTCACTTGAATCCTACTGTCACACTTCAAATGATGTTTGAAAAGAAATTGAGATAAATGATGGAAATCTTATCTCTCTCTTTCCTTACCTTAAATTTTAAGGCAGGTGTTTGTGTCATGGATGACGCCTTCAATCCATGTAGCCGTTCTTCTATTTCTCTCAGTCTAGGAAGCAGTAGGAGATAATGTACTAATATTTATATTCACAATTTTATAAATATTAGATGCTCGCTAGTTCACTAAAGTATAAAGAAGAAAATGATGGCCCATTATCCAATCCCTCAAATTAATCCCTGTTGACAGTATTTGATACACCTGCTACAGTCTATAAACATTTATAAAATGATTAGTAAAAGTAGCCCTACTCTTCATAATAGCTGTTGTTAACAGCTTTTTGGAAGGATCCTTTAGGGAAATGTGAGGCAAATACAAACATATATATGACCTTAAAAAAAAAAAATCACACTAAATGTTCGCACCATATACACAGTTCTGTGCTTTTTTTTCTACACTTAATAGTGAATCTTGGAGGTCTTTTCATTTCATTGCCTCCTGATCTACTTCAATCTTTGTAACAGCTGTATAATTTTCCTTCATACAGATCAACCACAGTTTATTAATCCTTCTCTGCTGATGAACATTTGGATTACTTCAAATTTTTCCCATTATTATGTTTTGTATCTACTTACATTTAATAAATAATGGAACTAAGGTTCTGTTTTTTTTTAAAGGTGCAGCTCATTTTCTAAACTTGTTTATTATTATTATTTTTTTTTTACTGTATTTTGTATCTAAAAGGCTGCTCTGAAGTGGTGCTGGGAAAACAGGGCAGCGACATGCAGAAAAATGAATCTGGACCCCTTTCTTACACCATACACAAAAATAAACTCAAAATGGATGAAAGACCTAAATGTAAGAGGAAGCCATCAAAATCCTCGAGGACAAAGCAGGCAAAAACCTCTTTGATCTTGGCTGCAGCAACTTCTTACTAAACATGTCTCCAGAGGCAAGGGAAACAAAAGCAAAAATGAACTACTGGGACCTCATCAAAATAAAAAGCTTCTGCACAGCGAAGGAAACAATCAGCAAAACTAAAAGGCAACTGACAGAATGGGAGAATGGGTTAGTATCCAAAATCTATAAAGAACTTATGAAACTCAACTTCCAAAAAACAAATAATCTAGTGAAGAAATGGGCAAAAGATGTGAATAGACACTTCTCCAAAGAAGACATCCAGATGGCCAACCAACACATGAAAAAAATGCTCCACATCACTTATCATCAGGGAAATACAAATCAAAACCACAACGAGATACCACCTTACACCTGTCAGAATGGCTAACATCAACAACTCAGACAACAACAGATGTTGGCGAGGATGTGGAGAAAGAGGATCTCTTTTGCATTGTTGGTGGGAATGCAAGCTGGTGCAGCCACTCTGGAAAACAGTATGGAGGGTCCTCAAAAAACGAAAAATAGAACTACCCTATGACCCAGCAGCTGCACTACTAGGTATTTATCCAAGGGATACAGGTGTGCTGTTTCAAAGGGACATACGCACCCCAATGTTTATAGCAGCACTCTCAACAATAGCCAAAGTATGGAAAGAGCTCAAATGTCCATCCATGGATGAATAAAGAAGATGTGGTGTGTGTATATGTGTGTGTGTGTGTGTATATATATATATATATATATGTATATACATACATATATATATATATACGTATATATATATACATATATATATACGTATATATATATATGTATGTATATACATATATATATATATATATATATACACACACAACATGCAATGGAGTACTCAACAATCAAAAAGAATGAAATCTTGACATTTGCAACTACATGGATGAACTAGAGGGTATTATGCTAAGCGAAATTAGTCAGAGAAAGACAAATATATGACTTCACTCATATGAGGACTCTAAGACACAGAACAGATGAACACAAGGGAAGGGAAGGGAAGCAAAAATAATATAAAAACAGGAAGGGGGGCAAAACACTAGAGACTCTTAAATATGGAGAACAGAGGGTTACTAGAGGGGTTGTGGGAGGGGGGATGGGCTAAATGGATAAGGGGCATTAAGGAATCTGCTCCTGAAATCATTGTTGCACTATATGTTAACTAACTTGGAGGTAAATTAAAAAGCAAAACAAAACAAAAAATGGCTGCTCTGAAACATGCTTATATCTTCTTTCAAAACTATTATTTTTACATTATAAAAATATATGTATCTAGCCTATGGTACTTAATAATATTTTAAATAAAATCCTTAGACAACTACTTAGGAGACTAAAACAAATCCAAGGCTTCCTGAATAAAATTTTTGGTCAACTACATTGGTTGTTTTTATATGATGTTAACTATCAAAATGAGTGACTTTTTACTGTTCTATTAGAATCGATGAGATGCATTAAGAGGACAAAGAAGATAAAGGATGTAACTATAGATGAAGACAGGAATGTAATTAAGAATTATAAGGTAGTATCAGGAAGGCCACAAGTGATCAAATAATTATAAATCTGCCAAAAATTCATTTGCCAAGGAGAAAAGGGATTTAAAATTATTTTCAGAATAATAAGAAAGGCAAAGGCCCATCTCTAAGATTAGTAAAAATTACAAAGGATTACAAACTGGTAAACATTTTCAATAAGGATTCTGCACAGTGACTCAGCTTGGAATAAGTTTTAGATTTCACTCCTAACAAATTCTGAAGAGATGGAAGGAAAAAGATGATGACAAAGCAATTTATTTTATGCTATTTGGAACATGCATGGAATTAGCATGAATATTAACAAAATTGTCTCTCGCCGATTAGGCATGTTACCTAATACTCTCCGTACTCCAAATATTATCATGAAAAACTTACAGTTTTCTCCTAAGAAGTCCAGTAATTCCATTAAGACTTTTAAAATTCTTTTAAGAGACTAAGGTATTTTACCGTCGCTTTGTTATATAGAGTTCATCCAGTAGATGTCGTTCTTCATAGCTCATCCATCGTTCATCAGGCAACTCTTCTTCCTTCTGTAGCAACTGTTCATAGAGTCGAACTGGATTCCAGCCAGTCATTATGTCATAAGTGATTACACATCCCAAGGAATGTGACACTATTGAGACTTTACCCCCTTTTTCTTCAAAGTCTGGATTCCGAGAACAGAAAAGGGAATATAATCGGTTCAGCTCTTGCTGAAGGCCTTTAACTAGCTGTTTGAAATAAGAAAACATTATCATATTAATCACACTGACTTTGCTATAAACTTTATCTCCAAACTCAAATACATTAAGAAAGAAACACAGACATTACTGGCCAAATATACCTAGGTTATTAAAATGAACTCGGGTATTTCAAAACCTTGCGGAAAATGAAGAAAAGTAAACATAATGTGTAATCTGTATCATCACTAAAAAATACAGGCAGATATCACCCATCTAGCTCCTTTCACAGTCCTTATACTAACTATATGAGCCAGCAGTTCCAAAGATTAAAAAAAAAAAAAATTCCATGCAGATTCCAGTAAGATTTCCAAAGAGCCCCTTCAAATTTTTTCTTCATTGCAACTTACTCGTATGCAATTCTAAATTTTTACACCTCATAGTTTAAGCTATAGTAAATGTTAGAAAAAGAGTATCTGAGTTTACGATAACAAGTGTGCTAATGTACTATATATATTACATTATGTGTTTAGATAAGAGTAATGTAATCAAAGGCCACTGTATGATTGAAAAAAAAACTAATGTTGATCCACTTGAAATTCCAAAATTCCCATTGAGTTGGCAATATAGATACGAGTAAAAAGTTGTTTTATGTGGATGGAAAGCAGGGTTTTTTTAAGGCTTAAGGTTATCAATGTGGGAAGTATCTTAAGTCATTTTTTCTTTGTAAAACTACTTCCTTTGAAATTTAGCTCTAACAAATATTAACTGAAATATTCCATAAAGTCAGAAAAATGTTACTCAAACCCATACTGGGCCCTCGTCAGTTATAAGGCAGTCCTCTCCTCTTCCTATCATTGCTTGCTACTTTTTGATTATAAATTTCCTGCTTGATATTAACTTAATTTCTCATTTCAGTACTTACTATGCCAGCTGGTACTCTGACATACAAATATTCATTATGTGTTGCTTCCATTTTCAGTTTTATTATTTTGTCTCAAGAGGCCACTACCCTCTATTAGATTTTACTGAACATGTTTTACCTGCTGATACTAACTTCTAAGTCATTTGAGGATTCATGCATGGCAGGGTTAGCAGTGACATGAATGAAGGCATGATGTTCTCTCTTAACTGTTGGCACTGAAGAATACTACAATGCAAAACCAAGGTCTGCTTAAAGCTATTGAAAGCATGTGTTGGGTGTCATGAAATATATCTAGCCAATGAAGGAAGAGAAGGAGAGGAGGAGTTGCCACTATGTGCTATCTTTTCTCTAGGGACAAATGCAAAGGTTTTACTTTAACTGGTTGTTTTAATTTCTGTCTTGGGAAAAGCCAGCTCCAACAAAGTGCACCAGCATCATGTGGAGGGCGTGTTAAATACAGATTGCTAGGCTCCATTCTCAAGTATCTGAGCAGTTCTGGGCACCACATTTTAAGAACTACTGCCTTAGTGGCAAATGCATATAGAACCCTTCTAAGACATGGGTTGTAGGTAATTCCAGTCAACATAGTTTAAGGAGTATGCAGTGTGATATGAAATTTATAGGGCTCTCCTCAAAGGGAGCTATAATGTAATGCTTTGGACTTGGCTTTGATAATACCAAGTAACCCTTAAAATTTGTAATTTTCTTGATTTACAATCTAGATGATAGGAGGTACAGAAAAAGCTAATGTTTAGATAAAATAAAATTCCTTCAAAAGCAACATTTGTTAATAGTTTTTACATTTGAAGCCCTTGATTTTAAGCCTCACCCCAGGCAAGTCTAGAAACACTAAAAGATATATCCTTAAGTATTCTGACAAAAGGTACCCAATCCTTTTGTTTTTAAAATACCATCCCCCCCATTAAAATAAAAAGATCTATCAGTATCTCTACCAGTGAATAACCTATATCATATCAAAAAATTTAAAGCATTTCTCACTATACCCAATGTTTCAGCAATCATATATGCGTAACTAAAAACAAGTGTAACTATCTGAGGCAGAGAAAGTTATTTGACCTTAAAATGTTTCACCGTGAAATGAAACACGGAATGGACAATTCTGAAGAGCTGATGCTTTCATCTTTCATCTGTTTTAATAATCATATACTTGAATAGAAGTGGTCTTTGTGTTTCCTTGTTAGAACATATCTAGATATGGTAGCAATTTTAATCTTTTCCTATAGTTTACATACACGGGAATGTTTGTGTTTCAAAACATTATGATTTTGAGGGGCGCCTGGGTGGCTCGGTCGGTTAAGCGTCCGACTTCGGCTCAGGTCATGATCTCACGGTCTGTGAGTTCGAGCCCCACGTCGGGCTCTGTGCTGACAGCTCCGAGCCTGGAGCCTGTTTCAGATTCTGTGTCTCCCTCTCTCTCTGCCCCTCCCCTGTTCATGCTCTGTCTCTCTCTGTCTCAAAAATAAATAAACGTTAAAAAAAAAAAAAATAGGCCACCTTGCTAGGAGTATTTATAAAAAAACAAAACAAAACAAAAAACATTATGATTTTGAAAGCAAAGTTTTAAACAGTTGTGTTTAAATGCTTTTATAAATCATCCAGTCAGCAGCAAAAGGAGAAATCCACCTCTATGATGTGTCCAAAAAGTCTACTCTAATTAGGGTTTTTTTCTTCCCCCGCTTTCCTCACTGATCCAATTATATTCTCCCAGCTATGATCTCTTAGTGACCAAGTATATTCATTTGAGACATATGAACCAAGATTAATGATATACCCTATGGTATTAATTTTATTAGTTCTACAATATTATCTAATCGAGTCAGCTAACCTTTAACACAGTAGGCAACGGATGGCTTTTCAAAAGCTTAAGAGTTTTAAATTCTCATAACTGCTGCTTACAAGTTAAAATTTATTAAGAAAATCAACCCAAAAAGAAAAAGCCAGCAGTTTCAAGAGAGAATCCACACATATATAGTCTGACTGAAGAATATAATTAGTCCTTTGTTCTTCTCTCTGCTTCAGGAAATTTTAATGATATGGCCATGACCATTCTCTTTGTAATTTTTCACTTTTAAAAGTCATTGAGAAGAGAGTTCAGATGTACACAAGATATGTATTTCTCTCTGGATTTTTCATGATACTTTATTCAGGGTCAAAGTAAGGGCCAAATGGTCTCTGATGATGTCTCTGAAGTCTGGATTAGTTTCCTTTTTTTTTAATTGGTCCTTGGATAGTATAACCTGAGAAGTAGTAATTGATACACAAAACTCTTTCCTGAAGCATGGTTTTTTAATGACTATTGGTGCAATCACTAATTAGGTCCCTCCCATGAGCATCTCTCACAATCTCCCATGAAAAGGGAACTAAGAGATGATCTAATTTAAACTGCTCTGAAGGTAGGAGTCCCCTCAGTGGCATCCCTGATAAGTCACTCACCATCTACCCCAGGGAGGATCTCCACTCTAAAGTGGACACTTCTAGTTTTTGAAAACTTTTTTTCCAGTTGATTGTGATAGAATTGACATACAATATTGTATAAGCTTAAGGTATATGACATAATGATTTGATACATGTATATATTACAAAAGATCACTATAAATAAGTCTTAAGGTTTTTTTTTGATGTTTATTTATTTTTGAGAGAGAGAGAGACAGAGCATGAGCAGGGTAAGGGCAGAGAGAGAGGGAGACACGGAATCTGAAGTAGGCTTCAGGCTCTGAGCTGTCTGCACAGAGCCTGATGTGGGGCTCGAAACCACAAACTGCAAGATCATGACCTGAGCTGAAGTCGGATGCCCAACTGACTGAGCCACCCAGGCACCCCTCAAGTTTAAAATCTATCAGGGGCACCTGGGTGGTTCAGTTGGCTAAGTGCCCGACTTCGGCTCAGGTCATGATTTCACGGTTCGTGGGTTCGAGCCCCACGTGAGGCTCTGTGCTGACAGCTTGGAGCCTGGAGCCTGCTTCACATTCTGTGTCTCCTTTTCTCTGCCCCTCCCCCACTCGTATTCTGTCTATGTCTCTCAAAAATAAATGTTAAAAAAAAAAAGTTTAAAATCTATCACATTACTTACAATTTTTTTCCTTGAGACATTTCTATTTTTTTTTTAAAGCAGCTTTAGTTACTTAAAAAGTTCTTCATTAGTAAACAAACATGTTCCTTTCCATATTTTCTATCACTGATCTTTATTCACTTTCTAGAGTTAACAGAGTAAGTCTATTCTTTTTTTTTTTTTTTCTTAAATGGGAACCCTTGAAATACATAAAGACAGATATATAATTAATCACAACTTGAGAATTGAACTGGGAACTTTATATACATTACACCTTTAATCTTCATGACGACCTTTATCAGGTCGTCATGTGCCCATTTTATAAATGAGGAAGTGAGGAAGCTGAGAAAGTGAGAAATTTGATCTAAGGTCACACAGCTAGTTAAGTGGCAGTTTTTGACTGTGCATCATCCATTTAACCCCAAAGGCTGAGAGGAAGGGGAAAAAAAGCTCTTTCATATGCCTATCAAATAAACCAAACAAGGTTCATTCACCAGGCATGAGATAATCATGAAGATTATCACTGTTATTTATCCCTAAGGAAACATACACTGCTTAAAAATAATTTATTCTAGAATATTGGCTAATGTCAACCTTGTGCTAAATGGGCTTTGATTTGCAGAATCTGCTTTCCTTTTTTAAAATTAAGAACAATTTTGAACTGCTTCTCACGGAGTTTTCCTTTGTTCTTCACAATACCTTAAGCAAGGTTTCCCAAATTTCCCTGATGGTACCACTTGGGGAACTGTTTTAACACAAATTCACAAGCTCTATGTTGGACCCTCTGAATCAGAATCTCCAGGGAGGGGACCTTGGAAACCATTTTTTTTTTTTGTTTCCTTTTTTTAACTTTTTACCTGGAAATAATTTCAAATTTATCAAATGTGGCAAAAAAAAAAAAAAAAAAAAAGGATAAAGATCATCCATAAATCCTTTACCCAAGATTTACCTATTGTTAGCATCTTATCCTGTTTGCTTTATCATTCCTTCTGTTTGTTTTTGTAGCACACACACGTGCATACATTTTTTTGTGAACCACGTGGTTTTGCGAACCATGTGAGGATATATTACGTCATGGTCCTTTATCTCTAAATACTCCAGGGTATATTTCCTAAGACTAGGAATATTCTCTTCCATACTCAGAGTGTAGCAATCAACTTCATAAACTTACTTTGAGGGGAACCTGGGTGGCTCAGTTGGTTAAGTGTCTGCTCTTGTTCTTGGCTCAGGTCATGATTTCATGGTTTGTGAGACTGAGCCCCACAGTGGGCTCTGTGCTGATAGCACAGAGCCTGCTTGGGATTCTCTCTTCCCCTCTCTCTCTCTGCCCCTCCCCGGCTCTATCTCAAAATAAATAAATAAACTTAAAAAAATAAATTTACTTTGATATAACATTTCAACTAATCTGATCTACCATTCACATTCTGTCAGATGATTTAATAATAATACACTTTGCAGCATTTTCCCCCAGCCAGTACAAGTTATGGTCTAGGATGAGATGCTGTCTTTAGCCACCATGTCTCTTTAGCCTCCTTTAATCTGGAACATTTTCCATAAGGATTCTTTGTCTTTCATGATATTTACATTTAAAAAGGACATAGTCCCATTCCTACTTTATTTGAACTTCCTTATTTTGTGTTTGCTTGAGGTTTCCTAATGATTGGAGTACTGCATAAATGATGCTGTATCCTCTGAGTGTCCCTCAGTAACACCCAGTAAAGGTACTGCCTAATTTCTCTACTGTATATCTGTTCTTTTTTTTTTTTTAGCTAATAAGCAGTCTGTGAGGATACACTTTAAGACTATGCAAATATCCTGTTCCTCATCAAAATTATGCCCTCAGTTTAGCATCCACTGATGAATCCTGCCCAAGCCTCTTTTATCTGATCCTACCACAACAAGTGCAAAATGAGGGTTTTCCTCCAGCGTGCCCTCCACATTTTTCAGAAAGCCTTTGGCATTTACAGTAAGCAGAGAAGCTTTCTCCCCCACTTATTTATCTATTTGTAATCGAAATGGATTATGAATTTTGCAGTGATTTATAACTCCTTATATTATCCTTATAATTCTATATTAAAACTATTCCTAATTCCTAATAATAAGTAATGATAATTCCTTAATTATTTTGGTGCTCAAATTGTTCCAGATTTGGCCAGTGGGGATCTGCTTCTTTAATTTGGCTCCTGTGTCCTTGTGACCTGCCCCATCATTCTTTCGAGCATTTTCCTTTCTGTCATGACAAGCAGTTCCAGCTTCGACCTGTACCAATCCTGCCTCAGTCCTGGAATCAGCCATTTCCCTTAGGAATATTAGTTCTTCTGAGAGGGTATTAACAGTATTGGAGACAAAGGACTGGGTGCTAGGTGTACTCATTGGATTGGGGTGTCTTTACTTTGTGGCCCTTTCAATGCACACAGGTGGGAAATATTTGCATGCATATGTACATATATCCACTTGAATATATAGATATCTCTACATATCCCAATATGTTCAAAATCACTAATTCACATTAATACCCTCAATTCCAATGAGCCCCATGAGGCTGTTTGTCAGCTGTATTTTTAATGAATACCCCAAGTAACTGTTCTACTTAAGGATGTTTGGGGAACATTGCTCAGGACTGGTGAAACTCAGCCACAAGTTCTTCAGAGCTTTTCTGCAAAATTCAACTGGATTAAAGGGTAGACTAATTTAAAACGCTGAGTGTTCTCCATTTATTTTAGTCATCAGTTCCCTCTTTCTACAGAATATCTGTTTTACTAAACTCCATTCAAAGGATAACTATTTTTGAAGGTGTAAGTGTAAATTAGAAAGTGACTACTTTCTCCATCATCACTAACGTTCAGAGCTTTGAGTCTGATACTTTTTCTAGTTTTTCTTGTTATCAATGTCAACCTAAATCTTTTTACAAAACTCTTATTATTAGTTTTGGGGGACATGCCTCAGCACATTTTACCCTTAAACATTCTGGATACCTTCTTAGGAATACTACCAACCATGTATCTGTGTGTATAAGGTATACCCATGGCATCTGAGTGTGTGTGTGTGTGTATGTTATATGCTTTCAGCCATCCTCTTTCCTTTTTTTCCCACTAACTAGTTTCACTTGCAATACTATAATTCAATTTCTTAACCTTTAGGGCATATTTAACAACACTCACCATATACTATAAAGGACTACCAACAGGTAAATTCTGTACTTCATGAACCAGGCCTTCCTTGTTGGGTTAGAATGAGGTCCAGAATAGTTTCTTTCACTGTTATCAGATCGTGGCAGACTACTCTGTACTGGTAGAGATACAGGGGATACAGAAAGACGGGATACAGAAAGAGGAATGGCGAAAAATCCTAAGGGGATGGCAGCCCAAAGAGAAGGAGGTTCTTTGGCGATTAACCAAACATATTTCTGTAGATGTGCAAGGGATATCCTGAATGAATCAGGAATGGCTCTGAATGAACAAAACCAGAAATGAATTGGCTTGGAGCAGCACAGAGAGCTATACTAGTAACTACTCCTTGTACCCGTTTTCTCATCTTTCAAATGAAGATATTAATTATATCTACCTCATAGGGTTTTAATGAGGATTAGACAAGCTAACACAAGCTAGGTAATTAACAAGGTTATTCCTATGAAACAGAATTCTTTTTCTCATATCAATAAAGTGACAAAATGTATTCAGTACAGGATCTCTCATCCCTCTGAATAAACTTTTACTCTTATCCCTCTCAGGGTTATTTTTGTGATGCATAAGCAACATTACTATTTAAGAACTAAATGAATCCACCACGGAAATGACACAATAAAAGCAAGTCTATTACATACAAAAAACTTGAAGGAAATTTCTAAATGTCTAAAACTCTTTTGTGAGCACAATAAGTATAGATACAATTAATCAGATTTATGAAAAGTGATATTTTTCAAAGAGCTATTTTCTAACCTATCTATTACTTTCAGGTATTAAGGGCTTCCCAATGTGTTGAAGACAATCAAATTCACTAATACAGGCTATTTGTAGATTAATGGATTCCTGTAAATGCTCATTTGCTTGTAAAAAAAAAAAAAAGTGCATAAAAGTTTCAAATTCAGGACACATACGCTAACACTCTAAAAGATACCCAACAGCAACAAGACAATCATGATACTTACTTCATCTCTATAAAGTGGGCTAGTATAATACATTATGTCCATTGCACTGCTGTTCAACATATCCCTTAAACCGCGTACTTTGTCAGGAGTAATGGAATCAACAGTGTCTACAAATTAAAAAAAAAAAAAAATTTACAGAAGATCTTTGTTTTAGGGAAAAATATGAAAAAAATTACATTCTCTGAAACAGTAAGTCTTTAAGTTCATGTTTAAGTATTCAAGAGTGGTTTGGAGAACAGTATGGAATTTCCTCAAAAAACTAAAAACAGAACTACCCTACAATCCAGTAATTGCACTATTAGGTATTTACCCAAAGGATACAAAAATACAGATTCAAAGGGGCATATACACCCCACTGTTTATAGTAGCATTATCAACAATAGCCTAACTATGGAGAGAGCTCAAATGTCCACTGACTGATGAGTGGACAAAGAAGATGAGGTAGACATATACAATAGCATATTACTCAGCCATCAAAAGAATGAAATCTTGCCATTTGTAACAATGTGGATGGAGCTAGAATGTATCATGCTAAGTGAAGTAAGTCAGTCAGAGAAAGACAAATACCATATGATTTCACTCATATGTGGAATTTAAGAAACAAAACAAATGAGCATATGGGAAAGGAGGGAAAAGAAGAGAGGGAAACAAACTTCAAGATACTCTTAACAAAAACAAACTGAGGGTTGATCGAGGGAGGTGGATGGGAGATGGGCTAGATGGGTGATGAGCATTAAGAAGCGCACTTATTGTGATGAGAGCAGGGAGTTGTATGTAAGTGATGAATCACTGAATTCTACTCCTGAAACCAATATTGCACTGTATGTTGATTAAAAAAAAGTCTCAAAGAAAAATATTCAAGAGTAGCTTTGCATCTAATGAACTTTCCTTTCTTGCAAAATGTTGCAATCCCCTGCCCCCCACCTATCCCCCCCCCCCCCCCGCGAAAAAAACAGTAGAAGACAAAAGGGGACGTGGGAAGAAAAGGAACATTAAGGATGAAAACCATTATCAAATCTATAAAGATTTACCATTTTTTCCTATGTACTGGCTTTTGCATGACATTCAGGGGTACCCAGAGCAAAACCAGGCCATCTCTATTCTTGTAACAAGTGTTAAGAGACATGACCTCACTCTTTTCTATACCTCTTTTCCTGTTTCCTTTCTCTTCTCCTTCTTTGGCCTCTGCACCTTGGCCTGGCAATACCCATATGGAATGCCTAGAGCCACTGGTGACAAACCAGCAACAAATTAAAAAGTTTCCCTACACTGTACATGTATCTATCTTCAGTGAACCAAAGGTGCTGTGGGCAGGAGTTGACAAATTACAAATACGCACAAAGGCAAATCAGCAACGGGCCTCCTCAGTAAACAAGATAAAGTTGGGATAATTTATTAAAAAAAAGTTACATAAATTGTAGTGCAATTACAGCTAACCTGTGGAAATTCTACCTTGGGAAGATTATTCTATTAAATGCCTAACAAAGTGAAGAAAACTTTGCACTTCTTATAGAAATATAAAGAAGCACTATACCTGGATGAATATCATAACATGAAAGCGCAAGGTGGGCAGCAGAAGGCTTATATTTTTATCTTCCAGTTTCTCACTGCATTGATTTTTATTTATTCCCTACTTTAATACAATCTAATAATGACTGGAAGACAGGATTCAGGCAAAAGCTAGAAGTCTTTTCAAAGACATAAAGGATATGGATTGCACTACCTATTTTACAGCCTGTGCCCATTTTTAAATTGTAAAAGTGAAAGACGTGACTACCGTGCTGATATGAAAAGTTTAAATGTCATTTTAATGCATTTCCAAAAAAAGTTTGTACTGGGCAATAACATGCATATGAAGAAGATATTTAATATTTTTGTGCAACTGAAAGAGTAATTTAAATATGGGAAAACATGTTTCTGCCACCTAGCTTAAGAATATTGCCAGTATCTCTAAAACCCACAGTATATCCCAAAATGATCAAATGCCCCTTCCTCTCTAAATAACCACCAATAAGAAGTTTGTGTTGAGCCACTTGGGTGGCTCAGTTGGTTGAGTGTCTGACTCTTGATTTTGGCTAAGGTCATGATCCCAGGGTCATGGGATCGAGCCCTGTGTTGGGTTCTGCGCTGAGTGAACAGCTTGCTTAAAGTCTCTCTCTTTCCCTCTGCCCTTCCCCCAGCTCACATGCTCTCTCTCTAAAAATACAATACAATAAAATGATAAAATAAGTTTGTGTTGATTACACTCCTTACTTTTCTTTACAGATTTCCTACATGTTCATTAATAATTTTAGCCAATTCTGTAGCATTTACTATGTGCCAGAGACTAAATATTTTATTTCGTTTTGTCTGTTTTGGAACACTATGTAAATTAACTTACTGTCCATTGTTTGTTTCACCCCTAATACTATGTTTCTGAGATTCACTGATGTTGAGCCAGATAGCTGTAATCCCCTCATTTTGACTGTTGTACAGCACTTCACACATAACTAACAATGTACCCATTTTCCTTTCAAAGACATCTGAGTTATTTTTAGTTTTTTGCTAATATAAATTATGCTCCTAATAACACTGTTGTAAATGTCTTCTGGTGCACATGTATGGGAGTTTCTTTAGGATATATACACCGAGGGGTGAAACTGCAGTCACAGGGCACATGCACATTCAACAAGATAAGAATATGTCAAACCATCTTCCAAAGTGACTGTACCAATTCATACTCCCACCAAAAGTCAATGATAAATGTCAATGCTGAACATCCTTATCAATATTTGGTATTGTCACTTTCTTAAATTTTGCCTGATGGGTGTTTAAAGATATTTCATTGTGGTTTTAAATTGCATGTCCTTGATTACTAGAGAGATGCACTTTTTTATTATATAAAAATATGTATTTAAAATACACACATATATATCCACGTGTGTGTGTGTGTGTGTGTGTGTGCGCGCGCATGTGTCTGCCTATCAATATCCATTTGAGTTTCTTGTTCTTTATTCTGGATATTAAAGCTTTGGTGGTTATATCTGTTGTTCTGTTGCAACATCTTTTCCATTTGTGGCTTGCCTTACTTTTAATGGTATCTTTTGAGAAAAAGAAGTTCTTAATTTCAATCTAATCAAATTTATCCATGCTACTTTATAGTTGTGTTTTTGTGTTTTGTTTAAGAACATATTCTCGGGGCGCCTGAGTGGCTCAGTCGGTTGAGCGTCTGACTTCAGCTCAGGTCATGATCTCACTGTTCGTGACTTCGAGCCCAGTGTCGGGCTCTGTGCTGACAGCTCAGAGCCCAGAGCCTGCTTTGGATTCTGTGTCTCCCTCTCTCTCTGACCCTCCCCCGTTCATGCTCTGTCTCTCTCTGTCTCAAAAATAAACGTTAAAAAAAAAAAAAAAAGAACATATTCTCCCATATATTTTTTCTAATACATTTTAAAGTCCTAGCTTTCATAAATTATGTGTTTGATCTATCTGAAATGTGAGGTAGGGATCATTTTCATTTCTTCCCCCATAGGATAACTGGTTACCAAGCACCATTTATGGAACAGGCCACCTTTTACCAGTGATCTCCAAGGCCATCTCTGTCATATGTCAGGTTTGCAAACTAAGCGCAGATCCTAAGCACAAACTAGGGGTATCTAGTCTGGTGCACTGATCTGTCGGCTAACCCTTCTGCCAATCTAAATTGTCTTAAATACAAAAGTTGAAAAATAGTTCTATTATCTACCAGGACATGACACCCTCTCTACCCTCTTGTTCTGTATCTTGCTACTTTTGGGCCTCTGATCTTCTACAATAATTTTAGGATCAGCTTGTTGAGTTTTGTGAAACTCTACTGGGATTTTGATTGGCATTGCATGGAATCTATAGGTTAGTTAGGGAGAATTAACATCTCTAGGATACTGAATCATCCAATCTATGAAAATGATCGTTGTACATATTTAAGCTGTACTGAATATCTTTTAACAGTTTTTTTCATTTTTAATATAAATATACATATTTTATTAGATTTCTAGGAACCTTATATTGTTATGCTATTTCAAATAGTCTGCTGGGATATAGAAATGCAGCTGTTTTCACATATAGATCTTTTATTTCACAGCCTTGCAAACTATCTTATTAATTTCATTTTTTCTGCAAATTCTTTTGTGTATTCTGTGTATACAGCCATAAGACCCGCAAAGGAAAACAGATCTTTTCCATTCCTTAAAACTATTATTTCTTTTCCTTATCTTATTGACTGGTTACGCCTTCCAGTTGAGGATCTGTTATAAGAATAGACATCCTTAGCTTATTCCTGATTTAAAAGAAATGTTTTTAGCCCTTCAATACCAATGAGGACAATGATGTTTATTGTAGGTAAATTCTCTTTATCAATATTTCTAAATCTACAAACAGTAAAATTGACTCTGAGTTTTAATGCATATATAGTTTTGCATAACTAGCACCTTGATCAGGATACAGAACTGTTCCCATCACCCTAAAAAGCTGCCCTTTAAATTAAAACCCTCCCCTAAACCCTGTGACCACAAATCAGTTCTGTCTCCATAATTTTGTCTCTTCCAGTATGTCACATAAGTGGAAGCGCAAATTATGTAATCTTTGAGCTTGACTGCTATAATATCGTGATACACAGCTGGCCCCAGACAACAAGGGTTTGAACTGTGCAGGTCCATTCATACATGGATCCTTTTCAATAAATACAGTACAGTACTTACTATAAGTGCATTTTCTTTTCCTTATCATTTCCGAAATAACATTTTTTTCCTTTCTCTCTTTTTTTTTTTTTTTTTTTTTAAGAGAGAAAAAGCACATGTAGGAGGGGGGCAGAGGGAGACAGAGAGAAGCTTAAGCAGGCTCCATGCTCAGTGCAGAGCCCGACACGGGGCTTGACCTGAACCGAAATCAAGAGTCAGATGCTCAACCAATTGAGCCACCCAGGTACCCCAACAATTTCTTTTTTCTAGCTTAATTATAAGAATACAGAATATAATACACATAACATAAAATATGTGTTGATTGACTATGTTATTGGTAAGGCTTCTGGTCAACCGTAGGCCATTAGTAGTTGAGTTTTTGAGAAGTCAAAAGTTATACACAAATTTTTGACTATGTGAGTGGAGGGGTCAATGCCCCTAACTAGCCTCCATATTGTTTAAGAGTCAACTGTAATAAGAAACATATGTTTGATCTTTGTCCCTGGTTCTTACCACAGGGTTACTAAAACCCTTATAATTTCCTGAGTGATGGGTGAAATTCTTTTATTATTCATAATAAGCCTCTTTCAACCATACCTGGGTTTATGCTAATAAGGCAACCCTTGAAGGATGGGGGCTGATTGCCAGAGGAACCAACTATGTCATCAGAGGTTAAACTTTCTGCCTCATCCCGACCTCCATAAAGGAGTGAGGGGCTTGAGATCCAGGTCAATCGCCAACGATTTAATCAATTACATCTACATAACGGAACCCTCATAAAAACCAAACAACAGGGTTCGGGGAGCCTCTGGATGGGCAAACACATGGAGATACTGGAAGGGTGGTGCACTCAGACAGGATATGAAATCGCCACACCTCTTCCCCATACCTTACCCTGCCTGTGCAGCTCTTCATCTAGCTTTTCAGTGTATCCTCTGTAATACCCTTCAAACCAGTACATGCGTTTTAAGCTAGTAAATGCAAACAAATGCTTGTGAGTTTTGTGAGTCATTCTAGTAAATTACTGAACCTCAGGATGGGGTCATGGGATCCCCCACGGGATCCCCCTTCCTCAATTTATAGCCAGTCAGTCTGAAGTACGAATGACAACCTGGAATGTGTGACTGCATCTGAAGCAGGGTGGGAGGGGTAGTCAGTCTTGTGGCATTGAGTCCTTAACCTGACTGCTCTCTCTTTGGGGAGTCTGTGGCAGAACTGAGTTAAATTGCAGGACACCCAGAACTGGGAGAAATGGTTGGTATAGGGAAAAACCTCCACACTTTTGGCACCAGCAGTTTTGAGAATAGAGAGAGACAGTAGTGTTTTTCCTTTAGTTTCTTTCACTCAGCACAATGCCTTAGAGATACTAACACAGTAGTTTAAACCTAACAGAAAATTACAAATTTGAGTTTTATTAAGTGTTCATTCATCTGTGTTGTCTGCATACCTGAGCAGACTCAGAAATTTATCTGGGTAAATGGGAAAAGCCCAAAAGATAGTGTTATTACACTAGAACTTTACATATGTGCTCCTGCTGCTGAGAAGGCTTCTTTAGTCACTAGCATTTTTTTTTTTTTTAAACTCATTACAGGTTTGGATGCCATTTTGGTTTATAAGTGACATTCCTAACTGACTATGACACAGAATCACAGTCTTGGAAGAATCCTTGGAGATCATCCAGGGAGGCAGTTTGGTACTGTGACAACAAGGGCTCTGGTATCATACAGACCTAGATCCTGCCTGCCATTCTTAGTTAGATTCACTGACCTTTTAATGAGTTTCAGTTTCCTTATCAGTAGAGAAAACAAACTAGGTATATTTCATTGGTTTATGAGAAAATTCAATGAGATACTCCATGTAAAATGCCCTGTGGAGTGCTACGCACACAGGCAAAGCTCCACAAAAGCAGCTGACATCATGTCTAGCACAACTCATTTTCCAGATTATGCAAATCATCGACTGAAACATGCTACTCTAATGGTTTAAATATTAAAAGGTCATAACTCTGTGTAGAGGAAGATGCATATTTTGGATAACAGCTCTTAAAGGAAGCAAACAAAAATGATTTTAATTAAACAAAGACTGTATAATTTCTCTATGCTAGATTGTAACAATTCACCAGCCTGAGGAATGCAGGAACCACAAAAGAACACAAAAAACCTGAGATTTTATCTTCCAAATATAGGAAAAGAAAATTATTAGAAAGAAAATGTAAGCTCATATGGAACAGTGGACAAATATTTTTAGTGTTGACAAATCACTTTCTGTCAAAACCTTTACACATTTTGGTCCTCCCACGTGCTCCCCACCCCCCCCAATCCACAGAGGGCAGGGGTGAATACTGTGCTGTGAAATCAACATGTCAATATAATTATTTTAAATATCAATGGATTTTATGTTAATAATCTAGAACAAAGAGTGAGTATACTCAAGACAACTTAATGAAAGGCTCTTTGTTTCCAATGAGCAACTTTGTTGCCACTGACTAAATCATTTAATTTTTAAGGAAACTGTACCTCCATCAAGAGTAAGTTTTGACCGCCACTCAACAGGCAGAAATTCAACATGTGTTGCATGGTTGGAAAAATGCCTTTCTTCTATTTTTCTTGCAGCTTCTCTCATCCTAAAAAAAAAAAAAACAAAAAAAACCAAAATAAAAACAAAACAAAATGTTATCAGAGTAACTTCTCATATGTATTTATATGGTATAAAATATCTTTAACCATACAACTTCTACTTGCTAACTTTGTCCAATTATATTTTAATTATTGTTACACTGTGCAGTATTTCACAATACTAGGAATCCCTCATTTCAAAGATATTTCCCTAAATTTGTCATCAGTGATTTCAAGTATTACAAGCTTTCACATTATATTCTAAATAATTATATATATTAATCTTCAGTAGACAGAAAGTGCAACAAATCCACCCTGTGCCATCACCCTGCCCCAAATATTGGCAAGTCATGGTCTGTCTTATTTCATCTATTTCTCCACTCATTCTCCCCATAATATGAATTTTAAAATTTTATTTTCAAAATTCAGATACAGCAAAGTTGACTTTTTTCCCCTTTTGCTATCAGTTGTATAGATTTCGTGGTTAACATCACCATAATTAAGATATAGAATAGTTCTATTATTTCTCCAAATCCCTCACACTAACTCTTTATAGCAGTGCCCTTCCCCTGTAATATTTTAAAGGAAATCCCAGATATCACATCATTTCATCTGTAAACTGTTTAGTATCTATTTCTAAAACATAAGGAAAACAACCTATTCTGTACTATTATCATACCAAAACTTTTTAAAAATGTTTATTTATGTTTGAGAGAGAGAGAGAGACAGAGAGTGGGGTGGGGGGAAGGGGCAGAGAGAGAGGGAGACATAGAATCCAAAGCAGACTCCAGGCTCTGAACTGTCAGCACAGAGCCCGATGCAAGGCTCAAACCCATGAACCATGAGATCATGACCTGAGATGAAGTGGGACGCTTTACCAACTGAGCCACCCAGGCACCCCCCAAAACTAATTTTTTTAAAGTTTATTTCTTTTTGAGAGAGAAAGAAAGAAGATCCCAAGCAGGCTCTGCACCGCCAGCACCACTAGCTTGGAGCTGGACGTGGGGCTCAGACTCACAAGCTGTGAGATCGATGACCCGAGTCAAAATCAAGAGTCGGATGCTTAACTGACTGAGCCACCAGGTGCCCCAATCATACCAAAACTTTGAACAATTCTTTAATTTCAGCAAATATGTAGTTTAGCAGTTCCATTTTCCCAGTTAGACTATGTTATTTTATAACATAAAATATATTTTTACATTTTAATTGAGCTCCAAATACAACAGCCCCCCCTTTACATGTGGGGATATATTCCAAGACCCCCAGTGGATGCATGAAACTGAAGATAGTACTGAACCATATATATATTGATTTTTCCTATACATACACACCTATGACAAGTTTAATTTATAAATTAGGCACAGTGAATGTTTAATAACAATAATAAAAAACAATTATAATACAGTGTAATAAAAGTTATATGAATGTGGGCTCTCAAAATCTTATTGCATTCATCCTTCTTCTTCTTCTTGCCACGATATATGAGATGTTAAAATGCCTACGAGGTGACATGAAGTGAGGTGAATGACACATACATTGTGACACAGCATTAGGCTACTATCATCTGCTTCCAGACTGCAGTGGACCCCAGATAACTGACATCAGAGAGGGTGCAACTGCAGATAAGGGTGGGGGTTGGCGCGGGGGTGGGGGGGACTACTTTACAGTCCATGCACTATAATTGGTAGGTATGTCTCTTAAGTGTCTTTTAATCTACAGGTTCTTCTCCCCCCCGCCGCCCCACTTTTTTTTGTTTTGTTTTGTAATTTATTTTTGTCCTGTAGAGTTCCTCAGAGTCTGATTTTTAATGACTGTATCCCCCTGGTATTTAACATGTTCTTTGTCCTCTACTTCCTGTATCTTGTTAGTGACATATAGGGGCTTGATCAGATGAAAGTTCTATTTTGGTAAGACTACTACTCCATAGGTGCATACATCTGTGTTTGTCTCTTTCTGGTGAAGCTAGCAGTTATGACGATCACTGCTTAGATTCATTTATTTATTATGGTTCCATCACTCCTTATTTGTTTGTAAAGCTTATAATTCTAGAAAGAGAAATTTCTTCACATCAAATATTTGGTTGCTTTGGAATACAACCAAATAGTTTCTGTATGAAATGAGAAAGTGAAGGATGAATACTTAATTCTTACCTTCTATTAACAATTTTCAAAATACTGAGTTCTTAGCTTCTATATTTTTTGACATATTTACTAACTCATACACTTAAACATATTTGAAGTGGAGTGTTTCAATCCACTGTAGTTACTATTCTTACAGATGCTCAAATTGTCTCCTTTTTTGATCAGTAAATCTCTTCAAGTTGGCTTCTGTGTCCTTTTGACACGACCTCCCTAGTTTTTCCTTCTGAACAATCAAGTGGCTTTTTGGTTTGTTCATAGAGTTGTGCAATCACCGCTATTATCTATACATCACCTGCAAAAGAAACAATGTAGCCATAGCAGTCACCTTCCCATATTTCCTCTCCCTAGGCCCTGGCAATCACGAATCCACTTTCTGTCTTTATGGATCTGCCTATTCTGGGTATTTCATATAAATGGAATCATACATATGTGGCCTTTTGTGTCTGGCTTCTTGCACTCATCATAACGTTTCAAGGTTCACCCACGTTTATTGTGAATCAGTACTTCACTGCTTTTTATAGTTGAATAATATTCCACTGTATGAATATGCTTTTGTTTATCCATTTGCATTGGAACGTTTGGATTGTTTCCAATTTTTTGGCTGTTATGAATAATGCTCCTATGAATACTCTTTAAAAGGTTTTGTGTAGATATATTTTCAATTCTTTTGGGTATATACCTAGGGGTGGAATTACTGGCTTGTATGCTAACTCTACGTTTAAATTCTTGAAGAGGTGCCAAACCATTTTCCAAGGCAATTATACTATTTTACAATCCCAACAGCAACATAGGAGAGTTCTAATTTTTCCACATCTTCACTAATACTTGTTATTTTCCAACTATTTGATAAGAGTCAACTTAGCAGGTATAGAGTGACATAACATCTCTTTGTGGTTATGAACTGCATCTCCCTAATACTTAATGATTTTGAACATCTTTTTATGTGCTTATGGGCCATTGGTATATTTTCTTTGGACAAATGTTTATTCAGATCCTTTACCTATTTTAAAAATTTAGGTTTTTTTAACTGCAAAAGTTCTTTATATATATCCTAGATACCAGATCCTTCTGAGATTATGATTTGCAAATATTTTCTCCCATTCTGTGGATCGTCTTCACTTTTTGATAATGTCCTTTGAAGAACAAAAGTTTTAACTTTTGCCAAAGTCCAATTTCTCTCTTTTTTCCTCTGTGGCTTGTACTTTTGATGTTGTATCTCAGGAACCATTGCCTAATCCAAGGTCACAAAGATATACTCCCAAGTTTTAAGAGTTTTATAGTTATGGCTCTTATATTTGGGCTTTATTTTGAATTAACTTTTGTATACGTGTGAGGTAGGGTTTAATTTCATTCTTCTGCAGATATATCCAGGTGTCCTAGTACCATTGGTTAAAAGGTTATTCTTTCATCAATGAATTGTTTTGGCACTCTTGCTAAAAATCAGTCCAACTCTGATTCTAATCCATTTATCTTGCTTTGTAGCAACTTATGAAACTGGGAAGTGTTAGTCCTCCATCTTTGGTTTTTTTTTAAGATTGTTTTGGCTACTCTGGGTTCCTTGCATTTCCATGTGGATATTTATTTATTTATTTATTTATTTATTTATTTATTTATTTAATGAAATTTATTGTCAAATCGGTTTCCATATAATAGCCAGATGCCCTCCTCAGTGCCCATCACCCACTTTCCCCTCCCTCCCACCCCCCATCAACCCTTAGTTTATTCTGTTTTTAAGAGTCTCTGATGGTTTGCCTCCTTCCCTCTCTGTAACTTTTTTTTTTTTCCCCTTCCCCTTCCCCATGGTCTTCTGTTAAGTTTCTCAGGATCCACATAAAAGTGAAAACATTCCATGTGGATTTTAGAATCAGCTTGTCAATTTCTGCATAAAAGACAGGTAGGACTTTAATAGCAATGTGGTAAGTATTGCCATCTTAATATTAAATCTTCTAATCCAGAAACGTAGGTTGTTTTCATTTACTTAGGTCTTCTCTTATTTCTTTCAATGGTGTACTACAGTTTTCAGTGTACAAAACTTACACTTCTTTTGCTAAACTTATTCCTAAGTAGGTAATTCTTTTTTTCTTTTTGATACTGTAATAAATGGAAATGTTTTCTTTTAAAAAAAAAAAAAAAAAGTAAACTCAACCCCAACATGGGGCCCAAACTCATGACCCTGAGATCAAGAGTTGTATGCTCTTCAAACTGAGCTAGCCAGACACCCCTAGAAATGCTTTCTTAATTTCCAGATTGTTCACTGCTAGTGTATAAATACAACTGATTTTTGCATATTGATCTTGTATTCTGTAACTTTGCTGAGTTCATTTATTAGCTGTAATAGTTTGTGTGTGTGTGTGTGTGTGTGTGTGTGTGTGTGTGTGTAGATTCCCTAGGATTTTCTCTATTTAAGATCATGTTATCTGCAGAGATCATTTTATTTCTTCCTTTCTAATCTGGATCTCTTTTATTATTTCTTTTACTTGCCTAATTGCCCTGGGTGAAACCTCCAGTACAATGTTGATCAGAATTGGGAGGTGACATCCCTGTCTCATTGCTGATCTTGAGGAAAAGCTTTCACTGATTCATTGTTAGAGTGTAATATTAGCCATGGGCTTGTAGATGCCTTTTACCAGAGGGAAGAAATTCCCTTCGCTCTCTACTCTCCTGAGTGTTTTCGTTAAGAAAGGGTGTTAAATTTTGTCAATGCCTTTTCTGCATCAAAAACCACGTGATGTTTTTGTTCCCCTTTGCTCTATTAGTGTGGTGTATTACCCTTGAGTTATTTTTAAAAATATGTTGAATCAATTTTGTATTCCTAGGATGAATCCCAATCAGTCATAAGGTATAATCTTCTTTACATGTTGGTGGATTCAGTTTGCTAGTATTGTGTTGAGAATTTTTGGGTCCATAAAGAATAGTTATTTGTATTCATAAGGGATACTGATCTGTAAGTTTTTTTTCCTTATGATATCTGTCTGATTTTGGTATTAGGACAATACTGGCCTCAACGAATGAGTTGAGAAGTCTTCCTTCCTCTTTTAGTTTTTTGGAGAGTTTATGAAGAATTGGTGCTCTTTTAATGTTTGCAGAATTTGCCAGTGAAGCCATCTGATCCTGAGCATCTTTGTTTTTTTGGAAGGAAGTTTTTTGATTATTAATTCAAATGCTTTACTTCTTAATGGTCAGTTTAGATTCTATTTCTTCTTACTGATCATCATATCAGTTTGGTACTTTGTATCTCTCTAGAAATTTGCCCATTTTATCTAGGCTATCTAATTTGTTGGCACAGAACTGTACATAGTATTCCCTTATAATCCTTTGATTTCTGTAAGGTCAGTAATTATGTCCCCTCTTTCATTCCTGATTTTAGCAATTTGAATCTACTTTTTTCTTGGTCAACAATACATCACACTTTTTTTCTTGGTCTTCTTGACCAAGCTGCAGGTTTCTCAGTTTTGCCAAAAAAATTTAAAAAAGAAAATCAACTGTAGTCTCACAAATACAAACAAGATTCAGAATGGTAGTGACAAGGATGAAGTTAATTTTACTCTTTTTACAGTTCTGGGCTACTAAGGAATTGTAGAAAGCAGGGAAAGAGTTAAGAGATCCTCTGGATTTTCCTGTTTATAATTAATCAGAATTTCTTTTTGTTTATTTTCTATCAATTACTAGTTTATGTGGGGGGTTTTCCATCAAATTACCCTGTCTCTGAAGGAATGACAGCAATCTTCTCGATAGCGGATACTTATTTTTTTAGCCCCTCTGGATTCATTCATTCCACTTACAATAATAGCTCTTGATTTTTATTTGTGGCTCTACCTCTCCCTATGGTGATGATGAAGCCAACTTCCATCTGACTCTGGGAGATGACAAGCTCAATACATCATACCCTGCATGGCCACATGTACAGATTCAGGCAGCTGGATGCAACGCCATTGGTCACTGAAATGCCTAGGCTAGCTGGGACTTCTGGAAAAATAGGCTTACTCTTTCTTTTGAAGTTGAACATAATATAATATAAACCATATATGGAAGCACACACAGGAGATGTCTGAGAATAGCTCAAAAATGAAAGAAAGTACAGTAGAAACTGGATTCTCAGTTCTCAGGACTGACACATCTTACATTTAGACTTCTCAGTGTTATGAACCACTAAATCCTACTTTTGGTTCAAGCCTTTTTGGATTAGGTTTCCCCTCACCTACATCCAAAGAAAGCAAGCTGATACCTTCTCATTTATCAATGGCGCCAGAGTGAATCTGTCATTAAACCCGTATCTCAGATTCCTAGATATCCAAGCAAAAGATTAGCATTTTGACATAAGAATACAAATATTAGAAGAAATAACGTGCAACTCCTCAGAACACAAATCAGAAAGAAGAGATTTTTGTAATAGAAACTAGGAAGATTGACAAAAAATTAGGGTGGCTTGGCGGTATCTGACTAAATTTTTAAGAGTTGAACCGATTTAATCCATCAGTTGACATTAAAAGGTGTTACAATAAAAGGTGAAACAAAACTCAACATTGCATTATTATAGAGATGCTGATGAGGACAAAGTTTCTGGTATTGCACAGTATTTGCTCTATAAGGACTCAAGAAATACATTTACTTGAAGCCTCAGAACCAGATAAAGTGTGCTCTGAACCAAAAACTGATCTGTTTTCATCACATCATAAATATGATTAGATTTTTCTTCATACCGATTGCTAGTTTAGAGCCACATTTATGGTGACTTAACCCTAACATTTCCTTTCAACACAGTCCTTAAAATTTTTTAAACACACACAAGTATAAACATCCCTCACCCCCATAACATCTTACAGTTTTTAGACTAAAGATGGAAAAAAAAAAAAGAGTAAAGTTGAATAAAAATAAATTAATGAGGTAAATAATGTATGTGGTATGTTGGTAAATCACCCACTGTTCTCTGTGTAAAATTTAGAGTTTACTTTCCTCTGGTAGTAATTAATTGGCTAGGTTAAGCTGCTAACTGGCAATTTATTTATTTATTTATTTGAAATGCTTATTTATTTTTGAAAGAGAGAGAGAGAGAGAGAGAGAGAAAACATAATCAGGGGAGGGGCAGAGAGGGAGGGAGACAGAGGATCCAAAGCAGGCTCTGTGCTGAGAGCGGAGAGTCCAATGTGGGGCTTGAACTCACAAGCTGTGAGATCATGACTGAGCTGAAGTCAGATGCTGAGCCACCCAGGTGCTCCATGACAATTTAAAAAATTCTTATGTTTTTCATAATTATGCAACCTTGTAATTATTCTGTTTCTGCAGTTCAGTGAGTAAGATACAAACTAAGAATTACAATTTTTCTTTGCTTTCAACCTTAATATAATGTAAATTAGTAAGTTAAAAACACTTCCTTATTCTTCCTCTTCTCCATGCTGTGGGGGAAAAACCTCAAATATCATCATCATCATCATCATCATCATCATCATCTGGACATAATCACTCTCAAAATTTGGTCTAGAAATTCCATCTATAACATAAGAGATATTAGAGTAGTTTGTATTGAACATGCGGTGGAATGATTAAACTCTGTTATACCCCGGATAAAAGTCTGGATTCTAGTGATGGAGAATGTATTCATCAAAGAACTCACTCACATGGCTGTATTTTTGATAATTCTTCCTTGGTCCATTTTCTGTCCAATGCCGTGCACAACAAATACAATATGAGTAGTCTGTGATGGCTTGTCTTCTAACGTGGCTTCTTCTACATAACCTCTATGAAGTCTAGTCCCACTACTTGATGCTGTAGAAAAATTATGATTGTAAGTTTACTATTTATTCCAGAAAAAGCATTTGGGCATACATTTAAAGAAATAATAAAGAAAAAGGAGTACTAGGAAAAAATTTCACTGGGTTGGGTGGGGATGAAATTTGTGAAATGATGTACAGTGACTGGTTCAGAGTACATGACACCAAAGCCAGAAACCATAGGGAAAAGAAAAGCAAGGAGGGAAGGATGGACTGAACACACAAAAAATTTAAAAAGTTCTCTGTAAAAAAAAAAAAAAAATACCATGAAGCAAAGATAAAAGATGAATGATAAACTGGGAAAACTTTTGCAAAATTCAGTGCCTAATGAGTTAATTACTGGAGTGCAAAGGAGAGCTTACTAATCAAAAAGTGAAAAGACAACCACTGAAATAGCAAAATGGGCTAAAGACAAGGTAATTCACAAAACAAATACAAATGACTAGGAAACATGTAAGAAGATATTCAAGTACATCTTGTTATCAAAGAAATTATATAAGAGGTAATTGCAAAAAAATTGATATCAGACTTACGAAACTTTCTGAAAAATTTATTAATAATGCTCTCACATCTTCCTCAAGTACCATTTCCTCTTTCCTTTCATCAAACTTCTGTAAAGAGCTGTCTATTCTTACTGCCTCTATTTCTTCCCCTACTTAGACTTCAACCCATGCCAATCTGGCTTCTGCCCCCTCAATCCATCCAAGTCACCAATGACCTCTACATCACTAAATCCAACAGAAAATTTTTAGTTTTCACCTTCAATTGCCATGTTTTATTTTCACATCACTGCCTGAGGTTTGAATGCTGTTGTGTTTCTAGAAGTATAAAAGATATTTATTAATTTTGTCAGATCATTCTAATATATGATTATTCACTGATGAATACATGTGAACTCAATCAATCTTAATAAAAGTTTCATTTAACAGGGCAGTAACTATCACTAAATTTAATACATATTTAAAATATACTAAAAATAGAACCTGAATAGTCCCTTTTGAATACAAGAAAAAAAGATTCCCCAAAGTTGGACAAACTATATTTAACAATTACCTTTAGAAAATCCCAGTTTTTGGGTAACTGTCCTTGCAATTTTAGAAGTTGTTGCATCACTGTAAAGATACACTTCATCCACACTGTGCCAGTCCACATGATTTCTACTCAACTTGAAACTATGAATAGCTGTTGCAAAAAGGAAAAATTAATTTGAAGGTCTCTCATTTGTGCAAAGAATTAGAATACACAGATTTTTTAATCAGTATTTGAACTCAGTTGAATATAAAATTATTTTGCTGAAACACATATTAAATTGAAGCAAGTGATGGATAGGGACTTTATTTTATAAATGATTAATCATGCTACAGGGAACGGTTATTCGTTAGAACAACACGGAATAACTGGCTTACCCACCATAGTTTTAACCTCTAACTGGTAGTTAACATGCTCTGATTATTAAAGAACTGCTTTCCCAGGTGATATGACATTTCTTCCTTCTAAGGGATAATTTATACCTTCATGAAAGTCCTCAATACCTTTGACATAGAAACTTAAGTTTCTTTTCTTCTGTGGACTATATTTTTGGATCTGTGAAAATTTCACTCAGCGGTGCAAGACAAAACAAGACTGAGAGGAAGACGGGGAAGACAACAATCTAACTGATTAGAAATAGGTAGTTGTGGAACGGATACTAAACGAATTATCACTGGATATTGCTCACCATAACAGAAATCCAAAGTTGAAAGATGTTTTATTTTTTTTTTATTATTTATTATTTTTTTTTGAAAGATGTTTTAATAAGAAATCAAAGAAATTTTTTCTACTGTGATGTTCAAATCAGTATGGTTATTACATTTCTGAAAATAGGCTCTAAAAAAAAAAAAATGAAACCTATATGCTCAAGGAATACATAAGCTCTGTGAGGCAAGGACTACGTCTTGATCATTTTGTACCACGAGCACCAGTGTCCTAGCAGATCCTAGACCCATTTCACAAATTCAGTGATACGTGTTTGTGGAAGCAACAGATTAAGAGAAGTGTCATAACATATCCATCGATTCATACTTGATAATTCTTATATTCTGAAGGCCTTAAACTTTCCTCTGTATCTCTGGTATAGAGATGAGAAAAATTCACATACCCTTCAGAAAACCAGGCACCTTAAAATCACTATGTCTGATTTATTTTTTTAAAAATCCCTTTTAAGCAAAATATAATCTCTACTATATATAAGGACCCAGAGGTACAAAGAGTCCCTTCCTAGGGTCTTGCCACAAAGCTAGTTACCAGCAGAGTCTAACTATTCAGATTTGAGGATGGGTTGGAAATAACCTCAGATTATATATGAAATGTTATAGCCCTTGTCAAGATCTAAGACCATAAGTCATTTTTATGAAAACCTATTCCCTACTAGAATACACAGAAAAGTAAATCCTTTCTGGGGAATTGTACTTCTTAAGTTATACTACAAATACAATTTCAAAAACTTATAAAAAAACAATTTGTATTTCACTTATTTGCCAGGACATATTACTAACACTAAACACAGACCAAGATGCAATTAATGTAACAAACATTAATATTTTCAATTCTCAAAAAAAAACTTCAGAAAAACAATGTACAAACTCAGCTTTTTTCTATAAAATAACTTTTCATAAATTAAGAAAATATTTTGTAAGAGTTTTACAAATATTTACTTTTTCTATGCCTGATCCAAATCACTATTTTATGCCTTTTTATCTAATGTTTCTAAACCACATTTTTGTTCAAATAGCTTTGAGTAACATATGCTTAAAACATTGAAACTATAAGACCAAGATAATGAACAGTGGTAAGTCAATGAAATCTTGTTCTTCCTCAAACCATCCACATACTGTCTTAAAGTAAAACGTCTCAGTATTGGTGAACATGTCATTACTGGACCACACACATTATTTACACATGTTCATAGCGCTTAAAATTAAGTAACTCTAAACAAAATAGCACACTGGACACAATTCTAAAAACTAATAATTTCTACGCTTTAAATACTGAATGCTATAAGCCAGGGTGTATAACTACATGGAGAAATAAAACTACAATTACTGTACCTTGAGAACGCTTTCGCTTAAGACCTGCCGCATCTGTACTCTCCTTATATCCTCTCCATTTGAACAGAGAAGGGAGGGAGAAGGGAGGGAGGTGGTAGACAACTAAGAAAGCAAAAACACTGAGCTTCAAAGTAAATTTTAAATGAGGTTTGCCATTTTGCCTTTTTGTTGTATCAATTTTAAAAAATGAGTTGTATTTGACAAACATTATTCTAAATGATTTATTTATATAATTTCTCATTAAAAATCGGTAAAGCAAAACATTAGTTTAATAATGTTTATCAAATATATGCTCTACTTTTATTGCAAGAAAAAAGGCAAATGATACCTATCAGTTAAAGATAACTATGTGATCATATTGAATGTCTTTGCACACATAGAATAAAAATAGGTCATGGTATTTTTGTATGCATAAGGGATGTATAAGTCCCATCTTCATAATACTAAGGTTATTTACTCTCACCAAATTTGTGACTATGACATAGCTGACAGCTGATATGCAAATTAAGAAGGCAATAAATAACATTTTAAACATCAATGCAGTTTTCCTGAGAAAATATCACAGTATACATTCCACTAGATGCCTTCTATTACTGAAGTATATAATGGAAGCTTCCCACAGAAACAAAATATTCTTTTTGCAACTTTGTTCAAGTTGCTAAAAGAATTTTTAAAATGAAACTTTTGCCAAAATAAATCAAATTGGAAGCTGTACTTTTAAATGATTAGTTATAAAAAAATGAAAGATTAGTAACACATAATGAAAAAAAAAGTCACCAGTAAAAATGTATGCTGTGACATCTAGTAAACATGAAACTGACAACATAAAGCCAGACATAGACTTGATATTTGGCAAATCAGCAGAAAACCTTGAAGTCAACACTTTCCCTGTCAAACATTGCTAAAGTTACATATCAGTAAATTTCTTTAAAGTAAAATAAGCAATTTATTCAAGATAAGTTTTATTTAAAATAAGCAATTATTTAAAAATCCACTTGAAATGGAACTTTACAAATCAGTTCAATTAATAAACCACAAGAACCTTTAGGACTTAGTTCAAATTTGTGTTCTAAAAAGCATTTACTTTTGCATCCTCACTCCCTTCTACATTAACATGACGCTCAAAGGTTAAATACTGTTCAAATATGAGCATACTTAATTACTGTTGTATGGTACTAGAAATATTTTTAAAAATCTGTTAAATGCACACATGCAATATATTCAGAGATTTGTGCAATAAAGGTAACAGAAATGCTTACAAGGCACTTAATAATTACAACCACATGTAATTAGATGGCTACAGACTAGGATTAAAAACTGGAATGTAACATCAAGATTATAAAAACATTTCATTGTCACAGAGGGGGAGAAAATGACAACTGAAACAATTTTCTTCACTGAAAAAGTGTCTTCTCTCAGGCACCTTCTGGTCAGTTATTGAGGAGTAGATGTACCAGTTGCAGGAAACATTTTTAAACAAAAAATTCATTAAGAAAATGCTAACCATCAATAGATCAAATTGACATAAATTTGAGACTTTAATAGTCAAAGAAACAAAATCTAGATTTTATATTTCCACTAGTAAAACTAACATGAACCAAATCCATATTTACTAGAAGAAAATTAAAAGAATAAAAAAAGTCATTAGTACAAAGTATGCTGTGACATTCTGTAAGCATGAAATAGCCAACATAAAGCCAGACATAGACTTGACATTTGGCAAATCAGCAGATAACCTTGAAGTCAACATTTTCCCTGTCAACTATTGCTAGTTACATACCAATACATTTTCCCACATTTTAAATAAGCAATTATTTAAAAATTTACTTGAAATACATATGGACCATTTGACTACATTTCAAAATTATGCAAACACTTTCAGAAAACTAGTCAAAATATAAAAAAGACAGGCTCTTCTTTCTAAAGGAACAATACAATTTAGGGATTAAAAAAAGACAAACATCCCAATATAACAAAAATAGAGAAGCACATTTATTTGAAATACTTTCACAAAATTAAATAGATATGGTTCTTTACCTTCCTCTCAAATTAAATTCTTATTTTCACTTGAAAGTCACTTGCTGTATCTGTCACAACATCCCATAGTATAGTTAGAAAGCTCAATTTTTTTCAACCCAAAGCACAGAATTAGGGGTACTATCATTAGTACAGTAGAGGCAAAAACTAATTACTATCAATCCAAATGGGGATCACCACTAAATGAAATTCAAGTGCTAAAAAGCATTATTTAATTTTTCCCCGTAAAATAAAGTTTTAGTTAAGAATTCTTATGTTAGCAAAAATATGCATAAACTCAAAATGTTCACTTATTAAATGCTAACATTTAATTAAATGTATACTAAAGCCCACACAGCAATGAAAAAAATTTAAAGTACTTTAAAGCATTTCTAATAAGTTTTCTTACTAATCCACCTCTTAAAGAGATTTTCTTCATTATATAATTCTGAAAGCAACAGTATCAACAAAGGTGGTTGCTGATGACATACTAATCCTCAGAATAGAACAACTCAATGACTTTTCCCCTTCTAAAAGCTGTTAACCTATATAATCCCAATTTAAGGGGAAGCCAGTCTGCACATCTCAAACTTGCCAGCTATAATGAGAAAACTCATAGAAACCTTCTTGGACCTCAGAGAAACTAATTAGATAAACTTAAAAAACATAATAACTAAAAGCTAGAAGGTGGGAATCCTCTTAGTTGCCAGAGAGAGGAAAAGGAAAGCTGATTACAAAGGGTTAGCACTCCTCCAAGTCCTCTCTCCTTTTTGACTTTTGCAATTCTACATTCACAGTTTGCAATTCTATATTTACTATATTCTTATCCAGTAACAGTGATAGGAATACACACTTTACATGCCAAATTGTTAAATGTTTTAAGTCCAGATCCACCAATACTTGTGATGTCAGAGCACCCCAAATCAGTTTGAATAGTAACTTAGCTACGACTTTATATTGAGAGGGTGGCTCTTGTAGACAGCATATAGTCAGGTTTTGCATTTCTAATCTAGCAATCTCTGCTTTTTAATTCAAGCATTAGTTCACTTATGTTTACTGCGATTACTGACATAAGTGAATTTAAGTCTACTATTTCCCATTTGTTTTCTTTGTTCCATCTGTATTTTGTTTCTTGTTTCTCCTTTCTTGATTTCTTTTGAATTAAATATTTTTTTTACTATTTTAATTACGCTACTGGAATTTTTAAAAAACTTTTTATCGTGGAATAATTTTATACTTACAGAAGAGGTGCAAAAATAGAACACAGAATTACCATATATTGGCTTCTCCTAAAGTTAGGCTAACTATAGTACAATTATCAAAACTAAGAAATTAATATTGGCACAACACTAGCAACTAAGATATAGACTTCATTCAGATTTCTCCAGTTTTTCTAATGTTCTTTTCTGTTCTAGGATCCAATCTAGGGTACCATGTTGCACTTCACTGTCGTGTTCCCTTAGTCTCCTCTAAACTGACAAATTCTTCAATCTTTCATAACTTTGATACTTAAAAAAATCATTATTGAGGTATAATTGACAAAAGCATAAGATATTTAAAGTGTACATCATGGCAAGTTGATATACTTACACATTGTGAAATGATACCCCTCATCTAGTTAATAGGACCCCCTAAACACTTTTGAAGAGCTCTGATCAGTTTGTTTTGTAGAATGTCCTTTAATTTGAGTTTATCAATGTTTTCTCATGACTGGATTGAGGTTATACACTTTTTGGCCAGAGTGAAGTACAGGACTACCCATTTACTTCAACCTTTTTAAAACTGATTATTGCTTGCATAGATAAATTATAAAGTTAGTGAAATACCAATCTAGCAGAATGTTTAAGAATTTTCAAAATTACTTATTTGCAGGCCTGATTTTATTTGTATAATCCATCCCCAGTGAAACTCTAGGCTACTAGGAGGTAGGGTGGGAAGAGAATTTGTATTTTAATTTTCAAAGAAAACAAAATTTAGATTAAAGTATCTAAGTCACAAAAAGTGATTATATTTTTATAGGTTATCTTTATTTGTATGCCAAAAAAGTTATGCTAAACTTTCACCAATCTATTTAATTCAATCCTTACTTTGAGATTAGTAGGAAAATTAACAAGGAGAAAATATTAAAAAATCCAAGTTATTTGTAGCATCAGTTACCCTAACCAAAACACAGATAAGGTGAGAAAAAAAAGGAATTGCTGTTTTATTTTAACATTCTTCAAGGCAAAGGCTCTGTTTCTTAGAATTTTCACAGAGGAAGGGGAAAAAAGGAAAAAATTCCACAGAGCACTTAAGAGTTCCTAAATATACCATTTAAAAATGTTTTTATTATTAAATGGGACTTTTCCAGAAAGCCATATTTGAAAAAACTCCACAGCACTGTGATTTCCAACTCTCTTTATTCTAAATCTTTTTGCAGAATATCTAATTCTGTATTCACGGTTTACTGTGTTATCTTTTACTTACACTTTGGAACTATTCTCATCTTTGGCTGTCTTCCCCAAAACTTCTTGAGGGTCAAAACCCTGTCTATTTCTTTCACAAAAGTGCCTAGCACAGTACTAACTGAACATAGAAATATTAAAAACCTCCTGAAAATATGAAGAGTCAAGGCTTTATCTTATGTACATGAGAAAATTTAGGTGGAAAAGATATTTTTACCCTAATTAATTAATGAAATAGGATATTTCAGAAGCTTGGAGGTAAGAAGCAAAGTAAAAGATTAGAATATGTTTTTCCTTTGTAGATATGGCAAACTTGATTTATTTTTCCAATAATCGTGGCTTTTTGGACAGCAAATATTCTTTCCTTAAGACCAGTGATAATTTTTAAATGTACTACAAAATTTCCCATAATCTTCAAAGTCAAACATCACATCTTAATTCATAAATGTATGTTTTACATAAAACTGAACTAAAATGGCTATAAATTTATGAAAACAGTACATATACTAAATTGAACTTAAAATCTTCGTTAATAACAAAACATGCTGAAGCTTTACCTATATGCCATAGCGTATTTTAAAAAACCAATTTTTCTTCTAATGAACCTTAAAGAATCATCATTTTGAAAGATCACAACACAAAAATGTTTAACAGTTTAAAAATTTTGTTATTACTAATTGGAATTTTACTACTCAATGTATATCTTTAAAGCTAGCAAAAAATATTGTTATAATATCCTAGATTGATACTCTAGAATCAACATACACGAAGACATACTAAAAATCTAATCATACAAATATACCATGTTCTTTATCAGACTTATTTAAATGATTGGCTCATAAAATTAGGGCACTTTGAAGGAAACTGAAGTATCCTGCTACACTTAACATTTTGGTAGGGAGTAGAAGTAAAAAGGACACACAGAATTCTAATTTTTATTGTAATAAAAACAAGATTCCAGGGGTGCCTGGGTGTCTCAGTTGGTTAATCATCCCTCTCTTGATTTCGGCTCAGGTCATGAACTCATTGTTCCTTAGATCAAGCCCTGTCTTGGGCTCCTCACTGAGACCACGGAACCTGCTTGGGATTCTCTCTTTCCCTCGCTCTCAGCCCCTCCCCCCATTCGCACATGCTCTCTCTCTCTCTCAAAACAAACACCCCAAGATTCCAAATAGATGGGTTCTAGAGATGAAAAAGAGCTGATAACTAACTTCCACAAGATGGGTTAGCAAGAGGAAAAAAATGTTTTGAATATAGTACAAAAAAGGGGAATAATCTACTTATATTTTTATTTTTTTTATACTCATCCTTTTTCTCCTCTGAGCTCTTGGGTTTTTGTCCCTATACTAATAGTAAGGAATTTGGGTGGCTAAACTAAGTTTGTTAAGGTGAATTGCCATTTTTGAGGCAGGACTGAAGGAGAATTCACAGAAAGAAAAAAATCTAGAATTCGATCTTCTCCAATAGGAATTGTATTTTGGTAGTGGTGATGAGAAAGTACAAAATACTTCACTCACTAATATAAGATCATGGATATATAAAAATTGTTACTTGTGTTATAACCAGAGGAAGTATTGTTTTGACAGCACTCTGTGGGAATGCAGACAGAGTTCTGCTCTGTAGACACTGAGCTGCTCTTTACATATTGATATGTAAGAACCTTGAGCTTGAATTTTACAGTAAAATCAGGACAAATCTGACTCTACAGATTAGGAAAATGAGATACTTAAAATTCCAAGAGTATGGCATCTGGCACATAATAGATAACTACTGTTATATATACTTGTTAGATTTAATTGCAAATTTATTCAGAAGCCACATCTTTCCTCAGTTATGTGGACTTTTAATCAACTATACAAAACCGGTATGTTAATTTGGCATAAATTCAACTAGACAGTTTCCTTGCTTGTGACAAGTGGTGTGTGTGTGTGTGTTCAGAGACAAAGAGTAGGAGAAAGAAAAAACTTGGGATGTTTGTTACTAATAAGAAAAAAAAAATAAGCCGATTTAAAGCTTATTGTTTTGCCATTAATTATGTCATGTAAACAATTATTTCCAACCACATTAATTTTTTCCAAGCTGCATTCTGTGAATTACTTGATCGATACTGAGTTTTCCCGCTTTAGAGACATTTTACAAGGGGAAGGGGAAAAAAAAAATCACTTAATTCATTAATTCACTAGATTCAATGGGGCTTGCCAAGAAACCTCCAAAATAAAGGCAAGCATAGATGGAGAAACACTTTTTAGAAAAAAATAGTTAGAGAAATCTACAAATTCTAATCTACCTGTATTATTATACTCACCTGAATAGCTGATCCCACTGCCTGCAGTAAATGGAACAATAGAAGTATTTTTAACTTTACCACATATTTTAAATTTTACTCAAGATCAGATACATAATGAAACATGTCAATCTTGGCTATTATATACATATTTTAAGCTACTGCAAACATATCCAAACGCTGAATAAGGGAATATAAGGAGTAGACTGTTTCAAATTAAAAGTTGATGTGGTTATCAATATGGAGACAGCCCAAAGATGCTTACAGAAAGGAAATTAAAATTGTTTTTTTTTTTAATTTCAAGAAAAGAACAAACATTAAAATATCAACAAAACTGCTCTTTTGATAGAGGGACATTTTTTGTAAATTCAACTTTCATTAATAATTAAAACTACAGAAGTGACTAATTCACAGAACATATTATAACAATTTGTACAATTATAGTTGTCATATTAGTGTCATGCCAGTGAACATACATATTGGGCAAAATAAAAATTGAGATGGTTCAGAAATTCATAGCAGCTTTAACTTCTAAAATAATCAAATATTTAAAATTACCAGAAATTTTATAAATTCTAATACTCATGAATTACCACGTCAAACTTAAGAACTACTCTAAACTTCATCAAGAACTTACTTAGTTTACAAAACATATTAAATGTATTAATTGGTCTTACCATCTTTTCCATCTATGGATTTTGACACTTCAATATCAAAATTTTCCTGCATCTGCTGACCTCTAAAACAGCTGAGATGTTCTTGCTCAATTAAATTACTTTCTTCTTCTTCTAGAGGCTGCCAAGTGCCATCAATAAACCACTGTCCACGCATTACTGGTATTTTATCAGCCTCTGAAAAGAGAAATCACAGAAAGAGACATAGTAACTATAATTTTATATTTTCTTACTACCGTGGCAAAAACTGACTTTCTTGACCTAGAAGAATCATTTAAAGTTTTAAATTTTAGATTTCAAGCCACAGTATATATATATTTTTACAGTATATAATTTTATTTAATTGGGTATTATGCACAAAAATTATTTGGGCATTAGAAAGGTAGATGAACAGTTATCTTTGTAACTGTGGCCCTGAGTAATCCAAATGAGTAGGCAAAGGGGTTAAGACAAGTTCATGTAAGACTCTGGTGACAGTTCTAATGTCTTAGAAAACACTGATGTATACTCCCAGAAGCAGTTCAGAAACAGTGTGTGGGGTAGTAGTGTATTGTACTTTTTAGGGCTTCCTTGAAGGTTATGGACTTCCAGTTAGCATAGAGGAATAGCTGAAACATTTAATTACAGTAAATTCCTCACCCATTTTAGAAAAAAACTGAGTAGAAAATTTCCTTGAACTCCACATTTTTTTGATTAAATACTGTTCCTAAAAGTCTAAAACTTTTAGTAGCTATTTATTCATTTTTTAAGAATAAACCATAATTGTCAGCTATGCTATCTTGAATCCTCTAAAATTTGTAAAAAATAAAGCAAAAATAAAATGGAAATGAAAAACCTTAAAAATAAAAAGCAAAATAAAATGAACTTAATTATGTAGAGATATGGTTTAATCATACATAGAAAAATTATTTCAAGTGGATTTAAACCACAGTAATTTTTATATAAATATTGGGATATACCCTATGGACAAAAAGAACTGCAAATATATCTTAAGCTTTTTGTAATAACTGCACTGTTATAATTGTTAATAATTGTAATAATACTGGTATTGTTGATTTGAAACTCTAGGTTAAAATGAATATATTAATTTTATTAAATATCATTAGGAAACAAGAAAAAAGATACAAATACAAATATCAAAGAAATAAAAATTGTAATTTTAAATTTCACGTAGGGGGCGGGGCACCTGGGTGGCTTAGTCAACTCTTGGTTTCAGCTCAGGTCACGATCTCACAGTTCGTGGGTTCAAGCCCCGCTGGGCTCCACACTGACAGTGCAGAGCCTGCCTGGCATTCTTTCTCTTTCCCTCTCTGCTCCTACTCCGCATTCTCATTCTCTCTCTCTCTCTCCTCCCCCCCTCAAAATAAATAAACTTAAAAAAAAGTTTTTGATTTCAGTTAGAAATATCAGCATGAACTAAAATGATGTATTTTCTCTTTTAAAAATGCCTGTGGCACCTGCGTGACTCAGTTGGTTAAGCAATCAACTCTTGATTTTGGTTCAGGTCATGATCTTGCTGCTGGTGGGCTCAAGCCCTATTCAGGCTCCATACTGACAAGGTGGAGCCTGCTTAGGATTCTCTCTCTCCTCTCTCTCTGCCCTCCCCCCCGCCCCACACACACACATGCACACAAGTGTGTGCACTCTCTTTCAGAATAAACTTAAAAAAAACAAACATTCTAAGCTTTGTCCACTGAAAAGGCCTAGAAACACACCAACAGTTGAGCATTCCTGAAACAACGACCATGATCAATGAATACCATTTCCCACCAAAAAAAAAAGATCCTTCAAGAAATGGCTAATTCTGGGTGTGAGACAGAAAATTTACCAGATGATCATGAAATATCTTATTGTATCAGACTTGTACTGCGATGTATTAAAAATGTAATATGGGTTTCTACTTCTTACATTATCCTATATTCTGCTATAGCAATTCTGTATGTAGGTGTTTACTGTGTTATTTGGTGCACAGATACTCAAAAATATTATAACTTCATTGTGATTACAGCTTTTAAAACTATAAAGTATATTCTGTTGTGTTTAATGACTTTTAATCTGGATCCTACTTTGTGGAGATTGAAACCCTTGCTTTCTTATTTTTTTCTATTTGCCTGTGACAGTTTTGCACATCCCTTCATTTTTAACTTTCTGAATCACTAGGTTTTAGATATGTCTCTTATAGACAGCACAGAATGGGTTTTGCTTTAGGAAGCCATTTGAAAATCTTTTTCTTCTAATAGATGAGTTAAGCCCATTTATATTTATTGATATGACTGATACATTTGAATTGTGTGTTCTTTTATAATTAACATTTTATTATTCATACTTATTTTTTTCCCTATAGTTATTATTGTTTTATTTTTATTTTATTTTATTTATTTTATTTGTTTAAATTATTTTTAATATATGAAATTTATTGTCAAATTGGTTTCCATACAACACCCAGTGCTCATCCCAAAAGGTGCCCTCCTCAATACCCATCACCCACCCTCCCCTCCCTCCCACCCCCCCATCAACTCTCAGTTTGTTCTCAGTTTTTAAGAGTCTCTTATGCTTTGGCTCTCTCCCACTCTAACCTCTTTTTCTTTTTTTTCCCTTTCCCTCCCCCATGGGTTTCTGTTAAGTTTCTCAGGATCCACATAAGAATGAAAACATATGGTATCTGTCTTTCTCTGTATGGCTTATTTCACTTAGCATCACACTCTCCAGTTCCATCCACGTTGCTACAAAGGGCCATATTTCATTCTTTCCCATTGTCACGTAGTACTCCATTGTGTACATAAACCACAATTTCTTTATCCATTCATCAGTTGATGGACATTTAGGCTCTTTCCATAATTTGGCTACTGTTGAGAGTGCTGCTATAAACATTGGGGTACAAGTGCCCCTATGCATCAGTACTCCTGTATCCCTTGGGTAAATTCCTAGCAGTGCTACTGCTGGGTCATAGGGTAGGTCTATTTTTAATTTTTTGAGGAACCTCCACACTATTTTCCAGAGCAGCTGCATCAGTTTGCATTCCCACCAACAGTGCAAGAGGGTTCCCGTTTCTCCACATCCTCTCCAGCATCTATAGTCTCCTGATTTGTTCATTCTGGCCACTCTGACTAGCGTGAGGTGATATCTGAGTGTGGTTTTGATTTGTATTTCCCTGATGAGGAGTGACGTTGAGCATCTTTTCATGTGCCTGTTGGCCATCCACATGTCTTCTTTAGAGAAGTGTCTATTCATGTTTTCTGCCCATTTCTTCACTGGGTTATTTGTTTTTCAGGTGTGGAGTTTGGTGAGCTCTTTATAGATTTTGGATACTACCCCTTTGTCTGATATGTCATTTGCAAATATCTTTTCCCATTCCGTCGGTTGCCTTTTAGTTTTGTTGATTGTTTCCTTTGCTGTGCAGAAGCTTTTTATCTTCCTGATGTCCCAATAGTTCATTTTTGCTTTTAATTCCCTTGCCTTTGGGGATGTGTCAAGTAAGAAATTGCTACGGCTGAGGTCAGAGAGGTCTTTTCCTGCTTTGTCCTCTAGGGTTTTGATGGTTTCCTGTCTCACATTCAGGTCCTTTATCCATTTTGAGTTTATTTTTGTGAGTGGTGTGAGAAGGTGGTCTAGTTTCAACCTTCTGCATGTTGCTGTCCAGTTCTCCCAGCACCATTTGTTAAAGAGAATGTCTTTTTTCCATTGGATATTCTTTCCTGCTTTGTCAAAGATTAGTTGGCCATACATTTGTGGGTCTAGTTCTGAGGTTTCTATTCTATTCCATTGGTCTATGTTTCTGTTTTTGTTCTGGCTTAGTTTCTAGAAGCATAAACCCTCCCAAAACAGAATCAGGAACAGACTGATTACTAAGCAGTGAAATTGAATCAGTATTCAAAAAAACTCCCAATAAACAAAAGTCCAGGACCAGATAGCTTCACAGGTGAATTCTAACAAACACTTAAAGAAGAATTAATATATGTTTTTCTCAAATTATTCCAAAAAATAGAAGAGGAAGGAAAGCTTCCAAATTTATTGTGAGGCCAGATTACCCTGATACCAAAACCAGATAAAATGTCTTTTGTAAAGACACTACAAAAAAGAACTACAGGCCAATATCTGTGATGAACATGGATGCAAAAATATTCAACAAAAAATCAGTAAACTATATTAAAAATATATTAAAAAATCATTCACCACGATCAAGTGTATTTACTCCCAAGATGCAAGATCGGTTCAATATTTATGAATCAGTCAATATGATACATCACATCAATAAGAGAAAAGATAAAAACCATACGATTATTTCAATAGATGCAGAAAAAGAACTTGACAAAGCACAAGATCCATTCATGATAAAAACCCTCAACAAACTAGGTTTAGGGAAACATATGTCAACATAATAAAGGCTATATACGAAAAATCCACAGCTAACATCATACTTGACGGTGAAAACTGAGGGCTTTACCCCTAAGGTCAGGAACAAGACAAGAATGTCCCCTTTCCCCACTGTCATTCAATGTAGCACTGGAAGTCCTAGCCACAGCAGATAAGAAAAAGAAGTAAAAGGCATCCAAACTGGTGATGAAGAAGCAAAACATTCATTATTTGCATGTGACTTAACACTACATATACATAACCCTAAGGACTCCACAAAAAAACTATCAGAACTGATAAATGAATTTAGTAAGGTGACAGGATACAAAATCCACATATAGAAATCCAATGCATTTCTATACACTAATAATGAAGTGGCAGAAAGAGAAAGTAATAAAACAATCTCATTTACAATTGCTCCAAAAATAATAAAAACCTAGGAATAAACTTAACCATGGAGGTGAAAGACCTGTACTCTGAAAACTATAAAACACTGATGAAAGAAATTAAATATGACACAAATAAATGAAAAGAGATTCCATGGTCATGGAATGGGAGGACAAATATTGTTAAAATATCCCTACGACCTAAAGCAATCTACAGATTTAATGATATCTCTATCAAAATACCAACAGCATTTTTTACAGAACTAGAACAAATCATCCTCAAATTTTTATGAAACCACAATAACTGAATAGCCAAAGCAATGTTGGAAAGGAAGAACAAAACTGGTGTTAACACAATCCCAGATTTCAAGATATAATAAAAGCTGTAGTAATCAAAACAGTACGATACTGGCAAAAAATTACCACATACATAGGTGAATAGAACAGAATAGAAAGACCAGAAATAAACCCATGATTATATTGTCAATTAATCTATGGCAAAAGAGGCAAGAATATGCAATGGGAGAAAGTCTCTTCAACAAATGGTGTTGGAAAAACTGGACAGCTACACGCAAAAGAATAAAAGTGGACCACTCTTTTACACTATACACAAAAATAAAACTCAGAATGGATTAAAGATCTAAATATGAGACCCGAAACCGTAAAAATCCTAGCAGAGAGCACAGGTAGTAATTTCTCCGACATTGGTTTTTCTATGTACATCTCCTAAGGCAAGGGAAAGGAAAGTAAAAACAAACTATTGGGACTATACCAAAATAAAAGGCTTCCGCACAGCAAAGGAAACAATCAACAAAACAAAAGACAACCTACCGAATGGGAGAAGATATTTGCAAATGGTATATCTGATAAGGGGTTAGTATCCAAAATCTATAAAGAACTTACAACTCAACACCAAAAAACCAAATAATCTAATTAAAAAATGAGCAGAGGACATGAACAGACATTTCTCCTAAGACATACAGATGACCAACAGACATATGAAAAGATGCTTGACATCACTAACCAGTAGGGAAATGCAATCAAAACCACCTGCCAGAATGGCTAAAATAAAAGATGCAAGAAACAACAAATGCTGGCGAAGATGCAGAGGAAAATGAACCCCCATGTACTGTTGGTGGGAATGAAAACTGGTATAACTACTGTGGAGAACAGGATGGAGGTTCCTCAAAAAATTGAAAATAGAATTACCATATGATCCCATAATTCCACTACTGGGGACTTAGCCAAAGAATAAGAAAACACAACCTTGAAAAGATACATGCAGCCCTGTATTTATTGTAGCATTTTTTTTTTTTACAATAGGCAAGTTATGGAAGCAATCCAAGTGCACTGGTGATAGATAAATGGATAAAGACATCACACACACACACTGGAATATTAGCCATAAAAAGGAATGAAATCTTGCCATTTGCAACAATATGGATAGATATGTGAGCATAACGCTAAGTGAAATAAGAGAAAAACAAATACCATATGATTTCACTCACATGTGGAATGTTAAGAAACAAAACAATGGAACACAGGAAAAAAGAGACAAACCGAAAAACAAGACTCTTCAATACAGAGAACAAACGGATGGATACCAAAGGGGAAGTGGGTGGGGGTATGGGTGAAAGAGGTGAATAGGATTAAGGGTATACTTACTGTGATGAGCTCTGAGTATTGTACAGAACTGTTGAATCATTATACACCAGAAACTAATATAACATTACAGGGTACATTAAGGGTGGTGGTGGGTGAGTGGGTATCGAACCTGTGTGCTCGTTTCTCTTTAATCTCTGTAGTACCCTTATTTTCTCCTTACATCCTCCTTTCCTCTCACTGTGATGGCTCCAAGGGGCACCATCCTTTATCTCTCCCAGAGCAATGTTTCTCTGATGCTGCTTGTGGCCTCTCTCTTTCACACACCTTCGCTATAGCTACTGCTATGAATTCCTAAGTCCCAGGCCTGTGTTTGTATCTCCTCAGCTGTGTGGGGGATGTTTTCTTTCTGAAGGTCATTTTGCTTGCACTTCATTATAAACCTCTGATTCTTTTCTTCTCTCTTCACTATCTCTTAAGCCTCTCCTTGCCCTACTCTCCAGACTCAGAGGTTTGTAGCAGTGACAGAACTATTGTAACTTGTTTCTTTCCATACAAGTAATTTAAAATTCGTGGTATTATCTATGTTATACTAATGCTAAAGGTGTGTGTTATACATGGGCTATGCGTATGTGTGTGTGTGTTCCTTTTCAATCTTATGGCTTTTGGGGAGGATGTGTGGATTTACATATGGACAGCTGTCATGATCTTCCAGACCCAAAAGCTCATCTCATTTAATCCTTATAGTAATCTTAAAAGATAACTGTAATTACCCCAGTTTTACAAATGAGTAAGCGGACTCTTAGTGAAACTAAAAACTTGCCCAAAGGCACATAGCTAAATATGAGAACCAAGACTCCCACCAGACTTTGACTCCAAAATTCATCTAAGCTCTTTCTACTATACAACACAACCTTCTCAAATAAGAAAAATCCCTTTTCAGCCCTCTCCCCAAGAATTACAGGCTATTTAGTTGTGTTGGTAATTTGAAAATAAGTAATTTGGGAGATTTTATATTGACAGCCTATTATGAGATCTACAAACCAGAGCCAACCATGCCTCCCCATAAAAATAACAGAAGTAAAAAAGCAGAGTGAAAAACAGTAAAACAAGTTTATAGCAAACATCTGCCATCCTAACTCTTTTCCTCTCTGTGGCCTAATAAATCTAAACCTGTATTCTATTGATAGATGTTTTGGGGGTTTTACCCAAGCTCTAAAAACTACCAGTATGCTATCAAATACTGTATCATCTTTCTGATTCAGGCCTCTGTCTTGAACTTCAGACCCAAATATTCAAGTGCCAACTAAACATCTCCTAGCAGACGGATCAACATAAAGTGATGGAACACACTAGGTTCCTCATGGAAAACAAAGGGAACACAAACTTGTTCCTCAACACGTATTCCCTATTATAGCAAATGGTGTGCTGACAGTTTTCAGCTGGTCAGCCAAGCCAGAACTCTGGGAGTCATCCAAGATGACTCTTCCTCAAGTGCTTTTTATAAATGGACATTAATCACCATTTATTGTATCTCCTAAATCACCCTCAAATTCATCCCATATTCATCGGGCCCACAGTCTAAGTCCATACTCTTATCATTTCTACTCATTTTAGGAACTTCCTATCTAAATGTAGTATCCCTAGCTTCAACTCTCATCACCACTACCAAAAGACTGCTCACAAGCACGTGTATAGGTTATACACACACACATACATTCACAAATTCTGCTAACTTACTCTCTTCTTTTTAGAAACTCAATCCATCTTTTACAGAGTTGCCAGAGAACTTTTCTAAAATACCACAAATCATATTATTCCAATGCTTAAATTCTTTAATGGCTCCTCACTGCCTACCAGATGAATTCTGAGCTTCTTAGAACGATTTATAAACTCATGATCTTTCCTTGTCTATCTCCTCACATACCTGATGCTACATCAAGTATTTACTTATCTAAATAATATCTGAATGTCTACCATAAAACAGGCTCTGGGATGTGCTCCAGTGATACGTAAGATAATGCTGTTGGTCCCTGTGCTTTCCACATCAACAAGGACAGTTCCTTGAATGTGTGATGCTGAGTTCTACTTCTGTATCCTGCACATGCTGTTCCTTCTACCTGGGATGCTCTTCCCCATTTTCTTCATTTAGCTAACTTTCATCCTTATCTCCATCAGGAAGCCTTTGGTTACCTCCTCTTCTCTAATTAACTCTGTGCACATTTATCAGTGTTCATGTTATTGTATTGTAAACTGCTTAGCCTTCCTCATTTCCACGGGATCCTTGAATGTAGATACTGTGTCCTTAGGTGCTTTCAAAATCCAAAAGATAAGAACACCTATGATAAAGTAAGATTTCAGTAAAGGCATGCTGAATGTTGCTGAACAAGACATATTTCATTCAGCTTACCCCACTATCTAGCAAGTTTGGTAGACCGAGCACTTTTATTCGTGCTCCAAATTGGTCGTTAGTTTGAGCAGTACTTGCCTATTTATTTAGTTGGTTTATGCTGTGGTCAGCCATTGACATTCTATTTTCTTTTCTATTTTTTGAGAGAGAGGGACAGAGAGAGAAACTTAAGCAGGCTCCATACCCAGCACAGAGTCTGACGCACAGCTCGATCTCATGATCGTGAGATCATAACCGGAGCAGAGATCAAGAGTTGGACATTTATGTTTAACCAACTGAGCCATCCAGGTGCCCAAACATTCTATTTTCTAATAATTATATCATTCAGAGGAAAGAGTTTGACTATTTTCCAAGAATAAAAGAACTGGGATTTTTTGGGGTGAACGTTTTGTTGAAGAATTATATACATATACAAAGGTATGCTAATCATATGCATTATACCTCAATGGCTTTATACAAGTTAACAACACTCACATCAAGAAAGAAAAGATTATCAGCATTTCAGAAGCCTCCTCTTGCATCTCCTTTCCAGGTGCTACACCTCACCTCTCACTAAGGGTAAACAGAATTCTAACCTCTAGCATCACAAATGAGTTTTACTTTTTAGTAGTTTATATAACAGAATCATGTAGTATGTGCTCTGCTATTTAGTTTCTTTGGTTCAACATTATATTAGTGAGAGTCATCCATTATAGACTGGATTATGTGTATGGTTAAAGTACTTGCCAGATATTAGCAAGTGAGTATTTAGATAGTTGTGAGCTATGCTCTTAGGCTAGCTTCTTCTACTATTAAAATTATTCCAAATAGCATGGAGGCATCAGCCAAAAAAAAAAAAATCCCTAATTATATATGGTAAAAGAAAGTAAATCATCAAATCAGTATTGGATCTCCTTAGGGACCAAGCTCTAATGTAGGGAAACAACCCTAAATGGGCCTTTAGTCATATAAATGAAGAACTCTCTTTTTTGGACTGGAGAGGATAGTCCCTGCCTCTCTGATATGGACATACTTTTCATCCTGCTTGAGGTTCAAAATACCACATACCAGGCTGCCGTCATGCCTGGATATCTTCCTAACCCCACTTGTGCTCTGATATCCCACAATAAGCCATGATCCCTGTGGCTGCCCTCCTCACCCCAGCTGGCCCCCAATATCCCATGCTAGCCTGCTTCTCACGTGGACATCTCTTCGCTCAACTTGGGCTGTGACATCCCAAGCCTGGCTGTCCGTATTGCACCAAAGCAGGAAAAGAAAGAAGGGCTAGTGTACTGGTTCTCATTCTGGGACAATTTCCCCCCAAGGAGACATTTGGCAATGTTTGAAAACATTTTTGATAGAAACAACTGGGGGGGTGGGACGATGTTGCTGGCATCTAGGCCAAATATGTTGCCAAACCTCCTACAATGCACAGAACAGTTCCCTTGACCTCACACCACCTTGGCCAACAATGATAAATTATCTGGCCCCAAATGTCAACAGTGCTAAGGTTGACAAACTCTGGGATAGCAGCACCTTTTAAAACCTAAAATATGGGTATCTTTTTACTGAGCAATTCCAGAAATATATTTTATAGAAGAAACTCTTGCAATAATGTCTGAAGATACAGTTAAAGATATTTACCTCAATGTTGTAACAGTAAACAAAAGAATAAAAACAAAATGACCTAAATTTCTACCACTAGAGGATCAGACATACAAATGTTGCTTAACATATAGTAGGTATTAAAAATATTCATTAAATAAATCAAAATATGAATGAATGGATAATATACCCATAGTGAAATAATGTTCAGAAGAAGTAGGTCTATATTTAATGACATGGAATAATGTCTAGAATAAGAATTAAAAAATGAAATCATAGTACTACATGTATGTATATTTTTGTATGTGCATATATGTGTATAAATAGTGTAATCCTGTTTTTTTTAAACATATACATTAGTATATATACTGCAAATAAGTGGAGAAAAATATACTAAGCTCTTACTAACAAATATCTCTGGGAGGCAGGAATATAAAGGAAATTTTTATTTCTACATTATAAATGTCTATAATTGGCATTTTTACAATATACAGTAAAACCTTGGTTTGTGAGCATAATTCATTCTGGAAACATGCTTGTAATCCAAAGCACTGTATATCAAAGTGAAATTTCCTCTTAAGAAATAATGGAAACCCAGATGATTTATTCCACAACCCAAAAATATTCATATAAAAATGATTACAATATTGTAATATAGCACAAAATAATAAAGAAAATACACAATATAAAGAAAAATAAACAAATTAACCTACACTTACCTTTGAAAACCTTCATGGCTGGTGTGAGGGAGACAAGAGAGAGGACGGTTATTATGTAGGACGACTTTCACTATCACTAACGGAATCACTGCTATCTACTGGCTCAACGGAATCTTTCTTTTCATGCAACTTTAACAAGGAACCTATCCAATGACCTAGAATGAAGCAAAGCATTCCTAAGCTTACTCTTGTATGGAAAAGCAAAGGACTGCCCATAGGTGCTTTGAAGTGACAAAAAAATACACTAGTGCCAGTTGTGGGCACCTTCCAAGGTTCTGAAAAATCACTGATTTCTGCCAAACACTGTGGCCTGAGACTGAGAGCATCTGAGTATGGGAGACGATCACCCACAATCTCGAAGTGTGAGAGAGACAGTGGGGGGTGGGGGGGTGGGGGAGAGAGGGAGAGAGAAGAACCATTGGCTCAGCTGTGATCATGTGATGTTCAGCATCCCATACCGCTCGTATTCCAAGACATCACTCATTTATCAAGTTTATTAGAAATGTTTGCTTATCTTGTGGAACACTTGCAGAACAAGTTACTCGCAATCTAAGGTTTTACTCTAAATGTTTTAGTTTTATATTCAGTGTGATGGTTAATCCTATGTATCAACTTAACTGGGCCACAGGGTACCCCAGATATTTGGTCAAACATTCTGGGTGTTTCTGTAGGAGTGTTTTTGGATGAGGTTAACATGTAAATCAACAGACTGAGTAAGGCAGATTGCCCTCCATAATGTGGGTGGGCCCCATCTGATCAGATGAAGGCCTGAATAAACAAAAGGGTTACCTTCCCTCAAATAAGAGGGAATTCTGCCTGATGGCCTTTAAACTGGAACATTAAGCTCTTCCTGGTTGATGGCCTTTGAACAGGGAGACTGGCTCTGCAAACTTGCCAGCCTCTCTAATTTTGTGAGCCAATTCCTTGTAATCTCTTTGTTTTTGGAGAACCCTAATACCTTCAGGAAAAAGAAACTGCTAGATGACCACCCTATTTCTACTCTCCTCGTATTCCTTATAACAGAATACCAATTTATTCAGGGTAGCAATATACTCAGTTAAAGGACTATTTCTAGTCTACTTGTGCATCTAGGTTCAGTCATGTGACTGAATTTGGGTAACAGGATATATTGCAAATTACTGGTGGTACAGCTCTTTGACTTTTACCTCTTTTTTTTTTCTGCCACCTATATGTCTTGAGCTCTTGGAGATCTCTTGGATCAAGTCATTTACTATAATATTGTGATTCAGAATGTTAAACAGAAAACCACAGGCCCAAGATGGAGTCCAAGTCACCAAACTGGCTTAATACCTAACTTAATGCAGTTCCAATCTCCCCCAGAAATGCAGTGTTGTCAGTCAGAAATTTCCTCTTCAGAAAAAATGATGGAATCTGTCTCTTGGGCCCTCTCCATCCCCCAAAGGAAGATGAGATAATCCCACCTACCAAATGAGATCCTTGCCCTTTCCTCTAGGGGAAGGGGACCAAGCCCGAAATAACTCTTTTCTTTGGCTAGTAATGTCTTGCCCCACACTCCTTCCTTATAAAAACCTTCCATTTTGTACAACTCCTGGGATGTTGCTGCCTGATTCATGAATCAGTTAATAAAACCAATTATATCTTCAAATTTACCCAGCTGACTTTTGTTTTTTGTTAACAATAATAAGAAATACATATTTGGTCTTTGTCCTTGTTTCTGGCACAGAGCTCCTAAAACCCTTGGAATTTCATGAGGAAGATAAAGGTATCTTTTCTTATGTTGATGAGGTGGCTTTTGGAATGTCCCTAGATCACCTAAAGATGGGCTGGTCACCGGAGTTGGAATTTTCAGGGCCACCCCCTCACCTCCTGGGAGAGGGGCTGGAGGTTGAATCAATCACCAAAGGCCAGTGATTTAATCATTCATACCTATGTAAGAGAGTCTACATAAAAAGCCAAAAGGAGGGGTGTCTGGGTGGCTCAAAAGGTTGACTCTTGATTTCGGCTCAGGTCATGATCTCTCAGTTCATGGGTTCAAGTCCTGCATCAAGCTCTGCTCTGACAGACAGCCTGGAGCCTGCTTGGGAATCTCTCCTTCTCTTTCTGCTCCTCCCCCAGCTTGCACATGTGCTTTCAATCTCTTTCTCTCAAAATAAATAAACTTTAAAAAATAAACCCAAAAGGATAGGGTTTGGAGAGCTTCTGGATTGGTGAACATGTGGACTTGTAAGAATGGTGCACTGAGAGCATAGAAACTCTGCATCCCTTCCCACATAACTTGCCCTATGAATCTTTTCCATTTGGTTGTTCAGAAAGTTATACACTTTTGCAATAAATAACTATAAACGGTATACAAAAAACAAATAACTGTAATAAACTAACTATTGGATAGTAAGTAGAACATTTCTCTCAGTTCTGTGAGTCCTCTAGCAAATTAATCAAACCCAAGACGGGGGTCATGGAAACCTCTGATTAATAGCTAGTCAGTGAGTACAGGTAACAATCTGGGCTTGTGGCTGGCTTCTGAAGGGGAGCTGGGAGAGGAGACAGTCTTGTATGACTTAGCTCTTAACCTGTGGGTTTTGATACTATCTCTGGGAAGACAGTGTCAGAACTGAGTTTAACTATAGAACCACCACAGGTAGCATCCCTGCAGAATTGCTTGGAATCTCCCCCTTCTCCCCCCACCAGACCACCACACATGCACACACACACTTGGAGCTGGCTCCAGGAGCCTAGGACAGAAAGCTGAATAACAACAGAAGGAGGCTCTGTCCCTGATTACAGTGCAACTACCACACAGCCCTGAACTGTAGACATTCACACTTCTTTTAGGTGGAAAGCAATAAACCTTTTTGTGTTTAAGCCACGTTATTTTGGTTTTTAAAAAAAAAAAATTTTTTTTAACGTTTATTTATTTTTGAGACAGAGAGAGACAGAGCATGAACGGGGGAGGGTCAGAGAGAGAGAGAGAGAGACACAGAATCTGAAACAGGCTCCAGGCTCTGAGCAGTCAGCACAGAGCCCGACAAGGGGCTCGAACTCACATACCGCGAGATCGTGACCTGAGCCGAAGTCGGACGCCCAACCGACTGAGCCACCCAGGCACCCCCATTTTGGCTTTTTAAAAATCACACACAGCAGGGCACTTGAGTGGCTCAGTTAAGAGTCTGACTCTTGATCTCGGCCCAGGTCATGATCTCAAGGTCTGTGAGCTGGAACTACTCGTTTGGCTCTGCACTGACAGCACAGAGCCTGCTTGGGATTCTTGCTTTCTGCCCCTCTCCCACTCATGCTCATGGCACTCATTCTCTCAAAAATACATGAATAAATGTTTAAAAAAAAAAAGTAAATAACAGAATCTCATGGTGACATGGACTTGCACAGATATATATTTAGAATGTCACCTTACTTTGTAGTTATAGAATGGTGAGATCTGGATACGTCTGTTAAACAGACTATGTGGTTAGGGACCAGAGAAAAACTTTTCACATGATAATGCATGTAAAGAATATGTTATAACTAAATTAGCAAAGTATTACCTTTTCATTTATAACAACACTCACTGAAAGCCATTTTAAAGTCTTAATTTAAAGACATTAAAGTCTTAATATAATTAAGACTAATACTAGTAATTACTACCTGCCTATCAGAAAATAGGAAGTAATTATCCTAATTATAACTTTTAGGCAAAAAAGAAAGGCCTTTACTAGAATCATGTTCACTGCAGCATTATTTACAATAGCCAAGATATGGAAGATATGGAAGCAATCTAAGTGACCATCAAAGGATACATGACTAAGGAAGATGTGAGATCGATCTCTCCCCCCCCCCCCCCCCATACACAATGGAATACTATTCAGCATAAAAAAGAATGAAATCTTGCCATTTGGGTCAACATGGATGGACCTTGAGGGCATTATGCTAAGTGAAATAAGTCATACAGAGAAAGACCAATACTGCATGACCTTACTTATATGTGGAATTAAAACAAAAACAAAGCAAGCTCATAGACGCAGAGAACAGACTGATGGTTGCCAGAGGTGGGGAGTGGGTGAAATGGATGAAGGGAGTCAAAAGGTACAAACTTCTAGTTATAAAATAAATAAGTTATGAGGATGTACTGTACAGCATGGTGACTGTAGTTAATAATATTATTGTACCAAACACATTGTTTTATTGTGCTTCACAGATACTGCATTTTCTTCACAGTTTGAAGATCTGCGGCAACCCTATGCCGAGCAAGTCTATCGCTGCTATTCTTCTAACTCCATTTGTTCACTTTGCGTCTCTGTGTCAAACTTTGGTAATTACTGCACTATTTCAAACTTTCTTATTATTTCTCATTATTATTATTTCTCATCATTATCCTATTTGTTATGGTGATCTGTGATCAGTGATCTTTGATGTTACCACTGTAATTGTTTTAGGACACCATGAGCTGCACCCATATAAGAAAGCAAACTTAATAGATAAATGTGTGTCTGACTGCTCCACAGATGGCCCATTACCCATCTCTCTCCCTCTCCTCAGGTCATCCTATTCCCAGAGACACAATAATATTGAAATTAGGACAATTAAGAGCCCCACAATGGCTTCTAAATGCTCAAGTGAAAGGAAGAGTTGCACATCTCCCACTTTACATCAAAAGCTAGAAATGATTAAGCTTTAGTGAGGAAGGCCTGTTGAAAGCTGAGATGGGCCAAAAGCTAGGCCTCTTGTGCCACACAGTTAGCCAAGTTGTAAATGCAAAGGAAAAGTTCTTGAAGGAAATTAAAAGAGCTACTCCAGTGAACATATGAATGGTGAGAAAGAAAAACAGCCTTATTGCTGCTATGAGCAAAGTTTTAGTGGTCTGGATAGAAGATCAAACTACCCGCAACATTCCCTTAAACCAAAGCCTAATCCAGAGCAAGGTCCTTACTCTCTTCAATTCTACGAAGGATGACAGAGGTGAGGAAGCTGCAGAAAAGTCTGAAGCGAGCAGAGGTTGGTTCATGAGGTTTAGGGAAAGAAGCTGTCTCTATAACATAAAAATATAAAGTGAAGCAGCAAGTGCCGATGTAGAAGCTGCAGCAAGTTACCCAGAAGATGTAGCCAAGATAATTAGTGAAGGTGGTTATACTAAACAGATTTTCAATGTAAAGTAACAGCCTTCTACTGGAAGAAGACGTCATCTAGGACATTCTCTTGCTAGAGGCTAATGCAGTTGGTGACTCTGAGTTGAAGTAAATGCTCATTTACCATTCTGAAAATCCTAGGGCCCTTAAGAATAATGCTAACCCTTCTCTGCCTGTACTCCATAAGTGGAACAACAAAGCTTGGATGACAGCACATCTGTTTATAACACGGTTCACAGGATATTTTAAGCCCACTGTTGAGACCTGCTGCTTAGAAAAAAAAAAAAAAGATTCCTTTCAAAATATTACTGCTCATTGAAAAGGCACCTGGTCACTCAAGAGCTCTGATGGAGATGTATAACAAAATTAACATTGTTTTCATGGCTGCTAACACAACATCCATTCTGATCAGTCTGCGGATCAAAAAAATACATAAATTTTTAAATCTTATTATTTAAGAAATATGTTTAACAAGGCTACAGCTGCTATGGTTAGTGATTCTTCTGATGGATGTGGGCCAAGTCAATAGAAAATCTGCTGGAAAGAAGTCACCATTCTAGGTGCCACTAAGAACATCGTGATTCATGGGAAAAGGTAAAAATATCAACACGAACAGGAGTTTCGAAGCAGTTGATTTCAACCCTCAAGGATGACTTTGAGGGTTCAAGACTTCAGTGGAGGAAAGCACTGCACATGTGGTGGAAACAGCCAGACACGCAGAATTAGAACTGGAGCCCGGAGACGGGACTGAACTGCTGCAATCTCAGGATAAAACCTGAATGGACAAGGAGCTGCTTCTTATAGATGAGCAAACAAAGTGGTTTCAAAATGGAATCTACTCAGGGTGAAGATGCCTGTGAAGACTGTGGAAATGACAACAAAGGATCTAGAATACAACATAAGCTTAGTTGATAGGGCAGCAGGACAGTTTGAGAGGACAGACTCCAATTTTGAAAGAAGTTCTACGGTGGTTAAGATGCCATCAGACAGCACTGCACGCTGCACAGAAACTGTCTGTGAAAGGAAGAGTGATGGACACAGAAAACTTCACTGTTGTTTTAGGTTAAGAAACCGCCAGACACCCCAGCCTTCAACAACCACCATCCTGATTAGTCAGCAGCCATCAGTATTGAGACAAGATCCCCCCCTCCCATTAGCAAAAAGATCACGATTCACTAAAGCTCAGATGACGGTGACCATTTTTTAGCCATATTTAAAATTAAGTTATGTACGGTTTTTTTTAAGACATAATGCTATTGTACACTTGATAGAATACAGTATTAGTGTAAAGACAACTTTTATATGCACTGGGAAATGAAAAAATTCATTTGACTTGCTTTACTGTGATATTTGCTTTATTGTGGTGGAGGAACTGAACTGACCTGTACTTGAAAGTTACTAACAGAGTAGGTCTTAAAAGTCCTCGTCACAAGAAAAAATAATTTTTTGGTAAGTACATATGGTGATAGATGTTAATTTTAATTACACTTACTGTAGTGATCATTTTATAATATATACAAATACTGAATCACTATGTTATACACCTGAAACTAATGTAATATGTCAATTACACCTTAATAAAAATGAGAAAGAAAAAAAGAAAAATGGGAAGGTTTTTGTTGATTAGAAAACAATTGCCAAGGTCCACTTTCCACTCTGAACACTTTCTTCATTTCAGCAAAAGCCTCAATGTGGGTGGGGGATCTCTTACGTGTGGGTGGGGGAAACCTGGTAATAAAGATATTTATGTATAAAAAGCCACACTTCCACCAGGAGGCAGAGAGAACAACTGTTAAGACTTCTAAAGGACTGTTTTCAAGAACTATTTCAACCCATATTACACTCTGCATTTTATGTATAGAAAGCAAGTCTTCACCTTTCCCTCCAGCTTAGCATGCCCCTGTAGCTTTATGCACTGGGGTCCAAGGCAGGCCTATAATTCACTGCTCTAGGAACGTACACAGCCAACCTGAATACACAGGACTTAGAGTGGAACAAAGTCATGGAGTAAGGGAAAATAAGGATGGTGGAGTATTGGTATTCAGGGGGAAGAAGAAATCAGCAAGGATTAGATATAAGAAAAAAAGAAGACATAAGGAGGAGATAGGAGAGACCAGGAGGATGGAAAAGAAAGAGTGAAGATTAAGAAAAATCATTCTTAAGGTTTATTGTGAACTTAACTATTTGGGAACTCTGAATATACTTCTCATAGAATTAATGCTGTAAATAGTAGATAAGTTTCCAGAATCAGTCCCACAGAGGCCTACCTAAACCATTTGTGCCTAATATATTGATGAACTACTTCCACCAAATCATCTTTCATGATGGAGGAGGAAGGGGTTTCTCTCCCTAGTTCTGGTGTGCTCACCTTATTGGGTTCTTGCAGGGTGTACATTTTACTTTTCAGCAGCACCCCTGTGCTAACAGCAGTAGCGCCTTCCCATGGGCAGCACCCCCACCCCAAGCAGTTTCAGAGCAGAAGGTCACCTGCTAGGCACCCCCAAGTCCCCAGGCACCTCCCTGTGGAAGGCCTCTCCCAGCTGTCCAGCGGGTAGATTTCCAGCCGTCCTACTGGGGTGGCACCTCAGTGACCACGGTCTCATTCTCCAACAAGGTCAGAATCTCAGGCCTGAGAGGAAATGGCCTCTTCCTGGGGTGCTCTAGCTCAGTCATAGGGGTGCTGGCTGCTGTGTGCATCTTCGAATTCTGTATTCTTCACAGAGTTCTCTTTGCCCTGTTCATTCCTCCAATAATTATGTTACAATTTCTCTGGTGAAATTACTGTGTCTTTTTGCTCCTTATTGGACTCTTAACTGATATAACGAGATTTTCACAGAAAAAAACCCAACCCCAAATAGTCAATAAATACATAGCATGAAATATACTCAGATTCATTAGTAAGCAGAGAAAGATGGAATCTGAAACAGTGCCATTCCTAGGTATATACTCTAGAGAAATTCTGGCACATCTGCACAGGAGATGTATATAAAACTGATTACAGCACTGTTCATAATAGTGAAAAATTGCAAACAACGGCTTGCCCAAAGAGGAAAACAAACTGTGGTATATTCATACAATATAACACTACTATTCGAGGTAAAAATGAACAGCTGGAGTTACATGATTCCGCATGGATAAATCTCAAAAACCTAACCTGAACCAGAAAGCAAATTGCAGAAGGAAACAAACAGAAATGACATTTACATAAAGCCAAAACAAGCACATACACACACACACACACACACACACACACACACACACACACACACACACACACACAAAAGCCTATGGATATAATAATCTAAAAAGTGTATGGAAATGAATAACAGATTAAGGAGGGTGGTTACTTCTGGACTGAAGAAAGGGGAATAGAACGGGTCACAGAAGAGATACTGATTATAATCTGCAATGTTTAATTTGTTAAGCTAAATGACAGGGAGTACTGATTGCTGGTTATGTTACCTAGCTCTTTTCATATACTTGAGATATTAAAAATAAAACCAATAATTAATAATAAATTGGGGGCACTTGGCTGGCTCAGTTGGTAGAGTATGTGACTTTTAGTCTCAGGGTTGTAAATTCAAGCCCTGTGGTAGGTATAGAGATTACTTAAAAATAAAGTCTTAAAAAAAAAAAAAGGTGGGGGAGGTGGTTGTGAAAAAAGTAATAATAAACTGACAGTTCTCAGAGGGTGGGTGATAAAATAAAAATGTATTATGTATGCAAAGGAAATTTTATTGGTAAATAGAATGAAAGGGAGTATATTAGGATCTTGATATCAAAATATTACCTTCCATTTGAATACCTGAATACTTGTTCATTCACTGCGCAAGAAACTATAATCTGGAAGAATAATGTAGGACAAAAATAATTACACAATCGTTACCCTAATCATCATTTAGCTTGGCCACAATGTTATAATTGCAAAACTGGGTTCAGAGTTAGCAATCACACAAAATTCCATCTTATGAAAGAAATACTTACACCTCAAAACATAGCCAGGGCCACATCTGAAAGTAACAATTACACTAGGAATACTAAATTATGTTTAGGCAAGAGCTACTGTCAATAATATCTACTAGTCACCAAGTTTAAAACAATTTCTTAGAGGTGAGAAACTCAGGGCAATTTAATATACCCTAAATACTGCTTGCTTTCTTTTGATTCAGGGAACACGGCCCTTTGGGTTTTAGAACCTTATATATTTCTTAGTTCTTCTATAAAGTTTTTTTTTATTTTTTTAATTTTTTTTATTTTATTTATTTTTGGGACAGAGAGAGAAAGAGCATGAACGGGGGAGGGGCAGAGAGAGAGGGAGACACAGAATCAGAAACAGGCTCCAGGCTCCGAGCCATCAGCCCAGAGCCTGACGCGGGGCTCGAACTCACGGACCGCGAGATCGTGACCTGGCTGAAGTCGGACGCTTAACCGACTGCGCCACCCAGGCGCCCCAGTTCTTCTATAAAGTTTAATAAGCAATTTACTGTTCTTGTATTGGTTTGTTGGGGCTGCCATAACAAAATACCACATTCTGGGTGGTTTAAACCAGAGAAATTTATTTTCTCACAATTCTGGAGGCTAGAAGTTCAAGATCAAGGTGTTTGCATCTTTCGTTTCTCCTGAGGTCTCTCTCACTACAAACCCACATGGTCTTTTCTTTGTGCACATGCATCCCTCCTGACTTGTTCCGTGTCCAAATTTCCTCTTCTGATGACACCAGTCAAACTAGGTTAGTGCCTACCTCTAATAGCTTTATTTTAACTTAATCATCTCATTAAAGGCCCTATCTCCACACACAGTCACATTCTGAGGTAGTGATTAGGGCTTTACCATGTTTGTGGGGAGGACAAAATTCAGCCCACAGCAGTTCTCAAAAATTTTTATGACATGATCCTTTCAGGTTTTCCCATTGCATTTTCATACTTTTCTCAAATTTTAATTCAAAGGCAGCAGATTTTAGGTGCTGTTTGCAATCTCATTTCAAATGGAGGAAAAGCTTTAAATCATTGGCTCTTTTGTCTTTAGCCTTCCACGTTTAATATTTGGGTGGGTCTAAGCAATGCAGAATTTTACATGCTTAGGAAAAAAGTTCTCTAGGTCCTTGGCTAGTTAAAAAAATGTTTGATATAATATGCGTGGATATGAGAAAAAAAACCTGTGCCAAAAATGGAGTATATAACATGAAAACAGACTTTTGAATTGTTAACGTTAATTTTAGCTTAGTGGAGATAATCAGTTCAATACCATGGCCATATTCCAACAGATTATTAAATCAAAAGAATATGAATTAACAAATTTGACCTTTCAGAATCAGCAAAGTATCATTCTCTTTCTATACTGTACATGTTTTTCACAGTTTTAACATTGGTTCTCTCAAACTTGGCCAACTATCAGAATCACTTTAGGAATTAAGTTAAAAAACGGATTTTCCCGATTTCTTTCTACATACTTAATAGATCATAACCTTCTGGAGATAGGATCCAGAAATATGTATTTTTTAAAACTTTATTTATTTTGAGAGAGAGAGAGAGAATGAGAATGAGAATCCAAAGCAGGCTCCTGGATGTCAGCATGGAGCCCAGCATGGGGCTTGATCCCACGAACCATGAGATCATGACCTGAGCCGAAACTAAGAGTTGGATGCTTAACCAATTGAACCACCCAGGCACCCCAGAAACATATATTTTTTAAAAGTTCTCCAGGTTGTTATTGTAAAGCAAAATACTCAGAAGTGAACACTAGTTCGCAACCAGCTTAAATTAGTAATCACCAAAAATATTTTGAGCACATTCTCATACATACTTACTTCTAAATTATGCATATGTATTACTGTTCTACATATATTACATACATTAGAAAACATTCAAAAATAGAAAACTTGAAGGGATGAAATAGAAAGTAAATACAAATTCAAACATTTTCATTTAACATCCCCAATAGAGTGTTTGCATGTACATTTTAGAGACCTTGGCTTAAATTGAGATCTTTGCATCTTTAATTGCAATACTGTTTTCTTCTGATCTCCAGACCTATATATCCAACTGCCCATTGGATGCTTTCTATCTGGGTGTGCAATAGGCACCTTAAATGCAATATATAGACATAAACTATTCACCCTCCTTCTGCCACCCCAAGGTGAACTTGGGTAGGAAATCTTTTCTTCCTCCATAATCCACCCAAGTTAAAAACATTAGGGATAAGTTGGATTACCCTCCCTCTTACTCATATGGCATTGACAGTGTATATTCTACTTCCTTATTCTTCCTTAACATCTTCCTCCAACCCTCTAATAACCATTCATAAAGTGTTGCCTTAGACCCTGCTTCTCTCTTGAATATTACAATAACTCCTTTACTACTCTTCCTGATTATGACATCACATTTCCAGATTTCCATTTATCTTCTATACTGCTGCCAAAGTCATAACCTCAAAATGCAAATCTGATCAAGGTATTGCCCCATTTTATGCCTTCCAGTGTTGTATTCTCACATGATAAATCTAAATTTCCAGTAGGAAAAAGACTGATCTAGTCTTTGGCTACCTATATCCAGTTTCTTTCTTCTACCCTTTTCTCCCTTATTCCCAATGCTCTTGCCCGAGAGAACCTCGAGTCCTCTGAATGTATGAGTCCTTCTTCAAGAATCCAGGCCAATAACCATTCCCTCTGCCAATAATACCCTTTAAGATCCAAGTCAAGTATCCACTTCTCTGGAAAGCTTTTTGCAAACTTGAGGTAGAGATGATCCCTCTTTTCTGTTACCTAACAGACACTAGATGAATATTTATAGAATGAAAGTAATAAAATGTGATCTGCTGAGTTAAAAAAGTATTGAAAGAAAATAATTCACATTATAAGAGAGAAGCACAAAGTTTAGGAAGATGGCAAACAAATGTCAGTTGGTCAAAATAGTTTCTCTTTAGGTGGGTTCAGTGGCTATAAATGAGATGTGATCATTTCAGAATGTAAGCTCTAAATTGGGTCAAAAATCAAAAGAAAAGCTAAAATCTTTTGTAAAAAAGAGGAACAAGGGAGAAAAGAAAGATTCATGTAGTCAAAATTCAGAATGCTAACAAGCATAAAAACAAAAATGTGAACATATGCAAAAAGAACCTGAAGAAAACATTTAAAAAATTCCTAAGCCTAAAGTCACAAGAAATTTGAGGAATATATTTAAAAATCATCAAATAGAAGGAATAAGGAGCAGTAAAAATGGGCAAGTGATTTTTACATAGGTTACAAAATAATCTAAGATATTAAGTATTACTGGCATATAATCTTCACATCTGCTCAGATGGTACAATCTGTGAGGTCACAGTTGGTATATAGGAGAAAGGGAACTGGTTAAGACTCAGAAGGCTTGGCCTAATTCTAGTTCCATTTTTAACTTCTCTCTGTATCCATCGGTAACATGAGGATATTCTATCTCATTGCAAGGTTATAATAGGGATTAATAAAACAATGTATGTGAAAGTACTCTGTAAATTATAAAATACCATTCCTAATTATGGTGTTACTCTAATTCACCTAACACCTTTTTAAGTTTCTAAAACCACATGCAGTGGTTAAATCTGGCTAGATCAAGACTAGCTTTCTAGAATCCTCAAGCCATTTGGCTTAACTAAGCTCCCTTTTCCCCTGCCATCTCTTCCAAAATGAAAACCTCACACTATGACAACTGGTGACATCCAAAAACTAAATATAAGCTTAAAACCTACAGATGAGATCACTGCAGACATACTGTGACTGGCAGGTTAATCCAGTGCTCTGATTTATTTCCCACTGATACCAGTGAAGGGGGTGGGGGTGGGGGTTTCCTTTGATGTGAAAACAGATCCTCAAGAGTCTGTTTTTACATGGAGCTGTAAGAAATAGGAAAAAAAAAAAAAAGATGGAAACTAGGAAGCATGAGAAATTAAATGTAGCAGTTGGTTTGGTAGGCTGAATGTAATATGCCAGCAGAAAGAGGCAGTCTAACAAGTCTAACAATCACTTCTACCCTATAGCCCAAAAAAACAGCTGCAGAAGACATCTTGATTCTCATTAAGTATGGCAAACAGCCACTTGACCCATGTTAGCTCACTAAAGGTGTTATAAATGTCCATTCCAACACTCCTGGGCAGAAAGACACATACAATATGAGAGTAATAGGTTGTGCCTAACAAAAAGAGACCTAAAAAAGACCACCAAGAATGTAAAGAGTAAATCAGTTTGCTAAATTGGAAGAACAGACTTCTATTTCTAGTCATGATGGAGTAATGCACATTGGGTTTGCTGCCCCACCTTAAACAACTAGAAAATCAGATAAAATACATGGAACAATGGGGCGCCTGGGTGGCTCAGTCGGTTAAGTGTCTGGACTTCTGGTTTCAATTCAGGTCATCATCTCACGGTTTGTGAGTTCGAGCCTGTAATCAGCCTCCGTGCTGACAGCGTAGAGCTTACTTTGGGATTCTGTCTCCCTCTCTCTCTGCCCCCTCCCCTGCTTGCTTTCTACCTCTCTCAAGAATAGTTAAAAAAAAAAAAAAAAGAAATCTTTAATAAAAAATGTCTATGAACGATGATTTTCAGATATTACACAACAGGCAGAAGACCGTGATCATGGGAGAACTCGTGCAGCTGCCCAAGCTCAGTGGCTGGAGCTTCTGTTCTGCAACACTGGGAGAGATAACCCAAACAGAGCCTGGCAGTCTTGCTCAAATGCCAAATGGCTCAGAGTGCAGAGAGGCCAAGGTAGATAGAATCTGTGGAGTAAAATATTGGTAAATAGAGGGCTATACAGAAAGACAGCGCTGAAGATCTCTAGAGGAGTTTCTTTGAGACTTTGGTCAACAACTTATCTATGCACACATGGGAGAAAACGATCTGAGGCCAAGGAAAAAGACCACTGGAAAGGAGTAAGTGTACCAATCTTTAGAGCTCATATAATGCTGGGAAAAGTTCAAGTTCCAGTGATCAAGAGTAAAAAAGACCTGATTCCCTAGGGCCTGAGTAATGTCCTCAGAAAGGTATTGCCTTAGTAGTCAGGATAAATGGTCCCAAAACTAAAGGCAGCTCTGACAACCTTAATAAAGGTCAAAAGAAAGCCTTGATAGGATCAAACAAATTTGAACTTAACTGTGTACTAGAGAAAAGCCCAACAATATTAAAGAAATCCTACAAAATCCAGCACACAACAGGAAATTCACAGTATCTGGTATCCAAAAAAAAAAAAAAAAAAAAAAAGAACAAGTGTTAAAGCAGCACAAAAATCTAACCCATAACCGAAGAAAAAGTCAGCCAATGGCAACAGATCCAGAAACAATACAGATGGTAAAATTAGCAGACTAACGATATTAAAACCATTACACTCTGTAGATTCAAGAAGGTGGAGGAAAACATGAACGTGATGAGGAAGGGCATGGAAGATATAAAAAAATACTTAAACTGAATTTCTGTAGATGAAAAATAACAACATCAGAAATAATATACCAAATGAGAGCAACTGTGGATTACAAATTGCAGAAGACCAGCGAACTTCTTGAAGTTTATAACAAAGCAAAAGACCATTCAAAAACATAACAATAGAAACCATCCAAAATTAAATACAGAGTAAAAAGAAATTGCTAAAACAGAAAATGCACAAAGCTATAAGACAGTATCAGGCAGGCTAACATACATGTAGTAGGAATCCCAGAAAAGGGGTAGGGTAAACAGAAAAAAAAATTTTTTTCGGGGAAATAATAGCCAAATATTTCCCAAATTTGATGAAAACTATAAACCCACAGTTCCTAGAACCTCAAAAAATCCTCTGCAGAAGAAATATGAAGAAAGCCACACCAAGACACATAATCAAATTGGGGATGGAAAAGCTGCCAGAAAAAAAGATGACATTGAGAAGAAAAAGTAACAGGATTTTCTCATCAGAAAATATACAGATGAGGGGCACCTGGGTGGTTCAGTCAGTTAAGCATCTGATTTCGGCTCAGGCCATGATCTCACAGTTTGTGAATTGAAGCCCTACAGGGGCTCTGCGCTGACAGCTGGAGCCTGCTTGGGATTCTTCCTTTCTCTCTGCTCCTCCTCCCCCCAACCCCCCCACCAACCCCCCCCCCCCCCCCCCCCCCGCTTACGCTTGCTCTGTCTCTCAAAATAAACTGACAAAAAGAGAAAATATACAAATGAAAGACAATGAAGTGACACGTTTAAGTTCTGAAGGGGGAAAAATGTTAACCTAGGATTTTATATCCAGCAAAAATATCTGTCAAAAATGAGGAAGAAATAAAGACTTTTAAAGAGAAAAGCCAAGAAAATTTCTCATCAGCAAATATGCACTAAGAGAAAAGGTAAAGGAAGGTCTTCAAGCAGAATTTCCATAAAGGAATGAAGAAAAATAGAAATGACAAATATCTGGTAAATATAAGACTTTTTTTTTTCATTTAAATAAATCTCTTAAAAATTGACCTCTTAAAGCAAAAACGATTTTGGAGTTTATAACATATGTAGGAGTAAAATGTGTAGCAATAGCCAAAATGGTTGTGAGGGTAAATGGAAGTACACTAATAAGGCTCTTTCACTCTACATGAAGTGACAAAATAATTTCTGAAGTCAGACTGTAACAAGTTAAAGATGCACTCTGAAAATCCTAGAGTAACCACTACAAAAATAAAAACACAAGAGTATAACTGAATCTCAGTCTTTGCTTAGAATGTAGAAAGCTAGAAGAGCATTGCTCTTGCCCTTCAAACAAAAGACATACATTTAATTTCTAAAACTGTAATTTCTCTCAAATTTTTCAGAGACCCGAGGTCACAGGGCAACTAACTAATACAATATCTAAGACAGGAAGAAACTAGTTATGAGTACTTGCTTGTTAGGGGTAGATACCAGATGTCATAAAAGTAAATAAAAAGATTTCAGCTAAAATTGTTTTTAACAAATTGCTAATGGTAAAGTGGGCTACAGTGAGAGCATAGGATCCCTGGGGCCTCAGACACAGAGTAACTGCATCCCCTTGCACATTCTTCTTCAAAAACTTTACAAAAAGCTCCTAAGAATGACTGGGACAAGGATAAGAAACCTGAAAAAGGTGCATGGTGCAGGCCTGGAGGAGGGAACGGCAGCAGCTATGGGAAAAATATGAAGCTTTGCCCGGATCTTTCCTATCTCACCTATGGAACAAATGACGTAAGTGATTGTTAGAAGGGCAGAAAACACTGTTGCTTTTAGGGCACCGATGAAGACCCACAGTAGCTGGAAAAAGGCACTAGAAAAAAACCCTTGGTGTAGGGGCAGGGCACTGTCCTGGGTCTTGACCATGAGGTTTCCTATAGCTGGGGTAGAGGCAGAATCACTGAGAAGGACCCATTCTCAAGATTCAGATACTGTGCCTAAGAATGAGGCTGAATCAGAACAAAGAATGCCCCTTCTCCACTCTCCTACCATCATCACCAATATAGCAAGCATTTAATCTACTGCTGGGGGAGGAAAACAGCATGGAGAAAAACTCTGTGGCAAACCAGCCCTCACCCTAAATAGAAGGTAATGCCAGGGGACTTTGAAGACTGTGGTGCATTGATGATAACAGCTATAGTGACAAAACCCAAACCCAGCTTAACTCTCAACCAGATTGATCAATCTCTCATACTAAAGGCCGAGCAAAAGATAAGGTGTAACTATTTCTAGGCTAATTACACTACTGTCCTATACAAGATGTCCAGCTTTCAATAAAAAGTTGAGACATACAAAAAAGCAAGAAAGAAAACATACCATCAATAGATAAAACAGAATTAGATCAGAGATGTCCCAGATGTTGGAATGATTAGAGAATTTAAAATAACTGTGATTAATATGCTAAAGGCTCTGGTGGAAAAGGTGGGCAACATGTATAATCAGATGGATATCAGCACAGAGATGGAAACTACAAGAAAGAATAAAAAATTGGTAGAAATTAAAAACACAGGAAGAGAGATAAAGAATACTTTTGATGGGTTCATCAGTAGACTCAACACAGCTGAGGAAAGAATCAGTGAACTTGAAGTCAACAGAAGTTATCCAAACAAAAAAACACACACAAAAGTGGTAGACAAAAAACAGAATAGAGCATCCAAGAGCTGTGGGACAATACCAAATGATCTAATACATGTGTAATTATAATCCAAAAATATCACAGAACACCAACCAGGAAAAATATGAAAAAGGTATCCCTAAAAGAGAATCATAACAAATAAAGCAAAAGGCAGGAAAAGGAAAAAAGGAACAAAGAATAATGGTACAAATAGAAAAACACTAGCAAGATGGTCAATTTAAACTCAAACGTAGCATTAATCATATTAAATAAAAATGGCCTAAAACACCAAATAAAAGTCAGCATTTGTGGGGCGCCTGGGTGGCTTGGTCGGTTAAGCGTCCGACTTCGGCTCAGGTCACGATCTCGTGGTCTGTGAGTTCGAGCCCCGCGTCGGGCTCTGTGCCGACAGCTCAGAGCCTGGAGCCTGTTTCAGATTCTGTGTCTCCCTCTCTCTGTGACCCTCCCCTGTTCATGCTCTGTCTCTCTCTGTCTCAAAAATAAATAAACGTTAAAAAAAAATTAAAAAAAAAAAAAAGGTCAGCATTTGTCAGAACAGAGTTTAAAAAACAATATCTAAGACGTCTAAAACACATGCACGTTTAAAAGTAAAAGAATAAGGGGGCACCTGGGTGGCTCAATCGGTTAAACATCTGACTTTGGTTCAGGTCATGATCTCACAGCTCATGAGTTCGAGCCCCGCATCAGGCTCTGTGCTGACAGCTCAGAGCCTGGAGCCTGCTTCAGATTCTGTGCCTTCGTCGCTCTCTGCCCTTCCCTGATTTGTGCTCTCTCTCTCTCAAAAATAAATAAACATTAAACAAAAAAGTAAACAAACAAAAACAAGAGTAAAAGAATAAGGCATATTATACAAATACTAAATCAAAAGAAAGTTGAGTGTCTAAATTAGTTTCAAAGTGGACACCAATATAAGAAATAAACAAGAGATAAAGGGGGACATTTCAAAATGATCAAGGCTTTATTTCATCAAAAGGATACAACAATCCTCAACGTGTATGCATCTAATAATAGAGCTTCAAAATATAAGAAACCAAAATCAACAGAAGTAAAAGAATAAATCCACAATTATAGTTGAGGACTTCTTCCTCCTCAATAATTGACAGAATGAGTTTACAGAAAATCAATAGAAATATGGACGTTTTAAACTGGAAAGGCAGAGCAGAAATAGGTAAAAGAAAAACAAAGATGAAATAAAGATACCAATTTGTGGGTCAAGGGCTGGTTCCTCGTGAACCACCTAAAATACAACCTGGGAGTGGTTGAACTGGTTATTCTCAGATTGAAAATGAAGACAACCTAAGATGAGGCATTTGAGAGCCATTTAGACTGGAGGAATTAATGAATTGACAAAGTTATCAATGTGAGGTCTATAAACCCCCTGCAATCAGAATTACTTGAGGTACATATTAAACAGAAAGATTCACAGATCTCTTGACTCTAATCTCCAAGGATGAGATCTAAAAATCTACATTTTTAAAAAAATTATTTTTTTGAGAGAGAGAACGTGAGCAGGTGAGGAGCAGAGAGAGACAGGGACAGAGTATCTTAAGCAGACTCTGAGCTGTCAGCACAGAGCCCAATGTGAGGCTCAAACTCACAAACTGAGAGACCCTGACCTGAGCTGAATTCAGACGCTCAACTGACTGAGCCACCCAGGCGCCCCTAAAAATCTACATTTTTAATAATCTTCCCAGTGACTGTTAGGCTCGATGAAAGTACTGCAAAGTACTGGTCTAAGATTGGATGCCATTCCACAGGCAAGGGAACCCAGTAAAGGTGATTGAAAGGCTGAAGTGTATTTCACTGTCCTCACCACACTGAAAGGTCTTAATTTTATTCAACGTCAGAGCCTACAAGAGGACTTAAGGTCCCTGTAATGTGGTACTTCATTGTGATTCCCAGAACTCTGGAGGGAGAATGGTGGTGGTGGGTAAGATTAAGGAGGTTTAAAATGAACACAGAGATCTATCTATAGAAAAGGGGGAGGGAGGGGGAAGGGGGAGGGGCTATGTGTGTACATATGTGTTAAGGGTGTATATGGTCATCACATTTAAGGCTGAAATAATTTTGGTTGAGCCATATATTCCCACTCTTCTTTTTCCCAAATAAAATAGGTCAACCACACACTTTTTAATTTCCAGAAGCTAGGTTTCTTGTTTAATAGCCAATATATCAGCATGGCTTAAATATAATAGCTAACACTTATTGAACCAGGTACTATGATAAGTACTCTACATATGTGAATTTTAACAGAATCTTTACAACAACCCCACGAAGCAGGGATTATTATCCCATTTACACAGGAGAAACTGGGCCATGGAGAGATTATAACTTGCCTCAAGTCATATGGCTATGATAAATCAAGGATTCAAACTGAGGGAAACTGGCAACAAAGATCTGTTTTCTGAGCCTACTCAGCTTTTATTGCCAGTGCTGGTGAGAGATGGTTCCTTCAAATCCCTGGACTAAAGGTAGATTCATATTTGAAGCTAGATCTTACTCTTGGTGCCAGAACCTAGCTGCCATTCCTACCACTACTGGTTCAACTGCAGGTCAATTAAGAGGAATCGATTGCTTCAAAATTTTCATATTGAAGTCTCCACTGTAAAAGGAATTATGGGCCACTTCTTTCTTGCCAGCATGGCAGAAGACCAAGAACACTACTGGCTCTGCCTCAACTGAAAACTGAGCAGTCTTTTAGAAAGCCGTCAACTTCTCTATTGTATTAAAAATCCTGGTAGCTGGTGGAGATGTTCTAAATGAGCTTTGGGGCTGAAGTCAGTACCTCCCACAGCTGGTGACAGGAGCCGCATACCAAAAAAAGTAGATGCTCAAAAACTTAGAATACTTTCATGTGAAGGAATGCCTCCTTTCCCACAGTCAGTAGATTTGTAAGAGAACCGTGCACACCTCTGATGCACAAACCAGGAAAGCTCAAGACAGCAGCACAGCTCTTTCTGGGGCCTGAAAGACTAGGCAAAAATCCGTCAGGGTTTCTCATAGGAGCAAGCGACAGTTCACAAGGGGTTGTTCTAGGACTGTGCCTAATTGCGAGTCGATTACCAAGAGTCAAGGCCAAAGAAAAGGTTATGTCAGGAAAGAGACTACAAATTGAAATAGGAGAGCTGAAAGCCAAGAGTGTCAAGTGGGTTGTAAATTTGAAAGGACAGAAGAGGCAGGAAAATGGAGAAGTAATAACACTAACTGTTATATAGAACTTACTATCTATCATGAGATGTTTCAAGATCTTTGAATATTTTAACACATTTACTACAATAATCCTAGGAGGTAGGTCCTATTATCCACATTTTACAGAAGGAACTGGGGCACAGAGAATTTAAGTTGCCCACAGACAGACAGTATATGGCAGAGCTGGGATTCTGACCCAGACGGGTGACTCCAGTGGTCATTTACATTCATAAACAAGATACAATGCTGCCTCTCTAGAAAAACTAGTAAGAATTGAAATGGAAGTGGCAGAGATAAAACTGATGAGCTGAGGTAGGGTAAAAGCTATTTTGAAAACAAAGGTTGTAAACCAGATCCACCCTTAATGTGTGACCTACCCTACATTTTGATGGGTTCTAGGTCTGTCCATGAAAGACAGAATCCTGTTGGGCAATCAGAATTCCAAACAATTCAATCCAGTATTCCAGGATTAGGAACATTTGTTATATGTGAAGTACAGTAACACCTTTCTCACCCACCAAAAAAAGTGTAGTGCGTGATGTAGTTTATACAAAATGACAGGCAAAATAGCAAACAGGTTAAAAATACAAATATACTATATCCAAAAAAGATATTCTAAAATATAAGGTCCCAATTTTTTCTAGTGAAAGACAAAGAACAGAACCATGGGTAGTAGTGCTAACCTCATATAAAAAGAGTGGGGCGTCTGGGTGGCTCAGTCGGTTAAGCGGCCGACTTCGGCTCAGGTCACGATCTCACGGTCCGTGAGTTCGAGCCCTGCGTCGGGCTCTGTGCTGACAGCTCAGAGCCTGGAGCCCGTTTCAGATTCTGTGTCTCCCTCTCTCTCTGCCCCTCCCCTGTTCATGCTCTGTCTCTCTCTGTCTCAAAAATAAATAAACATTAAAAAAAAAAGATTTAAAAAGAGTAAGCGTGGTTAGCGATACAATGAAAATGTCAAGCAAAGGCAAGCATCTGTTCATAAACCTTACAGACATACACACCTGCCTTATTTAGTGCTAACCATATCCTAAAGGTTCATTTCAGCAGGACAGCGGCATGGTAGAGTGAGTGCCATTAAAAGTGCTTCAACAGCCATATTGTGCTTTCTTCAGTTTGAGTGGTCCTCAACAATCTCTTCCTAGTAGACTCTCTTTTCTTTCTGATTTTTTAAATTTATTTTTTCAATTTACATCCCAGTTAGTTAGCATATAGCACAACAATGATTTCAGGAGTAGATTTCTTAATGCCCCTTATCCATTTAGCCCTTCCCCCCTCCCACAACCCCTTCAGTAACCCTCTGTTTGTTCTCCATATTTAAGAAGGACTCTCTCTTTTCAATGACTGTCTTTTGATTCACAGCAAGACTGTTTTTTCTTTTCTTTTTTTTTTTTTTGAGAGGGAGAGAGAGAGTGCACACATGAGGGTGCATGCGGGGGAGGGGCAGAAGGACAGGGAGACTGTTAAGCAGTCTCCATGTGTGGAGATCTTGCCACTGTGAGATCATGACCTGAACTGAAATCAAGAGTAGGGGCTGTTTAGATGACTGAGCCACCCAGGAGCCCCAAGACTTTGTTCTCTAAAGCATAAACAAACTTGGGGGTACTTAATGTTAAAACATACCAGAGCCTTAGTGAAGATCTAGATGGATGAAATAGGAGGACAGGAGATACCCTATCTAGAAGCCTATCTAGAAGCAATTCTATAGAATGAGAAGAAAATAATGGATTCAGTCAATAAAATACTAACTGAAAGTTGATCATTTGTAATAAAGAGTAATATGAAGGCTTAGAAGTAATTCCAATTCTGCTCCCTGTGCATCACCTAAAGTTACTGAGCAGCACCTTCCATAGCATATGATATAGAAGATGTATGTTTGGCACAGTTAATCTAGTTCTTTGTCCCATATCATGTGTCTCAAGTGCTATCCTACATCAGTTTTCACAATGATGGTTCACTGAGAAGTGGCCAAAAAGTGAATTAGTAATATTAGAGAGAGATTCCCATTCATATAGTTAAAATTATACTTTAGCAAATAAACTCTTAACTCTCAACAATTTGGAAAAGATCTCCATTCAGATGGAATTTATATTTGTCTAAGATTTCCAGATACCTGAAGTCCTGGGGTACAGAAGTACCAATAACAATGTAATTTCCAAAGGCTGGCCTGGCCTCAAGTCATTTGACAGATTTTATTCAAACATACAATGATTATAAAGATTATCTAGATATATCTTAATGTAATAAGACATTAGAATAAATATTAATGAATATAAGTTTATTCTTGTATGGCAACTGATAAAATTAGAAAGCAGTACATAAAATAGAATTATTTTTATATGATCATATCAAGATTTCCACCATTTTTCTTTAGTTCTCTGGCATTGGCAATCTTGATAATAAACCGTGGGTAGTGGTTTTCACAATCTTGAATTTCACTTGTCCCCTAATGTTTTCACCATCTTGGGGACTCCTGTCCCCTAATCTGGGAGTACCAAAAAGTATCTACATTTTGCCTTTCATTCCATTAATCCACTCATTTGTCAGTGATTCAACATCTTTTGTGAGTATAATTTCCCTTTACCAAAGTGGACACAAAAGAGTAGAATTGTAAGTTATATAAACTGGCTCTAAAAAAATGATGTTTTTTCTTGTTCCACTTTTAATTTAGCTTTTAGAGATGTACCCTGGCCAAAAAAGAGAGAGAGAGAGAGAGAGAGAGAGAGAGAGAGAGAGAGAGAGACACACACTAGTATTTATACCCTTTATCAGTGATGAAGTTTCTCTTGATAACATGTACAGGTTAAATGTTATTACACTCATAAAAGATAAAGGACTTAGATTAGATTTCCCAACTATCAGGGATTCTAGAACTGTCTACCTCACCACCTCTTTTGCCCCAATAATCATCTTAGGCTTCCTGTGAGTGCATTTCCCATTTCCCTCTCCCTTCTATCTCCCTACTCTCTTCACCCAGTGTCCATAATTTTATGAGGATTCCATGACCAGCACATCCAGCTCCCCCACCCCCGATCAGAAAAGGATCACCCCTAAAGTTCCAGACATCAAAGCATCAAAGATCTTAGCAAAGCAGAAACTATAGGGTGTGATGTGGAGATAAAAGACCCAGGGTATAAGATTTGGAAGAAGGAGCAGTACGAAAGTTCTCTTTTATGAAAAACTTGTAAAGGAGGGAAAAAAAGGGGGGGGTGACATATGGAGTAAAGAAAGACATACCAATGACTCTGAACATTTATATAAAGCACGTGTACAACATGCATTATTACATTTGTGCCATATACAAATAAGGTGGATCAATAACTGATAACTAGATCAGTTTTAAAGTAATGGTACAATGTAAAGGAAAACAAAAGTCCTGAATACCTTGGCCAGGTTGTACTAAGTCCTGCCCTCCACACAGATCTCTCAGTGTCATTCTTATCTTTGTACTCTTTCAGGAGGTCACTGAAAAATGCAGTCTAAAGCAGGCTTGATCTAAAACAGGGTTCTCAGAAAACTTCTGCCAGGATTCTGCAAACCTGAGCAGCCAGGGTTCCAATACAGCCCAAGGCTGCTTTCCAGTCTGGGCTACTGGGAGACAATGCAGTTAAAAAGAAAAGACTCAACACTTTTTCAGAATCAGGCATGACAATATCTGGTCTCTACTCCCTATAGTTTGCTTTACTGGAGGCAGAAACTGATCAAGAAAGAGTGCCTTCTACCAGGTTGGACTCCATTACTTTCCCATGATGCCCTGTGCCTCGAATGATTATTAATTATTATGGTTATTAACCCTTAAATGACAAAGACCGAAGAGACGGTTACAGTCATGCTGAATTAATAAACACCATTTAATTTGGGTACTTTCAGAAAGAACCCTTATTTTTCTATCTCATTTTGGTGGGAGTATTATTTTTTCCTCAATATATCATGAAGACTGGTTAATTTCTAAAATGTTTGAAAATGGTTTCGAATTATAATAATGCAAGTAGACCTCAAGTATACCAGAAAGTGGGGGAGGGGGAAGAAACTACACATTCATATAAATATTTGGTCAAATAAATAACTTTAGTCAATAAATGGAAATTACATACTCCCTTGTGCATAATGCACACATCACTGCCATAAGAATTGCTTTGAGACTATTCTAAACTCATTAAGTATCTCCATAATGTTCCATATGCCTTTCCACCACTATTACTAAATGCTTGGGCCACTTTCTTGCTAGTTCTTTACAAACACTCTTTCACCTGTGATGACGTAAAGGCCAGTAACAACAAACCTCGGGTACTTGACAATTTGGCACTGGTCAACCTTATTAACTTTCATGTGAGTTTCTACAAACAAGGATTATTGTTTTCTGAGATCCACATAGTTAGAGTTAAACTTAGTACTTTGTGCCAACCATTGTTCCAGGCACGTTATATACAATAATTCTCAAAACAAGCCTATGAAATGGCTACAAGTAGTTTAGGAAGAAGGGGAACAAGGGAGTTCACTTAGCCATTACTCAGCAATAATCAATTTTTATCTACAATGTCTACAGGCAGTAAGAAAAATATCCAAACAGACAATAAAATGAAAATAAATTTCCTACAACACTTTTTTCATATATAATAATATTGGCTTCCTGTCTATAGAAGACAAATTCTATTTCCCTTCTGATTCATGTACCCAAAATTGGTTCAAATTTTATCTGCTAGTAAGAGTTCAAAAGGAAGAACAAATATAAATGACACATTTCTTTTAGACTGAGCATAACTAACTTACTGGCCTTGACACCCAGGTGTAGTGGGCTCAATTAGGTCACAAAAAGCCCAAATCAGCACTGGAATCCTACTACCACTTTGTAGGAATTTTTGGAAGTTTTTTTAAATTTTAATTTTTTTAATGTGTATTTAATTTTGAGGGAGAGAAAGAGAGAGTGTTAGAGGGAAGGGGGAGAGGATCTGAAGCAGGCTCTGCACTGACAGCAGAGAACCTGAGGTACAGCCTAAACTCAGGAACTGTGAGACCATGACCTGAGTCGAAGTCGGACGCTTAACCAACTGAGCCACACAAGTGCCCCAGGAGTTGTTTTTGTTTTTTTTTTTTAAACTTTCATTGCCACCATTCAGAAAGTTTCCAGAAAGGTTAAGAAAGTAAAATGAGAAGAAAGTCAGAAGCTGCAAAAGCTGAAGAGACCATACTGGGACTGACCCCTCTCCCCCCGCAAGAGAAACGTGAGAATTTACATAATACAGAGACCTGAAGAACCAATTGGAGCAAAGTGACATGGGAGTGGGGATTTTGTGGGGAGTGGTAAAACATGGACAAAAAGCACTACTGTATTTCCATTGTAGCTCATAAGGAAGGCCTGGGACACCCACAGGATTGTATATCACAGGAAAGTATTTAGAAAATGCTAAAATGGAGTCAAAATAGGTGTTGCTGTCATGCTAGTTAACACAAATTAATTTATAACTTATAACTGGTCTGTTGGCTATCTGCTTTTGAAAAGAAAATGTGAGAAGACTAAGTCCACATTTCCTTTCAGATTAACTTCTGTAAGCCCTCACTGATTTTCTCTTGATTTATGACAAGACCATTGTAGTATTTCCCAACTCTTCAATTTAACCTTTGAATTAATTACCTAAGTAATAGAGAACTTTCAATTGTTTCGTTTCTTAATACTCACAGGATAAGGTTCAAAGTCTTTAGCATTGCATATCTATCTTGTTCCTTTCCTAGTTACTCTCCCAGATGTACCATTCAAAGGCAGGTCCTCCCTTCACAATTTCCACCTGCCCTTGACCAAACAACTCTGTCTCTGTTATGGTCAAATCCCAAGCCTACCCTATGCGTCTTGGCTGCTGTAGGTGCAGCCCTAATTTCCTCCAAATGCCATGTAATTTCATGCTTCTCTGTCCCTGCATATGTTACCCCGTCTGGCTGAAAAGCCTTTCCTTGCATCTCCCCAATTTTTTTTGCTTCAATTCACCCTTTAGAACTCAGTCTTACATTATGTGGGAAGCTTTCCTGATACCATTACCCTTGGGTGGTGGGTGGGTCAGATGCTCTTTGGACACCACACTAGACTTTAAAATGCTTCATCACTTCTAGCTGAGTAACCTTGGACAAGTTCATTAATTTCACTGAGGCTGTCTCTTCATAAAGAGAATGATATCACTATGAAAGAATGTGAAAAATCACTTTATAAACAGTAAAGCACTATGCAAGCATTAACAATTTTATCATAAACCAAAAGAGTACGCAACATTCTAGGTGAACATACTTTAGTCAATTTAAGGGTAGGATTCATTCATTCTTTGGTCTCCAGACTCCTCTCCAAGGATGCCCTGCAAAGTTTTACCCAACTTTCTGGCTCCGCTAAGTCCTGTTCTTCTATATTCAAAGGAAAAAAATCTATAGTGATGTCTAGGACATTTGAAAAGACTAAGTGGAAAACTCCTGCAGAGTAAGGATTGTCCTTTCTTCCACCTTTCCCATGCCTTCACAAGACGACTGTATTATGCACACACAAATACTTGGCAAGAAGTAAAGAGCTGAATGAATGAATAAATGAATGAGTGAACATAAGCATACCCCATCCTTAGTGAGCTTGTAATTAAAGGGAGTGATGTGACAAATCCCATATGAATCTGGCCTTGTGAAAATGTTAACAAATGCCTTCAATGTCAGTGAGAAATTTAATTTTCTGCCATGCTTATTTTATTTGGTGACTTGATACATACTGTAATTGCTATCTTAGGGACTCAGGCTTAACATATGAATGTTTTAACATTATCAGAATCACCCATGCAATTCAATACCTATTTGTTAAATATCTACTGCACTAGGCTCAATGAGAGTATGAAGATAAAGGTGAACTCTGCCCATAAATTGCTTAAAATACAGAAAGGAAGCTAAGTCACCAATATATATTAATACAAAATAGATATTATAAAATACATGGAAGACCTAAGGCTAGTAACAGTCAATGAAGACATCTGAGTTAAGGCACTAGGCCCATAAAACTAAAACTATATATTACAAATTATTGGTGGCCAAAAGTTTCATTAGAGTAGAATATACATATATTACGTATGTAACATTTGCTTTCAATCTAATTTAATTACAAACTTATTTGTGTTGTTATCTAATTGATGAAGAACCCATTGTTAACCTATATCACACGTGTGCCAAGCACAGTTTCCGGCCAGTTAGGTACATTATTTCATTTACTCTACGAGGTAGATACAAGTATCCCTATTTTATAAATGAGGAAACCAAGGCATAGGCCTTGCCACTTTTCAAGGTTAGGAGGCAAATTGAGAATACGTAAACAAGAACCTAAGAGACAAAAACGAGTATTCCACAGAGAGTGAGCGGACCCATTTGCCAGCATTGCTTTTCATTTCTCCCGAACGCACCCGGTGGAAACCACCTATCTCCTTTCCTTTCCCGCTGTACTGTTTTTTTGTTTTTTTTGTTTTTTTTTTTGTTTTTCCCGAGCCCATAACTTAACTGTTGATTCTCGTGCAGATCACCTCAAGCATTCCCACTTCAGAGGACAGGCTGCTCTTTAAATCATAGGCAGTTCAGAGTAAATAAGACTGAATCAGATCCCCAGGTGGACAAAGCTCAGGTAGGATCACGAAATTAAACCTTCGGGCTGGGCATCCGTTCCTGGATCACCTCCAAGGGATGGCAGCAGCACCCAGCTCACCCAGGAGGCGCTACCCTGGCGGTATCTTCTACTGACCCCAGGCGGCTTGTATTTTGCCATCTGCTCATTCACCCTTCACCTGCCGGCGCTGCGGGTCTAATCTCCATCCTGCTCCTACCAAACGCCAGGCCTCAAACGCCTCCCTCTCCGCGGCGGTCAATCCCGAACCCACCCGGGTGCTCCTCGGCCCCCGCAGAAGCAGCCCGTCCCGCTCCCTCCCCCGGCCGGCTACTCACGGTTCCAGTACACCGGGTAGCACTCTCCTTGGGTCACATCCACCTCGTACAGGCCGCCCCGCACACACACCCGCTCGATGTTCACCAGCTCCTCCATCTCGGGCTCGTGCCCCGCGCCGCGCGGGCAGAAGCCGCAGACGCGATCCTCATCGTAGTCCTCCCCCGAGCTGGAGGCTGGGCCGCACACAGGGTCGCCGTCCGGGTCCCCGGCCCGGGGCAGGCCACCCGTGGCCTGCAGCAGCGTTCGGAAAGCGAGCTCGATGCGGAGCGAGTCATAGCCGATGAAGGGCTTCCAGGTCTTCTTGTCCTCCTTGTAGAACCAGCGAACCTCCTCCGGGCCAAGCTCGGTCACTACCTCGTAGCGATGCCGGGCGGCCCCGCCGCCAGGCCGAGTGCGCTTCCTCTCCCCGAGCCCTCCTCCCGCCGCCCCGCTGCCCCCAGCGCTCGACGGGACCAGCGGCGGCTGGGGCGGCGGGTGCAGCGACGAGGAACTGCCGCCGCCGCCACTCTCGCCTTCGCTGTAGTAGCGCAGCGAAGAACCGGACTCCGCGGAGCTGAAGTCGTAGGTCTCATCACTGAGACAGGAGTCGAGCGTCAGGTGGTGGTTGTGGTCCTCCGCGCCCGGCGCCAAGTGCAGCCCGGGCTCTCCGCGCAGCAGGGCCAGGGGCACCTCGCCGTCGCCAGGGTCCCCGCCGGGCAGGTGGTCGAAGCAGCACACGCCGCCGCCGAACGCCGGCTCCGCATCTGAGCCCAGCTCCCAGGCTGCGTTGCCACCGCCCCGGCCGTTATGCTCAGGGCTCCGCGGAGACCCGCGGCCCGGGTAATTCATGGTGTGGAGACGCCGCCGGCTGCCCGGCCCCGCGCCGAGCCGCGGCCCCCAGCGCTTCCGCCACACATTCAACGCCGTCGCCCTCTCCACCGGTAGTTTTTAATCTTTCAAATCCCAACCGGGGCTGCGGCGGCAGCAGCAGCAGCAGCAGCGGTGACTCCGCCCCTCGGAGGCCAGCGGCAGCCGCAGGCACGTTCCAAGGCCCGCCCCATTGTCGCGCAGCCCGACGTGGGCGGTGCTTAGCGCCGGCCCCGCCCCTAGGGCCGCGCGCGCCGCACCGGAAGCATCTCGTCTGCCGGCGCCTGGCGTTAGCCTCGTGGCTTTCCCCTCTGGCCTGCGGTAGCGGGTCAGCTCAGGGCACCTGCAACTCTTAGGATTTCTCAATTCTCTTACGCCTCCCCTTTCTTCTCCCTGCACACCTGCCTCGGCCCCCGCCTTTCTGAGGTTCAGAGCCCAGATGAGGAGAAGCTTTATCCCACTCATCCTGGCAATCTGGGTCATGAGCCCAAGGGCTTATGGTACACGAGAGGGCCCCTGAAAGTTGAGTTCTCCTGACACTGCTTTTGTGATCTTAGGTCCTCATTTGGACCTTCTCAGTCACTTAGCTCTGGTTCCTCCAGAGCTGTAGGCCCACACGAAGGCACCCCACCGCATACGTGCGATCTCTAATGTTGACATCACCAATGCCACTCAGAAACCGGAGTCTAAACCTCTCTTCAGAAGCCACCTCATATTATTGTTTATTTTTCGATACTTGTTTCCTGTTTTCTCAACCTCACTGTTAGGCCATTGATGGAGACCCAAGTCCATATGTCTCAACCTCTCCCACACAGTGGGTGCATAATCAACGTTCATTATAATGATGGCAAGTGCAACCGATTGTGATAGATTATTATTTTGAAAGCCAGAAAACATTAGGTTCTAGACTTAGTTTTACTAACTAACCACAGGCAAGTCACTTCATCTCCTTGATCTTTTTGGTTTCCTCATCTGTAAAATGAAGTGATTATTGAACCAGATGATCTCTAAAATGTCTTCCAGCAATGGAATTCTATGATCCAACAGTTTCTTCATGTTCTTTACACATCTCTGATTCTGCAGCTTACATTCTGGGATCAGATTGAATGCTGAAGCTCCCCTATGTAGTTATTTTATACTACAAAAAAGTAATTTTATAAGCACATCACCCTATGTTGAGAATCCAGAGAAAAACAATCTCCAACCTCAGTGTTCTCAATTCATGACCAGACAGTCTTCACTGTTTCTTTTACTCCTTTGGTGGAGGAATCAGATTCCTGGGGCAGTTTTTCTTGCCTTGTGATCTAACCTGTTAGATTAAGTCATAATTTAAACCAGGATGATCTCTAGCTTGTACAGTGTTAGATGAATTTGAAAGGACATTGCTTCCTGTGTGCAAGGTAAGATACAAAACAGTGTTGCAATTCATATCTTGGAAAGCAGAGTATGGTTTGTTTTGCTCCAATTTGTGCCATTGCCCAAATGATAATTTTATGTAGTGAACAACCTGTCCGACTGAACACTGCAGCCCTGACTCAAACATCTAAGATCAGAACCCTCATCTCCATTTATACTGCTTTCTGAATGCTTGCTTTTCAGTTTCTTCTCCAGTCTTTCTATGACAACATGCAGAATATGAAGTTTAGTTATGAGCTTTGCTCTGTTTACTTCCCATGAAAGTATTTATTCTACAGTGCTTTGATAGTCACCTCTGTTCTGGGTGTCAATAAAAAAGAGAACAGGAGAGACTCAGTTCCTTCTTTAAGGACCTTATAGTCTAGTGGGGGATATAGGCAAATAAACAGATACATTATCGTAGGGTGTGATAAGTACCATGAAGTGGATTCAAAATAAGAGATAACAACGTTTAAAATATGTCTATTTCTTTAGGTTTCTTGATGGAGCATAGCCAACCTGTATGACTTCTGATTATTTTAGCCAAATGTTAACTCATTAGGACCATACAACTCCTATTAATGAATATTATCCTTTATAAAAAAAGATTACTCTCTACCTTGTATTAAATGCATATTTCTATTGTTTAAATGTTGTGATCATATCAAGATTTCCACCATTTTTCTTTAGTTCTCTGGCATAGGCAATCTTGATAGTAAACCATGGGTAGTGGTTTTCACAATCTTGAATTTCACTTGTCCCCCTAATGTTTTCACCATCTTGGGGACTCCTGTCCCCTAATCTGGGAGTTATCCTCTTCTGGTCCATTGTGTAAGGCCATACTCTTTTAGGTAGACTTAAGAGGCTCTTGATCCTCACAGATGATGAAAAAAAAAAACAAAAAACAAACAACCCCACAATCCAGTTGACAGGAGAAGGGAATCCCACATTCTTTTCTGATTTCGCTATTTTGGTTTAGACTTTGGTGAAGGGAGATGTCACTCAGTATTTTGGGGAGTTGAGATTGCTTCTGCCTCTTGGAAGTGAGCCGAACTAGAAGGACAGACCCGTGTGGCTGACCCCAGGCTGACAGTGAGTAAAAGATACGTGAAAATATAATTTCTAATTTCATGCAACTGTATGTGCTTATTTGCTTGTTATTCCTTAGCCATGTCGAGGCAAAGGCCATGAAGTTGCTCTTCTCAGCTTTCTTTCCTGCTTAAAAAAAATCATCCTTCCTGCTACTACTCGCCTACTTTTGCTCTTTTGAGTATCTTTTTAGATCATAATATCCTGATAAGGGGGGGAAGGTTTCCTCTGTGCAGTCCGAACTTGTTGGCATAGGTGTCAGGTGGCTCCTTATCACTACTCTACATTATTATTGTATGCAGTTGACACAGCAGTATCTGAACATTCACGGTATGTATGTAAAGCATTATATTTTAGTCATTACCCAAGATCAAGCCTCCTACGGGTAAGCCAAATAAGTTTGATTGATTCAGACTTCTGGTATTTGTGTATCTAGGCTGCTGCAATAACCAGGTGGAGGTGGAACCAAGCCTGGGGGAGTTCCTGTGAGCGTGGGAGAGAAAAAAGAGGCAAAGGCAGGTGGTTTGTACTATTAAAGACTGAAGTAATTCATCTGCACATCCTGCCATCTTCTCTTCCCCATTAGATATATATGACTGGGGCTATCTAGCAACAACAACCATCTTCCCCTCCTTATCTCCTGAAAGTTACATGGTGCGATTTTATACCCCCTTTCCCTTTTCTCTAAGGTTTCCCTGTTGCTCATTTTAATCCATTTTCACCTGTATAAAAATATCAGGAGTAGCCTTATGCCATGCGGTTTATACTGAGCCAATAACCCACACCCATATTTGAATTGACTTTGTCCAAAGTATGTGATGGAAAATTTAGAATGAAGAAAGAGGGTGGCTATATAGCCATACCCCTATTTGCTCTATCTCCGATTTGATAAGCCATCCACTACATTACAATTTTTATTGTACTTTTTATTTTTGTAGGATTACTATTTATCCAGTTTGAATGTCCTAGTGTTTTCATGCTACTTTAACAAAATACCATAAACTGCATAGCTTATCAACAATAAACATTTATTTCTCACAGTTCTGGAGGCTGGGAAGTTCAAGATCATGGTGCCAGCAGATGTGTGTGGTGAGATCTTCATGGCTCATAGACAGTCATCTTTTCATTGGGTCTCCATGTATCAGAAGGAACGAGGGAGCTCTGCGAGGCTTCTTTTATAAGGGCCCACCTCCTAACCCCATCACCTTGGGGATTAGGATTTCAACATGTGAATTTAGGAGGGTGCACAAACATTCAGACCATGACAGAGGGTGTCTTTTTTGGGTGCACAGGTTAAATGGAATGCTAAACTAGACTAAAGCAGGGAACATTCATTGAATATATATTAGTTATTTGCTAAGTTCCAGGTACTAGCTAGGCCCTACAGTGAAGCATTCCCAGTCTAGAGGTACCTTTAAATAAACCCAGAATGCCAACTTTTTAGCTTCTATAAGGAATATAGTTGTAATGCAGAATGACCGCAGGAGTCATTCTTTCCCTAAAGACAGATCAATAGAGGAAGCCAAATTACAATAAAAATGTAGCTATGTGAGCAGAAATAACATACGAAAACATAATGAATAAAGTCATTCATCCTTCTATTTATTCATTCAACCAATATTTATTGTCTACTGCTATTTTGCTGATGGTTTGTTTTGTGTTAATTGAAGTCACACTTAAAATGTAGAATTATCAAATGCATTTACTTAAAGATTTGGAAGAGGTCTGACCACAAAATTGTTCCTACCAAAACCCCATAAATTTTTTTTTAATGTTTATTTATTTTTGAGAGAGAGAGAGAGTGCAAGTAGGGCGGGGGCAGACAGAGGGGGAGAGAGGATCCAAAGAGGGCTCTGCACTGACAGCAGCAAGCCCAGTGTGAGGCTTGAACTCAGGAACTGCGTGATCATGACCTGAGCTGAAGTGGGGTGCTCAATCAACTGCACCACCTAGGTGCCCCCCAATTTTTTTTATATTCCTTCTGGAAATAAAGGCCAATGGCATTGAAGGTATATATTCAAATGAAACAGATTGCAGATCAATACAATATTGATGCATTCTTAATGGAGGCAACCACAAAATCCTTAGCTTGTTTACATCGGAAAAGAAGATTTGGCTATATCCCTGCCCTTTCATTATAGAAAAGTGAGTTAGACTATGACCATAGGCTATTGTGAGGTCTGCATTATGCATCCACTGTGGATGCATTTGATGACTTTTGTGCTCCAGGAGTTTTTCCTATCTTATCCCAGAGGTAAACTGAAAGTAAATATTTATGTATTCACAAAGTATATGGTATATAATTCATACATAGTATGTACATATAGTATATAATTCATATCAATTACCTTTAACAATAATTGATAATCATAAGTTTTATTAAGACTTAGATATAGTATCTTGTATATTTGTAGTTTATTCTGATTCTCATATAATAAGTGAGAAAGGAGAGAAAAAAGAAGCTATGTTTCAGTAGGGATTTCCACTAGTGCAACTCTGAGTAATTTGCTGAGTTTTTAAAGGACTGAGTGGCAGAATCAATTCAGTGTTGTAACTGCTGCTTAAGACAGCGTCTTTATTCTTACATCATAAGTCAGCATTTCAAGTGTCAATCAATATATGACTGTAGACTTACAAGCCCACAGACCCCTTTCACAGCTTTCCCATTGCTTTTTGAACCATACTTTTAAGACATTAGGGTAATATCATTTACAAATTAAAATAGGATGGTAGGAAAGCAAAGTTCTTCAGAAATTTAATCTTCTTTAAGATTAAGTAACCTGTATTTTAAATATAAGAAATGAGTAACAATGGTCTCATGTTTACAATTCACTTCTTTACTTCTTCAGTTTAGAACTTCAGAGTCAAACTAATTACTAATCATCAATGAGAGCTCACAGTCCTTTATCTGATTATTCATATTATTATACTTTTCGAGTTAGAAATGATAAGCCCTGATCACTCATATTACCTTACTTTCAGGTTAGAAACTATAAACCTCTTGAGATGCTCTTGGTTCTTTGGAGGTAATCTTAATGAAGATATAGAGGGACAGTGTATTGGTGTCCTAGAGCTGCCATAAGTAAATTTCTACAAACTGTGTGGCTTAAAACAACAGAAATTCATCCTTTCACAGTTTCGAGTGTTGTCAAAGTTGGTTCCTTCTGGAGGCTGTGAGGGAGGAACTGTCCCATGCTTCTTTCCTAGCTTCTGATGGTTGCTCGCCTTTAGTTGCATTTCTCTAATCTCTGCCTCTGTCATCACATGATCTTCCTCGTGTGTCTGTATGTCAGTCCTTCCTTTTCTTAAAGGACACCGGTCATTGGATTAGGGCCCACTCTAACCCAGTATGACCTCATCTTAACGAATTACATCTGCTAAGACTATTTTTCCAAGAAAGGCTACATTCTGAGGTTCTGAGCTACATTCTGAACAAGAATTTTGGGGGGATACTAGTTGATCCACTATAAACAGTAAATGCTTATATGCAAGCACAAGTGCTTAAACAGCTTTGTCAAGCATGTAAAAAATGACTAGATTAATTTTTACCAAAGAGCTTTTATATATTTAAGTGAAAATAGTAAATGTAAAGACCATAAATATAGATGCAGGAATTCAACATTCCAAATTCAGAAAAGGATATGGTACAAAGGAGATTCCGTGGTATGTTTACTGTAGTAAAGGCAGTAATTCATTGCAAAAATAAACATTATACAAATAAGGAAAAATAATGTTTGACAGAGGTAGCCCAGGAAAAGCTGCCTTTTGGCTCATTCACCAATTTCTGTCTGTTGATCCATCCAATCATCTGTTCATCCTCTCACCTATTCAAAAAGAATTTGAGTCGATTTCTAGAAATACATTAAAAACAATGAATATAAGTGAGAAAATAGGAGAAGGGAAAAGTGAGGTTAGAAAAATAAAAAAAATCAGGAAATAAAACATACTGGGTTAAGTCCCTTATATTTGCAAAATAAAGATGGACCACAGTTCAGCTCTACACTTTCCTAGAGATCGTTATGTGATCCATAATCTCAATAAGATGAAATATTTGGATATTAATATTCTTTGTCTGTAAAAAGGAAATAAAGCATTATTCAGCAAAGGGAATTCCTTATTTTCATCTTTAGATTTTTAGGTGTTAATTATTAGATGATATATTATTGTAAAACTTTACTATGTATACACCTTCCTGAAATTTCACAGGTAAGTCACAGATTTTCTGCAAAACATTTCTGAGGGGCAATGAGAGAGAGAGTATCTTTACTAAATCCTTTCTGACAGAGACATAATACTAGGAAATATAATTCAAAGTAGATCATATCTGTTTTGAAAACAAAACAACAATCAAAACAAAATCCAACCCATAATAGGAAATACCTTGACATTGGGAAGAATGGCAAAATGAACTATTGTATATCTCAGACTATGGGGCACTGTGCAAAAAGCAGTTAAAAAGAATGTACTGGTAGAGAAAGATTGCCAAATCATATTCTTAAGTGAAAACAGCAAGTCACAGAAAAGTGATCTGTGGTTTGATCTTATTTTTACATTAAAAACACAAATCTACACTATACGTGTACAATATACATATATGCATATGTATACATATATATTCACCCATATACACATAAATCATGAGTAAAAATCTGAAGGAATAAGCTCCAAGTTACCCACATAGCTAGTCCTGGAAGGTGGTGAAGAAATGAAGTTAGATCTTAAGTTCTATATTTTTGAACTTTATATGATGAGTATACATTTGTATGTTACTTGTATAATTAAATAACATTTTTAAAAAGTAAACTAAAGTGGAGAGTAATGTAGGGGCGCCTGGATGGCTGAGTCAGTTGGCATCCGACTCTCAATTTCAGCTCAGGCTATGATCTCACGGTTAGTGGGTTTGAGCCCCATGAGGGGCTCTGCGCTGACAGTGTGCAGCCTGCTCAGGATTCTTGCTCTCTCTCTCTCTCTCTCTCTCTCTGTCTCTCTGTCTCTCTGTCCTCCTCCCTCCCCCTAAATAAATAAACATTTTTTTAAAAAATGGAGAGTAATGTAGTGTTGACCTCTCTCACTGCCTTAGAGGTTTCTCTTTTCCAAGTAGCCTTCTCCTCGTATGACCACATCAATCTTATTGACTTGCTGATTTGAGTAAAATCACTATCTACGGGTGTCACTGAAATCACACAGAGGTTGCAGACAGACCTAGATTCAGTTCTCAGTCCTGTCAGATTAGCTTTGTGAACTTTGAGCTCAGATTCATCATCAGTTACACGGAAATAATGGCAATACTTGCCTCACTTTGTTGTGGCGAGGATTAGTTAAGAAAAAAACAGGCTAATCTATATGAAAGCACTTGCAGAACCTCCACGACTGTCACCTGCTACTACTGGCAGCAAACACATTATGCAACACGATATCTTCCTATATTTCCAAGCCTTCCTTTTTTAATGTTCTTTTTCCCTTTCCCCCTCTGGCTTCCTTTTTGTTTATAAGTTTTGTGAGGTAGAATCAGTGGTATTCAGCATCTAAAGTACCTTTTATTTTTTTAACATTTATTTTTGAGAGACAGAGCATGAGCAGGGAACGGGTGGAGAGAGAGAGAGAGAGAGACACAGAATCTGAAGCAGGCACGAGGCTCCACGCTGTCAGCACAGAGCCTGATGCGGGGCTCAAACCCATGAACTGTGAGATCACGACCTGAGCCAAAGTCGGACGCTTAACCAACTGAGCCATCCAGTCTCCCCGTAAAGTACCTTATTTAAAAAAAAATTTTTTTAAACGTTTCTCTTTTTTTTTTTTTGAAGTAGAGAGAGACAGAGTGTGAGCAGGGGAGGCACAGAGAGAGAGGGGAACACAGAATCCGAAGCAGGCTCCAGACTCTGAGTGCCAGCACAGAGCCCAACACAGGTCTCAAACCGGTGAACCGCGAATTAATGACCCAAGCCAAAGACTGACGCTTAACCAGCTGAGTCACCCAGGCACCCCAAGTACCTTATTTATTTACATTTCAACTAGCCCTGTGATTCCTCATTTACTAAACCTGTTCTTCTCAGAACTATTGGCCAATCCACACAGACGTCAACAAAGGTAATTCAACTTCTCAATCCTTAAACGGCTTGTAAAATTACTTGTATCTTTTTCTTCGAAGCTGTTCACAAACTCTTTTTGGCTCCCATACTTTGGTGAAACTCTGAGGAGAGGCCATAGACCTAAATTTTAGGTCACATGGAATCTTTTTTTGCAACTCTGCTCTCTCCCCTACTTAATGCTGCTGGCTTTCTTACTAACAGTGGCACAGCCTGTGGGGCTAAAAACAAAAATTCAACATACTCTTCCATGTATGTTGAAATTGTCTTTTGAGGAGTCCAGGGACCTCTGAGATTCTTCGATATCTGCAAATTTCTGATCTCCTTCAAAGGTCATGAAAATTACAAGAACCCTATTAGTGCTAAATGAATTTTAAGATTAAGTGAAACTTTCTTGGAGCTGTTTGAAGACTTAGTCTGAGTCAGAGGCGAAACATGGAATTCATTATAATTCTTAGAGAGGAAAAGGATGTAAATGGAATTTTAATTTCAGTGGCATCTTTCAGCAAGATGTTTCTACTTGTAAAATCAAGAACAATTGATATGACCTTTCTCTTAAGGGGTATCAGTTATTAGGGGAAACTGACAAAAGATCAGTTGAAATGGACACATATATACCGCATGCCTATTAAGTAAGAGTCAAGCACTGAATTAGGGGCAAAACTCAGAGTCCAGTGACAAAGTGGACAATTAAATAGGCAGATAGAGGAGCAGTCTGGTAAGCCTCCGACTCTTGATTTCACTTAAGTCATGATCTCAGGGTTGGTGGGATTGAGCCCCATGTTGGGCTCCCAGCTGATAGCATGGAACCTGCTTGGGATTCTCTCTCTCTCTCTCTCTCTCTCTCTCTCTCTCTCTGCCCCTCTCCTGCTTGTACATGTGCTCTCTAAAGAAATAAATAAATAAACAAGTAAGTAAGTAAAATAATTTAAAAAAATTGGCAGATGGAAAGCTGAAAGTAGCCATGAGAAAAGCCTGGAAGGGTGCTGTTGCAGTACTCAGAAGACAAGAATGGGGACATTCAGTCACAGAAGGCCCCGCAGCAAAAAGACACCTAAAGCAGGACCTGAAAGGTAAATAAAAGGTAGCTGAAAGAGGAGAATGGAGGGGGACTGCAAAACAATATTCCAGGCAGAAAGAATCATGTCCATGCTGATCCAGGACTTGAAGAACTAGAAGACAGAGAGTGGGGTAGGAGAGGAACGTACATACAGATTGTTGGAAAGCCAAATAATATAAAACCATAATTATGTAGACACTGAAGACGTCTAATGTATTTTGAAAAAAATGAAAAGTTATTCAATGGGAGCTTCTTTGAGAGGATTACAATCCATTGTATTTAAAGAGCAGGCTTGGGGCTCCTGGCTGGCCCAGTCAGTACAGCATTCAACTCCTGAGCTGGGAGTTGTGAGTTTGAACCCCACATGGGTGTAGAGATTACTTACGACTAAAATCTTAAATAAAATAGCAGACCTAAGTCCCTGGAATGATTGCAGATAGGACCTTCCTAAGTCAATCCAACTATAGGCACTTTGATAGCTCCTGATTCATCTGGCACAGGGCCTTGCTCATAATTGCCACTCAGTCTATATTGCTGACCCAGGGCACTTCCATTCCATGACCTATAATGATATTGTCATCATTCTCACATGGGCTCACCAGGGGCTCATCCTCTGTAAGTCACTGTTTGGATTTTGATGTGAAAGGCATTGCAGAGCTCAATCTGCTTTAAAATCTGCTCAGTTGGTTGAACATTTGACTCTTGATTTCATCTCACGTCATGATCCCAGGGTCATGGGGCTTGTCAGGGGTCAGTGTGGAGCCTGCTTGGGATTCTCTCTTTCTCTCCCCCTGCCCTTCCCCCACTCACATTATCTCTGTCTCCCTCAAAATAAAGAAATAAACTTAAAAAAATAATAAAAATAAAATAGTTCCTCAATAGGCCTGCCATGGTGTGTTTTTCATTCCTAACAGGTCTCACATATACCTGTAATCTGAGGTACTTTCTTGAGTTACGTAATGAAGGTAGGGGCATTTTCCTCATAGATGTATCCTTAAAGTGTGTGCAACTGATATGGTCAGGCTTTTCACTAAGTATATATGAGGTCATATTAAGTTTTTAATGCCCAAATTATGACTTGAATCCCCACTGACTTGATTGCTAGCCAAATATTTCCAAATATTGCTTGTTGGTCCCCAATGGAGAGCTTACATCTGCTTACAGTTTGTTCTGTCTACCACAATAAGCATCCTCATCCACCATGTCCCTTCTCCCCTGTTCTGGCAATACTGTGTCCACCCCCGTGCCCTTCCTGGCCTCCAAGTAGCTTGAAGGAACCTTGCTGTTGTCTCACTACTGGTGCTGTCCCCTCCTGATGTTGGTGGTGGCCTTGCCAAGGTGTTGTCTTCTGACTCGCCCAAAGCCGCCTCCAATCTGGGTTCCTGCAAGAGCAGTGCCAGGCTGAGCTGGGAGGAGGGAGGGTCAGTCCTCTTTCCAGCTCTGAACCTAGTGGGTACACACTGCTCTGCCCAGAGTCATAAAGCTTCCGCTTCAAACTTTCTCTTCAGTTTCTACTCCCAGAGACAACTCTCAGCTCCTCTTCTCCTTCTTCCTGTCCTCCCACCATTCCCAAAATAACACAAAAAGCCTCAGAGCTAAAGCTTGGGGTCAACCACCACAGAATAGTATGTGATCGTATAGCATCCATGACCAAGTTAACATACTAACAAGGGGAAGCATCTTAATAGGTTTTCTCAAGAACAATTACTAGTCTCTTCCAAAGTGAAGAAAGATGTCTCCACTTCTGGGTGCAAAAGAACTTGCAGCTCTTAAATGACCACTTCCTCACATATACTCACCCAGGTTTCAAAAATCTTAAGACCCAGGTCTAGCTAGGGCATCCAGGGCAGAGACAGCTCTTTTTTTTTTTTTTTTAAACTAACCCAATAATTCTCAATAGTTTATCAGAATGGTAAAAGTACAAAGGATCAGAACTCTTAAGGCTGGTCAATGTCAATTTATGAAATATCTGGAACCAGAAAACTCTGGGTAGTTTTATATGACTCCGGTAGAAGACAGCAAGGGCAGAGGGTGAGAAGGAAACCATCCAGAAAGAGATTCTAGACATGAATGGTGTGAAAGACAAACTCTGGTCCTACCAATTAAGCTGTAAGTGTTTTGACTTTCTAAATTCACCCTTAAGTTAATAGCATCGACTCTGAAAAAGATGTCATAAACATTCTTGATATAAGATTACATGCCTTAATAGGTAAAAGAGTACCTAGTTCTAAGTTGGAATGACTAATAATCCCCTATCAGAAGTTATAAATAGAAAATTAGCAAACGAGGAAATGAAAACTAAAAAAATAGTTAAAAGAATAGGATGAAAGGTTCATCTGGCACATTAACAACAACAAAAAATATAAAATAAAGCAATAATTGCATGCTACTTTGTGCCAAGCAAAATTTGTGCCAAATCATGAGGCTATGAATTACCATGTTCATGAGGGCTGGAATTTATTCGGTACATGATAGGAAGACATGGACAGATTTTTAGCAGGAGAGTAACATCTTCTTAGAGCCCTCTCTTTTTTTTTAAAGGAAAGATTAATTAGTCAATTTGGTATAGGATGGATTAAAGAAGATCAAGATCATAGTGCCTACCATTATTTTAAATATGAGGTAACAATTCCAGAAATGGTCTGTACAGGCATGTTGCTACATATCTAGCTTTGGAAAAACCCATGAGAAAGGACTGGATAATGCACCGACTTCCTCCATCCATTATGCTATCTCTCAGTAGAGCTCGCTGCCTGATAAGTGATGTTAATGTACCGTGAGACTCTGTATAACTTGATATCACATGAGAACAGCCCAGAACTCATTTTTCAAATTGAACAGAGGTGTCCTTTTAAAGAAATTTTGTCTTTCCACGAAAATTAGGAAGCATCAGCATCAAGAATTGGGGAATTTCCATTTTCAGAAAGTGCTTTGTGTTTTTTCTTCTCAATGCCCATGACACATGAACAATTTTCTTAGCTCCTTATGGTGGCTATGGCATTCGTTTTTAATGGTCCTCCTTAATTGCAAAGATATCCTGTGGTAATAAGGCTTCCTTAAGTCTGGCTTTACTCCAAGGACAAAGAGTTTTCTGATACATATTTTTAAAAAATTTTGCAACCTTCTTAGAAGATGCCTTTCCCTAAATGAACACAAACATTGTTTCCTTCTTTCAAAGAAATAACTGAACAACAGTTCTGTTTAATTGGCAATAACATTGAGCAAAGCCCCATTTTTCCTGCCACATTTCTCCTGTTTACTTCCAGTGTGTTAAGCCTGTCTCTTAGGACCTAGTGATACAACGATGGTTTACCCTTTCCCCAATTGAGGTCTGCTGTCATCCACACCATCTGCTGACTATAATCTAATATAGTGACTCTAGAGCCAATGAATTTTTTTTTATAACTTATTACTATTATAAGAATTTTCCAGAACTTTTCCAGGTAGAGCTCTAAGTATGGAAAAACAGAGTCTCTGGGCTATCATAACTTTCTCTTTCTTTTTGTAAGTAGATGCAGTAGGCTTTGTTCATCTCAGCCATCCTTAACTGCGTCCTTCATAGAAATGGAAGGAAAAAAAGTTGGTGCTATTGACAGAAATCAGGGAAAGCATGTGTGTTTCAAGATGTGTAGTGAATAGCAACGTGGTAAATAAGGAGTGAAATAAGTATAGGACAGGAAATTAGGAAACCTGGATTCCAGACTCAGGCCTGTCACCAACTAGACATTTGAACTCTGGCAACAGTTTATCCTCACAGGGTATGACTTTTTTTCATTTGTAACATGAGGAAATTGAGCTAAAGTCATTTCTACTTATGACCTCTTACGATTATTTTTCCTACTCCCAAATTCAGCGTCTGTGACTACATAAGACTTTTGGCTTTTTTGATAAATGGGGGCATCTGGCCTGCCATTATTAGCATCAGTGAAGATGTGAGCAATTGAAATGATAGGTCATGTTAACCTAGAGGAAAGTAAAGCTATTGAAATAGTAGGGGTATCCTGGGAGTTGGGGCAATACTGGATGTGGCTTAGAGACTGTTTGCATGATCTTACGTATTATCTCTCTTCTTTATACTTCTCTTGTTTTGTTCATTCCTGTCCTATCTTATTTTTGTGTTTTCTATTTTTATATTCTTCTTCCAACCCTAACCCTTCTCTTTCCTTTATAGGGTTTAGGCTTCAGTGTTCGTGGAAAGTAATTTTCAGAATTCTGGGTCTGAAAGAAATGTCATATTGTAACTCTTGCTAACTGAAATGCAAACCTAGCCAGCTTCATGTGTCAGTTCACACTGTGCAAAGCCTCTGGAGTATGAGTATGGGCAGCGCTGCCCCTGCAAGAGTTCCTGGCACCAGAGTTCCCGGGAGAGGATCCCTATACATGTCATTCAAGTACAAGTGCCACATGACTCACATGCCATGAGGCAGAGGCTCCCCATTTGCTTCTGTCCATGTCCACCTTGTGCCCTGTCTTCTTGTTTCTTCTTTTTAAAAAAGACTTTTTTTTAATGTTTATTTATTTTTGAGACAGAGCATGAGTGGGCGAGGGGCAGAGAGTGGGAGACACAGAATCTGAAGCAGGCTCCAGGCTCTGAGCTGTCAGCATAGAACCTGACCCATGAACCGCAAGATCGCGACCTGAGCCGAAGTCAGATGCTTAACAGACTGAACCACCCGGGCACCCCTCTTGTTTCTTCTTCTTTTTTTTTTTTTTTTTAATTTTTTTTAACGTTTATTTATTTTTGAGACAGAGAGAGACAGAGCATGAACAGGGGAGGGTCAGAGAGAGGGAGACACAGAATCCGAAACAGGCTCCAGGCTCTGAGCTGTCAGCACAGAGCCCGACGCGGGGCTCGAACTCACAGACCGCGAGATCATGACCTGAGCTGAAGTCAGACACTTAACCGACTGAGCCACCCAGGCGCCCCTTGTTTCTTCTTAAAAATGGTTTTCCCTCAGTACACTTACCACAACGAGCACTGAGTAATGTATAGACTTGTTGGACCACGTGAAACGAACATCACACTGTATGTTAACTCTACTGGAATTAAAGTTAAAAACTTAATTTAGAAATGTTTTTCTCTCTAGTGTGTTAAATTGCAACTTGTTTTATCAACCAACACGGAGGGTACACATTCCAGGCTGCACATGCAGTTATGTAAGAAATGTGCCCTCTTTTTCTCTCTTCTACCAGGTGGTAAAATATTAATCTTAGGGTCTGAGTTCCGGGGTGCTCACCTGTGCTAAGGAGTCAGACTGGAGGTGAGAGTTGGGAGCATCTCTTTTATGTTGTCATCATTTATCCATCCTGACACCTATCAAGATTGTCAGCATTCCTGCCTGATCTTTGATGAGTGATCAGTGGGTCACTGTTGTGTCTTTCTGGTCCCAACCTCGTGTCTTCAGGCCTGCTAGCCCTCTCTCAGCAGCGTGTTGACTACCGTTCAGCTGGGGTGCCACAGTGGCATATGGAAAACTCCATGAAGCTGTCTCAGGCCCTCTGGGCAAGAAGAGACATTGTGAAGCCATCGCTCTCTCTCGCACAAGCCTGAGTGGGCAAATCTGAAGGACTTAGCAGGCTTCCTAGGCTCTTGGCTGAGACAATAAATAAGGAAGGTCCTAGCTACAGGGGCCCAGGAAAGGGCTAAGAGTACTAGGTGGCGGTAGGAAGGATGGGGTAGAGGAGGGAATAAGGGGGAAAATTCTAGGTTAATATTTCAAAATATTATCCCACTACACAAATATTAATGAGTCTGTATTTAATCCTTGATTTTTGGCCCAAGGCAACAATAATAAACCTGTAAACTATTTTGACCTTTTCATTCTGAAGATGTAGCTCAGGTAGGATATTGTTTTCAAAAGTCCAATGCTGTCCATAGTAATAGTGAAATTGCAAAGGGGTGATGTTGCCTGGTGCTTCTATTTCCTTTTCTTCTCTCTTTTTCTGTATTGTAGTGCTTTCTTTTCTCTGAGTTGCTTCTGTTATCCTGGTTTCTTCTGTCCTGGGGAAAAAATGAGGTAAATTAATTCATGCTAAAAGTCTCTGTCTTATAAAAGTATTTACACTTTGAAAGAGGGTAGCAAGGATAGATCAGTGTTTAACAGAAAGGAATGGACCATGACAGATGGAACTTACCATAGTAGTAGGGGAGAGATTTTTACCTTTTTCTCATTACAGGACTAACCACTCCATGGTTCAAGGTAAAGGAGTGGCATTCTCTCCCTCTTCTCTGAAAGGCTGGAAAAAATCAGGTAAGCAAGGAACAACAGACAAAGGAGGGGATCCCTGAGGCAGAGTGAAGGCAGAATTACAAAGCTGCTGTCAGAGGAACCAGTTAGAGACAGGCGTGGAGCCTGGCTAGTACACTGGGACGTCAGGACAGACTGAGAAGTATGAAAGAAGCAGAGGGCTTCCCAGGTGAAGACTACAATAGGGAATGGGAAAGGAGTTTGTTTTATGTGGTGCTTGGCCTGTGCTGTGAGCTTAAAGATACTGAACCAGACTGGTTAGAGGTCATGATGGTATGATGAGAGAAACAGACTCCCTGGAAAACCTCTACCATGCAAGTATGCTGTTTCTTGCATTTTGAAATATGGTCAAGAGTTTATATTTGGCATATTCCTTATGTACCAAGCAAAGTTCATTTTAATATATAACTTTCAGGTGTATCTTCTTTATTACCCATATTCTCAGTGCAAAAGTTGTAAAAAGTCCATCTTAGTCCATTTGGGTTGCTATCACAAAAATACCGTAGACTAGGTGGTTTATAAATGACAAATTTATTTCTTACAGTTCTGTAATCTGGGAAGTCCAAGATCAAGGCATTGGCAGATTCAGTGTTTGGTGAGATCTACCTTTTGGTTCATAGATAGCCGTCTTCTTGCTGTGTCCTCACATGGCAGAAGGGGTGAGAGAGCTCTCTCAGGTCCTTTTTGCAAGGCACTAATCCCACTCATGAGGGCTTCACCTTTATGATCTAATCACCTATCGAAGGCTCCACCGCCTAATACCATCACATTGGGGGTTAGAATCTCAACAGATTAATTTCAGGGGGATACCGACATTTAATCAATAACACATAACATCTTCCAACAGAGTTTCATTTCACTTTTAGCCCAGCAAGGTGGGCCAAGGTCAGTGCAAAAGGAATCACCTAGAAAGTTCTCAGGCTTCCACTATCCAGCTGACCTGCCCACCCCTGGTTCAACATCTCCCTACTAGACTTAGCTTGTCTGATTGCATCTGTATCCTGTTAGTCAACCCTCCAGCTGATTGGCTGGTTGTGATTCTGGACTTTGGCACCATTCTCCTGTCTTTCTGATCACAGGTCTTTGATTTTGGTCAGATTCTGGATGAACGTGCCAGGCCCTAAGTCCTCCCTTTGGCACATTATTGCCCAGATATGAGAATATTGGTTAGGGTTATTAGGTAAGAGGGTCAGGATTGGGAACCCTAATAAAGACAGATAAGATATAATCTCATTTCTCCAACTTGCCTTCATTTATTTAAAAAGATACTAATTTTGGATACTAAATGTAACTCTGTAAAAACTCCTTTTCAATAGCTTGTTTGTGGCCTTACAGTCACAGATGGCTAGTTAATTAAAATAAAACAAACAACAATTTTCTGTCCTTCCATTTCTCTAGGAGACAGGCCAGCAGCACATACCTTTAGAGCCAGATGCTTCTTAAGAATTATTAGCAAAAGGGAGTATTGCTTGAAGTTTCACAAAGCTTGCTTGGGAGACTCTCCTGAGGTGAAATGAAAGTTAAGACCACAGAAGAAATGGATGCATTGAAACAAATATGTATACTATTCCTGGCTTTGGATTTTAGAAAAATGACAGGAAGAAGCAAGCCAGTCATATCCTTAAGAATCTCTGATGGGGTGTTCCTTTCTGAGAAACATTTCAGGACAGAGGTTAACTAGAAAGACAGTTTCACAAATACAGCCCAGTCTTGCAGAGAGCAGGCTTACTTTACCCAGCCTTCTTCAGAGAGCAAGAGGTCCATTTGCACGGTAGCCAGAGCCTGAGTTTTGGAGCCAGGCAGGCAAGTTGGGATCCTGGCCCCCCGTTTACCTGCTGTGGGCTCTTGTGTGAGATGACCAACTCTTTCTCAGCTTTGGTGTTTTTTTTTCAACCATTAAACACGGTAGTAATATTCATCTGAGAGTTCAATGTAATGATTAAAGACAATGCATATAAATCTTTTGGTCATTAAACAATTAGCCTTGTTTCGGTGAAGGAAGGTCAAATTCGAGTCACTTTCAAGGTTGGCAGCCTCTTTATCTGGTTATGACAGATGATATGCATGTATTTTTGGATTTGAAGGCCCCGCTCAGGATGGCCTGTTGACTGCCAGCAGGTTCCACAGGGGCCTGTTTCCAGACTTCCCTTATTTTTGCAAAGTAGAGATAAATGCTGATGGAAGCTGTCACTTGTCACATTCCCAGGAGCCAGCCATCACTCTAATCTCTGTTCCTCTGCAAGCAGGGCTGTTGGGGAAGGCAAATCAAGAGTTCAGACAAGGGACTGCCGCTTTGGCATCACTTCTTTGCCCCCTCATGGAGAGGTGTCGAATGCCCAGAGCTGGCTCGGAGGAACTGATACATGTCCTTCAGAAATATCTGGAGGAGCCTGGATATTTTCATAGTAAAAGACACCTTCACACATTAGTTTGAGGCACAGGCTTATATGGCTGTATGATAAATATTACTCCTTAAGTATGGTTACAGCCAGAATTACTCACAGCTGTAATCCACAGTCCTACAGTATGAGCAAGTAGGAGGTCCTGGGAAGACGTTTGGGACTTTTAAAGTTCATCTCAATAAAAATTGCAGAACTTCTGGGCACTGACATGGATTCTCACTTCCTCACTACATGGGTTCCATTTCCTTATTTAATTACCAACTTATTTCAAAATATGAATTTACGTCACTAGTGTCAGTCAGAGTGCCAGTGATTTTATAAGGTTAGGCCTAGGGACAGAAATGAGGCTTATTTTCAAAAAAAAAGAAAAGAAAAGAAAGAAAGAAAAGTGGATAAACAAAAAGCCAGACTCTTAAATACAGAGAACAAACTGGTGGTTACAAGCCCTGTGTTGGACTCTGTGCTGACAGCTCAGAGCCTGGAGCCTGTTTCAGATTCTATGTCTCCCTCTCTCTCTGACCTTCCCCCACTCACACTCTGTGTCTTTCTCTCAAAAGTAAACATTGAAAACATAAAAAAAAAAAAAAGAGACTACACTTGTTGTGATGAGCACTAAGTGATGTATCGAATTGTTGAATCACTATATTGTATGCCTGAAACTAATATAACACTGTATAAAAAAAGGTAAATCTTAGAAATACCATGGGAGAATGGTCAATAAAATCTTGAACTAGGAAGAAAAAGGAAATGTGGTTTGATTTTAATTAGTGTCATCTGCTGTCTTTCAGTCACTCATGTATGAACAGTTTGTTCATTCAATGCCTCTACTGCCTCAAGTCAAGTGACAAAGGCTATTAGAATCACCATCACAGAGGACATTATCATTGGGCATTATTTATCATGAATTCACTGCTGCACAATGCCAAGACAAGGTAGATAGGCAGAATAATTGCCCACAGCTAAAGACCGTTTGACACACAGATCATTTCCCAGAGCCCTTTAGACCCCTGTGCAAATATCCTAATGGAATCTTAGATGTTAATTTGCAACAAAAACAAATTGTATGGATAAAGGGGCAGGAGAGTTGGTAATATTCTAAAAGTTATTTGATTACAAAATACATATCATCATTTCCTTACCTATAAGGTCTTCCAAAAATGGAAGTGGGAGGCAGTATACTATAGTTTAGTGGTTTCTAGATACTTGTTTTTAATAAATCAGTTAAATTTTAAAGCAAAAAATGGGAGGGACTCATTAATACAAGATTGCCAACTTTTTTTGCAAATTTTGTGAAGGAAATTAAAAAAGGAATTTCCTATAAACTAATGCTGTAATGTCATGAAGAAAGACATTTGAATACCAAAATAAAAGAGTGGATATAATTTCAGAATAAAGAATGGTCTTTTAAAGTATATGGTAGTGTTTAACACTTACATAAAAGGTACTAAGACATTTGAATGTTTTGTCTTACACAACCTTGTGAGATGAATACTGTTATTATTCCCATTCTACAGATAAAGACATTGGGGTACAAAGAGGTAATGTGTCTAAAGAAACACAGTAATGGCAGAGTGTTTATGCACTTCTTTCCGGAGTCTGTGGTTTTAAAAACTATGTGATAAGTGTTAATAACACTTTACAGTTACTGTCACTAAAAAAAAGGTTACATAACTTGCTTTCCTAAATTTGACCTCAGCAGGTCACAGACCTGCACCAGTCTGAAAGTGTCTCTTGAAGTGTCTCGTGTGTCTGAAGTGTCTCTTGAAGAAGGAGCCAGAGGTAGTTTGTGACCGTGGGAGGCTGCAGTAGGTGTGGGCCTCAGCTTCATGAGGGGCCTCAAAGTCAGACTTTTGATGTTATCTTCAAATATTGTCATACATATAGACACAAAGAGACACCAACTGGTTTAGAAGAAAAGTCAAAGGAGCCATTCACCAAACGTCTTTTTACTTGCATACAATCGTCAGACATACCGCCTGCAATGCACTATGAATTGATTTTGTTCAAAATGCATTTTGTTAAGTACCTTTTGAAAAACACCATTCTAGGGGAGCCTATGCGGCTCAATTAGTCAAGCATCTGGCTCTTGATTTCAGCCCAGGTCATGATTGCCCTGTTCATGAGATTGAACCCCATGTTAGGCTCTGCACGGATGGTGTGGAGCCTGCTTGGGATTCTCTCTCTCTCTCTCTCTCTCTCTCTCTCTCTCTCTCTCTCTCAAAATAAATAAAATAAACATTAAAACAAAAGGAAAAACTCCATTCTACTGGTATTGAAACTATATTGTGAGTGAGACAGTACTTATTTCCTACTCTTCATGGACAGGGATGGACCATCCATTTGCTTCCCAGGAAGAATAGACACACCAGGACACCTTTTATCTTCTATCTCCTCACTCCTCCTCCGACAAGATGGAATAACTTACATAATTGGTGAATGGCTTGGCTCTGTGTCTTTGGGGCTTATCTTCCAGAGCCAGTCTGTCTCCAGGATGCCCTCTGCTCTTCCCTATGGGCTACCTAGGAAGACAGACATTGAACAATTAACAAATAACAGATGACAGCTTCGATGACTGTCATGCCAGGTGCACATAACCTCTAGCCTGGACATATAACCTCTAGCCGGAAGGGTCAAGGAAAACAATCTTCCCTAAGAAAGTGAGAGTCAATTGTGAGCCTCCACAGTGCATAGGAGTTAATAAGACAAATGGATAGGTGGATGGGTGGGATGATGGGAGTAAGGATGAGGAGTGGGCAGTATTCCAGGAAGAGGGTACTAAAGCTGGGAGGGTCTAAAGTGAGAAGGGGCATGGAGGCCCATGGCACTGAAATTTGCTGCAAATGAGGTAAGGGAGGAAGTAGCACCAGATGACACTGGAAAGCCAGATTGGGGCTACAGTAGAGGCTTTGTAGTCCATGAGAAGGCCTTTGGATCTTGTCTCAGGAGTAATCTGATGCCTTTGAAATGTGTAAATAAAGGGAGTGACAATCATTCCCAATTTTCTCTGTAGTATTCCCCATTTCTGACTACATCAGGAAGAAAATTCCTATCATGTGCTAATCTCTCTTTAACACCTTGATGCTTTCGATGAACTACTCATCTGTCTCTTAATAATGAGCAGTGTGTGTGAAATCTGTTCAGCAGTTCTCAGCGACGGCTGGGCCTGAAAAACTTTTAAATATTCTGATGCAAGGCCACACTCAAGACCAATGGAAACAGAATCTCCAAGCATAGGAACCAAGCATCCGTATTTTTGAGACACAACAGCGTCTGCAATTGAATTTAACAAACATTTATTGGGCCCCTACTGATCCTAAATCGAAGCACTGCATTAGACCCTGTGCATACAAAGATGACTAAGTGTGAACAGCTGTTTTCAGCTGGGAACTATTCCAAAGTTGTGGTGTTTGCAGCTGCTACAAAAGGAAGCAAGGCTGAGGCAGCCCCAGGGGTCAGGAGGCAATTAAAAGAATCCTTGAAATCAAAGTCAATAAAAATACTCATGGGGTTGTGTAGCTACAGTGTCTCGCCTGGCCTTTTCATCAGAAACCCCAGAAATCAGGAACCCTGAGCCAGGAAAGATCTGTCTTTTGGTGCTCAATGTGAGGATTCAGAGCAGTCTAGGCACCCTGCTGCTTTGATTGCTCTCCCCATCCTTGCCTTGGAGAACAGGGCTGAGAAGGGAGGCAACACACCCATTTATTCATTTGTTCAGTTATTCATTTGTTCACAAGTACCTACCTTGTGTCAGTGTACTAGGCATGGGGGCCACAAAAGACCATTCACGTTCCCTGAACTCAAAGTTGCTCACAGAAGACCAGGGATCTAGTCTGTTTTTTAGTTTATTTGTCAGACTAAATCACAATGAAAATGCCTTCTGAATGTATTTCAAAAGGCTGATCTGAGGATAACAATAGATTATAAATATTCAAATTCTTTGGAACATAAGGAATCCATGATAGGTCAACAGAGAATTCTATACCTTGAATTGTGAAACCATAGAACTTCAAGTTTTACTATTTATATGCTACTGATTTTGGAAATATTTTCAGTTTATGCTACTGATTTTGGAAATATTGCAAAAAATTTTAAAATTTGTTCTATGTATCTTCTAGCATTGTATCAGGTACAAAAGGGTATTTAACAATTTTTTTTTGATTATCACTGAATAAGTCTATCCAAATTGGAAAGGACACATTTTTTTTTCTGAACAAAGTTTTTAAAGAAAAAGACATTCCAATATGAAAACAAGCCAAATGTTGAGGCCAATTAAATTCTGAAAGTTTTAAAAGAGTATAGAACCACATCTTTATTTTTAAAGCCTATGTTTATGATGGCCCCTGGGGAGCTTGAAATTCTAAGATTTCAACCCGAATAAGACAGGAAGGCATCTTTTTAAAAGAACATATGGGAAGAAAAATAAAGGGTGAGAGAGAGAGAGGGAAGCAAACTGTAAGAGACTTAACTGCAGAGAACAAACTGAGGGTTCATGGAGGGAGGTGGGCGGTGGATGGGCTAAATGGATCATGGGCATTAAGGAAGGCATTTGTTGTGATGAGCACTGGGTGTTATATGTAAGTGATGAATCACTAAATTCTACACCTGAAACCAACTTTGCCATATGTTAACTAGAATTTAAATAAAAACTTGAAAAAAAAATCCAAGTTTTCATCGAAGTGCTTTAATTTCTTCTCTTATTTGGCTCCATTTTGAGATAAACCAAGAAAAAAGATGTATCTCATAGCCTTAGAGAATCCTAGAACTGAAGTGTAGGGAGAAGGGTTGGGAAGATCCAGAAGACATCAAGAATGACCTAGAGAGCTTTTTCAGAAACATGCTTGCCTGGTTTCTGATGGGGTTTCTGATGGGAATAGAGGAGGGGGGATTTGACACAGATACTTTTAAGAAACTCTCCAGGGTCGGGGGGAGGTGCCTGAGTGGCTCAGTCGGTTGAGCCCTGGACTCCTGATTTCAGCTCAGGTCCTAATCTCACAGTCGTGAGATTGAGCCCTGCGTAGGGCTCTCCGCTGGCAGCACAGAGGCTGCTTGAGATTCTCTATTCTTCTCCCTGTGCCCCTCTCCCACCTGTGCTCTCTCTCTCTCTCAAAAAAGGAAAAAAATAAGAAAAGAAGCCCTCCAGATGATTCTGCTGCTTATTCTGGTTCAGAACCACTCATCAAGTCCAATCATTCTATTTTATAGATGTAGAAACCAAGACCCAGAGATTTGAAGTGAGCTATTCAAAGTCTTACAGCTAGTTAGTGAACTTAATTTTGTTTTTTCTATGATATCACATAGATTTTCATATTTTTGCTAACATTACCATAGCCTCAATTTCACTGACATAGCCTTTGCTCTATAAATAATTAAAACATTTTTTTTTCTTAGATGTTGTATAAGAGGGAAGCTTACTTAGCTCTGGATGGACCAGAATGTTAAACCATTAGCAGCAGTTAGCAGGTATGATTATAAATGCCTCAAACAACCATTTAAATAAAAGATAGGGGTAACTTGGTATGGTCTCCCAGGATGTGGAATTAACAGGAAACTGAAAAATCATTCACTTGGTTTCAAAAACAGAATGATATTCATCATGATACAATCTTTTTGTTCTACTCTGACTTTTGAATGAAAATACCTAGAGTTAGTTAAATAAAACAAAATCCTACTATTGTATACTGACAACATATTTAAATTTTTCTTTATAATGTAATAATTTGGGTATAGGTAACTTTTCTTCCCACCTGCCACTAAGCATATAAGGTATTAAATCTCAAATTTTAAGTGTGATGAGAAACATATCTAACTGAGCTAAATATATATTGAGTGGAAAGTTGTGCCACAGTTTGGATTTCACACACAATTCTCACTTATGTTTGTTTTGAAATACTCGAGAGATTGGTATGCATAGTGCTATTAATTCTAATGCTAAATATGAATGCAAGTCCCAGTGGAACTGCAAATATGTTCGTTCCAACAGCTCCAAATTACAAGGTTAACAACCTGTTTTTGTGCTCTTCCTCTCTGCTTTTTCTAAAATTGCAAATTGCTCTGCTAGCTTAGCTCATGGATAAACTGAAAAGGACAGTATGGGGGTGGAGTTGTGTGTGTGTGTGTGTGTGTGTGTGTCTGTGTGTGTGTGTGTGTGTGTGTGTGTGTGTGTGTGTGTGTGATGGAAGGAGGAGAAGAGACAAGGTTAAAAAAGGGAGTTCCACTGAACTGCTGTGGGTAACTGGTCACCTTTATATCACTTCCAGATTGCCATTTAGTAAACAGCCTTTTAATTTTTGTCCCATGCAGCTATCTCTCTTTTTCTTTGTTTCTTTCAAGTTTGTTTGTTTGATGTTTATTTATTTATTTAGAGAGAATGAGTGGTGGAGATACTGACAAGCATGCTCTGTGCTATCAGTGCAGAGCCCAGCATGGGTCTCGAACCCATGAACCAGGAGATCATGACCTAAGCCAAAATCAAGAGTCAGACACTCAACTGACTGAGCCACCCAGGCACCCCTCTGTCTTTATTTCTTAGAGAGAAAATGTTATACCACTAATATTAGATAGGTTAATCATTTCTAGTACCATAAAAAGCATTAAACACCAAGTGACAAAAGGTCAAATTTACAGAAGCTCAAAATCTTAAGGGGAAAAAAAAAAGCCATGCTGTGAAGCTATCCATGATTTTTCCTCCTCAAAAGGCAATCCCTTGTAGACCCTGATAGAATTTTGCCCATGCCCTCCTAATGCCATGTGCCAACTTCTACTTTGTAGTCTTAATTCTGCCGTGCAAGGTAAATGCATTGTGGCCAATATGTTTAGGTATCTCTATCTCCCATTGTCCCTGATCTGGTACCTTGTGCACAGTAAACATTCATAAAGAGGATCAGAACACTGCGTCTCTAAGATTAACCTAAAGGGAGAGGAGTAACTACCTGATTAACAATGGGGCATAAAACATTAATGTAAGGCTTGAATGCACCTGTTTCATGAAAGAACTTTTCTCAGGTTACACAGCAATCAGATGCTTTAAGAGGAAACAGGTTTCTTTCAATTGGTATGTCATGTGATGGGACTTTGAAAGGAGATACATCTAATACTCTAGAAAGCTCTTAGGAGGAGCTCCTTACCTCTCTAGGAAAGCTAAAAATAGGAAAGGGGAAGATAACAATGCAAACATTTATGGAGGCTCTCTTCACTTGCAATCTTTGATACAATAACATCCCAACCTGACAGCCTCTCAGAGGCAATATAACCTGGCTCTAAGGACTGACTCTCTGAGATTTTCTATGGTTCTTAAGTTTTGGTTCTGAACCAAATTCTAACAGTTCATGTTGCTTGGGAACTGGCTAGAAATGTAAAATTTCTGACCCTCCCAAGATCTAATGAATCAAAAATTCCGGGGTGGAGCCCAGCACACTATTCTTTAATAAGCCCCCATGTGATTCTGCTGCAGACTAAAAATTTGAGAATACTGTTCCACTCTGACCCTCGCCAGCTGCTGTGTAGCAGTGGTTCAGATCACCTGGGAAAAGCTCCCTTGGGCCTTGGGCTCTTGGACAGTGGAGAAAATGAATGTTTGGTGGGGAGAAAGGGGAAATGAAGCTTACTCTCTTGTTCTGTCCTACTAATGTAAAAGTACTTCAAAGGTTTCTCTACTAAAATAACACTTTAATTGTCCATTGTAATCTTAATAGGGATTTGCTAATTCAGCTGAGACCTGGGATAGTGCTTAGTCAACACTATAAATTGATCTGGATGCACTGGGCTGAGTCAGCCTGAGTTGACATTTATCTTCTGTGATGGCCATGAAGGAAGGGGTTAGTAAGATAATCAATAGTGTATGAACGATTTTAAGAAGTATGTTTCATTTACATAACAAAAAATATTAGAGATGCAAGAGGCCTTAGGAACTGATTTTTTTTTTTTTCTGATCTTATTTTACAGAGATCTCATAGCTACTTAGTGATAGAATCAGGACCAGAAATCAAGTTGTTACCATTTGTGAAGGAGTGCTTATTCTAGGGAATCTAATGCACTGTCTACAGTGCCAGGAATAATTTATGCTACTCAGCACTTACATTTCAACATTTTCCCTACATGGAATGGATAGAAGGCTTAAATTCTGGATAAAGCAAAGACCAAGATCATAATTCGACCTTAAGGAATTCAGTCTGATGTTTTCTAGTCATCTTAATATCTATTCAAGTTCTGGTTGAGGACCTAATTATGCTCATTTGTCACTTCATTGAAAGATTCAAGAAAATTCTCTAAAAATCTATTGTATTAATTAGAATGGTTTTGGTTGCCAGAACAGAAACCTACTGGAGCCAATTTCAGCAGGAAGGGGGCACTAATTACAGTGGGATTGAAGAAAGAGTTGGACAAGCAGGCCTCAGGAGAATGGAAACTGGGGCCAGGAGCACTGTAAAGAGACCAGAAAGAGCCCTCTTTCTGGGTTTCCTCTTCATCTGCTTCTTTTTGCCCATAGGTCTCATTAATCTCTCATATAACAGAATGATATTTTTCTATTTCACAGGGGACATAGGAGAGAAAGGAAGCCACAGTTAGTGGTATATACAACTTAAGTTTTAGGGGTGCCTGGGTGGCTCAGTTGGTTAAGCGTCCAACTTAGGCTCAGGTTGTGATCTTGTGGTTTGTGAGTTCAAGCCCTGTGTCAGACTCTGTGCTGACAGCTCAGAGCCTGGAGCCTGCTTCAGATTCTGTGTCTCCCTCTCTCTCTCTCTGCCCCTCCCCTGCTCACACTCTGTTTCTCTCCCTCTCAAAAATAAATAAACACTTTTAAGAAAAACCACATAAGTTTTATATGTTGCATACAGAACTGATACTTGATACTTTTCTTTTTTAGAGTTTTTTTTTCAATAACAGGTTTATTGAAATATTATTCAAAAATTCATATACCACGAAGTTCATTTTTAAGTAAAGTTGTACAACACAGTGGGTTTTTGTACATTTGATTATTCATGGAAACGTGCCCAGTGGCAAAAACTTGAATTGCTGGACAGGCACATCTCCAGCTGAGGTTGGACATCTCTCATACGAAAGACAAGCGCCCTTTTTGTGGTCTATTTAATGTCATGGTTTTTGCATTTTTGTGCTTTTTATTGGTGATGTTGCTGTGTAGAATGGCCCCAAGAACAGTGCTGAAGTACTGGCCAGTGTTCCCAAGCACTGGGAGGCTGTGATGTGCCTTACAAAGAAAATACATATATTAGATAAGCTTTTCTTTCAGGCATGAGTTATAGTGCTGTTCTCTATGAGTTCAATGTGAATGAACCAACAGTGAAGTACATCCAGAAAAAAGAGGAGGAAATTTGCCAATCTGTTCATGAGGCTGCTTTGGAAAGTGCTAGAGTAACATCTACAGTGTGTAATGAAGCTATGGAGAAGATGGAAAAGTGGCTAAATTTGTGAATTCTTGAGATGGTAATCAATCTTAAAGAGCATAAAGTATAGTGGATAGCATTGTCGTGAGACTGAAAGTCAAAAAAATTTGCTGTCATATTACCCAAGGTGAGAAATGTTAAACTCTTCTTGATTAGTGTTTAATATAAAGAAATATTGCATATAATTAATTATAAGAAATACATATTAAGTAAGGTGTTTTTAGACAGAAATATGCATAAAACAAGGTTATGTACTGACTGCTTGATGAAAATGCTATGAACAGAAGCTTGTGGGAACCTAGTCTTATATTTCCCTCAGGAATAATGTCTTAGTATTTCACTACTTCACTGTTTACAGCAACTTTATAGAATATAATTACATTGAAAATGAGAATCTATTGTATATATTCACAAAATTATGCCTCAAACACCACCATCTAATTCCAGAACATTTTCATCATCCCCAGAAGAAATCCCATACCCATTAGCAGTTATTCCCCACTTCCCCTTTACCCCCAGCTCCTTGAAACCACTAATCTATTTTCTGTCTCTGTGGATTTGCCTATTCTGGACATTTCATGTAAACAGAATCATATGATATGTGGCCTTTTGTGTCTTGGTTCTTTCACTTAGCATAATGTTTTCAAGGTTTATTCATGTTTTCCAAAGTGGCTGCACCATTTTTCAATCTCACCAGCAATGTATGAGGATTCCACTTTCTCTACATTCTTGCCAATGCTTGTTACTGTTGTCTTTTTTACTTTGGCCATCATAGTGGGTATGAAATGATATTTCTTTGTGGTTTTGACTTATATTTCCCTGATGACTAATAATGTTTAATTAACCTTTTCATATACTTATTGACAATTTGTAAATCTTCTTTGGAAAGGTATCTATTCAAATCCTTTCCCCATTTAAAAAATTGGAATATTTGTTGACTGTAAGACTTCTTTATATATTTTGGATACAAATCCCTTGAAAGATAAATGATTCGCAAGTATTTTTTTCCATTCTGGGGGCGGTTTTTTATGTTTTGATGGCTGAATAGACTTTTGATGTAGAGACTTTTGATTTTGATTTTGCATAGGTGTCTACTTTTCAGGTGATGGGGCAACATTGGCAATTACTTTCTATGTAGCCATGTGAAGACACAGAGAGAAAACAGCTATCTACAAACCAAGAAGACAGGCCTCCAATGGAACTAATCCTGATGATACTTTGATCTCAGACTTTTAGTCTCCAGAAATGTGAGAAAATACATTGCTGTTAAGGCATCCAATCTGTGGTACTTGGTTATGTCAGCCTTAGCAAACCGATACAGCTAGTGTTGCTATAGAGATGATGTTTTTAGGTATCAACATTCCCCCTGTATCTGAGAAGTGGTATTATTAAGGGCTTTGAATGTATTCTTATTTATGTGCCAACATCTACTAAATTAAAATATGTCATTAAGACAGGTCCAGAGGAATTGCTGACTGGACATTCTGCTAAAAGGATTGCTATATATGATTCTAAGCAACAAGCTCTTTTAAATTAGCATGCAAATGTAACTTTTTACCAACTGGCTTATCCTAAATTAAAGTAAGCTAAGGCGGTTTTGTTTTGCTAGTTTAACAATTCAGGGATTTTTATTCTTATGCTCAAAAGTTCTTTCTTCTTTTTCCTCTAGAGAATATACTGTATCCTTGAGAATACACTTATATTGCATTGACTATTGACTCATTGACTATGAGCCATACTGTAGTCTGAATATTTGTGTCCCTGACCCCCTCCCAAATTCGTATGTTGAAATTCTTTTATTTATTTATTTTTTTTAATTTTTGAGACAGAGAAAGACAGAGTATGAATGGGGGAGGGGCAGAGAGAGAGGGAGACACAGAATCCGAAGCAGGCTCCAGACTCTGAGCTGTCAGCACAGAGTCTGACGCGGGGCTTGAACTCACAAACCACAAGATCATGACCTGAGCTGAAGTCGGGCGCTCAATTGACTGAGCCACCCAGGTACTCCCATATGTTGAAATTCCAATCCCTACACAATCAGGGCATTTTTCTTTGTGCAAAGGTGATTCTTAAGATTATTACTGTCCCTCCTCCTCTGCATCTTTGGAATCTGAGGTGGTCCCTCCTAAGGGCCAAGGTATTGTTTGCCCTCCAGTCAACAAAATCAATCTGAACCATTCTAGTAGCTATAACTTTACTGTCCACCTCTCCCAGTCATCCCCTACTGCATCCACACACTTTGTCAGGAAGGGTCAGTTATAAGATGGACAATGAATTTTTATAAAAATCGGAGATATCTGTATATCCCCTACTCTGACCCATGCAGGCCACTGTACAAGGACTTAGTGAGCAGTGTATTTAATAAAGTGGTTATTATCCTTATAATGTAGGACTATGCTCATCCAACAAAGGAATCCAGGTAACTAAACTAGAATAAGATTGCGTGCCCTAGGCCCTCTTTTGGGAGGGCTGCTCCCTGGGAGATGTACAAATCAGGCTAGCCTGGGGTTGGCAGTAGGGAAAGAAAGAAGTATGGCCAGCAATTGGGTTGATTCCTAGCTTTTCAAAAGAGGTTGCTATAAACACATACCCCTTTCATCCTGATCATTAAGGAGCAGCTGAAAGATGATCTTTTCTGGAGACAGCCAGATTCACTGACCAGGAGGAGGTGAGGAAGGTAGTCAGACTCTGAGTTGATTTTTATGGAGGTTGTTCCAGCCTCAACAAAGGCAGATTCCTGTGCATGGTAGGAAGTGTGCAAAGTCCATCAAATAACTGTACTGTGTGGCTTTGGTGAAAAGGCACACTGTGGTCCAAAAAGCTAAAACCATTACACAGATTAGTTTCAAGGATCACAATGGTATGGCCCGAGTCAGTTGGTCTAACTGGAAACGTAGCTGACCATTGGTAGACTCTCATGGGTTTGTATCAATTTAAGCTGAGGGCCTACTAATTTTTATTTACTTTTTTTAAAAGTTTATTTATTTTTGAGAGAGAATGAGAGCTTGAGCGGGGGAGGGGCAGAGAGAGAGAAGGAGAGAGAAAGAGAGAGAGAGAGGATCCCAAGCAGGTTCTGCACTAACAGTGCACAGTAACAGCCGCCTAATTTTTTTCTATAAAATGTCAGGTAGAAGGGGCACCTGGGTGGTGCAGTTGGTTAAGTGCCTGACTCTTGATCTCGGCTCAGGTCACGATCTCACAGTTGGGGAGTTTGAGCCCCTCGTGGGGCTCTGCACTGATGGTGTTGAGCCTGTTTGGGATTCTGTCTCTCCTTCTCTCTGCCCCTCCCCCGCCTGTGCTCACTCGTTCTCGCTTTCTCTCTCTCAAAATAAATAAGTAAAACTAGAAAGGTCAGGTAGTAAATATTACATACTTGTGAGCCATGTAGTCTCTGTTGTCACTATTCAACTCTGCCACTGGCCTGCTAAAACAGCCATAGACAGTATGTAAATAAGTAGACAAGGCTGTGTTCTAATAAAACTTTATTTACATAAATAGCTAGTGAGTTGGATATGGCCCAAGGGCCATGGTTTGCCCACCCCAGTCTAAGCTTAAGTAAGTTCATACCTTCTTTGAGCCAAATTCCTACTTCTTATATATATTTATTCTATACCACAACCTTTGTATTTATCTTTCTAAGTGCATAATTTCACCAGTAATAATTTAAAATTACGTGGCTACTTGGGGCACCTGGGTGGCTCAGTCGGTTGAGCGTCCGACCTCGGCTCAGGTCACGATCTCACGGTTCATGAGTCTGAGCCCCGGGTCGGGCTCTGGGCTGATGGCTCAGAGCCTGGAGCCTGCTTCCGATTCTGTGTTTCCCTCTCTCTCTGCCCCTCCCCCGTTCATGCTCTGTCTCTCTCTGTCCCAAAAATAAATAAACGTTAAAAAAAATTTTTGTTTAAAATTACGTGGCTACTTTAGGGACCTTCTGATCTGGACAAAATTGTTCACTTGAGAAATCCCTTAGAATAAAAGGAGGACAAAATTGAAAACATCCGATACTATAATTTTGTGATTGGTATGATGAGGCACCATAAAAAATTCAGATTCCAAAACTGCTTCCTGAGAGGATTGCTTGGTCAAGAAATAAAACAAAACTGTGAAAAATGTACATTAATCTCCCCAAATTACAACCTAATAGCCTTTATACTACTCTTCTTGTTCCTCTATATTCTTTTGCCCCCACATCTTCTGACAGGCTCCCCTTTCTCTTGGCCAGCCAGAAATCCCCAGATATCAGTTAGCTCTTAACTTAGAAGGAAAAATCACTTGTGGTTGATTTTATTCTTGTCTCATTCTGAGATGGCTCTCTGAGATGAGAGCCATTTTAAAGACTTTCAAAAGCCTAGGTAAAATAGAAATTTGCAAAGAAATTTAGATTATCATTGGAATGTATAATAGGTCATATGTTAGAAGAAATCTTGGATACAAAATAACTGTATGGAAAATGTAGAAGTGGAAAACATTAGAGTAACTTAAAAGATGCTGATTGCACAGGAAACAAGAGGAATTTATAAAAGTTGTAGATGTTGTACCAGTTATTTCAGAAGCTATCCTAAAATCTTCCCTATGAAAATAGATTAGGCTCTGTTCAGTCCTGTAAGCAAAGAAAGGATGAGTCCAATTGGAGATGTCAGGGATCAGCTCTTTAATTCTTTAGACAGCATTCAGGAGTGGAACCAAAAGCAGCTGTGAACCCGGGTTCTCTCCTAACTTTTTACAAATGGCCTTAAGACAGAAATAGGGGTTTTAATATGCAACGAGAACAATGGGAACTAGCTGTATTGTCAGAGCTCCAACCCCTTCTAAACATATTGAAAGGAGTCCTAAAAACAGAGTAAGACTCAGAGTAACTTGATAGCCTTACAGATAAAATAACTAAATGCACTTACCCTGGTCCTTAACCGCTGGCAGAGGGGGTCTTTTTATAAAGACACTTGCGGTTTCAAGAAACAGAAAAGGCATTGGAAAAACAATGATCTATGTTAATAAAAGAGAAAACAATGAAGGGAGTGATCAAAGAAGGTGCTCCAAGGGAGACTCAAAACAGCCCAATTTTTTGCTTGAACCCACAAGGAGAAATTTCTCTAAAAACAAACACTACGTTCTCAACTATAAACCCTACCATTATTGTACAATTGCTTCCCCGTGGTCAACAAACTGCTCAGTTTGTGAGCATCTCCAATAATTCTCAGACATTCTCCATGGCTCAGACCTTAACTGTCACTCTGGGACCTTTAATCCCAGCATATTCTTTCCTTCCATGACACTCTACTCACTAACTTAATAAAGAGGAATTTACTTTGCAAATGAAATTGCCAGCTTAAATGCTCTCTCAATGGTCTCTTCCTTGAAATCTGTAGAGATCCCAATTCATAATGAAGTCATAACTAATTTAGATATTGACTTGCAGGTATGCCCAAGCCTAAATCAAGCCAAAATTGAAAGTATCAGAGTGCCAGCCAAAAAAACATACTGATGTAGGCAGGATTACTGGGGTTGAACCCATTAAAGTTCTAAACCTCTACACAAACTTGTACAATACTCTTTAAAACCAGAAGCTAAAGAAAGACTAAAACCTAAAGTTGAGAGCCTGATAAAGGACTCATTATCCTTTGTTACTGTCCTTGTAATACTCCTTCTTTTTAAAAAAAAAATGTTTATTTATTTATTTTGAGAGAGAGAGATTGGAAGGGACAGAGAGAGGGAGAGAGAGAATTGAAGCAGGCTCCATGCTGTCAGTGCAGAGCCTGACGCAAGCCTTGATCTCACGAACTGTGAGATCATGACCTGAGCAGAGATCAAGAATCAGATGCTCAAGTGACTGAACTACCCAGACGCCCCACTCCCATCTTCTTAGTAAGAAAACCTAATGAGCAGGGATATAAATTCATTCAAGACCTTAAGACCATACATAAGAATCATTCCCTATTACCCTGTTATTGTGATACCAACTGGTGTGCTGTAAAACAATTCAGTTCTGACATTAACTTCTCAGAATTAGTATAAGACTCCACAGGCTTAAAGGCGTAGTCTACAACTACCCCACTTCAGAAACCAGCTGCAAGTGAGGTTCTCAGGCTACCTGTACTTCTGACCAACTGGCTACAAATCCAGGGGGTTCCCAGGACTCCCCTTGGGTTTAATAATTCACTAGGATGACTCACAGAACTCAGGAAAGTGTTATACTTACAATTATAGTTTTATTATAAAAGATATACATTAGGACCAGCCAAATGAAGAGATATAGGATGAGATCTGGGAGGGTCCCAAAAGCAGAGTTTCCATGATTTTCCCTGTGGAATCAGGGCACCTTACCTTCCTGGTACGCTGATGTGTTCACTATCCAGGAAGCTAGAGTTGTTGTTTTTTTTTTTTTTTTAATTTTTTTTTTTAACGTTTTATTTATTTTTGAGACAGAGAGAGACAGAACATGAACGGGGGAGGGGCAGAGAGAGAGGGAGACACCGAATCGGAAGCAGGCTCCAGGCTCTGAGCCATCAGCCCAGAGCCCGACGCGGGGCTCGAACTCAAGGACCGCGAGATCGTGACCTGAGCTGAAGTCGGCCGCTTAACCGACTGAGCCACCCAGGCGCCCCTAGGAAGCTAGAGTTTTTATTGGAATTTCATTGCAGAGCTGCATTTGATTGAATCATTGGCCATGTGATTGAACTCAGTCTCCAGACCTTCTCCCCTCCCCTGAGGTCAGGCTAGCTGAAATCACCAACCATCTAATCACATGGCTGGTCTTTCTGGTGACCAGACCCTATCTTGAGTCATCTTACCTTTTACCATAAACTCAGGTGTGATTCAAGGGGCTCATAAATAACAAAGAAACTCCTATCACTCAGAAAATTCCAAGTGTTTAGAGTCTCTCTCCTAGGAGTCAGGGATAAAGCCCAGTAAAGTTCTTTATTATACAGTTGGCCGCCTTGTGGCCTTTGGCCATTATTCTTTTTGTATGCATAACATTTGGAGCAGCCAGTGTGGGGTAGGGATAGAAAGATGTTAACTTCATCTCCCAATATATTTGACTATCAATATCAGTATTATAATCAGTGTTATAATCTTATCAACAATGTCAGTGTACAGTATGGTAAATGTAACCTGAAAAATAAGTTAAAAGATACTTATTGGTACATTAGCAGACTCCCATTTAGTTATTAATAATTAGTCCACCATCGTATCATATGACCAAAACTCCCAGGGTGAGATCACCCAGGTTTGCAGGATTTCATTTGATCTCAGCAGTTTCCCAAAGCAAGAGTGGTTTCAACAGCACATGTGCATGCACACACACACACACACACACACACATACACACACACACACACACACACACACACACACACACAGGAATATTATTCAGCCACAAAAAAGAATGAAGTCATGCCATTTGCAGTGACATGGATGGAGCTAGAATATATTATGCTAAGCAAAACAGTCAGTCAAAAACAAATGCCATATGATTTCACTCATATGTGGAATTTAAGATACAAGACAAAGGGCAAAGGGGAAAAAGAGAGAGAGAGAGAGAGAGAGAAATCAAGAAACAGACTCTTAATTATAGAGAACAAACTGATGGCTACCAGAAGGGAGTTGGGTGGGTAAAGTAGGTGATGGGAATGAAGGAGTACACTTGTGATGATGAGCACCAGGTGATGTATAGAAGTGTTGCATCATTATAATGTACACCTGACACTAATATAACACTGTAAGTTAACTAACTGGAATTAAAACAAAAACTTAAAAAAAAAAGAGTGGTCTCAACAATATATGATTTCATCTTTTCAGGTATCTGGCTGGTACGGCTGAGCTGAGAGACAATTTCATTTCTTGTTCTGAGCCTCTTTTGAAGTGTTAATGTCATATTTTGTTTCCCTCTTTGCATTACCTATTTATTAATTCCTTTAGTTTCAGCTATGATTCCTCCTCTCCTTCCACCTTGGGAAGGGAAGTTAGGTTAGGCCACTGTGCTGGTCCATCAGCAATATTAATCTATCAAACGCCTCGCAGTCAGTCCACACCCAATCATGTAGGGTATGATTACATAGGTACAGAACTAGTGGGTTATTTCTAAAACTGGGCAATATAGCTTCATTCAAAGGCCAGGCAAATATTTTGTTATACAGAACCTGTAGTAGCAAATCCAAATACTATTTCATCTTTGCTGCCTCTGAGGCTGTATATTTTATAGTTCTAGTTTTGTGGTCTGCTTTCTTGAGTGTCCTGTTAGATCAAAATAATCGGTACTTGTTTGCTTTCTCCTGGGAAAATCAATAACATACCTAACTTGTCAGGCCACAAGGGCTTTTGAGGTACCCTCTTACATTTCACAAGTCCTCAACCAGGGCTTGGGATTCTATTCTCATGTAAATGTGAATGACCTTTCTGTTGTGTTCCAAGGTTGAGGTAAGCTCTACAGCTAATCCTTCTGTCAACTTATTGTTGTAGTCTAGAAAGAGGTAAGACTTCCAAAGAGAAATAACAATTTGGTTATTAGCCAGGACATAGTTTGTCCAGAGGTAAATCCCTTACTTTTATAGACTACAAACTATTAAAAAATTTCCCCAGACTAGTAATATGAGACAGTTAAGAAGATTCCTGGATTTTGCTGGCTACTGAAATTGTCATGCCATCATATGACTTAACTAACTTATGGGTAACCACTTTCCTGTGAAGCTAAACATTAACAGGCCAGGTTTATCTATTTATAAATCTTTCTACCTTTTTTACTTGAGAGATCTGGACAAGCCCTAGGTATTCTGACTCACCTCGTTGGAATTCATGAAACACCAATAGCTTACTACAGTCTCTTGACTCAGTGACAAAACCTATTGGCTTTGTCTAAGAGCACTAACTGCAGCAGCTAAACTAGTGGAGATTTCTGTTGACTTGATTTTAGGTCTCCTTAAGCCTCGTGGTCCCTCACATTGTATAATCTTTTTTTGCACACTGAAAACACGCGACATTCTCAGCAAGAAGGTTTACCTCTTACGAAACCCTATTATGTTCTCCCATTTATCATTGTGGTCCTTTCAATTCTGCTCTTCTTCCATTATCTGAAGAAGGAGAAACTCACAATTGTTCCACTTCTGTTTCTAAACCATCTGAGCCCCAAACTGATTTACTAAAATCCCTTTAGAAAATTCAGACTTAGTCTAATTTGTTGACAAGTTACACCTTAAAACTGAAACAGGAAAATATCAGGTGACATACACTATAGCAGGTCTCACTTCACCTCTGAAATATGACCAATCTTTCTGGTCAGTAGCCAGTGGAAGTTCATGGAGAAGACCCTGTGAGTAGATAAAAACTACAATTGCAACTTCTGCTCCTAGGGTTCTTCCTCTCACAGGAGCCCAATAAGGGGTTAATTTTCAAAATATGTAAGGATTTATACAACTCAACACCAAAAAACCCCCAGACAATCTGATAAAAAAATGGGCAGAGGACATGAATAGACATTTCTCCAAAAAGATACAAAGATGGGCAACAGACACATGAAAAGATGTTCAACCTCGCTAATCATCAGGGAAAAATGCAAATCAAAACCACAATGAAGTATCACCTTACATCTGCTGAAATGGCTAATACAAAAGACAAGAAATAACAAGTGTTTGCAAGGATGTGAAGAAAAAGGAACCCTTATACACTAGTGATGGGAATATAAATTGGTGCAACCACTGTGGAGAACAGTATGGAGGTGCCTCAAAAATTAAAAATAGAAATACCACATGATCCAGTAATCCCACTCACTATTGGATATTCACCCAAAGAAAACAAAAACACTAATTTAGAAAGATATTTGCACCTCTATGTTTATTGAAGCATTATTTACAATAGCCTAGATATGGAAGCAGCCTAAATGCCCATCAATAGGCAAATGGATAAGAAGATGTGGTATATATACACTATGGATTATTACACAGCCATAAAAAGGATGATTTGTGCCTTTGAGACAACATGGATGGACCTGGGGGGTATTATGCTATGTGAAATAAGTCATATTGAGAAAGATAAATACCATATTATTTCATTCATAAGTAAACTCTAGAAAAAAACTAAACAAAAACCAGAATCAGACCTGTAAATACAAAGAACAAACCGATGGTTGCCAGAGGTTCTTTTTATGTTTTGGATATTAATCCCTTATTGGATATATTTGCAAATATCTTCTTACATTCACTAGATTGCCTTTTCATTTTATTGATGGCTTCATACATTCATACATTTATTGATGTACAAAAGCGTTTTATTTTGATGTAGTCCCAATTGTTTACTTTTGCTTTTGTCTCCCTTGCCTTGGGGGACATATCTAGAAAAATGTTTCTATGGGTGACGTCGGAGAAATTACTGCCTATGTTCTCTTCTAGGATTTTAATAGTTTCATGTCTTACATTTAGGCCTTTAACCCATTTTGAGTTTATTTTTGTGCATGGTGTTAAAAGGTGGTCCAGTTTCATTCTTTTGCATATAGCTATCCAGTTTCCCAGCACCATTTATTGAAGAGACTGTATTTTCCCATATTATATTCTTGCCTTTTTGTCATAGATTAATTGACTGTATAATCTTGGGTTTATTTCTGGGCTCTCTATTCTGTTCTTTTAATCCATGTGTCTATTTTTGTGTCAGTATCATGCCATTTTGATTACTACAGCTTTGTGGTATACCTTGAAATTTGGAATTATAATACCTCCAGCTTTGTTTTCCTTTCTCAAGATTGCTTTGACTATTCTGGGTCTTGTGTGGTTCCATATAAATTTTAGTATCATTTGTTCTAGTTTTGTGAAAAATGCTATTGGTATTTTCATGGGAATTGTATTGAATCTGTAGATTTCTTTGGCTAATACGAACATTTTAACAACATTAATGCTTCCAGTCCATGAGCATTAAATTTCTTTCCATTTGTTTATGTCATCTTCAGTTTCTTTCATCAGAATTTTATAGTTTTCAGAGTATGTCTTTTTCCTCCTTAAGTTTAGTCCTAAGTATTTTATTCTTTTTGGTGAAATTGTAAATGGTATTATTTTCTTAATTTCTCTCTCTGCTACTTCATTATTAGTGTAGAGAAGTGCTATCAATTTCTGGGTATTAATTTTGAATCCTGAAACTTTGTTGGGTTCATTTATCAATTCTAATAGTTGTCTGGTGGAGTCTTTAGGATTTTCAGGTCATCTGCAAATAGTCTCAGTTTAACTTCTTCTTTACCAATATGGATGCCTCTTCTTTCATTTTCTTGTTTGACTGCTATGGCTAGGTCTTTCAGTATTACGTTGAATACAAGTGGCAAGAGTGGACATCTTTGTCTTGTTCCTTATCTTAGAGGAAAAGCTCTAAGTGTTGCACTATTGACTATGATCTTAGCTCTGAGTTATCATAAATAGCCTTTAATACGTTGAAGGATGTTCTCTCTAAACATACTTTGTTGAGAGTTTTTGTCATGAATGGATGTCAAAGTTTGTCAAATGCTTTTTCTGCATCTATTGAGATAATCATATGATTTTCATACTTTGTTTTGTTAATGTGGTGTATCACATTGACTGACTTGCAAATACTGAATCATACTTGCATCCCTGGAATAAATCACACTTAATCATGGTGAATGATCTTTTTAATGTATTATTGTATTTGGTTTGCTAGTATTTTGTTGAGGATTTTTACATCTATGTTCATCAGGGATATTGGCCTATAGTTTCTTTCTTTCTTTTTTTTTTTTCTTTTTTTTTGGTAGTGTCTGTCTAGTTTTGGTGTCAGGGTATTGCTGGCCTAGTGGAATATATTTGGAAGCTTTCCTTCCTCTTATATTTTTCGTTTTGAAATAATAGAAGAAGAGTAAGTATTAACTCTTTTCTAAACATTCAATAGAATTTACCTGTGAAACCATCTGGCCTTAGACTTTTATTTTTTGGTAGTTTTTTGATTACTGATTCTATTTTTTTACTTGTAATCAGTCTTTTCAGATTTTTTATTTCTTCCTGGTTCAGTATTGGAAAGTTGTATGTTTCTAGAAATTTATTCACTCCTTCTAGGTTGTCCAATTTGTTGACATATTATTTTTTATAGTATTCTCTTGTAGTCCTTTGTATTTCTGTGGTCAGAAATTTCACCTCTCACTTCTGATTTATTTATTCGGGTCCTTTCTCTTTTTTTCTTCATGAGTCTGGCTAAGGGTTGATGAATTATGTTTAGATTTGCAAGGAACCAGGTATTGGTTTTATTGATCCCTCCACCCCCTGCTCTTAGTCTCTGTGTCATTTATTTCTGCTCTGATCCTTATTGTTTCTTTCCTTGTACTCATCTTGGACTTTGTTCTTTCTCTAGTTCCTTTAAGTGTAACGTTAGATTATTTATTTGAGCTTTTTTTTTGTTTCTTGAGGTAGTCCTGTATCACTATGTATTTCCCTCTTAGAAGTGCTTTTGCTGCATCTCAAAGATTTTGGACCATTGTGTTTCCATTTTCATTTGTTTCCATATATTTTTTGATTTCTTCTTTGATTGCTTCATTGATCTATTGGTTGTTTAACATCGTATTGTTTAGTCTCCACATGTTTGTGCTTTTGGTAAGTTTTTTTTTCTTATGGTTGATTAATAGTTTCATACTATTATGATTGGAAAAGATGGGTGGTATGATTTCAATCTTCTTAAATTGATTGAGGCTGGCTTTGTGCTCTAATACGTGATCTATTCTGGAGATTGTTCCATGTGCACTTGAAAAGAATATGTATTCTTTTGTTTTGGGATGGAATGCTCTGTATATACCTGTTATGTCCATCTGGTCCAATGTGTCATTCACAGACACCGTTTCCTTATTGATTTTCTGTTTGAATAATTTATCCATTGATGTAAGTGGGGTATTAAAGTCCCCTACTATTGTTCTGTTACCATCGATTTCTTTCTTTATGTCTATTAATTAATTATGTCTATTAATACATTTGCTTTATGTATTTAGGTGCTGCAGTGTTGGGAGTGTAGATATTTACAATTGTTATATCCTCTTATTGGATTGATCCCTTTATCATTATGTAATGCCCTTCTTTGTCTCTTGTTAAAGCCTTTGTTTTAAAGTCTATTTTATATAATATAATTATGGCTACTTTGTTTTGCCCTTTTCTAAATCTCCATTTGCATGGTAAATGTTTTCCCAATCCTTCACTTTCAGTCTGTATGTATCTTTAGTTCTGAGGTGAACCTCTTATAGGCAGTGTATAGCTGGAACTTTTTTTTTTTCTTAACCCATTCTGCCATCCTAAGTCTTTTGTTTGGAACCTGTAGGCCATTTGCATTTAAAGTATTTGATAGGTATATACTTACTACCATTTTGTTATTTGTTTTCTCTTTGTTTTTGTGGTTGCTCTCGGTTCTTTTCTTCTTCTCTTGCTCTCTGTGATTGATGGGTTACTATAGTGTCAATTTTGGCTTTCTTTCTCTTTCTCTTTAGTGCATCTATCATAGGTTTTGGCTTTGCGGTTATGATAAGGTTCATATATAACATTCTAAGTAAAGAGCAGTGTATTTTAATTTGATGGTCATTTAAGTTCAAACACTTTAAAAAAACAGAAAAAACCTTTTTTCTTTTCTTTTCCCCTTCCTTTCCTTCTTTTTTTTTTCAACTCCTCTCTACATGTTTTGTATGTGTTGTCATATTTTGTATCTTTTTATTTGTGATTTTCTTATGTCTAATTATGGCAAATTCTTCTCAACATAAGCCTCTTTAAACACTTCTTGTAAGGCTAGTTTAGTGGAGATAAATTCCTTTATCTTTCATTTGTCTGGGAAACTCTTTGTCTCTCCTTTAAATCTGAATAATAACCTTTCTGGGTAGAATAATCTTTGTTGTAGGTTTTTTCCTTTCAGCACTTTGAACATATCATGCTCCTCCCTTCTGGCCTGCAAATTTTCTGCTGAAAAATCAGCTGATAGCTTTATAGATTTTCCCTTGTAGGTAACTTTTTGCTTCTCTCTTGCTGATTTTTAAATTCTCTCTTCATTTTTAATCTTTGGCATTTTGATTATTATGTGCCATGGTGTGGACCTCCTTGAGTTTATTTTGTTTGGAACTCCTGTACTTTGTGAACCTGAATGTCTATTTCCTTTCCCAGGTTAGGAAAGTTTTCAGCTGTTATTTCTTCAAATAAATTTTCTACCACTTTGTCTCTCTTCTTCTTCTGAAACCCCTATAATGTAATGTTTGTTTGCTTGATGTTGCCTAAACCCTTAACCTATCCTCATTTAAACTTTTTTTTTCTCTTTTTGCTGTTCAGCTTGGGTGCTTTCAATTACCCTGTCTTCCAGATCATTAATACATTCTTCTGCATCTGCTAATCTACTCTCGATTCCCTCTGGTATGTTTTTAATTTCAGTTTTTGTATTCTTCAAATTTGATTAATTCTTATACTTTCTATCTCTTTGTTGAAGATCTCAGTAAGTTCTTACATTCTTCTTTCTAGCCTAGTGAGTATCTTACAATCATTTCTTTAAACTCTTCAGATATATTGCTTATCTCCATTTCATTTAGTTTGTTTTTTGCTTTTTTTTTTTTTTTTCCGAGGTTTTGTCTTGTTCTTTCTTTTGGAACATATATCTGTTTCCCCATTTTCCTTGATTTTCTGTGTTTGTTTCCATGGATTAGGTATAACAGCGACTTCTCCTAAACTTGAAGTGATGGTCTTACGTATGGTCAGCTCCTAGGTAGGCTGTGTGCGTGGTGACTTTTGCTGGCTGCCTGGAGCTGTGGCTAGCATGGGCTGGGGTTCCTGTGGCTTTCACACAGCAGATGCCCTGTCAGATCATGTGGTGACATTTTACTTGTGAACTGGCTAATGCATTCAGCAAGACTGCTGGATTTCCTTGTGGGAATCATCCATCTTTCTTTGGTATTGGTTACTTGTAATGGGTCAGTTGATTTTCTGGGTAACTTGACTCAATTGTTAGGTGGTTTTTCAAAAACTTTTTTAATGTTTATTTTTTTGTTTTTGAGAGAGAGAGAGAGAGAGAGAGAGAGAGAGAGAGCATGAGTGGGGGAGGGGCAGGGAGAGAGGGAGACGCAGAATCTAAAGCAGGCTCCAGTCTCTGAGCTGTCTGCACAGAGCATGATGCAGAGATCAAATCCACAATCCATGAGATTATGACCTGAATTGAAGCTGGACGCTTAACTGACTGAACCATCCAGGCAACCCCTCAATTGTTAGGTCGCTTTTAAGATGACAACACCACAACAGGTCACACAGCCATAAATTTAACATGCTTTATCACATCCTATTTAGGAAAGAAATTTCCTATCTCTACCAAAATACTTAGAGACCTTTCATGGGAGCAGCTTTGTAATTGAATTTTCACAGAAATAGAGTGTAGAAGAGAATCAGAGAACAGATGGTATATTTTTGGAGACTGTCTTACTTTTATAGATCTTGCAAATAAGACCACTTCTCGTTTGCTAATGATATTGCTACTACAAATTTCATTGCCTGGTCCTGCATCAATCGTGATTCATGGTGCCAAAATATTACAACACTATGTGACAATGTCTTGGGTGTATTTTGGCTAAAAACAGATCATAGGGTACTCTTTATGACTGGTATTGGATTTATATACAAAGACCTCCTGGCTGCTATTTGCAAACTGTACAGGAACTTGTTATGTTGGTAAACCAATACTTGCATCTAGGATAGTTCCTGATCTTACATGGAGCCCATTTTGGTCAACTGGATTCCCTCATAGAACAAGATGTTATAAGATAACTTAAATCAAGAAGGAGAAACTTGGGCTTTGATTGGAAAAGCAAAACCCTAACTACCTGAAGGGAATTCTGGACTGCTTTCTTCTCTCTTTCAGCCTCTTTCCTTAATGTTTTATAATAAGTCCAGAAAGTAGGGAAACCCTACATCTATAGTGCAGAGGGAGAGAGACATTTCTACCACGACTATAAAACTCTTTATCCAAGAAGTTCGTGAAATTCAACAGGCATTTGTTCAGAACAGAGCATTTTAGATTTAATATTGGCCTTTTGAAAGGTATCTTGTATAGTTTTTGAGGAAGAATGTTGTGTTTATATTCCTGCAGACCTCTTTGGGATCTTTAATATCATTAAAAAGCTCTAGAGAATAAATAAGTAAATTATAAAATTAGATAATTTGGCTGATATTAGATACCTGGTTCTGCGGACTCTTCAGATTGGGGATGGGATATGTCCTCTGGTTTAATTTGGACACTCTAGGCTAGTGGATGAAAAGTAGACTATGAACTCTGATCACAATTCCTTCTCTTATTTGTGCTTCAGTGTTCAGATGAGTGATATTCTGAGTCCAAGTCCTGATGTGGAGTCATTGACCCATCAATTGATCATCCAAAAAAAGAATTAAGGAGGTTGAAAAGACCACCTTGACACATGATACATAATCACTGCTGTCAAAGAGTAGTGAACTTCTGGACTGATCATGCTTCCAGATGCTAAGGGTCCACCCTTCCGTTTAGGCTTAAGAATGACCACAAGAGAGGACACTGAAAACTGAAACCATTTACATGCAAAGAGCATGCATTCTGCATTAATATAATGTTCTTATTTAAATGTTTTCATTATAGCTTTATTACTTCAGGAAGTTCTTAACTGGGAAGATAAAAATGATAAATAAATGCATTTTCCATTTCAAGAACTTCTTTAAAAACCTATTTAAATAGACATCAAAGTATCTAATACATGGCATAAAATGACAATTTATTCCCTAAGACTCTTTAAAACTCTTGCCTCAAAACGCTTAATCTTGCTGTATACACCCATCCTGAACTAGTGTATTACCATCCTTACCCAATATTAATCAAACCACCTCTTTATTTGACAACTTCCCTTAAACCAAAAGCTCAAACCTCATAAACATCCCAACTTATCCCAAACATCCCATTCCATTCAAGACACAACTAAGACTCTGTCAAGGTGCTGCTTTTTTGTATCATAGTAAGCAATAAATTCAGCTATGCCTTATGAAGAGATTATTTAGGCAGTATTTTGAGGGAGTCAGCATCAGCAATACTTAGCAGTGGGTATAGCATGGGTACTTGCCCATCAGAAGACATACTGGCTGTGTCACTGGAGCAGGCTCCTGGAAGTCCTGACTGTGCCTGGAAATAACCCTGTAGTTATTGGATTGTGGAGGAGGTAAGGAACGCTCTGAGAGTGGAGGAGAATCAGGGTGGCCAGGTCTAGTGGGTGGAGGAGAGTGGGGCAGCATCTGTTTACCAATTAGTTTAGAAGCTTTTCAACATTTTAACAATTGGCTAAAACATTGCACTGGGTGTAGTGGTAGGTACCAGCTAAATAGCGGTTCTTGGAGGAGTGATCATGGTAAACCAGATGGAAAAAAAAAAACAAAACATGGATGCCAGCATAGATTGATGACTATTTGAGGGAATAGACCTACTTGTCTCTTGGCTGCCTTGCCACCCCCTGGAACTTAAAAAGAACCCTTAGAAGAGTTACACAAAACAAAACATCTGTTAGGAAAGTGGGACATTAAATTGGTTAAGATTAAGTTTTTGCCACTTGGTTAAATAGGAATTCAACATAGACATTATATCTAATCCTGGAGAAACAAAGTTACCTTTTTTGGGGGTACACTTCAGGCTATAGACTGAGATTCAGAAGAGCTAGTGTAAATTTTTTCTTTTTACAAATGAGATCACTGCTTTTTTCTACTTAGTAATATGTCTATGATATAACTATAACAGTAACTTACCTTATCCTTTAATATGGTTACATAGTATTTTACTGGCTGAATGCACTAGGAGTGATATAACAATTTCTCTGATGGACATTTATATTGTTAGAATTGTGTTGCTATGATAAACATTGCTGAACCAAAGCATCTTTTTACATACATTTGAGGAAAAATTCCTGCAAATGGAATTTGATATTGCCTAATTATCATCAAAAAGTTTACATCAATTTATATTTCACATCATGTATGAAAATGGGTATTTTATCATTACCAATATTCTGTATTATAAATTTTGATATATTTGCCAGTCTGCTAGGTGGAAAACAATATCTTTTTCAAAATGTTTATTTAAGTGGAAGTGAAGTTAAAGTTATTTATATATCTTTAGTGACCACTTTGTGTGTGTGTTTGTGTGTGTGTACTGACTGCTCATGTTGTCTACTTTTTAAAAATTTCTTGTTCATTTTGATGTGACTTGAACTCTGTTGATGAAATTATTCTCTAATCTATTTTGTGTGTTACACTGTTTTCCCATATATATATTTTTTGGACTGGATTCATGGTGATCATGAATTTCCTATATGGAAGTTTGGTATTTATATGTAATTAGATTGCTAACTTTTCTCCTTCATTTTCCTAGATTCAATATCATACTTAGAAAGTCTTTTCTTTACTCCAAGAATATTATTTTTAAAAACCTCAATCATGTTCTATTATTTTTTTGGTTCCTTTTTTTATTTTTGAATCTTTGGCATATTTGAAAGTCATTTTGATATAATATGTGAGGTAGTAATCCAACTTTAACTTTGCAAAATACTCTCACTTTCTACTTGCTCAATATTGAGTATACTGGGTTGATTGCTTACTTGTTTGGAATCTGTAATGACATTTTCCCCAAGACTTTCTGAATGAGAGTGCTTAAATTCCACTCCAGGGGTAGTCTTTAGCAATTCATTCTGCATGTTGTTTTCCCACAATTGCTGGCTGATGGCAATGGGAAAAAAATTCTACTGAAACTAGAATAGGCTGCAGTGCTTTAACATAATAAGGGAGTGGCTTGATTCACAACAGAAGAGATGGCTTTAAGAAAAATCTTGGCAGACATTTTGGATGGGAAAAATGAACCCCTCCCCCTCCATCCACCTCACCCCAGGGCATAGTCCATAAACTGTGGGTGAATTGCTTTGCATGAGAAAAGGAAAAGGAAATTGAGAGTCCTAACCTCACAGTTAGGAGAACCAGGGGATGGGAAAAGGATCTTGGGAAGAACGTGGGAGAAGATGGCAACAAGCCAGAGCCCAAGGGAGAATTTGGACAGCAAGAAACTGCCCCAGGGAGAATGAGTGGTGGCTTTTTAGATGAGCGATTTTCAATATCCCATTTTAAGTTGTTGCTTGCATTTCATTATGTTATGATCTCCTTCTACCAAGCATGTTGTACACACCAGTTTGTACTAGTGGTGCTCTATGGGGAGTGAAGAAAGTGGGGGTGGTATTTCCTCCCAGGACAGAAGAGATGGCATCGGCTACCAGGATATAGGGGAATACAAGGAAGTCGGCTTCAGAGTGGACCTACCAGAGCAGCCTATCCCTTTCTCAATGCCCCTACTCCAACCACACATAAAGAGAATGAAAGTTCTATGATGGCAGGAATTTTTTAACCTATGTTTCTCAGGCTCTATCTCTAGTGCCTGGAATAGAGTATATGACACAGGGTAGTCACTCCCACGAAGAGTTGGAATGAATGAATGAAAATCCAACCAGACATTCTAGCCTGCCCATCGTACTTAGGATGGAGGTTTGAACCAGTGCATTTGGATGTTAAAGCAAAAGGTGACCCCAGAAGATTAGAGACTTGGGAATCTGGCTTTAAGTCCTCAGCTGGGAATCTTGGCTGTTTTAGCTCTTTTCTCTCATGTGAGATGTCTGTGCGTACGTTTGAATTTGCTATCTGTGGATAAGCAATCTGTGACACTGCAATGATGGAAAGGTCTTTCAATTATGTCCTCAATGGAATCTTAGCTGAAAATGGATCTTCCATTGCATATTACCATGACACTTTCTATGTAGCTCAGTTACCTCAGTCCCCCAGGGACATTACACCTACAATGAGGTGATTTGGGGCTCAAAGGAAGCCTTTTAGCCAGCAGTTTATTCTCCCACAGGGAGGTCATTTAATTTTTGGAAGAAAGGACCCAGAAAGGGAAGGCCTTAGTTCAGGAGTCTTCTTCGTGTGACAGTGGTGAAGAGGTATTACTCTCAATAAGGAATGGTCTTTGTGAATCTACCAAAGTGAGGACTGGGGCTTTAAAGAATTCTTTCAGAACCTTGGATGCCTCCACCATGGGTGTGATTCAGGTGACCTCAGATAAAATGATGTCCATTCTGCGCTGTGGTGAAAAAATGCAAAATACATCTGTGGAAGTACTTGACTAGGTTAGGAACCGCTGGTGGTCTGAGGCTTGGAGTGGGAGTTACCATTCTAAAGTGGCTAAAATATTTGAGAACAATGATCTGGCCTCACAGAGAGGAAAAAGGTGACCTAGGCAGTTGGCCTCTGATTCTTTGAACACACAGCTTTCTAAAGATCCTCTGAGCTTCAGTTTCCTTATGTAAAAAATGGAAGTCATGATACCTATCCTGCTGGATTTTGGTGAGGTTTAGAGGTAATCTATCTATAAATACCTGGCTGAATCCTAGGTATCCGATCAACACTGAATAAATGGTAGCTGTTATGATCATAAACGTGTTTCAGGTTTGCTTAGAAATAATTAGACAGCTGGTAGCTCAGGAAAGTCCAAATAAAGGACATATGGAGGCCAGATTATTAACATATTAACATAGACACAAAGTACCTGATTGGCACCTCTTTCCTCCTCTAATGTAGGAAGCTAGGCAAGAGGCCACACGTTTATATATATTCACCAGAGCTAAAATGTTTTTCAATTGCTGGAAACATGTTTAAAAGATAGTTTTATTTTCCTGGCAGAGCCTCGTGAAGTAAAGGAAATAATAATGAATAATCAAAATGATAACAATAATTTGTGTTTTAGAGCATTTACTAGGCACAAGACCTTGTACTGAGCACTCTCCTGGCATTTTCTCCTATCTGTTGGCCCTCAGAGATCCATGCCCTCTGGTTCTGGCCCAGGAGGTAGTAGATGAGCTGGACTGAGGAAATTTATGTTTATCCCATTAAACTTATTCTGGTTAGATCTGGCCTGTTAGTGTAGATGGTTGTGATTTTTTTGTATTCTAGTTCAGTCATTCTCCATTATTGTTCTTTTCTATCTCCAAGCTTTCTGAACATTTGATCATTGGGCCAAAATTTGATCATTATCCTCATTTAAGTTGTCAATAAAAGCATGAACTAGTTAGGGACAAGGACAAAGCTCTGTTGAATGTTTTTAGAAATCCCTCTCTGGGGTGACTTTAATAATTTAGCATTCTTTGGGTTTGCTCTACTATGCTTTTAAGCAGTACACATTTATCCATTTGTCTGCAAGGATATCATGATTCCTGAAATATAGATTTGTAATATCTATAGCAGCCAATCTTAGCACTCGACACCACTAATCTTAGCAACCCCCCCCCCCCTTCAAAACACACACACACACACACACACACACACACACACACACACACACACACAAAACCCCCTTGTTTTGGGTGTTTTGAATGCAGGGTGTTTCCTTATGATCACAAGTGCCCCTTTAAATGCTTACTGTCTTTTAAATAATTCATTTTAGAATTTTTCCAAGAATTAATGGCAGACTTACCTACCACCCACTTTGGTTTTATAAAAGTTATATTTTTCCCTTTGCTGAAAATCAAGAATAAGAAAAGGTATTCTCCAGGTTTCTGGTACCTCTTCTCTTTTCTTTGGGAAGTCATTGATGAAAATTTTAGAAAAGAGATAAGGTGTTGAGTTAATTGAAGGGGATTTTAAGGTGTTAATTGGAGGGGAATAAAAGTCAGATCTTAGATTTCAAAATGCCTTTTTGCAATATGTCCAAAGCATTTTTTGATTTGTTCTGAGTTCAAGCATAAGAGTAAGAATTTCAGTCCACTAAGAAATTTATGTATAGATAGCCCTTTGGCTTATTTTTGGTACTTTTTCTTTCTGTCAGGTGGTTATTTTCATAACAGCACAATTTATGGAATATGGCACCATTCTTGCCCTTTTTAATATGTAAATCATGCTGTTTCAAATATGTCTTTGATGATTACATTCGACTGGATATTTGAGATTACCAGAAAAAGAATATCATAAAAATTGTACCTAATGAAGAGTTTCAGTCATTAGTCTTTCAAAGCTTTTCATTTCAATCTTTTATTCTTAAAGGATAAGAAGCCACAAGAGGCCTGATTTCAAGCCCTCAACTTTGGTTTGCCCAAATGCATACTTGAGCTTTTCTTTTTCATTCTGAGAATCAGCTACAGAACACTGGAGTCTGCAGCATTGGCCAGTATCTTTATCTAGGATTGTATATATCACATTTTAAGGCATATTCTTCTAAGGAGTGATTCTGGAACTTGTAGCCTGATTCTGGAACTTGCAGCCTAGAGTCTGGGAGTCAGGGACTTGGATGGATTATGCACCCTACTTTTTTTTTTAATGTCTATTTATTTATTTATTTATTTGAGAGAGAGAGACAGACAAAGAGTGAGCGGGGAGGGGCAGAGAGAGAGGGAGACACAGAACCTGAAGCAGGCCCCAGGCTCCGAGCTGTCAGCACACAGCCCCACATGGAGCTCGAACCCACGTACCATGAGATCATGATCTGAGCTGAAGTCAGACGCTTAACCAACTGAGCCACCCAGGCGCCCCTTATGCAGCCTGCTTCTAGAGCAATATTAAATCACCCAAGCTCTGGAAAGTTTACCATTGTCTGGGCTGCTTGTTTAACACCAAGACTAAAGTCAACTATATAGTCATTCCTCACATTGTGGCCCAGGTACATTTGGGAAATGTTAGTAGAAACTGAGTTGAGGATTGGACAATATTTTAAAGTTACGCTGGTGGCATAATAGTTGAAAGAATTTTTTAAGATCTTTCTTTTGCAGTATAAAAGAACACTGTCTAATGTATCATCTGCATAAATATGGATTTTTATTTGATTTTTTTAAAATAGATTTTTGTTTTAAAAAGCCTGACTCTATTTCTTTAAGAGAGACTGTGCAAACAGTGGTCTGCTCTGGAAGTCAGCATCCTGACATTTGGCATATGTTCATGTTCACGGTACTTTCTTTGGGGATACGTTGCTCTATTTCTAAGAAAAGCATGTATCATAATTAAAATGGTCTAAATAGTTCCTGTTTTAACATGGCAGCTTGAGAAACATCAAGTAAAGATTGACTTTAAAAGCTGTCAGAACTTTCTTTCCTGGCTGGCTTTTAGATGATGCTATTTTCTGGACAAGGATACGATACTATGTTCAATAAATGACTTAAAAAGAATAAAATGATATATTTGGTGTTATCAACATCAACATAATTATAAGTAATGCAAAACTCCAATAATTTGCACCATACAAATTTGGATTTAGGTAATTTGACTAGATCATGTGTGGTGATTTAGATATCAATAGCTCTTAGCTCTGGTTTTGCATTAGAATTACTGAGCTCTGAAAAGACACTGATGCCTGAGCCTCACATCCGGAGATTCTGACTGAATTGGTCTGGGAAGTGGGCCAGATACTATGTTGTCAAAAGTCCCCGGGTAATTGTAATGTTCAGTCAAGGCTGGGAGCCACTGTTACATAGCCTTGAAACTTAAAGTGTGGTCTTATGGACAGTATTCGCCTCACCTGGAACGTGTTAAAAATTCAGACTCTCAGGGCCCACCCCCAACTTCCCGAATCAGAATTTGCATTTTAGGCAGATCTTGGGGAGATTCATTTGCAGCATGTTTTTCATAGCACTTTGACTTTAAAAGGACTTTTATAGTTATTCTTTTGCTCACTTTTATATGGGGGGGGGGGTCTATTTATTAAGTATATGGTGGGAACAGACACTTCTCTAGATACCAGGAAACATAAAAGTATGAGTAAGATTTGGGCCTACCTTCCAAGGAGCTCACAAAGGAGCAGGGTGGGAGGGGCTGGAGACAGACATGGAGAGCACATTCAGGACTAGAGCTGTAATACAATAGTGAGTTGTCTATAATTTCCTCGGAGGAGAAGAGAAAGGTGAAACACTTACCCACTCCACCCCATCCTCACTCAGGAGTGGGATTTAAGCTGGGTTTTTGAAATAGAAGCAGGTGTAGGGCCAATGGTTCTTAAAGTATGGTTCCTAGACCAGCAGCATCAGCATTATCTGGGAACTTGTTAGTAATGCCAACTCTTGGGCCTTTTCCAGACTTAATGAATCATGAACTCTGAGGGAAGGCACCAGCAGTTTGTAGTTTAATAAGCCCTCCATGGGATATGATACATACTCAAACTTGAGAATAGTGGGTGTATACGTTTTCCAGACAGAGGAGAGGGGAAGAAGAATTTCGGGCCATTGGAAAAGTACTGCTCATTTGCAGTATACCATGAAGTTGGCTTGTACATAGCATGCTGACTGTGCTGGGGATTTCTCAACGGTTTTGCTCAACATTTTGTTCCATGCATCTTTATTGCTCTGTGAAGTTTAGTCTCTATCTTTTAAGGTCATTTGGTATAATAAGTCATGCCATTACTCACATTAAAAAAAAGAGCTTTATGTTTGGTTGTATGGTTATTTGATTGGTTTTTTTTTTTTTTTGAAAATTAAACTCTGCAGTTGTCTGAAAACTCTTATTGTTATAATTGGAAAACACTGTGATTTCTACAGGAACTTATGAGAAAATCACAACCTAAGGACATCCTTATTTATCTTTAAATGAAGCTGCTTTAAATGGTCTTTCTTGGTGTGGAGCTGAATTTACATTGTCTATAATATTATGGGATAGGGTAAGTCTGTATAAACCCAAACATCAGGGTGCAAACATCAATTTTAGTGATGTCAGTTTTTACCTTTTATCTTTTACCTTCTTTACCTTCTTTTTATTTTTTTTGAGGATCTTGATAATTTCTTATCATAATACCCAGGAAAAGAGCAACCACATTTTTACCTTCCTTTTGCTCCTTCTCAAATTGAAGTGCTTAATTATCACTTTAATTAGTATGTTGGTAGCCAAGTGGAGGTAACTGAAGAGAGAAAAAGGGCCTGCGTAATGAATTGTGAAGTAGAGCTCAAAGAAAATTCCCATTGGAGAGCTGGAAGGGATCCCAGAAATCAATTGGTTCGGTTTTCTCACATCTCAGAGGCCTCTGAGAGCTTAAACAAGCTGCTCAGAATCACATTGCTAATGGAGAAGTTGCAACCAGCAACCTTGTTTCCAAACTCCTTCAGCATTCTATTATACCATGGACTCACAACAGACTACTATATCTCTGTGGAGGGAAGACACAACTGTATGTGAGTGACTGTGAAACATATGATTGGTTTTTTCGTTTGCTGTAAGGGGCTAGTAATATATTATGCCACATCCAGTTTGATGGCTTTCATTATAGATTGATTGTTACCTTCAAAATCCTTTCTGGAATGAATTAGAATGTGAGTAGATGATAAAAAGTAAATGTGAAAATCGATCAATCCAATGCTAACTTCCCTACTGATGCCCAGATTTTATGTTCAATAACCTCCTGAGCAGGTCTACCTGGACATTCCATATAGGCATTAAAAAATAAACATTTCCCTGATAGTATGCATATTCTCTCCTAAAACTTGGCCTCCACCTCCTTATACTCTATCATTATTCACTCTGAACCTTTGAAATCACTCTCAACTCTCTTTCTCTCACCTCACACGTCTATTCAATCACCAACTCTGTCAATTTTATCTCCTGTCAAACTTACCTGTTAAATAGTTTTCAAATCCAATGCTTCCTCACCACCTGCACTTCCATTTGCCTAATTCAGGCCACTCTTTTCCCTTATCTTGGCTACTGCAGCAAGCTTCATCCTGGTTTCCTGCCCTCCAGCTTTGCAGTTAGAAATTTATTTTTCACACTATTTCTGGAGCAATCTTTCTAAAGTGCAAGGTGGATCACCCCATGGCCTATGTTTAAAACCTACAATAAGTCTATCACTGACAAGATAAAAACTTAGCACAAACACAATTTTCTATGATTTGTCCTCTGTTTACCACTTTATCCCCACTTCATCCCCACTTCTGGTCGCTCTTCCTTAAATACCCATGCTCTAGCAAGATCAGACAGCTTACAGATAACCAAACATTCTTGTTCAACAACTTCTTTGATTGCCTGGTGAAATTCTATTCATCCAGCATAACTTAGACATCACCTCGTTAAGATTATCTCTGATGTCTTTCTACCTTTCTCCAGAACTATAGTGAAAAACCTTCTTTTCTGTACCCCCGAACCTTAAATATCTTCTATAATCATATAATTTCCCTGAACATTTTATCATGAACGTTTGCAAGCAGACAGAAAAGCTGTAAGAATTTTGCACTGATTTTACAATTAACATTTTACTGTGCTTATTTTGTCACATCTCTGTGTCTCTATCCAACCATCAATCATGTTTTTAAAATGCATTTTACAATAAGTTGCAGTTATTGATATACTTCCTTCCAAATAATTCAGAATACACACCATTCAGAGTTTATACATAACATGTAGAGTTCTACACTTGCAGCTCTTTGTATTTTAAATGTCAGGTAATGTTTACATATAATGAAATGCATCCATATTTTTGTTACTTAATCCTCCCTGTCTCCTAAGAGATGGTAGTTTTCTTACAGGAAATGGTTGTGCTCCCTGAATTTTTCTTTTCTTTTTAAAATTTGGAAATAAAATTTAAGTATAGTTGACAAAAAATGTTATATTAGTTTCACATGTACAACACAGTGATTCAACTTTTCTATATATTACACTATACTGTATATACACTATACCACATGGGTAGCTACTGTCACCACACAACACTATTACAATATCATTGACTATATTCCTTATACTGTACCTTTTATTCCCATGACTTATTTATCTCATGACTGGAAGCTTGTATCTCCCACTGCTTTTCACCCATTTTGCCTATCCTCCCTTCCCTCTGGCAACCATCAATTTATTCTCTGTATTTATAGATCTGATATTGCTTTTTGTTTATTCATTTCTTTTAGATTCCACATAATGCATGAAATCATGTGGTATTTGTTTTTCTCAGTATGACTCATTTCACATAGCATAACACCCTCTAGGTCCATCCATATTGCCACAATCTAGTCCTTGTTTAAGGCTGTGTAATATTCCATTGTGTATATATGCATAATATCCTCCTTATCCATTTGTCTATCAGACACATAGGTTGCTTCCATATGTTGCCTATTGTAAATAATGCTGCAATAAACATAGGAGTGCAAATAGCAAATTAGTATTTTCCTTTTCTTCGGGTAAATACCCAGTGGTGGAGGTACTGGATCATATGGTATTTCTATTTTTCATTTTTTGAGGAAATTTCACACTGTTTTCCATAGTGGTTGTACCAATTTACAATCAAACCAATAGTGTACAAAGTCCTCTGCAACACTTGTTATTTCTTGTCTTTTTTGGATTTAGCCATCTGACTACTGTCAGGTGATACCTTAATGTGGTTTTGATTTGCATTTCCCTAATGATTAGTGATCTTGAGCATCTTTTCATGTGTCTGTAGGCCATCTGTATGTCTTTTCAGAAATATCTATTCAGGTCCTCTGACCATTTTTAAATCAGATTGTATGGGTTTTTTTGGTGTTGAGCTGTAGGAGTTCTTTATGTATTTTGGATACTAACCCTTTATTGGATATATCATTTGCAAATATCTTCTCCTGTTCAGTAGATTGCCTTGTTTTGTTGATGGTTTTCTTTTTTTTTAAACTATTTTTTAAACTTGTTTTATTTTTTATATTTTAAATTTACATCCAAATTAGTTAGCAAATAGTGCAACAATGATTTCAGAAGTAGATTCCTTAGTGCCCGTTACCCATTTAACCCATGCCCCCTCCCACCACCCCTCCAGTAACCCTCAGTTTGTTCTCCATATTTATGAATCTCTTCTGTTTTGTCCCCCTCCCTGTTTTTATATTATTTTTGTTTCCCTTCCCTTATGCTCATCTGTTATGTCCTCATATGAGTGAAGTCATATGATTTTTGTCTTTCTCTAATTTCACTTAGCATAATACCCTCCAGTTCCATCCACATAGTTGCAAATGGCAAGATTTCATTTTTTTTTATTGCCAAGTAATACTCCATTGTATGTATGTGTGTGTGTGTGTGTGTGTGTGTATATATATATATATATATATATATATATACACACACCACATCTTCTTTATCCATTCATCCATCGATGGAAATTTGGGCTTTTTCCATACTTTGGCTATTGTTGGTAGTGCTGCTATAAACATGGGGGTGCATGTGTCCCTTTGAAACAGCACACCTGAGACGGAGGGAAGATGGCGGCGTAGGAGGACGCGGGGCTCACAGCGCGTCCTGCCGATCACTTAGATTCCACCTACACCTGCCTAAAGAACCCAGAAAACCGCCAGAGGATTAGCAGAAGGGAGTCTCCGGAGTCAAGCGCAGACTAGAGGCCCACGGAAGAGGGTAGGAAGGGCGGCGAGGCGGTGCGCGCTCCACGGACTGGCGGGCCAAGCAGAGCCCCCGAGTCTGGCTGGCAAAAGCGGAGGGGCCGGACAGACTGTGTTCCGACAGCAAGCGCGACTTAGCGTCTGGGAGGTCATAAGTTAACAGCTCTGCTCGGAAAGCGGGAAGGCTGGAGGACAAAGGGAGGGAGAGCTGCTGAGCCCCCGGACGGCAGAGCTCAGCTTGGTGGGGAACAAAGGCGCCAGCGCCATCTCCCCCGCCCATCCCCCAGCCAAAATCCCAAAGGGAACCAGTTCCTGCCAGGGAACTTGCTCGCTCCGCGCAAACACCCAACTCTGTGCTTCTGCGGAGCCAAACCTCCGACAGCGGATCTGACTCCCTCCCGCTGCCACAGGGCTCCTCCTTAAGTGGATCACCTAAGGAGAAGCGAGCTAAGCCTGCCCCTCCAGCCCCCGTGCACCTTGCCTACCCACCCCAGCTAATACGCCAGATCCCCAGCAACACAAGCCTGGCAGTGTGCAAGTAGCCCAGACGGGACACGCCACCCCACAGTGAATCCCGCCCCTAGGAGAGGGGAAGAGAAGGCACACACCAGTCTGACTGTGGCCCCAGCAGTGGGCTGGGGGCAGACATCGGGTTGGACTGCGGCCCCGCCCACTAACTCCAGTTATACACCACAGCACAGGGGAAGTGCACTGCAGGTCCTCACCACGCCAGGGACTCTCCAAAATGACCAAAAGGAAGAATTCCCCTCAGAAGAATCTCCAGGAAATAACAACAGCTAATGAACTGATCAAAAAGGATTTAAATAATATAACAGAAAGTGAATTTAGAATAATAGTCATAAAATTAATCGCTGGGCTTGAAAACAGTATACAGGACAGCAGAGAATCTCTTGCCACAAAGATCGAGGGACTAAGGAACAGTCACGAGGAGTTGAAAACCGCTTTAAACGAGATTCAAAATAAAATGGAAACGACGACGGCTCGGATTGAAGAGGCAGAGGAGAGAATAGGTGAACTAGAAGATAAAATTATGGAAAAAGAGGAAGCTGAGAAAAAGGGAGATAAAAAAATCCAGGAGTATGAGGGGAAAATTAGAGAACTAAGTGATACACTAAAAAGAAATAATATACGCATAATTGGTATCCCAGAGGAGGAAGAGAGAGGGAAAGGTGCTGAAGGTGTACTTGAAGAAATAATAGCTGAGAACTTCCCTGACCTGGGGAAGGAAAAAGGCATTGAAATCCAAGAGGCACAGAGAACTCCCTTCAGACGTAACTTGAATCGATCTTCTGCATGACATATCATAGTGAAACTGGCAAAATACAAGGATAAAGAGAAAATTCTGAAAGCAGCGAGGGATAAACGTGCTCTAACATATAAAGGGAGACCTATAAGACTCGTGACTGATCTCTCCTTTGAAACTTGGCAGGCCAGAAAGGCTTGGCACGATATCTACAGTGTGCTAAACAGAAAAAATATGCAGCCGAGAATCCTTTATCCAGCAAGTCTGTCATTTAGAATAGAAGGAGAGATAAAGGTCTTCCCAAACAAACAAAAACTGAAGGAATTTGTCACCACGAAACCAGCCCTACAAGAGATCCTAAGGGGGATCCTGTGAGACAAAGTACCAGAGACATCACTACAAGCATAAAACATACAGACACCACAATGACTCTAAACCCATATCTTTCTATAATAACACTGAATGTAAATGGATTAAATGCGCCAACTAAAAGACATAGGGTATCAGAATGGATAAAAAAACAAGACCCATCTATTTGCTGTCTACAAGAGACTCATTTTAGATCTGAGGACACCTTTAGATTGAGAGTGAGGGGATGGAGAACTATTTATCATGCTCCTGGAAGCCAAAAGAAAGCTGGAGTAGCCATACTTATATCAGACAAACTAGACTTTAAATTAAAGGCTGTAACAAGAGATGAAGAAGGGCATTATATAATAATCACAGGGTCTATCCACCAGGAAGAGCTAACTATTATAAATGTCTATGCGCCAAATACCCGAGCCCCCAGATATATAAAACAATTACTCATAAACATAAGCAACCTTATTGATAAGAATGTGGTCATTGCAGGGGACTTTAACACCCCACTTACAGAAATGGATAGATCATCTAGACACACAGTCAATAAAGAAACAAGGGCCCTGAATGATACATTGGATCAGATGGACTTGACAGATATATTTAGAACTCTGCATCCCAAAGCAACAGAATATACTTTCTTCTCGAGTGCACATGGAACATTCTCCAAGATAGATCATATACTGGGTCACAAAACAGCCCTTCATAAGTTTACAAGAATTGAAATTATACCATGCATACTTTCAGACCACAATGCTATGAAGCTTGAAATCAACCACAGGAAAAAGTCTGGAAAACCTCCAAAAGCATGGAGGTTAAAGAACACCCTACTAACGAATGAGTGGGTCAACCAGGCAATTAGAGAAGAAATTAAAACATATATGGAAACAAACGAAAATGAAAATACAACAATCCAAACGCTTTGGGATGCAGCGAAGGCAGTCCTGAGAGGAAAATACATTGCAATCCAGGCCTATCTCAAGAAACAAGAAAAATCCCAAATACAAAATCTAACAGCACACCTAAAGGAAATAGAAGCAGAACAGCAAAGGCAGCCTAAACCCAGCAGAAGAAGAGAAATAATAAAGATCAGAGCAGAAATAAACAATATAGAATCTAAAAAAACTGTAGAGCAGATCAACAAAACCAAGAGTTGGTTTTTTGAAAAAATAAACAAAATTGACAAACCTCTAGCCAGGCTTCTCAAAAAGAAAAGGGAGATGACCCAAATAGATAAAATCATGAATGAAAATGGAATGATTACAACCAATCCCTCAGAGATACAAACAATTATCAGGGAATACTATGAAAAATTATATGCCAGCAAATTGGACAACCTGGAAGAAATGGACAAATTTCTAAACACCCACACTCTTCCAAAACTCAATCAGGAGGAAATAGAAAGCTTGAACAGACCCATAACCAGCGAAGAAATTGAATCGGTTATCAAAAATCTCCCAACAAATAAGAGTCCAGGACCAGATGGCTTCCCAGGGGAGTTCTACCAGACATTTAAAGCAGAGATAATACCTATCCTTCTCAAGCTATTCCAAGAAATAGAAAGGGAAGGAAAACTCCCAGACTCATTCTATGAAGCCAGTATTACTTTGATTCCTAAACCAGACAGAGACCCAGTAAAAAAAGAGAACTACAGGCCAATATCCCTGATGAATATGGATGCAAAAATTCTTAATAAGATACTAGCAAATCGAATTCAACAGCATATAAAAAGAATTATTCACCATGATCAAGTGGGATTCATTCCTGGGATGCAGGGCTGGTTCAACATTCGCAAATCGATCAACGTGATACATCACATTAACAAAAAAAAAGATAAGAACCATATGATCCTGTCAATCGATGCAGAAAAGGCCTTTGACAAAATCCAGCACCCTTTCTTAATAAAAACCCTTGAGAAAGTCGGGATAGAAGGAACATACTTAAAGATCATAAAGGCCATTTATGAAAAGCCCACAGCTAACATCATCCTCAACGGGGAAAAACTGAGAGCTTTATCCCTGAGATCAGGAACACGACAGGGATGCCCACTGTCACCGCTGTTGTTTAATATAGTGCTGGAAGTTCTAGCATCAGCAATCAGACAACAAAAGGAAATCAAAGGCATCAAAATTGGCAAAGATGAAGTCAAGCTTTTGCTTTTTGCAGATGACATGATATTATACATGGAAAATCCGATAGACTCCACCAAAAGTCTGCTAGAACTGATACATGAATTCAGCAAAGTTGCAGGATACAAAATCAATGTGCAGAAATCAGTTGCATTCTTATACACTAACAATGAAGCAACAGAAAGACAAATGAAGAAACTGATCCCATTCACAATTGCACCAAGAAGCATAAAATACCTAGGAATAAATCTAACCAAAGATGTAAAAGATCTGTATGCTGAAAACTATAGAAAGCTTATGCAGGTAATTGAAGAAGATATAAAGAAATGGAAAGACATTCCCTGCTCATGGATTGGAAGAATAAATATTGTCAAAATGTCAATACTACCCAAAGCTATCTACACATTCAATGCAATCCCAATCAAAATTGCACCAGCATTCTTCTCGAAACTAGAACAAGCAATCCTAAAATTCATATGGAACCACAAAAGGCCCCGAATAGCCAAAGTAATTTTGAAGAAGAAGACCAAAGCAGGAGGCATCACAATCCCAGACTTTAGCCTCTACTACAAAGCTGTCATCATCAAGACAGCATGGTATTGGCATAAAAACAGACACATAGACCAATGGAATAGAATAGAAACCCCAGAACTAGACCCACAAACGTATGGCCAACTCATCTTTGACAAAGCAGGAAAGAACATCCAATGGAAAAAAGACAGTCTCTTTAACAAATGGTGCTGGGAGAACTGGACAGCAACATGCAGAAGGTTGAAACTAGACCACTTTCTCACACCATTCACAAAAATAAACTCAAAATGGATTAAGGACCTGAATGTGAGACAGGAAACCATCAAAACCTTAGAGGAGAAAGCAGGAAAAGACCTCTCTGACCTCAGCCGTAGCAACCTCTTACTCGGCACATCCCCAAAGGCAAGGGAATTAAAAGCAAAAGTGAATTACTGGGACCTTATGAAGATAAAAAGCTTCTGCACAGCAAAGGAAACAACCAACAAAACTAAAAGGCAACCAACGGAATGGGAAAAGATATTTGCAAATGACATATCGGACAAAGGGCTAGTATCCAAAATCTATAAAGAGCTCATCAAACTCCACACCCGAAAAACAAATAACCCAGTGAAGAAATGGGCAGAAAACATGAATAGACACTTCTCTAAAGAAGACATCCGGATGGCCAACAGGCACATGAAAAGATGTTCAACGTCGCTCCTTATCAGGGAAATACAAATCAAAACCACACTCAGATACCACCTCACGCCAGTCAGAGTGGCCAAAATGAAGAAATCAGGAGACTATAGATGCTGGAGAGGATGTGGAGAAACAGGAACCCTCTTGCACTGTTGGTGGGAATGCAAATTGGTGCAGCCGCTCTGGAAAGCAGTGTGGAGGTTCCTCAGAAAATTAAAAATAGACCTACCCTATGACCCAGCAATAGCACTGCTAGGAATTTATCCAAGGGATACAGGAGTACTGATGCATAGGGGCACCTGTACCCCAATGTTTATAGCGGCACTCTCAACAATAGCCAAATTATGGAAAGAGCCTAAATGTCCATCAACTGATGAATGGATAAAGAAATTGTGGTTTATATACACAATGGAATACTACGTGGCAATGAGAAAAAATGAAATATGGCCTTTTGTAGCAACATGGATGGAACTGGAGAGTGTGATGCTAAGTGAAATAAGCCATACAGAGAAAGACAGATACCATATGGTTTCACTCTTATGTGGATCCTGAGAAACATAACAGAAACCCATGGGGGAGGGGAAGGAAAAAAAAAAAAAAAAAAAAAAAAGAGGTTAGAGTGGGAGAGAGCCAAAGCATTAGAGACTGTTAAAAACTGAGAACAAACTGAGGGTTGATGGGGGGGGGGAGGGAGGGCAGGGTGGGAGGGAGGGCAGGGTGGGTGATGGGTATTGAGGAGGGCACCTTTTGGGATGAGCACTGGGTGTTGTATGGAAACCAATTTGACAGTAAATTTCATATATTAAAAAATTAAAAAAAAAAAAAAAAAAGAAACAGCACACCTATATCCTATAGATAAATGCCTAGTAGTGCAATTGATGGGTCATAGGGTAGTTCTATTTTTTGTTTATTGAGTAACCTCCATACTATTTTCCAGAGTGGCAACACCAGCTTGCATTCCCACCAACAATGCAAAAGAGATCCTCTGTCTCCACATCCTCGCCAATATCTGTTGTTGCCTGAGTTGTTAATGTCAGCCGTTCTGACAGGTGTGAGGTGGTATCTCATTGTGGTTTTGATTTGTATTTCCCATGATGAGTGATGTTGAGCATTTTTTCACATGTTGGTTGGCCATCTGGATGTCTTCTTTGGAGGAGTGTCTATTCATGTCTTTTGCCCATTTCTTCACTGGATTATTTGTTTTTTGGGTGTTGAGTTTAATAAGTTCTTTATAGATTTTGGATACTAACCCTTTACCTGATATGTCGTTTGCAAATATCTTCTCCCATTCTGTAGGTTGCCTTTTAGTTTTGCTGATTGTTTCCTTCGCTTTTAATAAAAAGCAGAAAAGCTTTTTATTTTGATGAGGTCCCAATAGTTCATTTTTGCTTTTGTTTCCCTTGCCTCGAGAGATGTGTTGAGTAAGAAGTTGCTGTGGGCAAGATCAAAGAGGTTTTTGCCTGCTTTCTCCTCGAGGATTTTGATGGCTTCCCGTCTTACATTGAGGTCTTTCATCCATTTTGAGTTTATTTTTGTGTATGGTGTAAGAAAGTGGTCCAGGTTCATTCTTCTGCATGTTGCTGCCCAGTTTTCCCAGCACCACTTGCTGAAGAGACTGTCTTTATTCCATTGGATATTCTTTCCTGCTTTGTCAAAGATTAGTTGGCCATATGTTTGTGGGTCCACTTCTGGGTTCTCTATTCTGTTCCATTGATCTGAGTGTCTGTTCTTGTGCCAGTACCATACTGTCTTGATGATTACAGCTTTGTAGTATAGCTTGAAGTCTGAGATTGTGATGCCTCCTGCTTTGGTTTTCTTTTTCAAGATCGCTTTGGCTATTCAGGGTCTTTTCTTGTTCCATACAAATTTTACAATTTGTTGATGGCTTTCTTCACTGTACAAAACTTTATTTTGATGTAGTTCTAATAGTTTATTTTTGCTTTTGTTTCCCCTGCCTTAGGAGAAATATCTAGGAAAATGTTATGGCTGATGTCAGATAAATAACTGCCTGTGTTCTCTTCTAGGATTTTTATGGTTTCAGGTCTCACACTTAGGTCTTCAGTTTGTTTTGAGTTTATTTTTGTGTATGGTGTAAGATTGTGGTCCAGTTTCATTCTTTTGCATGTAACTATCCAGTTTTCCTAGCACCATTCATTGAAGAGACCATCTTTTCTTCATTGTGTATTCTTGCCTCTTTTGTCATAGATTAACTGACTGTATAAGTGTGGGTTTATTTTTGTGTTCTTGATTCTGTTCCATGATCTATGTATCTATTTTTGTGCCAATATCATACTGTTTTGATTACTATAGCTTTGTAGTATACCTTAATATTTGGGATTGTGATACCTCTAACTTTGTTTTTCTTTCTCAGGATTACTTTGGCTCTTTGGAGTATTTGTGGTTCCATCCAAATTTTAGTATGATTTGTTCTGTTTTTGTGAAAAATGCTATTGGCATTTTGATGGAGATTGCATTAAATTTGTAGATTGTTTTGGGTAGTATGGACATTTGAACAATTTTTGTTCTTCCAATTCATGGGTATGGAATATCTTCCCGTTTGTGTCTTCTTCAATTCTTTCATCGATGTTTTATAGTTTTTGAGTATAGGTCTTTCACTTCCTTGTTTTTTTTTTTCTTGGTATTTTATTATTTTTGGTGCAATTGTACACAGGATTGTTTCCTTAATTTCTCTCTCTCTTATTTAATTATTATGTATAAAAGTGCAACAGAAAAATTGCATATTAATTTTGTATCCTGCAACTTTATTGAATTCATCAATCAGTTCTAGTAGTTTTTTGGTGGAGTCTTTAGGATTTCCATATATAGTATGTCATCTGCAAATAAACAGTTTAAGTTCTTCTTTACCGATACGAAACCTCTTTTTTTTCTTGTCTGATTGCTATGGCTAGGACTTCCAGTACTGTGTTGAATAAAAATGGGAGGAGTGTACATCCTTGTCTTATTCCTGATCTTAGGGGAAAAGCTCTCAGTTTTTAACCATTGAGTATGATGTTAGTTGCGAGCTTTTCATAAGTGGCCCACTTTATTGAGAGTTTTTATCATAAGTGGATATTGAATTTTGTCAAATTCTTTTTCTGTATCTAGTGAGATAATCATGATTTTTATCATTTTTTTGTAAATGTAGTGTATCACATTGATTGATCCACAAATATTGAATCATCCTTGCGTCCCTGGAATAAATCCCAGGTGATTAGGATAATCCTTTCAATATGTTGTTAAATGTGGTTTGCTAATATTTTGTTGAGGATATTTGCGTCTGTGTTCATCACGGATATGGGCCTGTAGTTTTCTTTCTTTCTTTCTTTCTTTCTTTCTTTCTTTCTTTCTTTCTTTCTTTCTTTCCTTCCTTCCTTCCTTCCTTCCTTCCTTCCTTCCTTCCTTCCTTCCTTCCTTCCTTGCTTTTGTGGTGTCTTTATCTGGTTTTGGTATTAGGGTAATGCTGGCCTGATGAAATGTGTTTGGAAGTTTTCCTTCCTCTTGTATTTTTTTGAATAGTTTGAGAAGAATAGTATTAACTCCATTTGAAATGCTTAGTAGAATTCACCTATAATCCATCTGGTCCTGCACTTTTATTTTTTGGTAGTTCTTTGATTACTGATTCAATTTCATTAGTAGTAATTGGTCTGTTCAGATTTTCCATTTCATCCTAATTCAGTTTTGGGAGATTGTATGTTTCTAGGAATCTATTCATTTCTTCCAATTTACAGCATATAATTTTTCATAGTATTCTCTTAAAATCTTTTGTATTTCTGTGGTATCAGTTGTTACTTATCCTACTTCATTTCTGAATTTATTCATTTCAGTTATTTCTCTTTTTTTCTTGGAGAGTCCAGATAAAGGTTTACCAATTTTGTTTATCTTTTTAAAGAACAAGCTCTTGGTTCTTTATTTTTTCTTTGTTTATTTATTTTGCTTTTTTAGTCTCTATGTCATTTATTTGTGCTCTGATCTTTATTATTTCCTTACTTCTACTCACTTCAGGCTATGTTTGTTCTTTTTCTAGTCCCTTTAGGTGTAAAGGTAAATTTTTTATTTGTACTTTTCCTTATTTCTTAAGGCAGGCCTATATCACTATATCGTTCCCTCTTAGAATGATTTTCTCTGTGTCCCAACAATTTTGTTATCTCTATGTATTTTTTGATTTCTTATTTGATTGCTTCATTGAGCCATTAGTTGTTTTGTATCATGGCATTTAGCCTAGACGTGTTTTTTCACTTTTTCTTGTGATTGATTTCTAGTTTTATGCCATTGTGATCTGCAAAGATGCATGCTATAGTTTCAATCTTCTTAAACTGATTGAGACCTGTTTTGTGGCCTAACATGTGGTATATTCTGGCAAAAGTTTCATGTGCACTTAAGAAGAATACATATTCTTTTGTTTTTGGATGGAATGCACTACATATACTTGTTATGTCCATCTGGTCCAATGTGTCATTCAAAGACACTGTATCCTTATTGATTTTCTGCCTGGGTGATCTATCCTTTAATGTAAGTGGGGTATTGAAGTCCCCTACTACCAATATATTACCATGATTTTCTCTCTGTATGTCTGTTAATATGATCTAGGTATTTAGTGCTGTAATATTGGATGGGTAGATGTTTACAATTATTATATTCTCTTGATTCCTTTATCATCATGTAATGCCTTTCTTTGTCTCGTTACAGTCTTTGTTTTAAAGTCTATTTTGCCTGATATAAGTATTGCTACATCAGATTTTTTTGTCTCCATTGGCATGGTAAATGTTTTTCCATTCTTTCACTTTCAGTCTGCATATGTCTTAAGTTTTGAGGTGAGTTTTGTGTAGGCAGCATATAAATGTATCTTTTTTTTTTTTAATCCATTCCACCACTCTATGTCTTTTGATTGGAGCATTTAGGCCGTTTACATTTAATGTAATTATTGGTAGGTATGCACTTATTGCCATTTTGTTATTTGTTTTTTGGTTGCTTTTGTAGCTTTTCTCTGTACCTTTCTTCTTCTCTTGCTCTCTTTCTTTGAGATTAATACATTTCTGTAGTTTTATGTTTGTTTTTTCCCCTTTTCTGTGTGTGTATCTAATATAGGTTTGGGGTTTGTGGTTATCATGAGATTCATATATGACATCTTAAGTAAATAGCAGCGTATATTAATTTTATGGTCATTTAGGTTGGTACACATTCTAAAAAACTATAATGTTTTTTTAACTCCCTCCTTCACATTTTATGTATATGCTGCCATTTTATTACATCTAATAATGGCTATTTCTTTTCCACTTAAAGAAGTCATTTGAACATTTCTTGCAAGTCTGGTTTAGTGGTAATAAACTCCTTAACTTCAAAAAAATTTTTTTAATGTTTATTTATTTTTTTGAGAGAGAGAGAGACAGAGCATGAGTCAGAGAAAAGCAGAGTGAGAGGGAGACACAGAATCTGAAGCAAGCTCCGGGCTCCAAGCTGTCAGCACAGCGCCCAATGCAGAGCTTGAACTCATGAACCATGAGATCATGACCTGAGCCAAAATCAGATGCTCAACTGACTGAGCCACCCAGATGCCCAACTCCTTAATTTTGTTGTCTGGTAAACTCTCTCTCTTTTTCAAATTTCAATGATAACCTTGCTGGGTAGAGTATTCTTGGTTGTAGGTTTTTTGTTGCTGTAGTAGTTGTTGTTATTGTTATTGTTGTTCTTGTTTTGGTTTTAGCACTTTGAGTATATCATGCCACTCCCTTCTGGCCAGCAAAGTTTCTGCTGAAAAATCAGCTTATAGCCTTATAGTGTTTCCCTTATAGGCAACTTTTTGCTTCTCTCTTGCTGCTCTTTAAATTCTCTCTATATCTTTAATCTTTGACATTTTAATTATTATGTATCATGGTATGGATCTCCTAGGGTTAATCTTGTTCAGAACTCTCTGTGCTTCTTGAACTTGGATGTTGTTTTCCTTCCCTAGATTAGGGAAGTTTTCAGTTATTATTGCTTCAAATAAGTTTTCTGCCCCTTTCTCTTTCTCTCTTCTTTCTCGTCTGGGATCCATATAATGCAAATATTTGTTTGCTTGGTGTTGTCCAAGAGAGATCCCTTAAGCTATCCTCATTTTAATAAATTCTTTTCTCTTTTGTTCTTCAGCATGAGTGTTTTTCATTATCCTGTCTTCCAGCTCACTGATACGTTCTGCACATGCTAATCTGTTGATTTCCTCGTGTGTGTGTGTGTGTGTGTGTTTAGTTATTGTATTCTTCAACTCTAATTGGTTCTTTTTTGTTCTTTCTATCTCTTCATTGAAGGTTTCATTAGGTTCTTCCACTCTTCTCTCTAGCCTGCTGAGTATCTTTATGATCATCATTTAAAATTCTTTATCAGACATATTGCTTATCTCCAAGTCATTTTTTCCCCCTAAGGTTTTGTCCTGCTCTTTCTTTTGGAGAATATTCCTCTGTCTCCCCGTTTTGTGTAAGTTTCTGTATTTGTTTTGGGGATTAGGCAGAACAACTACTTCTCGTAAGCCTGAAGGAATAGTTTTGTGTATGATCACCCCCCATGTAGGTGATGTGTTGCTGGCTGGCTGGAGCTATTACTGGTGTAGGCTAGTGTCCTGGGTCTCTCCATGCAGTGGGCTCTCTGGAAGGACAGCTAAAGCTGATGTGGGCACAGATCAGTGTTGTTCCTGGGCTCTTCATGCAGTGTGTGCCCTGGAAAGATATCTAAGGCCAAAATGGGTGCAAGCCAGGGTGTTCCAGGGCTCTTTGCCCATAGGGTGCCCTGGCAGGGTGGCTGAAGCTAAGGTACAGTGTAGCCTGGGAAGTACCTGGGCCTTCTGTGCTGAGGGACCCCTGGCAGGATAGCTGAAGCTAAAGTGGATGTAAGCTGGGAGAACCCAGGGCTCTACACACAGAAAGAACTTTGGCAGGATAGTTGGAGTTGAAATAGGTATAAACTGAGGTGTTCCAGGATCCTCGGTACAGAGGGTGCTCTGGAAGGGTGGTTGCAGCCGAGGTAAGATACAGGGTGGGGGGGGGGGGGTCCTGGGACACTCCATACAGGGTGCGTGCTGGCAGCACAGCTTAAGTTAAAGTGGGTATGGGCCTGGTCCCTGAGCTCTCCATGCCAAATGTGCCCTGGCAGGACAGCTGAAGCTGATTTGAGAGCAAGCTAGGGTGTCCTAGGGTTCTCAGTGCAGGGGGGCCCTGGATGGGTAACTGGAGCCGATGCTGGAGGAGTGGAGGTGTTCTAGGTGTTTGGAGAAGTGGGTGTTCTGGCGGGGTAGCTGGAATCAATGCAGGCATGGGCTGGGGTTTCCTGGGGTGCTCTGCAAAGGGGGTGCCCTTTGCAGTATGCTGGATCTGGAGCAGGCATTAGCTCAGAGATGCTAGAGCACTCTGAGTCAGCTGTGCCTTAGCAAACCATCTGAAATGGAAGTGGTGTAGGCCTGGAGTGTTCTGGGGGGTGCTTTGCACCTGTGTCACCTTGCTGTAAGGACTGGAGATGTAGTGAGTGCTAACCAGAGGTGTCCTGGTATGCATCATCCTGTGACCATGAAATGCACAAATCTTAAGTGTCTTATGAGGTCCTTGAGCAACTTAAACCTCTGTCTACTTACAACATTACCATTACCCTGGAAAATTCACTCATGTCCCTTCTCAGGAAATCCCTCCTTCCTCTCCTTGCAAAGGCAATGATTATTCTGATTTTTTTCCCAACTAGTCTTGCATGTTGTGGGGCTTTATATTAATGGGGCAGTATATACTTTTATGTAGGACTTCATTCACTCAGTATGATGATTTTGAGATTCATTCATTTTATATGAATTGGAAGCTCTTTTTATGTTACTAATACTCCAGTGATACGTAACAATTGGTTTTACGTAAATCCATTGTCTGATAGATACACACTTGGGCTATTTCCAGTTTCTGACTATTATGTATAAAGCTACTATGAATATTCTTGTACAAACCTTTTTGTGGATACAGGTCTCCAACTCTTTTGGGTAAATGCTAGGATCAGAATTTCTGGGTCACGAACATCTACATTTAGTTTGACAAGAAACTGCCAGATTTTCCCCAGAGGGGTTTTACCATTTTATTTTACGCTCACCAAAAAGTTTTGCTTCACATCTTCATCAATATTTGTTGCTATGACACTTTTTAATTTTAGCCATTCTGGCGGATGTGTAGTGGTATATCATTAGGGTCTCTCATATGATTTTTGGTTTATTGGCCTGTCTCTATAGACATCTTCTTGAAGACAGGCACTTTACTCACCTCTATATTTCCTATGCCTAATAATGTCTAACAGAGTACGGCTCAATAAATGTTTGTTGAATCAAACTAATCCAAATTGAATCCTGTACTCAGAAAAAAAGATGATCTTCTTTTATAACTTTATTCCTTTGGTCAAAGAGCAGAGTAAGCTCTTTTGTTACAAGCAGTAACATTTGTATTAAGATTAGAATGCTATCCAATTGGAGTGATTTGAGGGATCAAGCATCCCTTTCCCCAAATATGTGTTCCATTGTCCCTCTTTTATTTTAACAACTTCATTTCTCTGGGTCTTTTTATGTGGCTTTTCCATTTTCATAGGGCCCTACTAAAGTGGTAATCTATGTAGGAGGAAGATGAACTAATGCTTTAATTACAACCAATAAAAGACCAGATTGTAACTTTGATTTTTCCCCTGATAGTTGGATAGTGGGGTTGGAGTGGATATAGAGAGGGCAGGAAAAGTTCATGATCCAGGAAAGGTGCCAAAGTCAAGTGATTGCTGGAAGAAGGACTTCTTTAGTGTTTCAGAAGTCATGCATGGACCTTTAATCAAGGTTTCCAGCTCAGGCACACCATGGCTGTCTTTTTCCTTTCCTTGTCAGTTCATTCCCTCCTTCCTTTTCTCTCTTGTCCCATTCTTATCTCAGTTCACAGTTATTTCTGGCACCTGAGTGGTACCTAGAATAATTTAAGTGTTCAATAAATATTTGTTGACCAAATGTAGACTCTTTCCCCAGGGCTATTCAACTTTCTAATAAAATTACCAGTTTAGGGTCAATTAGTAGTTAACAGTGGTCTTCTCTACCCTGGAGACATTTGTATATATAGTTATAAAAACGGCAATAGGGTTAGTCGTATCTTGGTTTGAATGCTAGCTCTTGACTGCATGATTTTACACAAGTTACTGAAGGCCTTTCAATCTGTTTCCTTATGGGTAAAGTGGGGATAATATTCCCTATTTTGTAAGGTGTTATAAATATTAGAAACCTACTTAGCCATTCTTTCCCCTTATTTATAAAGCTGCTAAAAACAAAGCTCATCTACAAAGCCTTCCCTGATGACCATGGTAGGGATGCCCTCATCTCATTTGACCTATCTTAAGTATTTTGCTATCCAATTTAGGGTTGGTTTCATGTTCCTATTCTGGTTCCCATAAGACATTTTGAGTTCCATGATGATAAGGACCAGGTCTATTCAACTTTTAAGGAAATTATAATCCTTAAGGATGTTGACTTCTGCAATTAGGTACTTACCACTTTTTTTATAAAGTTGGTGACATAAATGCTGTATCAGAGAAACAAAACCCTTATTTGCTTTCAATTGCTTATTCAATCATACCAGTAGACTGTTAGTAAAACAAGTAATAATACAGTTTACATTTGTATTTAGTTAATTTAATTTGATGTAGTAAATTTAATTAAATTTTTATTTAATAGAGTTTAAAATTTGTATTTAAGGTGTACCTGGGTGGCTCAGTCAGTTGAGTGAGTGTCTGACTCAATTTTGGCTCAGGGTAGATCCAGGGTCGTGGGATTAAGCCCCACTATAGGTTTGCACTGAGCATGGAGACTGCTTGGGGTTCTCTCTCCCTCTCTCTCTCTCTCTGTCTCCCTCCCTCTGCCCCTCTCCCAACTTGTGTGCATGCTCTCTCTCTCTCTTTCAAGTTAAAAAAATTGTATTTAAAATGAAATATATGTTCCTACTATTATTTGCTTTTGGAAGTGACATGCCATCACTTTAACTTTCCCTTAGAAATGAAGATAGAGAGAAACATAAAGGCTGTTTTAATTTCAGTTGTAATGGCTTAATTGTGTGTCTTTTACTCCAAGCTGCCTCAAAGTCATTTTAGAATTTTTATATTTATATAGAAAAAGATCAAGTAAGTTCACGAAGGAAATAAGTACTATAAGCCCCTTCATCTCGTAACTGTCACAAATCTTACTTACTGGGTCTTTCTCTCAGAATAGGCAACACTTTCGCGTATCCCAAAAGGATGATGACTGAAGGAGGAAAAATTTTGTAATAGTAACTGCTTTTGTTGCACAGCTCAATTCAAAGCAGGATTTTCTTTTGAGATGATAAAATTGCTGGTGATGGAAAAGCGGGGGTGTGGGGGGAAATTAAACAAAAAAATCCTTTAATTAAATACTTAAGACATCTTTCACAAGGAAGAAAAAGGAGATTGATTTACTGGAATAAAATAACTCCTTGACTCATAAAAATTCTTTATTTGGAAGCATTCAGCAGCTCCCTCATTGTGTCCTAAACATGTCATTACTCTCTCTCTCTTCTTTCTGTGTAATTACCTAGTCCCTTCTCTTACTTCTGAAGTCAGCTTATTCTCACTTCACTTCTATGGCCTTCTGTCCTAAGAATGAAACAGGTAAGAAAAAGAAAATGAAATCCAAGGACCTCATCTCTGTATATACACACAAATAATTTAATCTTACTTTCTTGGAATTTTGATTATAGCATCATAGGTTTTGAATCATGTTGGGGATCTTCCTGTTCTTTAGGGCTTACGAGAAAGGTCATTGGTTTCAGACTTAGAAGACCTGCATTTGAATATTGCCTTACAGTTTAGTAGTTGCATGAACTCCAGCCAACTCACTTAAACTCCCTGAATTCCTCATCTCTAAAATGGGGATAATAATGTTTGTCTCACCAACTTCACAGAGTTCTTACATCAAAGTGTGTAAAAGCAGCTTATAACCACGAAGCCCAGTATGAACCTGTTATTATCACAACCATCGTTTGACATACGAGAACATGGAGACTAGTCAGAAAAGTTAAATGTTTTCCCTAAGGATGCAATGCCTGTGAGTAAAGGAGCAGGAACTAGAAGCTGAGTGCCCAAATTTTTAGGTTGGATTCTTTTGCACTGATTCTTTCTGAGGTGCTTTGTTTCAACTTGTAAAAGCTGTGTTTTTCTCTCTCCTTCTGTATGATTTGGTTTCATTGACCAGTGCATAAGGTAAAAATTGAAATCATGTCTTTCTATTTTACAATTCTAGACTTTGGACTGAAGGTACATGTTAACTCCCTGGATTTAGAGGAGAGACTCAGAAAGTTCACACATGCATTCCGCTTTTGCAGACTGGTTACAGGAGCTTGATTGCTCCTCTAAGGAGTAGTACACGTTTTTATGGGTGGGGAATTCACCTCTCCCGTGGCTTCTCTGCTACAACAGGTAGCAGCAGAAGATGTGTAGAAGCTTGTCACATGGTGTTTGATTGCATAGGTCCAAAATACCCCACACAGTTTCTAATCTTAGATGGGCTCCTCCAATAGATCTCCTTGAGGTTGAGACATTGGACTTAAATAACAAAGTGTTCTTTTTTTTTTTTTTTTTCCTAGATGAACAACATAATATCTTCTCTACATGATGTTCTGGTCTCTACGCCTCTCACCTCTTGTGTTCTAGTTAAGTGGGAGTAGATATCAAATGGGAACAAAAGAGACCTGTGTCACAGAGCCCTGTAACCAGAGGGAGGAAGTTTGTTTTATGTAGCATGAAGAAGATAAAAAGTGAAAAATGTTACACAGACACAAAGTGGGTAGGAGTCTGTCTGAAGGTGATTTTGGCAGTACAGACAGTTTTCAATTATGTACTTCTTGTTACCATCTTAGATTTCTTTTCCTTTTTCTTTTTCAGTGCAAAAATATGTTTTTATTAAAGCATGAGGACAGGATCCGTGGGCAGAAAGAGCTGCCACCATTTTAGATTTCTATCAAACTGTTTACTTTTTAAAGCAAACAGCTGGAGGATTTCAAATGGAAATAAAGGACTGCATTGGAGAAGGTATACTTTCAAACCCAAACATGTATATAGTGATTTAATACATTGGATAAAATAAAGGTTCAAGTACAATTCATTGAACCTGACGAAACCAAGTGATTTTTTCACGCAGTCAGAAACAAACCCAGAAAAACACATATTTGGGGGATACCACTCCTTCCCCAAACATCTACCTACAAGAGCTCTGTATCAAGAGACAGGCCAAGAGGGAATAATATTTATAGACATTTTGTAAACACCTGCAGTAGAAAAATTTTTTGTCAAATTAATGAGGGAAGTTGATTGGTACATAAGAGTCACAAGGAATGAGAGGCAAATGACTTTTGTTGGTTATGGCTGCTGAAAGCACGTGTGTGTGTGTGTGTGTGTGTGTGTGTGTGTGTGTGTGTGTGTGTAACAAATAACTTGCAGCAAAATCACAAATTCTCTCATTCCTTTACTACAGCATATATGTGGGGTGATGGAGGCAGGGGGCAGTGCCTTGATTTCACTCTGTTGTGGTATAAAATTCTTGGATCTCAGAGCTAGAACAACCTGGTTTTATATCTCAGTACTGCTTCTTATGAGCTCACTATGAGGCCTATAAAGAAAAGATAAAGTTTGGGATTATCTTCAACTGAAATACAGAACACTCAACCAAATGTGGCTTAAGCAATAAAGACATTAAATTATATCACTTAAAAAAAAGTCTAAAGATAAGCTACTGCAGAACTGATGTAGCAGTTTAACAACATCATCAAGGGTCCAAGCTCTCTTTTTTTAATTAATTAATTAATTAATTATCTATCTATCTACTTACTTACTTTTTCTTTATCATCTTGAATATATTGTTTTTTCATTATTAGGCTAGTCAGATCATGACCCCGAGATGGCCACTTAGCTCAAAAAAAATACCTCACATAATCATGTCCAGAGCAGAAAGGCAAGGAGTTGGGGGCAATGGGACTCTCTCCTTATAAGGCTCTTTTATATGAAAGAAACTCTTTCCCAAAAGGTCCCTGGCTCACTTTCTCTTGTCTCATTGGCCGTATGTGGCCCCATCAACTCGTGATTTTGTGTGGGAATGGGGTTGGGATCCGTTTTCTCTGCTGAGATCTGTTAGCAACTAACTCTGTCTGCTGCAGGTAACATCTGTCTTACAGGATAAGCATCAGAGACAATATGTGTAAAACTGTTAGCACTTCGCCTAGCCCATCTCAGGCAACCATTAAATGATCACTATTATAACTATTTTTAAATTATTAGCACTTTTTCTACAATATTTTATTTTCCCGTGAACATTTGAGTAGATGTAGTTGTAGTCGGTATACAGAATTTTGGAGACTGCTTTTATTTCATCAAATTTATAGGGGTGGCCAATGAACAAATTCTTCCCAGTGGAATGAGGGCATGCGTGATGTACTCCACTTCTGGGCGTGGTCCAAAAAAACCTCTGATATATCTTTTTCTCTTGTTTCCTGGACGTCTAAGCCCTAGCAGACCTCGTGGTAAAGACGGTAGATCCCGCAACAGCCCAGGATCCTGAATGAACGTATAGAACGGAACCACCACTCCAATCCCACACTACTGCTTAGAAGTGACACGAGTAAGAAATAAATTCGAATATATCAAGCCAGCATAGACTTTGGAATTGTTATAGCTGCTGTTACCACAACTAATACAGAAATTGGTAGCTCACGATGGTAACTACTACAGTGAATAAGGCACCAGTCTACTTTTATTTGTATTTATTCTCTGGAGCCTTGTCTTTTGGAATACAAGAATGACAGCAACAACAAAAAAGAATTTATCTTAATGAAGAGCATCAAAATAGTTGGGATAAAAAATTAATATGCATACAGGAAGAAAATAAACCCCCAAATCCAAATTGCTTGGAATAATTCATAATTAATGTTAATGTAAATCAACTGATAAAAAGTATTTGCCACGGTAACTTCTAATGCATGTATTTAATCATTTTAGTTTGATGCTATCAATAAGTAATAATAAATTTAAATCCTGCTAGAACGTTTCTTTTTTTTTATTTTTTTTTAACGTTTATTTATTTTTGAGACAGAGAGAGACAGAGCATGAATGGGGGAGGGGCAGAGAGAGAGGGAGACACAGAATCTGAAACAGCCTCCAGGCTCTGAGCGGTCAGCACAGAGCCCCACGAGGGGCTTGAACTCAAGGACCGTGAGATCATGACCTGAGCCGACGTTGGACGCTTAACCGACCAAGCCACCCAGGCGCCCCTAGAGTGTTTCTTATTTAAAACGTTGTATTGCCTCATGTCTGGGGCATGTCATAGCCATGTGGGCAAGCAACGAAGGATATATAAAGTCTTTTAGTAACCATGGTCTGCATCCCCAGAGTTAACACCCTGAAGCTACAGTTTAGACCTATTGCAGCAAAGGAGATTGCTTTACTATAGAACCCTGGATAATTGGGAGGGCCCCAGAGAGACCGACTTGATTTTGTGTCTATTAGGCAACTCTAAAGTATGTGGAGAGATAATGGTAGAGGCTGATATATTGATTTTTGTTCCTTGTGGGAGGCACACCCTGAAAGGATGGCTAGGGAAACTCAGGTTGTTGGGAAATTCATTTTGGGAGGGGGATTTGCGTGCGTCTCCCAGTATATAATTAATTAATCCTGCTTAATTGCTCTGAGCCAGCCAGGTATTTCCCAACCATTCAATGAGGAAATATAGATGTAGGTATAACTCCATGCCTGGCACCATAGTAAGCACAATTATGATGATTATGAGGACCACTGAAAATTTCCAGTAACTTTGACCTACAACTTCTTTTTTTTTTTTCAGTATATGAAGTTTATTGTCAAATTGGTTTCCATACAACACCCAGTGTTCATCCCAAAAGGTGCCCTCCTCAATACCCATCACCCACCCTGACCTACAACTTCTGATAGCAGGAAGCCAAACCTGAGTTTAAGTTATGTTCCCTGCTGGTGGGCCCTGATTTATTTCTTAATGAGGAACTGAGAAGAGAGCTGAAAAAGGTGAGGGGAAAGCACCAAGCACTTGAGTTCGATGCAGAAATGGTGCTTCCCAAGGATGTGAGCTGCCGTTGTACTTGTTTCGGGAAAAATGTGGGATACCACTTAACCCTCTTTCCTTAGGATGCTAGTTAAATAAATTATGGTATTGAATGAAATAACATTTGGTAGTTAAAAAGAATGAGGTAGGTCTATTTGTACTGACACTGAAACATCTCTAGGATATGGTCTCAAGGAAAATAAGCAAATTCCAAGCAATATATAAAGATAATTATTTGTGAAAAAAAAATTGAATATGAGGAAAGAAACAAATTCAGTCAACCCAGTCCAATTTAATAATTTAAAGTGTTTTTTCTTTCTTTTTCCTTCCTTCCTTCCTTCCTTCCTTCCTTCCTTCCTTCCTTCCTTCCTTCCTCCCTTCCCATAAATAAGTCATCTTTCAAATTTCCTCTCTTTTCCCTTCTCTTCCACAAGCTGGTAACTATGTATATGGAGGTACTTACGGTCCTTGGGTCTACATGGTGCCCACGGGCTTCTCTTTAATCCTCATCAATCTATGTAGAGATAATGCCACTTATATTTCTGGCCACTGCTCATCCTAACACATCTGTGGCTTAACTCAGCAGCTGGTAAACTCTCGATCTCTTCTTTTTGCTCTCATAGGGCTCTATGGTCCTCCTGGTGTGTTGAGTTCAGAAATCTGGCTGTGACTCCTAATTGGACCCAAGTTAGGAATATCTACCCTTCTGCTCCAAGCTGCGGGGTTACCTGGCCTTATTAAGACAACTACCATAGGCTTGCCAGCATGCACCATTTACTTTTCTAAAGCAAATGGAAACTTTTTTTGTTAAAGGTATATTTTTTAAGGTTTATTTATTTTTGAGAGAGAGAGTGAGTGCAATGGGGTTGGGACAGAGAGAGAGGGGAAGGGGGACAGAGGATCTGAAACAGGCTCTGTGCTGACAGCAGCAAGTCCGATGAGAACTCATGGACCACAAGATCATGACCTGAACCAGAGTCAGAAGCTCAACCG